>NC_059428.1:54962478-56184978 GCF_021028975.2 Sphaerodactylus townsendi | reverse complement strand
TCCCTAGGAATAGATAACATTTAAGCCTGTTTCTTGTTTCACATGTTAGAATCTCAAATGTAGGACTTTATTTCTTAACGTGGTACTGTTGTTGACAGATGCATGTACATAATCAAATCTGAGAGACCTAATCTACCACTACTGCAATTAAACCATCTGGATTCAGAGTTAGACATCTTACATCATCCATAGTAAGCTATCGAGGAATTGTATGGGAGACTATAGTACCTGTGCAATATTTAGTTGCCATTTACTTTTTCACGCCTTTCCCTCCTCCTTTACGAATCAAATATGAAGGAAAGAAAAGTAAGATAAAGATATAAATCAGATATAAAATAAAGTATGTCAAACATAAACAGCATAACCCTAAACTACCCCTCCCCCCAATTATGCTAAACTATCCTCCTGTGGCCTCTGCCTCCACAGCTCACTGGCTGTCTTCACAGCCACCCTCAGGCTGCACAGGGGTTCCCCTCAGGCTGCTGCAAGGCACTGCAGGGTGGGTGGCGGCCTGGGTGGGTGGGTGGCGGCCTGCGGGGTGGACTGAGGCGGTGTCAGGGCCCCTCCTGGAGGCTGGCCGCCCCCTCCTCATTCCCTCCTCAGTGCCAGGGCGAGCAGACCTGGCTGTGCTGTTTGCTGCAGTCGCAGGCCAGCCTGCCGCCACAGCACCCGCCTAAGATACCCACCACCGAGCCCTCCCTTGGTAACTGGAGTGTGGTGAGCCAGGCAGGGGAGGGCACGGGGAGTTGGTCATGTCCCAGGCACCATTTTTGCCAGGTACACCTCTGCCTCAAGTGGATGTTAACATATGGACTGGATGCTTGGTTCCTTTTACCATTCACAGGGGTGCTGCTGTCATACCACTATGTGATTGGTGAGTTGTGCAGGGTTGTTAGACTCTCTACACTCTCTAGACTTGCTATACTCCAGACTTGCTAACTTCCTTTCACATGCATTCTCTCATTTATGGGAACACAGACTAGCAATCCTGACACCTCATCAGCCATAAGGCAATGTCTCAGGATGGGGCTACCCAATTTGAATTTTTTATACATTGTTTCCTTTTTTGATAAAGAATAACTTGATTGCACTACACAATTCTGGTATTATACAATACACATGGGAACTCACAAGGCCATGTGGAACGCATCTCACACCTCTGTCCCCAACTATTTTCTCTTTTCATTCTTGAAAGCTCCCATAGTCTTTCTCTTTTCCAACCAACGACCATCCTACTTTTATCTGCCCCTCCATCGGAAGATTTTCCCTCTCCCACCCGCAGCAGACTCTAACAAGGAAAACTATGGCCCAATAGTGTGGTGCTGGCCACTGAACCAAGCATGGTGTCATGGGCCAGCCTGTGGGCAGTTACCTGGACTGAGAAAACTCAGAGGACTCAGATACAGAACCTGCTAATGCCGGGCACTCAGAAGTGGCTCCTTATGAGAAGGAAGTTTAGACAGCAGAGTCAGCTACCAGCCCTTCCTCACCTGATACCACACAGCTAAGAGAACTTGCACAGTCCTCCATCAAGTCCTGTGATAAGCCAGTTGTGCATAGGAGGTGGACTAAAATCCTGCTCCCTGCACTATTTCCTCTTTCCCAACACCAGACAACCCCATATTCTCTTTCCTTTTCCTGCCTCAACCTTTCTTCTTCTTAGGCATTCACTGAACTACGTTTTGTCTCACATCTTTAGCTATAATTATTTATTTCATTTATATACCATCTTCATCCACTCTCGGAACCAAAGCAGCTTACATTATTCTCTCCTCTTCCTTTTTATATGCACAACAGCCCTGTGAAATAGGTTAGCCTGATAGTATGTTGTTGGTTTAAAATTCATGAGTTTCCACAGCAAGGCAAGGATGCGAACCTGGGTTTTCTGGACCCTATGCTGAAGCCCTAGTTGGTACACCACACTGTTTTTCATAGGCTATAGCTGAACAGTAGAAGCAGCTAGGACTATGTAAATCATGCAAATTGGATGAATCAAGTCATCTAAAAGTTGAAGCCAAGATTAGGGTTGCCAGCCCCCAGGTGAGATCACTCAGAATTATAATACAATATCCTTTTGCCCTCATATCCTAGCACATTTTATACATTAATAAAGAAAACAAAGTATTGCTCTTCAAAGTTCATCCACAAAAACGTGTAACTAGAGAAAGAAAAGGGTTCTGCTAATATCCAGGGAGTTGCTATAAATGTAAGACTTCTTCAGTTGGGTCACCATGCCGTTATGCAAAATATGTTGTTCTCCCACATAATAATGCTGACTGTTTCTTTTTTATAGGATTTTTCTTCAGTTTTAAGTGTGGCACTGACAAATTAAACTACAGGTAGCTAAACTGTAGATTCATCCTACTTTCAACAGAAACTGCCCAAACTCAAGACACAGCTATAGGGTGGATTTAACTCAAATTGATTTAAATCAAATCACTTTTAGTCACGACTTAAATCACTAGTCAGTAAAACTTGATTTAAATCATATTTTAAACATAAAGACTCATTCTTGCTGATATAACCTTAACATTTCAGATTAGTTTTACAGTTATACTAAAAAGAATTACCGTCTATACCCGTGTATAAGTCGAGGCACCTAATTTTATCATATAAGTCAAGGCACCTAATTTTATCACAAAAAATTGGGAAAACTTACTGACTCACGTATAAGTCGAGGGTGGGAAATGCAGGAGGCTACTGATAAATTTCAAAAATAAAAATAGATACCAATAAAATTACATTAATTGAGGCATTAGTAGGTTAAATGTTTTTGAATATTTATTTCAAAGAAAACAGTAAACTAGCTCTGTAAGTGGAAAAGAGGGTCAACAAGAACAATATGGTATCAACAATAACTTTAAAAGTACAAGTTAGCTTTTTTGTAAGGAAGGGTTTTAAACAATGGATCTTACAATAAAAACTGGAATGAACATGTCTGTTCACTGTGACTCAAAACTACCCTGTTTTTTAAAAGAATAGTTCATTATTTTTAGTGTATATATTTTTAAAATTGGACATGGCAGGTGTCATTTTAGAAGGGACATTCACACAACCTGTCAGGGGAGGAATGTTTATGTTAGCAGTATCTTTAGGAGACCCTCCTGATGATACCACCAAGGTTTGGTGAAGTTTGGTTCAGGGGGTCCAAGATTATAGACCCTCAAAAGGGTAGCCCCATCTACTATTAGCTTCAATTGGAAACAATGGGGGATAGGAGCACCCACTTTGGGGATCCATAACTTTGGACTCCCTAAATCAAACATCACCAAACCTGGCTTGTATCAGCAAGAGATTATCCTGATGATACCACCCAGGTTTGGTGAAGTTTGGTTCAAGGGGTCCAAAGTTATGGACCCTCAAAATGTAGCCCCATCTACTATTAGCTCCCATTGGAAACAATAGGGGATGGGGGTACCCCCTTTGGGGGTCCATAACTTTGGACCCACTGAACCAAACTTTACCAAATTTTGCAGGTATCATCAGGAGCGTCACCCGATGATATCCTGAAATTTTGGTGCTACTAGCCTAAAATTGCGCCCCCTGAAGGCCGACAAAGTAAAAACCCTAAAATATTTTTTAAAATACAGCTGACTCATGTATAAGTCGAGGGGGGCTTTTTCAGCACAAAAAATGTGCTGAAAAACTCAACTTATACACGAGTATATATAGTACTGATTTAGTTTTGCTTTTAGAGATACATAGATAAATAATTATGCAATTATTGCAAGTAAACTATCTCCAGTTTAATAGGTTGATCATTCATATTTGGACAATTTTTCTGCTGTATTTTCTTGAAAGGACAAAAATAATCATTCGCTTAATAACAAATTAAGTAGTTTCATTTAACCAAAAGGATGACATTATAGCATATATATTTTATACTTGCTTAAACATACATGTTTGTTAAATGATGTGGCTAAACAAAATACCTTTTAAAAAACTTAGACTATCAACCAGGTCTACACATGAAAAATTTAAAATACTGTCTTCTGTATGTCACTCATCTTTATTGTCTTGTTCGTTCATAATCTGGAAAAGAAAAACAAGCTCGCCTGCTTTATTGGTTCCCAAATGATTTCTCAATTTTGAATGAGCCCAAAAGAAGAGAATTTTCTTTCTATGACAGCAGAACAAACTGAAAAAGTGAAATCATTATTTCACAGACCCTAAATTCAAATGCTGAATAATCCACGAGTTCACTGGTGTGATTTTCTTTAAGATGTTGTTGGCTAACATATATATTTCTTGAATGACTCCTTTTTACCTCACAGACTCATTATAGTTTTCATCATATATGGATGATTCCTGTATACCCATGTCATAACTGAATTCTCTTCTGGAGCACTTATGATCTAAACCTGACACTGACATTATTTGCAGGAAAATGTGTTGGAGAAAGTGCTTGTCCCATTCATTTTTTTAATGTTTGTAATTTAATTCTGTTATCGTGTAGTTCTGTTTTTAAGTGCTCACTCAGTTCCTTCCAAATTTCAACAGGATCAGCAATAACAATTTCTCTGTATTTAAAGCTTCAGAAATGGGTTTCAGGAATCTCAGCAAGAGTTCAATATTTTGGATTTCAGCTATAACAGGGCCATCTATTTTCTTTTGATTTTGTTTACAAACTGTCATGAGAATAGGCCAGTTCTTGATATACTGCTCAAAAAAGTTCACTATAGAATTTCATCTAACATCTTGTGGGAGTGTTAACTTGTTTCCACCCATTGCTTTCGAAGCTGCTATTGCAAAATGATTGTTACAGAAGTATTCAGCTATTTCAATGACATCTATCTTTATTTCTGGGACACTGAAGTCTTTGACTAGGAAGTACACCACAAATGAGCTCTGCAACCATATATTATTAGCTTCGTATTCTCTTCATGTTCTTCTAAATTCCTTATCTTGGATACATTTGCTGCATTGTCTGTGTCTAAACCAGGGGTAGGGAACCTCAAACAAGGCGCGTCATTTCTTCTGCCCTTATAATCCCCACGAGCCAGGCCGCTGGCCCCATCCTTGTCAGCCCTGCAGGTGGCGGGGCGGCTTAACTGCGTGGCTGGCTGGAGCCATACAGGCTTCCCCTCTACCGCCTGCCCGTTGGGCGGAAGGGCGCCTCCAGCGGCCGGTGAGGGGCGAGCGGCTGGCCCCATCATGCCGCCCTGCGGAATGGCGGTAATCAAGCTTCTCAGAATGAAGCGAGGTAAAGGTAAAAAAATCCCAATATATACAGTGTTATCTTTATTTTAAATGTCAAAAATTATTTGCGGCTCCAAGTGTTTTCCTTTTCCAGCGGAAGCGGGTCCAAATGTCTTGCGGAGTGTTAAAGGTTCCCCTACCCCTGGTCTAAACCAAGGAGTGGGAACCTCTTTCCGAAACGCTCTTCTGCCCACACTTTCTTGGCTCCACCGAGCGAGCAGCTGGCCCCATCCTTGTCAGCCCTGCAGGTGGCGGGGCAGGCGCAACTGCCGATGGCTGGCTGGGCAGCGCCACAGGCTTCCCCCTCGCCTGCCCGTTGGGCCCGGGCGGGGCGCCCCAGCGGCGGTGAGGAGGCTGACGGCTGGCCCCATCCTTGCCGCCCTGCGAATGGCAGAGGCGGATATCTTGCCTTCTCCAGAATGGCGGGAGTAAAAGGTAAAAAAATCCCAATATATACAGTGTTATCTTTATTTTAAATGTCAAAAATTATTTGCGGCTCCAAGTGTTTTCTTTTCCCATGGAAAACGGGTCCAAATGGCTCTTTGAGTGTTAAAGGTTCCCTACCCCTGGTCTAAACTGAACACAAGACCATTGAATTTTTGTTCGCATTTTATTATAGCTTTTGCTGCTACTTCTTGTTAAGTATTCTGCCATATGTGCATTTTCTGACGTATCAATTGTTTCTTGCAAAAATACATTCCCTTCTTCAGTTGTTATACAAGCACATACAACAGGATCATTGTGGAAGTTACTCTATCCATCAAGACTTAGGTTAACAATTTTACCCTCTAGACCTGTAGTACATTGCTCCATTTCTCTATCATACACTTTATCTAGCAGTTTCCCTGCAACATGTGCTCTGATGAGTGAACTGAATCCTGGTTTCAATAACTGACCCGTATTAATGAAGTGTGGGTTCTCAACCAGACAAAAAGCAGTTTGTCACATACTTAAACTGGGCAATTGTTTTCATCGATTACCTCTTTTTCTAATCTACTGATTTTTATCACAAATTTATCTAGGGTGGTTCCTGGACAGTCGGATTTTTTTCTTTCTTTTAGGTGATATACTGTGGATTTGTGATGTTTTTGATGTGACTGAAACACTATCCTGGATAGATAAATCTGAAACTGTACAACAGTAGTGTGGTGATCTCAGAGGTGGACAGCTTCCAGGTGGACAGCTGTAGGCTGATGGACAACTTTAGGTTGATGATGGATTCCCCTGAACAAAAAAGTCAATGCTGTTATTTTATTATTGATACCATTTCAGCTTATTTAATATTACCGTACTCATTGTATTCACTGTAATTTGGTACTGCCCAGAAAAGGAATATTTGCTTGTTTCACCTCTCTATTGCTAACAACTGAACCAAAATGACAGTTACATGCCATAATAATAACAAATATATTTTTGCTCAAATATGACAATTCTTTTTTTTTCTTTTTCTTTTTAAATAAATGCTTTATTGGTGTTCCATAAAAATACAAAGTAAAAAAATACATTTTGTTGATAGTTATCTTCACTCTAACAGTCAGAAAAGAATGAAATTAATGAAATTGGTCTTCCATTAAAATAAAATATAGAACATAACATCAGTTTAATACAATCCTAAATCAACTTATTGTTATGTAGACAATTCTTCAAGGCTTTAAGAAATATGAAGGAATCAAAACATTGATCAACCTGAAGATCCTACCTCTTCAAACACCTTCCTTTAGCCATCTTCATCAAAGCACTTCCAATAATGTTGTTTCATTTAGGCCACCAAGCCTTGCATTTCTTTGTTGCAGTGTTTGCATTTTGCCTGCCTAGTTGCCTTACATATAGCTCGAGGAATTTCATTAAAATATTCCCAAACTGGGTCTCTTCTAAAGCTTACTACCATTGTAGGTTTTCTCCCCCGAGAGAATATTATTATAAACCTCAGGTTATGCACACAAAGATCTAAGATTTATGGATTATTCTGATCAAAAGGTTTCACTTTTATTTTTCTTGCTCATTCCTCCCTCAACACACTGAGCTCCTTGTGCAGATAAACTTAGCACTTAAGAGGTAAAGGGTTGATTCTATGTATGTTTATTTTAGAACATTTTTGCTGTGAAGAAGCAATCTCTGTAGTTTTGAGAAATGCAAAACTAAACATCTGTGATACATCTTCTAGATAGAAAAATTGCCCAGAACAAAACCTCTGTAAGAAAAGACAAAATATCCAGTCATACTAGGGGAAAGGGGGAGGGAATCCCTCATTAAGGATGGGGAAATATGTCCTCTATTCCTCAGGGTAGAAGGAACCTTCACAGTAGGTTCAAAGTTCCTGTCTCACTCTGAGGGTGGTGTCATCTTATCATGGGATTTGCAAAAGCAGTTCCCAAGTATGGTGTATATGTCATGCTACTCATGTTAATTATAACACTTGTTGCAGTACCCTACTATTGGCATATACATATATACATTTTTACCACCCTCCCCCAAAGGGCTCAGAGCGGTGTACATCAAATATAAATATCTCAATAAAATCAGCATAAAACAATGAATTAAAATTAGCAACACAACAGATTAATGGACAGCATCTGATGGCGACCTTCCCCTCTCCCCCTCCCCCCCCACCCACAGGAGGCCTAGATGGTACGAGGGACCAATGGTTAACCCAGCTGGCCAAAAGCCTGGTGGAACAGGTCCATTTTACAGGTCCTGCGGAAACTCTGTAGATCTCACAGGGCCCTGGTCTCTTTAGGGACCCTGTTCCACCAGGTAGGAGCCACGGCTGTAAAGGCCCTTGTAGAGGCCAGCTGGATCTTTTTTGGGCCAGGGATCTCCAGCAGGTACTCCTCCGAGGAACAGAGACAAGAACAACTCTGAAAAATTTCGGTGTTTGAGGAATTATACCTTTCATTTAGCCATACAGATAACAATGAGGAGTGACTTATCAGAACAATGCTTTATTTGCAACTTGCATATTTCTAGTTATGACAGCTTATGCTTTTGAGTTGTGAAAAAGCTAGAATTCAAGTTTCATTCTCTTCCCTACCCAATGTTCCTATCCCTTCTTAAAAACTGAGAGGCATTTAGAATTGTTAATACAAACCCAACTACTACAAGCAGAAATTCAGCACTGGTGGAGAACAACTGGTGCACAATATTGCACGCTTTGAGCACGCAATATTCTACCTATCAGCAAATGTCTTGTTTAGTGTACACACCACCTTCACTGGATTCAGGCAACTGTTTGTTGAAAACTGGTCCTATTTAAAATTACAGAAATTTTACAGAATATTCATCAAGTAATATTTGACATCCAAATACTTCCAGCAAAGGGCAAGCAAATAAACAAAACATATCACATATATCACAAGAACAGTTTCTTCTTAACGTATGAAAAATAATTAGCTATATAAGGTGCAGGCTTCTCAGAAAATACGCACATCAATTTATCATTACTCAGATGTTTATTTTTGCATATTATTCTGTATAATAGTTAGTTTACTGTTTTAAACCATTATTTGTGATTTCCTAAATAAATTCATTAAGAGACTGGTTTTATTCTCACATTTGACAAGGATTCTGCTTAATTTCAATAGCAAGCTCAGTAGTCTTGTTAACTACAACAAAAAGTCCTATTCTTTAGAGTATCTGAACCTTGGCACGGAAAAGAAATAAGGAACAATGTACTAAAGCAATCACATACCACTGGGGGTCTCTCACAAACTCAGGGAAAGAAAAAAATAATAATCGCTGACCCTACCATACTAATTAACAAGAAAATGTAACCAGGGGAAGTTTTTAAAACAAGCAAGTTAAAAGTGTACATGAAAGCTTTATTCTCTAGAAATATGGCTCAATTTGGGGAACGTATGTATTATTGAGAAAAGCAATAATATTATTTCAGTTCTCAGCTTCGTTATTTTTTTAACACCTTCAAAATGAAATCAAAACAACTTGTGGACTGGCCTGTAGCTCAATACCAAAAAATATTTTTTTGGAAAAGTGCTACATCATACACTCTCATAGGCACACAAAGGGATGCTTAAGATATCTCTGGTATACTCTGTTTAGAAACATTAAGTACCGATATTTTAGCCTTCTATATACACATGCACGCACACATTTTTGAAGACTTTAGTTTATCCTAAATAAAATACTTGAATGTATATCTTTACCCCAACATTTGGACGTAATCATTACCAACAGCAAAATAATTTGAACCAGTGAATAAGTTTTTACGATAACTAGGATCTGGTCCTTCTAGGTCTTGAACTTCTCTCAGCTTCCTATCAGGACCTTATAAAATCTAATTACATGGAAAACAGGGCCAGTTATTAGACAAAGCAACTTTAACCAGCATCAATGATAAAAGCCCTGTTGCTGCACAACAGTTTTTCCACCTTATTATAAAGAACATGGTTAAGATCTATAATGCACGTGATTGCTTATAGGTGCCAGAGAAAGTCTATTTTTTAAAATTTAGCCAAGTGAAAAAGAACCTTTCTTCTAAATAGACAATAGTAGTAGACTAATAGTAGGATTTACAGAAAGGTTCCTAGACTCGCCCTTGGCCCAGAACAGTTGCATTATATTCAGAAGAAAAGAGATGTAAAACTTGTTTTGTTTTCAAATAATAACATAGTAAGTAGTAAACATGTTTACTCAGAAATAAGGCTATGTTCAATAAGATTTACTCCCAACCAACCATGCATAAAGTTTCAGCTTAACTCAAACAACTTATCCAGGCATATGAAACCAGTACGCTAGGAGCATTGCCTTGCAAACAGCCTGAGTGTAATTTCAGAGTTTTCAGAGTATATCCTGTTTCGGGTGAGTTGGAGACCTCTTTAACTGGAGATATTCCTACTTTTAGGGTTTTTTCCCCTTAATCGGTTTTGGGTTAGAAAGCTACTTAACATTGACATCAGCAACATTTGTAGAACTTTGTAAGATCAATTCTTAGACTTACCAGGGCATAACACTGTTTATATAAGGCTAATTGGGAAGCCCTGACCTTTTGCTTTTCATCATGACTTTACACAAGGGTGACTTGCAACAGTGCATAGAGGTTGTATACTTAGAACACAACAAACCAATGCATCACAGCTCACTCATAATGAAGCATTTTTAAAGTGTCAAGCATTTTTAAAGTGTCAAACGATCAAGTAACAACTTAATTTAAAAAACATATTTATGGACAAAAATGGAAAGATGATTGTCTGTAGGTGATAGGACAAGGTTAGATTGTTAACATGAAGGGTAAGTGAAATTTTTGGGCATTTGCTTTCCAGTGAAAGAAAAATCCAACTACACCTCTATGAGAGTTTAAATGGCAATCTATACATCAAGATGCAAGTAGACAGATTTTTCTGTTGCTAATATACCTGTATTAGCCCATTAATTCAAGGCTACATGTTCACAATTGCATTCATGAACTTCATAAAAATAACACATTCATGAACTTTAAGTACAGCAATGACCAGAAGCACAGAGATGCTAGGAATGCAAATGTATTGATATAATCCAAGGGGGGGAAATGCAATTACTTGATAAAGAATACTAGCTACAGCTATCACACATAACCACACTTTCTGATCTGTTTCACCAATACATTTACAAAGAACAAAGCTTCAAAAGGTTGGTTCCACTGATCAGAAAGTTGTTTTTTACACAATGTAGTTAACAGTTTAGTTAATGATAAATTAGGTTAAGAGTCTGAATTTAGGGCTGAACTGTGAATAACATGTAGTTGAAATATAATTTTTAAAAAAATATTTACCCCAATAGAGTCACTCAATTCTAAAGTTACAGACAATAAAATAATTGCTTGCTCAGAGGTGGGACTTCCTTTATCTCTGTTGCTCACTCTCTGGAAGCAGCGGAGAGGCGTAGCAGAGAGAAGAGAAGTAGAACAGACAGCACTAAGTGAGCTCTAGTTTTTCTTTTTGGAAGCAGCAGAGAGAGTGGAAGTGGAGACATGCACAGGTGTTTTTCTGAATAAGGATATATCTTGAGGGATAGAAGAAGGTACAGAAAGTTCAAGGGGGAGGCACTCATTAAAAGTTTAATATTTTAATATGTAAACAGAGTTAGATATGAAGGCAGCAAGCCAGCAGGGGTGTGGAGGCTTTCCAGTGTTTTGCACTGAGTGTCACATGTATGGCTATCTACCACAAGGGCAGAAGTCATGGGTGTGCCCTCGCTGCAATGAACTCCGGGCACTCAGAGAACATGTGCATTTTCTTGAAACCAAGGTGGAAGACCTGGAGAAGCTGAGAGAGGCAGAGAGGGTGAAAGAGGAGGCTTTCAGGGACCTAACAGCCAAGTCCCACTCCCAAGGTGACATTTCTTCAGATGTCATGGAGAATGAGGGTCTGGGGGATGGAGGACGCCAGTCTGAGGTGGTGGAAGATGCTTCCTTAGACGGGACCCCTTCCTTAGCTGGTGATCAGCTATCCTTTTGCACCAAGGATACCCCTCGGGGAGATGGGGGGCTCCTCATAGTAGGCCATTCGATCATTAAGAATGTAGAGAGTTGGGTTTGTGAGAGGCATGATAACCACATGGTGACTTGCTTGCCTGATGTGAAGGTTGTGGTTGTCACACTTCATCTAGATAGGCTGTGCTGGGATGGACTTAACAGCTGTGGTTCACATTGGCACCAACAACATTGGGAAATGTAGCCGGGAGGTTCTGGAGGCTAAATTTAGGCTGCTAGGTACAGGTTGAAGTCCAGGACCCCCAAGGTGGCATTCTCAGAAATGCTACCTGTTCCACACGCAGGGCCAGCTAGGCAAGCAGAGATATGGGGTCTCAATGCGTGAATGAGGAGGTGGTATATGGCAGAGGGTTTCATATTTGTTAGGAACTGGGGAACCTTTTGGGACAAGGCAGGTCTGTACAAAAGGGACCAAAAACAACAACAGGCTGCTTGCGCTCAACGTTAAAAAGGTGGCAGAACAGCTTTTAAATTGATCCCTGGAGGAAAGACGACAGGAGCTGAGGTGACTTCAGTTCGAAACGCAGTATCTATGGGGATGCAGACAGAGAGGGAGATTTTTCTAAATCAACCAAACACAAGCGTGGAACATAGCAATATGCATGTGATAAGTGATAGTGCCTACAAAGGGCTAGAGGGCAACGCACATAAATCCCAGGTTAGCGACAGAGACAGGGTATACAGGTGTCTCTATGCTAACAGTAGAAACCTTCAACCTAAAATGGGTGAGCTGCAGTACAGGATTTTGAAGGAGGACATTGATATAATGGGCATTACAGAGACATAGTGGAATGAGGAGAACCAGTAGGATGCTGTTATCCCAGGTTACAGGCTCTACAGGAAGGATAGGACAGGGCGTATTGGGGGTGGTGTTGCCCTCTACGTCAAAGAGAGCATAGTGTCACATAAAAAGAGACAATGCAAGGGGAGCTGGTTCCCCTACAGGAGCACTGTGGATATCAACACCAGGTGTGAAGGATACTCTAATATTAGGAATATATTATCATCCCCCTGACCAAAGTGCACAAGAGGATTCTGGGATGGAAAAAGAAATTAGAGAGGACAGAAGCAAAAAAAATCCAAAAGCGTATTGCTGGTAGCAGAATTTGAGTTTCAACTATCCCCACACATAGAAGCTTCAGAGAAAACTGCATGTTCAGATCATAGTAAGGAGAGAGCATTCCTGGATATGCTAAATGACTGTGGCTTAGAGCAGATGGTTGTGGAACCAACCAGGGGAGAGGTGATCCTAGGTCTTATTCTATGTGGGACCCAGGACCTGGTATGGGAAGTCAGTGTTGTTAAGCCGACAGGAAACGGTGACCACAATGCTGTCAGATTCAGTATCTCTGAATGCGAGCAAGTGACAACTACTAATGTAATTACATTTGCCTTTAGAAGGGGAAATTTCTCAAAGATGAGGGGGATAGTGCACAGGAAGCTGAAAGGGAATATCAAGAGAGTCAAAACTGTCCAAGATGTTTGGAGGTTATTTAAAAACACAGTAATAAAAGCTCAGCTGGAATGTGTTCCACAGGCTAGGAAAGGCAGTACCTCCAGTCCAAACTAAAGCCACCATGGTTAACAAGGGAGGTTGAGGAAATCATCAGAAAAAAAGAAAATGTCTTTTAGAAAATGGAAGTCCAGCTAGACTGATGACAAATACGAAAAGGATCAAAAATGGTGGCAAAAGAGAAGCAAGTTAGCTGTAAGGGAGTCAAAAAAGGATTATGAGGAATGAATGGCTGCAAACATCAAGACCAGCAACCAGAAGTTCTTCAAGTACATCAAAAGTAGGAAGCCAGGTAGGGAAGCGGTACACCCATTAGATGATGAAGGAACAAAAGCTGTGCTAAAGGATAACAGGGAGATTGCAGAGAAGCTGAATGGATTCTTTGCATCTGTCTTCACCCACGAGGAGGTGAGGAAAATTCCTGCACCTGAAACAAGCTTCTTAGGATCTGAGGATCCAACAAAGATAGTTTGGGCAGCTATTGTTAAACTAAATGCTATCAAATCCCCTGGCCCAGATTGCATTCACCCAAGAGTTCTTAAGGAGCTCAAGCATGAAATAGCTAATCTTCTCATTTTTATATGTAACTTATCCCTGAATTCAGCCTCTATCCCTGAAGATTGGAAGATGGACAATCTTTAAGAAAGGATCTAGGGCAGAGGTCTTCAAACTATGGCCCTCCAGATGTTCATAGACTACAATTCCCATGAGCCCTAACACTTGGCCATGCTGGCAGGGGCTGATGGGAATTGTAGTTCATGAAGATGTGGAGGGCCATAGTTTGAAGACCCCTGATCTAGGGGGAACCCAGGAAATTACAGGCCAGTCAGTTTGACATCTGTTTCTGGTAAATTAGTAGAATCTATCATTAAAGATAAAATTATTAAACATGTAGAAAAGCAAGACCTGCTGACAAAGAGTCAGCAAACTTACTAGAGTTCTTTGAGGGGGTAAACAGGCATGTGGATAAGGAGGAACCAGTGGGCATTGCCTACTTGGATTTCCAAAAGGCTTTTGACAAAGTTCCTCACCAGAGACTATTGAGAAAACTCAGCAATCAAGGAATAAGAGGGAAAGTCCTCCTATGGATTAAAAACTGGTTGAGAAACAGGAAGCAAAGAGTGGGTGTAAGTGGGAAGTTCTCACAATGGAGAGATGTAGAGAGTGGTGTCCCCCAAGGATCCGTTTTGGGACCAGTGCTCTTTAACCTATTCATAAATGACCTGAAGTAGGGGTGGTTAGCCAAGTTTGCAGATGATACCAAATTATGTAGGGTGCTGAGAACTGCAAAGGATTACGAAGAGCTCCAAGTGGACCTTGATAAATTAGGTGAGTGGGCTAAGAAATGGCAAATGCAGTTCAATGTCACAAAATGTAAAGTGTTGCACATAGGGGCAAAAATTCCAAACTTCACATACACGCTACAGGGGTCAGTGCTATCAGTCACAGACCAGGAAAGGGATTTGGGCATCTTAGTTGATAGTTCCATGGGAATGTCAACTCAATGCATGGCAGCTGTGAAAAAGGCAAACTCTATGCTGGGGATAATTAGGAAAGGAATTGATAATAAAACTGCAAAGATTGTCATGCCCTTATATAAAGCAGTGGTGCGACCCCACTTGGAGTACTGTGTTGAGTTCTGGTCACTACATCTCAAAAAGGATATCGAAGAGTTAGAAAAAGTGCAGAGAAGGGCAACGAGGATAATTGAGGAGCACCTTCCCTATGAGGAGAGGCTGCAGAGTTTGGGACTCTTTAGTTTGGAGAGGAGACGTCTGAGGAAGGATATGATTGAAGTCTATAAAATTATGAATGGGGTAGAAAATGTTGACAGAGAAATTTCTCTCTCACACAATGCTATAACCAGGGGGCATGCATTGAAAATGCTGGGGGGAAGAATTAGGACTAATAAAAGGAAACATTTCTTCACGCAACACATGATTGGTGTTTGGAATATACTGCGCAGGAGGTTGTGATGGCCACTAACCTGGATAGCTTTAAAAGGGGCTTGGACAGATTTATGGAGGAGAAGTCGATGTATGGCTACCAATCTTGATCCTCCTTGATCTCAGATTGCAAATGACTTAGCAGACCAGGTGCTCGGGAGCAGCGGCAGCAGAAGGCCATTGGTTTCACATTCAGCATGTGAGCTCCCAAAGGTATCCGGTGGGCCACTGCGAGTAGCAGAGTGCTGGACTAGATGGACTCTGGTCTGATCCAGCAGGCTTTCTTATATTCTTATGTTCCCCCTACTGCGTTACTCACCTTCCAAACCTCCCTCCATTCCAAGCCACATCTTCTAACCCTCCCCCACCACAAGTCACAGTTTTCCAGAATCTCACCATCCCAATACTCATCTTCCAATCTCCACCCCAAACTACACCTTCCAACCCAGCCCCTACCCCAGCCACACTTCCCAACACTTCCCCATCCCAAGTCTCACCTTTCAACCCTCCATCCACCCCAAGCTTCACTTCCACTCTCCCCTCCCACAACCCTCATATTTCCAATTTCCCCCAATCCCAAGCCACTCCTTTCTACCCTCCCCCAATCCTCACCTTCCCACCTATTCCAAGCCAGACCTTTCCAACGTCTCCCACCCCCCAAGCTACAGACTCAGGACCAGGTAGGTGGGAAGCATTATGCTGGGAGCGGGAAGGGAGCCATTACCACCCCAGTAAAGACCACGGCAGGGGGAAATCTCCTTCTGCTGTTACCTTACTATCATTAGTGCAAGACTATGTTAAACATTAAAAAGCCTATATCTTCACAGGAAATATTCATAGTGAGAGCAAAATCACAGAATAGCAGAAAACCATATGATTAGCTATATGACTAGCTATATAGTTTTTCCATCTTCGACAGGCCCGACGGCTGGCTCCTTTCCTCTCCAATGCTGACCTAGCCACTGTGATCCATGCAACGGTCACCTCCAGGCTAGATTATTGTAACTCGCTCTACGCGGGCCATCCCTTGCGTTTGATCCGGAAATTGAAACTGGTCCAACATGCGGCGGCCCGGCTGCTCACAGGAGGCGCCTTTCGAGAACATATTTCTCCTGTGTTGTGCCGCCTGCATTGGTTACCTATCGAATTCCGAATCATCTTCAAGGTGTGGGTGCTGACCTTTAAGGCCTTACGCTGCCTGGGACCCTCGTACCTTCGGGACCGCATTACCCCATATGTCCCGAGTCGACCTCTGGCCCCTCAATGATGCGGCTGGCCTCCACTCGGGCCAGGGCCTTTACGGCTCTGGCCCCTGCCTGGTGGAACACTCTACCACCTGCTGTCAGACCCCTCGCGGGACAACAGGAGAGTTCCGTTAGGGGCCTGCAAGACGGAGGTGTTCCACCCGAGGTCGGAGAAACCAGCCGCTGAGGGTGCCCTGCTTTCATTCTCCCCCCTGCTGTATAGGGTCCCTAACATCATCGGGACCCATCATTCTTCTTGGGAGGGTTGCATATGGGTTCGTGGAATACTGTTTTAGAATGAAAATTTTAAACTGTTATATGTTTATGTTTATATATGCTTTTATATTGTTCACCGCCCTGAGCCCTTTGGGGATAGGGCGGTATACTAAATCAAATAATAAATAAATAAATAATAAATATTAGTATTAGTGAATATTCACAGCTCTTTTGTTCTATAGTATTTCAGATCTATTTGAAACTGAAACCCAGACTACAACCTTAAAAGAGTTTTTATCTAGATTCGTTCTAAAGTAATCTTTTACTTCTTTATTTAGCTGATATCCTGCAATTCCATATTTTCAGTATATCACACTGAGAAGCAGAAATAGAACCATGTACAGTTAAAGGTATTCACATTGCTATATTCACTGTACTGCCTGCTACTTTAATGCATTTAAAAACATGAATTGTGAATGTCTTCATATGTACAAAAGTAGGGGCAAGTGGGAACAACTTACTTTAAAGAAATTAATACTTCAAATACTGTCTGTTTTAGGAAATATTAAAATGAAATAATTAGATTGTATTCTAATAGGATTTTCATACAGCTTCAACCCTCCTGCAAGACTGCCTAATTTTCACCTTTCTCTTATTACACACATAATGGAGGAGAGAAAACAAGAGTGTCTTTGTTTGTATATATTAGCTCAAAGCTGTAAAAGTCATTCAGTGGAACTTTACTATACTTTCACCCTTACTTTTCTTGTAACAACATTTGTAGTCTCTAAAATTACAAGGGGTGCAGCCAGACTAAGGTAATCACCTTTCACTGTTGATTCATGGAGCCAAAAGAAACAGATTCCTTTGTATTAAACAAGTGGTTAAAAGGCAGCCCCCCCTCACTTCATTTATTACTTCTTTCTTCCATAACAAAACAGTAAAATAAATAAATGCAAAGTTGAAAATTATAAATTACAAAAACACACTGAATATACATAAAATGCTTTAGTCAGAAACAGTGTAGCTACATGGTTATCAAAGTAAAATATATTGTGGTTGAAATAGAAGTTAAGCATCTAAATATGGAACATGCATACATTAATAAATAATGCAATAATGGGTTCAATATATGCAGTACTTTATGCATTTAACTGATATTCAGTGTAAAGAAAGGGAGGGGGAAAGGTCAGATACTGATGCAAGATTCAAAAAGGCACATCCTTTCCTCAGACAATGGGTCTGGGGAATTCCTTAGGAAAAGGTTACACTATGAAAACAATAGCTACAATTGTCCTTGCTTTTGACACACTGTACATAAGCAAGACAGAAAAGCAAAACTGAGGTTGGGAGAAGAACAACTAGTGGAAGTATAAGCTTCCACTGAGGAACTTTGCTAGGTCTGTAATTTAGACTGTCTCTGATGACACTGAATGCCTTATGCCAATGACTAGCATAGGTAAAAAGCTCACAAACATTTCATAGGGAAATAGCATACTATTCTTCTCCCCTATCTATAAAACCAAGTTTAGCACAGATACTAAAAATTAATCAGTTCTTCTAAAAGACACTTCAAGATTAGCTTTGTTGTGACATTTCTTTTAAAAATGCTATTATTTTGTTACCAAGTAAAAGCTAGGGTCATTACAGAAAGTGAAGTCTTTGGCAATATTATCTTCTCTCCTAGTAAATAGCCCCAATAAACAAGCATTCCTTTTCCTTGTCTAATAATATTGGAAGTAAGGGAGCAGTGTTCTAGGTCTCTGAAGAGTAAAATTGTAATGAAGAAGACCCTCTTCCATGTTACTTCAGACATCCAGCATTTCCAAGAAGCTGTGCTGAAGTATTTCCTATACCACTAAAGGTAAATAAAAGGAAGAGTCTTATATTGAGGGAGAGAGAAAGACCACAGAGATTCCAGCAATTCCTACAGAGATGAAGCATCACATCCAGGTTTGCCCCAAAAATGATATTATTCTGTCAGTCCAGTGGAATGTTCATCTTTCTCCCAGCAGGAAGGAGACAAGGATCTCCCACTGCCAGAAGGATGGCAACCCTAGAAGTAGGCTTGGCTAGGTCCAAGATCAACCTGTGAGATTTATTACAGTAAACGTTTGAACCCAGATTACCCTGATCAGGATCATGGAGATCTGAGTTCAAGTACTACAGTTCAGATGCCAAACTACGGTCAACAGTGTATCATCACACTGCCACTCTTTTGAAAAACTAAACTTTCCAAGCTGTAGGGACATGAGAGTTACACATCCAATAATGAGTTTTATTTGCCTTGACATCCTTTTCACAAATGAAGACACAGGACAGATGGACAGGTTCAACTGGTTTTATTCATTTAAATTGCTGTTCAACACCATTGCTTATTTCTATAAGCTAATTACTAACACTGTTAAATTGTGGACATCTAGTCCTGGGTCATTGTCATGGGAGGGGATGATGGGGGTGGCACTATTGGGGCAGGGGATCCCAGTACTGGTGGGATGGGGCAACTATGATGGTAGGCGGAGGCCTTATGAGAGAAGGGGACCAAGAGGCGGTTATGCTCATTCCCCTTCTGACCTTCAACCAATCTCAGGGAATGAGGGCTGTGGGCTTCAGGTTTTTCCTGCTTCGTCCTTGGTATTGATTAATGCCAGGTCCATTAATAATAAGACCACTATGCTCCAAGATTATTTTGGGGTTCAGAAAATGAACCTGACATGTATTACTGAAACCTGGGTGTGTGATAGCAAAACGGTTACACCAGGTGAAGCCTTCAGTTTTGCGCATATCCACCAATCAAAAACACAGGGCCAGAGGAGGGGGTGGCGTGGCAATGTTCAAGCAGGTTTCAATCCCTTTCAGGGAAATCCCTGTCCCAAGGATCGCTGATATTGAGTGTGCTGGTCTAGAGTGGGAGACTGCGGAATGGTTGGTAGTCTTCTATTATTATTGTTGTTGTTGTTGTTATTGTTATCATTATCATTATTATCATAGATTTCACAGCTGCCAGTTCTTTAGCTGGTTGTTAGCCTTTCGTTACAATTTGAGCCTCACCCAGAGGTCTAGGAAGTTGTAATGTATCAGCATAGAATTTGTGCGGATCCCAGCAGGGTTGCCTTCTGAATCTGACAGATGTTAATTTTGTCAATTCGAAGATGTTTCAAGTGCTGCCCAGGGTGACATCAGCTGGTTTGTGCCAGAGACGCTAAAGCTCATCTTTCAAATCATGGTATCTACTGACCTTCTCATGTTCTTTTTGAATGACCCTGCTGTCACCGGGTACTTCTATGTCGCTGATGGTCACTTTCTTTTCCTCTATCACTGTGATATCAGGTTATTATGTGCCAACACTTTGTCCATTTGGATTCACAAGTCCCACAGGATCTTGACCTTCTCATTTTCTGATACTTTCTCTGGACAATGTTCCCACCAGTTTTTAGATGTTCTTATGTTGTAATTCTTGCACAAATTCCAGTGGATCATCTTGGCCACTGAGTTGTGCCTCTGTTTGTACTCAGTCTGGGCTATCTTTTTGCAGCAGCTGAGGACGTGATTTACAGTTTTATCATTATGATTATGATTATCATCATCATCATCATCATCATCATCCCAAAGGACAACTGCACTGGGCCACCAATCCAGGCTTCCTTTTATGGGCATGTCTACCCTGGCTCCAAACTTAGTGAGTGCTTCCACTGGGCTTATTTATCCTTGCCTGCACATGTACTATGTACTGAATGATGCCCAGACTCCTCCTCCTCCTCTGACATGCTGTAAGGTTCTGCTTGGTTTGGTAAGCTCCTTCCCTTAACATCCAGCCATAAGGCTTGTGATGGCCTGATCCAGACAATCCCCCCTCTCTGCCAATTTTCCCTACCTAACTTGAGTAAAGGTCAGCACCCACACCTTGAGTAACCTGTCTTATTTCTGCCAAAGAGAGAATAGTTTCTTATAGGCTACACATTGCCCTCTAACCACCAGCTGGCCCCAGCCCCAGTCACTCCTATCCTGTGCTTCCTGTGGGGAAAAAAGGGGGGGTTGGGACAATATGCTCCATAGCATTATTGCCATGAATCTCCCTTATTTATCCTGTGTTCAGGGCCAATTACTGTTAAAACAAACAGTTAAAAGCCTATTAAATAAATTTTGGAAACATGTTTTCATCTGAGAAATACCTGGAGAAGAAGACAATTTAGCATACTTTATAAAGAGGCATAAATGATGGTGATTTTCAGACGTCCTCTGGAAGTGCATTCCATAAAGACGTAGCCATCACAGAAAAAGAATAATGTCCTGCCAAGATGGTTAGCATGTGATAGAGGATACCATGAAAAGAACTTGCTGCAGGAAGCTAAGAAGGCATTAAGGTTCATAAAAGAAATTATACAAATATTAATTAGGCTGAAGCTTCATTGTTTACTTTGGGAATGGGGATGCTTTCAATCTCAGTAAGCACAGTAATCCTTTACACACTGCTCCCCAATCATGCTAGTAATACAACTAGCTGGCACATAACTCTGACTACAGTAGACACACACACAAAAATCTTAAAATAATATTTTCCTTTGAGTCTACATTATACAAATCCATGCCAGGGAATATAGGTCTCCAACATTTAAGAAGCTATAAATAAACTGCTCTTCATCATGTGATAAAATACATTGACATCAAATTGTACTAAGATACATGTGATGGTAATAAACGTCAGGAACATCAATCCAAATAATTTTTATTGTTCCTCTGAAGTACTCACTCTTTTGAGATATAAATCAAGGTGCCCTTATTTCTATTTGTTACTATGCAAAACCCACCACCACAATTCTAAAATATGTATGTAACATGCCATCAAACCACAGCCAACTTATAGCAACCCCAGCAAGGAGCCTTCAATGCAAGTGAGAGCCGGGGATGGGTGGGTGCCATTGCCTTCCTTTGCAGAACCATCTTTGGAGATCGCACTTCCAAGCAATGATCCTGCTTAATCTCCAAGATCTGACAAAATCAGGCTATATCATGCCGTGTTCTTTCCCAACTCTAAAATACATAATTACAAATTACATGCTTCTTCCAACAAAACCATTTTCTGATCATATGATGTCCAGTCAGTAACATCCTCCACATTTCTCTGTGTTGTGTACAATTAAGATTTTAATACATCTTGCACTGTTTTAATATGTATTAATGACTCAAAACATATGGGTTGATAATTTTAGTCTTTGTGAATAGTTTTGGGTTTATTTTTAATGGATACACAGATTGCTAAAATCTACCTGATCTCATCTGTAGGAGGAAATTGACAAAATTCAGTGCTGTTGAAGGAAGTCAGTTTTCTTGTTATGGTTAGGCTGCCTTTGCCTGAAACAGAAGCTATTTAGTCCCCAAATACCAGAAGAACAGTTGCAAATTTTATGTTGGTCTATGTTATCTCTCCTCTCCAGACACTACATAAGACTATATTTTCACATTCTTAATTTAAATAGTTAATACACAAGCATGTTAGAATAGCACAGGCCACAGATTAGATATGCATACAAGCCAGAATACTGTATAACTGGCTTTAGGAAAGGTTGGGGCTCAACAGTAGAGCATTTGCTTGGCATGCGGAAGGTTCCAGGTCCAAGCCTAGCATCTCCAGTTGAAAGGATTGGGGCATCAATGATATAAGAACCCTCGGCCTAACACACTGGAAAGCCACTGCTAGGCTGAGTAGACAATACTGACTCTGTTGGACTAATGGCCTGACTCACTATAAGGCAGCTTCATGTGTTCAAATGCTGGAACAAAAGCTTTATAATTCTTAGTGAAATAAACCTGTATATTCAAGTAGATACTCGCATACAGTTCAATTTTAGAATTTCCTTTATTATAACTTTTGAAAAATGGAATGATAAATTACTACTTTAAGGATTTTCCAGCAGGATTTAACAAGAATAACATATAATACTAGTCACAGCACATGTTTGGGTGGAGCAGGGAAACCTCAGAAATGCTGTATACTGAGCCAAAAGTTGGACAATGTGCCAACAGCCTGATCATGTGCCTATCAGATTCATTTCTAGAATGTAACACCACATGCCATACTTGGTTCTCGAAGGAAAAACTGTGTTCGAGAGATTGTCCCTTTAGCTGGCAGATACAAGAAAACTATCAGTAAGCAGGTGTTGAGAACCAGTCAAGGTCATTAAACCTGAGGAGATGTGATGGCAGAGTTAACAAAGTTAGTTGATGGAAGATTATAAGTGAAACTTCCAGTGCATGTTTTGGTAAAGCATGGTAAAATCTTCTGAAAGGCTGCTGTGTTCTGTAAGGTGATCTAGGTGATACACATTGAATAATCAAGGCTTTTGTGAATATGGTGTCGTTATATGCCTAACAAAACAGTATCAGTTTCTGAAACTCGAGAATCACTGTATACATTCAACAATGAACAGAGACCAAAGTTCTTTTTCCCTAGGGAACAGAAGTTTGAAGTCACAAGCACTATGTAGTGATATATGTTACTTTCTTATATGAAAAGCGTATCTGTTAACGCATTTCATACTCCAAGTTCTTGCCATAAAACATGTCGAGTGAGATATCTAGGATTTCGAAAAGACAGAGAAAATAACAAACACAATGGGGACATATGAGAGCTCAAACTGTTTTCCTCTCCTCCATTTCATCCTTACTGTTCTCCTCTCCTTCATCCATTTCATCCCTATGAGGTAAATTTAGTATGAGAACCTAGAACTAACCCAAGTTTACCAGCATGCTTCCACAGCAAAACAGGAATTTGAATCTGGGTTTCTTAGGTCCTAGTCCAACACTGTAACCTCTGAAGGTTCCTGGTGGTACAGCTCTATCTCGGGAGAACTGATAAGGGTTACCTTACAGGAGTGACTCTTTGATTCCACTAGTACTTTACTTGCAAATTTTTAAAACCAAAAAGAATAAAGGAAACATTACAAAACACCATAAGGATCTAATGCTCTCTTCCTAAAGAAGGCACCAATAAATGCCTCCCTAGGACCTCTCAACACTTGCAGAAGTGCATGTTATAGTGTTCTTCTCAGCTATTTCTGTTTGAAATTACTAGATAAAAACCAATTGATATATCCAATATTATCTCTCAGATCTATTGTTTTACTTCTATACTGGAAACACATCTCTCTCAATCTCTTTTCAAAGTATTTGCTTCAAAATTAATTTAATAGTTTAGCCAGAATTAGTCAGAAGCCAGCATGACAAGACTTGTAACTATCCATAAGTAAATATGTAAATTACTTAGAGGCCACATTTTAAAAGCCTAGTCCTGGACATGTTTATTTGGACGTATGTTCCCTCCAACAGCGCTTGCACAGAAGGAAGCACGCACACAATTGCAGTCTCAGAGTACTTAAGCATTTTAGAGGAAAGCCAATTTAATTTTCCACCTAATTTGAAGAAACTGGAAAGCAGTGTCTGTTATTTTCCCAATGCTACAATTAAGAAAGCCTCTTTCTCATATCTTTTTCTATTAAAGACAAACAGAAAGAAGCTACTTGTACAACCATTTACTATTCAAATCTCAGTACTGTTTTCAACTTGACCCAACTGCTTTTCTGAAAAGACTTTTACATACCAAAATGAACCTTACGAACTTTGACAAGATTACCTGATTTGCAGGGGACATTCTTTACAAAGGATTTATATCCTGTTCACACAAGACACCTCACCCAATCATGAGAAATATTTGGCCAAGCAGGATCAGCCCTGCTTGGTATTTGGATTGGAGATTACCAAAGGAATACCAGGGTTGCTCAACAGATACAAGCAATGGCAAATCACCTCTGAATATCTTTTGCCTTGAAAACTCTATGTAGTTGCCATAAGTCAGCCATGACTTGACAGCAAATGCAAAACAAAAAGCAAAACTGGAAGTGAAGGAAGCAATACAATTGAACACAATTTTATTTTAATTATTTATCCTTATGTATAGAAATGATAATCAATAAATCCTAACTGATGCTGACCACACAAGAAAAGTTAAAGGATATCCACAAGATATCTTTTCACTGATTTGGAAAGTTCTTTGTTTTCTATTTATTCAATTTTATTTAATTATAACCCACATTTCCCCTAACAGGCTCCCAAAGCAGCTTAAACTATTATCCTTTACTTTATTTACACAATCCTGTGAGATAAATTAGCTTGAGAGTATGTGCCTGGCCCACAGTCACCCTGCAAATTTCTATGGCAGAATGGGCATTTGAACCTAGTTCTCTCAGATCCCAGTCCAATACTCCAACCATTGCACCACACTGGCTCTTGATCCTCATGTGATCTTCCTACACTTGTGATTCCTAGGATTGTATCTGCTATACAAGAATATATTTTTGATTTATGAAGTCACCAAAATCACTGCTCAAGATATTTGATCACAAGGAATGGAAGTCACACAAATAAGTTTCTCAAATTTTTTCCCCCCACGCACAAAGCTGAAGCAGTTAACTAACATAAATGGTAATACTTTTCAAAGTTTCAGGAAATCTGCAGAAGAATAAGTAAACACAAATTGCTTCTCAAAATCTATGATTTTCTATCAGGCCAGGATTCTTCTGAAGTATTTGATTATGACACCTCTGCACTGTGGCACTTCTACATCTGATTAATGACATCATCAGTTAGATCAGTGGAAAACTGTTACCACTGTGATCACAATATAATTTTGGTAAGAAAATAAGGTTAACTGTTTTAGAGCCATTGTATCCCAAAGCTGATATATTCTTCAAACCCACATAGACATTTTGATTTGGCAAAAGAATGTTGTCTACTTTTATATATTCAAGAGATACTGCACCTGAGTCTTTTTGTCACGTAACATTGCAGCTACCATATGGTGACCCTTATGGTTTTCCACGTAACAGACATTCAGAGGTGACTTGCCATTGCCTGCTTCTTCATAGCAACTGTAACATTCTTTGATGGTCTCCCACCCAAAGTGTTACCCAGGGTTGAGGCTATCTAGGTCAAGGCAACTGAGTTTGTAAAAGGTGTAAATACACAAGAAAACATCAAAAGCTTTGGGGCAACCACTCAACTGCACTAGAGCTGGAAGCATTGAAGAACAGTTAAACTAAAAAATAGTGATACCTGCAGAAAGATTCATTACAGCACCCAAGCTATTGAAACCATATTTATTATCTCTCTATCTCTCTCGGGCCCCACCCGCACACGCAAAATAATGTGTTTTCAATGCTTTCACAACTGTTTGCAAGTGGATTTTGCCATTCCGCACAGCTTTAAAGAGCACTGAAAGCAGTTTGAAAGTGAATTATTCTGCATGTGCGGAATGAGCCCCTCTCTCTCACACACACACATATTTGATTCTGTAGTAGCTTGCAAAATTTCAAGGAGGTAATAAAAAGGGAATAACCAGAAGCATTAACTAGCTGTTAACTCATTTTACTTCAATATTTTTTCCTTAATAATTCTCATAGAGTCCAAAATTGAAATGACCAGCTAATGCAACAGATCATATAGGTTTTGATAGTAGCATACAGCCCACTGGTATACGGAAACTGCAGCAAAACAACAGCCATCATTTTTAAAGAACTAGTATAAGTTGGAAAACATATTTGCTATGTAGGTGCTTAAGGAGGTTGCTCTAGCTTTCAGTAAAAGTAACCAGTTTTGCACATGGAGGATACTGTTAATGATAATGCCCCTTTGTATTGTTCATGTGAAGTTTTCACAGTAGCAATGGCAGGACTTATGAGAGAGAGATTACGTGAGTTAGCACTTAGAATTGGAAGACTCCAGGGATAATGTATTGTCACCCCTTTTTCAATCAAGAAGGAAAGCCATTTTATGCAATGGATATTTTGGATACAAGTGAGAGAACTATAAATGAGGAAGTACAGCACCTTTAAGCCTCCTCACCTCCAGTCACATTCAGGGATTTTGAGTACAAGCATAGTTTTTTGACCTGTTTATATAAAAGTTATCTTAAGGGTGGAAGAAAACAACTTGTTTTTGTTTGTTCTACCCCTTCTCTAAAAGTTACTTAGTTGACGGTTACTGGCACTTTTTTTTTAAGTTCTGCATTTCTGATTTATGATTGCTGTTGTTGTAGTGTTAAGGTTTGTGGGAAGACCTTTTAAGCTTCTAGTTAAATTTCAGTTGCCATCTTGGGTGTTTTTGCATTTGCCACTGCTTCTATTCTTGTTTTGGTTGGCTTTGTTGCTGTTGAAGATTTCTTTATTAAGGTTTCCCATGGTTGAATTCTGACCTTTGCTCTTTTTCTCTGGTGTTTCTGTTTGCTGGTTTTTGGGGTGTTTTCTTGCAGATTTTTAATTGCAGTTGTACAGTTGTAATATTTGAATTTTGTTTCCCAAACTCCTTGGTGGTTTTCCTCCTGCTGGTTCTGTGTCTGCAGGGTTTTGTTTGGTTTTCTGGCTGGTGTAGTTATGGGGTGGATGCAGTGGTGGAATTCAAATAATTTAACAACCGATTCTGGTGGTAGGATTCAAATAATTTAACAACGGGTTGTTTACAAGAACCATTTTAACAACCGGTTCTGCTGAAGTGGTGCCAACCTGCTGAATCCCACCACTGGGTGGATGGGTCTATAAACATTAGTTTATAGATTTTTGGATTTTTCAGGGGGGGGGAGGTTGTTTCTCTGCTGAGAAAGGTGGAGTAGAATTGTTGTGGTAATATTTCTGGGTTCTTATATTTCAGGGGTAGGGAACCTGCAGCTCTCCAGATGTTCAGGAACTACAATTCCCATCAGCCCCTACCAGCATGGCCAATTGGCCATGCTGACAGAGGCTGATGGGAATTGTAGTTCCTGAACATCTGGAGAGCTGCAGGTTCCCTACCCGTTATATTTGAACCACAGTTTCCCAAGTTGTAAGATTTAATGAGGGGCATGTTTTAAAGGGCTTGATAGGGTTAGTTTTATTTAATTCAGTGTTGTAGGGTTTAAATTTCCTACTTAATAGGATACTAATAAATTCAAATAAGAGTGAAGGTTCTGGTTTACAAGCACTTTTTTGTAGAGTGGTTTGATTGTTGTGATGTTAGCTATAGAGTTGTTTCTGCAGAAACACCTGGGTAGAGAGGGTGTGCCTCTTCTGTTCTCCTGGAAGGAAAAACAGGAATATGCCTTGGGCTGATTCTGCACATGGAACCCCCTCCAGTTGCCTGTGCTGCCGTTTGCACAGTGACCGGAGGAGCCAGACAGGATCGCTGGGATCCCAGCAGCAGGAGGCAGCATGGTTTGCACAATTATGCTAAGTGGATATTCTTCTGGACTGACTAGCTCTGAAGCAGAGTTACATTCTCCTAACTTTTCTGCTCAAATGGATGGAGTTTCAATTCAGTTTTCAGAGTGAGCTGATAGCTTCAAGTATTTTTTTTGTTTTGCAGTTAAGCTTCGTCTCTCTTACAAATTCAAGAACTACCTTACAAAGAAGAAACAAAGAACAAAGTTTTCTATCATTCCCCTGAATTTTCTTCCTTTGCTGCCTTATGATACCAGCCAGTGGTTATTTACACTCCTGATATTTTACTGTGTTTAGAGGTATGAAAAAGTCACATTTAACATATTGCTACATGAAGCAGAAAAGGTTCACACTTAAAAAATTATTTTAAAAAATACTAATCTAAAACAAAGTACTGTCTCACATTCCATACTTCCCTAACAGCAGAGTGGAAGGCCAGACTCATCTCTGGAGCCACAGCAGCCCTGCACTGGCATGGGTATCCACCCTGCCAGTTCAAGGGGCAAATGCACTGGCAGAGAAATGACTTACCATGGTGGGTGCCATGCAACTCAGTGGTGCCCAATCTGGAAGGTGCCGTCCATGTCTATGCCCACTGGCACAGAAAGCTGTGTCAGCATGGCTGTGATGTTCCAGGGACAGGCTAGGGTGTGGAGCCAACCTTAGTGTGCCAGCGGAACCAGTGTTAGAGATATGACATGTTTTTCATGGCACATATCCATTATCTCCTATGAGGGAAATTTGGTGGCGGGCTGTTCGTTTTCTTTTCAGACTTTCCACACCACAAGGAAGCCCTTTGGAGAGTGGGCAAGGCACCACTGAAGCAGTGGCATCCCTGTCTACCCACCCAATCTGGACTGGGCTGATAGTAGAAGGTCCATTCTGCCATGGAAGCTTGCTGTGTGACTTTGATTCAGTAATTCATTCATCCTACGACACCCCACAGGGTAGATGTGAGGATTACATAGTGGAGAAGGAAATAATGCAAGTCACTTTGGGTCCAGATTGGGCAGAAAGGTGGGATAAAAAAGTACATAATATTTGCCAGGTATTTCCAACTTCTTTTTTTTCTTAATTGTTGTTACTGCCTGTTTTGGTGATATTTTACCACATATTTCATATTGAACCACTGTCTTATGCTGGTTATGGTTTACATGCTATGTGATAAAAGATAGTTTTGGGGAAATGTCTCTTTTTTCCAGTCTGCTTTTATCTGATCATACTAATTGATTTAGCTGCCACAATGAGTTTTAGATAAAAGCCAACATAAGATCATCAGTGGCCATTCCAGAAATGCCTGTCAGTTAGTAAACAAAACAAAATTCCCAACAGCATTCTTCCCTACTCCTTTTTGTAAGATCTTAGGTAGTGAATACAAATATGACATCCAGAACTTTGCAAAACCAAAGCTGATCAAGTTAAATGTCTTAAATCACAAAGCACTTATGTATGTAATGAAGACATGCGCCCAAAGAAACACAGTAGTGTCAAAACAAACAAGACACCAGTTTCTACTAACATTATCAATATAGGTTGCTGGTGCTATACAGTTGCTACTAGATTATAAAACCAAATATTGTTATAAAGCTCCATTTGAACCGTAAGACTGTATCACATTAAGAGATGTCTGGGAGTAATGTCAGCCATCCAGTCAATTTTTGCAAACCTGTTTGAGAGTTGAACAGGAATTGTGCAGGAGGTTTTGAAATCCATCCAGGCTGTGACAGCCATCCATTAACTATAAATTGTCTCCAGCTAGAAACTGTTATGCACCCTGGGGGTTACTTTACAAAAGACTATTTTTTCTATAAATATTTTTCAAAAGAAATAACTATCTGCACTCTGTAAAATGTAAGGGTAAAAATGTTCATTTTACCACATGCTCTGATAGACCTTGCCACTAAGTAATATCAACTGTGTGCACACATAGCAAAACAGATATGTATGCAGTCATCATATATAACAGTTTTCTTACGAAGTGATACTCATACAATAAAACTGCCTTCTTGGAAACACCCTTTATACAGCCTCTTACACATGATATTCTTCAATGTGGTCTGTAGCTGAGATTGCCGTGGTGGATAGTTTTAAAAACAGGTGTAGGGGTTCTTGGCCAGCAAGATTAATTTTGAAGTTTATTGGGTATGTGGCAAGCACACCAACGTACATGGGAAGTTTAATCAAGATATGAATTTCACAACACAATGGAAGAAGTTAAGAGCACAGATATATGAATCACCATAGAAGACTGTGATACACATTGATCATAGAACTGTATGGCATGCTCTGACAGAATTTACTCAAATTAAACAGTTTTATAGAATTCTGAGAGACTGAACTTTCCATGTTTGAAGAAATCCTCGATAAATAGTACCTAGAAAATACACGAGAACATTGTTGTATTAGAAGCCAGTAACTTCTAGCGTGCTTCTCTGGAAAAAAATGATGTATTCCCTTTTGCTTAAAAAGTCATGAAACACAGACAGTAGAAGGAATGGATATCTTGTTCACTGTATATAGCAAACTTTGTCTTTAAAAAAGTAAAGCACTGGTCACCCTGACCCATGCAGGAATGATACATAATGTTTACTTGGCAGACTATGTTTACGGAGTGGTTTGTCATTGTCTTTTCCAGTAGTCTACATGTTACCCCCAGCAAGCTGGGTACTCATATTATCAACTTGGAAGGGTGGAAAGCTGAGTCAACATTGAGCCAACTACTTAAAACTGACTTCCATCAGGATCAAATTCAGATTGTGAGCTGAGCTTTGACTGCAGTACTGCAGCTTACCACCCTGTGTCATGGAGCTCCTTTAACTTAGTCTAGTCATTTGAAAAGACAAATACCGGTAGCTAAAGTGCTGTTCTTTGAGGAAACAACAATGTAGTAAAATTCATAACTATTTCATAACTATTTCTTATTTTTACTATTATAATTGTTATCTATTCACTATATAGGACTGATGGTATACATTTTTCTGTTGAAGGATGTGATGTCTATTAAACTAATCTGAATTTGTGCCTGCAGGATATTACAGTCAGCAGGTGGGGATAGTCTAACCAACTTGTGTGGCAGAGATTGAGTGGACTGATCACAAAGGTCGGGATTAGTGGCAAACCCCCTGAAACATCCATGTAGTGGAGGGAGTGTCCAGAAATGGATATGAGGAAGGGTGAGCTGGATAGGAGCAGTGGTGGGATTCAGCAGGTTTGCACCACTTCGGCAGAACCGGATGTTAAAATGGTGCTTGTCAACAACCAGTTGTTAAATTATTTGAATCCCACCACCAGAACTGGTTGTTAAATTATTTGAATCCCACCACTGGATAGCAGCAGTGGTGGGATCCAAAAATTTTAGTAACAGGTTCCCATGGTGGTGGGATTCAAACTGTGGCGTAGCACCAATGGGACTGGGTGGGGCACGACGGGGCGTGGCTGGGCATTCTGGGGGTGGGGCATTCCTGGGTGGGGCTGTGGCAAGGACGCAGCCGCTGCGCCGGTCCTTGGGCGGGAAACGAATGCACGCAGGCGCAGGCTGCCACACACGCTGGTGCACCTCCTGCTAGACTGCTTCAAGTTCTGCGTGCTACTGCTGAGAGGAGGGACGTAACTAAGGCAAAAATCATGTGGCAAAATCACCAATTAGTAACCCCCTCTCGGCACACACAAATAATTAGTAACCTACTCTTGGGAAACTATGAGAACCTGCTGGATCCCACCTCTGGATAGCAGTGACGTTTTGGTACTGACCAACATCTTTCTGAACATGGTAACGGCTGCGCAGTGCAACTGATGAGACAGTGTGAAGGTAATGATAAACAAAGCCTGCAGAAGATGCTAGCTCTGTTCTGAGTCAGGTAGGTCTGTCATAAAAGGAACGGATAAGCTGCCTTAGCACAGCCTGGTCATTTAAATATTTACTATATTTAAATATTTATGCAGATCAGTTAAATTAAACTAGTTACGCCCAAACTATTGTGTTGTGTCTTCTTTAGATGGGTGCCTCAGCAATTGGCTATCTGGTACTGCTAGAAAAATAAAACTCTTTGTGCAAAGAAGTTTGGGGAAACTACACTTTTAGACCAGCTGCTGCTATTCTCCAAAATTGGTACACAATGTACAATGTGATATTTCAGTACTAAGAAACCATATTATTCTGTATTAAAGAGGAATTCCAAAAGCAACCAGAAATTAACTGATGCATTCCTTACTGCTTCTATTAATCTACAAGAGGCCAAGAGAATATTTGGGTCAACTTGGCCTTCCAGTGAATGAAACTGCCAATTAAGAACTATTTCACACACAGAGAGACATACACACTGGTCTGGACTGCTGTAATCCCAAAGTGTCTGTGCTCCCTTTTTGTTGTTGATGGAAAGTTAATGTGAGCCTTACCAAATGTTCTTAGAATCTTAATTACCATGTTAGAATCTTAATTACCATATTTTCTAATTATTGCTACCACAAAGCCTAATCCTACCCATTTTACAGCTTTATGTAATTTTATTAAAGCTATGACAAAACGGTTGTATATAAGTATAGGGATGGCCCTGGTTGTCACTGCTACAAGAAAAAGCTAACCCAGCCTAACTTCTTTCCTATTTCTAATAATTCCTTGACTGCTTTAAAAGCTCCATTTAAGTGAGACAGAATAGAAAGCAGCTCTTAAAGAAACACATTCATCCACTACCACTGAATGTTGCAAAGTTAACACATAAACCATAAGTGATAAGAACTTCACTCTCATGTATTTTATGCCATGCAACAAAACACATTAACATGGAATGAGAAATAAGTTTTGTATTTGAGGCGCACTGCAATAAAATCACTGCTAAAAATACTAGGTGTCACAGTTAACATTTTAAGTGCCACGGTGATCTGGGATTTGTCAGTCCCAAAGTTAGTGTATTTCTAACTGTGCCCTCAAAACAGACAATATGTACATACAAAACTAGATTATGAAGTTACTATTCAGGAAATGAACACAATCTACATTAAACAAGTTCCAGGAGGCCTAATAGTAGGATGACTTATGCAAGACGAAATTGGGCTGAATGACTTAAAAAGATTTTTACCAGTTTAGCTTTGGTATCCACATCATGGCAGGTTAGTTATAATATGTCTGTGTGTATGAAGTGCTGTCAAATCACTGCAGACTTATAAAGATCCCATAGGGTTTTCAAGGCATGAGGCATTCAGAGATGATTTGCCAATACCTTCCTCTACACAACGACCCTGAAATTCTTTGGTGGTCTCCAATTCAAATACTAACCCTGGATAGCTTCTGAGATGTGACAAGATCAGAAAGTATTGTCGAAGGCTTTCACGGCCGGAATCACTGGGGTGCTGTGTGGTTTCCAGGCTGTATGGCCGTGTTCTAGCAGCATTCTCTCCTGATGTTCCGCCTGCATCTGTGGCTGGCATCTTCAGAGGATCTTGCTTTCCTTTCCTACTATCAGATCCTCTGAAGATGCCAGCCACAGATGCAGGCGAAACGTCAGGAGAGAATGCTGCTAGAACACGGCCATACAGCCCGGAAACCACACAGCACCCAAAATCAGAAAGGCTGGACCATCCAGATCAGGGCAATAATAATAATACCACCTGGAATTTTAGGTGTTCAAAGCGCTTCACTTTTATTATCTCAGTGAACAATAGTCCTCTACAACAAATCAAGTGTATGGGATTAGTATATTTATCTCAGTGGAAATTGGAGTATGATGGGATGATAATTTTCAGTCTTTGGGAAAGTGTTTAAGAAGTTTGCTCACTTACAGCCTCAGAAGCTTGTTCTGAGGACACTAGGTGAATTTTGGCCGGTGTAATGTTTGTTCCTGGCTCATTTTTCCACCCATTTTGCTACACTTAATGGCATGAGCTACACATGCAATGTGTTGGACTATGGCAAAGGGCGACAAAGAAAGCTTTTTTACCAAAGAAAAATATATATGTTCCTGGCTAAATTCCTCATAGCACAAAACTGGCAATATAAATACGTCCTTCAGTCCTTTGTCCTTCAGTGCAAGAACTAAAGGTAACCATTTCATTAGCAAGTTATAAATGAATTAAACTTTTCCTAAATTAGGGAATGAATAACAAAAGAATATTGAAGGGATTAAACATGTTTTCAAAAGTATTACAATTGTCTGGATTCACTATAGTAATAATTAAAGCTAACAATGTGTCATTCGCAATTTTTTATCAAAAGGACAGCGGACAAATGTGCCCTTCTAAATGAGACTGTGCAATCCTGTGCCAAATAACTAAAATATAATGTGTTAAAGCAAAGCTTAATAACAACATATCAAGACACTGACAAAAGCAAATTTTTTAATTGTCTTTGTTTTCAAACTACCTCTGAGTTATCTTTTCAGAACTTAATTCATTCAATAATCTGTCATCTTGTATCTCCAGAAATTTAATAACTCCAATGGCAAAACTATAAAAATCAAAAGCAACTTAGATTGGAATGCAGTAGGTGGAAGAATATATCTGATGATAGTGACTCTGGAAATTCACACAGCATGGGGAGGGGGAGCAACTCCTTACGAACTTTCCTTTAAAATAATCAGGAAAGATCCACACAGTACTAAAGAAGAACGGTTATCAAGGGAGATAAATTTAAACTTTTAATAAGATCAAAATAGGAAAGATATACTTAACAGGTGAACATGACAGAAAATTTAGCAGAAGCAAGGACCTTCCCCATGGCACCTTAAAGACAAAACAGTATTCAGTATGCCACCAACCATATCACATTAAGGTGATGCTATTTACAGCCATGGGAGAACTTTCCAACACTCATAAACTTAGTTTAAACAATGACTAATGACCAGTAATTCCCCTATCTCTTGAATGATCTCTCCTTCCTCCATTTATCACACTTGACACTTCACTTTACATCTGTGAATAAACTTTAACAGGGGAAAGTGAATAAAAATCATCACAAAGGAACTTCAGGCTATAAATTACAGCAAGCACAAGTGGATTGGTGAGAGAAACAAGGGGGACAAATTTGCTTACGAAGTGACCATAATTTGCATCCCACTTTGCTGAAGTGCTGTCAATGAAATAAGGGAAACTCCTTGAGATGGTGACAGTGCTCAGGGAACTGAACAAAAACTAATAGAAACAGATTCAAGTTTAACCAGATCTACTGTCCTGCTTCCACAGCATTCAGCTCCCTATAGCCAAGTAACCACTGCCATGTGGCTTATTCGCGACTCAGTACCTTGGAAGTAGCTCATTTTCCTATCCAGAATTTTCTCATGTCACTTCTGATCAAGGGGGACAGTTTCATGGGATCGTAACAATTTTCTGCTGTCAGACCAAACAGTTTAGTGTGTGTCACGCTACAGGAACTTGCTGACCAATTTAAGGTCATTTTACAGGAAAGGCAAACATATTACTATTCACTGGAACAGCCACTGTTTAGTTTCACTGTAATTATTATTTGTATGGAAAAAGAGTGGTTTTTTAAATGCAGCTCCTGCCAAATCTATAATCCACTTTGTCTATTGTTTGAAGGTTGCCAGTTGCTCTAACTTGTTGAAGGAAGTTGAGCAAAGGGAGGACCCCTCTGGCTGGATGAAGGAAGGTGTACTAAAAACTGTTTCAGACCAGGAAATTATCCACTTAAAAGCTGCATCATGAACTCAAAAGGGCTTACTTCCATGCATAATTAACTCAGGCAGCAGATAACTGTGTAACTATATATTTGTACTCAAAATAAAAGAAGTTTTAGCAACTGTAGACAACTGTAGACAAACTTGAATCAGTACTTGGAATACTGATTTAAATGGTATTTCATCCCAAGAAAACTAGAGTGAATCATTCAGTATTGAAGTAAACCCCATTGAAATCAATTCCATGGAGATTTCTTTCCACGTAAATATTAAGAACAATGGGCAGTGATCCTTTCATAAAGGTAAAAATTTGCTACTGCGTGAGAAAATCAATAAATACACACATTAAGAAAATGTCCTAACTTTCTTGTCAATACCTGTGATCCCGCATTTTAAACTTTCTACTTCAAAAGAAATCCAGAAGAAACTACTCACATTCCATGGTAAGAAGTTGTTTCCTGCCGTTTCTTTATGATCAGTTTTAATTACAGCCCTCAGATACATCAAACAAGTACTAATGGCCCCCTTGTTGAGGACTAGGATGGATAATGGAAACAGAGAACCGGTGGGAGAACCCATTACACAGAAGACTCAGCACACCAGGATTCATAAAGTGACTGAGCCTAAAATCCTAGGCTTACATTCTCAAGTGCGTGCGATTAGGCCACGAAAATATTAAATTCTTCAGCATGTTGTGTTTAAGATCTAGAAGTAGCCTAACCAGCGCAGAAGCATCTCTGGTCGCTGCCACAGAAGTCCTCAGGTACTACTACGCCTGTTTTTCTTTCTCAAAGTTGTGGGCGCAAAACATGCACGCCCTTCCATAAATTCAAGGCTATCACCTAGCGGGGGGGGGGGGGGGGAGGATTCAGATGTACCACCAACATATTGAAAAGAAGCAGAAAGAAATTGACCGGGGAAGGGTGAGAAGGAGGAGAGAGCAGAAACGGTCAAGGAGTAGAGAATTTAAAGCATCTTCGGGGACTGTGAAGTCACTCACACTTCTGGACAAGCACAGAGCAGGGATCCAGTTAAAAGTAAGCACTTTGGCGTCTCCTCGTTAGCGTGAGAGCTTAAGCACATGCTTGGTAGGAATCAAGAGTGTCTGGATCCTGCCCGAAATGGGGGGGGGGGGGGGGAAATCACAGCATGCAATCCTCTCTTTTTCTGGAGAACAAGAACAACAAAGGAAATCACAGCATGCAATCCTCTCTTTTTCTGGAGAACAAGAACAACAAAAGGGGGGGGGGGAGGGGGACAGCAGCGATTACCTGACGAGAGACATACTAATCCAAAGAGATAGAAGTGAGCAAACTCCGCGATCATTGTCTCCAGGTGGAGCCTGTCGATAGTCTCATGCCAAAAGGGAGGGCTGGTGGAGGAGGGGGAGGACTTTCTCCAAAAAGCCTCCAACGCTTCCCCAATTTGTAAATCCACAAGAAGCTGAATGATCAGCGGCGGCTCCGAAATCCTCCAGCAGTCGGACGGATGGGAGAGGGTCGCCTTCGCTCTTTGCCGACAGCCCTATTGTCAGGACCGGGGAGATCCAGGCTCGGTTTTCCTTTTGCCCCGGGGATCCCAAAGGGCGCTCTCCGGCCCCGGCGCGGGACCATCCGACGGAGAGCCAGAAACAAAAGCGGCCCGCTCGGCCCGGCTCCTCCAGAAAGGGGCGAAGTGGAGCAAGTGCTACGGCTGATGCCGCGGCGCGCGGAGAACTCAGGCGGAGAGAGGCGCAGACGGACCGGCAGCGGTGTTTGCTGCTGCTCCAGGCGAGGGCTTGCTCGTACTGCTGCTGGCCGAGCGCAAGGCAGAAAGAAGCGGCTGGGCGGGAGGAGGAGCAGCCCCGGGTCCCATCACTTGGGGCCAAGAGCGGAGACCGCGACCAGAGGCGGCTCGGCGCCGCACGCACGGCAGCCCCGGCAGCTCCGCACAGCGGCCAACATCTGCCCTGGGTTCCTTTTCTTCCCCAGCCAGGGATGGACAAAAGAGGAGGGCGATGCGGGAGTGCGTGCAAAACTTCCGAGGGCCTCCGCCTCCAGCCAGCCCCTGGTGGAGAGAGAGCGAAGCTCTCCGCCGCCTTCGGGAAGGGCTGCGAAGTGGAAACCTCCCTCTTTTCAGAAGCTCCAGCAGCCTCTGAAGTTTTGGGCGTCACGTTGGCAGGCAAGAGCGCGCCTTCTGCCCCCGGTTGCTGCTGCAGGTCTGATGCCGCTTTGGGACACCTTAAAGGAGGCGCGTCTCCCCGATGGTTTAGAAAACCCGTCCTCGACAAATGCAGAATTCCTCAGGAGGGGGGGAAAAAAAAAACTAACTTGAAAAATGTCTGCAATTACACCGTGTCCGTGAAGGGTTAAAACTCCCCATAAACAATAACGCGCCATGGTTTGGGATACCACTGAAGACGGAGCAAACCATTTTGCTCAAACGTTCACTTCCCCGGGAATGCAAATGGAACTTTCCAGCGTAGGACTTCAAAAAATCCTCCCGAGTCACACAGTTTAACCCTTTCGCTCCTCCATAACTGAGAGGAGGCTCCGCCAGTGATATTGATTATTAAGCATGGGAGCAACGAAACGGAAGAGGAGGGAGTTTCTGTCTCACACGCACCAGAGAAGGGAGATTTGGTTGGCTTTCAAGTTTATTTAGTACATAGACTTCATTCTAAATAGTGCAGCCAGAAGAGCGACACCTAGTTTGCGGTGAAGCCTCGCAGTTTTCCTTGTACTTACTGAGCTTTGCTATCTAAAAATTTCTGTCCTACAAATCCATCAATCTATACCTGTAATATTGTCTCTTTATAAACAGTCCTTACAACTACCCATAAGGGCGGCTGGTATTAGCATTATTGCTCGTTTCAGAGGGTAGCCGTGTTGGTCGATGGCAAGTTAGATTCAAGTCCAGTAGCACATTCGAGGGAAGATTTTCAAGGTATAAGTTTTCGAGAGTCCCTGAAGCAGGTTTGACTCTCAAAAGCTTACATCCAGAAAATGTTGTTTGTCTCTAAGGTGCTGCTAGATCTATATAAATTGGCGGAGAGAGGAAATATCCCCTTCAGCACCACTTTCTTTTACACCCCTCAATGAAAATCAACCGATTTTGTACTAGGAGGATATGCATTCAAAAGATTCTGGGAAGTGGGATCCAGTGAAATTCTGGGAAGTGGGATCCAGTTCTGGTGCATGTCAGCACCCAGGTTGCTTTCACAGGGATATTTTGTTCTGATTTTCCATCATCCTGTAATAATCCAGATTTTCCCCCTGCTTTACTCTGATATTTCTCAAAGGTAGCATGATTTGATTTGTTTGGAAAGATCACATTTATAGCATACTTGCATGCTATGTAGAGGAAAAGGTGTGGATGTTTTTGGTCCTACCCACAGCAGCAACATTGTCTTGTATCTGTTCAATAACTGAAGCAAAAGCTATGAATTCAAAGGAACTAATCAAGACAATTGACTGTTACAAGGTAAGAGTGCTATAGCACCAAAACAATTATGGGGGGATAAAGCCTGCTGGAGTCACTGAAGGTAATCGTGCAAGGAATGGTGGCTGATGGAGGAATCTGTGAACAAAACTACCATGTAGATATTCCACTAACAATGCAAGTGCATCTGCATCGGCAGCAACAATGGCAGTTGAACAGAATCATAATTCTATGTGTACAACTCTAGTTCAATCATATCTGCATGCAGAACACATTCAAAGTTCTATGTTTTCCAACCTTACCTGTGGGTTGATACCATACTGAAAAGGACATCAGCAGTATTCAGTAGCTGAATGCACTTCATTGTGTTACATCTAGATCCCATTGTGCTTACTTGGATGTAAATCCACTGAGTTCAAAGGAGCTTGCTGGGACAGCAACCTTAGATGACAGGCACAAAGCCAAGGACATGCCCTTACATCACCAGCTTCCTTTCTCTGCCACTCTGAAAACATGTCTAATTGTTCCAAGCATTATATAATTTAGCATTATTTTAATAATCCTTACAGCCCAACATTAAGTATTCTTGCTAGAAATAAAATCTAATCAAATGTTGGACAGCTTGTTTTTGACAGCAGGCAGTTGTCCTGAAAATGTGTGATCAATCAGTAGTATTGTAGAAGACGGAGCCAGAAAACAAAGTAGATGTGATGTTATCGGATCCTGATTTTGAAACAAGTAAATGCTACTATGCACACTGTCTTTAATATTATTTTGATTGTAAATTTGACCATTGCCAGGAGAGGGTTAACATGAATGATTATTAGACATGAGTATTTTTAAGAAGCTATTTGCACTATGTTCCTGATTCATAATTGAACTCAAAAATTTCATCTCTTTCTTAGAAAGCTGTTTATAATATGAAATATCATTCTTATTCTTTGCATGGCATTCAGAATTAAGTTCCAGGGAGAACTGTCCATTAAGGCACCCAGGGAAGTATTGGGGGACAGAACCTTACCTAGGTGGCCCCAGACAAGATAAGACTCTTCTTACTCTGCCCTGTGCAAGGTAAGATATTCCTCATCTCACTTGGTGAGGAATTTGAGATGAGCCTTGCAACACCCCATGACAGAAGAGATGTGTACTGTGTGAAACAAGAGATCCCTCACTCTACCTGGGACTGCTCAACAGCAGCCTCCACTACAGTCCTTCTTCCTTTGGAGTCAAACAAGACTGCTTTTGCTAGCCCTTTCTAGGCCATTTTGCCTTCTGCTGAATTCAGTAAACAAAGGAGAGAATGAAAAAATTGTAAAGTGTAAGATTGCAGCAGTACTTTTTATATAATTTCTTATACTGAATATGTTCCAACCAGATGAGCCTGTCCAACGGTACAGTGTATGTCCTGGCATCTGTTTTCTCAATATTAGCTGCCTAGGTACTATTGTAGGGTGGCATCTCACATCTACCTGTAAGCCCCTCTCTACACTATTTCCTCCCTCCTGAAACCCCAAACTCTCTCCCCTTTTCCTGCCTCATTCTCTCCTTAGCCATTCACTAACCTACCTTTTATATACCACCTATCTTCAGCTGTATTCATTATTTATTTACTTCATGTTTATACCATTGTTCTCCACAGTGGGGACCAAAGTATTAGTTGCCTTACCTCCTTTTTAGCGGCTCAACAACCCAGTGAGGTAGGTTAGACTGAAAGTATGTGACTGGTACAAAATCACCTAGTGTGTAGCAAGATGGAGATCTGAACTTGTGCCTCCTAGACCCGTGGTGGCGAACCTTTGGCACTCCAGATGTTATGGGATCACTATCAATTCTTCCATCATGGCCCCTTGGCCAGCATGACTGCTGGCCGTAAGGGGCTGATGGGAATTGTAGTCCATAACATCTGGAGTGCCAAAGGTTCGCCACCACTGTCCTAGACCCTACTCTGAAGCTCTAACTGCTACACCACCTTGACTTTCATAAGGTGGCTGCTGTCAGAGGTGTAGCTGAGCTATACTGTGCCCTGTGTGCACTCTGGGTTTTCTTTCTCCCTCCCCCCCCACCCCCGCCCCCTCTCCCACACCACCACCCCCACATTTATCTTAGTTCAGTGTGAAAGTGCAGTCTGGAAAAAGGGGCCTGTTCACTTGAGGATAAAAACAGCCTGGTGGGAACTACACTTCCCAGGAGACCTTGGGGCTTGCAAGGTCTCCTGGGAAGTGTAGTTCCCATCAGCCTCAAGTGAACAGGCCACTTTTCCAGCCTGCACTTTCAGGCTGAACTAAGGTAAGTGTGTGGGGGGGGGGAAGCCATGGGGGTGATTTTCTGCCCCACCCCCAGCGTGCGCCTGGTGCAATGCACACGCGCGCGTCCCCTGGTCACTCCGCCACTGGCTGCTGTTGAACAGTAGCAAACAGCCATGCAAGTCGAGTGGTATCAAGTCACCCAGAGGTTGCTGTAAGATTTTCAGAATTACAACTGAACTCTAGATGATAGAGGTCTGTCTCCTTAGAGAAATTGAGTCCTTTGGAGAGTTGATTTTATGGCATTATATTTGGCTGAGGCTTCTCCTCTCCCTAAATCCTGCCCTCTTCAGACTCATACCACAAAACGTCCACAAATTTCTCCACATGCTGGTATTCTAATCAGAACCAACCCCAATGAGTCTATCTTCAAAAGTCAAAATAAGCCTAGAAAGGACCCTGTCTTCTTCCCCTGCCTTTTACTCGCAGAAACTCAGCCTGGAATACTGTGGTTGCCCAGTAACAGTCACTGAGGGAATCTGTTGCTTAATGCGACAAGTGCTCTTTTTATTCTTACCTTTGTTTTTAAACATTGTTTTAAACATTTCAATTTTGTTTTTGGATTAACATTTTTTTTGCTAATCTGGAACCATTTCCAGGTTTGTAGAAAGATCTGTCTTACCTGTTCATAGCTCAAGTCACTAGATTTAAATATCCTCAGATTTGACTGGCAGTGCTATTATTATATAGATTAGTAATCTGCTCACAAACCATATTGGTACTCCATGATTTCAAAATCTTAAAGGAGTATCATAAATATAAAATGTATGTATGTAGACCCATGTTTGTCCTGAATGCCTTAAAGAAAGAATGGGATACAATGAACTAAATAAATCAATATTTGAAGGTTAAATGCTCAGAACTTTCAAAAACAAGCTCTGATGTTTATGGTTTTCAAGGCAAAAGACATTCTAAAGTGGTTTGCCATTGTCTGTCTCCCTGTGGGCTGAGAGAATTCTGAGAGAACTGTGACTGGCCCATGGTTAGCCAGTAGGTTTCACGTGAAGGAGTCTGCTACTCTTAATCACTACACTATGCTAGCTAACGCTAGGTTCCCTTTATATTCCTGATTGTAATATAACATAGGGCTGTAGTCAAGTCTCTTTTTACTTCTAGCTCTTTAAACCTTTAACTTTTAAACCTCTGCCACCTTACTAAAACCTTACTTGTAAAGAAACTTCCTTATAGAATAACCAAATTTTATTTGGCAAACATACATAATGACAATAGTTTGGGAGTGAAACTTAAGATAAGGATAAAATATAGCAGTTAGCTAATAAATATACCAGACTGACATGCAGAAACATTCAGATATCTCCAGACTGATAGTATTTCCCACACCCTGACCTAGACACTTCCTTCCAACTCTTCACACTCACATTGCTAAATCCCTTCAAACCTCAACCAATCACATTCTGCATATAAAGCACTATGATTCCCATACTCTCACAGGTTTATTTCCTCAGTCACTCAAACCTCCTCCCATCAATATGGCTTCAAATGTGGATCTTTAAATCCAGAGGCTGGAGCCAAGGAGGGCATACAAGACAGAACTTTCTACAAACCTAAGAAAAGCTGCATGTTTGCATAAAAATCTGAAATCTTAAAAAAACAACAGGGAAATTAAAAAATAGAAATTGCACTTTTACTGTCAGGAACAAATGTCCACAAATCTCAGTGGTCATTGTTAGGCAATCACAACAGTGTGGCTAGGCTTCAAGCCCTTGTTTCTGTCAGTAAATGGTGGGCGGGGGGGCTGGACTCAGAGTTTGAGTTCTATTGGCCCCTGAACATGTTGTCCTCATCATTCTGTTTTCCCAGCCATAATATTTACAAAGACCAAAAGGCCTCAACGAAGGAGGGAGGGAGGGAGAACAGCAGTTCTCTGCAGCTTGTCTCCAAAAATGATTGTCTAGGAGTGCTCTGCTATGGAAGTACACTGGGTTATCTGGGGCAGTCATACACACTCAGTATGACCTACCTCACAGCTTGTAATTCAATGTATTTGACAGATGATCACGATTCAGTTGACAATAGTTTCAGGTGGATAGCCATGTTAGTCTGTAGTAGTAGTAGAAACAACATTCAAATCCAGCAGTGCCCTGAAGGCCAACATAGTTTTCCAGGGAATATGCTTTTGTGAGTCAAAGCTCACTCTGTCAATCCCTCAGTTGTGTAGAATTTGCCATTTATTTTACATTTTAAACCGTATATTGTGTTTCTTTCTGTAACTGAAATTAAAAAAAGTCCAATTTAAACCAAAATTTGACATACATCTGAACTTTGAATTTCTATTTTTTTTTAAATCCTTCTCATTTTGAATTGTATTTGCCACCCATGGAGCATATGACTCAAATATAAAACCATTAAAAGCAGTTCACCTACCTGCCTACGCATACCTGGTTTCTGACTCACCCAGAGGCAGTTATTAAAACATTACTACAATTACTATGCACTGCTGAGTATACACCATGACCTTCTAATTCTTTCATCACTCCATTCAGCTAATTACTAGATTCCACTGCAATACTTCACAGCTCCAAAAGACCAGTTCTTAAAGGTCTGATCCAGACGATGGTTTCCCACGGTTATGATTTGGCATCGTACTACACAGCTAAAAGCATTGGAAGTGTCATGGTAAAAAAGTGTTATGGTAAAAAAAATCTTTGGGAAAACCCCAAAGGACAACAGGGAGTCAGCTTATGTTAATACAGTGCTTTCCTTGAGTAGGGTTGCACAAACTGGAAGTGCTCCGGGTTTCCAAAATTAGAGTAATATAGACTGGCTGTAGTGCTGAATACATACAAGTCACCTAATACCCTTGTAAGCCCATATCCTACTGTTGATGTGCATGCGAGTTTGAGGATGTGGAAAAGATATTTCTCACCAAAAAATGGTTTCCGATGTGTGAAAAACAGAATGTTTTAAACATGATTGAAACAAATTTCTGAATCAATAGGAAGCTATTCATCCCAACTGTGCACTAGGGCCAGTCTCTCTCAGGTGAAAAAGAGAATGGGGAAAGCTGGTTTACTGTTGGCCAAGGCTCAATATTACACAATGAAATGCTAACTACATAGAAGCATAAATATAAAGAAATATACTAAAGTCTGAACATACCTCTAGTTAGAGAAGAATGCATTAAGAGAGATAAAGAGGTATTCATTTTTTTCAAGTTTCAGGAAACAGGTTTATAGCGATCTTTTTCAAAAAGCTTCTAAGAAGACAAAGGGACAGCAGGTTTTTATTTTTATGCACGTCTTCTTTTGTATTAGTAGTTCTTTCTCTCGAAGCTTTATTTGATGTTTTCATGATTTGAGCTAAGAAGTTTTGTAGTTGCTTTTTAGATGTGAATTTAGACTAAATATAAAAATATAACAATCTTCTTGGAACTTGTAGCTGATACAAGTTCAAGCTCCAATCGCCAGGTCTAAGTGTATGATAATCTGGAATATTGGGCTTCCCTGTGTCCTCTCAAATTTAAGGGAATTCTCTAACAGCACATTCAACATATTGAGAACATTAATTATCACTTGTTTTTACATCTTACGGCTAGTACTTTATTTCAAATTTATCCACTTTTATCAACCTGCCTTATCAACAATTCCAATAACTGCAGAATCTAAATAACCAATTAATAATGCAAATAAACATATCAGTATACAACTGTTGACATATTTCCTTCTGTTTGTGAAATTTTGTGGGTTTTCCCTCCAAATTATTCAGCTCCTCCTGTGATTCACAAATGTGTCTAATCAAGTCCTGTTATCTAACTGGTCAAATCCAAGTTTTTTTAAAATTTGTCAGCTTTTAATCTAATACTCAAGTATAGTCATAAAAATCTAATACTCAAGTATAATCATAAAAGGTTTGAAAAGTTTCAGGTAAGGAGTTTTTGCTTTGCTACTTGATTTACCTAGCCTATTATTCTATACAAAATTCTGAGAATTTGAGAGCTACATTTTGTGGCACACTGAAAAAAGAGAGGATAGATCACAGCTGAATATAATGCCATAAAATCTACCCTCCAAAGCAGTTATTTTCTCCTGGAAACAGATGTCTATCATTTTGAGTTCAACTGTAATTCTGGGAGATCTCTTGGACCCATCTGGAGGTTGGCAACCCTAGGTTTGGAAGCAACTTCTCAGTTACTTGATACCACTCAATTTTCATGATTCAACTAGGTCTGGCTGCTTGCTACTGTTCACCAGCAGCCAACTCCCTGTGTTTTACACACATAGCTCAGGAATCAAATTAGATCTGTTTTTTTGGAACCTGGGCTAGGAATTCTTTCCCTAGAAGGTTATTCCCTGCTTTAGCTAATGTAGGGTGCTTTTTTCCCCAAATACTCTTTCCATGCCAATACAATGGGTCTATACACAGACTACACGTCTGAACCCTCTGTTTCCAAGAGTTCCAACCCATAATCCTGTTAGCACTCTAAATTCAAAACTCCACCCACTCCCAACATGTGGCACACACACAGGGGCTGTGAGGAATTAACCCTTTACAGTTGGTTTTTATGTCTCTGCAGACACATCCTTTGAAGAAAAATGCCCTAGGTAATTATGTGTGCATGTGTCATTGGGAATGGAAAAGTATTGGTTTTGTACCCTGTGTGTTTACAAGGGCATCATATAGTTTAAATTCTGCAAAGGAAACCTGTTTCAGTCGGGCATCATCTGAAGGAGAGAATCAGCTGGTAAGAAAGGGTTCAGCCAGCAGAGTCTCCAGATTCTGTTGTCCCTACTAAGCCAAATTTCAAAGATGCAGAAAGAATAGTCAGCAAGTTATTCCACGCTTTTGCAGGTTGTATTAATTTAAAACATTTTTATCTTGCTCTCCCCCTTAGGCCCTTTCTGCACGGGCCAATTATATCAGGGTGTGGTTGGGATTAAACCTGGTTTGGGTGGGAACTTCACACAGATCCTGACCCTAAACTGAGTCAATCCCGCTTTACCCCCCCCCCCCCCCGCCCCCGGCAGGATACTTGAGAATTGTACTAAGTGCAGTTATTTTCAAATATTCCACGTTGACACAGGGATCGAGCAAATGGCTCCAGCAGAGAGGGGGGTTGACGGCAGCTGCACCATCCCTTTACTCCTCCCCTGCACCTGTGTGGCTACGCAGGTGTGGGTAGCTGGCTGATCGCCACTGCCACACTGGCCTGTGGTTGGGGGGAGGGTCCTCGGGGTGCAGGGAGGTGGGGCACAGGTGGCAGCAGCGGCTCTGTGCAAAGCCACAGTGGCAACCCACTGCAGCCTCATGGGCTGCTGCCCCAGGTCTGCGAATGGCCTGGGGCAATCCCAGGGCCATTTATCCTGGCTACCTGCCAGGATAAATGGCCTGTGCTAAAAGGGCCTTAGATTCAAAGATGCAAACAACACAACGTCATGTTTCAAGGGCACAAAACTTAACAGTCCAATTACCAAGATTTTAACACACTCATATTAAAAATACATAACTAAAATGCATAGATTACAGATGGAGAATTAAAATAACTGAATAAAAAATACAAAATTTAAAAAGAACACAGCCAAATCTGCCAAAACTGGACTCTCTCAAGCACCAAATTGTCTCTTGAATTAAAAAAACCAACAACCTCCTACATGCTTTCCTAATTATAATATGTGACGGTGCCCTCCATATGTACTGTGGCAGACTATTTTATTCCAAAGATCTGGATATTTCCTTTCAGACAGCCATTTTCTCCTGATGGAAATGATCTCCAGTGTGCAGACACCAATTATAGTATATAATATATAATAGAATCAAAACTCTGCTGATTCTTCACCTCTCATCAGAACTCGGGCTCTGTGAGGTGGTTTTCTTTGGCAAAATTGTGAGGGTTTTTTTTCTTTTCTACCATGGAAGTTGAGAAGGGCTGTGCCCTTCTTTCAAGAAGTTATTGCTTCAATGCTGCTGAAATTTTTTCCCCTCACATCAGGCAGTGGGGAAATGGCGGCCGCAACCTGTCCTATGCCGCCGCCTCTTGAGCTTATCAAAATTATCAGCCTATTTGCTGATTTACTATTACAAAAATGAAAATTCCTTTAGATTTACATAGCTCAGAAGATTGTTATGACGCTTAAATCACATTGAGCTTCGCAGAAGAACAGAATGTAAATGAAACTACCAGTAATAAAAAATAAATACTTGCTATATATTAAACTTAAGTTTGAATTGTTTTCGAAATACATACAGTGTGTAAAAATAGTCCTGTACAAATTATTCAGATGTCAAACATATATTAAGGTTAACACTCTTAAACCCAAGACAAAAGATTATTTGATAATCAAAATGAAGCACTCTTAAGATGAAAAAAAATACATGCTTACTACTGTATTTAAAGATTTTCTGAAGAGCTGGGGAATATAAAATAAAATGATTAGGGGGAAAACTAGAGCATGCTATTGAGCTCATGTTCAGGCCTATATGAGAGTTATGGTGGCAAGAAATATTTTTTCTATGGCACCCCTGTCAGCCAAACCACACTCAGTTGAACTTTTCTAAATGGTTAAAGATCTTTTAAATCCTGAGAGCTCGGATGAATAATCAGAGTATAAGTCAATGCCTTGGAACAGTGATTCCCAAAGTGGGCGCCACCACCCCCTGGTGGGTGCTGCAGCGATCCAGGGGGGCAGTGATGGCCACAGGTAGAAACATTAATACATATATCTTTCTGTTTAATTGCTATTAAAAAAATTTAAAAAATTAATTTCCGGGGGGCGCAAAGTAATATTTTTTCTGGAAAGGGGGTGGTAGGCCAAATAAGTTTGGGAACCACTGCCTTGGAAGAACTAAGTTCAAATTCCTACTCATCATGATGTTTGGTGACTTTAAGCCAGTCATTCAGTCTCAGCCTAACCTGCTAGCAGCGAGGACAAAATGTAAAAGGAAGAAAGCTCCCTGAAATCCTTGGAGAAAAGATTAGGAAAATATATTAAACAAAGAAATAAATAAAATCCCAGTTCTCACTATAACTTTTTTACTGCTACTTTTCTTACAACAACCCGCACAGATACTGCACATATTAAAATAATCATAAATAAAGGTGTGACATAAACATGCTGGCTCCATATTTCCTCTCTACATAAACTGTCATCTCATGAGCACATATATAAGTGCATATAAATAAGCAATATTTCTGTAAACAGTAACTTTTGAAGAAACCAGTCGCAAGGATGGAACTTACATAAGTTCCATGAACACAAACTTCTTTCACTTTCATTTAATATTACTTTTGATCTCTGAGATAGGTATACAGACTACACAGGTAGCCTTGATGGATGATCTACAAGACACACACACAAAAAAAACCCCTAGATGTTCACTCTGTTCCGTAACAGCAGCTTTTGATTCTGTCAACCACAATATTATTTGAGACTAGCGGGGCCCAGCCACGCGTTGCTGTGGCAATTGTCCTTCTCATCACAATCCGCAACCCACACAGATGTCCATGCTGGTCCAATGATCCCCAGCATAACCTTTTGGGAGCAGCAGTGGCATAGTGGCTAAGAGCAGATGCACTCTGATCTGGAGGAACCGGGTTTGATTCCCAGCTCTGCAGCTTGAGTTGTGGAGGTTTATCTGGGGAATTCAGATTAGCCTGTGCACTCCCACACACACCAGCTGTGTGACCTTGGGCTAGTCACAACTTTTCGGAGCTCTCTCAGCCCCACCTACCTCACAGGGTGTTTGTTGTGAGGGGTGAAGGGCAAGGAGGTTTTAAGCCCCTTTGAGTCTCCTACAGGAGAGAAAGGGGGGATATAAATCCAAACTACTACTACTACTACTACTACTACTACTACTACTACTACTACTACTACTACTACTACTACTACTACTACTACTACTACTACTACTACTACTACTTATTCTTATTCTTATTCTTCTTTTGGGGTGGTCAAATGGAATCCCTCTTTCCCTTTTCAATTCACATTATTATATGGTGCTGTCTTGGTTTTTAGTATAAGGTAACTAACGTATGGGCGTTATATTCTGCTCTATGGAAAGGATTCCTGTCAGGTGTTTTAGGAACCTTCCTAATAATTAGCTTGATTTTCTTTTCGCTGCCACCAAAATATACTTTACTATAGCCCACAAACTGATTTTAATGGACACCACGCTTTTTGGGAACACAGACACAGACAAAAATAGAGACTGGAACGGATTTAACTGAACAAAAACTTAAAATGTTTATTTCTGGCTTAAAAGAGGCTTCTCAGGTAACTTGAGAGGATTTACACTTGTTGGTTTCAGAATTTAATGATTTCAAAGAGCCATTAGCCCAGGTTGCAAGAGATGTTAATGGCACTTCTCTTAAAGTTTTAAAGCGTTACTAGACACCCCCACTTAAGGTGTGTCTCTTTAGTAAGATTTTTTCTTCAGAAAAGATGTTTCAGAAAATCATGTTTCTTTTAGAGGTTTTACACTCTCTGTTGACAGACTCTAGTCCACTGTACCTAACCACTAAACAAAACACCCAGTCTATGCCCGGTGGGATTCTGGCATAACAGCCTCCCTCTCCCACAATCCCAAATTTGGCCTCTCTGCCACAGGACTGGGCCTCCCAAGACTGATGTTAACTGTAGGAGGACAGACTTTTAGATCTTGTCAGAGGTTTTCTTCCTCTCAAAACACCCTGAGTGGCCCAGTCACTCTCCCTCCAGATCCTCAAGGGGTTTCAGGATGTCTTAATAGCTTTCTCAGCTATTAACAAACAACAGCAGTGAGAGATCTTGGCGGAATCTCCTCACTCTGCCACAAAACGTACCCGAAGGCACAAAAGCTCACAGACAGAGCCAAAAAGCCAAAAAGGACCAAAGAACCCCTCAGCACTCTCGCTGACTCTATTTATAGTACCTGCATTTTTTCTCTGGCCAATCAGGGCTGGCCAGGGCTTAACTCTTTCAGGGCAACACTCTACCCTGTAAACTGAATGCAGGATAAGTGCATTCGTCACAGTAACCCTTTCCATTCCACAACTGGACTGTCCAGAGTGCGAATCCCGCTGTCCATGAGGCTGGTTGACACGCACAGTCCTGGGTAAGGCAGAACTGGGGCAAGGAGGCTATCCCAGCCAGGCAGCAGAGGCAAGGTGGTGAGGTGCTCAGATCGAGGCTAGCTCCCTGGGTTTTTAAAGGGCCACGTGCAAAAGAAGCGGAGTCAGTAGAGTTGGTTTGCCCCCACCCCATGGATTTTCTGAGAAGAAAAAGGCAAACTCCAGCTTGCTTTTAGTAAAAGAGAGCTGTGGCGCATATGGGTGAGGAAGTGGGTAAGTGATGGTAGGATGTGAGGGAGGGCAGAGTGAGGTGTGTGAGGATGAAGTGGATGAGTATGAGAGTATGTGTGTTGTGTGGTAGCAGTGGGTGAGGCACAGAGAGTGAAAGTTACCTGCATGTGTGGGGGGGAACCCCCCCTGATGTCTCACACAGCAAAGTGTGTATGTGTTTCACTTCCACTCGTATTACATACCAGTATTACCTATTTACTGTTTTCACTGCTCATCTCTGCCCATCTGCACGGAGAGACATTTCCCTAAGCCCCTCATACCTGTAAGCCCCTCAGGCCTGAACAGGTGACAGATTGCAGAGCACTTGAAGCATTCTAAGGGTGACAGTTAAACAGAGCCAGCTTCATGGCCTGGTGCGCCAGGAAAAAGATGTTTTACCTGGCTCAGATATGGACTTTTGGCGATTTTAAGGTCCGATTACCTGCCCGCAACAGGGAGGGACATCATGTGAAAATTTGGGGGCGTTTTGGCGTTAGGGCAAGACCAACAAACGAATGGTTAGCTTTTTATATATATAGATTATCTCAGGAACTTGGTAGGATTCTGGGGCTTCAGAATCATTTGTCTCTTTGTACTTCACCAGGTCATCTCCTTCACTGCTTGTCCAGCTTGTTCCATATAACAGGAAAATTCATGATCAAAGACCAAGGTCTATTCACAAATTAGCCTCTTCACAAAACAAGTCAGTTTTCTTTCTTTTGGGTATCACTTGGTATGCTAAGAAAAACAAGTCTGTCCAACACAGCACAAAAAAGATTTCTGTGGGATGTCTTAAAAAGAGGTAACTGCCTCTTTTCACTCTGCACACCCAAAATAAGACTACCAGAAGACTTAGTTTTTAACTAAAAAAACAGTCAGTCTGCAGAGGGCATGCCAACCCAATGCTTCTCAATGGGAGGTAGACAGGTCTTCTGAGCAGCTAAGATTCTTATATTTGTGTCTGTGTAGCTATGGCTATGCTATGGCTTTGGGGATAGCTCCTCCAAAAGGAAAACTATATATTGCTGGAATCAGCAGGACCAGTTGAGCACAACTATGTACTTTTGGGGCTGAAAAGGCACCCAGGATCAGAGCCTGCAGAACAAATGCCCTGGGGCAACCTTCAGCAAACGGCAGCAGGGAGAATACCTTCAACTGCAAAAAAAAAAAAAAAATTAAAATGTCAGGCTGAAGCTGAGGGTGAAACTTAACTAGAGAGCAAAATGATTGGGCAGGAAAAATAAGACGCCTCCTGAGCTCTGCATTTCACTCAGCCAAGCAGGAGACATCTTGCAGGTGGCTTAGGGGAAAAAGGTGAACTTTGAAGCGTTTGCCAAAAAAGATTACTTGAGCAAAAATAACGTGTTCTGAGGAAGTCTTGGGGAAAAAGTGTCCCCAGGATGTCTTATTTAGGCTGTGTGGAATGGACCCTTCTCAATTATATCCTGCATACATTAGGATCAATCATCAACAACACTAAGAGAGGCATGGGTCGTTTCTCCACTTACAAAATGGTGGTCGATAGCTGCGGTTTCCTTTGCTGCGGGACCTTTTGAGCATGGGCTCACGATCCCCACTACAGTTTCCTCCCCTGGTCAAAATAATTTTACAGCTGCGCGGCAGCTATGCAGGACTCCCCACGATCCGCTCAAGGGCTGTCTTGTTTGGATGCTGTGCTGCTCTGGGGCGGGGATTTTTTTATTATCAAAAGGACGAAACCATGTCTCCATGCTGTGCTGAGGAATCCACATGTATTTGAACAGACACAATACACGTCTATGCCCATCTGCGCTCAGAACGACGTGGAGACATGGATTTTTAGTGTTTAAAAGAAAAAAAATTAAAACCTAGGCTGTGCGCGCATAGCGTACACCCTGCCGTTGCCTAATTGGATGGAGGGCTCCACGTCACCAGCAACGGCGGGAAACTTGAACCCGGAGTCACCTCCCGGGCTTCCCCACTCCCCCGCTTGACCAAACAGGAACTGAAATAACGCGCGCAAAGGAGGAAGGAGAGTGGCAGAATCGGGGTCACTGTGTTGCTGCCGCTGAGGTAGTGGGGAACGCAGCAGGCCCCCGATTATTTGCTGCAAGTGCCCCGCAACTAAAGGTGAGTGGGGAAATGGCCATTGTCAGGGTATCCCTTCCTCCACTTATAGCACTGTAGCCCACAAAAAAATCCTTAAAGACCAAACGTGAGCACCGACTTGGTCTTTGGAGTTTAGGAATGAATTAGGAAAGGGATAATGAAATTTCATTTTATTAGTAACACATTTCTTCTCTTTTTAAAATTCATAATGGGATGGAATATGCAGTTGAATAGAACAGAGTAGAAAATGTACTTCCAGAAAACACAATATACCAGACAAGAAAGTATCCAGAAGTTACCTTGAACTGATTTTGTGCCGCATGAAACCATATGAAAGATAAAACAGATTTTACTATGGGACCAGAAAGAATTTCACTGCAGAGTGGGTGACCAAATCTGTATGAAATAAAATAGAATAACCTTGAAATTACAGATTCAGAAGTAGAAAGACAATAATATCAACTACTTTGTGATTCCACACTGGACACCGTAATTCTATTGGGAACAGCCTAGGTTTCCCACATACTGCAGTCTACCCTGGAGCTGAGAGTTCTGTTACAGACATCAGATTACCAGAGGCCATAACAGTTCATTTTAGGTTTTGTTTCCTTTAAAAAAGCAGCAGCTTTAAATTTAATGCAGAAAGTAACAGAACTTGACACCTTCCAGCATCTGTTACTCCAAGGTCAGACTAGCCTGCAAGGCACAAGGCAACTCTCCAGGAGGCCACTGGCTCCCAGCCAAACAGATCTTCAAAACCAAAACAAAAAGAATCCTCTATGTATTTCAAATGAGAACACTATCACTTTGAAACTGTCAAGAGTGAGGCCTCACAGTTCTTTACCTCATCCCCAAGGACACTTACAGGGATATCCTCCTTTAATCTATGAGCTTGGAACTCCCTTCTTTTGATCATGCTGGCAGCAAGGAGCAATGTTCCAGAAATGATTACACATGCACACATGGAAAATGGATACACCAAATGCTGAGGCTGATCCATATGAGAGGATTATTTGCTCTGAAAGAATGCTTCTTTAGGAAATTAAGCAACTCTTCTAAACTATGTTTCCAGCCAAGACAGATTAAAGTTAAGAAAGAGAAGAAAAAAGTCACAAAGAAAGCATAGCCAACAAAGCCAACTCTGGTAGCTGTTTCTAAATATGACAAGGGAAGGCCCGGGATTCCTTACCTTATTTAATATTTGGAACTCAGCACTTTATTGAAAATTGAGCCCTGCCATTCTTTTATGCTGTATTGCTGTCAGCTTCTCCCTGCCCCTGGGGTCTACAGTCAACAAAGCTGATGCTTGCCCTTGGTGCTAGCTTCCCGTTAGATGCTGGAACTCTTTTCCCACCCCTGGGGAAGGGAGGCCCAAGAGGCCCATAGAATGTCCCCAAGGGGAAAATGTGCCACTGCAGGCTTAGCGTTTCTACTTGCTCTGCTCCTAATTGCTTCAGCCTTGAGAAGCAGATGCAACCTGGTGTTGCCTTTTGCCTGGGGACAAGTTGCTATCTAAGGCTGTTTCAGGACTGACCCCTAGTGGCTTACTTGTAAAAAGATTTGAGACTTGGTAATGTTTCGTTAAGTACTGGTTAAATGTAGTTTTGTATTTTATTAGTGTGTTTTATGTCTGTTCGTCAAGTTGTTGTTTAACGGGAAGGGAAGGTATAATAATATTTTGGAAATTTGATGTTGTGCCAGTGTTAGATCTGATGTCATCTCCTAGCACAATACAATATCTCATAGTCTGATATGATGCCTGCCAAGGGACTGAAGTCCCAGAACTGCTTCTTGTACAGAGAGCCATTTTCATAATAAGAAAGTGTGTGCACAACAGCAATGGAAGTATCACAATGGATAGACCAACAGTGCAATTTTCAGAAGCCTTTCCTTGGTAGAAGGCCCATTGAGTATAACCATGATAAGGATTCTGAGGACACTTGTTTGGAATGACATAGTAAAGCATGTTTTTCCTGTCATGTCCCAACCCAACTCCACTTCTCTGATAAGGAACTGCATGAACCTGCTGGATACATAGTTACTTCTCATGCTAATGTTTCCATTCCTACAGAAGAAGGTCATCCACTTGATCTTCTTAGATCACGTAGTTTTCCTTTTACAGATGTTCTTGAAAAAAGCCATAGGAACTAGATCGTGTGATATGGTTTGCAGGCTGCACTGGTAATATATGAATTGGTCTGACTGAGCTATTGATGCAGTGCCAGTAACTTTGGCTGCCCTAACAATGAGGCTGAACTCCTTATGCCTTAACCTATGAGCTTCTGTGTCAGCCAAGCTTTTCACAGAGTCAGTATGATAATAGTTATTTCCTGTTCAAATTCAGTCTCTCATTCTAACTCACACACAGACTTTATAAGAAATATTACTCTTGATCAAATGTGGCACTGTTTAAAGTACTAATCCTGAAAATGCATTGCAACTGAGACAGAAGCATTCATTTGATTCAGTTACGAATACTCACCCAAGTATGCAGTGTGTTCTCTCAACTATGATTACAGCACTGAATCTTAAATCAGTCACTGCGAGGAAGTATTTGGGGGGGGGGGGTAAAAAAACTCTTTTCAATGTTGCTTGTGCAATTATCATATTCTGTGTCTTACAAAATGTTAGAATACACATTTTAAGTTGTAAGCATCTAGCTTACAAAACCAATATATAACAGTTTGTATGCAACTTTATCATATTCAACAGGGGATTTTATCGTGTTATATTTATGAACTACAGTGCAGAATTAAAGGTCCCAGTTATCTTGGAGTCTTTATACAAAAAGCACCATTGGTAAATATTTTTCATAAATATAAACATAGCTTACTTCATAAATTGCAGAGATTTTCAATAAAGCAGAACTGAATATAGCTCTAATAAAGTAACTGAACCATGTTGTTGTTTTGTTTTTGTGGACCTTGTTTGTTGCACTCTGAATTATACTATAATGCCCTCTGCTGGTTTTATGTTGTAAATATTTACTTTTACTCTTGGGGTACAATGTGGTAAAAGAAGCAGAAATGAGTCACATGGGCTGGGGGTGGGGTTGCAATATTACTGTTTTATAATAAGGTGCTGACTAGCATCATCTTCTTAAATGGAGGTAAATACCATTGTGTTTCTCATACAGAAATATTAAGTAAACAATATCTTTGTTTAAAAACATTCCAAAAACTCAATGTAAACCTAGTACATACAAAACTGGGTGTTCACATATTTCACATTTTGTTTGTTTGTTTTGATACATCAAAACATAAATTGTATGGGAAATAATATGCACACACTTTCTGATACAGAAATAGAAGTGCATATACTTTCTCATACAGAAATAGAAATAATATTAGCATTACCATCATAATTCTATAGTTACAGCATGTTTCAATTGGCATAGCATCTGTTTTCAAGTGAATAGAAGTAATCTTCAGCTTTTGACTTTCAAAGTAATATACTACAGTTGAAATGTATCATTGTTTGATAAATGTGATGCCTCCATAGCCAGGATCTATATCCCTCTGTGAAGATGCCATCTTCTTCCCATAGTGCCGAAGACAAGCAAACCAGAAATATAACATAGGCTCTGTTACAATATCAGCTCCTTAAGTTCTGGTTCTGGTCACGCCATCCTTTAAGCCAGGTTAAGCTGGGAGAAAGCCAGGCTGTCTGTGTCAGGTGGGAAGATTCCTTCTGGTTTCCATCTGGACCAAGAATGTCACCTTCTGAGCACCCTTGGCTGCTCCCAGTTCCTGCATCCTTGCTCTTACTGCTGTTTAGGCCCTTGCTCTTGAGCAAACTTTTACTCCAAAGGAGGCCTTGGTGCCATTGGGAGTGAATGCCTTCATCCCTTGCTTTTGCAGGCCTCTTTCTTTGGCTCTACAACTGAGGTACTAACTTCCTCAGGGTGTTGTCTCCATCTCCACCCCTTATTCCCCAGGGTAAGATGTGAACATCCTGATAGATGATTAGCAAACAGATAATTAAGTAATGGTTTAGTTACAGAAATAGAAAAGTCTATTTCATTAAGTAGCATAGTTAATTTTTTTAACTGTGTAGGAAAATATTGCATATAAAATGAAGCAAGAACACAATTCAAAATCATAACATTATTCATGTGGGTTTTTTGTATGGTTTTACATTCACTATATGTTGGCAACAACAATGTGTAGATAATTTCAATTCCTCATAACAATTTAGCAGTGCTAGAGGAACAGCAGTGGCGTAGTGGTTAAGAGCAGGTATACTCTAATCTGGAGCCCCCTCTATTCTGTGAGAAATGCAATCCTGGAACCTTTCTTGTATATATACTGCTATCAACTTTTTATTGTTTCAGGATATGCAGTATATATGTATGTATGTGCTATCAAATTGCAACCAATTTCCAAGAACCCCAGTAAAGTAGCAGTGGCGTAGTGGTTAAGAGCAGGTGTACTCTAATCTGGAGGAACCAGGTTTGATTCCCCACTCTGCTGCTTGAGCTGTGGAGACTTATCTGAGGAATTCAGATTAGTCTGTGCATTCCAACACACGCCAGCTGGGTGACTTGGGCTAGTCACAGTTCTTCTGAGCTTTCTCAACCCCACCTTCCTCACAGGGTGTTTGTTGTGAGGGGGGAAGAGAAAGGAGTTTGTAAGCCCCTTTGAGTCTCCTATAGGAGAGAAAGGGTGGATATAAATCCAAATCTTCTTCTATAGCACAATTTGTTCAGTTTCTACAACATGAGCACAGGTTGATCCCCTGGTCTCAGTCGAGTAGCTACCAGGGGGTGTGGTGGAGATCCAGGCACCGGGCAGACACCATTGGGGTCACGTGGAGGTATGGAAAATCACCCTCACATCCCTCCTCCTTTCCCCCTCACCCCGCCCTGCCAGGCCTGGTAGAGGCCACTGCTGGGCACCCCTGCCAGGTAAGTGGGGCATGAAAGGGCTGAGCACGGAAGAGTGGAGTGAGGGGAAAGGACAAGAGGTGTGTGTGTGTGGGGGTAATTTTCACCCCCACGTGACCCCAATGGTTACAGTGGCCACTGTTACAGTGGATGTGATTTGCGAGTTGCAGGAATGGGGTGGAGAAGGGGCAGCTGAAGCAGGGGCAGCCCAAAACAGGCGCCATCGTCCTAGGCTAGGAAGAGGATGTTGAGGGACTCCTCCACGGACAGGAGGCAGTCCCAATGCACGCCCCTTGATGGCGGGAAAAATGGGCCCAAGTCAAGGTGAGAGTTGTGACTTTGGAAGCCCAGGGTGGGCAAGCAGGTGGGGAGTTGCAGGGAGGGACACCCGTCTCCACACCCTGATTGGGAAGGAAAGAGAAAGATGCTGCTGAGGGTTTTCCAGACACTTTGGAAACTGCATGTCCTGTCGAGTCAAAACGCCACCCCGCTTCCTTCCAGAGCGCAGCAGGAAGCGGGGTGCTGCTGGCTTCCCACAGAAACGATCCTGGCCACAGTGGGAAGGGAGCTGAGTAGAAGGGGAAAGAGCTTAATCTGTTTTGTGAACTTTTGCTATAGAACGGAAGCTATAGAACTGACATTTGTATGAGGCTGCCTCTTAGGACGGAGAACAGGTTGTTGCTTTTGCAGGTCTCCCGGACCTTGCACAATTGTTGAAGATAGACACTCAACAGGTGAAGAGACTACTGCAAAATGCAGTTGGATGTTTTAAAGACGCTTGAGAGCAGGGTTTTACAAATGCCGATGCTGAACTACTATGCTTGTAGTAACCATTTCCCAACCAGAATACAGACAGAACAGCACAGAAGGGACTGGAAGAGGCATTTTATAGACATTTGTTTGGCAGAAACTATGCCAGAGGCACAGAGGAACAATATTCTTGAAACAAGAGCAGGGAATTGTTTAAATTTCATTGAACTCTTCCCATCACTAAATGTTTGGTTCAGCTTCTGCAGCAAACCCTGAGCATGAATTAGCGGAGAGGAGGGGAAATGAGGCAGCTTAGACCCTTGAAAGAAGGTCATTTTATAGAGTGATGTGATTTTCAAAGTGTCTTCCCCTTTCCTATTGTTTCCAGGCTCCCACCTTGTACCACATTATTATTGATTGGGGGGGGGGGTTGAGCATACGGTGGCAGTGTGGGGGCAGTGGCATGGGGTCCCATGGGTGTTGTATTCCCTTTGAAAAGACAGGTTCACATTTTGGGACTGTTTAACACAGCAGTCATCATACATAACCAGGTGCTTGCTGTGACTCAGAGCACATTTGCACAGCTGGTGCATCACCTGCATCTATTCCTGGATCAGTTAGACTTAGTCACAGTGATCCATGCCTTAGTTGTATCTAGACCAAGCTGTTGCAATGCAGTGCACTTAAGGTTACCCTTAAAGTGTGTTTAAAGGTAGCACCTAGTGCAAAATGCAGCACTATCAGGAGCATATCTACTCAATACTACAGCAATTATACTGGCTACCAATTCATTTCTGAGCCCAATTCAAAGTGCTGGTTTTGTCCTTTTTCCTACATGATTTGGGATGGGAGTATCTGAAAGATCATCTTCTCTCATATATTCCTGCCTTGGAATTAAGATTGCAGGGTGATGCGCTCTTCTTTCCTGCCAATTGAAGATGATAACTTAAATGGTACATAAGAGCGCACCTTTTCTGTGGCAGCCCCACAATCAGGGAACTACCCAGAGAGAAGTGTGTGACCTCTCATCGTCATTACTCAGGAAACAGCTGAGGATAGTTTTAGGGCTTCATTTTGATAGGAATTTATTTATTATTAGAAATCCTAATTAGAATTATTAATCTGTGGCTTGTAAGGATTTTGTAATTATTGTTTGTAATGTGTTTATCTATTTTATAAGCCAACTTGAGTTTCACAAGGGAGAAAGTTGGCTAACAAGTGTTATAACCAAAGAAATACATATGGACCCATAAGAAAAGTGTGGGGAGGAGACTTCCCATTTTCCCCTGCCTTTGCTTCTGTCCGTTTTCCCCATCATTTCTCTATCCCCCGCTTTCTCTCCACACCAATACTCTGTTACACACACACACACGCACATGCACACACACACGCGCACACACACACACACACAGGCTAGTTTGTTGGCTAGGGGCTCAGTTCCTCCTTCTTTTGCCCACCACCAATTTTGCTGCCTAGGTGCCTCTCACTTATCTCCAGTGCTGCCAACATGGCAAGGTGGACCAATAACTCATGAATTCACACTCCCATACACTTCCTTTATGGAGGAATGGAGAGACAAAGCCAAGCCAAGGCCAGTAGAGCAATGGTTGTGGGGCAGACAGTTAATTCTTTGGGGTTCTCCCTTCTTTAGTGTGAGGAGGCTGATTTGGTCCCTGTATGGCTTGAGCCCACTAGGGCTGAAAGTGGTACTCACCATGCTCACCAACTGCCCTTAAAAAGTTAGGTAATGATAAGGAAGTGAACTCCAAGTGGGAGAGAGAGCAACAGCGAAGCAAAAGCTTTTGAGGAACAGCAAGGTTTTTTTGCTTCCTCCCCTTTACCTCTATTTCTCTTAATCTCTAACTCTGTCTCCCTCTCCTATGTGTCATTTTCTCTTTCTGCTCCCATCTTATCACTCTTTCTTTCTGCCCCACATCACCCTCCTGGCCTTGCACTTGTAACTGCTCCCCCTTCCACAGCAGCAGTGGTGGCAAGGCTCTCCTGGAATCACAACAAATCTCTCAGGCCGTTTCCGCACGGGCAAAATATATGGCGATGATGCATAGCCGGAAAAGCGTCAGGCCCGAGGGAAGTCGCCGCAGCGCAGCGAGGTCGCGCCAGTCGGCGCCCAGTCAGCGAAAGCAGCTAAACCCGGCGAAGGCGGTGTATTCCGAAGCGCTTAAGAGCCTCTTACCACATGTGGCCTTTCCCGGCCTTTTCGTCTGGCGAACAGCATACCGGAGCTGTCGTCAAAAGAAATGGCGTCGGGCCGCACGCGGCCATAAGTCATGAAGCATAGCGTCGCGAGGCGCCAGCTTCATGAAGCACCGTCTTGAACCGTCACATTTCTGCGGGGCCTGCGGGGCCGCAGCTCAGCCTGTCTGTGTAGGCAGCTTTTTTTTTGGGATGCGTGCCAATTTGCGGCGTCATATCGCTGCTGGCGTGCGAGCAGCCTCAACTTCATACAGATGTATGTGCTCCTACTCAGCAGGGTGGCCCAGCAATGCAGGGCCAAGATGGAGTGCCCATTATCTGCACTGGCTCAGTGTCACCCATGAGTACAGTAAAATCTGCCTGGCCTTGCCTTCACCAACATCAGTCTTGCAAATATAACTTGCCTCACCCTTCCTAAAGACATTTGTAAGAGCCAATATTCCAGCCTGGGAAACCAAGTCTCCATTTTCAGCCCTGATCTACATGCTTCCGTGAAACAAGAACATGCTAACATAACTTAATCAGGAAATTCTTGCCAGAAACAATAATCTTTTTCTAATCTTTGACTAACCTCTCAAGATCACCTTCATTTGCATTTGGCATTGTCTGAAAACTGGTTAGATCAGCTTCCCACTATCTCTGGGTACGCCCAAACTTAGAAAATTAAACCAAGTGCCCAACCTATAATTTTAAATGCCCAACACTTACCCAAGTACTCACTTTAAGTGTCGCTCTCTTGTTTTACCCCCCCGGAAGGTTGTTTTACCCTTGGAAGATCAGGGCGACTTAGCATAACCTGAAGGCCCTATAATTAGCCTGATCTCTGAGCTCTTAGTGTTCAGTATTCTTCAGGGCACCTCTCTGTCTAGTTGGTATTGTCCCCAGTGCGTTGTTTTTCTTCTCTGCCTGAGTTCAGTGTGGATCGCTGAACTCTGCTTGAACCTTCCAGTTCTAGATCAGGTAATTATCCTTTCCCTGCAAAAATCTCAGTCTTTTCCAAACTTATACTTTGAACTCTGTATAAATAATAGGAATGGGAGAATTCTCTGCTGCTTTGGTTTGTGTGCGTGTACATTTATTATTTTACCCTTTATAATTAAAAAAAATGTTAAACCCTTGCTTCCTGCAGGTTTCTTTCAGAGACCCATCTCCATAAAATTGGCAACAAAGATCTTGAGCTTAGCCAACCCCTTGTTAAAGCAGGGTCTGACTATCGTGAATTCCCCATTCTAAAAGGGGCAGCAGACCCCAGCACTTTGTGTAACACCTTGGTTCATCAAAGTATATTCAGACTGGCAGCAGCTATTCAAGGTCTCAGGCAGAAGCTTTTCACATTACCTACTGAATGGTCCTTTGAACTGGAGATGAGATTGAACCTGAAAACTTCTGCAAGCAAAGTGGATGGTCTATCACTGAGCCACAGTCTCTCCCCTAAACCATTGCTTTGACATGTCCTTTCTGAATGTCTTTCATCCATATAAATACTCTGAGAGTACTTAAGCATTTTTTGGCATAAATGTATACAATACCACCCGCAACACTACAAGACTGAACTTCTTGGCAATTTATGGTTTAAAAACTTTTCAACATAGCAATGTTTTCAGCTTATTTTAGCTAAAATCAGAATGATGAAATACTTATTTCACTTATAGTGAATATTATCACCCAGTGTCTGAGGAGGCAGTTAGTAAAATGAAAAGAGCACAGTGCATCACATATTTTCATGGAAAATATAATTATTTTTTTGCATGCAGCTTAATGGGGTACAAAGAATAAATCACACAAAGGCAGTAACAACTCAATTTCAAGCAGAATCCCAAGTCCCGGAAGGTTATAAGCCTCAGGCAATGGAAATTTACTGTTCTCATTCACAGAAATTATGTGCAGATCTCAGTGAATATTTTCATTTTTGTGTGCTTTGCTTAAAAGAACAGTTCATTGCAGAATAAAAAAAAGTCTCATCTCAGCAGTTTTATGCAAAGAGTAATATAAAGAGAAGCTAAGTATGGAAGAACAGAGTGATATCATATGATATTGATGCTGTTCTAATTCCAGATTCTCTGAGCTGTGACATATTGAACACTGGGGCTTAAAAAGAAACTCTTTTCTAGGAATATAAAGCATATGAGCTGTTGCTTATCTTTCCATATCATTATGGGAGATTTAGGCTGTTAAGTGGTGTCGATAACTAACTTTGTACACAGAAATGTATGTACAAACCGAGTTTTTGCCAAGTCAAGCAAGTAAAAGATTGCTCTGTTAATCAATTATGAATTTATAAGTTAAACCAAGCAATGATCATGATATAGGGTCTGTGTTCAATTTGCCATTCAACAACAGAAATGGCCACATTTGAGAGTTGCTGTTTGAAGGAAGAAAGAAACACACATTAGATGAACTCACATAGAATCTATTCCTGTGGTAATAACATGCTACACATAGTGCAAATTAGAAATAGGTTTATTTTTAAGGAATATCTGGGGTTTAATTCTTCAATTAAACTGAAACTCATCAAAAGAAGTTGTGATTATTAGTGTTTTCATTATTTTCCATTCCATTAATTTCAAGATGTCATGGTCTAAATCAGTAATGCCATCTTCATTTCTAAATAAATAAGATGTTGATAGTTTAGCTGACCACACAAGAATATTAAATTGTACTGTGACACATGGTAGATCCACAAGTGCAAAGGCCAAAAAGAATCTTTGTCCCTAATCCTCCTCAGTACAGTCACACTTAAAACATCAAAGCTAAATTACTAGAAGGAGCATTCAAAAATTAATATATTACAGTATTTGAGAACTTTTGATTTGATTGGCCTGCTCAATAGGACAAATGACTGGATGTGATGGATGTGCATTTTCATTCTAACTGTTCCATGTTCAGATGAGAAATAACATTGTCAGTGTTTTGTGCATCTTTCGTTCTCACTCTGGGTACAAGTTGATTAGGATTTTTTTAAAAAACTGGAAGCACAGCATTACCATGTGAATGTACATCCCAGACCCAAATACCATGAGTGTTTCAATTTGTAAGGGAGATCTGACATTAGAAACAGAAATCTGACTTCATTCAGACAACAGTTTAATGAATCTACCTCTATGCATTTTTTCATTATTATAAAAAGAGGACTTGAAGTTAAAAATGACACATTTTCCTTGGCATCTACACAACTTCTTCTGCATACATACCACTCATTGGAAGGTAATGTGGTTTTGTAGTTCTGCCCATATTCTCTCACCTACATTGTGGCATGGCAAGGCAAGGAACAGAATGAATGGAAAGCATAGACAGTGGAGTTGAGAGATGTACTGGAAACACAGATGACCTCAGAAATTATCTGTGCCCTAGTACTTAAAATAGGTATTATATGTTTGAATTATGCTACATGTCACCTAGACAACAATTTGTTTTAAGCAAACTTTCGTCATTCATGATTTGAGTTGTCAGATCCAATGGCTATGAACGCATATAACACGACCAAGTTATTGGTTAATTAGGTTGGGCAATGCTTGGCAGGATTAGGTTGGGCAATGCTTGGCAGGATTATGCATACTAGAATATGGTAAAGGCAAATTTGTTCTCTTTGTAGTTGAAACCAGGAACCAACGTCTGGATAAATGTGGAGTTTGTATCACAGTAAGCAGCACATGCATAAAATGTAACATGAAAGTTACTCAAAAAATGTAAACAATCAAATATTCATTGTACACTTTGGACACGTGGTCTCTGTACTGTGAACAGGGTTTATGAACAGGGCTTATGAAAGCAGTCCATACTTATTAAGCCTACTGATTCAACAGAATCGAGGTTTTGGAGATGGGATCCCCATATAGAAATGGATACATTATTCCCACAATATGAAAAATCTAACTGCACGCACAATCCAACAAGCAGGCTTTATTCAGTTCTTTGGGACTCCTGCACTTTAGCATAAACCATTCCATCTGAGTTTGCAAAAAAAAACCCCTAACAATATCCAAATGACTAGATGAAAATGATACTTCATGATCTCAGCAGTCCTGTAACTATGCATCATAGCATCAAAGCTCCATACGTTTATCAATTCCAGTTTAAAACTAATTACATTCTTTGTTAGTAATCTTCTGAGCTCCAGTCTAAATTCACTAATGAGCTGATATGCATTTTATGGATAGTCTTCTCTGGAATAATACAAAAACCTAACGTATATAGATTGGATACCCCCATAAATTAGAGTTGAAGGAAAGATTTACATGACCTTGCTTTGAACCAGAGAACTTTTCTGTGTTGTAATTATAACAGAAAATCCTATGCTAGGAATTCTAAACACTAACCAGACAGGAATGAGAACTGTCAAAGACTGAAATCCAGCTTTAAAGTTTTGCAGCTGATTGGCTGTTTTGACAATGAAGATACTCAGATTTTAGTGCTTTGTAGTTAATTGATGCTTTGCTTATTTAAGGAGTGTCTTGACCACATAACAAAGATCCAAAGTGCTTCTAGAAGCAGTTGCTGTAGACAGAAAAGGGGGAGACATAAGAAGGCAGTTATCAAAGTAATGGCCATCCAAATGAAAGTGCAAAATACACTTTCTAAAGATTGTAGGAGACCTGCAACTAACAATTGACTATCAGGCTCTTTGTTAGGAAACAGAATAGTAGTTCCTTGGGAACTTTTAACAAATGATAGCTCTGAGAAAGATGTAGAAAAATTACTGTCAGATCTTATACTCCTGATAAGACTCTGATAGATGATTGTCTCCTTCCTAAATGCAGAATAGTTACCACAAAGTGACATTTCACTGTCATTGTTACTTGATTCATTTTTGCTGGATTTATCTGTATAACTATATGCTACCAATAAACCAAATCATTCTTCCAATTAAGAATATATCTAAAACATCAATTGACATAGCATCATTATGTTATTTACAGTTTGATTAACATTACTGTTCATAGAATCTCTGGCTCATTCCGCACATGCAGAATAATGCACTTTCAAACTGCTTTCAATGCTCTTTGAAGCTGTGCTGAATGGCAAAATCCACTTGCAAACAGTTGTGAAAGTGATTTGAAAACGCATTATTTTGCGTGTGCGGAAGGGGCCATAGAGTTGGAAGGTACTGCAAGGGTCATCAAGTCCAACCCCCTGCCATGCAGGAACACAATCAAATCACTCCTGACATATGATAATCCAGCCAACAAAGAAGGAGACTTCACCACACTTCAAGGTAGTGAATTCCACTGTTGAACAGCCCTGACAATCAGAAAGTTCTTCCTAATGTTTAGGTGGAATCTCTTTTCCTGCATCTTGAATCCATTACTCCATGTTTTAGTCTCTGAGGCAGCAGAAAAAAAGCTTGCTCCCTCTTCAACATGACATCCCTTCAAATATTTAAACATAACTATGATGTCCCCCCCTTAACCTTTGCTTCTCCAGACTAAACATCCCTAGCTCCCTAAGTATCTCTTCATAGGGCATGGATTCCAGACCTTTTACCATTTTGGTTTCCCTCATCTGGACACATTCCAGCTTGTCAATATTCTTCTTAAACTGCAGTGCCCAGAACTGAATTCAATGCTTTAGGTGAGGTCTGACCAATACAGAGTAGAGTGGTACAATTACTTCCCTCAATCTCGACACTACACTCTTATTGATGCATTCCAGAATTGCATTGGCTTTCTTGGCTGCCATATCACACTGCTGACTGATGTTCAATTTGTGGACTACAAGGTCTCCCAGATCCCTTTCACATGTACTATTGTCAAGCCAGGTGTCACCCATCTTATATCTGTGCATTTCATTTTTTTTGCCTAAGTGTAGAATCTTACATTTATCTCTGTTGAAATTCATTTTGTTAGTTTTGGCGCAGCTCTCTAATCTGTACAGATGATTTTGAATCCTGCCCCTGACCTCCAGGGTATTAGCTACCCCTCCTAATTTGTTATCATCTGCAAATTTGATTAACATGTCCTCTATTTCATTATCCAAGTCTTTGATAAAAATATTGAATAGCACTGGGCCCAGGACAGAACCCTGTGACACTGCACTATTCACTTCTGTCCAGGATGAAAATTAGCCATTGATGAGCATTCTTTGTGTTCAGCCAGTAAACCAATTACAAATCCGTCTAACAGTTGCATTGTCTAGACCACATTTTTCCAGCTTACTTGCAAGAATATCATGGGGCACCTTGTCAAAGGCCTTACTAAAATTAAGGTATGCTATGTCCACAGCATTCCCTTCATATACCAAGTTTGTCCCTCTATAAAAAAAAAGATAAGATTAGTCTGGCATGACTTGTTTTTGAGAAACCCATGTTGATTTTCAGTGATCACATTATTCCCTTCCAAGTGCTTACCAACTGTCTCTTTAATGATCTACTCTAGAATCTTTCCTAGTATTGATGTCAGGATGACTGGGCAGTAGTATTTTGGATACTGTTTTTTCCCTTTTTGAAGATGGGGACAACATTACCTCTCCTCCAGTCCTTTGGGACTTCTCCTGTTCTCCAGGAGTTCTCAAAGATTATAGGAAGCAGTTCTGAGATTACTTCTGCCAGTTCTTTTAATACCCTGGGATGTTCATTTCAGAACACCATGTGAGTTCTAGCATATTAATATTATATTAAATAACTATTTTAGTAGATTCCTGAAGCTGCATGAGATGTTGACTTTTCTATTTTACATATAATGTGGATAAGCAGATGTTGTGAATTATTATAATCTACACAAATTATAATTTCTCTTTGAAACCAAATTAGAGCCCCTGAAGTTTTCCTCATCATAACAGAAGATCATACATTTTATTTCAAGACTTGGTCCATTTATTATTATGATTTTCATTAACAAATCCATGGCTATAAGATAACTTATGTTAGGTGCCAGAATATAATATATCCAGCAAGTATGATTGCACAAGCAACCAAAATTCTCTATTTTTTCCTTTATCATTGATAAACATGTTTCCTGTTGTCGCTAGTTTTTTCAACTTTAGACTGGACTAAATATATGTTTTCATTTTTGATTCTTTTATTTTAAATCATGTATTTGTATTATAACTTAGAGCTATAATTATATTAAATATATCTGTGTTGCACTCAACTATGCTGACACATACATTTACAATAGAAACAAAATACCCCGCCTCCCTGGAAACTACTTACTATGTGCTCAGTCTACAGTATACTTAAAGAGGATTTTGAAAGAATTAAATCAAGGCTTTCTGGCACAACTGATGGATGCAAAGTATATTTGCTGTGTGCCAGATTACCCTTAAATTTAAAGTGATCTTGACTTAAGTTTTATCAGTTAGAGATCGAGAAGCAAAACTAAGATATAAAAAGAAAAGTAATAAGAAATGTACATAAAATAGTCACAAAAGCACAAAATATAAAGGAAACCTTTAAAGATATTAATAATGAAAGCTAAAATTTCAGTTCTAGTTTTTTTGCAGTTTTCAAGTCAAAAAAGCCGCAGGAAATCTGTTACAACTGCTACAAGAGGGCTTTAGGATCATTTCATATATTGGCTGTGATTGCATGCAGAGAATCTCAAAATGAAATACAAATAGGATAAAATAAAATTCCAAAGAAGTTACAAGACAAGAAAATGGAATAATCATGATCCATATTCAATATATTACATGCTAATTACTAATTAGGGCAACTGCAAACTACTTATGCTTCTTACATACATTGAGAGCCCTTTAGAAGAAGAAGAGTTGGATTTATACCCCCCTTTCTCTCCTGTAAGGAGACTCAAAGGGGCTCACAAACTCCTTTCCCTTCCCCCCTCACAACAAACACCCTGTGAAGTAGGAGGGGTTGAGAAAGCTCAGAAGAACTGTGACTAGCCCAAGTCACCCAGCTGGCGTGTGTTGGAGTGCACAGGCTAATCTGAATTCCCCAGATAAACCTCCACAGCTCAAGCAGCAGAGCGGGGAATCAGACCTGGTTCCTCCAGATTAGAGTACACCTGCTCTTAACTACTATGCCACTGCTGCTTTATTGGGGTTCTTGTAAATTGGTTGCAATTTGATAGCACATACATACATATATACTGCATATCCTGAAACAATAGAAAGTTGATAGAAGTATATATACAAGAAAGGTTCCAGGATTGCATTTCTCACAGAATAGATGGGGGCTCCAATGTGATACCCATGGGTGATATTGTGCCCATCAACCCCTTTCCTGGCACTCACCCTGTGTTTTTAGAAATTGAGGCAGACCAGGTAGGGCTTTTGCCCATCAAGAATACTGAAAGATACTGGACACTGAAGATTTAATTGGCTGTGCAGATTTCTTTAAAAAAAATACTTTGGTAGAAGCTGCCATCACAGAACAATGACCTCACATTGGGACTGAAGATCAACTTCGAAGGCCATTGTATGACTGGCTCTTTGGGGAGGCACGCACCACACTGTCAGAATGCCTTAGTCAGTGCCTTGGCATCTCTTGGATGGCAAAAAAATTATTGGCCAAAAATGTAAATCCACGTTCAGATGGTTTTGAATCCCTACCATAGAAACTACAAACTGACTTTTTGATGGAAGCTAGAAATTCTGAGATAGGATATAACGTTTGGGAAGAGGTTGTCCCAAAATGCTACCCATAGCTTCAGGCATGGATACCACCCAATGTTTCCATAATTTGATTTGCAAATTATTTCCCATGAGTGCAATTGGACTATTTGCCAGCCACCTTTGCTATAAAAGTAACCATATGTTCTTTTTCATTACAAAAACATAAACAGACATGTGCATGTAGTTTTTTGTACTAATTGCCTAAGAACGGGAGAGTGGCAGTTACCAGCTGGCTGAAGTAAATGCCCTCCTTACCAAATTTATTATAATATTCTTTGTCTCATCACCTTTCCTCCCTGGGCCCTTTGCTTCTGTGCTTTTTAATCCACACAGAGAATTTGATCCACCAATATGTGGGGCCATAGGGCAGGAAGTAGGAGTATAAAAATCACTGCCCTGTTTCCCCTAGCATGACTGCTGTTTTTACTCATTAATTATAAACCACCTATGAACTTTAGTAAATCACTTCTCCCTGGATTGCAGATGGCAAGCCATGGTGAAAGTATATGGTTTTATACATGCCTGTTTGTGGTAACTGCAGCACATGGAAATTGGAGATAGGAGGCAAAAATTGGCACTTTAAAAACTCAACTACATTTTACATTTGGTACATATTTGATTTACATTTTATTTTTATTTTTATTCTGGTAAATAACCCACAGCCCTGGTCTATATGGCCCAGGCTAGATTGGCCCAGGCTAGATAGTGGCACTAGATAGACCCAAACCGGGTTGACCCCTGTCATCACTTGGATGGGAGATTACTAAGGAATACCAGGGCCACTATGCAGAAAAAGGCAACAGATAACCATCTTTGTTAGTTTCTTGCCTTGAAAACCCTACCAGGTTGCCAAATGTCATTGTGACTTAATGGCACTTTACACACACAAATAGCCTCCAAAAACTGCAGTTTTATCCAGGGCAACTGTTCGGACATCAGTTACAATTCTGGGAGAACTCCAGGCCCCACCTAGAGGTTGGCAACCTAAATCACTTTCTGGTCTATCTTCTTTCAGTTTCACCTGACCTGTAATCTAACAACAAATACAAATGATTTTTACAGTCAAACTTAACTGCTGTTCATGCGACAATTTACAGTAGCTTACAGAGAAATCCTAAGCATGTCTACTCAAAATCCTAGTAAAGCCTGCTCAATGGGGCTTACTCCAAGAAAAGTGTTCTTAAGATTAGTGGCATATCATTGTACCAGGACTTGGGGAAGACAGGAGCTGGCCTGCAGGGAGGCCAAGGGGACAGGGCTCAGTGGCAGGCAGCTTGGGCGGGCGCCTTGGCATTAGGCTGGCTCCTGCCCTCCCTGCCTGCAGTTGTGGCAAACATCTCAGCCACCAAGCAGTGCCCTGGCATGGGGGGAGCCACCAGCCACTGGCTGAATCACAAAGCTGTGAGAAAGGCCTGACGTGGGGACCCGGCTGGCTTCTGGCCCTCCCATTTGACAAAATAGTGTGCGGCCAAGGATGCCACTGCTTAAGATTGCAGTGTTAGGGGGTCATTGAGTGTGGAATAGGGTAGGATATTTAGAGATGCAGAAATTATCCTATTTCATAGTTTAAAATAGAGACATGTCTTTCTTACATTGGCCCTTTCTGCACATACTATTCAAAACATTGTCTAGCAGAAAATGAAATGTTTCCTCTGTGGAGTTCTGCACTGTTTCAAACAGTTTCAAAAATGTTTTCAAGCAGCTTTTTCTCCATTTTAAGTGAAAACCCTTCTACAACAATGTTTTTGCCTGATGCATTTCCAAGTCGTCTTCCCTCACTGTCATGTTAAAAAGTTTTATCTTTCCTGCTGCTGTTTTCCATTCCTCTGTGCTGTTGTTCAACTTCTCCCTCGGTGCCATTTTTTCCCATCCCTGAGCTGATTTTTTCTCCTTTGCTTTTTTATTTTTCATTATTTCATGTGGGTTTGGGGGGCCTGTTTGGTTTTATCTAGGAAGCATTGGTTAAGGAAGCAAAAGAGCATTGAAGCAATAAAATTAAAAACCCCTCATGGTAGCCATAAATGTTTGGAGATAGTGAGTGCAGATGAACATTGTGATAGTGATGTTTTGAAAATGTTCTTAAAAGGTTTTAACCAACTTGCGTGGAAAGGGCTATTGTGTACCAGTTTCTGAGAATTCAACAAAAATAGAAAACTTTAGAAAAGACATTAAAAGGCACATATTAAAGAAATCAGAATGCATCCTTCTTGTTTAAAAGAAATAATCTGTTTATATTTGAACATGTTTATATTTAGGGTATACGTTTATATTTAGAGTATATGAGAACCAAAAAAGGGGGCGTTCTGTGGTTGTAAATACATCCTGTCACGTGTGTGTGTGTGTATATATAATCAAAAGGTATTTTATGATAACTTTTTTGCTCATTCAATAGTATTTTATTTTTAAGAGATGCATTCTGTCTTACCAAGTTTTTTTTTACATTCCTTTGGACATTACAAAAACAAATTTGCATTAACCTGAATTGCGCACAAGAAAGTACATATTTCAATTGTGCTTGCTTGAGAACATGCACAAAGATTTTGTAGCCAATTATTTGGAGAAATATTTTATAGTTTTAATTTTAGTTCTCTCAGCTAAGTCCATTTAAAAATAATTGTTTTTCTGTATTCTTCAACAGTTCTTTTCAATTTTTACTCCACTTTATTGCTTCTACAGAGTGATCCTTTAAAGTATGTTCAGGTGCAAAAAATGTTGATTTTGTGTGTGTGTACATATATATAATATGTTGATTTTGGGTGCACGCACACGCATACACACACACACACACACACACACACACACACACACAGAGCAGATTATATATATAAAGATCTGGGGGAGACCTCCAACAAGCTTTGATATAACAGTCCAGTAGTTTGTGCAAGCACCATGTCATTTTTGAAAAGTTCCCACACTCAGATAGATGTCAGTGGTGGTGCCAGTGAACCGTTCTGCAAAGCCCCACAAACACTTTGTAAACTTACAATCTGGAAGAACAATTCTAAAGTTCTGTGGTAGAAAGAGATAGTGTACTGAATACACAATACTGAGCTTTGTCTACTCAGGATTCTGTTGCAAGGAAAGGCTACTTAATCTCCTCCATTTGCCCTGGGGATTCTAACTGTTTTAATGTGCTCTTTTTCAGAGTCTGTGAATGGCAGAATACAAGCTGGTAACAACTTTCTTTGGAACCACTTTGGTAAAACCTAAAGCCGCCAATACAAAATGCTTTCCCTGATGGTGCTAATGAGCACAAAGGCAGCCTTTAACTGTTTTTGAAGCTACCATGGTTGAAGTTTCATGTCCTCCCCTGGTGAAGGGACTTATTCTTTGGCTTGTTTTATGAGCATCCAGCTAATGTCACAGGGTGGAGTACAGTCTCTTCATCCATGTTCTGAATAATAAAGCCTGATTATCTTTAATGAGCTCTGGGACTCCAGATTTTTCTTCTTTTTGAATATACAGTACATAAAAATGGTCTGTCTTTCTATAAAATGAACTAGAGATTGTCTGATAATGGACAATTGTTCATACAATCCATTGAATTAATCTATGTCTGTTTCAACAGGTGGGAAACTTTAAATCTATTGTCATTAGAATCATCCTTGTGTAATTTTTCTTTGACAGTTCTTCGTTTATGAGATCTTGCTTCCTTAACTAATGGATGTTTTCATTCATCTGCATCAATTAATATATTTTCTCTGACTAAGATTTCTTGTGAATTATGAACACGTACAAAAAAAAAATCAATGTAACGTTTTAAACATTCAACAAATAAAAATTGATAATAGATCTTTCATATTATACCAGTAGACCTCCCCGTCTCGCCCCCCAAAAAACCCAACTTATAAAACTAGCACTTATGCCTGAGCATATTTTCATTTGCTATGAAGGGAAACGCTGAGGGTGAGGTAAGGAGGGGGGGATTTAAAATAAAACATTTTTAGCTATGTAGATATTACCTTCCCAGTAATGACCACAAACTGTGCATATAATGTAGTGAGTAAAGGTGTCTGATATTTTTCTTTAAAGAAATAAGCATTAGGATTTTTCTCCATTGCACAACTTAAAGGAGAATAATGTATAAAAATAGGAAACATCGTTCATTTGTACTTCTAACTTCCCCTGTGAAAAATCTTTTAAGATAAGCAAAGACCTTTTGACAGCCAAAAGAAAGATTTATTATGACAGTGACAGACATGTGGAACAAGTGGAGCATGGATTAGCATGGCAACCTAGACTTGAGTTCAGATCTTTAATTTGAAGCATCCTGGATTTTTTGACTAGTCACACTTTTACCTAACCAGGGGAGTTGTGAGGACAAAACAGGAAAGATTGTCAGCCTAACCCAGGGGTCAGCAACCTTTAACACTCAAAGAGCCATTTGGACCCGTTTTCCACGGAAAAGAAAACACTTGGAGCCGCAAATACTTTTTGAAATCTAAAATGAAGATAACACTGTATATATTCTCATGCAGGGAGAAGTTGCCTTCTTTGCAGCCCATTTTTACCCATCAAAGCAAAAAAAAGGGCGGGAAGTCTGTTTTGTACGTGATTCAAATGACCAGCAGTAGAACTCCCATTTCACACATTTCTCTTTTCTTGTGTTGAAAGACACTGATTATGCCCCCCCCCAAAAAAACGCCCTCAAATTCCACTTGGATGGTGGATCACAATTGGTGCCTTTAATGGGGTTGTCAACTTCCAGGGGCTGAACTCCCCCTCCCCCGAGAAAATGTCTGCCATGGACTCGACAGCCATATTCCTCACTGAGCATGTCCCCCACCGTGGTCCCAAAAGCCACAGCTTCTGAGAATCTACCCCAAAATTTCCTGGGATTTGCCCGCCGAGAGTTGGCAACCCATGACAACCATGGCTGAGGATGATCCTGGCCTTCCTCCCATCCACGAACTACAAGCTTATCCTCCACTGGCTTACTCTGAAGTAAGTAACCTTCCAAGATCCACGTGCAAGGCTTTCCCCATGCGCTCATGCCCTCCTTGGCAATGCAGAAGCAAACAATTCCCACCCACCCCCGCCTCCCCATCAAACAGCCCCAACGAGTGCAACCTTGCAGGGCTGCAGGTAATAACTTCTTTAAAACCTGACATCGTCTTTCTCAGCCAGGCTACCATCAACCAGGAAAGCCCCTGGACCCAGCTTCAAATCCTCAGTTTGCCATATAAGCTCCCTGGGTGACCTTGGGCCAATCGCACTCTCTCACTTAAACTACTTTACAGGGTAGTAGTGAGAATAAAATGGAGGCGAAAGATGACAGATGTTTTAGTTTTCCATTGTGGAGAAAGGTGGGGTATAAAGGAAGTAAATAAATAAATATTGCTGAAAATAGGGGGCTGCTAGTAGTTAGGTTGGGTAGTGTCTGGGAAGAAGAGAAATACAAAAAGATGAGGATATGGGAAGTGCCTGGAGGAGGGAAAGAACAGTGTGGGAAGGAGAATACAGGGGAAATTGCACCTTAAAATGCAGCATGCAAGTCGTTGCAGGTTCTCATTTACACAAATAGGCCTGGATCAGCAGCAAACTCAGCAAACTCATCAGCAACTGGCCACACAACTGGCCTGCCAGGAGGAGAGAAAGAAGGAAAGCAAAGGATGGGTAGGAAAAGGTAAATTGGCTGGTATATTGGAAGCATAAGCACCAAAGGTAGTTTTGGGGGGAGTTTTCAGGGAAAGGAAAGAACAAATAGTGGTGGAGATATCTCTTGCAGCTTTTTAACCATTTTCCAGTTTGAATATCTGTTTGCCAGATGTATTATTTTGTTCTCCCTGTTTTTCACATATCTAATTACCACTCTGGTCATTATTAATATATCATGTGGTGGGCCACTGCAAGTAGCAGAGTGCTGGACTAGATGGACTCTGGTCTGATCCAGCAGGCTTTTTCTTATGTTCTCATGTCTAATACTTCCAGTTTGTTTTCAGATTTCTATCCTATGGCTTTCTTTTGTTTGTGTGCCTGATGGCACTCACTAGTAGTTAATACTGACACCTTTTTCAGGGCTGTTCCAAGTTCTCACGCACCAGCCTGCCCCACTCAGCTAGAAAAAGAGAATGGACCCTCAGGAAGAGCAGTGAGAATCTGCAGAGGGAGAAGTAATTGGTGGAAATCAACCCAGCCTTATATATGAACACTGGTATTTAAGAAAAAACCTGCAAAGTCTTATTATTTCACTCATCAGATGTCTTGTCCTGTTGATTGCACTGACTTTCACCAAGCTCAAACTAATCAAAGTCAGTCCTGGCTATTACTTAGATGAGAGGCCACCAAGGAATGCCAGGGTTGCTATGCAGAGGATGAAGTGGGAAACCATATCTGTTTGGTTCTTGCCAGGTTGCCAAACCTTACCAGGTTGCCAAAGGCTAGCTGTGACTTGATGGCACTTTGCATTCACACAATGATTGACCATGTCATGTATTTTTTTTCTAAAAAAGCAGTAAACAGCAGTGTGATTCCAGCCTGAATGGTTAGTCTGAAAAGGAATCATTAGCTGTACTGAATATGAGGAACAAAAGTATAGAGTTTTGTTTTACACAGCTCTCTTTAATGAGTCACCAAACCACTTATTAAACTAGGTATGGTAAAATCATGTGCAGGATCCAGATATAGCTGTTCAATAGGTAAAGTGTGGTTGGCAAGCCAATATGTTTTGAAGCACCATGGCACTCAGGTTCCTTTTTGTGTGTGTCTAAATTCTAACAGTAGCACAACATCCAAGTGGCTGAAGCCTCACTAAAGCAGCCCCTGAGTCCCTCAGGCATTTTTTAGCTGAATATCTTTCTTTGTTTTTCTCCATGTCTAACTGATGTGTAGAGTAATTAATTACACTACAAATCTACAGGTAGGATAAGTTTATTTTTGTCCTTGTGTTGATGCTTTAGCTTTTTTAATGCATTATTTTCATCACAGTTATCCCTTTTAAAGTTATGTACTAGAGGGAACATCTGGTTGGCTGAAATCACCCAGCTGCAACCACACGACTTGAGCAAGAGCAGAAGGAACCTATTTGATGAACAAATTGTTCCAGTTAATACTCAGTTAATACTCAGACTGCCCAGATTTAAATCTGGATTCATAATCCATGGCTCTGCATACAGATTACTGAAAAGTACCCTTCATTCTGGAACTCTTTGCAATACTTCCTGTAATATCATAATTTTTTAAAGATGGAAGGGAGGAAAACTTATTTTGTTGTTTCTTGTAGGCCTTCTGGTTTTCCTCTTTGAAATTTCTAGGTGACATTTTATACTCACTTCATTTATTTTCATTCTCCTTGTGGCACTTCTCCTCCCATTCCTTCTTGCATGCCCTACTTTTTTTTTTGCATTAACTATCAAAAGGTTAATGTGATCCAACTGCAGTTGAAGTGCTAATGTATCACCTTAGGCAATAGATGTAGGTTCAAAAGCTACACAACTTTGGAAAAGCAGCATAATTCTGTCTTAGATATTCTTTTCTTGGAATCTATGTTTCACACATGGACAGACATACATTCTGTAAGACTAAGTATAGTTACAGTGATCTTTTTATTAGCCACATGTGAGCATTTTGTTGCCACTGTATTTTTACAATAACTCTTCATAGTAACTTTCAATCAGAAATACTTAACAATATTAAAACAGGCAAGCTAAGTCCAAGCAGTCTTGGAAAATGTAGGATCCAACAAATTTGTAAGCATGATAATGATTAGGGCTCCAGTTTTCTCATTCTACCTCCCTCTACCCCCACCCCAGCCCCATGGTATTATGAATAAGGCTAAAGTAGCATTTGACTATCGTCTTCTCAAATTATTCCACAATAATCTCTACACAAAGTAGCAAACTTGCTTTCAGACCCTTTCAGTCAATTGTTGGTGGATAACTGAATGTTTGTGATGATCCTAGTAATCAACATTGCAAGTATTTTTATTGCATTAATCTTTGATACTGTATGACAAAGGGAGCAATCATAAGAAGATCTATCAAAATTTACAACTTTATCCCGGTGGGCCTATTACCAGGAAAATATTCTTAGGACTGTCTTGAAAGATTGCATTCCTAATTACTACATCCTGTGCAGTTCAGTGAGTGAATTATTTGCTTTAGAGACAAACCATATTTTGCCATTAGATCCAAATGGGAAAATTCTGAGGTTTGCCTGCACGCCAGGATTCCAAACTAAGGCCCCTTCCGCACACGCAAAATAATGCGTTTTCAAACCACTTTCACAACTGTTTGCAAGTGGATTTTGCTATTCCGCACAGCTTCAAAGAGCACTGGAAGCAGTTTGAAAGTGCATTATTCTGCATGTGCGGAATGAGCCTAAGATTTGGAATCCAAGTTTGCCGAGAAAATGCAAACCATAGTTCAGCAGCTCAGATGTATAACAAGCAATGATGTGATATAGGAAATACCTTATTCACTAGTTGTGAGGAAGAAAAGAAAGTTAAGAGAAGAAATCAAGCAACTGTGTACACAATTCTGCAATGGCAGTGGTATGTATGAACCATACCATAGATTAGATTTGGTGAATCAAAACTGAAGAAACAATTATTACAGAGGATGAAGAACCAAGCCAACTTTATGTCACAAAAACCCTGTAAGGTAGGTTTGGCAAAGAGAACATGACTGGCACAAGGAATTTAGCAAGCTCCCAGAGAGGTAGTTTCAAACCTCGGTCTCTTACATTCTACTTTCTGAAACTTTATCAGCTAGTTTCTTGTGAGGTATTAAACTGCAGCCACCAGGAGGGATTGGATGAATCATGCAGGTTGCATGGTAGCAAGGTCATCCTTTGAGTAACCCAATGAGACATTCCTCAAAAATCAAAACAGCTCTGGTAAAGGCCTTTATCCTTTTATTGGCCTAAACCAAGGACTGTATGCTAGCAATATATATGATTTCAGATTTTTTCCCCTACAAATGTGGGACTTTTGTCAGGTTTGTAGAAAGATCTATCTGTTCTATTCATGGTCCCACTCTCTAGATTGAATAAGTAACAGACTGAAGTATCCACAAATGGGGCCAGGTGAATAATTTTATATAATATTATAAAGATTCACTTCAGTCTCTATAGTTGAGAGTGAAGCATTCTTTCACAACTGTTTTGTTTTACAAATCAAAATTCTTGGCTCAGCACCCAGATGTTTTCCATTCTGCTGAGAGATTGTATTACATTTTCCCCAAACCTCCCAGCATTGGTCTTACTGAAACCTCTACCTGGCCACCTGCTATCTACATTCCTTTGTTGCATGTATACCTTACAAGAAAGAAGGAGATTTCCCAATACTATTTGCAATGTGAAGAATTCTACCTGTCACTCAGAATATACATAAAAGAAGCTCTCTGGAGCATAATAAATAAGCTGCAACTCATTGGTAGGCTGGGCCTGGCAGCTGGAAAGTGTTAGTAGAGTTCATTTAGAATCCGTTTTCAGCTGGCATAAGGCTGTTGTAGTCATGTTACAGGGACAAGAAATATGTACAACTGAATGGGAGAGAAATGTGAGAAAGTAGATCTAGTTAGAGATGAGGAAGGAAGACCTGAGTTGCTGAGGAGATGTCTTGAACAGTGTGAGCTGATTTAGCAACCTTATATTGGAATGCATAGCTTATTGGCTAAGATGAGAGTCTGTTAGAAGCTAATAAATGCATTGTGTTATTTATTTGCTTTAAATGTATCAGTTACCACTCAGTAAAGAATAGCTTTTGTAGCAGCTAACAAAGAAAGAATTAATAAGAAAATATGTGGAGGAGTTGCTTTCTAAATCTTATATGATTCTTAAAACTTCTGTTCCTCAACATGAAGGACATACATCTGATTCTATGGGTGCATTATGTAAATTAATAGAGAAGATAATCTTCTCTTCTATCATGATGCTGTTTGAAATCACTGACTTCTAATGGATAAAAACTGTGCAATCTCTGAGCCTAACTACCCAGCAGAGTTACCCTTTTCCAAGTTCATTGATTTCAGTGCATTTAGAAAGATGCAACTTGTGTTGTAAGACAACAAACAACTTGACATCAAGCTAAAGCTGACAGTGCTATAAATGTACTCATTATTTGGTACATTTGTTTCCACTTCTTCTTCAGGCCATACAATCACATTTAGTAGATTGGCCTGAGACCGAAAGCAAAATCCTTGATTGTGAATATCAAAGGTCTGCAGAAATCTGGACCTGTGTTTATCACATTCAAATCCAGTACTGTCTCTATTATATATGCCCTTATATAAAGCAGTGGTGCGACCGCACTTGGAGTACTGTGTCCAGTTCTGGTCGCCGCATCTCAAAAAGGATATTGAGGAGATAGAAAAAGTGCAGAGAAGGGCAACAAGGATGATTGAGGGACTGGAGCACCTTCCCTATGAGGAGAGGCTGCAGCGTTTGGGACTCTTTAGTTTGGAGAGGAGGCGGCTGAGGGGGGATATGATTGAAGTCTACAAAATTATGCATGGGGTAGAAAATGTTGACAGAGAGACATTTTTCTCTCTTTCTCACAATACTAGAACCAGGGGGCATTCATTGAAAATGCTGGGGGGAAGAATTGGGACTAATAAAAGGAAACACTTCTTCACGCAACGTGTGATTGGTGTTTGGAATATGCTGCCACAGGAGGTGGTGATGGCCACTAACCTGGATAGCTTTAAAAGGGGCTTGGACAGATTTATGGAGGAGAAGTCGATTTATGGCTACCAATCTTGATCCTCTTTGATCTGAGATTGCAAATGCCTTAACAGACCAGGTGATCGGGAGCAACAGCCGCAGTAGGCCATTGCATTCATATCCTACATGTGAGCTCCCAAAGGCACCTGGTGGGCCACTGCGAGTAGCAGAGAGCTGGACTAGATGGACTTTGGTCTGATCCAGCTGGCTTGTTCTTATGTTCTTATGTTCTTATGTTCTTATATAACACTGCTTCTCACATTAAATGGAGGTTAAAAAAACTGACTGGATTTTGTTGACCACAGAAGAAGAGAAGAAGAAGAGTTTGGATTTATATCCCCCCTTTCTCTCCTGTAGGAGACTCAAAGGGGCTTACAATCTCCTTGCCCTTCCCCCCTCACAACAAACACCCTGTGAGGTAGGTGGGGCTGAGAGAGCTCCGAGACTAGCCCAAGGTCACCCAGCTGGGGTGTGTGGGAGTGCACAGGCTAAACTGAATTCCCCAGATAAACCTCCACAGCTCAGGCAGCAGAGCGGAGAATCAAACCTGGTTCCTCCAGATTAGATACACAAGCTCTTAACCTCCTACGCCACTGCTGCTAGGAAGATGTCACAGACTTCAAAAAAGTCAACTACTGGTTCTTAATGTGCTTCATTTTGCATTTTGGAGGATGCATTATACAGGCTGATAATGAAAATTGCTTTCATGTAAATAAAACTTGTAAGATTAGTCTTAATTGACTTCACATTTCAGATTTTTTAAAGTAAATTGTTATTTATATTATTTATAATGTATCTTTCTCACAGGGACTCATGGGGATTACACATAGGGTGTCAATACAATAAACAAAAAGGAACATTTAATAACCAATGCATTAGGATTTTAAAAGTCTGGAGTCATCAGAGAGAACAAAAGGATAGCATAAGTATTAACATGACACAAATCATAATTTAAATAATTTATAGCAGCAGGTGTTTTATGAAATTGATTGAAGAACAAGCATCTATCAGGAAAAATATTGTTCTGTTTTCATGATTACCGTGGCATTATTTTTGTCTGCTGGGAGACCTATTTTATTGATAGAAGTAATGTCCTATGCCTTCTAATAAGCAAGTTTGACTTTATTAAAATAGGCATGCCTTTTTTCCAGAAAGAATGAGTTCAAAATTTACTTCTGTGGGCAACTGAGAATTGTGTGTGCGTGTGAAAAGACGCAGTTAATGATGCTAATTTTAAAAAAGAAATGTATTTTCTTGCATCTTTAGCGTTGTACTAGACCTTCAACAGTGAGTAGGGGCTAAGGGGAATATTTGTGGCATGCTTCAGAATTGTGGAATAGCTATAAATATTATCACAAATATAATGGAACTTGCATGCCTTTTCACATACCATGAGCCCTGTACCAATACATCCAGCAATAATTAGCAATAAACTCATGATCAGACTGACTCTTCCATTCCTTTCTTTGTGTGTTTCATCATCTAGTGGTAGATCTGCTGCATGAAGCAAATGTTCTCTATACAATCCATATAATTTTATGTGTGACCATTCTTAACACTGATAAGTTAAAAATAGCAATGCTTTTGTAAAGAAAGGCCTTGATTTTCAGAGACCAGGTTTTAGATCAAGGTCTCTTGGGAATGGAACTGCTAACACTTGTGTCCCACAAGTGGCCCTAAGATTATTTCCTATGTTTAGTAACAGAAATGAGGGGCTTCATGCCTTTTCAATCTCATGTTTACTTTCGCCCATCCCTCCCCATGACATATCACATAATAAGCACTATTCTACTGAACAAGAGAAAACCAAAACCACCTCTCCTTCTTTCTGAAGGTTACATTTGCTGTCTCCCTTGCCTACTGGTGCCCATCTTTTAATGTGCCATTGGAGGAAATAATTATTTGTTCTCTTTGCCAAGTTTGTATCACAGGATGTATAACACATGCATGTGTGTGTTCGAGCGAGTGTGAGAGAGAGTCTGTGAACCTCTAAAATAAGTAAAGATACTTGACTCATAGTCTGGCTTACCTTGCTTTCTTGAATGACTGGTTCTACTTGAATTCTCTGCCATAAAATCAAGGGTTACCCTTAGGATTACAGTTTTCTTCATAAAAAAAGAATAAAAGTTTTCCAGAATCAGTTCTGGAAATGTGCTCCTATCTACAAATATTTAAATCTAGAGATTGAGAACATGGGGAAACAACACAGATCTTTCTACAAACCTGATAAAAGTCTCAGGATTAGGGGAAAAAAGTTTGAACTAAAAAAAAGGTAAAAGAGTTAAATCACACAAATGATAAAATGCTATAATTTTAAGGAAATATATATCCTCAGTGGCAGTTGCCAGACAATCATAACAGTATTGCCAACCTTTAACTCTTGATTTCTGTCAATAAAAGGCAGGGCCAGCCCAGGGCTATTGCCATGATTGTTTTAGCTTTTGAGGTTGATTTCATGGGGCCTAACAGCAATCCCTGGTGACTTGCATGAATCACCCAGGTCCAGCTGCATGCTACTGTTCAACAGCACCCATCTCAGAAAAGCCAGAATGGTGTAGAAAAGTACAGAGTTTCAGAAAAGGATGCTTGAGGTGCAGATTTAAATTCCTAATAAGGTAATTGGGTGACTTTTGGCAATTACACATTCTCAGCCTAACCTGTGCCATAGTTTTTTGTGAGGATAAATGTAAGGGAGGAGAATGGTGTAAGCTGATTTGGGTTCCCACCGGAAAGAAACTGGGTTGTAAATATATGTGTTCTATTCAGTTGTTCCTCAGCCATGAAAACAGCCCTGTGTTAATCTTAGCAACATTTGTATGAATATGGAAGAAGAATATCACCTGGATAAAAAGGTTCTTTCACATCAAATGAGACTGGTGAGGAAATAGGATTCTAAAACAAAAAAAGAGAGAGAAATAAAATATTGAACTTAGTGAGGCGTCTTTTTACCAAATGCAGGTGTTTGGTAAGTAGGGAAAATGAATATGTGTACATGAACACACTTCAAGAAATGTAAGGCAATGTGGGTACTGGTGAATGCCTTCAAATTGGCCTATCAAAACATTTTCTAATCTGTAATATACTGGATGGGCAACTCACTGAGTAAAGTTTTTACATAATTGTCCTCTTTGTTTCTACTAGTTTAGTAGACCACAAATAAGTGTCATTATCCAGAGAAAGAACTTGACACATGCAAATCAGGCTTCCCCTTGCCAACAATGGAAGGATAAAAGAGTTGCAGAAGTTCATATACTGTAGATGGAGTAAAGAGTGGAGAGATTCAAAGAACAATGGGAAATTTTATCTGACAATGATCACATATTTTCAAATATTTGTTTGTAGCCCTGCTAGACTAGGTATTTGTTTAAAGTAATTTGAAAAGAACAAGGCAAGATTGTGCATGCTTTTCATGGACCTATCTTGGAGAACAGTTTGGAATCTGCAACAGTTGCTTTTAATTATTTTAAATTATTTTCTTCCATTATACCTCAGCTATCAGTGGGAACTCAAAATGCCTTATATCATTCTTATCTGATACTCTAACCATCATATTACACTGGCTCCCAGAAGCCCTTTTAAATATTTACTTCCACTAATTTTGTTGATTTATAGCCCACATTTCTCACTGAGGCTCATTCCGCACATGTAGAATAATGCACTTTCAAACTGCTTTCAGTGCTCTTTGAAGCTGTGCGGAATAGCAAAATCCACTTGCAAACAGTTGTGAAAGTGGTTTGAAAACGCATTATTTTGTGTGTGTGGAAGGGGACTGAGACTCACATCCAGTTACTTGGTATAAAACAATGCAATAGTTTCTGATGCCTATTCAAAGTGGTGGTTCTTACTTTGAAATCTCTAAATGGATTAGAACCAGAATACTTGAATGACTGCCTGCTCCCGCAAGTTGAGTTCTTAATTGAATCCATCCATGCCTGCCTCCATTCTTTTAATCTACAGAGTTTAGTGGCAGGAAAAAGGTTTTATCAGCGGTGACACCTCAGGATACCACCCTTCTCTCAGCAGTCCTTCTGATGTGAAGTCTGCTGAGTCATATTCATTTGCCTAGATTTAAATTGGAACAATCCTGTAAAGGAATGTTCTGTTGGTTCTTTTTTCCTGTTGTTCGTCTTTCTTCTTCGCAATTTTGTAATTTAATGTGTAATTTAATGCCTCGCATTGTTGTTCATTGTGATATTGATTGCTGTGATTTTTCTTAATATTACTTTTCTGAAAATGTATGGAATTCTAGCATCCCTATCCATTTGCTCATTGATTTTGATGTTGCTAGAATATGGTTTAACTTCTTTTCTTAGTATTTATTATTTTATTGAGTAAGTTCTGTCATGATAATTGGATTTGAAATTGATTCTGCATTTTTTTGGAGGGCCAAATAAATGCTTTACTTTAAATAAATACATCATGCCTGTGTGTGTGTTTGCACAAACACATACACACACCTGCCAGTTTTGTCCCAAATGTTTATACATACAAATTTAGTTCTCTTAGGCCGTTTCTGCACGGCCCCCCAGGCGCCTCCACGCCGGCAAGAATTCTGCAGGCGTGGAGGCGGAGGCCGTTCGCATGCAAGCATGCGGCGGCCTCTGGAGAGGCCGGCAGGCAGCAGGCGGCTCCGCATGGAGCCGCCTCTTCCCCCCTCCCCGTCCCACTCACCTTGTCCCCGTCGTTGGCCTGCTGGCCGTCGAAGCCCCGCCCATGCTGCCCTCCGACCTCCAGGGGTTGGAGGACATGGGCGTGGGCTTTGACCTGCCAACAGGCCAACGACGGGGACAAGGTGTGAGTCGGACAGGGAAGTAAACAGCGCGGTTCCCGTGGTGCTGTTCGCATTGCGCCGCATCGGGAATACGCTGCTTGATTTGAAAAACAATCCTTTAAAGAAGCTTGTTTTTCAAGAATGGCCGGCTTGAACCCGCCCTGGGGGAGGGGGGGGGCGACACCAGGTCCGGCAGCTTGCTGCTTAGCAGCAGCTGCCAGGCCTGAGCGCAGTCGGCTCCCTGGGAACGGCGTTTTTACCATTCCCAGGGCGCCATAAAAAGGCCGTGCAGAAACGGCCTTAGAATCATAGAAACAATAGAGTAGAAGGGGACTGCATCTAATGCAGGAAATTCAGTGACCCCTCCCAAAACAAAACAAAACAAAACAAAACACTTCTTCCAGGATCCCTGGTCAATCTGGCTTATATAAAAATTCCTTCCTGACCCCAAAGTGGCAATCAGCATTATTCTATGTAAGAAAGGGCCATGAATGCCAAGCACTGACACAACTGTTCCAGCTCTCCCCGTCATGATCTGCCTAAGTTCATAGAACCAGCATTACTGTAAAGTGGCCATCTTCTTAAAAATCTCCCCAAAAGGAGAGCCTGAAGAAGCCTGTTTCATTGAGAAGTGCTCTATCTGACAGGAAGTTCTTCATAATATTTGTTGAAAACTCCTTTGATTTACTTTCAACCCAGTGGTTCTGGTCTAACCTTCTGGGGCAAGAAAAAACAACTCCGGACCATCTTCAATATGACAGCTCTTCAAGTAATCAAAGATGGTTATCATATTACCTCTCAGTCATCTTTTCTCCAGTTCCTTCAACCTTTCTTCAAAGAACTTGGCTTTCAGACCACTCATCATCTTTGTGCCCTCTGGACATGTTTCAGCTTGTTTACATCCTTCTTAAATTGTGGTGCCCCAAACTGAAAACAGTACTCTCTGGCTGTTTCCATGCGGAAGTGAATACAAAGCGTCCAAGGGAAGATTCGCTTACGAGCTGCCTTGTTGCTGCATCAGAGTAAGCAGCATGCGGCCTCAAGCAACCCCTGAGCTGCACAAAGTTGCTTCATTTGCCTGAACATAAGCTACGCTGAGCAAGTTTTTTCAAAAACAGCAGCTTCCAAACGCTGCCATTTGCACGGCAGTGGCTGGAAGGTACCATTTCCCCCCTTTCCCGAATGCCTTACCGTCCCTCCGACCTTCCGGCGCGTCGCCCAGGCCAGGGGACACCCCCTCCCCATCCTGCAACTCCAGAGATTGGAGCGTGGCTGTGCGGAAACGGCCAAAGTGAGGAATAATCAGAGCTGAGTAAAGTGATACCATCATCTTATGTGATCTGGATGCTTTACTTCTGATGATGCCTTTTTAGCTATCTCATCACACTCATGTCCAGTGTATGTTCTACTAAGACTCCTAGATTCTTTTCACACATACTATTCCGAAATCAAGTCTCCCCATACTATAATTATGCATTAGATTTTTTTTACCTAAATACAGAACTTTACATTTATCACCATTGAAATTCATTTTATTTGTTCCAGTCCAGTTATCCAGCCTGTCAAGATCGTCCTGTATCCTGGCTCTGCTTTCTGCCATATTTGCAAATATATTCCGGAGAAAATCAGAAGGGAATTAAGTCCTCTCTTCCTGAGATTTTTTTTCTTGGCTTCAGTATAATCATAAAATTATTTTATTTGATCAAACCTAATGATATTATCATTAATCATTTAATGTTCTGTTGCATAAATTCCCTGATGAACTAAGTGATTAATCTCCTTAATATCTGGCCTGTCTTATATTGTCTTCTCTATGCTTAGTCTTCTTTAACATAGCTGGCAAGTATAATATGTAATCATGCTGTATAGCCTTGACATTTCCAATCTTTGTGGAAATGGATGCATTTTATCACATGGATATTTGCCATCCATTTATGCACATCCATGGAGTATCAATGCAGAGTGCCAACTCTTGATCATTTCCCTATCAGGTTTTACCTGGTGAGAGTGACTCATCAGATTGAGGCCATACAGATGAGGTCAGGTCAGTAACATTGCTGTCATGGGCCTACATGGGCCTCTTTCTGATATATCACATTATGTGCTCCAAGGAATACCTAGGAACCTTGTCAAGTTCCTGGAGGTCGGAGGGCAGCATGGGCGGGTCCCTGCACCCTTCATTAGAGTTCTCTCTAATGGAGATTGTTAACTCAGGTAAGGAAAGAAGGGAATGACAGAGGCAGCAGAAGGCAGGATTTTAAAAATGTCCCAAAGAGCTTGTCTGAATCTTGTTTCTTTACAGGAGAATTGCATAACCTGAATTCCCTACAACATCGTGTAAGCCAGAGGATACTCAGCAGACTCATATGACCATAGCAGCAATTGTTTCAGTGCAATCATTTCAGGGCACTGGGAGGAAACACACAACTGTTTGTAAAAACGTTCAACTCTCTGGCCGTTTCCACACGGCCAAATAACAGCGCCCTAGGGACAGAAAAAACGCTGTCCCTAGGGTGCTGTTCGCACCCTGGAGGTCGGAGGGCAGCATGGGCGGGTCCCTGCACCCCTCCAGAGCGACACTGGACAGGAAGGTGAGTGGAGGGGTCTGACCCAGAGGCGGCTCCATGTGGAGCCGCCTCTCCGGCAGGGGAGCAAGTCAGGGCCACTCGCATGATAGTGTGCGAACAGCCTCCGAGCCTCCACCGGCACAATTCATGCCGGTGGAGCTGCGTTTTCAAACATGTGTGTAAACAGCCTCTGTTACAGTCATTGTTCTTTAAGTGCACGTGAAAAAGCATGCAGTTTTAGTGTATCATTTTGAGTTTTGATATTAGTTGCTCTGTCTTGCATCTTGTTCCTTGCACTGTTCAGATATTGTGCAAGTGACCCTTTACTGTGAAGTGAAGTTTGATGCTAGGGACTTTTTGGCTCATTGAAAGACATTTGTCTTGAATACTCATAAACCCTTAGAAGCAGGGCACTGTGTTTCACAGTGGAAGCCTGCCTTAGCAATGGATGAAGAGTCATATAAACATAAGAGGAGACAGGGGGAGGCATTATGGAATGATTTCATTCCTTTTGTATTTTAAAAATCCTGCTTAAAGGAGATGGTGTTGTCTTTCACAGTTTCATGAGAAACTGTAGAACAAACAAAATGATGGTGTTGTCTTTCACAGTTTCATGAGAAACTGTAGAACAAACAAAATGATAACAGATAATTGTAAGTGTGCAGGGGTGGGGGAGATGTTGTAAATGTTGTTCCACCTCTCAAATATTTGGAAGAAGATACTGGCATAAATGTTTCTTTTCTAAGAGAACTGCTCTTTGGAACAGGAATCTTCTCCACTATTCGGCCTGTATCTACAAAAAAATAGATATATCTCAGAATCTAATTGTTGTGTTGCTTTAAGATTACTGCATATTTATTTTGAACTAGCATAATGAGGGCCAATTAGTGAAAAAACCACTTTCAATTCCATTTTATACATACAGTCTTTTCCTTTAATAGACTGATATGCATATTGAACACTGACAGTGAGAAGTGTCACACCAAGTACACATACGCAGCATGCATGCTATGAGTTATGTGAACAAACCTGTGTAACTTGTAAATATAAAAGTAATCTGTATCCACGGTGGCTGACTGACTCAGTGGTCAGCAGGCACACATTCAACCAGTACAGAAAAGAAATCTGAACCCGTCAAGGACCATAAGCTAAGAAGTGATCCTAGAATTGGTCCACATTGCATGGCACCTACCCTGCCACTGCCTGCACTACCACCTGCACACTGCACTGCCACCTGCCTGCCCTGCCTGCCTGCACTGCCACTCCTGCCTACCTGCCTGCTCTGCCTGCCTGCCTACTCCACCCACCTGCACCTCTCTCTCTCTCATCATCATCATCCATCCATCCATTCAACCACAATCTCATCCATCCACATCCATCCATCCATCCGTCATCCAAATCCATCCGTCAAATCCACGTCATCATTAAAATTCCATGTCCATCCATCCGTCATCCATCCAATTAATCCATCCAAAATGTCAAAATCCATTAAATCCATCCATCCATCCATCCATCCATCCATCCATCCATCCATCCATCCTTTTGTAACTATGGGTCAAAAGATTAGAAGGATTCTGAACAATTTGTCCCTGTAAATCCACTTCCATTGTATTCATAACTACTCTCTGTAGATGGGTTCACCTTGAATTTATAATTTGTCACAAGTCTAAATTAAGAGAAGTACATGATTCCAGCAACACTTTTGTTAAAAAAAATTCAGGTGGCTTAATCAATGTGACTTTTTTTAAAAAAGGAAAACTTTATTATTTGTCACTGTGTATCATTTTACTGTCCTGAACAGGATACTCCTGAAGTATGGCCTATAATCTATTCTTTAGCTTGGTTAAATATACAGTTAGGTACAAACTATAGCCTTTAGAAATGAAAACTCTTCCAAAGTAAAAAAAAAAGTAAAACATACGCACTCACAAAATAATAGCCCCCATGTGAATGAAGAACACAGCAAAATGGGCATAGAATTTATAGTGTCAGATTAGGAATGGGAGAGACAGATTTGAATCCTTACTCAGTGAGTGACTTGGACCATTCCTATTCTCTCAGCTTAACCTATCACATAGAGTTGTAGTGAAGACAAAATCAAGGAATTACCATTTTCATGCTGAGCTCCTTGGAACAAAGGCAAAATAACAATATTTAAGCTGTCAGGGGTTTCTATGTGTGTGGGGGAGGGGGGTCTCCTCAGGTATGGATTAACTAAATGAAAAAGAAAAAAACTCTCCTTTCCCTACAGTCTGATAAAATCTGAACATGCTGCAAAAGGGACAGACTCTTATGAGCAGCTGAGAGTATAAAGTAAACAAAGGATGGGGGCAATCAGCCTGAGATGTCAGAGAAGGAAAAAAAGACTGGATAAGGGAAGGAGAAGATTGATTGATTCATTGATTCATTCATTCGATTTGTATCCCACCCTCCCCTGAAGGGCTCAGGGAAGCATACAACAATGGTATAAACAGCAGTATAAACAACAATAACATCATATATGATTACAATAAATAGCTAACATCAATGAACATGGGCAATAAAGGCAGTAAATAGTAGACATCACAGCATCATACATTACAAATCATGAATATACTATCAAAAAAGGAGAAAACATCAATAAATGTTAACACATTAGGATGAAATATAACAGTCAACAAATAACAACAGTCATAACAATATACATAACAAAATATAAATATCAGCAAATATTGCACAATCATTTGACAAAAACAACAATAATCCTAGCCCAATAACAGTTCAAAATACAAATACAGATGGCGACGACTTCTTCTAAAACGAAGACTACAAATATAACTTAGTTCTAACTATCTAAACCAGGGGTAGGGAACCTGCGGCTCGAGAGCCGCATGCGGCTCTTCTGTCCTTGCACTGCAGCTCCACGAGCCGAGCCGCCAGCCCCATCCTTGCCCGCCCTGCAGGCCAGCAGCGGGGGCAGAGCCTTTCACCAACTGCACCACTGGACTTTAGCTGGAGGCTGCAGCTCTGCGAGGCTTTCCCTCTCGCCCGCCCCATTGGGCGGGGCAGAGCTTTCCTGGCAGTCAGCCGGGAGGCAGCGCCTTGCAGGCTTCCCCCTCTGCAAGCACCACCGCCTGCCCCGTTTGAGCCCTTTCCCGGCAGCCAGCGAGGCAGGCGCACCAACTGCCCGCGGCCGGCTCGGCCACACTGCAGGCTTCCCCTCTCGCCCACCCTGTTGGAGCAGGGCGGGCGCTTTCCCGGCGGCCGGCGAGGCTGAGCTGCCGGCTTCATCCTTGCCCACCCTGCAGGCAGCAGGACGGGCGCACCAATTGCCTGCGGCCAGCTGAGCCGCACTGCGGGCTTCCCCTCTCGCCCGCCCTGTTTGAGTGGCGCGGGTGCTTTCCTGGCGGCCGGCGAGGCCGAGCTGCTGGCCCCATCCTTGCCTGCCCTGCAGGCAGCAGGGCAGACGCATCCATGCACTTCTCAGAATGAGCGGAGTAAAAGGTAAAAAAAAACCAATATATACAGTGTTATCTTTATTTTAAATGTCAAAAATTATTTGCAGCTCCAAGTGTTTTCTTTTCCCATGGAAAACGGGTCCAAATGGCTCTTTGAGTGTTAAAGGTTCCCTACCCCTGATCTAAACAGTCCATAGGGTGGTAGGGCAATGGCTAAGCCTGGCACTAAGGATAAGAGCAACCACTAACTAAGCTTAAATATGTAAACATACTACCTGTCAGGCCTGGCTGTAGGAGGGGGAGGTGTGTGGAGTTGCTTTCACTTTTGCAAGTGTTTGGCTATCTAACGGTCTGACCTTGAGTATCTACTCCTGGGATGGGCCTCAAGTCTGGATTTCTCTTCGCTGTACTGTTCTCATGTGGGGGTAGGGTAGTGTGGGTCATATTACCAATTGCTTGGCGCCTTTTTGCCAGAATCATCTTGTTCTCTGAAGTCTGCCAATAAAATCCTTAACCAATCGAGTGTTTATTGGGTTCTGATCCAGGGGACTGATACTACCCTAACACTAACTCTATAAACAACTAAAAAAAAGAACAACATTACTACCTAACAATGAAAACAGTTAAACAAACTAACAGTTAAACAAACTAATGTAATCAAAAAGTCTAACAGCTGTAAGCACCAACCCTCCCCTACAGTCAACATACCCAGTGATAACAACACTGAATTCCATTCTCCTTAGGGCCGTGGTGGCGAACCTTTGGCATTCCAGATGTTGTGGACTACAATTGGCCATGCGGGCAGGGGCTGATGAGAATTGTAGTCCATAACATCTGGAGTGGCAAAGGTTCGCCACCACTGCCTAAGGGTGTGGTAGTCCACTGCCATGTTCTCCCCATGACTGTTAAGCAAGAGAGTTCCATGTATGATAGTTCCAGCATAATAGTTCCAAGCAAGATAGTTCCAAGCATTATAGTCCTTTGCAGTCTATAAGAGCTCCTGCCACTGGCCCCCATTGCTGACCAGGGGCTGCCAGTGATGGACAGGGGGGCCCCAGCACTTTCACTGCTGGTGTATCATCGCTGTCGCCACCCCCATGGGCCTGAACACTGTAACCTGAAGATGTGTCTCATGAAGTCTCACCCAGCCAGTCACTGCCTGGATGCCTCAGCCAAATGCTGTCGCTGTTGAGGGGCCACTGCCACAGACTCCTATACCAGGGCCACTCAGGAGTTGAAGGGACCTAGTGGCCCAGGGAAACCCTGGAACCACAGCCCTGGTGCCTCGGTCAGTTGCTGTTGGGGGGCCACTGCCACCGACCCCCTATACCAAGGCCACCCAGTAATCGAAGGGATGTCTCCCAGCTCAAGCGAACCCTGCCGCTCTCTCCTCAGCTCACAGGAGCTTTGTCACCCACCAAAGAGCTGCTCATCAGGTTGAAAGAACAGGCTAGCAGCAGACTGGCTCCCTAGCTCCCTTTCAACCATTTCAGCTTGCTAACAGCTAATACTAATACTAAAAGTCAGTAAACGATAGTTGCACAATAGTTGCACTAACACTAACTAGCATCCATAAGTCCTTAGGTAGCAAAAAACAACTCCAAGGTCTAAAAATCAAACTAATTACTGGAGCTCCAAATCAGCATTCTGCTCTGGGCACCATCTTGATTATCAGATTAAAAGAATTAAAAGAAGAGAGGAGGAAGTGAGAGGGAGAGGAGGGTAATGTTCCAATTCTCATTTGAAATAATCAACCTAACATTCAGTTCATATTCTGGTTTTGGTTGAAATAAACACCAACATTCCAATCAAGCAGAACTATTTTTGGTAGACCCCCCCGGATTACTGAGTTTAGGAGCAAAGCTGGAAAGTTTTAATACAGAGTCTTTGGATGTTACATTTTTGTAGGTTCAAAGTTAAATGTAATATGTATACCAAATGGGGAGAAGGTAAGGAATTTAAAAAAAAACTAGCAATATTTACATGCCCTGTTGTTTCTAACCAGGTGTTTGAATGGTGAGAGCATCATTTACTGTATTACTCGAACAACTGGATTCCTGATTATAGCATGATACAGTATTTCATATATGTCCACTAGAGGGCAATCTCTAGAAAGCAGATAAAATTCTATGAAAGCAGAGTACACTTTTCACTAGTGTAAGCAAGTTTTTTAAAATTATGTTTCCCACAATTACATGATCTACAATAATTACACAAGTAATCTCATGTAATTTCACTAATGAGAATATTATGTTACAAAACTAAAGTCATTACCATACATAAAAAATGACACTTGTCATTTTTTATTTCTTAGCTGGGTTCTGTAAATTGTAGTTTTTTAAAATGCAGGCTAAGGGAATTACTGTTTGCTTCTTCTAACAAGACTATTCCAGAGATGTTCCAATCTTCATCTGAAAAATTCTAACTACAGTGCATTAATTTAAATTGAGTATCGTACACATTCTAACAGTGTTAATTACTTACAGTTTGTAAGTGAACAGAGGAAGTAGGTGAAATTAATAATGGCCACTCGGGCCTAAAGCTGTTCAGGACAGATATCTCCTTCTGTCTCGGCACAATATGCATAAACTGTTGCAGGATCCTGTCTCTCAAACCAACCCCTTTCTCAGTAAAGCTTCAAAGAGAATATCTGCTGGTGGTTCAGCAATGTGAGAGCTGTTTGGAACAATGGGCTGTAGGAGGCCAGGGAATATCATCCATCCTATCTGGACTACTTGGAATATAATGTAACACATCAAGTAACAAATAAATTAAATTATATTTCTTAATGTATTCTACAATGCACTGAAAGGATGACAAATGACAGTGGTGCAATGTTTCAAGCTTTGTACATAATACAAATTAAGAGGAGAGTGAAACCAACTGTACCACTTGTAATGTCTTGGAACCAACTCTTTCAGCTAATTAATGTCACTCACCTATTTCCTTGCAGGCATGTTATTTTATTGATGCAATCATATGAGCTCAATTAAGATGTGAATAGATCTGAATACTTAACTAGCCATCCAGTTAGGCATCTGAGCATTCTTGCACATGTTGTCATAATCTCAACAGGCTAACTGGAAGGTATGTAAGTGAAAGAGATGGGAATATATTTTGAGCTATTCTTTTTGTGTTTTGGTATTGTACATTCAAAGACACTTGCCTTGATCTACAGGTCATGATTCACAGTTGCACTAACTAAACAAGAACAGAGGCATTTTAAATCTCCTTTATCTATGGGTTGCCTTATATGTCCTAATGAGGGAATGCATACATTTTAGCACATCTTTGCTTACTTTGAAAGCCCAAAGAAAGAAGCAGACTTTGTGATCAGGAGCCAGAATTGGTAGGAAGAGAGGCTTATGGGACAGGGCAGATTACTCTTTGCTTTCCATATGTTCTGGGAGAATTGGAGGAGCTGTCAAGCACTGACATGATTTTGTCTTTAGCAGAAGAAACTTGCCTGTTTCAAACCAGAAGTATATCACTTAGCTGGTGTCTACTGTCTTTGAACAGTGAGAAGAAATGTATATATTTTTTTTGCTCTGACAGAGATAGTGTATCTCAAAATACTAACTGCTGAGTGGCAAAAGCATGGGAAGCTTGCAAGTTCTTAAGGCAGTTAGTCAACCACTATGTTCTGTCCAATGATTTATTATTATTATTGAAAAACTCCTGGAGCCTTGGGAAGACAGGGTCCTCAGTGGGTTACAATGCCACAGAGTACATCCTCCAAACAATCCAGTTTCTTCAAGGAAACTGATCTCCGTAGTCCAGATATGAGCTGTAACCCAGGGGGATCCCCAGGTCCCACCTGGAGGCTGACATCCCTAATTTGGCTCCTGTTCAACTGACAGCCACATTCCCTGCAATATCCTAAGCTGCTATTACAGCTTCTTCTCATTTAATATACATGAAAATAATTTGCAATGTGAATCTGACCTGCAAACTGAGTGGAGATCAAATGTCTTTCTTAAATTAATGTTTTTTTCCCGAGAAATGCACTTTTTATCCAATAAGTCAGTCAGCTTGGAAAACATTAAGTTTCCTAGTAAAGTCGTAATCCAGTTTTAATCATTTTACATGAATCAAAATACTGTGCACCCATTAATAAGGTGATGGTCTTGGTTTTATTACAAGAGAAAGTACTAGCACCTGTGCTCTTGTTAAGCCGAACACAGTGTCATTTGGCAAGAGATTAAAGATGATATTGTTTTGAGTTTCTATCCACTTATGTGCTGCCAAAAGACTTACACAATATTTCATTTTGAGTGGGATATGTTGATTACGATTTTCAAGAAGGATTATATTTCTTCAGGTGATTCCTTCAATTTTGATAAATATCTTAACACTTTCATGGTTCCTATAGAGCCACAGATATATCAGGAATAGGCTGAAAACCTTCATATTGGTTTAACTCTTTAGCAGTTTTGGGTAACAAGAAAAGGGAATCAAAATATTCTGGGGTGTCTTACCTCTCTGCCACGTAATTACAGATGCATGTAGTCATGGAGCAATTTTGCCTGCCTTGGTAGTCCCATGCTGTAAACAGCTATTCTGAACTCCACAATTCAAAGAGCACCACCTTTAAATTTCTTCAGTGTTGAAACACAATCTTTGTGAAACATGTGAAAGGAACCAAGGAGTTCCTTTTTCCAATGTGTAAGAGATCTGAAGGGCCCACAATGCTGAATTTTTATGTTCCAAAGTATTATTGTACCTCAGAAAGAACATTAGTTTGGCTGGCATCCTTTTCTAGAATTTTATGATTACTGACTTCTACAACACACATTGAATGGTTCCTTTAATTAAAAAAAATATTTTGCTATGCATTGTAGTAGAGATATCTATTTTCTACACATTACGAAGCAGCTAATGATTTGCCCTGACCCAATGATCCCTTGAGTCAGAAGGACAACTCCAGCTGATGGGAATAGATTCAGGATCAGGCAACATATTATCAGATCAATAAAGTATTCCAATGTGAATGTAACTTTAGGTTCATGAATTATACATATGCTTAAATACCTTGTTTCAGCATTCTATGACTGCATGCTTAAGAGGCAGCACAGAACACACCCTTTTAAAATAGTATAGATTTTCACTGCTAATGACAAGTTCCAGAATTCCAGTTACATATTATTAATATAATTAGCAGACTATGTCATCATGACAGTGAGATGTATATGGAGAGATTATGCACTGTAACATCTTGGGGGTGGAGTGGAAAGCAGCACATCTATTTAAGCTCAGTGCACAGAGATAAAATGTTACCTTGCTACTCCATGGTCCATAGACTGAAAGTAAGGGCAAAGCCCATGTTATGAGAAGAAGACAGGTTTTGCCCTTGTTGTTCAAGTGTTCTAATCTGCATTACCAAAAAGAGATAAATTGGTATAATGTGTTTTTTGGTGTGACCTTTGGACTTTGAAAATCAATGGAATTTCCATAGGCACAGCCCTGCTACTACTTCTCAGGCTCATTATGAGATCCTTTTGTCAGTCATGTTAAATGTGATAAAACCATGAAAACTGGCACTGGGACCTCTCAGGAAACCTGCTTCTACATAGATACTTTAAAACATGTTTGGAAAAAAATTATCACAGCAAGAAGGAAAACTACAGTTGTTTGAACCCACTTTTGGTTACTTTATATGCTTCTTGCATAATCCCTTCCAAGGAGTCTGATTTACTATCACAATACAGTCTTGCTTACATTATTAGTCTGCTTGTTTTGCTGAAGTTCATTTCCAAGTTCTGGAAGCCAAAGCAGAATGAGAGCCAGCTGTCTCTTTTCCAGGGTAGGCTTCTCAGCCTCCTGCTTACTCACACTCACTTCCTGTTTACTCACTGAGATTACAGAAGTCTTTTTATCAGTGCTTGGCTGAGACTTAAACTAAATTAATTTCCTAATGTCATCAGCCAGTCTTCCTCAGTTGGCAGCCAGATGGAGCCTGGAATTAATTTCTATGGAATCTTGAATATTATCTTACTGGCACAGCCACCCACCATATGTAAATGATGCTGGCAAACAGACAGATAGATGTATGCAAAAACTGTTTTGTGAAATGCTATTCTTGTTGACAACATAGTATGTGACCTGACTAGTTTCCAGATACAATCAAATCTTCCACATTGTCCAAGAGAAGTTATCACAGGTGCAGTAGCATATTTTCAAACATGATAAATATCTGAAAAGCTAGATCTATGTAGACAAACACTTGGGGTAGCATACCACATTATTGTAACAGATGAAAGTTGTTATACCAGTTCTTATACCACATCTAAACATGCAAAAAATCAGAATTGTAACAAGGGTAGGGCAAGCCAGGACACGTGTCCTGGGTACAACTTGAGTGGAAGTGCACTTGGATATTCCACCGATTGTACTTAGCCAGCACTTGACTTGACCCAGCTCAGCAAGCCACTGAAGTTTAGCCCACTGGAGCAAACCCACATCCTGCACACTGCTAACTCATTCGGCGGGCGGGCACTCAGTCAGTCTAGGCACCTGGCCACCTCTGGGGCAATAACTCAGGATCCCATACAGCCAGCCAGGCCCAGAGTCCTGGGGCAGCAGGTGGCCAGGGCCAGGCATGGAGGCCAAGTGTTAATTGTTATATACTGTTATTCTGATGTTTTTGATTATTGGTATGTAGTTATGTATTATTACTAATGTACTGACTTATGATTAATGTCGTGGATATTATGGATTTAGTGGTATACATTAATGTGCTGCAAATGCTGCTGTTATTGTTCTCCGAAATGGTTTACTTCGAAATGTTAAGTTGCCATCTGTAATCTGGTTCTATTTTAGTTCTATGTAACTTATCAGTGTTATATTGGTATAATGTATCTGTTTATTATGTTGTTAGCCGCCCTGAGCCCTTCGGGGTATAAATATAAAGTGAAATGAAATGAAGTGGGGAGAGGCTCCTTTGTAAACCACCAACAACTGCTTTCACACCGACTCTTCCAGGCTGCACAGTTTGCCTTCACCCGCCCCATGTCTGGATGATCTGCCGGCAAGGAGTTTAATCCTGCTGCTGTGCCACTGTCCTGTACTTCAAGGGTAATGGCTGTCCCCAGGCATGTGCAAAATCAGGTGAATTGCTGCCAGTGCTCCTCCTCCTGATACCCCCACAGCTGCCAGGCATTTTCCTCCCTCATCCGGAAGGGTGACAGCAGCAGCAGCATGGCTAAGCTGGAGGCACTACAGTGCTGAAGTCTGCCAGAGATGCACAAAATGCTGAGGTAACAGGACAGGCTGCTTTGGACAGGTAGGCAAAAAGTCACTCTCCTTGTAAGGAAAGGGCACACATGGTTGGTGGCCAAGCCATTGCAAAGCTCCTTCCCATGCCCAGGTGCTGGAGGAGGAGTGTTTTAAGGGCACCTTTTCCCCCTCCCCCCACTCTCCCAGCTGGACAGGGGCTAGCTTGAGGTGTAATTTGATCACTTGCCCCAGGCACCATTTTCTGTAGCTATGCTCTTGCAAACAATATATGGGAATGTGCAGAAAGGTTTTGCAGGGTGATCAATGAAAACATTAATGAAAAGAGAAACATGTCTCACACTTCTTGTTTTCCTTGCTAAAAGGGAATACATTTTAATCCTTCAGTAAAAACTTTTTCCTACAGGCATTCTGTTGTCTTTTTGGGTGCCACTACAGAGCCTGCTGGAAGCCCAATCTTTTCTTACTGTAGAGCATACAAGTCATCAAAATCCCTCAGAATACTTTAATTGCAGAATTGTAGCTGACCTTGGGTCAGTTACAGTTCTCAAAGCTCTCTCAGCTGATGGCAATGGCAAACCACTTCTGAAAGCCGCCTGTCTTTAAAACACTGTGGAGTTGTCACAAGGCACTTTCTACCACCACCAGTTAAAGTAATGTCTATGGAGAAGCCTGGGATAAGTTAAAAATTAATACCATTACACACAGTTGTGTTTCCGTTTTTCAGCACAATCTTATAGGTTAATGTTAGTGTCAGCTGCATCATCAGGGTTGGGCTAACACATCCTCCATAGTTTCCTCTGAAGGCCTTGGCAGCCCTTAGACTTGACAAAGAAGGGCTTTACAGGGAGAGCTAATCCTGGCCCTTATAAGGCAGATTACCTGAGAAATGTCCTCACTTTTCTCTTCCTGTTCCCCTCAGGTTGCCCTACCATCTTGAGTTGATTGGCAGGATCTATTGGCAATTGGATGTGTCTGGGCCAAGCCAGTCTCCATCTTTGTCCTCTGCTCTGCCTCTCCTCAGCCAGCTGGTGCTGATGCACTAAAGTTCAGGGCCATCCCACATGATCCCACATGTCTCTGGAAGCAGCAGAGAGGAGTAGCAGAGGAGAGGAGTAGCAGGGAGAAAAGAAGTGGGACAGACAGCACTAGTGAGCTCAGTTTTTCTTTTTGGAAGCAGCAGAGAAACATATAAGCAAATCTTCCCACTCTCCCTCCAATTCAAACAACGAGTACAGCAGAAAAGTAGTTTTGGGAAAGTGGCCTTCAGAGGCCAGCACCAGGAGGAAGGAGATAAGCACCTGGCATTTGGCAGGCAGCGAGCTAGCCAGCAAAAGAATTCACACAGAAAAAAATTATGAAATCCAGGCTTGACTTGCTTAGTTCTAATAGTCCAGGTGGAAAGAGTGATATAACAACTGAAAAGACTGGGTTAATTTTAAAAATTATTTATTTTAAACATTTCTACCTGATTCAGGATACCTAACATTGAAAACATTAAAACATTGTTTGTTTTATAATATTTATGATACTTGTAAACTCTATACTGTAGCCAACCTAAGACCTATAGCAGTGCGGAGGGTGAGAGAGTAGTCTTTCTCCTGGAATGCTGCCTTGGCTGACCTGGCAAAACAGTGCCCTGAAAGGAGTCTGTTTTCAGAAACTCCATCTTGGGACTGTCTGAACTTGTGGACAAGTGATTGTGAGTGAAATTTTATTTTATTCCATTTGTTATTTTCCCAATAAAACCATTGAAAAGAAATCTATTTTCTCTGCTGCATTCTTATGAAGAGCTGAAACCCGTATACATAGGCAATCTATATATATAGTGATCAAGTTACCCATGTTCCTCAAGCGACTCTAAGCAACCTTGTGCTCTATAGCTAATTTCCCCAACCAAAGAGGGTCGTTGCCTCCCACCATTTTGGGTAACAATACTTATAAAATATATGCCATATAGTTAAGTAATATACAGCAACATGGGAAATACAAAGGTGTCCCAATGAATTTGCGGGTCTGGAAGCATTTTTTTTCAGAGCTTTTTGAAATTAAATGATATTTTTAGGTTACTGTTTTGATGTACCAGAGTCACCTTTATGGGAAACAGGCATGTTTGTCATGTATCTACCAGTCATTTACAAGCTGTCTAGGTAAAGTTGTGCCCACTATGCATAATTATGTTTAATTTATTGTTCCACTTTGCACAGCAGCTGGTTCTTACATCCACATATACCAGTGGGACTGAAGCTTGAAGGTGTGCTTTTAAGGAAGCTTCAGACAGCCACACAATGAATAAAATTGATTGTGATGTTACAAATAATTTTACCTCATAATTATTCAGGCAGGTTATGACTACTCTGATGTTCTCTTGGCTTAAAAGTGTTCACTTGGTTTTAGAATTATTTTTGATCATGGCTGCAATTCAGAGATTCACAGTTATTGTCATGCAACAAGAAAGTGTTCACTTCTGTTGTGCATAAAAAAACCAAAATTCACAAAACTATATATCGGGAGGGTCACATGTAGCACATTATCCTATTAGGTTCATTTGACACACTAAAGTTAAACATCTAAAAAGGACTATGCTGGAATATTTTCATGCTTATATCTGCTGAATTAGCTGCTTATGTAAAGCACATACCTAGCCATCCTCCCTCTCCCTTTCCCCCATCTCTCTCACCCACATTCACATACTAACAAACTGTTATTTATTTATATAATAAACCAATGAGGATATTTTACTGTAGGTATTTTGGTACTATATGAATTAATTGAAAGTTGGTATGTCCTTTCCCAAAGAATTTCAGTGGTAGAGCTTCTCAAAGAAGCAGGTTATCAGAAAACAGCCAACAGTATAAATAAGACATGTGACTAAATGAAAATGTGTGAATGCTTTAGAACCTTCACAGGAGCCAATTTCTACATTTATATGACTGTAGTAATGAGCAATATGAATAGTTTTTAAAGACATGAGTAACACCAAGAAGTCAGTTGGTGTCTACCAGGTAGATGTGAAATTCATGGGAGTACTAAAAGCAGAGCTGTCAGTATAGCCATGAAAAAATCTGTCATTATGGTCTGTTGCAAGTCCATTGATGTTGGCAATTATATTTCGATCCACAATACTAATCAAATTAGTACTAATACTAATCAAATACTAATGAAATTAAAATACTAATACTAATACTAATCAAATACTAATGAAATTAAAATCAAACCTTTCAGTGTCTTCTCCGCTCCAGGCAGGTCTCCTCTGCAGGGCTGGTGTGTCCCATGAAAGCAGGCTCTCTGTGACTAGTCACCAGATAGAGGGAGGACAAGTTCAAGGCTCTTGAACTATCACTTTGGCTGATTCCGCATGGGCCAAAAACAGCAGTGTGAAAACGGTGTGAAAATGGTGTAAAAGGGTCTAAAACGGTGTAAAAGGGTTTATAATGTTTTCACACCGTTTTCACACCACTGTTTTTGGCCCATGCGGAATCAGCCTATGACTACAAACCAGCGCTGCAATTTATACTTTTGGGTCAATTAGCAACCCAAATGGAGTTTGAATATTCCAGGGAATGAAAATCATTCCAGTCTTTGGTTAGGCAGAGTAAACTTTCCCTCTCCTCCTGTGACCTGCCCCTCAAGCTATTTGGATCAGCTTTTATCAGCCCTGCTTGTATTTGGGGCTGATAAAAGCCGGCAAAAGATGAATACAACTTTTTTTGGTATTTTTGTTTATTCAGATATACCGAATCACCAAGCCCACTAGTTAATACTAGACAAACTCTGGCACAAAACTGGAAAAACTTTAAGTTTTCTCATTGAAATGTTTGGATTCATCAAGCTTATTTCATTTTACTAATGGATATAGTGACTGAAATTAAAACATTATGGGAAGGGCAGAGGAAAATTCAAGAACCTGTTAAAATTTGATAGCTATTCATTATTTACTAGAATAGAATGAAGCCAAAAGAAAATGTGAGGGAAGAAATCTTGAGACGCATTTAAAATGTACTAGAAATTGTATTGAATTATATTTACAGTTTATAATGTATTTTGCACTGTGTATAATAGTAAGTGTTCTTGTGTATTCTATGTGACCATTTTATGAATGTTACAAATGTGAAACTAAATACAAATTTTAAATTTAAAAGTAATAATCTACACCATTTCTTAGTATCAGCTGCCAAAAAGACAAGCATGAAATTGTACAAAAAAACTTAAACATAATATGATATGGTTGGTATCATGGGATGCTGACCAAATACTTAAAAAATCAGAAATGTGTACATTTCATTGTGCCGGTTGAAAGATTTTACAAAGCTACTCACCACAAGAATTGAAACTCGGAAAATCTGCAATGATAAATATAGTGGGATGCAGATAATATTTCCCACTGTTTAAATATGCACCCTAATGTGATCTTAAGGTGTATCAACAGAGGCAAAACATCCTAATTGCTAGATGTCACAGTCCTGCTGTACACTGCATTTGTCAGGCCTTACCTGGAGCATTGTGTAGAATTCTGGAGGCCTCACTTCAAAATGGATGTGGACAGAATGGAGTGGGTGCAAGGAGGGACCTGGAGACCAAGCCCTATGACGAAAGGGTCTTGGGGATGTTTAGTCTGGAGAAATTACTTTAGCTGTTCCATACTAATGTAGACAACTATTTCCCATACTGAATTATTCCAGAGAGTGGCGGGGGAAGACAGTAGAAGAGGGCATGCTTTTATTATAGTTTAGAACTACATTTTCTTTGTCAGAACATTTTGGGATCTAGGAACTTGTTCTGTTCAGCAAAATATTATAAAAACCTCCATAAACTGGCTAGAACAGGAACTGGGGGGGAGGTGGGTCTGAAGCAGAATCTAGCTAACACATAGTTCACATATGAAGATTCTTCTCAGTGTATTCTTCTAACTTATTCCTTTTTCTTGTTCTGTAATCCTAATCCTACTGCATTGTTTAGTGTATATTTTATGCTGCCTCTTCAAATTGTGTGTGTGTGTGTGTGATTTGCCTTGAAGTTCAGGGTGAATGGAGGGCTATAAAGGAAGTAAATAAATGAGTAACACTTACAAATTGATATCCCAATGGAATATTTAGAACATCTGAAGCAATTGTTCATCCTTGCCCTTCTTATATTTTAAAAGCTGCAGAACATATATTTGCATCTTTATCCCTTTCTTTTTCTTTCCCATTAGGGAAAAATGATAATGTTGTCAAAAACATGCAGATCTTTTTCTTATCAGGGAGAGTCTCTAGCAAGATGAACTGCAGGACTACATCAGTCAATATGTCAATAGTCTAATGAGAGCAACACATTTCATTGGTTAAGGAACATATGCAAATAAATATATCCTATTGTGAAAGGCTATCTCCTATTGTTAGATATCCATGATCCTGGTCTCCAATTGTTTTTTCCTGATCTCAGGCCATTGTCCAATTATTATTTTTCTATTGTATTATTAAAATATATTACTTAGAAATATGTAATCTTAATATTTTTCCAAACACCAGAGAACTAAGCTACTTGCAAGCAGGTAATCCTAGAACTGTTAATCAGATATGCAAGTGTTGAGACTTTTCAGTTGCTTGGAAACTTAATTTCCCTCTTTTATTTTATATAGATTTAAACTAAAGAAATCTGAACATCTAAAGAACTCTATGGTCTCAGTGATTCATAGAAAGGCATGATGTCACTTCTGGATTTTCTGCAGAAGTGACATCACACTGCTGCCATCAGCTTCCATATCTCTACCCCCATCATCTCCTGCTGATTGCCAGACTCAGACTAGCAACACTTTTTTGTGTGTGCATGCATGTGAGGACACACTGTGACTTCTCACTCCCCCCAACCTGCTGCTTCCAATACTGCATTGAAAACCACATTCTCCTAAATTCCAAATTGCAAAAGTGATTTTGCAAACAGTGTTGTTAAAGAAAAATAAAGTCAGAAGATTGTTAAGCTTGCAGCATAGCAATCTGGATCACAGCCAACGTAGGCATTTAATTCTACACTTTATCACCCATTTCAACCATACAGGAGTTAGATGAATGATTTTTTTTCCTCCCCTACCCAGGCCATTAAAAAAGTCCAGTCTTATTAATATTTACTCAAAACTAAGAGTTAAACTTGATGACTTGGTGATCATGGATTTCCAAAGAAGATTTAAAACAGAATTTCAAGCATCTGGAACACTAGTTGGAACCAGACCATATGAAGACAGGTCTCTGCATGGTTTTGCTGATCAAAAGTATTGGAAAAAAAGAAGGGGCTAGTGAAGAGTGTTAGATATCCATGGTCTTATCACATTCAACCCTACATCCAGTTGTGTTTAATGTATATTCAGGATAGCAGATTAAGGCAAAGATGAATATTTTCAGGGTTCCCTTCTCCCTTGCCCCCCCCCCCATTTTATGGAAAAGTGACAGATTTTACATTTTTTGATAAAAAAAATTTCCTCGAAGAGAAAATTTGGAAATCTAATAGCTGGTTATGAAAAAAATGTTTATAGCTAGGCAAAATAGATGGAAAGCAGCAATGAATATGTAGAGATGTACTTGAAACAAATGTTCAACTGGAATTTCATATTCATGAAAGCTGTATTCTCCCAAATGGGTTCTCTTCTTGCATTTCTTCCAGTTCCTGTGTCTTCCGGTCCATCATGACCCCTGATCTGTTTCTGCTAGATCAAGCATATGTAAACATATTGCTTGCCAACATACACATACAGGATGTCATTAGTTGGCAAGCAGTAACATACATTTATCTTATTTCTAAATAGTTGAGTCCCACAAGATCACATTATTTTTGCATCATCTTCTATAGGGGTGGGAAGAAATCTAACACTAGCAGATCCATAAATGTTCAGATGATCTAATTCAGTTAGTGGCTGGAACTCACACTTTTTTTTTTTACTGTTCTAAGAAGACACAATTACCTTTCACCTAATTCCTACCATCCCTATTTGGAAGACAAAAGGTAGAACATGGATTTTGCTAAAATATTTAAGGTAGCGCTTTAAAAAAATTTTTTACATTAATTACTGAATTCATTCATTCATAATTGAATGCTGATAGCCCAATTAAATTTGGGTTCGCTGAGTTCTTATAATCAGTTCTCATACTTAACATAGCCTCTTCCACACATGCAGAATACTGCACTTTCAATCCACTTTCAATGCACTTTGCAGCTGGATTTTACTGCGCAAAATAGCAAAATCAACTTACAAACGATTGTGAAAATGGATTGAAAGTGCATTATTCTGCATGTGTGGAAGGGACTTTAGTATCCCACTGTCTACAAAAGAAAAGTACACTACGCATTATCTGAACTTGAACACTTCCTTTGAAAAATTGAACATATCATTTTATTTGTTTGTTTGTTTGTTTGTTTGTTTATGGGTTTTGTATACCGCCCTACCCCTGGAGGGCTCTGGGCGGTGCACAGCATATTTCCTCACACAGCATATACAAACAGCATATACAATGCATATACAGCATTTTAGCAGTTTGTCTCATGTAATAGTAGTAATAATTGCCTTCTATGGTAGGAAGTAATTAGTCTTTAATCAGGCACATGCAGGCCTGGACAGGAGCAGATATCAGAAATATATTAGCTTTATTCCTTTATTTTACCCCTAGAAATATTTTAGCTCTCATTCTGCCTACAAGGTAATGTAGAGCAACAATATGTGTCTGATATCTACATGAAATTGCTCATGGAAATTGTCCAGCAATTTGGAGTTAGATTTCACCAATATGCAGATGTACCTTGTTCTATTTCTCCTTAACAGCTGAATCAGGGAAGTCATGAACAGATATGGCCAGAGGGTCACTAAATTGAAACTCAATCCAGACTAGACTGAGGCACTGTTGGTCAATGAAAAACCAGTTGGATGAAGAAGTCAGTCATCCTAGCAGGAATATTTATTTTTGAGGTAAATACTGGGGCGTTCCCTGTGGCAACAGAGGAACAATTTTGCCATGCAAAATCAGCTATAGTGTAGTAGAACAAGAAACATAAAGTGGAAAGGAGATTTGTTCATTGGGCACTGCTTATTAAGTGATATGGCAGTTATTATGACTGTTCCAGTTCCACAGTAAACCTTGTTTTGAACTTTGGTTTTATTCTGTTGGAAGATACAACACTGCGGTGATGAAGATGTCTCTTTTCCTTCTCAACCTACCCACATCATTTATTCAAAGTCCAGGCAAGCCTGCACAGAGATGCTAACTTCAAGCTGAAAAATTCCTGGAGAATGGTAGCTTCATGCCCCTGATGGTTCTGCAACATTATTGTTGCAGAAAAATTACCCTCTGTACCATGTCATGATATTACTTCTGGGTTTTTTTTGAAGTGACATCATGCTTTTGCCAATGGCTGGTGATGAGGCTTGGCCTGGCAATCCTACTTAACCCCGCCACTAGAACTACAAGATGCACTATCAAAGATTGGTCCTGAAAGATGGGATACAAGGTGTGGGCTAGAGATCATGTTAAGTAATAGCAGACCATGATTGTTGTTTATTTAGCTGCCTGAGATATATGAGAAAGCAAGATAAGGAGGTACTGAGTTATATAGATATGCATTGTTGTATTGTTAAATAAGCAAGTTTTTAAAAATATAAATGTTTCCTAAGAAGGGGAAAATGTGGTGTTCTTAGATATAGTAGTACCTGTGAACAACAGAATCTTCAGGGAGATATAGTAGAACAGGAAACATGAAGTAGAAGGGATTTGGCATGGACTTATTCTAACTTACTGAATGATACCACAGTTGTTATGCCTGTTCAAATTCAACAATAAATCTTTTTTAAAAATTTGTATTACTCTGTTGGATGATACAATCCAAATAGAAAACACACAGTGCAGCAAAAAAAAAGTAGCATTACCAAAATAAATAAGTTATATAACCAGGTTTTTACAAAATTTGCATTTTAGAAAATCTCTTCTTTTTTAAAAAAAAATCTTTAAATCCATGTCCTATTTCCAAAATTAGAACATATGATTGAAAACCAAGTTTCTGGAAAAAACAAATATTAAAGGAAAGTGCAATGAGTAAATAGCAGACTGGTACTGTCTGGCTAAAGAATTTCATCAGTAGTTTAGTGGCATTTCCTTATTGCATGTTAGAGAATGAAAGTAAAAAGAAACTAACAGCCCCATTCTGGGGGAGGCAAAAAAGCTTAGTGAAGTGGTGCAGCCTCATGCCTGTGCATTCCACACACACAAACACACACACACACACACAATGTAAGGGCAGCACCACCGGCACAGGGAACAAAGGCACAGGCACCTAGCTGTCATAAGAACATAAGAAAGAGCCTGCTGGATCAGACCAGAGTCCATCTAGTCCAGCACTCTGCTAAACGCAATGGCCCTCCAGATGCCTTTGGGAGCTCACATGCAGGATGTGAAAGCAATGGCCTTCTGCTGCCACTGCTCCCGAGCACCTGGTCTGCTAAGGCATTTGCAATCTCAGATCAAAGAGGATCAAGATTGGTAGCCATAGATCGACTTCTCCTCCATAAATCTGTCCAAGCCCCTTTTAAAGCTATCCAGGTTAGTGGCCATCACCACCTCCTGTGGCAGCATATTCCAAATACCAATCATGCGTTGCGTGAATAAGTGTTTCCTTTTATTAGTCTTTATTCTTCCCCCCAGCATTTTCAATGTATGCCCCCTGGTTTTAGTATTGTGTGTGAGAGAAAATTCTCTCTATCATCATTTTCTACCCCATGCATAATTTTTAGACATGAATCATATCCCCACTCAGATGTCTCCTCTCCAAATTAGAGTCCCAAACGCTGCAGTCTCTCCTCATAAGGAAGGTGCTTTTTTGAGATGTTGCGACCACAACTGAACACAGTACTCCAAGTGCGGTCGCACCACTGCTTTATATACTGACATGACAATATTTGCAGTTTTATTATCAATTCCTTTTCTCATTATCCTCAGCATAGAGTTTGCCTTTTTCACAGCTGCCATGCATTGAGTTGACATTCCCATGGAAATATCAACTAAGATGCCCAAATCCCTTTCCTGGTCTGTGACTGATAGCACTGACCACTGTAGAGTGTATGTGAAGTTTGGATTTTTTGCCCCTATTTGCATCACTTTACATTTTGCTACATTGAACTGCATTTGCCATTCCTCAGCACTCACCTAATTTATAAAGGTCCACTTGGAGCTTTTTGCAATCCTTTGCAGTTCTCAGCACCCTACATAATTTGGTATCATCCGCAAACTTGGCCACCACGCTACCCACCCCTACTTCCAGGTCATTTATGAATAGGTTAAAGAGCACTGGTCCCAAAACGGATCCTTGGGGGACACCACTCCCTACATCTCTCCATTTTGAGAACTTCCCATTTTCACCCACCCTTTGCTTCCTGTTTCTCAACCAGTTTTTAATCCATAGTAGGACTTCCCGTCTTATTCCTTCATTGCTGAGTTTTCTCGACAGTCTCTCATGGGGAACTTTGTCAAAAGCCTTTTGGAAATCCAAGTAGATAATGTCCACTGGTTTCCCCTATTCACATGCCTGTTTACACCCTCAAAGAACTCTGGTAAGTTTGTAAGACAGGACTTGCCTCTGCAAAAGCCATGCTGACTCTTCTTTAGCAGGTCTTGCTTTTTTACATAGTTTATAATGTTATCTTTAATTATAGATTCTACTAGTTTACCAGGAACAGAAGTCAAACTGACTGGCCTGTTATTTCCAGGGTCCCCCCTAGATCCTTTCTTAAAGATTGGTGTGACATTGGCCATCTTCCAGTCTTCAGGAATGGAGGCTGATTTCAGGGATAAGTTGCATATTAAAGTGAGAAGATCAGCAATTTCATCTTGAGCTCCTTAAGAACTCTTGGGTGAATGCAATCTGGGCCAGGGGATTTGGTAGTATTTAGTTTATCAATGGCTGCCAGAACTTCTTCCTTGTCTACCACTATCTTCGCTAGTTTCTCAGATTCATCTCCTAAGAAGCTTGGTTCAGGTGCAGGAATTTTCCTCACCTCCTTTTGGGTGAAGACAGATGCAAAGAATGCATTCAGCTACTCTGAAATCACCCTGTCATCCTTTAGCACATCCTTTAGCACTGTCCTTCAGCTCTGTGGTGGAAAAAGTGGAAGTTAGGGCTGCTGTGGAGCAATGATGCCAGTGCAAGGGGGGGGGGTAGGCAGGTGCGTTTCTGGAGGTGGAGCTAGAATTAATGAGCTTTCACATGGGTTTAGGGTCAGGAACACAGCACCCAGGCACTTGGACTTATGCCACCAAAAAGGGTGGCGTAATTCCACATAATCCTATGGAGGGCATTCCAGAGCAGTTTTTTTAAAAAAGTTTTCCCTGCCTCCCTGTACTGCCAGAAAGTCTCTGGAGGCAGTGGTGTGGAAGTAGAGCTGTCCTCATACATCTCAGGCTTTGGATGGGCCATGAATTGTCCCTTTTCTGTCAGACTTAACAGCTTTTCTCTTCCATGGGGCCTCTCAGTTTTTACACAGAGATACTTCAGGAGAAAATATGATTCATAAGTTGTTTGTTGAAAACTTACAAACAGGTCATGGATACTAATTCCATACATTCTGGAAACTTTGACATTTGCAGTGCTTAAATATTCTCATCCTGCTTCACACAGCCACAGCAAATAAAACAAAGTTGCATTTTTTGTTGTATTTAGTAATGTAGGAAGTGTTTTCACACCTCAAACCATTTTCCCATGATATTTTAATATTTCTCAACAAGGCACCAGAGATAATTAAAACAGGATACATTTTTAAAAGTTCTTAGTGGTATATCTTTGTATTTGACTTGCACTCATTTAGATCCTCAGGAATTAACAATTTTCTGTTAAACTGAGTGGGTCAAACCACTTCAAATAAATGTACCTATGTCATTAAAAAGATCTGTATAATGATCACCTACGTGTGTACATGGTTTGCATTAATGTACCATTGTTTTAATTCTAGGTCCAGTATAATTCAAACCACTTCTAACGCTGGTGTGAAAGTGTATGTTTGAATGCTCCCCAATGTTTAAAATCTTCTATATATAGAAGGCTACCATATAAAAAAGGCCAGCCTGCAATTTTTTTTCTAATCATCATGTTGTATTTCTATATAAAGGGAATTTCTGACCTCAGGGCCATTAAAATGTGTATAGTGAAAAGTCATAATCCCAAGAAGCCTGTATCATTTGTGTCTGGAAAAAAGGAGGAGAAAATATATATGAAGAGGTAAGTAGGGCTTAGGTCTTTGTTATAAATTAGTGGCTGATAAGAATTAGTTATAACTCTATAGTGGAATACACTCATTGCAATGCCCTGGACAATTTGTGTAGGGAACACATTTTAACCACTCAAATCACAGTATTTCTTCAGGCTGGAATAATTTTAGATTTGTTCTAAATCCCTTTTCTCTGCACATAGCATGGAAACAAATAAGTATAGAATATTCAGAAGGCACAGAAAGCATACAGACTGAAAATTCAACAAGATTCCCCAACTTCCCCCCCCACCCCCAAGAAAATATACGGTATTCAACTATCATCTTCTAATATCAAACTCAGCATCTTTCACTATAATTTTATGGTCTTTTCTGTCTGGGTCTGAACTTCTATTAAGTCATCTATAGAATGCCTTTGAAGTCTATTGCTTGCAACCACAAAAGGCTATGTTGAGGAAAACTTGGCTAAGAACACTAGAACTGTCGTCATTATTGCTTACTGGGTCAATATATCTTATGCATATAACTAACAATCTTTTATTTAAGTCCTGGGAAAATCTCCATGGTTTTGCATTTTACTACATTCAGTGACTTCATTTTGAGCAACAGGATATATTTTTATTAGTCTTTGTAAAAGGTAAGATAGCAATACAATTATGTTTAAAACTTTAAAACATTATCATCAATTGAGTTTAAAGGAAAGATATTTTGGGAATGTGCCATTTAAAAAGGAACATGCTTTAAAAGCTGTCTCCCCACAGTTTAATCACTAGTTACATTGGAATTTGAATTATTTTATTGAAGGACTGATTTTAGTAGGGAAAGCCTCACATTTTTAAAAAAGGTAAGTAACTTTAATTCATTTTTGAAGTTTGACTGTAAGGTCGGCCTGGTAGTGAGAACCAGTGGTAAGTAATACAATAACTTATATTGAAGGTTTTCATGGCCAGATTCATATAGTTTTGGTGGGTTTTCCAGGCTGTGTGGCTGTGATCTGGTAGATCTTGTTCCTAACATTTTGCCTGCATCTGTGGATGGCATCTTCAGAGGTGTATCACAGAGAAAAGTCTGTTTCACACTGTGTCTAGTGAGAAGGAAAAGTGGAGTATATGTCCCAGGGTGGAGAACCAATCAGTAAGTGTTTGAGTGCTTTGTATTGCGGGTGGGGTTATCAGTCCATTTTTTAAGTACTGGTAGCCAAGATTTGTTAATTTTCAGAGTCACTTCTTTCTTGTTGAAGTTGTCTTGGTGTTTCTGAATTTAATTGGCTCCCTGTGCAGTCTGACATAGTAACCTTCTGAATTGTCCAGAATTTCAGTGTTCTCAAATAAAATGTTATCTCCAGTTTTGTTTAAGACATGTTCTGCAACTGCAGATTTTTCAGGATGGTTAAGCCGACAGTGTCTTTCATGCTCCTTAATACAAGTCTGAATGCTGTGTTTTCTGGTTCCTATGTAGACCTTTCCACAGCTTCAGGGTATGCGAGAGACTCCTGCAGAAGTAAGGGGGTTTCTCTTGTCCTTTGCTGAGCATAGCATCTGCTGTATTTTCCTGGTAGGTTTGAAGATGATTTGTAGGTTATGCTTTTTCATCAGTTTCCCTATTTGATCTGTGATTCCCTTGATGTCCATACATAGCAGGGGTACATACTAATATGGAGGGGTACATATTAGTAGCCTAGCCTTCTAAGTATGAATTTCTATTTGTTTCTTTCACAGACAAAATCATGTGGTTCAAACTACCACTCAAAGAAGTTTGTGATTGGTTTTCGGAATATGCTGCCACAGGAGGTGGTGATGGCTACTAACCTGGATAGCTTTAAAAGGGGCTTGGACAGATTTATGGAGAAGTCGATCTATGGCTACCAATCTTGATCCTCCTTGATCTGAGATTGCAAATGCCTTAGCAGACCAGGTGCTCAGGAGCAGCAGCAGCAGAAGGCCATTGCTTTCACATCCTGCATGTGAGCTCCCAAAGGCATCTGGTGGGCCACTGCGGGTAGCTGAGTGCCTGACTAGATGGACTCTGGTCTGATCCAGCAGGGTCTTTCTTATGTTCTTCAATCTCACTAGTAACTGAAATTTTTTTACATTTATTTTTCTCTCAAAGAATAACCACATTTTTGGCATACAACCAGAAACCTCTCCTTTATTAATTTAACAGTCACAAGTATTTCCCAAACTACTGTTCCAATTTACCCTGAATGCAGTCAAGACAGGAATCTGGATATTTATTTATATTTTAGATTTATACCCAACCCCTCCCGTACATCAGGATTCAGGGCAGGTAACAACAAATCAAATACTTAAAAGCAGAAACAATTAAAATAGATTAAAATCTATAAAATACAAATAAGATGGCAACCTCCAGACAAAACATACCCAGCTCCTTAAGTCTCTCCTTGTAGGGCATGGATTCCAGACCTTTTACTATTTTGGTCACCCTTCTCTGGCCCATTCCAGCTTTTCAATATCCTTCTTGAATTGAAATGCCCAGAACTGGACACAGTATTCCAGGTGATTTATGACCAATGCAGAATAGAGAGGTACTAATACATCCCTCGATCTAGACTACACTCCTACTGACGCAGCCCGGAATTGCATTGGTTTTCTTGGTTGCTGCATCCCACTGCTGGCTCATGTTCAGTTTGTGGTCTACTAAGACTCCCAGATCCCTTTCACATGTACTGTTGTCAAGTCAGGTGTTACCCATCCTATATCTGTGCATTTAATTTTTCCTGCCTAAGTATAGTATCTTATTTATCTCTGAGACTGTATCTATTTCATTACAGTGCCATACTTGTTTCTGATTATAGTACTCCCCATTACTATATATGGCTGAGAAAAACAGTGAACAAAGCTGATTCATTAGAAATATGGCAATTGAGGAGAGTTTTATGGATATTGTGGACTACCAAAAAGATAAATAAGTGGGTTCTACACCAAATCAGGTCTGAATTCTAGAAGTGAAAATTATTTGAAGGGGTAGCAGAAAGAAGCAGGAAAGAAGCAGGGATTGGAGTTTGAAGTCTTCCTTCAGAGGTTTTGAATCCAGATGTTACTAATCTGCCTGATCAGCTCCTCCAGCTAAAACCAGTTCCATTTGCGCCCAGCCCTGGAGCAGCAGGCAGTGACAGGGATGGAAAGATCACAGCTGCTGCAAAAGGAGGGGAGCTCTTCAAAGGTATCCCCAGTACTCCAGAAATGGAGAAGAGAGTGAAAAAGGTGGAGGAGAGGGCAATCAGCAGGCAACGGGTGAAGAGGGGCAGCAACTTGTGGTCCAGGAGAGAAGACAGTGCTAGTTCCAGGTGCCGGCAGTGTGCACTCAGGCAAGAAGTGTGCACTCAGGCTCATGTCCTCTCACCCCTAAGGCTGGCCCATTCGTGCTCAGAGCCCTCTCTTCCTCTGCACTTACCTCTACTCCAGCTGAACTTGCAGCTGAACCCTGCCTGGTTCTGCCAGAGTCACACAGGCTGTGTGTACCCAGGGAAGGCCAGCCTGCACAAGCCTATTGCCCCCTCCTCCCCAGCTCCAGCTGAACTTGCAGTAAATCCTGCTGTGTAGCTGCAGTGGGCAGCTGAAAAGCCACAGTGCATTGGTTGCTTGCTTCTGGGGGGCCAGCTGAACTATGCCCCCCAGCTGCCCCCAGGGCAGCCACTCTGCCCCATCCCAGTTGCACCTGAGGCAGCTGTCCGTTCCATACTCATCATCATTCCGTACTCATCATGCACCTGTAAGGAACTAGGTGGTTCTTCAGGTATGTTGATCCAAAATCATACAAGACCAGCATTTTGCATTGTACTCAGAATCAAATTGGGTGCTAGTGTGAATGGGCCAAGACTGAAATGATACATTTCCTATGAGCCACTCTAGTCAACAATGTGCAGTTCTTCAGTGAAAATGTTTGCTGCAACTTGAGGACAGCCTTTCAGATGTGGTTTAGCTACTTCACGTTACCATAAATATTTTTTTTTATTTCAGCATTTAATTATCACTTTGAAAAGTCTTTCAGATAATCAGAAATAATGGAGACTGTTCCCCAAAACTTGAGCACAGTGAACATATACATCCTGTGATGTATTGATGAAATCCATTTTACTCCAAGGTAAGGACAGTGAGCCAAGTGCAAATACCTGTTGTGAACCGAAAGTGTCTGAACCACATAGGAAGCCCATTTAGTCTTCCTCAAACTTACAGGTGACTTCTGTTACTAGATTGACTCAATGTGGGTTGAGGAAGCCGTGTTTTAAGACAGCTATGTCTCTACCCATTTCTGCCTACACTTACAGTGCCTAGCAGTCCAGTGCCAAAATGGGAAACCCATTCTCTGCATTGGCTCAGTGCACCCACAAAAACATACAGTAAGTAAAACTTCTCAATATAATGGTTAAAAGGGAATGATAAACATAATTATTTAACATTGCAATAAACATATTTTGGCAGAGATAGTATTTTATTGTAAAATTCCATAATCTCATTATGTTTTGTTTACATGGAATATCACAAGGTCTTGGCTTGTCTGGAGTCTAGTATTCCAAGATAAAATGCTGAAGTGAAATTGTCATTCATACCATACAGCTGTTAACAATATGTGAATGCTAATCTTGGACACCTGTACTCTGGCAAAGCTGTCTTTTAAGACAATGTGAAGAACTCACTAAAATGACAAAAGCTTCCCTGTGGGCTGATTGCACAGTTTTCTGCTTGTTTGCATGCCCCGGGGATACATATTCAAACTTAAGAAATATTTATCCAGATGTTTAGCTACAGGAGAGGCATTGTGCAAGTGAATAACAATGAACTGGTCTCTGAAGGCAACTAATTTTTGGTATCTGGCTTTCAGTATTTTCTGGAAATATTGTTTACTGGTTTAACTACTCAGTATTATATCCCTGGGAATTTCTTTTTCTCTCTTTCAAATGTTAAAGCCATATGTAGTTTATTTAGAGAGATACGTTCATAAAATGTATTCAACAGAAAACCCAACCATAACCTGCTTACCCATATTTTATATAATGAAATGTATTATGGCTTCCTTATGAAAGACTCGTTATTCATTTGTTTACAAAAGTTGTATTCTGTCTTTCTGCTCTTACACGAGTCACTAAGATGGCTAACAATTTAAAGTGTGCATGACATTGCAGTTATCAACAACAAAGGAAGCCTCTAATGCTGTATTTACATATTACACTAGCGGGGTCCAGCCATGCGTTGCTGTGGCTTATTGTGGTGAAATGGGAAAGGAACAGTAGCAGCAAATCAATTGCAGAGGCCAGCAGTACGTGCTCATGCAAACACGCAGCCTGATACTGTGCAATGTCAGTGATGTGTGTGCCCGCATTCCTTGGGGGGGGGAATGGAAAGGCACCCCTCTGACACATCTAGACTGGTTGGGCACGATCCTTTACCTGGGAGTAAGTTTGGTTGGTGGCAATGGGTGTCGCTTCTGAGGAAACCCTGAGGGTCGTGATGCAGCCATGCAAAGTATGTCAGGGTTGCTTTACCGAGCTTACTCCTGAGTAATGCAACCCTGGTTTTCTTAACTGTAACCACAGTATTCAGGGAATCTAGGGTGCCAGGCCCCTCCCTCCCATCCCTTGCATGTCGCCCCTCACTCTCTTCCCTCCCTCACTTCTCTTCCCTTGCATGGCACCTCTCCCCCTCCCTCCCTTCCCTTTCCCTCTGCTAGGGTGGGTGGGTCATATCAAGATGCTGGGCCCCCTGCCTCCCCTCCCTTGCATGCCATCCCTCACTCTCTCTTCTCTTCCCTTGCATGACACCCCTCCCTCCCTCTCCCTCCCTTCCCTCTCCCTCGTGTGTATGTGTGTGTATGGGTTTCACTTCCACTTGAGTTATTGCCTATGTACTGTTTCCACTGCTTGTATCTGGCCATCTGAGCAAACATTCTAAACTGCATGAACATTCTAAGGGTGATAGTTACACACAGGCAGCTGCATGTCCTTCACCATGGAGCACCAGGAAAAAGGTGTTTTACTTGGGCCAGGTGTGACATTTCAGGTATGTGAACATCTAAAAACACTCTTACCTGGCTGACTATAGTGGCTGGGAATTTTCAGAGGCACATGGCCCCATTACTCTTGATCATTGGGAGTCAGCTGAGGACAGTTTTATTCATGATGGCATTTGATTAATTCTCTACCAGCAGTTTTAAATTTCTGATTTTAACAAGTTGTTTATATACACTCTGTTGTATTTTATTATTTTATTATTCCTTACATTGTAAGCCACCTTGAATTCTTACAAGCATTTCCCATTCCCATACCATTTTTTCTGAGCTGATACAGGCCAAATTGTATCCACCTCCCCACAATTTCAGTTTGCGAAAATGGTACAAAGGGAATCCTTATCTGTTGGTTGAGATTTTGAACAATTTATTTCTTAGCAAGAGTGAAAATATTTAGACAAACCTAAGTTAGTATATCAAATTCTCAATACTTTTTGCTTTTTATTTGTGTGAGAGAAAAGGGTATTAGTTCAATTAACACTCACCAATTCACTGCAGTATAACAAAACATTTTATTAGCATAATTCTGATCCCCACAGTGCCTTGATCCTCCTACTTTGTGGCTTCTAGGTTGTGAATCACTGAGAGGCTAGGGCAGGGGTGTGCAACCTGCGGCTCTCCAGATGTTCATGGACTACAAATCCCATCAGCCCCTGCCAGCATGGCCAATTGGCCATCCTGGCAGGGGCTGATGGGAATTGTAGTCCATGAACATCTGGAGAGCCGCAGGTTGCAGACCCATGGGCTAGGGTGTCACTATGTTTGAATAGGCATGATCCTAGCACATCCTTTTCTATCCTCCCAAACAGTTCTACCAGTCAGATCTTCAAGTGTATTACCCAAATTCCCCAGTGGTCTGATTCAATGAAAGTGATTTTTTTGTTCATACGCACATATGGAATAACTATTCCCTGTCCTCCCAGCATCAGCTAATCCCTGCAACATGACTAGGTGTGTGGGTTTCTCTGCATGGATACACAGCAAAATGCTTGGGTGAGATTTAACAGTAGTCTGAGATCTTTACAGGATAAACTATCTTTATTTTTAAATTAAACACTCTCCATAGACTAATAATAGCACAGAGTATGGGAATCTGAATAAACATTATAGAATATACCACAGGTGAAAAAGTGATCTAGGAAAATTAAAGGTTAAAAAGTTACAGTGACTGTTTGGCATTCCTATTCAATAAAGGGACACAAGCCAGCAAGAACAATCACCAAAAAAGTATCTGGGCATTTGTGCAGACTCCAATGGACACTTGAACAGGCCTGACAGTCTGATCCTCTGTTCTTTTGGACTCATCTGCCTTATACTGAGTCAGCTGAACATTAAACTCTTCCCCTTCTAAGGGAATTCTGTGTGTCCATTGGGGTATGATATTACTCCCTTTCTATCTCGTATGCCTTTAACTCAGGGGTAGGGAACCTTTAACACTCAAAGAGCCATTTGGACCCGTTTTCCACAGGAAAACACTTGGAGCCGCAAATAATTTTTGACGTTTAAAATAAAGATAACACTGTATATATTGGGCTTTTTTTACTTTTTACTCCACTCATTCTGAGAAGCGCATGAATGCACCCGCCCTGCTGCCTTCAGGGCGGGCAAGGATGGGGCCAGCGGCTCGGCCTTGCCGGCCGCCGGGAAAGCGCCCGCCCTGCTTGAACAAGGCAGGTGAGAGGGGAAGCCCGCGGCGCGGCCCAGCCGGCTGCGGGCAATTGGTGCGCCCGCCCTGCTGCCTGCAGGGCGGGCAAGGATGAAGCCGGCGGCTCGGCTCGTGGAGCCACAGTGCAAGGGCAGAAGAGCCGCATGCGGCTCTCGAGCCGCAGGTTCCCTACCCCTGCTTTAACTAGTCATGTCATTCTATGGGCTGACAGCCATGCCAACCAATTCTGCCAACCTTCCCCTTGAGCATATGGCTAGTAACAGTATTACAATGTTCAATTGACATCACTGACCACACATTAGATTATCCAAGTAACGTCAGGCCAACCAGGGGCGTACCGGCCTAGGAACATGGAGACACCCAGGTCCCTGGGTGTACGCCATTCAGTCACATGGGGGGTGCCACCAAACCCTGCCCCCTGACGTCTGAGATTTTAAAAGCATGTCCCTGGAGGCCGGCTCTTGCTCTCCCCAGGCTCTGGGGAGGGCAGAAGCCAGGCTGCAGGGAGCCCGGGGGGCAGGGTGTGGGGGCAACACCCCCCGAGCCCTGCCCCCAAGCACGGGGGATGCAGGGGGCATCAGGAGAAGGAGTTATCTCCAGGTGCTATTTCCCCCCATATGCCCCTGAGGCCAACTCAGACCACTGAGCATATAAATCAAATTTCTCATTCTATTTTTCTTTCTTGATTCCTAATTGTGGACTCTGGTTCTGGTCCTTACTGGTCTTGGGTGAGAAACCTACTTTCTCCTGGAGAAGAGTGGACTTTAAATGCTGAAAGACCTCAGAATGGTAACATCTGATATTGAACAAATGCTGTTAATGTGTAGTTAGTAATTTGATTTAGATTTATTTAGATTTATTATTTTAATCCTCCCTGTAGACTGGTTTTCTATTCATATTCTTGCACAATTTTAATAAATTACTTTAATTGTATCCTTGAGGTGTTTTGACTTCAGTAGGCTTCAATCTAACTTTAATATCTTGGCAAATGGTCTGCCTTTGCAAATGGTCTACCTTGCAGGGGTGACTTTTGTAGGGGTGACTACCTTGCAGGAGTGATTTTCATTACTTTAATCCCAGGAATGTTAGAAGCTTGTTCATTGGCTTCTGGTTGTTTAAATAGACAAAGGGCCTGGTGGCAGCTACCCAGACTGAGCATGGGCATTCACACAATAGGTTTTGTAATATTATCTACCCATTCTGAAAATTCCCTTGGACTTGGAATTCTTAACAGTCACCATAAGTCGGCTGCAATGGTTGCATACTTTTGTTGTACATTTTTTGTTTCTTTGACTGGAGTATGGTAGGATACAAATTTAAATAAAGTAAAATAAAGTAATGGTCAAATAATAGTGTTGTAAATGATCACATTCACTATCAACCCAAAGAAGTCGGGAACTTAGGAAAGGGATCATGGACCATGGGAATTGGTTTTAGAGAAAGCAAAATAACCAGAATTAAATGTCTTTTGTAAGGAGATCCCCCCCCCCCCAATTAATGTTAATCTGTAAGAAAGAGGAAGACAGAGAGAACTGGCTTCTATTTTGTGCTGTTTTACTTTTCTCCTTGCTGTTACAGCATATCTGATGTAATATTTGATTCCTGACAAACACATTTCACATATCTGAAGATACAATCAACACTCCTTGATGGGATGGTTTTTAATATAATTTTCTGGTTGCTTCTGGTGAGTGTCTGTCCATTCTCTATGTATCCCAATTTACAACGCTTAGAAAAAAGTCATTGGTTTGAATAGAATTCATTTCCAAGTAAACGTCATAAGACCATTGTTGTAGATATAATACAACCAAAGAATGATACAGATCCATGGAAATTAAATATTATTGAAGAATTTTTATAGTACATGAAAGTGGCCTATCCTGTAAAAAGATTAGGAAACTTTATTTCAATTGTGGGGAACTGACCTACACTGTTTGTTAAAGGAGGAGGAAAAAATTTTTGGGGAAAAAGAGATTGCTTTAAATTTTATTTTCTTTTGAGTTCCTTTGTCATTATGAAACACACAATACAAAATATTTTGAGGGAAATGTTGGGTTTTTAAACAAGAAACACTATTGTAACAAACAAAACATGGAAAACTTTGAAAGGAAATGTATGTTAAAGACAACATTGTATTTTGGTGTCTTATACTAAAAGTTTCATGTTGAATTTGATAGTTTATGTAGTTTTCTTTCTCTTTTTAATCTGTAATATGTCTGTGTGTATTGTTCTTGTACTACTTTATTGTTTTAAAACAATGTAGCTTCCCAAAAGTAGGAATTTTTAAAAGGAAGATAGCATATATTCTGTTATTTTAAAGCGATTTATTTTTATGTAAAATTAAAATTGTTTTATATCAAAATAATATGAGATGAATAACTTTATTATTTAGCAAGCATCATACTAAATGGGAGTCAAACTTTGGCAAACGTGATACTAAATTAATGTTAGACTCTAAAGAGTGCCAAATCTTTTGTGGAAACCAAAGAAATTGCTAAACACTATGCAATTCTATGCATTTTTTCCCTAAATGACTTCAGCGTGACTGATTGTCACATGATAAACCAGGCCAAAAGCCAACTTTCTATCCTATAGTTCTCTATGAACTCTTTCTTCAAAAGACTCCCTTCTATAGGGAGCAGGTAAACTCCCCTCCAATTCTGATCTGTAAGAACATCCTTTCTTGGCATCTTGACAATGATGCTGTGCTTTCAGTCCTTGGGAAAAGTCTGTTTTTCCCAAACTTTACTGAATAGGTCAGCTAGTTTTAGTAGCTGAAGAGTAACCCAGTGTTTTGCATTTATTAAATTCCTGTTAAGCAGCTTTATCTGTTTAATTGAAGCCAGGAATTTAATAATTCAACTGGAACTGCTTAATGAACTGTCATGATTGACTATCAGGGTGGCAGTGGAACTTCTTTGAAGAATTCTATCCATCTCATTAAGTCTTCTGTTTCGAAGTCAACAGTTGAAAAATCTTATCTGTTTATCAACTTATCATCACCTGTTTCAATAGACTCATATAGTTAAGTAGCAATTCAAAAATGTATTACTGTTATTAAATCTCAACTGCAGCTGCCAAGTCTGAGCTATTACTTCATCTACCTTTTAGAGAAATTAGTTTAATCCATGTCTTTCCAGTGCAAACTTAGCCTTACTTTTACTTCACCTTTGCTCTTCTTCCTGTGATGTTTTTAAGTATATAACATCATTTAGAATCTAGGTATAAATAGTACATGCTGCAGGGGATGCATTAAATGGAATCACAATAATGCCCATTGGGAATAAAAAGAATAAACATGAAGGTCTATTGGATATAATGGAAATCAAAAATGTCAATTGACTTTCATGGGCTCCAATAGAATACATTAAAGGACAGTACAGTTGTAATGAAAATGTGGACAGGAATTGAAAAAAAAACTGCTCTGGGCTTGGAATAACAGCTCCCAGAGTGGGATGAAATCTCTGGGAGTTTGGGTTGCTCATCAATAAAGGGACCAACCAGTGGTGACATCATGGATTATGATTGTAGGGACTATTATTCCCCTTTGGGACTGTCATTCCCATCACAGAACATTTTGCTACTCTCAGGGACTATCATTCCACTTTGGGGGGATGTCATTGCAGTCCCAGAGCACTGACACCAGTCCTAGGGTGCTTCATTTCACTCTGGGGGCTTTCATGCCTCTCACAGAGCATGGATTCAACTCCCAAGAGTGTCATTCCACTGTGGGAACTGCATTCCAGGCCCAGAGCAGTGCGTCTGATCCCAGAGGCCAACATTCCATGCAGGGAACTTTCATTCCAGGCCCAGAGCAGTTTATCTGGTCCCAGAGAATGCCTCTCCACTCTGGTTTCTATCATTCTAATCTTGAAACAGCATTCTCAAAATTAATTCCACAGTTTCTTTGCAACATTAGTGTGCTATATTGTGTTTCAATAGAGTCAACAGAAATCAGTTGGCATTCCTGGATCCCATTATAACCACTGGGCCTTTATGCAGCTTCCATTGTTCTCAGTGGGCTTCTTGTATTCGTTTTAGTTCATCCTTTCTGCAGTATGCATGTATGGAAACCTTCTACTTCAAGGATTGGTAAAACAGAATTCCTTTGTTGACTGCTGCTCCAGACCCTCAAATTGGCTGTCCGTTGAAAATAATGGTACCAATAATGCAGACCTTCCCCCTGCCCTAAATGGCACAAATTTCTAACATAAACCATCAACATGCTACTTGAAATGAAGCTGTCACAGCTGAACAAAAAATATTAAATGCTGTTGGGCTGAGGACGTGACATCACTTCTGGGAAAATTTCCAAGTTATGTCAGTCATCTCTAGGAACCTTTTTAGGTTTTACCATTAAGTTTCTGGTGTGGCTCCCAAAGGAGTGCCAAAGTCAAACTTTATCACTCAGTTCTTCAAAAAGGCCTAAACAATTAGCCACTGTACATGTAAAACATACAATAGTGATCATAAGAACATAGAAAAGACCCTGATGGATCAGACCAGAGTCCATCTAGTCTGCTATTCGCAGTGGCCCACCAGATACCTTTGGGAGCTCACATGCAGGATGTGAAAGCAATGGCCTGCTGCTGCTGCTGCTGCTCCCGAGCACCTGGTCTGATAAGGCATGTGCAATCTCAGATCAAGGAGGATCAAGATTGGTACTCATAGATCGACTTCTCCTCCATAAATCTATCCAAGCCCCTTTTAAAGCTATCCAGTAGCCACTGTGGCCATTGACTTACTGAAGTCAATGCAAAACTCTCATTGATTTTAGTGGAAAAAAAGATGAATATCAGGGTATTGAGTTATTCACAATTGAAATGTTCCCAATGTGCCAGATAGTTTATTTCAGAAAATTGGTTGAAAGCTGAAGTATTTTTGCTCACAATCCTGGTTTATTATACTGAATGCTTTTAAAAATCAAGTACTTATAAAGTTATAATTAAAGATATTTTTTAAATCATCTAATAAAAAGTTTAGTGTGTTCTGGTTGTCCTAATGGTAAGAAGACCACACTCAGTAATTCAAGAGTTTTCATTTTCCTGTTGATGAGCAGTCAGTGGATTTATGGTGTCTTTAATATGTATTTGCTTATAAATATACAAGTATAATTAAGTGGAACCAGCCAGATTCGTAAGGCAGTTTATAATAATCTGTGTTTTGGTATAACACATTATTTACCTTTCTTTGGAACTGGATGCTCAAGAATTGTTGTCTGGGGGGGGGGGGGCAAGGGAGGACAGTGTTCTGTACTTTGACAAAACCTGGGTATGATAGCTGTAAGATCACACTGCAAGTCTCACTCAGCATGGCAGTTTTACTGGGTAGAGGAAAAAGCTGCCAATGAAAAAGAATAATCTCATTAATTAGCTGGAATTTCATTATCACTGGACAGGGGGTTGACAGATCGTACTGCTTCTGTATTAGTATTGATTTATTTTATTTGCACCCATATACTCCTTAAAGATGAATGGTCAACAAAAAAAAATCCCTAGACAATAAAGTCTGTTTTAACCTAATGTGATGAGAATATTTAGGGTTTTTTGATCATTTTGATTTCTTGCAATGGAGTGATTTTGAATGTATATATGGTGCAATTTAGGGAGGTATAAATTATTTGATAAAAAACAGAAGTGTCTAGTAAGACAGTAAAATTTATACTGTGTTCCCTATGAGTTTACTTTTACCCTCATCTGGATAGTCCCAGGCTAGCCAGATCTCATTAGATCTGAGAAGCTAAGCAGGGTCAAGCCTGGCTAGTACTTTGATGAGAAACCACCAAGGAATACCAGGGTCATGATGCAGAGGCAGGCAATGGCAAACCACTTCTTTTGCCTTGAAAATCCTATGGGGTTACTGTAAGAGCTGTATAAAAGGTAAATAGCCCCCTGTGCAAACATTGGTTATTACTGACCCATAGGATCACATCAAATCACAATGATTGCAAGGCAGATTATATTTATGGGAAGGTTTGCCATTGCCTTCCCTAGTCATCAACACTTTGCCCCCAGAAAGCTGGATACTTATTTTACCAACCTTGGAAGGATGGAAGACTAAGTCAACCTTAAGTTGGCTATCTGAAACCAAATTCCATCAGGATCAAACTCAGATCATGAGCAAAGCTTTGACTTGAAGTCAGCTGTGACTTGGCAGCAAGGAGAGAGAGAGAGAGAGAGAGAGAGAGAGAGAGAGAGAGAGAGAGTTTACTCCATGTGTGCACAAGGCCATATCTTTTTTTATTTAGAACACTTGAAATGGTTGTGAAACATACCACAACATGCTATGAGAATTCTCACTGCAGTTTAAAGGTGCTGATAGAAGGGAAAGGACAATTTCTTTATTTATATTCCACATTCTCAATAATTCCTTTTTTATGGAAGTCAGAAACATATTCTGCTTCTTTCCCTTCCTTCCACTCTGGCGCCAGTAAGCCACTGTACTGCAAGGATGTAGGTAAGGGTGGTATCATCAGGAGAGTCTCCTAAAGATACCCTGAAAGTTTGGTGCTGCTAGCTTAACAATTGCACCCTTGATAGCAGGCACATTCCAAATTTCCCTAGATTCTCCTTTTAAATCCACTCCCTTCAGCATGGATTCAAAGGGAGAATCTGAAGTCCCCAGTTTAAACATTGAAAGTGATTCTGTTTCAGGGTGGGGGATAATCCATCCCAAAACAGCATCACTTTCAGTGTTGTTTTAACTGGGGACCCCAGATTCTCCCTTTAAGGTGGATTTAAAAGGAGAATCTGGGCTCCCTAGTTTAAATACGATTGAAAATGATGCTGTTTGGGGGTGGATTCCAGCATCACAGTGGTTGCCCATGGGAGGGGGGGGGGACTCAGATTTTGCACCAGGATCCATTTCCCCTAGCTACACCTCTGTCCAGAGGAGAGGGCAGAAGGGACTGCCGGCTGCCAGCTGGGAGCCCAGCCAGTAGGGGGGACAGGGCAGGGGAGTCTGCTATCCCTGGCCTTGGAGAGGTGCTTTTATCAACACTGAGGCTAGGGGCAGGGCTTGGGGAGGTGTGGCCACACCCCCAGGGATGGGTGGGGCATGGCCTCACTCCCAAACCCACCCCTTAAAAATCTATTCCTTCGTCACTGCTGTACTGGGTATATTGACAGATGGATATAGTAGTGGAAAGGAGTTAGATCTTAGTTACTCAGCTTTTCTTGTCACACATACAGCTAAGGTTTAATCTGTACAATCTCCAATTAAAGAATTCTATATAAGAGAAAAGTAACTTGTAATGGCTTTGACACTCTTTGGCCTTGTGAGTCAGAAGACTGACCTTTTAGTTATCTATCAATGTATTGAGGTAAATTTTTTAGTTATAACTTTTTTCTGAGAACTAATTACCATGGATCTCAGGAATTCACAAACCCTTCATGAGTTCTGCTCCCTTATTGGTGGAGGGTTCATAGTCAGACATTCCATTCCTTAGCGCTTTATTATTGGTAAGATTATAATAGTAGCTTAGAAAAAATCTGAAATCTAGAACACCTACAATAAGCATATCATATCCACAGTTAAACAGATCCCCAAAAGTGCAATGGTAGAAAGCTGCAAGTAAACAATTCTTACAGCGCTATCAGCCTCTTTGGAGTCACTTTCACAGTAGTACTGGGGCTGTCACGCAGTTCAAGAAATCACATGGGTTAATTAACTAAAACAGAAGTTGCTTTGGGTGATGCATGCGTTACAGCAGGAGAGGCATTCCATCTTGTGTGTGAGAGAAGACAGCATGTACTTTCCTAAAAGAAAACATTTTTGTGTCCTTTTCTTTTTTATTTCCCCTTTATTCTGATTAATTGAAAGGTTTAATTAATTAAACAAGGTCATGAACCTAATCAACTAATCTAACTGATCAACTAAACAGTTTAACCTTGTTTTAAATGAATGTGTTCTGTACACTCTAGCATAGCATTTCTTTACCTATGAACTTTGATAATGAAATAAATCTTTTCTGCCCATAATGAAATAAAACGGCCCGATGAAATAAATCTTTTCTGCCCAAAACATGGACTGTGTGAATCTAATTTCAAACGTTTTCTCACAGCTGACTCTCAGGTTGGTTATTGACAATCTACTTCTTCTGTTCCTAATACCAGTGTGTGGAGAAATTGTCTTTTTTAGTTTTCTCCCAACTTGTTCGTAGCTGCTTTTGCTAAAGGTCACACCCCAGCTGTAGGATATTTCCTTCATAATTAGTACTTCAACAATCCCTTTCAAGTATTTGCACCTGATAGCAGCAATGACTTTGCACTAAACTGACCTTGTTACTTAGTGTTAAAGTGTGATTAGTGTAAAGTCTGTTTAGGCCACCTGATCAGCAGTTTTATATAATTGCCCTTCAACATTCTCACTCTCATTCTTATTACTCTCTCTACTTGTCTGAGCTTAGCCTTTTTTCAGGCTGCTATCTTAGGCATTCCGAAGCTGTTAGACTCTGCCAGTCAGTTCTTTATCCACATGCTTGCACTCAGTGGTGTAGCACCCACAGGATATGTGGCAGGGGCGTGGCGGGGTGTTCTGGGGACGTTCTGGAGTGGGGTGGGGGCGGAAGGTGCTGCGGCAGGAGGCACAGCCTCCCTTACTCCACACCTGCTTGCACCATTATAATATGGGGGGGGCACAGATTTTAGAGGAGGGCTTCCTTAATCTAGCATTTTAGCTTTCATCCTCCCTTCCCAAAAGCCAGGGCAGCTCTTTTATTGTTTGGTTGGAAGAGGGTTATGATATAGTAATTGAAAAATGTCAGCACTTAGAGGCCTATGGAACTACCTAACTTCCAAGCACCACATTTGGATTTTGAGAATGCTAAGCGTTCCTCTCCTTAACAATTTTATGTCAATTTTAGTGTCTGGGTGACTTGGTATCACCTGATGTGCACCTTACGAATATTTTTACTTTGTGAGTAATCACAATGGGAAAGGTTCAGAGTTAACTAGGCCTGGCTGCTTGCTACTGTTTAAGTATATTTAATTTCATTCTATTTTATTTTGTGCTACCTTTTGTTTAGTAGAAGGAACTCAGTTTCTATATTTATGAAATAACAAGATTTTAATGGCAAACTATAAACAAATATCTATTTTAATAGCAAAATTGGCCAAATCTGTGGCTACTTAAATCTGGTGACTTTAGCTGTAAATGGCGTAAATCTGGGAAGTGGTGTAAATCTGGTGACTTTAGCTGACCATCAAAAAAAGCTTTGGTTGGTATAATGGGACCTGCATGAAAAAAAAATACATTTGGGATGGGGGCTGTACAAAGGAGGGAAATTAGATGAGATTTAAAATGCTGGCTGAATCCAACATTTAGTTCTTTACATTAAGGATAAAGGAAATATCCCTAAAGTCATGGTAAGCATATAAATCTGTCTTTTCATTACAGTTCCACATACTCAGCAGAGTTGTCCCTATAACAGAAGTGAATCAGAAAGCTCTTGCTTACAAGGAAATTCAGTGTCTTACTGAAATTTTTGAATTAAAAAAGAGCTAATTTTGCATTTCTCTGAAGTGGCTTGTGCCAAATATTTGTCTCAGAAGCCTTTGTCCAAGCAACCTCAAAACCTGTCTATATGAATGAAGGAGAGGAATCACTACACACTTTTAAATATTTGTAAAGAACAGAAAGACAAACTAGATTTATTTCTTTATTTTATGCCAAGAAAAAGAGGTGGGTGATATTATATTTTTTAATCATATCACAAAGGAAACTTTTCTTCTTTCTTTATATCCCACTTTGCTTCCTCGCAAAAGTGTGAACAGTGAATTACCAAGTATTGCAAAAACATGATTGCAAAGAATGACTATTACAGGTAGGAAATTATTAGTTATTATATCATTTATTAATTACAAAGACACAGACATATGACTTGTTTATTTTACTTACCTTTGTAATTGTAACAACATGGGAATTCACATATTAAATACGCTCTAAATAACTGAGAGATCGTATGCTGCTATATGTAAAGTTAAACTGTACTAACTTTCTGTCTTGGAGTGTCATCTCCTAGATCAGAAGTCTGCTTTTTGTTTGTTTTTCATATATCCTTATTTAGAATATGCCATCCTTACGAATATTTTTACTTTGTGAGTAATCACAATGGGAAAGGTTCAGAGTTAACAACTGTAACTGAAATTACAGGAGGGTTAACAGTGTAGTGTTCAATGATAATAAGGATGGAAGAACGGGGGAGGGGGAGAGATTTCTGATGCAGTGCCCTCTTCTTAGGTACTGTTAAGCACTCCCCTCCTCCTTATGTGGCACACACTCACAAAATTTGCAACCTGAACAGCCTGGCAAGAAACAAATTCAATACATTTTGTCTAAAAAAAATTTAAAAAGCAAAAGTAAATCACATTTTACATCTCAAAAATAATTATTTTTGAGTAAACTTTGTGCTTATGTTTACTCATTAGAGCAAATGCACTATGTTCATTATTTTGGACTATTGAAACACACACAGCCGTAAACAATGATTCAACATCAGATAAGCAATTCAGAACATTGTTTCAGTAATACAAATACATCTTCTGGGATGAATGCTAATGTCCTATGATAGTGGCATCAAAGATGGTTAAGCAACCATATGGCATATGGAAGTAGCAAGGTGGAGGTAGTAGTTTAGAAATGTGCACTCTACCTGTATAGCCCAACGAATTGTCCTCATTATCTGAGGTGGGAAGTGGCGTTCCACTGTCGGTCCCCTTCTCTAGGTCATCAGAGTCTGTTGAAAATAACATCAGAGCTGCTGAGGGGGTCATAGTAGTAACAGTAGTTTCCAGTTCAATCAGATATTGTCCATACACAAGTAAATCCATATATGACAGAAAAAAGAACAGTGACAGAATGCAGCACACTTCATTCTTCCACAACATTGGCTGCAATAACTTTAGTAATAGTTTCAGCAACATTCCTTTTGATTTTTAAATCCCCTTTTCTGTTTATTTAGTTTTATTCTTCTGTCACACCTTCACTCTGATTTCCAAGCAGAAAGTGCTCTGTCTATTCTACAGAGCAGTCAGCACATGCTGTGGTGGACATATGGGAAAGAGGAGGCAGGATGGTTGAACGCTAGCATTGCTAATTTTCTACCTTATTGTTAATCAAAGCTATTGACTGTGATCACTCCCCATCATCGCTTCATCTCCTGGCAATTACGGACTCAGGGGACTTTACCTCTTTGTGGAAAGGGGGAAAGCACTGTCTTTTCAAATAAAGAAGGAGGGCTTGTGTAAGTGCTATACCTTCTCTAGAGGAGGAGCAAAGGAAAGGGGAATCATCTCATCTTGCAAAAGGCAACAGCTTATAATCATGAGAAAGAGGCATATTTCCTTAAACTGAAGTCAAAATAAGAAAATAACTCCAAAATCATGTGTAAAATAAACCACAAGCTTCTATACAAGAAAATGGCCAACTAGATATTACATCTACATTATGCTTCATTCCAATTAGCTTGGAATGAAGTTTAAAAATGGGAAAAGAATGGTTTAAAAATGGGAAAAGAAACAAATGTAAAAAAATCTATCAGACATTTATTTTTAACATGCAAGTTATTAAATTCATAGCTTAAGTTACAGCTTATTATAAAAAAACATTTAATGTTATTGAATGAAAATTCAGTCAAAAAACCCAACAACTTGAAAAATAGTAGTGATAAGGAGATTGTTGGATGCTTCAAAATGAACTTCAAAAATGAGTTAGCTTTTTATGAATACTGGCTTTCTTTTCTGTTTTACAAAAGCCATTCTAACTTGCCAAAAGACAGATATCTAATTAGTTTTATCTTATGTTATTCTTAAATCTACATATGTGACTAACAAAAATATGTTGCCGTTAAGACAATAGTATCTACTGATGTTCAAGGAATGAGAAAAACTGAGACTGTTACACATGCTAAAGTTGATCAGTCATTAAAAATGCTTCCTTTTTAAAAGAAGTTCCTCTTAGTATAGTCAGAAAAGACCCTGTCTGCCTAGGCAATTATCCACAAAAGAGCAAAACCCTTTATGAGGGCAGAATAGGAAGAAAGGAAATTCATGATATACAACTAAAAATATTTCCATTGGAAAGCAAAAAAGCAAATCAAAAATGCCTTTAACAGTGTCCTGTTACATTACAAAGATCTATTCTTGAAATGCTTTTGTGAATAAAGATAGAGATGTGAAAATGTTCATTCATTCATCCATTTACCTTTGCTGCCTCAGTAACAGGCAATCTCATTGTCATCCTTGAGACCTGCTTTGAAAGAGGCTGCATATGAAGCAAATAAAAATCCTCATCCAAGAGACTGTTCTCTTATTTGCATGCACCAAGCTGTTGGGCCAGTACTAAATTATAATAGTCAAGGACGCCAGCCTTCTAGTAAATCAAGTGACAGATAACAGTATGTTTTCTATTTTGTGTTCTGAAGTTAAAAAGCAAAGATAAAATGCGAAACAGTTCATTGATATGTGGTTGCCAGCTCTGGGTGGGGAAATTTCTGGAGATTCTGAGGTGCAGCCTGAGGAGGGTGGGGTTTAATACCATTGATTTCACCTTCTAAAACAGCCATTTCCTCCAGTGGAATACTTATAAGTTGGGTTTAGTTGTAATTCTGGAAAATCTCCATCCACCACTTAGAGGTTGGCAACACTATATGATATGCCAGTGATGGTGAACCTTTTCGAGACCGAGTGCCCAAATTGCAACCCAAAACCCATTTATTTATCGCAAAGTGCCAACACGGCAATTTAACTTGAATACTGAGGCTTTAGTTTACAAAAAATGGTTGGCTCCGAGGCATACTCAGGTGGTAGTCGGTGGCTTTGCTTTGAAGCAACTGTGCAACTCTTCCAATGGGTGAATCACGGCCCTAGGAGGGTTTACTCAGAAGCAAGCCCCATTGCCAGCAACTGAGCTTACTCCCAGGTAAAGGATCGCACTTTTCTTCTTTGCATGAAAATCAGTGGAGTTTAACAGTGCTTAACAGGGTTACCTGCACTGCTTCCCCAAAATTAGGTCGTAGGTTTAATACTAATAATTGAGCCCAGTGGGCCAGGCCAGCCTAGATGTGTGTGTGGGGTGTGTGTGAGGGTGTGACTCTGTTTGTGTGTGCCCTCAGAGAGGGCTCTGAGTGCCACCTCTGGCACTTGTGCCATAGGTTCGCCACCTCTGTGATATGCCAACCTTAGGTGATACACCTAAGATTTTAGTGAAACTGATGGTGGAAGGAAATGTGGTTCACTGTAAATAACTTGCAGAGAACTTCTAGACTATGTTTGGTTGTAAAGATGAGTTTCAATTTAGCTGAATTGCAACTGGTAAAGTAAAAGTTGAGCTCTAAGCAGCAATTTAGCTGAGTTGACTAGACTGTGTTCAGAGTATGACGTATGTTTAACAACTTAGTTTCTTTGAACCCACTCTCCCACCGGCCATCAGATCATAACTTGTTTTTTGAAATTCTTCCATGTGTCATAAGAGAGAAACTGAAGCCCAACTGTTTTTGAGTGAAGAGGAACTAGTTACAGGACTCTGGTTTCTGGCCAGAACTTTTTCAGAAGGTGAACACTGAAGCTCTTGTTCAACACATGAGTGTATTTTATTAACTTAAATGGACATTGCCATGAATCTTGAAGTAAGTTATCAGAAACTCTACTAATCACAGTAAGGAGATTGATATTGAACTTTAAAATGTGAAACTGATATATTCTGCTTCACAATGAATATATAATAAGGAATTCATGCAGTCATGTAGAACATGCCGTTTCATATAGGTTTCAAGAATGTAATGTTGTCTAAATTAAAAAATCTGCCGCTGTATTAATTTAATGTGTATTGTTAACATGGCTGTCTTTAGACCAAGTAGACTCAGAATTATCTGATACATATGACCAATCTTTATAGGCAGTAAAATCTTAAAGTGTCACCAAATAAAACATCACACAATCCACAAGCAGAAAGTGATGATGTCACACCATCACCTTCCAGACTTTCCCCTCTGTCAAGGAGCCCTTTCTGATCCCAGGAAAGTTTATCACGGGCTTTGCAGGAAGGCCTTCTTACTGATCCCATTGATTCTACCAAGGGGGTCAAGCAAAGCTGTGTGTTGGCCCCTACCCTTTTTAACCTCTATCTGAGTGATCTCCACGCAGCCCTTGCAGGTCCTGTTAACCATGCTCCCAAGTTGTCCTCGCACCATATTCCAATTCTGCTCTATGCTGACGATTCCGTCTTGCTCTCTCGATCCAGAGTTGGATTGAGATGACTCATGAAGTGTTTTGCAGAGTACTGTGATTCCAATAGATTATCAACTACAAAAAAACCAAGATTATGGTTTTTTTCCAGATGCTTGAAGAAGTTCTACTGGAAATTAAACAACATTGCATCCAGATGTGCAGAGGTTCCATCTGGTGGATAACCACAGGACATGTCTTGGAATTAAAATGGCCCGCAGCCCTTTTTATTGAGGCAGAAGCTGGGCAAGCAAGAGGAGCACATCTGAGCAACTGGTCAGCACCCCTGGCTGACCCTGACACCATCCCTAATCCATATTGGGAAGGAGAGGTGCTGGGCCACCTGGGTGCCCACCCATTGTGGCCCCCTTCCTGCTGGGGTGTCGAGCTTGATTACAGAGGCCTCCGTGGCATGCACCATGAGCCCGTCCCACCCCAAGCCTCTTATGGAGGCCCCCAACCACAGGGAGGTCCAGCGCACAAGCTCGGCCTCTTTATAAAGATGCGCTCCTCTGCCACCACCGAGCTGACACTTCAGCTCCCGCCACAGCTTCGCAAGCCTCACAGCCAGTCCAAGAGCACCTGCCATATGGCATGTAGCACACCATCCGAACGAAAGAGCGCATGCTCCTGGGTGGTTATATCAGGGTGTGGGATAATGCTACCACCGAGCTCCCAGAACACCCATGCTGCTGCCTTACACACTTTATGGCGTGCCATGTCCACTTTCCTCAGCTCCCTGGCATCCTTCCACAGGAGCCTTGGGAGGATACGGGAGCAAAACAATTTAATGTCTGGAATCAGTTCCAGGACCTCATGGAGGCCGGCCGCCATCTGTAAAGACAGTTCCAAGCCCTTCAAAGCTGGGAGATCATTCTCACCCAGGTGGACGACAATCCCCATAGGCACACTAAACCTATGAAGTGCCTCCCTGATAGCGGGTAACAAAGACTCCCAGCGCATACCCCACTGGCCGAGCCGAATGACGTCCTTTCCAAGGTCCAGGTCTGCGTCCCAAGCAGTTGAGGATGCGTACAGGCCGACCCATTGAATGATAATGTGTCCGATGATCCATTTCTGGGTCCAACTTTCCTGCCGCTCTGCAGAGACCATGGGTCAACAACCTTTTATACTCAAAGAGCCATTTGGACCCATTTTCCACGGAAAAGAAAACTCATGGAGCCGCAAATACTTTTTGGCATTTAAAATGAAGATAACACTGAGTATTTTGGTTTTTTACCTTTACGCTTTGTATAAAGGGCAACTGTCCTCTTTCCTCAACTTCTCCCTTCTCGTCAGGGTCCCCTTCAAACCTTCTGATTGTGACCTTTTCCCAGTCTGTTTCCTCCTTTCCCCCTTGTTCTGTCTCTAATATTTCTACCCAGCTTTCTGTTCCCTTTTCAGCTCCCCTCCCCCCTTCTCTACTACATTCAACCTTTTTCCCTGCTGTTCCTCCCCTCTCTGGGGCTTTTCAACAGCAATTTCCCTCTCTCTCTCTTGTCTCTCTCTCTCTCTCTCTTCTCCTCTCTCCTAAGCACCTCCACTCTCCTTTCCACCTCCACCTTCCCCAGCTTCTTCCTTCTCCTCGGAGCCTTGTTCGGCCATCCCACCCCACCTTAAATCCTGCCCCAGTGCCTTCTGGGTCATTTCTCCCCACGTCCTGCAACGAGGCCAGGTCAGGGAGAGGCGCCCGGGAGAGGCATTGTGCAACGAGGCTGGGGTTGGGAGAGGCATTGCCGCCATGACTCGCTCGGTGGCCTGCCCCTGCAGCGCTTGGCCCGTTGCCCCTCAGGCCGGGGCCGGGCACATTGCCGCCGCCGCTGGGGCTTGGGGCTGCACGACCAGACCAAGGCCTGCTGCTGCTGGGGCACGCAGCTGCGCCGGTGCCCGCCCCTGCCCCATCAAGTCTGGGGAGGGGCCTCCAGGCGCCCTTGAAGTCTGGGGAGGGGCCTCCAGGCGCCCTTGAACACCCACGCTCCTGCGTGAACGGGGAGCATGCAGCCAGCAGCCTGGCCTGAGCCAGGCACTGCTTTTTTCTCTACACGCTTTCCAGGATTCTACATGCTTTCCAGGAAGGGGCAGCCATGCCAGGAGCCGCACCACAAGCGGGAAAGAGCCGTTTGTGGCTCGTGAGCCGTGGGTTCCCGACCCTTGGCATAGACATTAACACAACAGGTGAGGTCTTACGTATGTTTTGTAGGCTAATTTGTGCCAACGACCCACTGCCTGGAACTAATTTTATAGTTATTAAATTGTATGATTTTGTATTTCCCATAAGTGTGTGCTGTTTGTTTGCCATGCAATAGGAAGCTGTGACAATATATTGAATCAGTAATGGCTAAAGCTTATTTCCATGTTTCAACACCACCACCACCACCTCCCCCCCCCCGAGTTAATAGATAAGCAACATATACTATTTATTCATTTAACCTGATTCATATTCTAGCATATATTGTTGATGTAGATGATAATACTAAATTCACATTTTGGGAAGACTTTGTAATGGTGATTGCAATTTTGAGAAAATTCTAAACAAATAAGTGGTCTTTTGCCCCCATTTCATCTTCCTCCATATACAATTTTTTTAATGCCCATTCATTCATTAGTAGATTTTTCAAAACTAGCATTTATTGTAGAATTTCTGATAACAATATTAATTGACATTTTGAAAATGATCATTAATAAAAGATTAGGTAAAAGCAAATAAGATAAACTACTATCAATATTAAAACTGTGTTCTGCAAATTGGATCAATTGACATTGATTTCTTTTACTAATCTAGAGTAATGTAGGAAGATACATCTGAAAAAGAGTGCTGAATACACTAAATCCCTGTGTGAAAAATGATGTATCCTTACGGATTACTTTGTAATGTTATAGAAAGCAACAAAGAAGTCAGTGTGGGCCTGAAACCTCTATTTTATTTAGACCTATAATATCACTCCTAACTCATTATATATTCATTATATACTATACTTAATCATACACTGCTAAACTAACATAAATAACTACCTAAGCAATATCACATACACTATTTTGGTTAAAATCTGAATTATTTGGTGATAATTGATGACTCAATAATTTTGAAAATAAACTATTTTCTGTCTATGAAATTCTGTTTTCTGCAGTGCCAAACAGACCTATAAATATCTAATTGCCCCACTGGTATTGACTGTGTTGTGTTAATGGAATATGTAGATGAAGTATATAAATTACAATGTAATTTGTCAAAATTATAGAAGCCATGGTATATAAATAGTAGTCCAATAAGATTTAAATGCTTTTAAATATTGATTTGGAGACATCAACACAATTGTAATTTAGCAGCAATAAAATTAAATGTTATGTATCTTCTAGAGATCATTTATTAAAACAAGATATTTATTGTCTCATCTAATGAACTTTTAGTAATCAGTTTCTATTTGATCAAATAGTTTCTATTTAGTTAGTTTCTATCATGTAAGTTCAAGCAGATCTTTGACAGGTACATGCTTAAAAGTATAATATGTGCTTGTCAAAGATCTTTTAAACTTACTTGTTTTAAAAACGTGCATGAATTCCAGAAAATCCTGCTTGTTTGACCCTCCTTAACAACATAATATATATCTATATATCTATAGATCTATACACATCTATAGATCTATACCCATCTATATATATCATTGGATAAATAATGATCAGTTATTGATCAAGACTGTACTTTCTAAAATAATGTAGTACTTTTGGTAAGTCTGATAGCAATACATATATTAAGTATGCCCAAGTTAATTGGATATACAGAGCAATCCTGGATGGCATAACTGCTAGTCTAATTACTATAGGGTTACTAACTACTATACTATATAACTACTATATAACTAACTGCTACAATACTGGAGGGTATAACTGCTAGTCTAGCTACTAACTACTATACACAGTCACTAGCAGGACAACAATGGGTTAATTTGGCTTTTTTTGGACACAACCACAGCAACCTGCATTCTGTGGAAAGTACAGTGGCAAGGCAGTGGGACTCTGATGAATAGGGCAGCCAGAATCAATCAGGGGTCATTAGGCAAGGGAAAAATAAACTATAACTATAAATGAGCCAAATGCCTGTTGCTGCCTAGGGATACAGAGGGTGAGGCCAGGGAAGTATGCTTGCTGTCAGTGGCACTCTCCCATTTTCTTAAAGGGACCAAGTTCAGCTGCAAGACCCCAAGTACCTGACAGTGATGTAGGTCCAAGTACCCCAAGTTGCCCACCCCAAGTTGCCCACACAGAACAAAAGGCAACTAAATTCCAGAAAGGGCAGATGTCATGGGCAGTGTGTGCAATAACAGGTGTCTTGTGCTCATTGGCAGTTACAAAGTACAGCTGACTGCTAACACTGCCAAGGGTTCCCCTGCACCACACCTGCTGGTGGAAGAACAGGAGGAGGGCCAGCAGAGTGGGAGGTAGAATTGAGGCTTAAAGTGCCACTAGCAGTCTACCAGAAGCTTCTCAATGTGCACCCTTCCCCATGTTCCTCACTCTTGCCAGCTCTCTGGATGCTTCTGCTTGATTGTCACCCACATGGATGACAGGGTAGGGAAATGGGCTGACTCCTGCTGCAGGCCCTGGCAAGGGACTGAATCCTCTGCATTGCTCTGAGCATCAGCGGCCATACCACCTGGCTCCAGAGGAAGGGGCTCACCTCTGGTGTTCTCATCTTCTACAGACTCCACTGCCTCAACTTTGCTGCCATCTGAAGACACTGAGTCCAGCTGCTGCATGGGCTCATTCTAAGCCACTGGCCCCAGGGACCTTGAGATGTCCAGTGACCATAGGATGAGTCCAGTGTCCATAGGATTATGGATCCAGCTGCCACAGTTCACCTCATGGGGAGCAGGGCTCAAAAGTTGGAGGCACTTCTAGTGGTCTATTCCCCCCACTTCATTTCCACACAAAAGAAATAGCAAAGGCAATGCCCATGAAAAATTAAGCCTATTCCAAGTGCCCCACAATCAAATGTCAGCCTTTATAGGAAAAACAATAATGTCATATTCTCTGTTTTATTAGTTGCTGACAGTAAAACTATGAATAGTGAAACAAAAATGACTACAATGGAATTTAACTTACTATTGTACAAGTTATAATAAATTGTTTATGTATGGGAGAGAGAATGAGAACTTGGAAAGATTCCTAAATGAACACAAATAAATGTATCACTCTTTTAGCAGTTCCATGAAAAGAATTTGTAAGGATCTTAGTATTAGCATTCAAAAGAAAATTCAGGAAGAAAAATTTCTTAAAGTTTATGAACTCCGACAATTGGGAAAATAAAATTTCATTCTGAAATGAAACAGCTAAGGAGGATAATAATCAATAACTGTTCTATCACGGCAGAATTTAGCCTTAGAAAATTAATATTATGTAGGCAGTCATGCAAACAGTAAGGGGCACTCAGGCTTATTTTCACAGGCCGCTCCGTGCAGCAGCGAAGAGAGATCTGGAGGAAGAGAGTGTGCCCTTCCTCCCAGGTCACATTATCCTAGGTGAGAAAAGCAGATAGCTCAGGCTTGTGACTGGGGGAGGGGAGCACTCACCTAATGGCTAAAGCTCTTAAAATGCTAACTAAAATACTCCGTGGCTGGACTGCACAAACACAGTCCCATGTGTGCCTGCACAGAGAGACACTAAATGAACAAACAGTTATGGTAAGCAGTGCTGGTTTTCTAAAGCAGCCTTGTTCTCAAGGCCTACAGAACAATTTCTTCCTTCTTGCTATCAGAAGCCAATTTACATTCATTTAGAATGCTTTAGATGCTGAACAATCCCAACATATTGTAGCTTTTTAATTTCAACTATCAGGAACAAGGAGGGAAACATTTTATCACACAACACAGGATCAAAGAAGCCATAGCTTAACTAATAAAAAATAATAATACTGAAAAATGCAATGCTCAGTTTTTAAAACCAAGAGTTATATCTTTGATGGAACAAACTTAATCTTCCAGTAAATATCCTAATTCATACCTTTGGATGTTAGTTGTAAGTAGATGCACTTTTTAAAAATGATTTGTATTACTATAACTGTTTGCTGTCTTGAAGACCATAATAGGCTACAAAGATGACTGATCCAGAGCTGTTGGGCAGGCAGGGACAGCACTGCTATGGTGCTACCCCACAACTCCAAAGGACATTTCTGCTGGCACAGGGGTACACTGGCTCCAGAAGGAGATCCCCCCCCCCCGGGTTGGGCTGCCCATAGATTTTTGCCTAGGGTGTTCCAATCAAGATGTGTACCAGGAAAAAGCTCCTTTAATACTTCAACTAATTACACCAAACTTAGCAAAACGGATCTGACTGCATCTAGCCGAGCCCTCGGAGGCAGACATGTTAAAGATAGTTGAAGCATACATTTCTCAGTCTCTGGTTTCTCAAGAAAAAAATGTGATGTGTTTTTTTTATTAAAAATACTTTGTCAGGCCAGAACTGTCTGCAGCATGCACCAATAAAAGATTGCAATTATGAGGGACAACCAGATACACAGGATGTATGACAGTTTTTTCATGCTAGAATAATGGCTTTTACTCCTTGGACACCATTATCCTAGTATTGACCATAAATATTAGACGCCAGCATTCCATCCACTTCTGACACTTTGTCCAGTACAACGTTTACAAGATCTTTTCTTGTGGTGTCTATGACATGTGGATTTTTTTTTTAAAAAATCCTCATTATCTACTGATTTGCTATTAACAAAGAAAAGGGGATGTGCATAATTAAAATGAGCAGATTGTCCTTTGATTTTGTAGAGAAAACTAGCAGATACTTGTTTTTTTTCTATCATTACCACTAAATAATAAAGGTAAAAAAAGAAAAACAAAACAATTATTTCATAGTAAGGGCTGGCTGTGGGATCTATTCTATCTCAGCCAATGTTGACACCAACACAGGAGCCCAGAGGAAATTGGAAGCCAATGTGTAGATGGAATAAGATTGGAGCTATATGGTCTCTAGAACCCGCACCCGCCACACATTCTTAAAAGACAGCCCCACATAAAGCTCAAGGCATGTAATATAGCAGCAATATTTTTTAAAACCTTGAAAAGACTGGAACTAGCTCCCCAGCCAAAGGTGGTGGAAGCAAGGATGTAGGTAAGGGGTTCAGCCCCACCATTACAAGTCTTAAGATCCACCCGCCCTGCCCTGTGCCACCCCCCACCAGCTGGTCTCCCAGTTGGCAGTCTTTTTTGCCCTCCCCTCTGGGGAGAAGAGACTGCCATCCCTGGCCTCAAAGAACTGCTTTTATAAGCACTGAGGCCACGCCTCCCCAAGCCCCGCCACTGGCCTCAGTGCTTATAAAAGCAGCTCTCTGAGGCCAAGGACGGCAGTTTCTTGTGGCCTCCCCAGAGGGGAGGGCAGAAGAGTCTCCCAGTTGCCTGCTCAGCTGGTTGTGGGGGGCAGGGGGAGTGGGAGGCAGGGGGGAGAACCAGGCTGGGGTGGAGCTCAGGGGGGCAGGCCTTGGAGAGGTGTGACCACACCCCTAGTGGTGGATGGGAGCATGGCCCTGCCCCCTGAGCCCTGCCCCCAACCCACCCATAAAAAAATTATACCTACATCACTTGGTGGAAGGCTCCTGGTTATCCAATAGCAAGCCCAGTTCCAACAGCACTCCCAAATTATGACTTTACTCCTTTAGGGAAAGAATAACAACATCCAGAATAGGAGACCCCTCAATTACTGTATCAATATTATTGTCCAATAGTAGCACCTCCATCTTGTCAGATTTGAGCTTCAATCTACCTTTATCCATCAAAAAAGCTGCTAGGCCACCCTAACTGAGGCTGTTTTCGCACGGGCTGAAATAAATTATTTTGTTTTAGGGGGAGCCTTTGCACAGCCGCTGCTGCCAAATTGATGCAGTGGCACTCTCCCCCCCCCCCCGTAATGGCGTTTTTGAACCTCGCTCGGGGAGCGAGCTTTTGGAAAATGCTGGCTCCCATTCAGTGCCCAACAAACGGAACTGGGTGGAAGCCGATGTTTTCCCCGCAGCCCTCTCAAGCGACTCTTACCTTCTGCCACCTTCCATCACTTTGTCTAAGCCAGGGGACACACCTCCTGGCCTCTGACCCCATAGCCACCACTTTGGCCACGGGGGCATGTCCCCTGGCCTCCACAATGCGACAAAAGGCAGCAGAAGGTAAGAGCCATTGGGGAGCAGCACAGCCTATGTGAAGGCTGTGCCGCCGGCTGCACCACCAGCGGGACCATCCATGTAAATGGTCCCGGGGGGTGCATCACCATAAACTATGCCGATGCACTCCTGCTCAGCTGGCCATCCAGAAACGGCCTGATATGTGGGGTTTCCATGTACTTAAACTTTAGTTGGGTGAAACTGAGGGAAAATGAGCTATGAATATGAAACAGAATGAGGAGATAATGAAGCAACAGAAAGGGAATTAGGAGATAATGAAGAAGTAGAGTCCAGTAGTGGCAGAAAGGTCTTTATCATTTCAGGCTGAAATGCTGAATTACAGCTTTGAATGTTCCTTCATATAAAAACACATTGCTAATAGAAAAGTAGTACAAGAGGCAGAATGTGACCCTTTTCATCAGTCTGAAGTGGTGCAGTCCATTACACCATCTCATTTCCACTTGATTCTTCTGAATTTATGAAACATACCTTAGATATCTAGGTGGGACTTACAGTAGCTCTCATTTTGAAGACTCCAGACACTATTAAACAAAAATAAAACCCACCTCTGACAAAACAACGTTTGGTACAAGGCCTAGCATTGTTATATGTAAGGAACAACCGTTAATGTTTTGTGAGTTATAAGTACCTCAATATCATGACTACATGCGTATACAAATGAAGGTTGCCTGCATTATATACATATTACATTAATAGGGTCAACAACACTTTCCCAGGTCAAAGTTAATCTCTGAAGTGCCACAAGACTCTTTGTTGCTTTTAGTGCAACAAAGAGTATGGTTACTCTTCTGGGGAAGAGACAAACACTGTAATAGCAAGCATGTTTATTTGGAGCTCAATGGGACTGATTGAGCTCAATGGGATTCATTCATTCATGGATATAGATTACAGTCAATGTGACAAAGGGAAAAGATTTTACCCACAGATAATGTTGTTACCATGAGTGGTTTCCTGAGAGATGGCAGAAAAGCCCTGTCACATTTGAAAATGCATACAGCCTCCCAAAAGCATGTGTTGTCTATGCAGAGTTATTCAGACTGAGAGTACTTTGATGTTTCTTACTTACGCTTTGTAGCACAGTCTAGTTCGAACTGTTGATCTGGGAAAGCAATAGGCAAAGGTAGATAAATGAACGGTCCTGGTTTTTGTAGAAAGGATTGACCAGTTTGTCTTTTATCCATTTAACTAACAGATATTATTTCAAAAGGTAAAAATTAAATACTATCCAGTTAGATTCTACTTTGTCTTTCATTGGTGGATTCTGCAAAGCACAAATATAACGTCTTTAGGATGTTATAAAAAGATCCATTTTGGGATTCTGTGTTCCCACAGCACAGGAGAACACAAGAATTGTCAGCCAAAATGGATTTTCCCCCGCAGCTGCTGCATGGAGCTCTTGTCAGTTTCACAGTGGTGCCTGCCATTCCCTCTGTTGTAGGAAATTCCCTGTGGGGAATTCCTGTGGAGAATCCGCATGGATCCGCCTCTGTTCTGCATGTAGGTGAGAAGGCAGTGTGGGTGTGTCCCTTCTACCTCTGGAGCCTTGGAGGGAAGACAAGGTAAACAACGCATGCAAACAGGCAGTGCCTGAAAGTGGCGCTCTCACGGTGCCCTTTGCATGGCGCCATTGGGAAGACGTCACTTTGCAAAAGTGGAGGGGGGTGATCACAGCTCATGGAGGGGGGTGAGCATGGCACTACTGTGAAGAGCATCCCAGGGATGGTGTTTTTACCATCCCTATGGTGCTGTTTTTGGGCCATGCAGAAGCAGCCAAAGTGTTTCTGGCCTGCTGGTGTTTGCTTAACAAGCAGTAATTGTGTTCAACCTGGGTTGGGAGAAAAAGATCACTGGTTTAGTGATTTTTGAAAAATTTAGGTTGAAAGGAATATAACGGACTGAACTCATTTTGGAGAAGAGAGCTGTGTGAAGCTCTCCCCAAAAATGGTTTTTATAACATCCTAAATACATTATTTTTGTGCTGTGCAGAATCCATCATATTCTATAAATGACCAATCCAAAAGAAGGGGGGTGGTAGAGCAGTGGTCAGGGATGATGCCACTGTGCTGACTCCAAAGAGGCAATTGGTGGAATAGGTACTAGGGGAGAAGGGAAAAACGGGTATTTCACGGATGTTTTCTGGTGAGTGAAGGCCGAAGGAGACCCAGGGTGACGGGTTCTAGCAAGGATAAGACGAAATGGAGCAAGGAGGGCGTAGACCGCACCTTCAATAACTGGGTCAGGGATTTTGGGGAGTACCTGGCTTTAATTGCTGCAGCTTACCCGGCCCAGGGCTGGCATTTAGTGGCTCACATGAATCACATTCTTCATGCCAGGGCCTTAGCGGGTGACACCGCCACTATCTCTTACAATGAGTAGGTGCAGCGTAGCGCTTCGCATAGGAGTGGGTTCTGTTGGGGCCATGATCAGACATGGATGGTCACGGTTCATGCTTTATCCAAAACCCTGGGTGAAGGTGGCCCCCAAAACGACAGAAGCCGCAGACTAGTGGGCTCGAGCAAGTTCCTGATCAGGTTAACTTGTTGGGACTTTAACAAAGGGGCTTGCCACAGGCCCGGATGCAGATACGAGCATATTTGTAGCAGGTGCTTTGCAGCTCATCCTCGTAACCAGTGTTCCCTGGCCCCCACTCCAGTTTGCTTGGCTTCATTGGAACAGGCCTTGGTGGGTTACCCCCTCTGGGCAGAGGCGGAGTACCTACGTAAGGGTTTTACAGATGGTTTTCGGATTTCTTTTGTGGGCGGCAGGGGTCGAGTCTCTAGAGACCACATTAACTGCCTCAATAAAAAGGGCTGCGGCCCATTTTAATTCCAAGCCGTGTCCTGCAGTTATTCATCAGATAAAACCTCTGCAAATCTGGGCACAATTAAGTCTGAACTGCTGGGAGGGGGCTTTTCCAGCCTAAAAGAACACTGACAGTTGACTAACATTGACCACACCTCTGGGAATGCCCGTGGAATGCCTCCCTCTCAAGGTCCTGGTGTGGGAAGTTGTAGCAAAGGCCTGATGCCACAAGGGCCAGCTTCTGGGTTCAGCAACCATGCATCTATGCAGCAGATCAGTGCTGAAGTGGCCCAATGCCAGCATCCATGCCACTTTGTGTGGTGCAGTGAGCCTGGACAACAATGTAGAGCTCCTGCCACTCCCAATGAGGCTTCACCACCACCTTTGGATTGTACTCTTAATGACTGACACTACTCTGACAAAAAAATAAGCTTTTTGTTATCTGTACAAGTGGTATACTTTCCCAGTAAACCATAAATAGAAAGAATGAAAACAATGTCATGTGATACCTAAATATTTGTTCTAGAACTATTGGTAAACTGAAATCACAATTTTCCCAGTATTTAAAATTGGATTTATTTTAAAAAAAAAACATTGAAGTCTGCCTTCCAGTCAAAACATCCAAAAATTGTTCTCTCATTTGTCATACACAGAGGGTAAGTCAACTAATGACTTTATTGATTTCCTTTTGTGTTCAATTCTTTAAGCATCATTCAGCCAAAATGAGTATTGACATGGTCTGCTTTATTACTGATACTCTCAAAGTATTTTTTTAGTATTTGCTGTTGTAGGACATCAGTTTCAGATGAAAGTGTTTCATGTTTAAAAGTCACTCAAGAGCAATTATTATCTTCTGTTTCTATGACTATGCCATTTTGATAAAAAGACTTTCAGTGGAAAATAATGTTGTTAGCATATGTCAGCACTGAAAACATTCACTTAATTATTTTTATGTTTCCATCAGACTTTCCATCTTATGGCCTCTTATGTGCCTTGCAATAACAGCAACTATGTAGCTAAAATGCTGTCAATAAAAACAAAAATATTAAACTGAAATGAAATAAAACAACAAATGTTTACTTTTTAAATTAACAGCAGCGGTATTCCAGTGTACTCGTCTTCTGTACTACAATGCCTGTTCACTTAGCTCCTGAATAGAGGCTCTATTCTGAGGCTTGCTTTGACTGACTGAATATAGGGCCTCTTCTGTAGCAGCATGCAGAATGCAGAGAGGTTCACTTGCAACGTATACATTTAGGTCCCAAATGAAGACAATTTTATTCTCTTCAGCTGAGTTTTATTTAATTAAGCTTATGGCTCTTTAAAATATTGCTGCTTTTAACAGTTATTACTAAACATCCTCTGAAGATACCAGCCACAGATGCAGGCAAAACATCAGGAGAGAATGCTGCTAGAACACGGCCACACAGCCCAGAAACCACACAGCACCCAAGTGATTCCAGCCGTGAAAGCCTTCGACAATACATATTACTAAACAATTTATTGTTTGAATTTTCTTAATTATCTAAAATATTGTAAGCTTCAATTTGTTGCTAAATGCAAATTACCTTAGTAAACTACAGACAGAAAGTCGTTAAAAACATTTTGAAAAATCTGCAAAATGTTTTCATCCCCCCCCCTCCCGTTTGTTCGCACTCACCCCTTGAAACGATTCCTGGCCACCATTTTGTGTTTGTTCCTTTTTTTTTGTTATAAATCTGTAAATTTGATGTTACGATGCTTCTAAGTCTGTGCTGTGATTCTCTAGGGGCCATGTCTTGGAAACCAAGGAGACTCGACTGCTTCCCCCAAAATGACAAAAATAACAGCATGAGACAGCAAGTGAGCTTAGAAAATGGTGCTAACAAGGAAGTCTGGGAAGTCTTGGACACATCTCAATGACCTAAGTACAGAATGTAAAAACATTTTCAAAACATTTTCAGAAAAATAATAACTAGAGAACAGGATGCAAATAAATCATTTTGAGGCTGGAAATGAAATGTTTTGGGCAAAAAAATTATGTGGAACTCTTCCGAGGAAACGTTTCATTTTCTGCCTCAAAATGTTTTATTTTGCTTGTATGGAAAGGGCCTATGACTAGCTATTATTGTAGTAAGTTCTTAGACTATGCTCTAATTAAACTAAGACATTCGCCAATTAACAAAGCGATTATTGAGATTGTTGTGTTTAGTATCAATTTAACCAGTAACACATATCATAAAGAGAAGTCTCATACTGATAGTCTTGAGGGAAAAAAACCATTTACTCCTTTAGGAAAAAAAACCCTTTTCTTTCAATTGCCCAGCCAAAAAAAAAACATAGGTGAATAAGCAATTGGGGAATTTCCTCCAAACTGAAATCTCCCCTCCAGAATACTATAAACTGTGCAGAAGGGGCCTCGAAGCATAAAAGTTTTGTAAGCTTTTGAATTTTGATTCCTGGGAGTTAACATCAGGTTCCTTAACTGAGGGTCCCTAACTATCAACTGTTAGTGATGCAAGCAGTTCAGTTTTTCATTCCCATTTTTTCTTCTCTACCTGTCCTTTCCTTCTTCATTGGAGAAAACTCAGAACAAGGGTGACAAGGCACACTATAGAATTTATTTGAAATGTAGCAATGACAATGGCACAGAGCAGTATTTCTCCATTGTCATCATATTAACTAAATCATGTCCAGATTAGTTATTTAGAGAAATTCAGCAGTTGTTGATACTAAAAATGAAAACCCAAAATGATGTGCTGTGGAAAAGGGAATCAATATATAAGGGGCAGAATCCAGGGAAGATATTAGGTAACATAGCCCATTCTCTTCTCTCCAACAAGAACTGCTTGAGGATCCATTAAGAATGCTTTTGTGAATGAATAGGAAGAAGTTAAACTGAACAACAAAAGCAATAAAGAAGGATGAAGAAAATGTCCTTGGAAGCACCAGAATTTTAAAAGATGGAAAACTCACTGATGCGCAAATCTGAAATCTCCATAAAACTAATTGAACAAATAATGTTTATTCAAGACTAAATAATAACCATGGAGGTAACCTAAAAGTGCCTATATGAACAGATGCAGCTTGACAACTTGTACCCTGAAAAAAGTGGTAGAGTACCTATTGTGTGGTTTTCATTAAAGATTGCATATGTTGTTTGTTTGTTTGTGTGTGTATGTGTGTGTGTGTGTGTGTGTGTGTGTGTGTGTGTGTGTGTGAGAGAGAGAGAGAGAGAGAGAGAGAGAGAGAGAGAGAGAGGCTGACTGATGAGCCAGTATGAATGGTGCTTCTCCTGTGCCACATTGGGTATATCCGGCTCATGAATAAACTTGGTCCTTCATCACTAAGATGTTGACAAAACTGTATTTGTTTGAAGTGGTAGATTCTTCAGTGATTATATAAGCACTAGTTGCTGTCCATTTCTGAAACATATTAAGGTACCATAGCACTTGGATTGAAAATTACTTGGCCTGTGATTCAAATGAGAACAAAAACCAAACAAATTGCTTCCATTTTAGTCAAAGAAACATAATTCATTTATATCCAAATATTCCAATGTAATCTATTTCTAGGTAAGGTTATGAAAAAATTAACCGTAAGAATATGCTTAGTTCACATAAAAGTATTTAAGAATTTTATTCCTTCATTAAGAAATTGAATATTTTAATTAGAAGCCTATGTCTAGGTTTCCTACTTTGTAATTTTGCAGGCAGACACTTGGCAACTGTTAACAATGATATATGCTTGTGTCAATTATATATGTGCCAGAAGATGCCTTTTGAAAAGCATGTAATATTACTGTGCAAAATGGCTCATGTACATAGAGACAAAAGATTTCAAAAACACCTATTAAATGCAATGTCTTGCTCATGAAATAAGCACCATCTTCCACAATCATTTGCCATTCTGTCTTTAGAAAAATATGATTTCCTTTAAATCTTCTCATTAGAATAACAAATGTCCAGTAATTTTTGGTAATAAAGAGGGAAACCGGCACACAACCATAATAAGGGAAAGCCAGCTGAGGAGGATGGTATGAAACAATGCTATGTATAATTGGTGTTTAATTATGCAGAATTAACAAATGGCAGAAGCATGGGTTGTATTACTTGACCAAGGCTCTTTGCCAAGTCAACAAGATGGTCTTAACGGAGGAAACAACCCATTCAGTTATCCAACGCCTCTGAGTGGAACCCTCATTGCTGCGTTCTTCATCTGTGTTGCTAAAAACATTTAGCAGAAGAAAAAAATCTGTTGATTTGCTAAAGCAAGATAAATTTCTGATATTGACACCGGTGAATGCACCAATAAAATTATAAAAAAGTTTTCTAAACAGTGTATTCAGTCTGTTCCAAAGGTTTTAGAAACACTACACCAGATAAATACTAATTAGTTTCCATTTGCAGTTAGTAAGTATGCCACTTAATGGAATTGCCAATGTTTACTTTAAATCATTACCTTTAATAAGCTATTTCCACAACTATGTACTGCTAACTTTTCATTTAGAAATGTAGTTTTGGTCTTATAACTTGATTTTTTTTAAAAAAAAAATACCATTGAAATTCTACCAAATTAGGCATCTACTATTTTCATTGTGAAGCATTTAAAAAAAAAAGTGAGGTTAAAAGTAGGACGCTAAACCAATCTCAATCCTACTTATCCTTAACTAAAATATTTTGAATACCTTGAGCAGTTCTAGTCCAGGTTCAACACAATCAGGACATTTTAGCTTTTGGTTCACTGCCATTTTACAGTGCCACTCTGAATTCACTTTGTCTTGTGGTTCAGATGTGAACGGAACATGGCAACGGAACATGTTCATCTATATACCTGTAACCAAAGTCAGAGTTTCTATATGTAGACTGATAGGGAGTGAAGGCAAGAAAACACTTCTACCAATTACTTTTTTAACTAATTTAAGAAACTGATGTATTATCTTTGTGGAAGTATTGAGGGAAGCAGGTTTAGAAGATTAACTTAAATGTAAGCCATTTTGTGGTGAAGAACTGCAAAATATGTGTAACATTTCTTGGTTCAATATTTCAGGTTCTTGTGACATCACAGTGTGGTCTAGTGGTTAAGACCAGGTGGACTCTAATCTGGAAACCAGGTTTGATTCCTTACTTTTCCACATGAGTGGCAGACTCTTATTGGGTGAACCAGATTTGTTTCCCCACTCTTACATTCCTGCTGGGTGACCTTGGGCTAGTCACAAGCCCATTCTGCACAATATAAATAAAACATCTTCAGGATGTTGACACAAATGCTTTAGAGTAGAATTCCTCCCCCAAAGTTTGGAAGACATTTTGGTTTTGATCAAAATGGATTTTTTCAGAAAAGCTTAACGAGTGAATTTTTCCCTGACTATTTTCTCTTTGAAAACAGTTCCTGCTTGCTGAGTGGAGAGGAGAAAACAGTTTATTTTTTCCACTTGACTTGTTAAAGCTCTCAGTTCTGTTTTCTGAGCAGCTTTGTTTTGTTTTTGTAAGGGCCTAGTACCCCAGTCAATTGCCTGGGGCAATGCTGACACAAGACCAGTCACAGCAGGGCATGCCAAGGCATGTCTCAGGCGCTTTGGCAGGCCTAGAATGGTGGGGCCTGACAGTTTTTTCTACAGGTTGTTTGGTTATACCACTATATTTGGGAGACTCACAGCCCAATCCAGAGAGCGGGGATTAATTTTCCTCTGGAGCCAGTGCAGTACAGCACCGGCATACATGTACCCCTGCTGGCAAAAGGGGCAAATGCACTGGCAGAGGACTTACTTATGCTGGCAGCCAGGTGCTGGTACTCAGTAAGTACCAGCACCAAAAAAACCCCAAAAGCCCTGGAAACACATTGAGTTACTTTGGGCCACTCATCTTGGAAGAAAGAACTGAAGAGACAAGATACTTTGAGATTCTTACAGGAAGTGCAAGATAAAATGCACTAAATAAATACACAAATGTAACCTGCGTTTGGACTCTCTTGCATGTCTTATCTTAAACTCCGAAGATACTCACTACATTTTGCACACCCTCAGATCATAATCATTCCTGCCCCCAAGGGTTGCTATAATACCAAAGCAAGGACTGGATCCCAATTTGCCTCATCAAAGCAATCACTTCCATGGTCCTTTAGGCACTGGAAGGACTGTATGGGAAGGGAAAAAAATAAATTTTCACAACTCTGTATTTTAAAAGCCCTAATGTTCATCCACATCTATGACTGGCATCTTCAGAGGCATGTCACAGTGAGATGTGTTTTTTTTTTATCCATGGCACAAATCACCCCATGCTTTGCCACACAGAGAAACACATCTTATCATGAGATGCCTTTGAAGATGACAGTCATAGATACAGGCAAAACTAGGAGAAAAAACTACCACATCACAGCCACACAATCCAGAAAACCCACAACAGTAAGTTGATTCCAGCTGTGAAAGCCTTCAACAATACACTAATTCATATGACTTATTGTGAATTTGGTTACTCTAACCATGGAATGGTTCTCCATGCAGGTTCCACATGACAAACTAGTTTCTTCAGCCTCAGGTATATGAATGGATGTGACTTGTTACATAATGATGTTTAGTAGGGTTGCTAATACCCAGGTGATGGCTAGAGATATCCCGCTATTACAACTGATTTCCAGGCGACGCAGATCAGTTTACCTGAACAAAATGGCTGCTTTGGAAAGTGGACCCTATGTCATTATACTCAATTGAAGTTTCTCCACTCCCCAAGTCCTACCTTCCTCAGGTTCTACCTCCAAATCTCCAGGTATCTCCCTGAACCTGGCAACCCTAACGTATAGCTTTCCTTTATCCACACCAATTAAGTATGCCGCTTGAACATTTGGGTTGAGATCAAGCAATGTTTGCCCACATACTATCCAATCACCTCTCTTACTTTGCAAACCCTATCCAAATATTTTGTAGTGACATAAAAAGCAAAAGGAAATGGAGAATATTTCCAGCCCATCTATACAAACATGCACTTTCATTCATTCTAGTAACCTGGACTCTCTTTTCAGACAAAAATTGTGTGTGTGTGGGGGGGAAGGGGGCCGCAAAGGTTGGAAAATATTTATGATGTCCATTCAAAGATTATTTGAGATTTCTTTTCCCCATGTAAAACACCCTCATTTATCAAAGCAAAACAATTATTTATTTCATATTTAGTGATATTTAATTTTCCTTTTATAAGCAGTGTGATAAAAACATATTAAAAAGAAAAAAAATCTGCAGAAAAATGGATACCTGTGAAATACTCTCAACCCAGATTTATGTTGTTTATTGAACTTGAAACTCCCTGCGGAGTTTTCATTTTACATTAATTGTGATTCATGCTGGGCAAACTGTAGACACAATCCAGCTTCTACTATGTACACATTAACAATTTGTATTGGTATATTTTAGTTATTAGTCTTTTATCTTGCTCTGATTGAGTTGTTTATAATGTAGCATGGATTTAAAACAAAAATGTAAAACAAATATTTTAATCAATGCTGACAAAAATATGTGCACGTTATTTTATATGCTACATAATTTGGAGTTATTTCTGGGGCATTTGTAACATCTGGACATCCTCCTACATTAACAGTTTTACAGCAAATTCCACGGATCATTGTCCTTTTTGTGACTTAGCCTTCACTTCAGCTTAAGTACATTACCAGAATGTAATCTGTAGGTTCCATTGCTTCTCAATGAGCTATTGTATTTCACAGAAGGAATTTATGCCTCAGAGAACTGCTTCCTTAAGTCACATTCCAACCCTATCATCTCTGCTTTATATTTAAGATTGTAAGGCTCCTGTTTCATTTATATAATAAAATTTAACATCTGATAAATTCCTTTGTCAGTGACTGAATGTGTGAGAGAGTTCAATGCATGCGATCAAATAACAACAGTCCACACACATATACTTCATGATGGGCAAATTTACTGAACAGAGGAAATAAGGGAGGGCAGTATAAAAATGTGATTCATACATATGTTTGCTGAATCATAAGGCATATTTCTTAAACCAACTGCAATGCAGCCTCAGTCTGGATTACACTGTTGTCATATTTAAGAAATCATAGACTGCTGAAGCGTGACAGGCATCCCCCAACTCCTAAACACAGATCCCTATGCAGGTGTCTGGTTCAAATCCTCTGATAGCTGATCTGACCTACTTGAGGACCTCTCATTTACTTCTCCTCATGTTAGACCTGGATCTAGACTTCTGGTAACCCTAGAAATTATACTCCATCTTGCCTGTTTATCAGATTTCCTATTCTGCCAAACTTAATTTTGATGGAATCCCAATCCATGCCAGACCTTTTCTTGTGTACCTTAATTTCTACTTTGTGAGACCAATTTTTCAGGAATTACAGTCCTTCCCAGACTAGATTACTTCCGTAACAGATACTCCCATGGATTGTTTCCCTGGCTCCTTCATTCTGTATTCATTTGACCATGACTGTATTTCTTGGCAGCATTAAAGCAAAGTGTGTTTGAAAAATCACAAAAAAGAGAATTATGCACTTTATTTTGTGACCTAAGAATATATGACTACAGATGTCCCAGTGAGTGTTCCTTAATAGCATTTTCTACTCAGTAGGACCTGCAAGTATAGAGACTAGAATTGCTTCTAAGTTGCTTTCTTTAGATACAATTTTTCTCCCTTCCCCTACCCCTTGATTAACATATTCATTCTAGAAAAAACGTGAGCAGCTAAAGTCTTTGAATGAAAAGGGGGTGGGTTGGAACACCCCTCAGCCACAGATGGCTGTCAGAATGAAATGAAGCTTATGTCTGCTGAGGGAATCAGACATTACTGTGAAATCTGGAGAGAAAAGAACGCAGCAGAAGGCCACATTTCTAAAGATGTTTGGCACCAAGTGGCATTGTGAGGGTTAATTTACTGCTAGAAACTGTCAAGCTTTTCATTCTCAGCAGACACACAATAGACAGATTCTCAAAGTGCCCATCATAATCACAGATGCTGGATTAATGCTAAAATGAAAGCTTCATAAATATTAAAAAACTGCAACTAATGATGTAGCACAGTCTGAAATAAGAACCAATTTGAAAAAGCTGAGAATGTGCCATATAGCTGTAGTAAGAATCTGACTTTCTCAAACCGATTGAACTGACTCAGTTCCTAACAGAAAAGAGGCTTATGCATATTAGGGGATGAATTGACTGCCAAACTTTACAAATTGCAAAGACTAATTACCATAATTAAGCCTTGGACAGAAGAGGAAAATTCCATTTATCTCAAGAATGACTCAGTGAAACTTCAACAAAGAGGGTGAAAAAAAAAGCACAACGATGGGGAAAATTAAACAGTGCCAATAAAAGAATAATTTTCACTTGGAGAAGGACTAGGAGAAAATTATGTTCAACTTTCCCTTGAAATGCAACACAATCCACCAATTAACATATAGGTCGGTGATCCTAAAACCAAAATTATCTGAAGTAGATGAGGTTGCAGTCAGGCTCCCCTATATCTTGGCAGGTCTCAGCTCCAGTTTCCAAGTGGAGTCTGAAGATCTCTGGGAATTACAACTGATCTCCAGATGAAATAAATCAGTTTCTCTGGAGAAAATGGTTGATTTGAAGGACTGAATCTACAGCATTATACCCTACTGAGGTTCCTCTCCTCCCCAATCCCTATTCTCTCTAGACTCCAGCTCTGAATCTCCAGGAATTTCCTTACCTGGAGATGGCAACCCTTGGACCATTACAGGTAAGCAAGACTACAATTAGGCATTTTATATTACACCAGGACTATGTCTATTAATGGGACTGTTCCAGCAAAACAAAAGGACACTGAAACCCGATCTCTGTCTGCTGCTTGATTCTTCACCTAACAGCCTTTTGTTGATGTTTAAGGTAGTACTGTACTTAAATCTTGCCTGCCAGGTATAATCTTGACAGGTACCTATTCTGGAAAGGACAGAAGGCACCACAGCCTAAAGAAGGATCAATAGAGACATTGCCAGTGGCAAAGGTCTATCAGGACTGGGGAAAAATGCTGAAACCAAAGCTACCTACTGATCCACTTTGTGTATGCCTGTGTGGAATGCTCAATATGTTTTCAGTTTGGGATGTGGTTTTTATGTAGCATCTTGATGACCATACAGTTGGGGTAAACATATTGTAATGCAATATATAAGAACTGCTTCAAAGCAAACCTTATGGAAATTGATGGGATGCTTCCATTATCAATGGCTTGGGGATTGGAGTGAATGATGAGCTAGTTCTTTTGGTACTATGTGTTCAGAATTTTAAATTGTCAATTTTTTTCCACATCAAACCTTTCTAGATATGCTAATTATACTCAAAAGTTTGCTTGTTAGGACTGCATCTATCACAGTGCCCTTGCTACTTAGCATTTTACTTTCAATTGCCCAACCAAAGAAAACAGAATAGCTACAGAAAATGGAGAATAAATTTATTCAATATTTTCTTTTTGTTTCAGAAATGGTCCCGTATCTATGTACATATGGCACAATCCACAACTTTTATACTTTTACAGGATCCAGATTTTTTAAGACCTATTGACAGAAATTTTCCTGTTCTCACAAAGATAAATAACATATCTACAAATACAGTCCTTAAAACCCAAACCAAAACTGGGCTGCTGCAAGATATCAGCCCATTCCACACAAGCCCCTGAAAACATTTTGCAAACATTTTCAAAATGTTTCTCAAAACCCTCTGTCTCACTGACCCCCTCAAAAACACTTCCTGGCTGCCATTTTGTAGTAATTCTATTTTTTTAAAAAAACTTCTTAGTTCTGTAACTACAAAGCTTCAAAGCCTCATGCTGCAGTTCTCTAGGAGTCATATCTACATAGCTATGGAGACACGACCCCCTCCAAAAAAACCTGACAGAAATACAGCTTGAGACAGTCATTGTAGTGTGAGCTCAGAAAATGGCACTGATGAGGAAGTCCAGGGACTGCAGAGAGGTGTGGGAAATGTTTTTGCATAGTGCATGATTTTTTTTCAAAATGTTTTCAAAGAAGAATTCCTAGGGAACAGCAGGCAAAGAAAGCATTTTCAGGCAGGAAATAAAATCTGAAGATCCTCTGAAGATGCCAGCAACAGATGCAGGCGAAACGTCAGGAGAGAATGCTGCTAGAACACGGCCATACAGCCCGGAAACCACACAGCACCCAAGGAAATAAAATGTTTTGGGCAAAAAAACCATGTGGAACTCCATGAAGTGAACATTTTATTTCCTGCCTCAAAACATTTTATTTGATTTGTACAGAAAGAGCCAATGTTTAAATTCATAGATTGGGCTGTTAAAAGGATCATTTGACTGCTGCTTTGTAGAATCATGGAGATGAGTAATACATAACTTTTCTGGAAATGTATCCATGAACAGAATTTACAGGCCAATCTAGAGGCTTTGCTGCCACAGCACCTCCAGAGGGCAACAAAAACCAGAGAATCCCTGGCTGCCTGAAAAGCCCCCACTGGCAGAAACAGACTTATGCCCCTCTTTGAAAAGCCCACTGGAAAGCTAAGATCAGCTCCACTCCTGGAAATGCCCCTGGCTCAACCCAGCCATGTGGCATCCTTAGCTAGGCTGGAAAAGCTCTGGGGCAGGCATCTTTTCCTGGGTTAGGCATTGTTGAGTCATGTGGTGCCGTTCCACTGTCCTGTTTGACCTTCCTGCTGGCATAGATGCCACTTATGCCAGTGGGGTGGGCAAATGCATTGGCAAAACTTCTTTTAGGGCTTTCTCAAGTCCTAAGGGGGGAATTGGTGGAAATTGGTACAAACTTTTAATGTAAGCAGCAGCGTATTTTATGTTTACACAAAAAGTACTGAATAAATCTGTTCCCATCTAAGATAGTTTACAGTCCAGACATAACATTTATTTGTGTAGGCTGAACAATAAACACAAACAACACAGTTATAGCAATATAGTCATTCACTATTGAAATGAAGAAACTGACTATCTGAAAAAACAGTTTAAAGGTGTGACCCTTTATGAGAGGTGGGGATTGAATGAGTCTTGAGATTGACTCAGCCTCAAACTACACAGCTCTCTTTCTCACTGGACTACCGCAGGGTCTCTAGTGTCATGCAAACAGTCTCATGCAAACAGGACTTCGGCAGGATTAGTAAAATTCTGGTTACACCCTGCCCAAACACACATTCTTTCTATCTTACTTTCTTTGTCTATGGTTGAGGACTAGTTCTTTTGCTTCACTATGAAAATACCTCAGTATTTTGCTTTCATGGTAGCACAGCACCACAAACTGGCATGATGGGTGATATACTACAAATGTTCCAACAGTGTGTGAATAAGTTGTTGAGATGATATGTGAGCTTATTCAAATACATAAAGATGTAATTTTAGTGCAAGTCAAGTAAAATTCACAATTAAATGTTCTGAGCCTCACCTGTAAGTCTAATGCTGTACAAAAGCCAAAAGAAATTATATAGCTGTTACGTATTTAAGTAAATCATATGTTTCCTACAACTCACTTCAGAAATTGTGGCATTTTGGATCAGATTTTGACAAGTATGGTAACAGAAAAGTATCAGAGGTCTAGCTGGATATCAGAACTAAATGGGAACTAAATAGTCTTGAAAGCTGTCACTAAAACAGCCTGGATTCATCTCACATACTGTTGTGTGCTGCCACTACATGGTGCTAAACAGGAAGTTAGAATCAACAGTCTGGTATCAGCAGTCTGGCATTTGGCCTAAAATGCCAAATTAATTTTGAATCATTGTGGAAGAACACACAGAGTTCATTTCCTCTTCTCTCAACAACACTTCCATAGCCAACCTGAGCAATCGGATATTCTCCCTCTCTCTCTCAGTGGGTGTGTGTATGTATGTGGTGAAAACATACATTCCACAGCCAATTCAACACTGCAGAAAATATGAAGCTGCTTCCCCCTCCTCCACCAGCATCTGGCATGTCAGGTTTATTCACAGAGGATTAAAGAATAAGTGACAGCTATAACCAAGAAAAGTGTTTCAGTACTTCACCAGCAAGACACTGATTGACTGATCTCATAATAGCCATTCACAGTTCAACACCTTCACTGAAAAATGCCAACACTTAAGATGTGCATGCTTCATCTGATCCTTTGTTTGATGGGTCATTCATTGAGTACTTGTGTTAGACCCTACTCGGTACGCATAACATATAATTTAACATGAATAACCTTTAGGTTATGATTAGAAAAAAAGTTCAAGAAACCCGAGCTCAGAAACAACCATTTTACTTTTTTAAAAATTCATTACATTTATATTTGTTTTTTGAATATGTTTTTCATATACCTGCAATGCTCTTCTTGAATATTTTACAACAAATATGCTTACTTGTTGCCTTTTTCTTTCCAAATCTTACTTTCCTTTGATTTTTCATTTAATCTATCTTTTTAAAAATGTGCTTTCTTCTTTGCTTTAATCTCTTGTTCATACCATCAGTCATTTCAGCATACTGGAACCACATTTCTCTTTATTGGCTACTTCCCTCACTTTACTGCTTTGCTTAGATTATGATTCATGGGCAGATACTTGTTCTTATTTTTAACCCTGAAAATATTTCCTGCAATGTTTAATATAATAAGAAATTGAAACTTTCAATCACAGAACATTTCCTAGTTTCCACTGACCTTAATCCAAGGCAATGTAAGCACAGCAGTAGGCTGCTAGTGTACCAGCACTTATATATTTGTCAATACTGGTTACATGTATAGTAGAAAGAGTTGGACAGCCATATTTATTCAAAATCCAAAACCAAGAATGAAATTCATTTAAAATATTTTATTAGGACCAAACTGAAACAAAACATTGTGCAAGTTTTCAAGCCTATGAGGACTCTTCATCAGACTTAAATCTCTTTTTGCCATTGCTTTTTTGTTTTGTTATAATATTCTGTGGCAGAATTCCAAATGTGCCCAGAGGATCGGAAAGGGTGTGGACCCCTGATGTAAGGAGTCACAGCCAAGTTATAAACATCTATTGCCACCCGAAGTCGAGACTGGTACTGCTCCGAGTCCCCAAACATAACACCAACACAACACTCATGTATGTAGGGTTAAAATTTTGGCCATAGCCAACCATTTTATTGACACAGAATGAAAAGAAGCATGAGGTGCAGCATGGGATCTGATTTGTACACTGGGCAGCCCGAGTGCTGTCCCCCAGTGAAATCTTCCTCCGACTGTTGGAGGAAACCGTTTAAGCCTTGCACTGCAATTGTTGGAACTCAGCAGAGGGCCTCATGCTGGCGATCCGGTTTTGTGCAGCACAGCCATAGTGGAACTCAGCTGGGCAGAAGGTCCCATGCTGAAGAACCATTTTACTGCCAAGGAATGCAAGCCTCAGTAGCCCCTGCTTGGGTGTCCTGCCTCGTGGCTTGCCCCAAACCTCTCAATGAGGTACCACCAAAGAGGGCTAGGTCCCTAGCTGCCCTCACCATCAGATCAGTTCCCATGCACAACCCACTGGCATGGCTATGACAGCGAACACATGCATTAACATTGATTGACAGGGGAGAGGTGGGTGTGAAAACTCACCACACCAGCCTGAGAAGAGGAAGGCCATGGGGCCACTCGCCCCTTTTTATGTCATGATGCTGTGCCGGCATCATGACTTCTTTTGCCCATGATGGGCATGGCCACTGCCTGCCCCCTGCTCTTTAAAGGGAAGGTGCGGCGGGGGGCTCTTTGCCATGCTCTTACCTGGCCAGCAATGGCAGCCGTGCTAATTTACAGCTTTGAACCACATGGACCCGCCACCATGCTTGGGTCCTAAAGGAACTGTTGTGATGTCAGACGTGTGTTCCTTCCAGGTCATGAACCACATGTTTATGTTTCACTGAACTTAATATGACTTACTTCTGAATAAGCATGCATAGGGCTACACTGAAAGAAGCATGAGTGTTTTACAGCAACAGAAAACCTACAGTTGGTTCAAGCCTGTTTATATTTGCATGCATTATGTTGCATTCATTGACTGTCCCAACCCCATTGAATTCAGAACTCTGCTTATCAATAAGACCACACTGATTTATTGTGTGGTCTATTGCCTAGGATTCTAGACAGCTGCCAATTATCACAGTGCTTCTTATCCTACATAAACAGCACCATATTTTGCCCCTGCTTCTGTGCTGTCTAAAAGAGGAATTCTTTTGAAAACAGCGATCAAAACTGCTTCTAAAATCATACCAAAAAGCCTTTCAAGGCTAAGGAGTTTAACTGGTATTGTTCTCTTCTGCTTTTAATTTCTGTTATAGTTTTATTTTTATAAACAGTGAATTTCTCATATTTGTTTCAGAAGCAATATTAATTATCCTAACTTGAAATGATGGATCTATTTTCCAGTCAATTGATCAATTACTGTCTTGGTCCATAATGCGGAAATATATATGGGCTGCACTAAATTAATAAATTAATATGCTGGACCAATTTTAATACCTTTGTCTATTGTATTATGTGCTTGAGAAACACATGAGGAAGAAAGGACAGAGATGCCACTATTGAGTACAGGTGGAAGCACAGTGCTGGAAGGACAGGCTCGGAAATGGGAAGAAGGGATTAGTGGAGAGAGAAAGGGGATGAGAGAGGAATGAGAGTGCGATATGATTGATTGATTCTAGAGTGTGTGTGGGGAGGGGGCTGTGCTGAACTGGCAGAAAGTGTTAGAGAGTCAGAGAGCACAGAAGGTGACAGGATTTCAGAGTGAAAGGACTGGGAGTATCAAAACTCATCAGAAAGAGTTAAAACTCTGTGAGCATGGCAGAATGTGTTAGGGCTTCTGAGTGAAAAAAAGCCAGTATTTAGTCAGTGTGTCAGCATCTATACAGAGAAAATCCGAGCCTCAATAAACTCGGTCAAAATAAAGGCAGAGTCTGAGAGAACTATGGGTGATTCCTTACAGCAAATGCATAATGGGTTGCAGTAATTATAAAGGAACCAGTTTTTCTTTTTCTGGGTCACATGAATGCCAAACAGGCAGTAATTGGAGCTCGTGGTAACACTCTGGGATGCTTTTGCGCCTTCACATGAAGATGCTTCTCTCTATAAAAGAAATTTCCTGCTTCACACAGAAAAATGGTCCTGCAGCCATGGTAACCATCTCACAATATGATTGGTTGCACCTTTGTAGCTGTGCATGTGTAACATGCACTTTAAAAAAGGAGGGAGGGGCCTCCCTGCAATGATAGGGCAATGGCAGGTGAAATCTCCCTGACTGTGGACAGTGCGGTGGAAGGGAGGGTTTCCTGCCTGACCATTCATGTGGCAGTGCCTCCAACCTCGCATTTTACAAAAGAATTGCTGGTTTATCAATTTTTGAAAGTCCCAGGTTGAGGGAAATAAAACGGGGCAGACCCAGGCAAAGCCCCCCCCCCCCACACACACACATGGTTTGTATTGCATCCTACATTCATTTATATTTGCTGTGTGTGGAATCCACCTATGAGAGAAGCTATCAGAAAGTGTTAGAGTCAATTTATGTTGAGTGATGTCCTCAAAGTATTTGTTGCCTCAGCTTTATTTTATTTTATCTTGTAAATATTTTGCTTGAAACCTTGAACTTACCTATCAGTTACAAATAAAATCTTACTTCGAAGAAACATCAGAAACCCACCCTATTTTCCTTAGAACCACGTATAGGCCATCTACTTTGCCTTATAAGCTTGTACACACTACCAAAAGGAGATAAAGGGTGTTTTTTCGGGGGGGGGGGGATTTATATTCCTGGTGGAAGCTACCATATGGGGAAGAATTAAAGAAATAAATATTAGTTGGCATTTATATATTTAGTTTTAAAGTGGAATTCCACTGCAAGATGGGGATTTGAACCTGGGTCTCAAAGACCCTGTTATGAAGCACTAACTGCTGCACAATGCTGGCTTTCATAGAGTGGCTACTGTTGAACATTAGCATGCAGCCAGACCAAGTTGAGTCATGCAAATTGGGGGGTATCAAGTTACCCAGTGGGTGCTTCAAAAACTAGAGTTGCCAACCTCCAGGTGGGACCTGGAGATCTCCTGAAATTAAACTGAATTTCAGAAGAGAACATGGAGAAAATGGCTGCTTTGGATGGTGGTCTCTATGGCATTATAACCTGCTGAGGATATTATATGGCATTATATCCTGCTGAGTCATCTTCCCTCCCCAAACCATGCCATCTTCAGACTTCACTACAGAATTTCCACAAATTTTCAAACCTGGGACTGGCAACCCTAGCTAGGTCTTATCCCTACTAGTTCTCTCTCAAAGGCCAAAATAGGTTTTTCCCCTTGTCTTTTTACTCACACAAACAAAGCCTTGGAATACTGTGACTGTCCAGCAGTAACTGTTGAGGAAATCCATTGTTTAAAGCTACAGGTGTTCCTTTTATAATTCTGGCTTTTTTAAAAACTCCCCAATATATTTTTTTTAATGTCACATTTTTCTGAAAACCTGGAACCCTTTTCAGGCCTGCAGTAAGATCCGTCTTGCCCATTCACAGCTCCAGTCACCAGATTTAAGCATGCAAAAATTTGTCTGACTTCACTATTAGAATATAAACTGATATATGATAATAGTGTGTTAACAGTAAAATCATGCTAAGATACAAGAATCTATCAGTGCTACATTTGAAGCGCCTCTGCAGCCATTCTGAGTGAAAATTTGAAGCATTTCCCACATCAGACTTTTATATCTCTCTGCACTTGAGTGTGTTTATATTATAGTAAATTTGACTCTCGTATGTTTTCCCTTTGTTTCTTTATATTCCTTGGGCAAACAGCTTTTTTTTTTTGCTTCTGCTGTAAAGTGGTGGTTTTCAGAACATAAAGGTTTGGCTGTGTACCTTCCCTAGCTGTAGTGAAGTACTGTGCAGTCATGGCAGTATTATCTCCATCAGTTAAGGTTACTTTTCCTGTTCAGAAGATTTAATACACTTGACCGAAAAGGCTGAGTGCCAGACTGGGAAAACAGATTTTCACAGAGACCTCATATACAATTGCCTGTTTATATGTGAAAGTTATATGGAGATTAAGATCACAATAGCAAAGGTTCATATGTCCGCACAGACCACTAATGTGCTGGTTTCATTATCTGCACTAAAAATATTTGTATACAGTTTTATTGAGTGCCAAGCTCTCACTTTCCACAGAGCTGAATGTCTCAAAATGGTAGTGGTAGTGCCTGACAACTAAAGAGCCTTCAAGTTTCAAGTGAACTGGACCAAGAGGTCCACTTCTGTGGCCCCCTGAACAAAATGCCCCAGAAATGCCCCATTATTTCCATGCTTTCTTCAGGGCACAGGATAATGAAAAACTTAAAAGCAAGCAACCACTGGCCAAAAGCTTCCTTATGAAAACTGCACCAACAAGGCCAACAGCACCAACATCAAACCAAGGAATCCCAGCAGAACCACTGACTAATGCATCTGATGCCAAGACAGAGAATTCAAGCCAAATCTACTGGAGCAACAAATGGGAGTCCAGGTAAGCAGAACTAATGTTAACCATAGAAGCCAAACAGAACCCGGTGCCAATGTGGCAGTACAATCTCAATAGAACCAATGTCAAACAAGAGAATCCCAGCAGAGACAACATGGCAAACTTCTCATAATATTACACTTTATTTTTCTTGAGAGCTGCCTCCCTTCCTCCTCCCTTTCATCACTGAAAGACCTGCAAAAAGCAAGAAAGCAAAAAAAAGTTTGGTGCTTTAAAACATCATCCTTGGATATTTCCAGGAATATTTTTGAATATTTCCAGGAATATTTGGGATTGAGATACCTAGACTGACTCTAATTTTCTAATGTTTATCCAGATTCAGAATATACCCACCAAATACTGATAAGGTATTTTTGGGGTACATCTTCAGAATGGATATATCTGAGTGAACATTCCTAATCACTGAGTCTGGATTGAATGAGTTAATCTTGCCTAAATCTGGTTGGGTACCCACTACTGCATCAGACTAGGACAGGGGTAAGAAATCTGGGGAATATATGCTGACAATGGTATATCAGATTAACGTTCTTAGCCCTCAGGGATAGATTTCTGCCCAACAAACTGAGACATTAACTGTACTTCTGGGGGGGCAGTGATTAAGGAGGAAACAACAGGCTCAGCTTACACTCATAATCACTTGAGTTACCAACTTCTTGGACAAAAAAATGTCCTTTACCTTTAATAAAGATTTAAAAATAAGTTATTGGGAAGGTGATATTATTTACTCCACGGCATGAAAAGCATCTGTTGTCTATTTCCATACATTAATATCTCATTAAACAGAAAGGATTCCCCCCTCCACCCAGACTGCTGACAACATTATAATCTCCTAGGTCCCTTTCGCACATGCAGAATAATGCATTTGCAATCCACTTTCAGTGCACTTTGCATCTGTGCAGAATGGCAAAATCCACTTGCAAACAGTTGTGAAAGTGGAAAGTGCATTATTCAGTATATGTGGAAGGGCCCCCAGACATGCACAGCAACTAGCCAAGGCCAAGTGAGTCCAAAGATGTTGGCAGCACCACTGCAGTTTTTCTTACATATATGGTCTGGTATAACCTCCATCCCTTCCCCATTTTTTTTACTAGCACAACGACATCATCAACATTTTTTTTCAGTACCTGGGTCAAAAAGATTGTCCACCTGGTCTAGGATATGATGTTGGATAGTAAGAGCTGCTGTGGCCTATCACAGTTCTACTATCCAGCCATAGGTGATTTGTCAGACAGTTTTAATTCTGAATGTGTATACCCAGTGACAGACCATAAGCTTTTCTTAGTTACGATTGTATTTATGAATTATTCTGGTGAAATTTCTTTAAGTTGTTTAATTTTAATTTTATTTTAAATCAAACAATTTTTGTAACCCGCACAGGGACTTTGGTGATGGGTGGTAATATACAGAAAATAAATAAATAAATATATAAATATCTAAGCTCTCAGGGAAGCCTATTATAGATCACTCCCAGATATACAATGATTATATCTCACAGATAAAATATCCACTCCATAGTTTTGGCAGTCTGTACATAGAATCATACTGGAGCACAGTCTGCCTCGGTTACTTTCTATTGTTTCAGTCTAAGTACATGCATGTTACTTGAATAAAGATGGGTTTATTGTATTTGACAATTGCACACATTTCTTTTCAGTGGGGATACACAATGGTTTTGAACATAATTGTTCCCTTCTACATTTTATCTTGTGAGGAGGTTGAGAGAGTGATCTGCCCAAGGGCACACAGTAAGCCTTCATGGGGGGAAAAAGTTCCAATGTATCTCACATCCTGTTCCACCGGACCATATTGGATCTCATTGCTGAAAGGGCTCAGGAAGAAGTGAATGCTTCACTGATTAAGGGTGTTTTTCCAGCTTCCTCAAAGATGCTAATAAGACCCTCCTTGAAGGAGCTCTCTGACACAAACATTTAAAACAAATACCAGTTGTTTGAACATATGAGTTATTTGAGCAAGGTGCCTTAGCAAGATAATGTCACAACACCAAGCTTTGTTGAATAAAATGGATTTTCTGGACAACTTCAATTTGGCATGAGAACCAGATTTTCTTTTTATTTGAAACAGCCTTGATCCCTCTTATAATGTATTCTGGGATAGGGACATAAAACCCCAACTGGTTTTCCTGGGTTTCTCAATGGTTGAAACCATCAATCCTATTATTCTTCTAATGAGTTGGCAGGGATATGTGTTGAAGTATTTGAAAATGTTCCTCCCACCTAAAATCAACCATAGGTTCCAGAAGGGATTAGTGTAATAATACTTCTAACTTGCACGTTAAGAAGTGATTTAAGTATCTGGACTTTTGCTTCATATAAGTTTGAAAGAAGGCTCCTTAGCTGGAATCTATATGTTCTTTCAAGATGCAAATACTGAGTATAGTGATGTTCTTCATAATTTGATTAGTAATTGTACCCGAATAATACCCTAATACTGGAACATCTATTGCATTACAATAATGAATGTGCAGTTTAACCTTATAATCTTTCTAAGTTATACTTAGTTGTTTGTGCCTACTTTGTCAAGACTCCTGTATGCCCCTAGATAATGAAGATTTATTGACTCTGGATGAATTAATCCTTTTAAATCTGAATCATAGAAGCATAAAGTTGGAAGAGACCAAAAGGGCCATCAAGTCCAACCCCCTGCAATGCAGGAACACACAATCAAAGCACTCCAGATAGCCATCCAGTCTCTGTTTAAAAACCTCCAAAGAAAGAGACTCCACAACTCTCCAAGGCAGTGAATTCCACTGTCAAACAGTCATGAGTCAGGAAGTTCTTCCTAATGTTTAGGTGGAACCTCTTTTCCTGCACCTTGAATCCATTACTCCATGGCCTAGTCCAGTGGTGGTGAACCTTTGGCACTCCAGATGTTATGGACTACAATTCCCATCAGCCCCTGCTAGCATGGCCAATTGGTCATTCTGGAAGGGGCTGATGGGAATTGTAGTCCATAACATCTGGAGTGCCAAAGGTTCGCCACCACGGGCCTAGTCTCTGAGGCAGCAGAAAAAAAGTTTGCTCCCTCTTCGACATGGCATACCTTCAAATATTTAAACATAGCTATCATGTCCCCCCTCAACCTACGCTTCTCCAGACTAAACATCCTAGCTCCCTAAGCTTCTTTTCATAGGGCATGGACTCCAGACCTTTTACCATTTTTTTTGCCCTCCTCTGGACCTGTTCCAGCTTGTCAATATCCTTCCTGAATTGCGGTTACCCAGAACTGTACACAATATTCCAGGTGAGGTCTAGACAATGCAGATTAGAGAGATTACATCCCTCAATCTTGACACTATACTCCTATTGATACAGCCCAGAATCGCATTGGCTTTCTTGGCCGCCACATCACACTGTTGACTCATGTTTAGTCATGGTTTACTCCTAGATCCCTTTCGCATGTAGTGTTGTCAAGCCAGGTGTCACCAATCCTATATTGCATTTCATTTTTTCTGCCTAAGTGTAATATCTTACATTCATCTCTGTTGAAAGTCATTTTGTTCATTTTGGCCCAGCTCTCTAATCTGTCCAGGTCATTTTGAATTCTGACTCTGTCTGGGGTATTAGTTACCCCTTCTAATTTGTTGTCATCTACAAAACTGATTAGCATGCCCTCTATTCTATCATCCAAGTCATTGATAAAAATACTGAATAGCACTGAGCCCAGGACAGAACCCTGTGGCACCCCACTAGTCACTTCTTTCCAGGATGAAGATGAGCCATTAATGAGCACACTTTGAGTACGATCAGTCAACCAATTAGAAATCCATCTAATAGTAGAATTGTCTGGTCCACATTTCACTAGCTTACTTGTGAGAATATTATGGGACACCTTGTCAAAAGCTTTACTAAAATCAAGGTATGCTACATCCACAGCATTCCCTTCAACCACCAAGCTTGTCACTCTATCAGAAAAAAGAGATAAGATTGGTCTGGCATGACTTGTTTTTCAGATGCTGACTTTTTGTGATCACAGTATTCCCTTCTAAGATCTGGCAGACCGTCTGTCTAATGATCTGCTCCAGAATCTTCCCTGGTATCGATATCAGGCTGACTGAATGGTAATTATTAGGATCCTCCTTTTTCCCCTTTTTGAAGATGGAGATAACATTAGCCCTCCTCCAGTCCATTGGGACTTCTCCTGTTCTCCAGGAGTTCTCAAAGATTATAGCAAGTGGTTCTGAGATTAAGTATGTCCATAAGCACATTCAGAGTGAAATACTACTAAATAAAGGGTAGTAGTAAATAAATGTATTTGAGACTGATGCTAGATACAGATTTCAAATTTCATTTAGGGAAAATGAATTCACATTATTTTTTAATAATGTGGTACCAAGTAATGCATAATTAACCACTACATTTTTATTCTCAATATTTCATGAAAAACACATTCAATGTAAAGTACAAACATCTACCACAAATTCAGATTGTTTAATTATATTCTGCTTCCTGTGTCATTCTTAATGCAACCAGAAGAGGAGGAGAAACAGAATATAAACAGCAATGTAGCAGATAGTCTTTATGAAGCTGTCAGATAATTTACATCTGGACAAATGCAATATGAGAAGATAATGTGGAATTTAAAACAAAGAAAATAGATATTATCTTTTTGACCAAGTTCATAAATCTTTTTGAGCCTGAAAATGGTGGCGGATAAAACTTTGGCCAACTGAGACAAACATGAGTTCCGCTACTTGTTCTACATTATATGAAAGAGTCTGTATTAAAACCATCTGGAAATAATGGGAAAACTCTGTGTGTCATTTGATCCTTTCTTTGTCTGCAAGACATGAAATGGAAGGAATTTCCCAATTAATTGTTGGCTGTGTTTTAAGACCACACTGTGAAGTCTATTTTTAAAATGTTTTAATTGCATTAGATCACCCTCTTATATGAAAAAGTGCATATATCACACATTATTAGCTTACATTATGTTCCTACACTCGTTCAGTTGGAGATGAAAAGATCAGCATGATAAGTAGAAAAACAGAATTCTGGCAATAAACATTGAAAAATCCACAGCTATCAAGAGGACAGCTATGGAAAAGAAGAATGGGAACAAAGTTCTAAAACTTTATTGAAAATAATAGCATCAAATACATCAAAGATATCAGAAGATTATACAAAGAACTGATGAAATTGACTCTAAAAGATGTAACATGCAATTTCTCTCCAGAAAGTCAAGCTGTCCAGGCTATTATTTGTAGCTTTTGAGTGAAATTAATTAGCACTACTCCTGACATAGCCAAAATTGTTACTATAGGTGAATTACTGCCTTCCTGGTCTCTTTCTCTTTGTGTTCCAAAATAATTTTTTTAAGGTTTCAGAAAACCATTCCTGCATTTTCTGAGCCATTTTCTCTATTTTGCTAGGCTTTTCCATTGACCTAACCACAGCCATTTTAGAATCTTTCATGCTTTTCTGACTCTTTTAGAAGCACGAGCCTACCTGTTTCTCTCAGAACTAGTGTATATTTTTGTTCAGGTTATCACCCCTGAAAGGTTACTTGTTTTTTACAAGAGAAAAAGGACCCCAAAACACACCCCATAAGAACATACAGTTTCTGAAGTCCAGCTAAGACTTGAAGGAAGGTCCACTTTGTCTTATCACATCAAAGACACTTGTAACATGTATACAACATGTAATTACGCATGTCCATGGTGACGTGTTATGGCACCATAGGTAGTTGTTTTGAACACAGTGTAAGTGGAGACCCAAAACTCAACAAATGGTTAACCTCTCCCCATCTGAAGGAGATTCAGACAGTCAGTCCATCTGAACTGCAGCACTATAGTGGACTGCCAGGTATATATTGTTGTTATGTATGAGTGTTTATTACTTCATTCTCTTTGTTACTTTTGGAGGCTTGTTTATGTGAATTTCTGGGAGAATGGGGGTATAGTGGAAAATTTTCTCAATACCGCCAATCCTGTTCCTCTCAAGGAGGGATCTGATCCGCCCCTCTTCATCGACATATTGCAGCTGTGTAATTTGATTGTGAATATATTCCCCTCAAAAGCTTAACTTTGGTATAGTACTACCAGGTGCAGGCCATCCCTGCAAGGTAGAACAGCATTAAATAACATTTGAGCCAATTTTATTTCTAATGAAAGAGCAGGGCCGGATACTGAGGGAAAGAAAGAGTCCACGGTAGGTATCCACAGTTCTATGGTTCTGTGGTTCTTCTAACTGAAGAATATGTTGTTGTCTGGCCTGGAGTATCCTCCTTCACATTGACTTCATTTCAAGAATTTGCAGAATTTTCAGAGATGCAGAATTTTCAGAGATGAACACAATGGAACTGTGAATTCTTTTGGATACTTTCACCTGAATGTGGACTTACATGCTGCTAGTGATGGCACCAGGGCCCCGCCCCCCGTGACACCCCACTCCCACTTACCTTTGTTCAGCGGGCTGCTTTTTGCAGTCAGCTAAACTCCGGATGCAAATAGCAGCTGGCTGAACTCTGCAGCTGGCTGAATTCCAGGCTGCTCTGGACTGCCCCCTTGTGGGGCCCCACCCCTCTGCCCCCCCACTTACCACTTACTTGCTCTTTGCAGCCGGCTGAACTCCAGGCTGCTCCTAGATGCCTCCCCATGGGGCCCCGCCCCCTGCCCCCCACATACCTTCATCCAACTTGCTGCTCTTTGCAGCTGGCTGAACTCCAGGCTGCTCCAGGCTTCTGCCAGATGGGGGAAGGAGGAGGGGTGTAGGGCGCAGCTACGCCACTGGATTTTAGGAGCATCTATCACTGTTGACACATAACAGTTTTTCTCTGCATGGAATGCAGGAGAGTCAACATGATGATGTGCTCATTTTGAGCCTCCCAGAGCTTCCCTCTGAAACTAGATCAACGGAATGCCTCCTTTGATCCAACTCAAAGGAGGAACTGTGGGGTGGCTGCCGGTGGACTCCCTATGTGTATGCTTTGCCCACAACTATTGTGGGGAGGCACCTAAGTTCTGTATTTCCTCCCTCTCTTTTGGTCATTTAAAAGTGAGTGACAGTGAAACCTTATAACATGGCCCAGCTGCCAAAGGGAATGCAAAGGGAGGTTTCAGGTGGACCCTGCATAATTTCAACAGCACAGACATACTGGAGGAAAAGGGAAAGGTTGGGGTAGTGGCAGTAGCAGCAAGTGGCATGGAGTACCATTCCTACATACTCTCTCACCATTCGCTGCTGCTGCTGCAGTGGAGTGGGACACCTTTTTTGTCTTCCTCTGTGAAATCTCTAGTTATTCTACAATAACACACACATATATTGATGTTCATTAACATACATAAAGACCTCATACTGAATCAGATTTTTGATCAATCAAGGTCAGTATTGCATACTCAGACTACCAGCAATTCTCCAGAATCTCAGGCACAGATCTCTCACATCACCTATTAACTGGTCCTTTTAACTAGAGATGCCAAGGATTGAATTTGGGACCTTCTGCATGTGAAGCAGATGCTCTACTACAGGGCCACACTCGGTCTCTCACATAAATGACAGTAACTGGTAGTGATTGACATGGTCCATAGGCAAAGTGTGCAACATCAGGACAGGGGTAAGTTGACTAAGATTTCAGGGGAAAGAATTAGATTGGCAGCACACATACACATAGAGACATTTAGTGTAATATGGTATCACTTTCCAAACTTTTAATGATTGAATGGACAGATAGAAAAGATATTTAACTCCAGATACAAAGTAGCCCAAATACAGTGAAACTTGGTACCACTTGCATGGCTGAAAGGAATGTATTTCAGTATTCAAATATTTGTATTTCTGAATTGCATGATAAAATCCATTTGGTCTAAAAATAAAGTGTTCCAATTTTATTTTTTGAGTGCAAACCTACTGACATTTCATAGCTTTGAAGAACAGCAAAACAAACTTCTGAGATATTCAGCAATCTTGCTCAGAGATCAGGACATGTTTATTTAGCAATTTGAGTGAGTCAGACACATAAATATTTTAGTTTTAATTCAATCGCGTCTCTTGCAGTCAATGAATCTGAATTATTCTGATATCTGAGGAGTCTTTTCAAGGGAGGTCCTGGAACTATGAGTCCCAGATGAAAGTGCCAGAAATTCTGCAAACTTCCTGTTTAATAGCATTTTCCTATTTTGTTGTAATACAGTTAAATTATGGGTAAGTGTCCTGTGATATTTGTGCCTCCATGAACAATCTTTAAGTCAGAAGGAAAGTTCTGTTTGGAACAAAAAGACTTTCTTAAAAAAAACCTTTTAGCTAATTATACTTTACTGAAAGAAATTATTCTCTCTTACTGATCAAGATTTCTAACTACTTATGGAAGTGTAGAAAATTCTCATTGTATAGGTGGACATTACAAATGGCATTTTGCCTGTATAATTGTAGGATCACCAAAATAACTTAGTATTTTTTTTGAGATCACAGTGGGGTTTTCAAGGCAAGAGACATTCAGAGGTGGTTTGCCATTGCCTGACTCTGCAACACACCCTGACACACCTTGGAGGTCTCCCATCACAACCCTGGTATTCCTTAGAGGTCTCCCACCATGACCCTGGTATTCCTGGGAGGTCTCCCATCCAAATATTTGTGAGGATTGACCCTTCTTAGCTTCTGAGATCAGACTAGATTAGAATTGCCCAGGCTATATATTTCAGTGCTTGTTTCCATTTATTTAATATTAAGTCAATATTTATATTTCTGATGGAAATTGTAGGGTTTTTTAAAAAAATGAACAGGGATTATGTTACATCTGTGTTCTGCACAGCTGTTACCACAGTGATGCTCTAAATAAATGTTTGGTAGGAAGAAGGGCCAGGAAGACAGGACTGCTCTTATTGCTTATTTTGGACTGCCAGACTACACTCCTGGAATTCAAGGGGAAAGGAAACCAAGTTAATATATGTGATTTACAAAAACTCAGTCTGAGGAAGTTTAATAAACTCTCAAATGAACAATCCAGTCTTGTTTAAATTTTAAATGCCAGTGTACTTCTCCCATCCCCACATCTATAAGTCTGTCACATTGAAAGCCTTTCATCCTTCTGAGCCTTACAGTTTGCAAAATGAAAACAAGCAGCTGGATATAACAACAAGTCTATTGTGAAGATACCCCCCCACCCTGCCTTCATTACTCTTCATGTTTTGTCAAATCATCTGCGGCAGGCCTTGTGGTATCAATGTAGAAGAGCACATTCTGTAAGCAATTTCATGGACACAAAGCTATTTCATGCTAGAAGCTTCTGGAATTTAGCAGCTAACTATAGATGCTGCAGAACTACTTTTTATCACTGGTGTCAAATTCAGTCCAAATAGACCACAAAATTCCTTTAGCGTTAGCTGCAGTTATAGGGTTTGGAAACCTTTACAGAAATTCAGACAGAAAATGATGTTTCTTTAGAAACAGTAAGAAATAAAATTGCAGTGATTTTAAACAGAGATTTTTTTTTCCTTTCCTTGTTACAGGGACGAAATATAATTTCTACAGTATTAGGCATCTTGGGAACAGTTTTATGGAGGGATAGTCCATAGATTCTAAATAAATAAAATAACACAAGCTTCATATTATTCATTACAATTATTATTTACAATTTATTTATTTATTGTTTATTTATTGTTTAGACTTCTATACCGCCCAATCCCCTAGGGGCTCTATTTACTATTAACTACAAATTAATGTTTCTCAAAGAACACACATTCTTGACTTTCATATCACTATCTTGTTGTTATGGCATTAATAGAGACGGATTCTGCACGGGCAGACTTAACTGGTGTTGGCCCGATAAAAACATCGTTTGGGGGGAAACTTCTCATGGCTGCCACCTCCAAATCGAGGCAGTACCGCTCTCCCCCCCATGATGTTTTGTTGCTCAATGAGCGACGCAAATGAAAAACAGTGGCGTCCACTCAGTGCTGAGCTAATGGCCCTGGGTGGACACTGCTGTTTTCTGGTGCACAACTTCTGTTTTTAAACTTACCTCCATGTCCCTACATAGCTCTGTAAGGACAAATGGACACCCCCCACCCTCTGACCCCCGGGCCATTGCCTGGGCCATGGGGGCATGTCCCCTTGTCCTGACAGAGCTGCGCAGGGCCACCCACACACAATCCTCTTTTGTAATTTATATTTGTAGCCAGTGGGCATAGCGGTCTGTATTCTGGTTATACACATTGCCCACATCCTTTGTATCTTGTCCCTTTTGTTGCCATTTTTTTGCCAGTAGCTAAAGATTTCTTATTTCATTTGGAATTTGCTCAGTGATCCTGCCTAAAGTTTTAGATGTTTTTATATTTTATATGTATTTAACTCTGATTTTAATTGTAATTATTGATGGTTTTTGAGATGTGATTTTGTTATGTATGTGTTAATGTGTTAGTTGCCTTGATGGTCCTTAGAAGGGCAGAAAAGCAGAGTACAAATTTTGTAAAATAAATAAAAGGGAACTGATATCTTTAGTCTGGAGGTCAGTTATAATTCTGAGAACACCAGGCCCCATTCAGGGACTGGCAACTCTAATAGCATTAGGCTGGAATAACAGAGGTATAGCCAAGAGCTAACCTATTCAACCATGTACAATTCTAAAGTTTGGCATTCTGGTATAGATAGGCATAGGTATTGAGATTGTGCTGTCATGGAACAGTGTTGGAAAAATGTACCAGCATAATTTGGGAAAGTGCCAGTGTAGTCTTAAACAGAGCTATATCCTTCTAAACCAACTAAATTCAGTGAGATTAACAGTGCAATCCTAAAGAGAGTTACTCCAGTTTAAGCCTATTCCTTTCAATGGGCTTAGACTGGAGTAAGTATGTATTGGATTACACTGTTAAGGGTATAACTTTGTTTTGGAGCGCATGGTGAGTGTAGCACTGTTCATAAAGCAAATATTCTGGCGAAAAACCAAGTACCAAGATTATTTAGTGGAGATAATTTACTGTTTTCAAACCCTACATTTTCAAACCCTACAGTCACATATAGGTAACAAAATATGATTATTTTGAAAAATGGTATTAATGGATATAGATCCAGGGACTGCACTGCACTGAGCAATTAAAAATAAAGAATAGTCGTTCTTATTTAATTATGGAGAGGAGAACTGGTTTAAAAAAGAATCAACTTTAAAGCTAATATTGTATGTCCTTCTAAAGGGATTGTCGGGAAAAATAAAATACACATGTTTTGGGTTACTTTTTAATGTGTAGGCACCTAAACATAATACATGTACTCTAACAAGAGTAACTCACTACTGAATTTGTATTACAGGAAACAAGACTTCATATACATTATGGGAGGATATCAGTGTTCCTGAGTCTACAAGTTTTCTTCAGGCAGAGTTTTGATAGTTTTGCCTTAGGAGAGACATAAAACAATTGTTTTATGGTAAATCACTGAAATCTTTGAAAAGCCTTGCTGAAGAACTTCGCTTGCCATCTGCCATGAAACTGTATAGGCAGAACTAAAATGGTGCACAAGATATTATTTCAATATAAACTGAGACCTGCTCGTCTAATTCCTGCAGGCAAGCACCTGCTTCTGTGATCCATTTGTTCTTTCACAGTGTCAGCTTGATATAAACTCTTCAGTGGAATGTATTCACCTAAGGAAATATTTTCATTTAACAGTCTCTGAGTCTTAGTATCTTTTACATACCTTCTTTGTGATTAAGATCCTAATATGGTTCTTAACCTCTAGCAAGTAGCGTTCAGTGGAAAAGCTACCCCAATAGCTTCAGACACAAGACCAATGTAACTCTTTTATTAAAAGGCTTCAAAAATGAATTGAATACTCATATTTCTTTATTTTCACAGTTGCTCCACAGGAAGGAATGTAGAATTTCCTTTGTGTGCCCCCTCCCCCTCAAAGTCTAATTCAAACCTTATGTGGAGATTGTTTAAAACTATTGATGCAGACTATGATCCATATGATGACCAAATTCCCGAGAGTTCTTTAACCCAGTCACATGGGAGTCTCAGTGCCAAGAATTTGTGGTACTGGTATTGGACTTCCTATGCAATTTGGGTGATGTGTGAGGTAAGCTTCATTCATATATTATGCTTGTCATGTAGAACAACATGAGCAGTTTTTGATGTCCTATGTGTGTAGGCCATTTTCCAATCAAAGTCCAGGTTTGTAACATCTTATTTCTCACACAGGACTGCTTTCTTTAAAATATTCTTCAATATCCTTCCTGTCAAAAATTGTCATATTTAAAGGTAATGTTAGATAATTTCTTTGAAAATGTCGAGTTATGATAAAGGATGCAATGTTTACATAAGCTTGATCTCATTGAATGAAAGATGTGTTCTACCAGAAACACTGAGGCTGTTTCTGCACAGGTGGAAAACAGTGCCCTAGGGATGGTAAAAACACCATCCCTGGGACGCTATTCGCCGGCACGAAGACACTGCTTTTGAACCTCACTCCCTGAGCGAGGTTTTTCAAAAGTGGCATCTTTTCGCTGGCGTGGTGTGAAGCACACTGGCACGAGGGTGCCACTTTTGGCCCCTCCGGTTTCCTGTTTACTTACCTCTTCTCCCTGTGCAGCTCTGGACGGCTGGAGAGACACGGCTATGCTGCTCTTCAACCCCCAGAGAGATAATTAAACAGGACATCCCATGGATGGCTCCGAGCAGAGCTGCCTCTGCGGGTCGCAGCAGCTTTAGGGCCACTCGCACGTTACCGGGTGAGCGGCCCCGAAGCTCGACTGGCATGAATTATGCCAGTGGAGAGCTGTTTCCTGCTGCTGTACAGAAACGGCCATAGTGTCTGAATAAATCCTCAGGAACTGTGTTGTATAACTGGAGTGTCTCAATCAAATCTAAAAATTTGGGGGGTACAGCCTGGGGAAGCTGGGGTTTGATCAAGCCCCACATGAGGTGAGGCAGATTGGGGTGACTGGATGAACTCAATGTAAGATGAGGCAGGCAGCAGGTACTGGCTGAGAACTGCATAAGGCAAGGCAAATGGCACTGACTGGTGGAAATCTTTGACGACACAAGGAAAGTTATGCAGCAAGGTAAGGAGAGGGTGTTATCCTGACCAAGCCTACATGGGGCAAAAAAAGATGGTGGTGCCCTGCACAGCCAAACCCTGCACAAGATGAGGCAAACAGTAGTTCCTGGCCTCGCCAAGGTTCATAGTATTCATAGTATTAGTATAAGGTGCCAGGATTAGGAAAGAAAGGAAAACTGAACATGAGGGAAAGATAAAGGTATGCCAGTTGGTAGATGGAAAGGAGAGAACAAGGCAGGAAAGTGGTAGAGGCTATGGGGGCTTTCAAGGAAAGAAGAAATAGTGAGGTAGAGAGAAATAAGATTTATTCTGCAAGTCCATGCGAGTACTTCAAGTCTTAGTTCATTTATTTTGCAAGTCCATGTGAGTTCCCACTTGTGAAAACCTACTCTTGGAGAGTTTTTTTTAAATCAGTGTTGTCCTGCACAGACAAACACTTACTGTTCAGATGGTGAGGATGCTGATAGTAGGCCTAGATAGTAGCAGCAGTAACAGTGGTGATGGGCAGAGGGGGAGGAAGCTGCAGTGGGTTCTCTGCAGAGGCTCTGAGCCTTGCTGAGTTCAGAATTGCCCACAGCAATAGCAGTGGTGATGGTGGTGCAGGGGGAGCCACAGTGGGCTTCCAGTGGTTGCTTAGGGTCTCACTGCACCCAAAGAATCAATGAAAGCAGTAGCAGCAATTGGGAAGAAGGAAGTCAGGTGGGGGGAGTCACAGCAGACATCCAGCAGAGGCTAGGAGTCTTCCTGGATCCAGAATCAGTAGCAGTGGCATTGATGGGGGGGAGTTCTTGGGCCCCACTTGTGAATCTACAATTTTGTAGATTGTGTCATTTAACTGAATAAGTATGATCTGTGTGGGAGATTTTGCATAGAATTTTGAGCATGTATTTTGTACACACAAATAAAGACGTCTGTGAATTACCATGAGACACAGTTGCTGCTCGGTGTGGGGAGAAGCGAAACCAGCAGATGCCACCCCAGAAAGGGCGGAAGGGGACGGGGAACCACACTAGGAAAGGGCTAGCATCACCGGAAGAAAGGAGGGGTGAGCCGAGACTTTAAAGGAGTTCGCCCTCCGGACAGAAACCAGTGTCACACTTGCCTTGCTGCAAAATCTGTTTCTGTGATTGTGGAAATGCCTAACATAGACCTTGGGGAACAGACCAGACACAATATCTGTACTGAAAGTACAGGCTGAAAGTACAGCCTGTATTTATAAAATAAAGGTGTGTGTTTTTTTAGTATGTATTTTAGTCACAAAAATAATTTAAAATGTTCAAGAAAAGGGTAACCACAGCATAGCTGTAACTAGGATTTCTCAAAGTGGGCAATACTGCCCTTCAGGGGTTGTGGAAATATCAATGGGTCGGTGAGGAATCTGGGCGCAGCAGAGGGGCAGCAGAGAATTTTGGGGTGGTAGGAGACAGGAATTGCTGGGCCAGCCGGCAGGGGAAAGGTCTTGTCCTTCCATCCTTGCCACATGGTGACTGGTGAGTTTTAAAGAAAAAGCAGCAGCACTGTTCTTACAGTGTAGCCTGCGGAGGAAGGTGCACATGGGCCTCTGTGTGTGTGTGTGTGTGTGTGTGTGTGTGTGTGTGTGTGTGTGTGTGTGTGAGAGGGAGAGTGCAGCAGAGTGGAAGGCAGCTGCAGGGTCAAAGTAGGCTTGCTGGTTTGTTGCTTTACAAGGCAAGATGTATTTTTAAAGGAAAACCAGCAGCACTCTCCTCATTGTATAGCCTGGTGGGGGTGGGGGAAGCCAGGGCAAAGAGGCCCATTGCCAATGCTTTGCAAGGTAAGATTTTTTACAAAGGAAAAGCTGCAACATTCTCCTCACTGTTGTTTTGAATTTGCAGTAGACCTAATACCAAGAAAGATGTGTATGTGTGGGGGAGGGGGAGGGGAAACACTAGGAATTTGGCCTGGAAGTCAAGGGGGAACCATAGCTATAAGCAAATGTTTCTAATCCATTCCTTTTGAGACAGACCATTAACTGTCATTTCTATTTCAAATTCTTGTTATATGTTTGTTTATTGCTTTTCAGCAGCCTCTGTAATCTTAGTGGATCAAAATATTTTACATTTGCCACAGTGACACGTGCTACGAAGAGAAAATATGAGCAGCTGCAGGTTTTCCTAGCGGCAATAGTATCAGATAACAAGCTGCTCAAGAGCATGGTAACTGATCTTTCTGCATATAAAGCAAGAGATGTTTTTGTGTTTTGTCTTGTGAAAAAAGGTAGAACAGTGGATACTGGAATGGAATATAAGTTGAAAAGTGCCTATGAATTGTCATTGGTAGACTACTACATACATAGAATAATCACATTTTAAAAAACTTGCTTCAAAGCTCATTGACCTTCAAGTATTTACAGAGAAAGTGAATTGTCCAAAATTTAATTTTTGCATTTGTACTCCAGGGAATGTTTCCAAGAAAACTAGCCAATGGAATTCTTTCACACAAGAATTTCCAGTGTTCACCAATTACATAAAACAAAATCAAAAATGTCTTCTGTAGCTCAGGCCTGAGATGTAAGTGAGAGACTAGTTAAAGAACCTTCAACTGACGTTGTTTCAGAGGGGCAATATTAGTCTGCAGTAGAACAGTTAGATTGAGGTCCAGTAGCACTTTAGAGATCAACAATATTTTCAGGATATAAGCTTTGACTATTGAAAGCTTACATCCTGAAAATCTTGTTGGTATCTAAAGTACTACAGAAGCTGAATCTAACTGTTCAATAGAGTTCATTACTCACTGTGGGCTTCATCCCAGGAAACAAAAAGTGTCATTTGCAACAATCCTAAAACATCATAAATATTCAGCCAAGGAAGTTGATTGTATTTTCTTTTATTTCTGCCAACAGCAAATTGCTGTAACTGATTTAAGTATCCCAGTGGTATCTAATGAACATTTGGAACCATTAGATACCAACTGTTTATCAAACTGGAATTCAACACAAACTTTCGGTGTTTGTAAAACATTGAGGAAGAGCTGTGGCTAAGAGCGGGGCTGTGGATCAGTGGTAGAACATTTGCTTTGCATTTCCTGTTCAATCCCTGGCATCTCCAGTTCAGAGGACCAGGTTGTAGGTGATGTGAAAGACCTCTAACTGAAATCCTGGAGAGCTGCTGCCAGTTGGAGAAGACAATACTGACTTTGATGGACCAATGGTCTTTGTCAGCATAAGGTAGTTTCATATGTGTCATTTCTTTGGAAATACAGGCAATGTTGCCTGAATATTCAGTGAGTCGCCAACTCAGAACAGTGTCTTGTGTACTCAGACACTTCAGCTCATCCTTAACCATATGATTCTCTTTAAAGTCATTGATCTAAAACTGTACATTCAAGAGTTTTCATGAACTGAGCAATGGAAATGGAGGGGCCATCAAAGGATACAACGTGGGGTGTCACCAATATGCAGATAACACTCAGCTGTTCCTCTTGGTTCCATCTGCATCAGGTGAGGATTTTTTATGGTTTTTATTGTAACCCACTCTGACACTGTGGTAAAGGGCAGAGAATAAATGTAAATAAATAAATGGCATCATTCAATACATATTGTATATGAAACAGCATGTTATCTGTCAGGATTTTGCTGGATGTGAAATTAGAATTACACTGAACTAAACAGCAACAAAAGAAAGAAAGAATACAAGCAACAAGGGGGTTTTCTTGGATGTACGTTGAAATATAAACTGTTATGATTTTGTGTGTATTTGTGCAAATATTTGCATAAACTATGCATTTACATAAACTATGTTGAAGGGGAACTTTAAAAGGGCAATAAAACCACCATAATGAAATCAATGCATCTATTTCTCACTACGGGCAGATTTGTGAATGCTTAAATACAGACATTGGAGCAGTTCTTCATTTCTTGCTGGAGAAATCTAAATCTTGTTGTTTTTCAATATTGCTAAATCATTACATGTAAAGGAAAAAAACTATAGATAGTTTCAAATCCTCTTGACTGCTAATAGGATTACCCAGTATTATTCTGCCTGCCAGTATCAGTGTGATTCACACAATGACCTGCAGAAATCTCTTGGGGAAAAGTCTAAGATGAAGCATGCATGATTTCAAAGCAATTCTCAGCACAATTAACTGCATGACCTGCAAGATGAACAAGCATATCATTTAATTAATTGCTCAGCTCTTCTGAAAGTTTTTGTTCTGGTCACCTTATTTTCTTTAAGAATACAGTGATATGCTTCTCTGCTTCTTATCAAATGATCAAAAAGACCACACATTAAATAGATTGTATAAAATGTCAGTTCTCATGGTGCTACCAAACTCTGTTTTCAAACCTGATAGCTTTGATATAAGCCTCAAGGGCACTGGTAATAATTCATCAATTTTCTTTTATGTTATATTTTAGATTATCTGGCTAGAGTAATGAAAAATGAGAACCATGTTGTGCTCATCTTGAAGAAGAAGAACAACAAAAAGAGTTTGGATTTATACCCCACCTTTTTCTCCTGTAAGGAGACTTAAGGTGGCTTACAAACTCCTTTCCCTTCTTCTCCCCACAACAGACACCTTGTGAGATAGGTGGGGCTGAGAGAGTTCTGAAGAACTGCGACTAGCCCAAGGACACCCAGCCAGAATGTAGGAGTGTGGAAACACATCTGGTTCACCAGATAAGCCTCTTCCACTCAGGTGGAAGAGTGGGGAATCAAACCCGGTTCTCCAGATTAGAATCCACCTGCTCGTAACCACTACACCACGCTGGCTACAAATTTATGCACACACATACACATTCACCATTTCCTCATACTCTTTCCTGAAAGCCTCCATTGGCTCTCACCTTTTTCTGCTTCATTCTCCCCTTGACACCCAACAGCCAACTTATATTTATCTGCCCTTCTGTCTTCAGGTTTCTCTCCCAACACCTCCAGCCTCTACCTAGGAAAACTATGGCCCTGATTTGTGGTGCTGGCCACTGGGCCAGGCCTGCTTGCATTGTAAGGAACTCTCAAAGATTTGAAGAGTGGCACCTCACTTTTCCCTGCATCCCCTTCCTTACACTATTTCCTCTTTTCCGTCTCCTAGAAATCCCCATACCTTCTCCCCTTTCCCCGCCTTATTCTGTCTTTCTCAGCACTCACTAACCTAGCTTTTATTCGTCTCTCATCTCCCACTATATTTATTATTTAGTTACTTCTTTTATGCTCCACCTTTCTCCACATTAGGAACCGAAGTAGTTTACATTATTCTCTTCTTCACTTTTTTAACTGCACAATGACCCTGTGAGGTAGGCTAGTATGAAAATATGTGACTGGCTCAAAATCATTCAGTTAACTTCCACAGCAAGATCAGAATTTGAACCTTGATCTCCAAGACCGTACTCTGAAGCTGTAATTGCTCCACCACACAGGCTTTCAAACAGTTTATGCTGTTGAACAATAGCAAGCAGCCCAGCTTAGTTGAGTCAGGGTAATTGGGTGGTATTGTCACCCAAATGTTTCTTCCAGGCCTAGGGTTGCCAATTTTCAGGTGGGACCTAGTGTAAGGGTTTGTTACTCCAGTCAATAATTGAGACTCAGGAATATTTCAAGAGCTTTATTGAACTGTGTCAGCGGTTTTTGGGCCAGTAACTCTGGCTATCGAGGGCTAAGGTGGCACTCGATGCTAGATGGCACTTTGCTGGCTTCTTTGCTCCCTTGTGCCCAGCTGCCTTTGGGGCAGCCTGGGGTCCTCAGGTGCATTTCTCGGGGCAGCTGACGATCAGGTGGCTGGATTCTCCGCAGTGCAGGCACAATCCGAGCTGGAGGCACCGAGCATAGATGGTCTTGTTACCCAGGTTTCACAGGTTGTGAATTTATTTCTAAGAAATCTCCACCAGCTGCTAAGAGTGTAACAGCACACAACTATTTTAAAGTAGCAATGGGGAAAATAACTCGGCTCGGCAATGCGAGAGGCAGGCTGGGTAGGGCTCTTTTAAGACTATATATACCAGAAACGGCTTGAAACGTATCTGCAGAGAATTCACAAAAGACCAAATTTTAGTTTTAAATATGTTTTTATATAAATTTTGTTGGCACGCAATCATACAGCAAGAAGTCAAGGCACATACACACAGTTCCTAGGATATAAACAGGGAGGAGAAGATAGGTGGGATGATAGCGCAGGGAGTTGGGGAACTTCAATATTTTATAAGGCAGGGGATTAAGGCCAGGGTTACAGTCTCATGGGGTTCTTGGTATGCATGGGTCAGGCTGGTCCCTCCGCTGGTGGTTTTCAGGGTGGGTTGACTTTTAGCAGGTCCCTGGCATTGCTTGGCCCATTGAACCTCTTTCAGGCAGCCTTCAGAATCACCCACCAGGCAGATCCAGCACATCAGGGTGTCTGGGTCCCCAGACCCCAGGGCCCACTGGAGCACCTCCAGGTCCAGGTCATTGTTAAACATATGAATAAAGATATGTTCAGGCCAATTGCTCAGGCAACTGGCCAGTTGGCAGAATTTAGCCACATAGTCAGCCACTGACCATGCCTCCTGTCGCTAGTGCTGCAGCTTAGCTTGGGCCTTCTCTTCTAGGAAGGGGTCCTTGAAATGCCGTCAGAGGGAGATCATGAAGTGGTTGAAATCTCTGAGCTCAGGGACATCCTCTTCGAATAGCCCCACCAGCCAAGCTGCTGCTTCTCCTTCCAGGAGGGCTCCAATCTCATACACGTGCTCGGCATCATTGGCAGACTCCTCTTCCATCATGCACATATAGGCTCCCACCTGTATGAGGAAATAAGGCAGGTTTCTTGGGTCCCCATCAAATGTAGCTTTGAGTTCCCTTCTCCTCCTCGGTCTCAGGGCTGGAGGTGCTGGTGCCACTGGGGCCACTCCCGCACCTTGCCCCACACCTACAGTGCTGCTGCCTGCAGCTCCAGCCTGGACGAGGGCCTGGACTTCTTGATTTTGCATTCTCTGGCCTGGAGCTTGCTGAGTTGCCATAGGTTGGTTAGCTGGCGCTGCATGGTCCGCAGTTCAAAGCGCATCTCATCTCGCTCTCTCCGGAGGTCTTCTTTTCCTCCTTTAGGTCCTCAGCCTCCTGGCGCCAACACGCTGCCAGGCCACGCTCAAACTGCCGGGACTTCCACTGGTCATAGGCCATGGTGGGGAGTTTGCATTCGCATTCACAACCTCCATACAACAGGGATCTATAGCCCTGGAGGAAATAACTGGTTTAGATTGTGGACTTTTGCTAGCATGGTGGCCACTTTGAAACACTGCAAAGGTCACTGGTAATCCCTGGGCCACACTTGATTATTGAACACTTTGATTTCATTTAGCTGTTCTATTAAATGTGAACTGAGGTCTCTTCTCCCAAACCCTGTCCCTTCCAAACCTCAAAATCTCCAGGAATTTCCTCACCTGGAGCTGGCAATCCTAGTCAGATCTCGCCCCAACATTACCTCCTTCAAAATACAAAATACATCTGGAAAGGGCTGTGTCCCACTGCTCTTACTGATAGAAGCAAGCCTTGGAATGCTGTGGTTGCCCAGTAACAGCCACTGAAGGAATCCGTTGTTTAAAGCTACAGGTGCTGCTTTTATAATTGTTTTTGTTTTTAGAACTCCCCCAATGCATTTTGCTTAAAATTTCACATTTTTATCTAAACCTAGGACCTCTTTCAGGTTGGCAGAAAGATTTGTCTTGGCCATTCATAGTCTCTAGTCATATGATCTAAATACCAAACTCTGAGCTAACTTCACTATTAGTATATAGACTCTAGGTTGGATTCTTCACCAAAACATTTTTATGATTAACAAAAAATAAAATTTATGATTAACAAAATACAAAATATAAAGAAATCACCTGACTTGGCTTAATTATAAACCTGGCCAAAATGTAGATGGTAGATCACCTGGGAATATGTATGCAATTCTCAGATCCTTTGGAGGACGAAGAGGATAGAAATATAATAAATAAGTATCCCGTGTTTCTAAGGGCAGGTGTCTATGTTTTGTTATGTTTTTCTGTACAACAATAATATGTAATCTCTGATAGAACACTGATTTGGGTTCCACATTTAATGGAACAGCTAACTGAAATCAAAGTGTTCAATAATTAAGTACGGCCCAGGGATTACCAGTGACCTTTGCAGTGTTTCAAAGTGGCCACCATGCTAGCAAAAGTGAGTAAATGCATAAGAGCAGGAAATTACAATAGTAATACGCACACACAGGCTACTCCCACTCTAATCTTGCTTAGCATCTTCAAAGAACTTGTGGAAAAAATTTGGAATGTTCTGCAAATGAAATCAGAAAAGGAAGCTCAGGGAAGCTTCCAATCCATTTGTTCTTCCTTATCCTACAAATTTAGGAGAGCTGGGAAAAATAGAAATGGTGAGGTCTTCAGGGAATAGCAGTGCTCTCACAGTCTTGTTCCCAGTTCTAAAGTTCCCAGTTCTAAAGTCTGGGAAATAATGTTCTCAATTACATGAAACCAATTCCATCCAGATTCCAGACAGGTATGCTACAATCCATACTTTAAAAGTGAAGCCTCTACTGCCATGAGGCTAATCCAGCACATCTACCCATGGATCAAATATAGATTGTTTTGACAATCTACACTATTAATTTTATTTATTTATTTATAGTTTGGATTTATTAACCGCCCACCCCCAAAGGGCTCAGCGGTTTACAGTAGTATTTTGGACCTATTTTGAACTTTGGAGTGGGCGGTGGGTGGGCTTGGCTTTTTTTATTTATCCTAAGCATAGTATCTTCTATAATGCTGTTGATATGTTCTTGGAAAGAGAGTACAATCAAAATTGCACTACTGGAGGTATTTAGTTAGGATGTATTGATAACATTGTTCTATGATGATGCACTTACAGTATCACATTTGAAAGATTCATTGGGATACTAGCAATAACACTAGTGAAGATGAAGAGTCAGTTTTAATGATAATATGTACCGGTAAGTACTCACCTGTGTATTATGTTTGAGCCTACTGCATAATCGACCATCTCTGTGCTACTCCACATATATTACAGCTGTGAAAAACATTTCTAAGAGGATGTCAGATTTCGACTTAACTGGTATGGAATGCTGATTGGCCCTGTACTAGCCAGAATGTCTGTCATTGGCTGAAAGCACAGTGCAAAGGCTACAATTTTCTGCACCAACCTTTATTTTGTTTTATGATACATTATATTCAGGATGAAGAGTACTATAATTCAATAATGAAGTAGTTTTATAGAAGATAGTATTGCACAAAGCAAATCTAAATCTCTACCAGTCTGAAAATTGTCAGAGAAAGGTCTAGCATTTGGTTGGGCTGAGCCAGAAAGAACAGCCCGGAAAACCCACCAGAACCAGAAAGAATACTGTTCCTAAGTTTTCCAGAACAATCCCTGAGTTCTCCTTTCTGCACTGTTCAAATGGTAGATTTGCTGCCATCGCTATTTTTTACAACTATTTTCACAACTATTTTCACTACACAAACCAGCTGTTGACTACATAATATTTACTTTACAATGGACATCAACACTTAAGTGCAACTCATGTCAAAGTACACATGGGATAGAAATGTTCGGATGTTCATCATACACACCTTTGAAAATGTTTCGGGCAAAGGGTGATGAGAACAAGGATGTGGTTTCCAAAAGCATGTCTGAAAACAGCACAGAGGTAAATTGTACTTACAAGTGTGCACGTGTGCGCCTACATTTCTATACCTATGTAGACTAATTTAAGGTCAGTAGGATCTGGATACCTGAATCAAGACTATAAGATATGTTGTACCTGCAGGCTAATGTATAGCAGACTGAACTCCTTTGTTGACAGGAGGTTGAACCTGATGGCCCTTACAGTCTCTTCCAATTGTATGATTCTATGATTCTATAACAGGCAAGATTCCTAGCATTTATTCCAGACCTGGCATTGTAATGATAACAAGCAGGGAGGGGTGTTATAGTTTTAGTTCTTTGTCTTCTGACAAATTGTTTTATTTTTAGGGTTGTTCAACAATCATGTTCCAGAAAAACACAATTTGATAAATTGCGAAGAGAAAGGCCAAAGAGGGAGGCAATAATTGTGTGTTTAGAAATAAGCTTCAACATAGCATTGTATTGACTATTAGTATGCAGCTCATCCATACTTATCTGACAAACTACAGGCAGACTTTGTATTGATTTGTACAGGTCACTGAGCAACACACTGGTTAATTCAACATCAGAAATGCAAAAGAGAGCTGGAACACTGATAAATATCCTTTATTTTTCTGACACACCCCATTGGAGACAGGAGAAAGCATTTTAACAATCTGGATTAACTGGATAGCTATACTTTTCATGAATACCCTGAGTTGAGTTTAACTTTGCAAAGACAAAAATAACTTTCACTAAGCAATTACATATTTTTCCTACTAGAGAATGAGAACTGAACAATCACAGCGAGCTCCCTGACTCTCAGAATGTTAACAAAAGGTTAAACATGAGATGTTCTACCATCTAAAAGAAATGTCATATTATTAAATGTTAAGTGGACAAAGTATGAGGGAATGTGTTTACTGGCAACTCTTTCTGACAGCAATTGTTTCACCAATTAGAGCATTGTGAAAAGGGATAAATAAAGAGTTCTCAGGAAAGAGTGAATTACAGAAAAGTGAAAAATTAAACTGCAGCTGTGTATGTTTTGACAGTTGTCATGACTTGTTCAGGCCTTAATCATTCTATTTTTTTATAAGTGTATTAGAACACTTATGAAAGGGACTTTGCAGGCAATTGACTTTAACACAAAAATCTGGTTATTTTTCTCTTGTAGCAAGTGATGGAAATGCATTTCCTCTGAAACAGAAAGGTCGTGTACATTTTCTTAATTCATGCACTCTTCCCCTTTCACCAACTTTTACATTGAGTCATCCACGACCAATTCACTTTTCCTCTTTTCTGTGATCAAGTTTTTCTAAGTCAACCATTATAAAAAAGAATCAGCATTATTTTCAAATGTTTTTTTTTCAAGCCTTTGTGTCATTCTAAAATGGCAGATTCCCCCCTGCATACAAAAGAATTAGGAACACCAAAGGGACTGGCTAGGGATTATATATTTTTTAACTTGCTCTTGGCAAATGATGAGTAATTGGGCTGGCCACAGTTCCTCTTTCCATAGGTGTCCTTTAAATTAAATGGAATGTGTCACTATAAAAGCATAGAAAGGGGGCAGGGAAGCAAAATCTTTAAAACTTCCTGAGGCTGCTGTGTAGGCTGAAGTCTGGAGTTAAATATTTTAGGATTTGAACTTCAGGTTACATATTCATTACACATCCCAAATTACCCGCTAGTTCAGTTTAAAGGAGGTATGTCTCGATCTGCCCACCACATTCCTTGGTGTGTGATTAAACTGATATTATTAAACCTCCTACTGTGAGAGGATTGAAAGGCTTTACTAGAGAATACTATTTATCTAATTTCTTCTTTCCTTAGTCCAAGGATATCAGGGCACCAAAGATACATGGACAACATGGGAAAATCGCACCAGTCCTGAAAGAATAATGATTGATTATAGGTTCCCCTAGTGCAGGTATCTGCAACCTTTACATTAAAAGAGCCACAAATGTATTGTACTACTCTTGAAGGAGCAGATTGTAGATTGTGGTGGTGCAGGAATGTAGTACATTTTAACTCCACCAGATACACTAGCTATGTCATTCCTTGAAAAGCATGATTTGGCCATGGTGATGCATGCTCTGATCACATCCAGGTTAGACTACTATAATGGCCATTATATGGACTACCTCTAAAAACTGCCAGGAAACTTCCGTTCATTCAAAATGGGACATTCAGGCTACTACTGTTGCCTTGATATAAGGATTGTATCGACCTGAGCTGAAATATCTGCATTGGCTGCTCAGCTGTTTCAGAGAAAATAAAATTAACCTATAGCTTAATCCAGGGGATGCCGACCCCTCCCTAGAGCCAGTGCAGCACTGTGCTTACATGGGTCCTCACCCTGCCAACACAAGGAGCAAATGCGCCAGTGTTAGAGCTCCGCAGCACCCAACCTGGAAGCCGCCACCCTTGCCTAGGTCTGTTGGCACAAAAAGCTGTGTTGGTGGGGCCGGGGGAATTCTGGGGCAGGTAAGGGGGACAACAAAGCCAATATTAATCAGCTTCTTCCCAGCCTTTCTCTGCCATAACACCAGTGTGGGAGTTTAGACTTACACCCACATAGGTGATGTAGGCAGTGACTTACTTTGGAATGCCAAGTACTAGGTTAAAATCTTTCTTTTCTTTCTGTGTAAATTTCAATAAAGTTTTTTTTAAAAAAACGACAAAACCTTTCTTTTTACCCCATGCTTTAGCTGAGTTCATCCCATTCTTTTTAGCTATTATGTATTGGCCTTATATTAGTAGCCTGAACAGTCTTGACTAGCCTGAGCTAGGAAGCTATGCACCATCAGCCATTGTCAATATTTGAATGGGAGACCACCAAGGACCAGGATTGTTATGCAGAGGAAATCAAACCACTCCCGTTCATCTCTTGTCGTGAAAGCCTCATGACAGGTTGCCATAAGTCAGTTGCCATTTGATGATATATCATCATCATCATCATCATCATCATCATCATCATCATCATCATCATCACCACCATCATTTAATTTTGTTTAATATCACAGCTGCCAGTTGTTTAGCTGGTTGTTGTCCTTTCATTACGATTCGAGCCTTACCCAGAGGTCTAGGATATTGCAATGTATTGGCATAGTATTCATGCAGATCCCAGCAGAGCTGCTTTTTGAATCTGATAGGGGTTGATTTTGTTGATTTGAAGATGTTTCAAATGCCACCCTAGTGTTTTCAGAATGGTGCCCAAGATCCCGATTACCACTGGGATAACCTCAGCTGGTTTGTGCCATAGTTGCTAAATCTCAATTTTCAAATTGTGGTATTATATTATCTCCCCATGTGCTATTTTTGATTACTGCTTTATATTCTTTTTCTTAAATTGTTTTGATGTTTTTTATTCTGCTTTTCTATGCCACAGTCATTTATTGCTAATTTTTTGTGTTTAAATATTTATGAATTGTATGTTTTAGAGAACTGACTTGGTTTTATTTTGTTAGCTGCCCCAAGCAGCTCTCTGGAGAGGTGGCCTATTGAAAAATAAAGTAATTTTGTAGAATCCATATGCAGAAGTGGCTAGAAGAAGGCATTTGGTGGAATTTTATTTGTTCCACAGGCAGGAAAGCTAACAAATATTGCAACCAATATGAAATAACTACCACCCATAATAACTATTTCTCACACAAAATTCAATCTCTATCTAGATGATGAATACCTTGTCCATTCCTATCATTTATCATACAGAGCTTTATGCATACTTCTGTTAACTTTGAAATACAATAGTTTGGTTTCATATTTTTTCTGGCAACATTTAAAGAAGTGTGGGGTGTCTTATTGGATTATAACTTAGTTGTACAACTTGAATGAAACTTATCAATCATAGCTTTAAATGTAGGGATGAGGTGGGCAGCCAGCACCATATTAAATTTATACAAGATGTCTTAGAGTTTAAAAGTAACTTTGTAAAAATAAATCCTAGTGTATGTCCAGTATGTGTTGAGTTACCAGACAATCTTATTGAGCAGATACTTAAAATGACACATAACTTTATAATACCACATGGAACTGGACACACTACTGAAGCTTTCTTCCACAATCTAGTATTGTGTCAAAAGAGAATAAACTCCTTAATCAAGCTTAAAGGAAAACAATACAGTCAATGCTGTTCACAATGAAGGATGATCTTTTAAATACTGTAGCAGCTGTTGCAATTCTCAGACATAAGTGTCATGAAGGAAAAAAGCCTCACCACTGAGCTGTCAGTGTTAAATATGGTAGAGCAATATAACATGCTTACATGTGTAATATATGTTTATTTGGAATTTTACTGATATCTTGAACAGAATTACAGGTCTTAAATTTGAACAAGTATCTTTAGAATTATATAAGTACAGCTGAGATGGACTAGCTAGCCTTCATTCTCAAACTAAGGCTGATTCTGCACGGGCAGCAATGGGTTCATGGGACCTGTTTATGCTGCCTTTGCCACCATTTGCATGGTGGTTGCAAGAGCCAGCTGGAATCACTGGGATCAGGAGGCAGAAGATAGCATGGCTCACATGAAAATGCTGTGTTTGCTTGCAAACAATGCAGCTGAGAATCCCCCTCAACCTGAAAATCCACCCCCCCCCCAAGAATCCCCTCCACCTACAGACATGGCATGGCAGCTGCCTATTAGTGTATCCCCTCTAATGGCAGCTGTCTGGGGAATCCACCCTAATGTGTGTGTGTGGGGGGGTGAGTGCTCCCACTTTCTGTAGTTCACACTGGCAAGCAGGAACTGTTTGCAACCTGGGTTTAAGGAAAAAACTAGCAGAATTAGCGAGTTGCATTAAACCTGGGTTCTGGCCACTAAAATGGGTTAGCAGCATTTTGGGGGCAAGTTCTGTGGGAAACTCCCCCCCCAACAGTTTTTAAAAGGGCCTCAACCCATTTTAATTGGCCTATGCAGAATAGGCCTTACATAGCTTCCTATTTAACAAAAAATAAGACAATTCAATAAAGATTGCAAAAGGATAAACACAAATTATTATACCATTTTTGTTGTTGTTTCTTGTAATAGTATGGGAAGCTGTGAATTTTGTGGGGTTCCCTTATGGTATTATATAGTTATTTTATTATGATCCCTGAAGGAAAAAGAATTTGCTTTAGTTTGACTTTTTACTTGTCATTAGAGTTACCAAACTCCAGGTTGTGGTTATGTAGGCCGCATGGAAAGCCTCTTGGAAACATGAAGCTTCCTACAGTGGCCGACATGGTCCGCAGCACAGTGGCCTTCACCTAGGTGTGGTGGTGTTTAGGTGCAGAGGTGGCTGGCCGGCACATGGCAACTGAGGGGTTTGGTGTCAAAGCAAACAGGCTGCTGGAGGGGGGAGGGCACATTGCAAAGCATAAGGTTTCCTACATCAGCTGACATAGTTGGCGACAGGGCAGCCTTCACCTGCATGCATCCAGATTTCTTTGTGGGGGTGACTGGGGGCAAATGGCAAGGAAGAGCTCGCCACCTGAGCAAACTGCCCACCGGGGGGGGGCACATAGAAAGCCTGTTGGGGGGGGGGACAAGGGTTTCTCACCCCCCATTCCTAGGGTCCATTATAACAACAATAATTATTGTTCATTTTACAGAAGATGTTCCATGAGTTTCTGTTTATTTAAATATCTATGATTGTAGACAATGAGTCCTCAATACTCATATCAAAATCTCGACTAATCTGCCCAGGGTTATTATTTTTGAAATTATATGTCACTGGAAAAATACCCCAGCAACTATGAATCAGGTTGTACATCTTCCAATTGCAATATTATGCCTTCATAGTAAAGCTTAGGGCCAGACTAGATGGGCCTGGGGAGGAAGATGCCCATGTATTACTCCCTTGTCTACCCATTCACCTGTAAGTGGGCAGATTTGATTTTTGTTTTGTTTTTACAGAAGATTGTGCTATGCCTGGTTTTCTCTTGTTTCTCTCTTGCCCCTGTCTCTTATCTCACTGCTGCCCATTAACTGAAGCATTTTTATCTGAATCAAGCTCCAACAACAGGGTGCAGCTGGAACAAGAATGCTTAAAGCAATGGAGCCCATAAAGATTGTAACAAAGAACCATTTCTGCCTCAAAAAAGACTTCTTCCCCTTTGCTAAATGTGAATCTCATTGTTCAGACTAGTTAGCCTTCAGATAGGGTTGCCATGTCAAGCATGGCAACCAGTGGCAAGATTGGGGAGACATCATCAATGACACTACATAATTTATGGGTACAACATGGAAGTAACTGTAGAATTTAATTATGGAGTTTCTGGCAATTTCTAGTGCTACCAATTGTTACTTCCAGATCTTGTGAGGAAGTGATGTAACAGTGCTGATGCTGGTGGCATTTCCCCCCCACCTGCTACCACTTGAAGCAGGAGCAGGCAACAGAAAATCCTATCTTTAGCTGAGATTTTTTTTCAACATGCTCATTTAAAATAAATATTACCCATGTTTATTTGTTACTCATACTTGTTAATAAGCTTTCAAGGATTTAATGTTAAAATAGATATTCAAAGGAGCTGTATCCCTCTAGAACAACTGAATCTCCATGTGTTGATCCAGTATAATAAGACAAGTACAGCTGGCTTTGACTGGGATATTTTAGAGACAAAGAATGGAAACAATGTTTGTGTCAGAAAGACATCCCCTTCTGCAAATAATTATTATTGCCAAAGCTGTACAACCATGTGTCTTTCATTTGCTTCATTCTGTACTTCTTTCCAAGCAAACTGCTTGATGGTACTTGCATAGATTTCTTTAAAACATTTTAAGAAAAATACAAGTTGTAGGATTCAGAAAGCATTGCGGAAAAGTTGCTATTTTTGGACACTAGTTTGCATACAGAACATTTTTTCAAAGTACAGATAATTGAAGGTACTAATCTCAATTTAAAAATTTAAACCACAGTTATGCAACAAGAGCAGTAAAGGAAATAAAGAAAATGATTCCTTTTTAGAAACATTTTAAAAGCAACCGAAGGATGTCTATGAGCTTCCTTCAATTCATAACTGGAGCATCCAAGGTTTTGCATAATAATGATCATAGATGTCTTGAATGTTCAGTAAGTCTTGCAACATACTCTTTCTAATAAAAGGTGAAAAAAAGAATATTTTGTGGAACAATTGGTTAACTATACAGAAATGGACAAAGAAAGGAAGCAGAATTGTTTCCTGTTTTTTTAAATAGGAAATCCCAAATCCACTTAGTACAATTCAGAGCTGTCATGTCAGTGGGGACAGCACCACTTTGGTGCTGCCCCATGCACTCTAAAGGGCTTTCCCATGGCACAGGAAGCCTGAAAAAGTTGAAAAAGAAAAGCTCACTTCAACGTTCCCCATCAGGAAGCACAGAGATACACCAAAAAAATTGTGATATATCTCTGCCAGCAGCTTCGCTGGTATATGGGGACTTATAAGACTGGAGGCCAACTAAGGTTGGTGTCATCTCCAGAACAGCCAATGATGGAGAAGCATTTTGCTCCAGTAGGCCTGGGTTAGGGAGGATGCTTCTGGGTTGGGTCCTGTGGAGTCATGCGGCACCTGGCCGCCCGAGTTAGTTGCCCCTCTGCCAGTGCATTTGCCCCTTGTGCCAGTGGAAACAGCATTTCCACCTGCACAGGAATGTGCCAGCTCCAGAGGGGAATTCGCCCCCCTCCTCTGGATTGGGCAGCCCATCTGCTTATTTTAATAATGTACACCACCACCCAATTAAATGTAGGTGGAATTAAAGAATGTCTCTCTGTAGGTAATGTCTAAATTTTCAATTACTTTTCCACCAAGAACTTTTGGAATGAAATTTTGAATATGCTTAAACTAGTAAACATTGATTTTGATCTTCACTGATTTTAATACTGCTAATGAAAGAGGGTTATTTTTTACACATTGCACATTGTTATTTTCTTACTTTTATTGCATCTATCCATATAAGAAAATTAGGCCTGTCAATCAATTCAAGATACTCTCTATAGTCAACCAGTATTAGTGCACTTCTTAGCATAGCCTCAACATCTACATTTTTAAAGATACTGATATATGACCCTGAAAAACAGGCAGCCTCATCAGGGACATAGTTATAGATTTGAAGAGTTGGGGGCGGGGCCACACCTCCCCAAGCCCTGCCTCTGACCTCAGTGCTTATAAAAGCAGCTCTCTGAAGCCAGGGACGGCAGATTTCCCTGCCCCGCCTGCTCCACCACCCACCGGCTGGGCTCCCAGTTGGCAGCCGGCAGTCCCTTCTGCTCTCCCCTCTGGGCAGAGGCATAGCTAGGGAAAATGAAGCACTTTGCAAAATCTGAGTTTTGTGCATGCCCCCCAATGGGTGGGCACTGTGATGCTGGAATCCACCCCCAAACAGCATCATTTTCAATGGTGTTTAAACTTGGGAGCTCAGATTCTCCTTTTAAATCTACCTTAAAGGGAGAATCTGGGGTCCCCAATTAAAACAACATTGAAAGTGATGCTGTTTTGGGGTGGATTATCCCCCACCCAGAAACAGCATCACTTTCAATGTTTAAACTGGGGACCTCAGATTCTCCCTTTAAATCCATGCTGAAGGGAGTGGATTTAAAAGGAGAATCTGGGGTATAATTATTGTTAGCAGCACCAAACTTTAGGAGACTCTCCTGATAATACCACCCAGGTTTGGTGAAGTATGGTTCAGGTGGTCCAAAGTTATGGACCCTCAAAGGTGTAGCCCCCATCTCCCATTAGCTCCCATTGGAAACAATGGGGGATGGGGCACCCCCTTTGGCAGTCCATAACTTTGGGCCCACTGAACCAAACCTCACCTAACTTGGGTGGTATCATCAGAAGAGTCTCTCAAAAATCCCTGAAATGTTGGTGCTGCTAGCCTAAAATCTGTGCCAAAAACTGGAAAAACTGAAAAAACACTTTAAAAATACAAAAAACACAAACGGGTGCGGAGCTTCAGACATGTAATGGGGGGTTTAGACCCGGGAACTCCTCCCTCCTTACCTACGTCCTTGAGCCTCATCCAAACTCAGGGGTAGTGCTGCCCCACTGCTCCCATAGAGACTTCCTGGTGCCATAGGGAGGCTTAAAAAGCTGAAAAGTTTCCCTGCCATCAGGAAGTCCCTATTGGGCAGAACAGAGTTATGTCTTTTCCAACTGCATCCTTGGACCACCCCTGCTACACTAGTGGTGGGGGCATAGGGACACTGGTGCCACATCCCAGCACTGGCCAAGCTTTGGTGGCTGTGTGCTGGTTGTTGCACCCCTCCACCGGGACTAGTTCCCAGAGGAGGGCAAATCTGCTGGTGAAGGTGTATTCCACTTCCACAGGTAGATGTTAATCCTTAGATACATCTAATAACAAAACTTAAGAGTTATCCTGAGCATGAGCATGAGATTACTATTCTCTCACCAAAGCCAGGTCATGTCTGGGATTAGAGTAAGAGTAAGACTTGCAGCTACATTAAGCACCAGTACTCTTTCATTTTGACATCTTTGAACATTACAATGATGAAGATTTTGAGAACAAGCTTGGGCCTTTTTAATGGAGGGAAGGTTCATGTGTGAGCTGTTATGTGATGTAGTATTTATATGGGCAAATGTTAGTTATTAGGCTGAAATTTGCTCTACCACAGTTTAACAGTCAATGCAAAATCACTGCTGGAATTCAGTGTACAAAAGATTGAACATAGTTGCTTTAATCTATATCTCAAATTTGAATAGAGACACTAACATGTTGGTTTGGAACTCTTCCAGGGCAAGTGATAGATGCTCTTCTGCCTTGTATATTTGAAAATAGACTAAACAAATGATAATAGCATTAGAACTGTGAACAATGTTTATATCTCAATAAGAAAAAAAATCTAACATAACAATTTTCCATTTTTGCTTCATGCTCAGCAAAAAAGCAACAACAATCTACAGTACATAAGAAGACCAAATCAGACATGGCAACCAGTTACACAAACATGTTGCACATGTGTGGAAATACATAACAAAAGTTAAAAACTAATGCATAACCAAAACCTAATTACATGTTTAAGGGCAAAAGTGTCTTAAATGTACAAAAATTGCACTCTGTTCTTGTCAGTGTTTTAATTTAAATGTTCAGGTGCTGAACACATACTTTGTTATAGTTTGGAAGAGGTTCATTTAATTTTTTCAATTTTGTATTAATTAAAGTTCTAATCTCAGGCCCTTTCTGCACGGTGGCAGAAACGCACTTCTACCAGCATAATGCCGGTAGAGGCTCGGGGACTGCCCGCATGGTAGCGTGTGAGCAGCCCCGAAGATCTGCTGACCCGGAGAGGCGGCTCCACATGGAGCTGCTTCCGGGTCGTCCCCTCCACTGACCTTCCTGTCCAGTGCTGCTCTGGAGGGCTGGAGGGACATGCCCATGCTGCCCTCCAACCGGGTCAGAGGGCAGCATGGGCATGTCCCTCCAGCCCTCCAGAGTAGCGCTGGACAGGAAGGTCAGTGGATGGGACGGGAAAAGCGGCGTTTTCCGGTTTGCACCACGCCGGCAAAAACTCACAGCTTTTCAAAAACCTCGCTCAATGAGCAAGGTTTGAAAACAGTGCCCTTATGCTGCTCGGGGGCGGACAGGACAGCAGCAGCTCCTCTTGGGCAAACAGCACCCTAGGGATGGCGTTTTTTCTGTCCCTAGGGCGCTGTTATTTGGCCATGAGGAAACGGCCTCACATGAAGCTCATGAAGTGACTAACAAATTTACCAAAGTTCCCTCCTCAAACAGTTTTAATCCCAGCCCTGACCTGGGTTAAATGGCCCTTGAGGAAAGGGCCAGAAAGATACCTCCTCCTTCTCTGAATCAGCTGGTTGTTCCACTAGGTCAGTTTACCCAATCAGAATGCTTTCCCATTCCTAGGAAGTTTTCCCCACTCTGTTGGGATAGCACCTTGTTCCATTAACTGACTTGCACCTTATAAACCTTTATTTTACTGTGAAGTCTGTCCCAGCCTCATTTCCATCTTTATTAAATTTGCTTTGGTAGCTATTTTATGAGCTAGCAATGCCATGTTTTGGAGAAGTTAGGTCAGGGCTCTCCTCTGACTATTCTAATGAGTAGCCAAAACTTGAGCAGGACATTGATTCACCAATAGGATATCTTCACACCTACCCATTACTACAGGGACTTGCAAAGCCAGACTAGGGTTAGTAGATGGGAAAAAAATTCAGCCCCGGTTCGAATTTGGGTCCAGTTCAGGTGTATGGGGTCGGATCATCCTATTTCCAAGCCTGTGCGGCTCGGATACACCCAAATTTGCGGTGACATCCGAGATTCTTGTATGCATTTTCAATTTTTTGCTGTTTTTTGTGTTTTGGCCTGCAGGGGGCACATTTTTAAAGGGGTAGCCCCTATCCCCCACTGTTTCCAATGGGAGCTAATATAAGATAGGGGCTATCCTTTGAGGGTCCATAACTTGGGGCCCCTTGAACCAAACTACACCAAACTTGGGGGGCACCATCAGGACAGGGTCCTAAAGACATCCTAAAATTTTCATGCTGATACCTTTAAAAATGCACCCCCTGCAGGCACCCCAAAAAATTTGCCCAAGATTCTTGTTTTGTATTGAATTTTTCCCATTGCTGTCAATGGGGGAATTCCAATTGCTGTCAATGGTTTCTCCCCCCCCCCACGCCGAGCCCCACACGATCCTTGGCTGCACTGGGAGGCAGTGTGCTGGGAATGGGGAATCCCTCCTCCCTTTCTTCTTTTGTCAAAGTTTCTTTTTGTTTTTTGGAGCCACCACCGGGCCTGGGTGAGTGGGTGGTTTCCCCTCCTCCCCACCGAGCCCCAAAATGATCCTTCTGGCTGGGAGGAATTGGCTGGGATGGGGGGGTGGCAGGCAGCTATTGGGCCACTGTCAGGAGGGTGGGTGGGTTGGTTTCAAACCCCCTCCCCCCCAGCTGAGCTCCACGATCTTTCTGGCTGGAAGGAAGCGGCTGGGCGAGGGCTGCCAGCTGGTGCCCTTTTGCCGGCTGGAGCTGGGAGTTCTCCCCCGGCTGGCTCAGAGGAGCTGCCGCTCGCGGAAGATCCCAATCCGAGCCCATGGCGCTCGGATTGGGCATAGTTTGGAGGGGTCAGGCCCTTGGCCCTCCGAGCTCCTCTGAACCGGCTCTGCTCGGCCCAATTTTTGGATCGGACCAAGCTGAACCACCACCTCTAAGCCAGACACTTACCTAAATTTAATGTAGTTTCATTAGCAAAAATAGTGTTCCTGAGTACAAAATCTAATTGCTGTCAAGCAGCTAGGTGGGGTAGATTGCTTTTAGTGACCTTACCCCCAGATTTTTTATCTATCAAAAAATATCATGAGCATAGACAGAAGTCTGATAAAGGACCTCAGAGACAGCACTCTTATTTAGCAAAGTGTCCATCTTTTCCAACAACAACAAGGAAGATGGGTCCCCTAAAACAAACTCTGATTCACTGAAGGGAGGGATGGAAGACAACTCCAATCTGTACCATTCTTTATTATTGAAAGAACCTAACTATCAGAAAAAACCAATTCCCACTGAAGGCAGAACAAGTCAACTGATGAGCAAAAATGGGTCATATAGTCATGTATTCTTATACTGCTTCCTTTGAATAAGTTCAGGGAAACAAGAACTCTGCTTACCTTTTGAAACAAAATTTCAATTATCTATAGACAGTGTAACTGGCTACCCAGAACAAGGTTGATAGTGACCCCCCGTGGTAATAACAGGGAGCCAACCTATGATAAAAAGACTGACTGTGGGAACATTTGGGCTGATAAAACTGCAAGGGCTGGGATGTAATGGCCAAGGACTTAGCAGTGGTATTAGAGAGCTTACACTTGTGTAAAATCTCATTTGTCTGTTCATGAAACAACAAGAACTGTAAAAACGATGCAGTTGACCATAATTACAAACAATCCACCTGGGACAAAGTCATAAGAGCAGCATTTTATACAAGTTAGTTTTTAGATAACAAAGAAGCTTTAAGACCAAGACTTCACAAGATATCCGGTGCAGAGTCATTTCGTTCAGCATATACTTCTTCAGATATCTTCTCAATTGCTCTTGAAATATTTTATGATTTTAAATACCATCCATAATTTGAATCTTGCTCAAAGGTTCCTTGTGATCCTTTGAGCAAGGAATCTGCTTCAAATCCCAACTGGCCAAGTCTAAAGTAAGTCTAAATTAACCCTAAATTTATTTATTTAATCATGAGAAGCAAGGTTTTTTTTGCAAATATGTAATTTGAGAAGGTAGACAGAGATTCTGAGAATCATCTTGATGCTAATGCCTTGTTTTATGCCTTCTTAATTTTTTGATGATTTATGAAAATAGTCAACTGATTTAACTGAAATCTAATTTATACCTATCCTAATTATACAGCCATGGAGCCTCAAGGGATCAGACTGGACTTCAGCAATACATTCTTTATTATCATAAATATCTAATTATGTTACATGAGGTTAAAATGCTGTTCCAAGCATTTCATCAGAATTCAATGACAATACATATATCAACCCAACTTCATGTATAACTATTACCCCATATTTATACCTAATTCTTAAAGGAAAAAATATAGTTATGTGTTCTCACTCTTTCAGCAAGAGTTATATTGTATATACAAATCCTGCACTGCAATCAGTAATATAAGATGCAAAGCTAGACTTGAGACCAGTAGCACCTTAGAGACCAACAAGATTTTGGGGGTATATGCTTTCAAGAGTCAAAGCTCCCTTTATCAGATACCCCTAAAATCTTGTTGATCTCCAAGATGCTACTGGACTTAAACAGAGTTGTTCTTCTGCAGATCAACAAGGGTAGCCTCTGAAACTATCTTAATAAATTGCAAAATAAAATGTAAAACAAGTGCTCTCTCTCTCTCTCTCTCTGAAAATCTGTGAGTGTGTGAATATAAATGAAATTGTTAGCATTAATTCATCCAAAACCAGGAAGTGGGAGGAAAGAGAGGAAATGTGGTCAGCTCATCCAAATAGGGTCTGAACTTTCAGAGAAAGAAAGACTGGAGGGATCTGTCTCAGAGTTTGGCTTGTGTATCAGCAGATTAAACTAGTGAATGCAATTGGGTTTGCAATTCCAGAGTTTAATTGTGAGAAAACCTGTCTGGAGACTATGAAAGTCTCAGAACTTGCCTTTTGTAATAAAGCAGACTAGTTTGAGGAAGATACTGAGGCTGCCTCGAAGTGCCAGTTTCTGAGGGAAAACCAGTAAAAGATTTTCCTTTTTGAGAAGAGTTCACATTTACACTGTGACAATCCTGAGGTTGAGGGAAAGCTAATAATCACTTTAGAAATACAAACTTGGCTGCTAGCTGCTGTCTACTCTCCTAAGTAATCAACTGTGATACATCTATAAATATATCTATATAAATATATCTATCAATACATCTATATCCCCTTTTCTGAACCACCTTATTCCATCCTTGGTATTACTAAAAGTTATGGTTTGTTTTCTGTTTCTCTCACAGGTGCTTACTTGGTTCAGAAGCCGCTGGAGTTAAATCCATCAAACAGAAGGTTTGGGGGAAACCACTCTGATCAATCCTTATATCATGCTATCCTTCTTTAAACATCATATTTAAGGGTCTTACTTTCACAGCAATCTCCCAAACCTCTGGGGGTGTGCAGTTCTTTCTGATGCCCACATTACTGTGGACTGGAAGCCACACATCTGTTCCGCTAATAGTGACCCTTTCTCCAGCTTACAGAAACTTTCCCTAATGCAGGGAATTCTATTATGGGTAAGGCCCTTGCACTACAACAAAAGTGCCACCACCACCAACCATACATATCTATGGGACTCAAGCATATAATCTGACTCTCAGCCTTCAGAATTTGTACTTGTCTGTCTATATAAGTTGGTAATACTCTTTGTGTTCACCATATTGTACGTTTTTATGTCATTTACCTTAACAAAAAGACTGAGAATCAGGTCATTGCCTTGCATCATCCTATACAAACAGATTGGTGCAATGTAAGGCATGCACAATAGCATCATTTAATGGCTGCTTTGTACTTTAATAATGGTACTATAACCACTTTAGACACTGAGTCTTAAAAATATCGGTGCTATAAGATTCACTCAAGTATTGAGTATGTGTCTTACATTTGCTGAGTCTGCAAACTAAAACTACTCTAAGGTTTTCCATTCATGAATCATCTTTCTTTATTTGTGCTGATGCTGTACCTTTCATATTATGCACTTCTCCTTTACTTATATTGATTTTTATTCCTGGTGAACTTTGAAAATTGTATTCCACTTTTTATTTGCCTTTTTAATGCACTTATTTTGTATGAATTTATTCCTCCTGGCACTGGGAGACATGATTAATATAATAAATTAAAACTTGCTACATATTGACTGAGCTACGCTTTGGGTTTATGCATGTTTCATGGTGCAGCTGCATTATATGATTTTTGTACAAATGACATGGGAACTATTATAACACAACCATAAACTATTTCTACTAAATTTTCTTTCTCTGGTGCATAATCTCACTGCTAAAAATTAAAAGCATGAAATTAGAGTGCATGAAATTCCCATAAACTGGAGGCAGATGGATAAAGCTTTTCAGCAGAAAACTGAAACGTGGTCACATATTAATAAATACACTTATCTGTATCATTGGTGTCACTATGATGAATTTTTCTTTAGAAACTTCAGTAGCCCTGTTCATACGTTACAGGGAGCACACATACATCTGCACATGCAAATCTGTTCTGTAAGAAAATGCCAGTGAGTGATTACAAAGGAAACTGAGGACCACTACCTGCATAAATGTGTGGTTTCAATCACACATTCAGCCTCACATGCATTGAATATACCATGAAAATTACTGAAGGCATGCATAACAAAAGATCAGGTGTGCCCCGAATATGTGTTCATTGTAATTGGTGAATGAGTGTTGTATCCAGAGCTTTTGGGGGAGGTCAGATAAATGTTGAGAAGGATCTTCACATGAAAATGGAACATTATGCACACATAAATACTACACATAGCAAAATGGAGAAGATGGTTTCTCTGCAGAGGCCGACAGCTTGCATATTTTGTGGACTAGGTTTTCTTTTTATCATTCTATTTTAAATGAAGGATGGTGACAAGAAGGAACAACTTCCTCTGACATTTTCCCTACTGAAAACTGCATGGAAGAATTCACTGGTTATTGTAATGTAGAGATGTGTGTGAGAGAATAGCTCTCTAGTACGCTTTCTCTTCCAGTTCTACCTAATTGCTATGAGATTTCATTTTGACTTTCATTATGAAAATTGAGGCCTTGTGTAATGGCAGGTTTTACAGGAATACTTGCTTAATAATAATGTTTCTGGCTGTTGTGGGTTTTCTGGGCTGTGTGGCCATGGTCTAGTAGTTTTTGCTCCAAACCTTTTGCCTGCATCAATGGCTGGCATCTTTAGAGACATGTCACAGTGAAATGATCTGCGAAATCGCCAGCATAGATGTGGGCGTAAAGTTCGAGGCAAAAACTATCAGACCATAGCCACACAGCTCAGAAAGCGCTCAACAGCCAGTTGATTCCAGCCATGAAACCCTTTGACAGTAAATTAATGTTTCTGCCATAGCAGAGCTATTATCACCTATTCTGTCCTGCTATCAGTCCTGTTATTTTATAGTTTACTGTTGTAAGAAATTAGTTTTTCACATTCTAAGCTGCTTACAAAAGGATGGGGGTGGGGGTTTAGAAGCATCTAAATAAATTAAATTAAATATAAATCTATGTTGGGGTATCATCTGATGGTTCCTCAAAATTGCTGGCTGCACACATGTTTTTGCTGAGGTCATAATTATCTTTCTGTTTCCATGAAATTCCTCCCTCTTTCCCCAGACTTCCTGTAGTTTCATCAGCCACATGCATTCAATTTAAAACTGATGAACATTGAGACAACTAAATAAACAAAAAGGCATCATTAATTTGGTTTATAAATGAATAAATTCAATTTGTGATGTATTAATACTGAGCCAACAATGATTGTACCCATCATGATTGTACCAATCATTAAAAAAAACCATGATATTTTTTAAACAAGACAAATCTGGGGACTTGCTTTCCCCACAGGCACACAGCAGGTGTGGGGAACATCATTTTTAAAGACTGCAGGGCCTAATTCAGCTCAGGGCCCTGACATTTTCCAGAGGCAAAACAGACCCAATAGAATGTTATTTGCATATTTTTGAGCTGTGAGTGATATATTCTGAACACATACAGCTGTGAAATTATGTAAATAGCCCTACGAGGACTGCTTTGTCTTGGGAAAACAGAATAGGAAGGAAGGCAGGAACCCCTCCTACCACCACACCATAATCCTGAGCTGAATAAGGATACTGCAAGCTTTAAAATGGTATTTATCACAACTGTATAGCTGAGTAAAAAGCTGGTCTGGTCTGGGGAACTGAGACTTGTCTTGTTAAAAAAAAGTATTGTTTAGTTTGTCCCTCAGTGACTGCCAGTCAACAGCCATGTGTTACAGCTAAAGCAGTCACAATGCTTCTCCTATGTAAATTGTGTGCAGCAACTAACTCACTGGTCATTGAAACATATACGTAACCTGAAGCTGAGAATCAACTGATTCTCCAGCTTTGCTTCACTGTGGGTTTTCCTATTTTCCCCATTCTCCCCCACCCCCAAGGTTTTGTGTTTCCCCATTCAAGCTGATCTATCATTTTGTCTGCCTGCCTCTGCTGTTGCCATGCTCCATTCTGGAAGGTTGCTTGCCACCTTTTTTTTATGGGGTAGGGGAGTCCATCTAAAAGACTACTGAGAATTTGCTGAATTGACTAGCCAGCACAATATTTACCATGTTGAGACATAAGAGCCTAAAGTATTTCAGAAGGGGAGGGGAGGGGAGGGGAGGGAGGAAAGAAGGTGGTAGCACCTGGGAGGGAGACACGGGAAAGGTTAACAAGAGCCCTGGTTGTTCAAATAGAGAAGACAGCCTTCTCTTCTCAATTTCAATCTACAGCTCCAATCTACAGCTCCTGCAATAGATTTTAAACATGAACATTTTAAAAACTTTTTAAAAGCCATTAGAGGAACCTGACTGTTCTGAAATGGTGGTCAGTAGAGGTGGTGTGGTGTGGGCATGGGAAGGTTGGGAGAAGCAAGGAAACCAGAGGAAGTATTAATACAGATGGATATTCTTTGTTTTTCCTGCAAGTCACACTTTAAGAGCTTTGGGAAATGGTAGAGATTATCTGATCTGAGAGCAGGGTAACTGTCAATAAGGAGAAGATGTGTGCATAACCAAGAATCAAACTCAAAGGATGCTACATTCAAAGGACACCACATGTGCACAAATGGCCACTAACTGTACCAGAGGCAATAGAGTTTTCAGACTCCAGGGTGACCATAAGATCTCCTGAAATTGCTACTTCTGTCAACTTCAAAGATCAGTTTTCCTGAAGGAAATGGATGATCTAAAGCAGGGGTATCCAACTCTGGTGTCCCAGATGTTCATGGACTACGATTCCCATCGATCCCTGCCAGCATGTAGTGCTGCTGCACTACAGAGGCAGGGAAGGTACTGTGACTGCTATTGCAGCAACCCTCAGCAGCTACTTTCATTGACACTAGCAGACAGAAAACTAATTAACTAAGGAAAATGATTAACATAAAAATGAATATTAAAATATATGTTTTTCAACATAAATAAAGAAATGAGAAAGTGAACATTCGAATTAGTAGATTCTATCTCACTGGGAACATTAAAAATTAATACTAGATGTCAATACATCATCATCATATGTCTCTGCTGTCTGTCTCCAGAGGATCCAGAGTGTAACTGTAATAAGGAAAATACACTCTTATGGTACTACTTCAGGAACTTACAGCAGGGATTAACTTAGCCTTGGGTGTCAAATAGCAAGATGAGGAAATTCATTTTCAATGCTCAATGGAGTACAGATGTAGGGAATGGGGAACAGTATAAAGTTGCTCTTTGACTGTATAGTTTTATGGGTATCCAAATACAGAGAAAAACATGTGTTTGGAACAGAATCCTATACCACATCAATTCCCTGGAACACTATAAGGGAATAAAAGGAAAATCAAACAGAAAAAGAGAGTGGAAGAGATTTTCTAAAACTTTTGTTATGTTGGTCACAACATGATATATTTATACAAGGATTTTTTTAAACCCTGTAATGTGAAGACAAACAGGTCTGTTGCTGAAGAAAAAGTTGTTTATTTCAACAAAATTGGAAATGCTTTTCAGGAGTATTTTGGAAAGATTGCTTCCAATAGCACCAAGGACATTCTTACATAAAATAGGCCAGAAAAGTAAAGCCGTAGCTTGTATTTTTGGTAAATACAGAACAGATCACCACATGTTATTTCACTAAGTTTCTTACTTGATCAAATTGTATACTTCCTTTCCTCTGTCCTAAATTACTAGTTGGATTACATTAGAATGCACTTGATTTATAGTGCAATTGTAAGGGGAGGGGCTGAGTGGGTGCCTCTTGGGATCTAGTGCTCCTGTGCAGTGGCTTGGTGGTGGTGCAACTCAAGCACAGGGCTCTGGGCCAGCATAGTTGTGAGTGGATCACATTAGTTAGTCTGCTTCCAAATGCCTTTTAGCCTGGGAAGATCCCCTGATAAAGGTGGAAAGTTGAACCAATGTGGTGCAGCCCATAAGCAACCATAGAGTGGCAAAAAGCAACTACTTCCCTACTGCTGCAGCCATGCCCATTAGGCTCTAAGCAGCTCAGGATGCTGCATAAAGGAGTGACCAAGCATCTTGCTCCCTAGCACCCAGTGCTCCCTAGCACTGGAGTTTTCTGTTGCCGCTCGAGGGCGGGACCACCTTGGTCGGAGCTCTTTGACCCAATAACCACACTACACTCCTGGCTGGGGTAAATATTTTGGCCATAGCCAACAGTTTATTATGCAATCAGAAGCGTGAAGTGCAGCATGGGATTTTGATCTGCTCTGGAACGTTGTTGTGGATCTCCAGCGGGTGGTCGGTCTCTTGCTGAAACTTCGCCCTGCTATGATGCTCAGGTAGACGGTCGGCCTCTTGCTGTAGCATTCCTTACAAATGGGGGGATAGCTCCCTCGCTCCCCTCCTCTGGCCCATTCAGATAAATTCCCATGCGCCAAACCTCCGAATGGCTATGACAAAGAAGCATGCATTAACACGTCACCGAAGCTCCAAGGGGAGAGGTGGGAAGGCAAGTTGCTGTCGGCCGAGCACATGGCTGGCACAAAGGCCAGTCCAGCCTTTTCTAAACTCTGGCCGGCCCCTCTCAGATGATGTTGCAGGGTAAGCTGCGCAACGCCTGCCTGCCCCTGAAGGGCATGGCTAGGAGACCCCTTCTGCCCTTACCAGGGTTGAAGCTGGGGACTCCTTCCTGCCCATCCTGGGCAGCAACTGCAGCCGTGCTGATTCCTGGCCACTCATTCTGCCTTTTACTTTTGTTTTCTTTCCCTAAGAAAAAGGATGGTAAGACAATGACTTCAAAACTTGGGATTCCCATTTATCATGAACAGCAACCATTGCGCTTCAGTGAATTTTAGTTTACTTTTTGCTGGCAAAAGACATCTGCATAAACAGATTATTTTTTTCAGTGTCCAGCCAGTCTGGCTTAGGAATCAGGTCATGGAAAGAACCACTCACCCACATGAATGGCTGATCCCTCCATGGGCAATCCTGGACACCTGCCTGGTGAAGTCTGGGTACTCCTAGCTCTGAGGGCCTTGGGATAAACAGAAGCTGCCTGGAACCTGGTATACTACCCCCCTCCCCAGAAGCTGTTCCAGGTCAGTCACCATGTACTAAACCCCTTTGTGCATGGGGTCACTTGTGGTGGTGGGATCCCTGATGGCTGCTAGGCTTGGGTGCAGAATATTAGCATTGCTAAGGCAGTTCCAGTCACAGACAAGGAGAAAATGGGAAGGCGGTTAGAGGAATGTTCCTCTGCTTGCCTTTCCATGCACAGATACCCTTTTTGGGTCATAGTGAGAAGATGGTGTACATGTTTGTTTCAGAACTGAGAGAAGTTGATCACAGAGTGTGAACTTTGCTCTCCCTGTTACATGACTGATAAATTCAAATGCAGACAAAAATTAGTTAACCAGTAAATACTATTACATAAAAAAAATCTAAGTATTAGTTTTAGGTACATAGCATGACGAGTCAGCCTTGAACCCATGCCCCTGTGGCTTTTATTTTAAAGCACATTTTTGAATATTTTAAAATAAGGTAATACATTCACAACCTTTATTTTTGTTTGTTTTAAAAATCTAATCCTGCATCTATAATACAATACTGTGGTTTACAAGAATGTTACATAATAGTCATCCACTGCACCCTCAATAGGTTTAGACTTGCATAACTGCATAGGGTTGCATTGTCAGTACTCAGATTTCAGATCCAGGTATCTATGCAAGAAACAGCAGCTGCCTATGACAAGCCAATTCAACAACAACAACAACAACAACAACAAGCAAGTTGTCTGTTCCAGGACTCACAAATGTAAAAATTAAAGCTTTATTAAAGAAGTTACTAAACATACAGAAGGTATGCAACATAGTGACACAAGAAAATAAAAAGCATACTCTCTACATAACACAGTGAGATCTTACAAACAGCAGGCATTTTAGTTGGTATCAGTACATGTGCAGAGTTCCTCTAGAAATGGCCAAAAGGGTAAGGAGGGAAAAAGGATAGTGGAATAGAACTGCTGGTCACATTATAGGAATCACATTTATGGTTTTTTGCTGGCTGCCATAGGTGACTCATGAATAACCAATCAGCACACATTTTGATCAAAACTTCCAAGACTCATCTAAAAGCAATATCCTCCCTCCTCACAGAGTGAAACTTTCTCAGACTGGCATGTCCAGAGGTTCCCAGTTAATGCTAAAAAGTCAGCAAAGGTGCAGAGACTACATGATAACTGTGAATAGATAAGGGAAATTCAGAAATACGTTTGCACCTGGGAAAGGAGCTCTTCTCATCCAAGATGAAATCTCACAGACTTTTACTCTCAAAATGGATACTCTTTTGACAAAATTACACATTACAGAATTGATTTACACTTGAAAAAGTTCATGTATGTTTAACATTAGAGTCAGCATGCTTTAATGAAAGCTCACATGGGCTAGTCATTCTCTCTCAACTTACTTTACCTCACTGTTGTTGTTGTGTGAATAGAATGGAAGAAGAGAGATTTTGTAAGATTCTTTGGGTTCCTACTGGGGTGAAAAGCAGGGCATAAATATATAAATAAAATAAATTATTGATATATTTTTAGTATTGCTACTTTGTTAAGGCTCTATACAAACCTACACAGATCTTTTCCAAAACTGTGGGCCATTGGGGCCCATCACATTTTCTGACATGAACCTCCTAATTTATATTACATTTTAAATTTGAAACATGAAATACCCCACTGTGTTCCATATGCTGTTCTGTGTCTCGAATCAGGACAGCACTTGTTGGAAACCAGAGTGTGGATTATTACCTTAAAATTCTGGTCTCATCTTTACTTCAACACTGAGGTCAGAAACCTCACCTATTCAGCCCTCTCTGAACTGCAATCCTCTGAATGGTGGACACTTCTTTAGGTCTCTCCTTAGAAACCTTTTTTAGGCAATCTGCAAATGAAATTTGGCTATCCCTAAAAAGAAGGGAATACTAGTTGCTGTTGAGTGCCGCCAGGACATCTTGCTCTCCCTTGCACTTTGGAATCTATCCTGAAATTAGCCTCACAGCTAAATATCTGTCCCAACTGTCAGAGTCCATGCAGAGATGGATCATTACTCGAGCTAGATGTAACGCATTCCCCTCTGCCGTTCTTAAGGGCCGACAGTTGAGTATTCCACTTCTAGACAGAACATGTGCATATTGTCAGGATACTGTTGAGACCCTCGAGCATATTATGTAGTAGAAAACTTATACTCAATATTATTTATTATATTGTCAATAGACCTTTAAGGTAGAATAATTGGAATACAATAATTACTAGAATTTGATTAACAATTATTTCACTGTGTACTTGTGTGTTTTAAGTGCTATCAAGTACTTTCTGACTTACAGCAGCCATATGAATTAATGACCTCTAAAACAACCTGTTAACAATCTTGCTCAGGTCTTGCAAACTGAGGGCTGTGGTTTCTTTGGGATATTATCTTGCTAACTATGAGACTTTATCTCACTGGCTATGTTGAAAAATAGTGACATTTTTCCAGTAATGTGTACATTCTCCCCAGCCAGGAAAAGGGTAACTAGCTGACCTGCTGGAAGCCTGGTACCATAGCCAAAAATGGAGTAATTACATCTTGTCTTGCTCTCTTATAATATTTGCCAGACAACAGCATGTAGGTTGTCTGTTGCACCTCTAATCAACAAGGGCATTATTGGTCATGTCAAAGTAGATGCTTATAGCAGCTCCTCAAGACCTGCTCATGGCAAAACATAACAACATGCTAAGGTAAAAGCTCTCCTATATTTTGGAATATTAAAAAAATTAAATAGTTTGCACATTTTTTCAGTACTGGAAAATTAAAATAGTATAGGAAAACTAATTATCATCAGGAATATTGTATGAATAAATAAAGGTTTTTAAAGAGTGGTTTGCACAATGAGATACATTCAGTGAACAGAAAAAAGTTACTAATTAGGGTTGCTAACAGGCCTGATGAAAATGTAGTGAACTTTTAATAGAGACTTAATCAGTGGTGAGATTCAGCAGGTTTGCATCACTTTGGCAGAACCGGTTGTTAAAATGGTGCTTGTAAACAACCAGTTGTTAAATTATTTGAATCCCACCACTGGATTTAATACATGGAAATGGATAGCTGAACATGGAGGATTCATACATGGAGATACATAACAGAATCATGGAGCCATAGAGTTGGAAGGGATCATACAATCCATCTAGTCCATAGATGTCAAATGCGTGGCCCTCCAGATGTTATGGACTACAGTTCCCATTATCCCCATGCCACCATCATCTAGTCCATTCAGTCTAACCTCCACTTAATCGGGGTCAGCCTAAAGCACCCCAGCATTTGTCCAGCTACTGCTTGAAGACTGCCATTGAGAGGAAGCTCACCAGCAACCTAGGCAGCCAATTCCGCTGCAGAACTGTTGCTGTAATTCCCCCCTTTCCACCTATAATTTATAGCCATTATTGTGAGTCCAATCCTCCATTGCTAATGCCTTCTTCTAAGTGGTCGATTATACACAAGGCATTTGCTGCACAATGGGAGCAAATGTGCATTGCTGCAAGATTTCTTGTACACATTTATTTTCAGCTCCACCTACAGTTTCTATTCTCTCTGCAGCAAACAAGACCACTTCTAGCATGAATGTAATTTTTGCTTTGCTGCCAGAGTGGGCACATTTGCCAGTGAGCACAGTTTTGCCCCAAACCTCTTCCCCCTGCCCACAGCCAGCCTACCCACCTATTCTCACCCCCCAATCCCTCATGCTGCTTTGACTTCTTTAAATGCCAAATGTCAGGGGGAGCAGAGGAGGAGAGTTGGAAGCTGGCAGCCCACCAACCCACCCACCCCTACCCCCCCCCCCACACACACAGAGAGCTGGCCTGGCCTGGCCTGGCCTGGCCTAGCATGCCTGTTGTGTGTGTCAATGGCAGGCAGGTGAGGAAAGGCACCAACGGGAGAGGAAGAGCCTGGCTGCTTGCCTGGGAGCAGAAAGAAATACACTTGGAAATGGCAGCCAATGGTTTGTATCAATAAATCAATGTAGTTGGCTTTTGCAAAGGAACAGCACGAGCAGGGAAAGAAAGGCAATGAGCGGGGTCTGTCTCTGACTCCATCCTACCTCCCCAATCCTACCTTCGCTTCTGCCCTCCCCAATAAAAAATGAGCCTCTCTGTTGTATCAGCGAGAGACAAAGAGAGAGAGAGAGAGTGGAAGGCAAGGGGAAGGAGGGAGAATATTAGCTCTAGTATTGAGACTTCTGCTTGTGATGAGATCTGTGCCTTTAAAACAGCTGATGGATGGACTTAAGAGAACCGGAAGAACTAGAACCCCTTTAAAGCTTCAGCAAGCAGCTGCATGGCCTGCACTAGGCTGACTCCTTGCGTGTAAACAACACGAAGAGAGCCCTTTGCAAGCTCATTGTGTGGAGAACAACCCCAAGGTAATTGTTTCATGGGTACTGGGCCAGTGACATCCTTTCAAATACTTAGAGCAATCATGTCCTTTCTCAACCTCCACTTTTCCAGACTAAAACATCAAAACTAAAATTCTGTTAAGTCCCAAATAAAAGGACAAAGCATTTTTGTCTAAACCTGTTGGCAACTCTAGGTACTATTAATATTTTCTACCCAGAGTATTTAAGAAGACCCATGATTTAAACAGAAAAAGTATATGGGATTAGAGGTACACTGGGAAGTCGGATAACTACTACTTTTAAAAATGAATCAGGTGTTTCAGGAAGGGTTATGGTGAGGCACTTCTTAAAAATATGGAGAGGGAATTTTCTGTTTCTGTTTTTTATTATCACTCAAGTTTAAACAGCTTTTTCTAGTTATAGACACAGACATCTTCATTCTAGGAATTTAAAGAATTGCTGAATTTAAAGAATTACTGCTTTTACTAGTTCAATTGGATAGGTAAGTATAATGTGATATTTGTTGGTGTAGCAAGCTATCATAATTAATTATTGGAAGAGTTCATAACAATACAAAGCTATTTTGTGATTGCTATACTTAGAAGCACTATGAAATACCAAGCCACATGCTCAGAGGAGTTTTGTGAGATTTGGCAAGGACATAAACACAGGGTAGTTTCCACAATATTGTGTTGCTAAAGTGAGCAAGTGAAACACTGAACTTTAGGTTACAGCTGCTGTGTTACAAGGAGATTAAGAAGATTATACTGATTTAAACCATGATTAACAGAATGGTGCAGAGGGCAAGCAGACTTTCCTTCTTTGTGTTATGATATTTGCCTATTGATTCATTCTAAAGTTTCATTTATTTTTTTTAACTCTTTTAAAAAAGTGTTAGAATTTGTAACTACCAGAATAGTATACTTTAAAAATTCTATTTTGTAATAAATTTGTAGCAAATTATTCAATATTTCAGTGAAGGGTTTGATTGTGGGGAAGTGAGGAAGCATATACGGGAAGAATGAATCTATACTTTGACCAAATGTAATTTTTGACACATGCATAAAGGACCAGAATTCTCATTACATTTCTCAACACTGTGATTAATTTTCATATAGCAAAATGAACCCTTTAGAGAAAGTAAGAATGGTCATGGGAGTTTCACTTTCACTTTCAAAGCATAACCTTGGAGCCTGCAAATACACACATGCAATGTTTTCAACATATGTTGAGAATAAAATAACTTGGACATCAGCCAAAACTTATGACCTAAACAATGATGCATTGAAGTAGAAAATACAAACATTTGGTGAACATTTGGTGATTTTAATAGGGAAGCCATTCCATAGTGCAAAAAGACAAGGAAAACTGCAAAATCATCTGCATAATAGCCCCTTTGATCCCACAATTATATATTGGTTGCTAGAGATGCATATATGTAGAAGGTAACACATGGCTCATATCAGGCACTTGATTTTAGGGATGTACACATCAAAACATTGTTATTTTAGGGCATACCTTGTGGTATGCCAAAATTTTGGGGGTGCATGGGTTCATGGGTTCAGTAGAGTAATTATTTTGGGGCTCAGTTTTCATAACTATACACAAAACCTGACACAAATATGAAACCAATTTTGGTGCATTCCCCCTAATAGAAGACCTGGACCCTGGAGATCATGCTGTAACGAAAGCCACTTATATATAAGTTCTACTTTCTGCGCTGCCACCAATAATATTTTTCCTTATATAGCCCACTCAATACTGATTTTCCACAAGGTCACCACCCTGACTGGGGAACACAGACACACAGACAAAAATACTAATGACTGGAAAGGTTTTAAAAGGTGAACAAAACTGAAAACGTTTATTTGCTGGCTTTCACAAAGGCTTCTCAGGTAAACTGGAGAGGTTTAACGCTTGTTGGTTTTAGAGAGAGAGTTTGTTCTAGCTTAACGGTTACAGAGAAATATTGTTTTTAAACTGAACGGTTTCAGGCACTTCACTTAAGATGTTACTTCACAGACCCTAGATGGTCTCTGTTCCACACACCCCTCGCTCATATATACCCCCCAAGTCTAAGTCTGGTAGGACTGGCACACACCAGCCACCTACCCTCCTTCAGTCCCCTAATACTCAGGCCTAAAATGCCCCCTTCGACTGGACTTCTGATGACTGGGTTTAGAACAGGGGATGAACAGACTGGTGTTCAAGTAGGTTAAGCTGCCAGGCACCTGAGCGGCGGGTTCACACTCCACCAAGACCTGTGGCCTTCCACACTCCCCTCAAGCTTCCTCAGCTTGAGTCAGAATCTCTTGTCAGAGCTGACAGACTGCCCAACTCTGCTCTGCTCTCTGACAGACTCCGAACAGCACTGAACTCCACTCTCCGTGCTGTAAGCATACCGGCTCCCCCTAGCTTTTTCCAACCGTTACTGGACCCTTCTCAACCAATCAGGTCGGTTTCTATACTTGTGGAGCCTTTTCTCTTTTCTGGCTGTTGCTAAGGCCTTCTCCCTTTGGCCTGCTGTACCAGCCCTTCAGAGGTGGGGCAAGTTCTACATATGTCCCTTCCAAACATTATGACTACGCAGGCTAACAAGCCTCGCGCAGCAATGTGTGTAAATAAAGCTTACACACGTTAACCAAAACTAAAAAGTTTTCATAAAATTTCACATTTTCAAATGCATTCAGTTTTTACCTTAAAGTTAACTTACCATAAACATTCTTACCATGTTAAACTTACCATGAATTCCTAATAAGTATCAATAACATTGCAGTAATCCACATTACATTTCAACAAGCATTTTTAAACTCAGTACTTTATTTACATACATTCTCTGGTTACCTTTTCCTTCCAGATGTCTTTACTGGTGGGTGCTCTAAGCACAGGGTAACTCTCTTTCCTTTATCCTCCAGTAAGGCTTCCTCTTTGGTGGTTATCCAAACTTAGCTGGACATTCATGCTCACTCATGGCAAGGTTAGTTGCCCTTGAGTGCAGTGGTGAATTTGGATGGTGTTCACATTAGGCAAGGTAAATTTCCTTCTAAACTTACCCTTTCTGGCCAAATCAAAAGCTTGAGGTTTTACACCTCTGGCTTTCTTTACCACTTTGCCTCTTTTGTGGTAAGGCTTTTGTCATTTTATCATAAAGCACGTTCTTACAGTGCCCTCCACCAGAACACACACTTATCAACACGGTCAGACCCTTTCACTTTTATACCAGATTGCCCTCCCCCGGTCCCCCCAAGTTTCCTCTTGAGGCCGGTATTTAAAACTTCAACCCGGTCTTCTGCTGGGCAGCTGTAATGTTGGGCTTTCACAACAGTCCTTCCGTTGGCTGCTGAAGCCTTGTTGAGGGCTGGCGTTGCTAAGCTGCTTCAGTTCATTTTGATGTTCTCTGCCAGATCTGCACTGTCCCGCATAAGTCCTGCAGGTAGCCAACACTGTTCCGCTCTTGCTGGATTCTGGATCCGTCTTCCAGGAACTGGAACCTCCTGCCAAGCAACGTTGGTTAGCAGAGACATTGGCAGTCGTCTTCGCCTCCTTTTCCCTCACAGGAATCGTCTTGCGAACTTCCCGGTACCGCTCCGCAGGAACGCGAACAGCTGCATCGCTGGAGCGCGTCGCTAGAGGGCGTTTGGCAACCTCCTCTTTCCCCTACAGGAACTCAGCTCCTCGCCATCTCCTGGGTACTGCCCGCCAGGAACATCGTTCAGCTGCACTGCTGGGCACGCAGAGGCGTTGGCAGCTGACTTAGCCTCCACCTCTGGAACTGCCTCCGGCACTGAACTGGAACCACCTTTGTAGCTTTGGGGTCAGCAAGCTCAGCTGTCTCCCCTTCAGTTCTTTCAGGAACTCATCCCCGCTCTGGTCTTCTTGGCACCAGTCAGCATGAACACCATCCATCTGCAACTCTTGAACTGCTGCAGACTCAGCCTTACCAGTTCACAAAGTCAGGCGTTAAGTATGAGCTTTCATGCTCTCCTGGACTCTAATACGCGTTGGCAAGGCACACCTGCAGGGTTGGCGCGTCACCTAACTGCATCTTCTGGGTGCCATTCTGAGGTTTCCATAAGCATTTAAAGAAAAAGATTTCCTCCAATTCATCTGGTACTCTGGCAGCCCTGGAAACTGTTTCCCATTTTCTCATCTGCTGAGGGAAAAATTCCACAACAGTGGGGAGGCAGCTCTGCTCTGAGTCTTTTCCCTCACTCTCAAATCAAACATGTCCTTCTCATGGCTCATGTTTGCCTCTACCCATTTCCGCCATTTTAAACTCTCTTTCTTTCTGGCCCTTCAAACTGCAATTTAACTATTTCAATTTCTACCTTCAAGCATTTACTTCAGCCATAACTCTAGCCTCTAATTTTATTTTTTTTCAACTCCAGAAGCCATCTTAGCTTTCTCAATCCCAGCATCTATACTGGCCAGCTTCAGTTTCATGCTCTCCCAATCCTGAAAGGGACCTTTTAGGTGTTTCCCCAATATCACCTGTCTCTGGGGCTTTTCTCTCACCAGCTGTCTTTTGTGTCTTAGGTGGTGCCATTATGCATAAAATTTCACGGTTTTACCTCACAAATCAGAAAAAACAAAGTGGGTCTTCATGTTGTTTCAACTGGATTCAGATGTTATATCGTGATCCCATCACACAAATGTAACGAAAGCCACTTTATATATAAGTTCTACTTCTCTGCCACCAATAATATTTTTCCTTATAGCCCACTCAATTACTTTCACAAGGTCACCTACCCTGACTGGGGAACACAGACACAGACAAAAAATTGGCTTCAATGACTGGAAAGGTTTTAAAGGTGAACAAAACTGAAAACGTTTATTTGCTGGCTTTCAATAAAGCAGCTTCTCAGGTAAACTGGAGAGGTTTAACGCTGTTGGTTTTAGGAGAGAGAGTCATTCTTAGCTTAACGTTTACAGAGAAATATTGTTTTTAAACTGAACGGTTTCAGGCACTCACTTAAGATGTTACTTCACAGACCCTAGATGGTCTCTGTTCCACACACCCCCTTTCGCTCATATATACCCCCCTGTCTAAGTCTGGTAGGACTGGGCACGCACTAGCCACTCACCCTCTCAGTCCCCCTACTCAGGCCTAAAATGCCCCTTTCGACTGGACTTCTGATGACTGGGTTTAGGAACAGGGATGAACAGATCATGTTCAAGTAGGTGTTGAAGGCACCTGAGCGGCGGTTCACACTCCACCAAGACTCAGGGCCTTCCACACACTCCCTCCAGCTTCCTCAGCTTGAGTCAGAATCCTTCTCTTGTCAGAGCTGACAGATCAGCTCCAACTTCTTGCTCTGCTCTCTGACAGACTCCGAACAGCACTGAACTCCACTCTCCGTGCTGTAAGCATACCGGCTCCCCCTAGCTTTTTCCAACCGTTACTGGACCCTTCTCAACCAATCAGGTCGGTTCTATACTTGTGGAGCCTTTTCTCTTTTTCTGGCTGTTGCTAAGGCCTTCTCCCTTTGGCCTGCTGTACGCCAGCCCTTCAGGGTGGGGCAAGTTCGTTACACATGCCTATGTCAATTTAAAGAGACCAAATACCACCAAAAATATGGCAGCACTAAAAGCAGACATAGCCTTCTAGACCAGGTTTATTCCCCTTAGGAAATAATGGTCCAATTATTTTCTATCAATGCTAGACCTAGATTCTGAGGCTCCCAACTGTTCAGAGAACTCAAGAAGCTAGATCAGTTCATTCATTCATTCATTCATTCATTCATTCATTCATTCATTCATTCATTCATTCATTCATTCATTCATTCATTCATTCATTCATTCATTCATTCATTCTAGCCTTGACTACTTATTCTTCATAAGGAACACACTAGAGGTTCACAGTCTGGGATGCTCTCAAATCAACATGTGCTACTTGAAACTCTGTGACAATTATAGCTCAAAATATTCTTCTACTGGTTTCACTTGATGCACCCTATCAGCAATAGAGATCTTGCTTTCATGATATATGACTTTGTAACCACCACACTGATACATTGTACATGGCCCTGAATTTAAAAAACTGCTTGCAAATGACAGATTCGTTACAGCTTTCCAACTGTACAGAAGGAACCAATTGCCAATTAGATTTAACATGACATACTATAAAATTGCACAGTTATCCATTTCACTGTGCATAAGATGATGTTGTACAGTGCTATATACTACTCATACAGCATGCCCATGTGTGTCATTATAGCAAATAATAACTTTTGGATTATCAAGTATTTTCTTTATGTACTCTAATTACAAATCAATGTAGTACTATCCCCCAAAATGGTGATTTTTCTAATTTTCCAATTTTTATTCTGCCTTTCCTCCAAGGAGCTTGGACTCTGGCATTATTTCTGACAGCGCAACCAATTCATTCTCATGCTACATTTATTTCCTGTCACCAATATACAGCTACTGACACTCACAGAATTGACGCTGTACAAAAAAAGTCCCTTCCGTTGCATTACACATACATGCTAGTTATTCTGCTATTTTCAACACATCAGTATTTATTAAAGTTACAAAGATAGCAGCATGGGAATATGAGACAGGTGTTGCAAGAAGATGATATATGAAATGCAAAAAATGGTGCCAATGATATAAGTCCTGTCTGCTTATTTGCTAAAGCACGTTTCATAAAAATATCTCAGCATCTCCCATACTGGACAAGGTATGGTCACAGATGCCCCATTAACTTTAATGGGAACAATATCAAACTCTGAACATAGTTACCAAATTGATATTTAAAACACTTCCAATATGCATTCAAGACTTAGATTAATCACGCTTGTAAGGAAACAACCAATTAATGAAACCTTAACTGAAAAGCAGCAGGGTTTGTATTTATCACATATCTACTGGAGATGTTACATATAAATGTAACATTTTAATTAATCTTTTTAAATCCTTTCATTGTGTAAGAAGTGTCCATAAATGAAAACTACCTAATGAGAATACCATTCTTAAATAACTATTAAGGGCAGTGTACTCATTAAAGGCCACTAACTGTAATGAAGCTATCAATTATTTCAACAGTGACCATTTCTAATAGACTTAACATGCTTAGTGTAGTGTTCACAAAAGTAAAACTAAAGAATGCACATAGAGCTGCCTTGTCCAATAGCATTTCATGGAAATGAGGCTTGTTCTTTCCATTGCAGTCAATTAAATGTGCAGAGGGCAAAACTGTGTGATTAAACTGAGAGGTGTGTTTTTTTTAAAAAAAAAATTCCGTTCTAAGTCAAAGCATTCATCAAAGTCTGAGACATGTAAAGCTGTAAGATATATAATTAATATGCAATTTCTAAGAATGGCAGTACACTAGATAAGCTGTTCTTCATTTCTCTGATGCTTCTCAAAAATGAGACATGCTCGCTATAGTTTCCTGATAATTGTCATACAAACGATATGTGCTACTTTTTAAAAAGTATGCCACAGAGATCTCTCAAAACTACATTGGGGGATCTTGGTGGCAATTATATGGGTCGCTGGGTAACCCATGATCAACAGTGTTGAGGAATCCACGTCTCAGTTATTGTTAGAATGAGAGGGAGGGAGGAAGACAGAATTTAAAAAGGTAAAAGGAAGAAGGAAGCAAAGGAAGAAAGATTAAGATGAAGGAGAAGAAGGAGCAAAAAGGAAAAACTGAAGACAGGGAAGAAGAACAGAAAGATGGTTGGAGCAGGAAGAGAGAGAGAGAGCTGGGGGAGAAACAGAACAATGTAAGTAGGTAGGTAGGTAGGTAGGTAGGTAGGTAGGTGGGTGGGTGGGTGGGTGAAAAGAAGGGCTGTCTGGTGGAGGAGAATTTATATATAGGGAGCAGAAAGATAAGAAGTACTACCAGGTTCCTGGCTGCGGTGCCACAGCTGCACCACCATGCCATTCTCAGGAGAGCTTTCCAGAGGCATGGGGAGCAAAAAAACCAAAAAACCTCCGGCCACTGGAAAACCCACCATAGGGCTCACATGGATTTATGCCACTGCAAGATGGCATAAGTTCAGGATCTGGGCACCAGACTGTCCTGCAGTGAAACAGGTGGAAACTGACTAGTATCAGCTTCTCTCTAAGCTATGTCCTTGTGATGGGGGTGGCGAGGGCACAGGGACACTGCTGCAGTGTCTAGCGAAATGATCCACTGCAAGGGAGGGCCACTGAAGCTGCCCACCAATGTATTCACCCCTCCACCGAAGCAAGTGTCCCAGGGAATGCAAATCTGCCAATATGGTCCCATGCTGCTTCCACTGGTAGATTCAGCACCCACCTTGGATAGGGCTATTTCACTAGGATTTTGTGTCCAAATCTTCCTTGCCTCTGCCAGTTTAAAGCTCTCTGGTCCTTAGTATATAAAACAAATAATCTCAATTGCTATTCATTCAACTAAATTTACAGGAATGGGAAGAGTTAGTGGCAATTTGTGGCATTTGTAAATGCAGGAGACAGCCTACTGTAATTTTTATTTATTTGTTTATTTACAAAATTAAAATCCTGTATTTCTGCCATGAAGGAGGCTAACAATTTAAAACATAAATGATAACTTCACATTTTAACACCATTAAGATTATCCAAAACACACATCATTAAAACAAATAAAATAGTGACAATTAAACTTTCAATAATGCCTTATCTTACTTCTTTGTTTAACGTTAACTATCGAAGAGCCTACAGCCTACTCCGTTACAACGCCCTTTCGTCTAACTATACCAACAGGATTTATAACAAAGTACCAACTGAGGGTTGAATTTGCAGTTGTCAAATGGGAGGTGTTGAAAACTCGGAACATATATTATTTGAATGCTCCTACTATGATGAGATACGTTGGATGCTTCTGTCCTTTGACCAGACAAACTCTCCTTTGGCTAAGAAAGAAAAGGTTAAAATACTGTTATCAGATACCAATAAAAATCTAACGTATTCTGTTGCCAAGTTTGCCTGGATATCAAGTAAAATCAGGAAGGCCCGACAGAGCACTATTGGCTCTGCCAGCTAATCCTTATTATTAATTATTATTAGACTGACATTCCACTCATTATCTTGAGCTGATGTTCTGAGTTCCTGCGGCCTATTATCTGCATTTTGTTAACTCTTTTAATCTATATATTTGTAATATCTGTAAATTTTATGATTTTAATTCTTTTGGATCTTGCTGGTCAATGACCGTAAATAAACTATGATGATGATGAATAAAATAGTGTCAAAATATAAAGCAGAACAGCTGAAATGAAAACATTAAAACATTGAATAGGAAGACAGTATCACTGAGGGAATGCCAAATATAACAAAAAGGTTTGCTGCTGGTGAAGGAAGACAACAGAAGAGGATAGAAAAAACTTCCTGGGAAGGGAGTTCCAGAGTTTTGGTGTCATGACCAAGAAAACCCTCTTCCTATGCTGCCTCCCACCTAATATTAGAAGCCAGGGGCTCCCAAAGCAGGACCTCCAAAGATGACAGTTCATAAGAGAATAGGTGATCCTCTTGGTATATTGGTCCCAAACCATATAGAGCTTTAAATGTCAGCACAAGCACCTTGAATTGTACCCAGAAACAAACTGGGAGTCAGTATAGATGGGCCAAAACTGAAGTGATATGGTCCCTATGACACACTCCAGTCAACATCAGAACTGCAAAATTCTGTACCAATTGAATCTTCTAAACACTTTTCAAGTGTAACACCATAGAAGCCAGATCTTTTCTGTGGTACACCACAAATCAGTGGTGTACCACCCACGGGACATGTGGGGGTCACATGTCCCCAGGTGGAGACGTTTTAGTCATGTAGGGGGCGGAAAATCCCATGTCCCCATGGCCACACCACTCTGTGCCTGGGGATTGGCGGCTTGGCGGCTGCGTGACTGCTGCTGGGCCACCCATGCCTAGTGTCCAGGGGTGGGAGGCAGCCTCCTGCCCAGACTCCAAGCCCTGGCACTTACCGCCATCTGTGCCGGAGCCACAGGGAAACATCAGCACCCGGCTGGAGAGAGGCTGCGAGGGCTCTGAGCCCTGTGGAAGGGATCGACAGCCAAGCAGAGCCAGGAGAATGCAGGGCAGCACGCAACACCAGCATGAGCCAGTGAAGCCCCGGCAGGGAGGCGGGCTTGAGGCCGGTCCATGGGGTGGGGCCAGAAAACAGTCTGTGGGCAGGTTGGCCCTGGGTCAGGCCTGGAACACTGGCAGGGTGCAGCTTCTAGATTGGTGGGAGGGGCTAGGGAGAAAAGGGCGGAGCAGGGATAAAAGGGGAGGAGGCTCAGAGGTTCTGGGTGGATTGTACAAAGGAGGAGCACAGAGAAGTGTGGAGGAAGGTCAGAAGGAAGAGGAGGATGAGAGAGAGAGGAGTGTAAAGGAAAGTCGAAGGGAAGAAGAAGAGAGGCAAATGGAGAGCAAGGGGAAAAGGTAGCCAAGCAAGCAGGCTCATGGGGGATGTGTAGCCAAGCAGCCCTTTTGAGCCCTTGCCCTGCTTGAGGGAGCCAGAGAGGGCAGCTCCAGAGCTGCCCATGTGAGGGCCCCCCCCCGAAAACAGGTTTTGCCCAGCGCTCCATTTTTCCTAGATACGCCTCTGCCACAGATGGCTAACATTCAAAGTTGCTTAAAGTAACTCCTGGACACAGCTGCTAATCTATTAATAGACATGGGAGCACCCCTTGTCTCCTTTTTGTAACTTGCATTCCTGCTCTTCTTTTCTAATCTTTTCACAATACAAAACAATGCAATTAAACACAATTTTACAAAAAAAAAATAACAGAAAAACTGCAATTCATTAATTGCTGGATCAAATCTTTCTGTCTGATATGCTTAAAACAGACTGAAAAGTATCTTGGTGTCTCAGTGCTGACTTAACACTGCAAAAATTTATTGATTCCATCCTCTTTTCTGCTAGTGAGGCACCTCCTGCCCTCTTCAAATATGGGAAAGAAATGTACTTCTGAACAAATATTTCATTGTAGGTGTGCATGAAAATGCTTGTTATCCACAGGAAACAGGCATTTCACACCATGCACAGGTCAATAGCTTTGAGAGGCAAGAACCATTTCTTTTTTTAATGATTGCTCTTCACTGATATCACTATTATGAAATAACAATATGGCTATATAATTTTCAATATGTATTATTATTGGTAAAGATTAATCCTGCTAAATTATTTAATTAGTTGAAACCATAGTACTTTCTCCTATCAACATTATACAAACTGGGTGGTCTGTGCAGGCATTTCACAGCAATACAGGTTTTCAATAAACTGCAGACTTTTCCTGTGTGTAATAGTAATACAAAAAAATTGATGTTTATGTTCCTGTTTTACCACTCTGAAAACACACATTTAAATTTCAAAATTCAATAGTCTTGTCAACAAAACAAACTTTTGTCCTAAAGTGGAGCTCATAATCACGACACAATAGTGTTTGTTTTCCCTTGGAATTATCACTGAATCTAGTTTATTGGCATAAACCTGAACTTGGCCATTTCAAGTGTACTATTAAATAAGATTACAATCAGGTTGCATATCACATTTTGAACACTTTCAACAATGGAAAGGAAGTGGTTGGGCTAGTTACCCCTCTTCTGCCTCTTCACATGTCATTCTACAGGACATGGGGTTGTACACCTTGGCTTGCCATGTGTCATATATATTGTGTAGTTATGCACTGAGCCAGTGGTGGGATTCAAATAATTTAACAACCGGTTCCGGTGGTTGGATTCAGATAACTTAACAACTGATTGTTTACAAGCACCACTTTAACAACTGGTTCTGCCAAAGTGGTGTGAACCTGCTGAATCCCACCACTGCACTGAGCCTCTCAAAGATCTTTTGAAAAAAACTGCACATATCATATAGTTTGGTCCTCTGTTTAAATTTGTATTTACAATATGGGGGAAGGGACTTCAATTAATAAATACTAATGAATTCTGTTATTAATCTTCTGATGCTGCATACTTAAAATTAACTGAACAACTTAACTATCCTGACTTTTTCCAAATTTCTTGAACATCCAACACAGCACTGCAAAAATCACGGCTATACTGCTTGCTTGCACCTGCTTACCCTGCAGGAAAATATCTTCAAAAAATAATATCCTGGGAATATCATAACATCTTCTGAGCACATTCTTCAGAAATGTTGTAAGTTTCAAGGGAAATCCTTTATTCTTTGAAAGCTACAAAGAAAACATAACAAAGCTAATCCAGTGCACCAACCTATCAAATTTGTCTGCACTAGCAGATATAACTCAGTTTTCTCCTTGCAAGGAAGTGCATACATACAACAACAAACAGAATAATCAGAAAAAGAGTCAGAGAGAGAGAGAAAGAGAGAGAGAGAGAGAGAGAGAGAGAGAGAGAGAGAGAGAGAGAGAGAGACAGAGAGAGAGAAGATCTGCATAAGAATCCATATGTTTCTCTCTTTCTTACAATTGTAATTCTAATTTTCACTATTTCTGATGGCAGGGAGGTTTTTTCCCCCCTAAAGTGCCTGCCCATCTTATGGCAACAGTATTCCAAAATATGAATAAATCATTCAACATTGTTTCACATTAAATGCTAATTCAAGAACATGTGAGCTGAACACTGTGATGTGAACAGCTCTAACTGGACTGTTCCCTAAGATATATTTTAGTATCCCCACTTGGGCCAATTAGAGACCTTTCTGAAAGAAACAGCTAACAATTAAGACAGTTTATATTTTTGTGGAATGGTATAAAACATGAACTGACTAATTTATCAGTCATTGAGATTTTGAAATACAATCCATCTGAATCCCTAAACCTACACAAATGCAATCAGAATAATAGTAAGTTACCAGTTATGTGGTTCAAGTGTTATTCAAGTTAGCTTTTGTTATTAGGGATGAAATAGTATTGTTTGTTCAATTTTTTAAATTCATGTCTCAATGGCTTTGGTTTACTGCATATTTGTTGCCGCACCTATCCTTGCACACCCATGACTCTTATATGCATTGAATTAATGAACACAGAAGGGGAGAAAATGTGACAACACGCTACCCATGCTCCACTTAAATGTGATCAACATCTGATAACTATGCATAGATACCATTCTTGTGATCGTGAACAATAAAAATTCTGAATCTTTTATGTAATTTACAGCATTTGAAAAATTTACATGCAAATTACACAAAATAACCTTGAAGATCTTTTAGATTTTAATAGATATTAAAATAAAACCAGTTGGCTTTCAAAATTTGTTCCCCTATTTTGCATGTTCTGTCTGCAGGTGAGTAATTTTAAAATCAGGAAAGAAGGCATCGATTTTGTTCAAGGAGCGACAGATGCAAAATGGAATTTTCTTGTCCAACAGTAATCTGCCTCTGCATATGAGATTAATACTATGTGAGAGCTAAGATATTTTGCTCTCATGTGCTGCTTATCAGCTGCCTGGAATTATCTGACTTACCATTGTTGGATAGGATATGGGACTAACATAAGAACATAAGCACATAAGGATATGGGACTAGCATAAGAACATAAGAACATAAGAATTAGCCTGCTGGATCAGACCAGAGTCCATCTAGTCCAGCACTCTGCTACTCGCAGTGGCCTACCAGGTGCCTTTGGGAGCTCACGTGCAGGATGTGAAAGCAATGGCCGTCTGCTGCTGCTGCTCCTGAGTACCTGGTCTGCTAAGGCATTTGCAAACTAAGTAAACCTTTGGGCTGTAGTGCTCTGTGAGTACACATATACTGCTGATATTCTCAGTGGTCACATAGAGATGACTGACAACACCATCCTAGGAACCAGCTAGCCAGCCACAGTGCCATGGTTGCACTACCCTGGTGCTCCTGTAGATGCTTCCCAGTGGCATAGGGAGGCTTGAAAAGCAAAAAAGCTTCCCTGCTGCTGAGAAACCACCATAGGCCTCAATAGACTTGCACCACCTTTTTAGTGTTGTGAAGCCTAAAGCCCCGATTGCCAGCGTAACACAATTAATGGCTGGGAGGAAGCCAACTAAAGCCTGCTCCTCCCCACAGCCATGACCCAGTTTGCCCACACTACACTGGAAGCAGGGGTGCTGGGATGATGGCACTGCATCTGGTGTGCTGGGGAAGGTGGTGGCGGCTGCACACTGACGAAATCACTCCTCTGCTGGGGCAAGTACCCTGGAGAAGTCAAATCCCCCAATGCAAATGCCCTAGGGAGGGCAAATCTGCCAGAGCGGCACAACACCAGTGGTGTACCTGCCTAGGGACAGGGGGTACCCTATGTCCCCAGGTGCCCTCCATTTGGTCACGTGGGGGGCGCCAACATTTCAGGGTCGTTTCTGGTTTTTTACGTTTTGGCCTGCAGGGGGCGCATTTTTAAGGCTAGTGGCACCAAAATTTCAGAGTACCATCCAGATACTGTCCTGATGATACCACCCAAATTTGGTGATGTTTGGTTCAGGGGCAGCAAAGTTATGGACCACCAAAGGGGTGCCCCATCCCCATTATTTTCAATGGGAGCTAACAGGAGATGGGGGCTACCCATTTGAGGGACCATGACTTTGGTCCCCCTGAACATAACTTCATTAAACTTGGGTGGCATCATAAGAATAGTTACCAGATGATACCCTGGAATTTTGGTGTCACAAGATTTAAAAATACACCCCTTCCAGGCACCCCAATAAATTTGCCCAAGATTCTTTGTTTTGCAGTGACTTTGCTCCATTGTAGCCAATGGGGAATTTCTGAGTATGTAGGCAGGCTGCACATTTTTGAAGATAGAGACACCAGACTTTCAGGGTGGCTCCAGGAGGGCCTCCTGGTTATAGCATCCAGGTTTGGAGACCTTTCCTTCTGGGGGTTCAATTTTATGGGCCCCCAAAAGGCTTATGGGCCCCTAAGAGCAGCAGTGGTGTAGTGGCTAAGAGCAGGTGCACTCTGATCTGGAGGAACCGGGTTTGATTCCCAGCTCTGCTGCCTCAGTTGTGGAGGCTTATCTGGGGAATTCAGATTAGCCTATGCACTCCCACACATGCCAGCTGGGTGACCTTGGGCTAGTCACAGCTTTCCGGAGCTCTCTCAGCCCCACTTACCTCACAGGGTGTTTGTTGTGAGGGAGAAAGGGCAAGGAGATTGTAAGCCCCTTTGAGTCTCCTATAGGAGAGAAAGGGGGATATAAATCCAAACTCTTATTATTTTGTTTCCTTGCTCCTGCACATGAAAGCCTGCGGGGTGAGTTCTCTCAGAACTCTCTCAACTCGCCCCCCCCACTCCAGAAGCAAAGCTCACCAAGCTTGAATGCTATTACTCAAGGCCTCTTGGAGCCACCTTGAAAGTCTGGCACCTCTATCTTCAAAAATGTGCAGCCAGTGCTTACACACTCAGACATTCCCCAGAATCTGCCAGGCTCTTCAGCAAGTTCTGTGGGGCTTAGGCTTCAATGGGGCTTTCTGTTATGCCCATATGGCTCTGTGGTAGAGGTTTCAACAGGAGGCACTGTGGTAGGGGTCTTGCTCTGGGTGGGGGCATTTCCTGTAGGGCTGCTGGTGTCAGTCTCCTGAAAGGAACCAGCCAAATTTGTTAAAATGTGTGTGGAAGAGGAAAAGGCTGTGGGCACCAAGTTGAAGGTAAACCTGATGCCCACAGCATTCGGCCATCACAGGCAAACTTTACCAAAGTTGGCTGGTTCCTTTCAGGAGACTCACACCAGCAGCCCTGCAGGAAATAAGTGCCCCCATCCACAGCAAGACCACTACCACAGTGCCTCCTGTTGAAACCTCTACCACAGAGCCAGCTGGGCATAACAGAAAGCCCCATTGAAGTCTATGGTGGGAAAAAAAAATTTCCCACCACAGAACTTGCTGAAAAGCCTGGCAAATTCTGGGGAATTTCTGAGTGTGTAAGCAGTGACCACACATTTTTGAAGATAGAGGCGCCGACTTTCAAGGTGGTTCCAAGAGGCCTTGAATAATGGCATCCAAGCTTGATGAGCTTTGCTTTTGGGGGTGGGTGGGGGCGCTCAGAAGTTCTGAGAGAACTCAGCCATCAGGCTTCATGTGCAGGAGTGGGGAAGCAAAATAAGCCTTTTGGGGGCCCATAAAATTGGACCCTCAGAAGCAAAGGTCTCTAAGCCTGGATGCTATTACCAGGAGGGATTCCTGGAGCCACCTTGAAAGTCTGGAGCCTTTATCTTAAAAAATGTGCAGCCTGCCTCAGAAATTCCTCATTCGCTACAATGGAGCAAAGTCACTGCAAAACAAAGAATCGTGGGCAAATTTCTTGGGGTTCCTGCAAGGGATGTATTTTTAAAGCTAGTGATGCCAAAATTTCAGGGTATCGTCTAGTAACTATTCTTATGATGTCAACCAAGTTTGGTGAAGTTAGGTTCAGGAGGACCAAAGTTATGGTCCCTCAAATGGGTAGCCCCCATCTCACGTTGGCTCCCTTAGAAAACAATGGGATGGGGCATTCCATTTGGGCGTCCATAACTTTGCTTCCCCTGAACCAAACATCACCAAACTTGGGTGGTATCATCAGGGCAGTCTCTGGTTGATGACCTGAAATCATGGTGCTGCTAGCTTTAAAAATGCGCTCCCTGCAGGCCAAAAAACACCCCCCAAAAGCCCAAATACCTTGCATTCGCATTTGTTCATATTTGGGCAGGACTTAATTGGACAATGTTTGTCTGAATGTGCCCAAATTTGCCCAGATTCCAGCCGAATATGGTATTTGTTTCATCTGAATCTCCCTCAAAAGTGATGCTGTTTCAGGGTGGGGGAGAATCCACCCCTAAACAGCATCACTTTCAATTTTGTTTTAACCGGGGACCCCAGATTCTCCCTTTAAGGTGGATTTAAAAGAAGAATCTGAGCTCCCTAGTTTAAACATCATTGAAAGTGATGGTGTTTAGGGGTGGATTCCACTGGAGGTGTTTTGTGAGAGTTGATGCTGACGTTTGTTTGGTAAATGTTTTGCTGGGGGTGATTTGTGAGAGATTTACATGCTTAATGCCCACTTGCACTGGCTTGGAGTTGTTTCTCAGGCTAACAACCTACCTCATAGGGTGGTTGTGATTAGGAAATTAGGAAAAGAGTTGGTGGGGAGAGAGCCATGTATGTTTTGCTGGGAGTGGGAGGTGTTTTGTGAGCTGGTACAAAAAATCATTGTTTGGTCATGGTGGAGGAGGGTGGCTGGCCATACGCCAGGCGGGGGGGGCGCCAAACTCAGGTTTTGTCTCCAGGCGCCAGTTTGCCTAGGTACGCCCCTGCACAACACTGCTCCCACAGGTGGATTTGCCCCCTCTTTAGATGGGGCTGTGAAAGATGCATTGATAATAAAATATTCCAATAGTGTGGAAAAAATATTAAGATGAAACACACTTTGGAGCCTTCCAAATTTCAGGTGACCAAAATCATTAAGGTCAGGACATCACCAACTACTTTGGTGAATAAGCAGATTTCAGTGCAGTTGACTACGAGAACTTCTACAATTAATTTCATAATTGGAGCATGAACAATTTGTGATGCTTTCAGTTTGCTCATTTTATTTACATCTTTCCCATCTCTATGTTACTGATGCACATCTGTGCATTGTGGTGGATTGGTGGGAGGATACCAATTAATATGATTGCATTCAAGATGTGTTATAATTTCACCTGAGATGAGTAGGTAGGTTTCAATTTCTTTTAACTTTGTTAGTCAGGAAGACCATTTCTATACCAAAATATATATTTTGGGGCCTATTTCCCATTTTTACACTATTCTTACATTTTATTTTGATATTCATATTTTAATACCCTGAATAAACTATATGTGATCAAGGCAATTTTTAAAAAAAGAATTCTGTTAATGTGGCCCATACATTGCCCAAGATGACCACAATTTCATCCTAAGAGTGGCTAAACCATATATAACATTTTGACTGAAACAGAAGTGTTATAAACTTAGCTGGTATTCACTAACTGGGGGGGAGGGGGTGATTATACATGAGACCCACCTGAGTCACAGTTCCTACTGAAAGCGCTGCCTCCCTCACTGGCAATCTTGCACCAAGCCTGCCTCAGCTGTTAGTAAATTGTGCAGCAGATGGAGGCTGACAAAAGTGGAAGGGATAACTGGTGGACAATTGGTTCTGAAGGATACCCCCTCCCCACTCCTATAACGTCGGCCACCTGGATCTCTCAGAGTTTCTGGAACTAAATTTGTCTAGCTGAGATTCCCTCCAGGAGTAGCCAAATTCTTGGAGGTTTAAGGAGAGAGGCAAAAACTGACTTCTCCCATGTATGCATGCACATGTGCACATGAACTCACAGTAACTTATGGCTTCTGAGTCACGTGCTTCCCTCCCTAACCCTGGGTGATAGAAATTGGAGATGGCCAGTAAATATTGCTTTCCATGTGCTGTAAAACCAATGCTTAACAAGAATACAAAGAATGCATGACTTTGCACCTTCCTCCCACAAGTGACAAGACTTGTCCTGACAGCCCAGATCCATTCTATCCATCTGAACTTCATGGCAGGAGAACAGCACAACTTTCCTCATACCCAGGGAATGAACAATTTCCTCTCTGCCTGAGCATGACAGTAAATAAAGAGCCTTTGTCAAGACCTCCCCCCTGCCCAATCCACATATCCAGCTACAGATCCAGGATCAGGACTTCTCAACAGGAAAAACCAGAGACCACTCTAGGGGATGATGAGGAAACTCAGGAAACTTAACACTTCTGAATTCCCTCCAGACCTGGATCCTGGTGCCTTTAACAAATGAACTACCATTGAAGGCTCAGCTCCAGACACTTCTCAGCACACCAGACTCGAAGGCAATTAGTTCTCAGACCACCAGTTCCCTGCGTTCTCCCTCCTCTCAGGTGTAGTGGCAGAGACAGCAAGCCCTCAAAGAAGCAGTTCAGTGGTGACAAAGCATCAGGCCAGAGGCCTTGTGTTCCAACCACTGAGAGAGATCACTGCCTAGAAAAAGCCCCGAGATATGTGGACTTCCTCCTTAGGCTATTTATGTCCTGGGTAAACAATGAGCCTTGTTGGCTTAACCAGTTTCCATGGCCAGTACTTTTATGTGATAACTGTGAACTGGACATAGCTATATCCTGACCTCAGTAGTCTTTGGTTGACCAGATCCTGTTTTCAATTATCCTCTTTCTTGAGGAGATTGAAGACTATTTCAAGTCCCTGAAGTCAAACCAAGAAACTTCCTACCTACTCTGACAGAGCAATCCTAAGCAGATCTATTCAGATCCGTACCTGTATTTATTGAATGTGGTTAACTTTCAGGAAAGTGTTTTTAAGAATTGCATCAAAAAGTATCATCAATTAAACTCACTGGACAGGAATACTAAATTGAACCCTGGTCATTAACTTGTTGCCAAAATGCAAGGCTTTCCTGTGCTTTGTCTGAATGTGGGTCAACAAGGCAGGGACTATTGCAATGGTTCTCCTCCTTTGCTGTCCCCTACATTGTGTGTACGCCTTACTGAGCATACCTTCACCTGCTGGTTCTTTCTATGGTTTATCAGCACACCTTGCTCTCACAATTCACAGGGGAGGAACCTAGTAAATCTACTTGTTGCAATGAAGTGCTTACAAATGATATAAGGTAGAATAATGGTACAACAAAAAATGAAAATTTCCTGTGCAAATGCCAGTATATTTTTCAACTGTTCTCCATTTAACTGAGGATTGTGCACATAGAAGATTTAACAAACATTTTCTAATGTATTACACAAGTTTAGCAACTACAAATTTAACAGCACACATATTTAGCAGCCCTGGAAGATGTGCCAGTATTAAGTTGAGATAATATGCTATAATCTCATTATTTTCAGGCGATTCTGATTTTTCCAGTCTAAGCGACACATACACACATCTCTGTGTGCCAAAGTTGTAATGATTAATTGCCTTTAAAATCTGATATTTAAATTCACTTCCAGCTTTCCACATGCAAGAATTCTACCCTGCAATCCTTGTGTGTAAAATGACTTCAGCAAATAAACCACTCCCCTGAGAAAAGCAGAGTCAAGAGTTGCTTGCCAGGACCATTTGCTAATAAAAAAGACTGGGACAGCTGGCTTATTTTCCCAGCAGGAGATGCTGGGTGAGATGAATGACTCCACTTAAGCCAACAATTTGGTTCTCCACATTTGATAAAGGCTACTGGCCTTCAACTTGGGATATTGCTAATGTGCTATTAGCAGATTCGAACTGCAATCCTCAAACCACTGCTTCACAGTAATTGGTCTAATTTCAATGGCACTATTTTACAGTAATTGGATTCAGGACTGGAGCCATTCAGTTGGATCCAACATGTCCTCTTTTTTTGTTAAAGTAGGAGTCTATTTCCTACTGAAAAAAGAATCTTCTTCGTGGAATGGAAGCATTGGATATTTAATCATTTCATCCTAGCATACTTTTCAGAATGTGAAGATGTTTTGTGGGCTTTTTCATGCCTTGTGACACAGTGAAGCAAAAAAAGGCTGGGAGAAAAAGAATTTTTAATTAATTCAATTGTTTTATTTTTGTTATTTATAGTTCAGCTTTCTCACTCAGACTCAGTGCAACCAACAGGAAAGGCATGCAATTTAATGCAATACAAGCTGCATTGCAAAAGTCTGATACGAAGCAGAAACCTGAAACAGAGCTTAAACAAAGCATACACATTTAAACATGGTACATAAATTGATGCAGGAATTACATAGTAGAGGTATATTTACAGTAACAGACAGAATGTGCTATGCACAGTAGCACATCTCAGTTCCTATTCCTTCATCAAAGCATTTTTCTGAGCTATTTTGTTACAGTACCTCCTTCTGAATTATTCAGTTTTGCATTGTTAGCATTACTCCAGGAGAGAGGAAGCCTTCCTGACCACATCAGACAGGTAATTACGTAAGGTGGGGCCACAACAATTGATGCAAATGTATGGGAATTTGTTAATTTTGCCAATTTGCAGGGTAGCACCTGCAGAAGACCTTGCTCAGATGTCATGGCAGAGTGGAGGAAGAGAGGCTGTCCTGTAGATATGAGGGATCAGAGTGAGGGCTTTGTAACTGACAGTCAATACCTTACGTATGTTTCATGGAAGAATGGAGATTTGAACCTGGATCTTCCATCACATTGCCTTTCTAATATGCTCTTATCTGCATACTTGATTCTGTTCCTTATTTACTGTAAAGTGTGATAGAATGACGGTAGTTGAGAACCCAATTGGAGGTTTATTTGCCATTGAGTGCTCTTGGAACATCCACCTCTTGGATTTCCCTGTTCTGACAAAAATCAGGGAAGTGAATAATTAAAGTAATGTAATACCCAGTGGTGGGTGAATCTCCTGAAAGTTGGGGAAAGGTCATCTATTTTGTTGTTAAGGCAGTAGCAGCTATTTCAAAATTGTCATGATAGCGCAGACACTTCAATGGAATTTGGCCTGGAAAAGTGTGCCACTGAGGCAATAAAGAGGGGCAAGATCACTGAGAGTGATGGCATAGAAATGCCTGATGGCCAACAAGGCCAAAATGCAGATTGTGCAAAGAAGCTGATGAAACTGTAGATCATGTCCTCAGCTGCTGCAAAAAGATTGCCCAGACTGAGTACAAAGGCACAACTCAGTGTCCAAGATGATCTACTGGAATTTATGCAAGGATTACAACATAAGAACAGCTAAAAACATTGTCCAGAGAAAGTAACAGAAAATAAGAAGGTCAAGATCCTGTGGGACTTTTGAATCCAAACAGACAAAGTGTTGGCACATAATACACCTAACATCACAGTTATAGAGGAAAAGAAAGTGACCATCATCAACACAGCCGTACCAGGTGACAGCAGGGTTAGTGAAAAAGAACATGAGAAGGTCACTAAATACTACGATTTGAAAATCAAGCTTCAGAGTCTCTGGCACAAACCAGCTGAGGTCATCCTGGTAGTAATCAGCACCCTGGGTGCCATCCCAAAAACGCTAGGGCAGCACTTGAAACATCTTCAAATCGACAAAGTTAACATTTGTCAGATTCAGAAGGCAGCATGACTACTACGCCAATACATTACAACTTCCTAGGCCTCTGGGTGAGGCTTGAATTGTAATGAAAGCCCAACAACCAGCTAAAGAACTGGCAGCTGTGAAATCAACCAATAATAATAATAATAATAATAATAATAATAATAATAATAATAATAATAATAATAATAATAATAATAATAATAATAATAATAATAATAATAATAATAATAGTTTGGATTTATATCCCCCCTTTCTCTCCTGTAGGAGACTCAAAGGGGCTTACAATCTCCTTGCCCTTCCCCCCTCACAACAAACACCCTGTGAGGTGGGTGCAATAATATTGCAACTATATTGCAATACTATTATAATAATCTAATGTAACAATGTATTTGTTTCCAGTTCTCAATTGAGATAATATAGTAAGTCTCTAATTCTACTTGTTGTAGGGTTATAATTCTAAAGGTGTAGGTTCCACATACCCCATTTCTTTTTAAAAAGCCTCTACCCAAGCCCCTGTAGGTATGATCTGAAATGTCAACCTAAATGGAGCTGAAAGAGGAAAAATGGTGCTGGTAAGGGTAGAATATGCAATCCACATTCCGCATAGTGTCCCAAAGTACTGCAACACTGATCTTTCTAAAAAGATGGCTCTGAACCAGGTCTCAGAATAATCACATCAAAGTGGAGGGAAGGTCAGAAGCTGGATGAATAGAGGATGACATCATGAAATACTCCCAAAAACAGAACTGCTGTCAGAAAACCAAAGTGGATCAGAACATTCATGTGGAAGTAGTCTAAGGGGCTTTCCGCACTGACAGAGTTGTACTGGTTTCTATCTAGGTTCACCTCAGTGTATCCGCACTGTAACTGAGCTCAACATTGTTTTGTCTCAGTTCCCCCCCCCCCTCAGAACTGCAACATCCCTGTCGCAGTTATGAACTGCACCTTTCTGCTGGAACAAGGTCAATACCTCTTTGAAGCTTCGAAGTGCAGACGCATAGAAATGACACCTCATCCGTTCAACCAATCAGGAGCCACTTTTGTGGCATGCGCAGAACGGGAGTCGTGGCGGGCATGTAACTGTAAACTGTAAAAACTGTAAAAAAAAAGAACGCTCCCATTTCTCATGGTAACACAAGCTCCAATCACGATCGAGGAGCGAAACAGGCACCAAGATGATCCCACCCACTTAGCTCGGTTTCAGGGGGCCAAGTAAGTTGCTGTGTGGACAGCCTGGAATCACCCCCCACTGAAGGGAACCGAGTCAACCTTAGCTCCCTTCTGTAGTGCAGAAAGCCCCTAAGGGTACTTATTTTAATCAGCATAGCATACAAATCAGTGGCTGATTCTGTACAATATAAATAAAACATCTTGAGGATGGAAATCAAAATGTTTTGGTGAATAGACCTTTTCACCTAAAATGTTTTGAGAACATGTTGTTTTAGCTCAAAATATTTTATTTAGCATCTGCTAAACTAGTAACCCCCCCTCCCCCCCAAAAAAAAACCCAGTTTCAAAACATTTCCTGCTTGGTGTGCAGAGATCAGAAAATGTTTTATTTCTCCCACCTTTTGAAGCTCTCACTTTTGTTTCCTTGCTGCCCACTGCCTGACATTTTGCACCACTTCTCCGCACTGTCTGCCATTTGTTGAAGTGTCCTATGGCCATTTTCGCACCTTGCATCATGGCTGCCCACCATTTCTGTCATTGCTGTGACTAATAACCCCAGAATTGCCTGCCAATTACAAGAATTTTTCATTTTTTTTCATTTTTTAAAATTCTTGGTGAAGTATATTTGATGCTATGTAGACATGATGTTCAAACTGGCAAGGCTTCAGATACTGAGTCTCCTTGGCTTTGAAGATATGATGGTGTGGTTTTTTTTAAAGGAAAGAACCATTTTCACCTGAAATGCTTCATTTTTTCACATTTGTGGACCACCCCCCCCCCACCAGTTCTTTTCAAAACGCTTGCAAAACATTTTAAATGTTCTGTGCAAAAAAAGCCACTGATGCCATCAAGGTGAGAATACAAGCTGGAAGTCCAGAGTCCCAGCTCGTAGGGTCCACAGGAGTTTCCCCAAAGCAAGATATGGTTTACAGTTAAAGATATATATATATTCCTATTTAGAAAGGGCCTCCATAAGACTACTATATCCAAAGTTTAAAATTCCTTAACCACACCAGTGTTCTAAGTACTTATTTTCAGATAAACTGTGCCTTTTTAAAAAGTGTCAGAGATTTCCAAGCAGTATTAAGATGTTAATGCATAAGTTTTAGATGCAATTGCAAAATAAAAATAAATTTTAAAATCAAATGTATAGTATCTTTAAGGTGGCTTTTACATTTGATTTATAGATACAGAATGTACTTAAATATAATTTTTCAAAAGTATTTTAATATTGTATTTTCATTTTATCTCTCTCTCTCTGTGTCTATATATATATATATATACATACACACACACACACACACACACATATACACACAAATCATTTTTAGAGAATGCTGCTTTAACATGCAGTCAAGTATGTTGACAAAGAATGGTTTGATTTTATGCTTATTAATACTGAATATTCCCATAGAAATATCCCCAATAGATTGCATCTTATGCCACCATGGTTATAAAGTGCGAGGACAATTATATAATTGTTTTCTCAAATTCACAACTTCTTAAAAGTTGAACACAATTCTTTTGTTATCAAAATCTCCAGTGGCCAAATGTAAAGCGAGTATATCATGGTGTGAAATGGGATACATCTGACTGCCTGTCTAACTAGTGACTCACAAATAGCCTATCACATCTCACAACTAAACTTCTGGGAAACAGCTGTGGGTCTCACACTGATACCAAGAGTGTTTGAGCCTCACTGATTTATGCTAATTCCTCCGAGAATAATGACATGAAAAATGAACACCATTTGTAAACAAAGATACTATATCTCTAAGTGCAATATATATTTCATATACACTAAATTATTTACCACACACCTTATGTTTCTTAAAGATAGAGTGTAAGCAACATGTGTGAGATCTCTAGACTAATCCTTTGAGCCACTCTTTTTAACTTTTCCCACATTACAAATATCTAGTGTAGCATCAGAATAACCATACTTTGTTAATTAATGCAGAATAATTGAGCAAGCCTAGTTAAATTTTCAGAGCACATACTTAATAGGCTGTCAGATACACAACCAATGATAATGAAAAAAGCATGGACAAAAAAAAAGCTTTGCACAAGGCTATAGGACATGGTTTTTCACTATCCTCTAGGACTTATGACACAGGCTCACAGGTTTAAAGAAGACCTTTAAAGAAGAAAAGAAGCAGAGAGAAGCAGTGCAAATAAAAAAATTAAATGAAAACTTATGCCATTGGTTATTTAGCTAGTGCAGGGGTCTGTGGCAAAAATCTTTCCTGGTGTCCAACTAGTGTGTTTTTAGAAAGTGGGTGGGGCCAGTGGGGCTTTTCTTCAGGCATTGGAGATTTGATTGGCTGTACATTGGGAACAGCTGCTACCACAGAACAAAGAGAGGAAAACAAACTGCAACTCAGACTGGTTCCGAAAATCTATGCTACCTTTATCGAGGGCTTCACCTGGTGTCATATCCTGCCTTCCAGCCCTCAATAACCTGGTCTTGAAGATTAGGAGAACCTCTGAAGCAGTATTATTTCTATGAAATAATTTGCTTTTTGCATCATGTACACACTAATGTACTTCAGCATGGTGTAGTGGTGGATTCTAATCTGGAGAACCGGGTTTGATTCCCAACTCTTAACAATAAAGTCTACTGGGTGACCTTGGGCTGGTCACAGTTCTTTTGAACTCTCTCAGCCCCATCTACCTCACAAGGTGTCTGTTGTGGAAAGAGGAAAGAAAAGCAGTTTGTAAGCCGCCCTAAGACTCTTCACAGGAGAGACAGACGGGGTATAAATCCAAGCTACTCTTCTTTTTCTTCATATATTCAAATAGCCCGCTTGGAGTCCAAACATGCTACTTTTCTTCTTTATGGATTTACCAGTAATTTTTAAACTAATGTTTGCTATCAGCTCTTCAAGTAGATCCTGACAAAGCATTTAAATATTCGAAATTCTAGACACTGAAAAGAATGACAGCACATAAATTCTTTGGTAATTTCCAATTAAAATGATAAAATTCATATATAATTTATGACATCACAGTTCACTTGACATTAGTTTTTGGCATACTCCTCAGTGCATAGATCAACCAATGATTCAGAATCATAGTGAATAATTAAATTCTTAACCCTTGAGTTTCTTAAACCTTCTTAAAAGCTCAAAAATATTGTTTGTCTTAGATTAATGCACAACTGATTGCTAAGGGTATTTAGCAATCAGTTGTGCATTAATCTAAGACAAACAATATTAGCGGTGTAGGTGGCAGTTATTGTAACACAGAAGTATACCTCTGAGAAGTGAAAGGAAACAAAATCTTTTCATACCCACTCACTTATAAATCACTGCTAATGTCCTTTATTGCACTAAAATGCTGATTTATTTTTAACTGGTTTTATTCTCCCCTCACCGCACACGTGCAATTCTCATTAAGAACCAGACAATGTTGTGCCTGAGTTTCAAAGGGAGAATAAATCTAAATCTATACAGCATCCTTGACTAAACATTCCAGAATGACTCTTACCACCTTATATGTTTTATGTTGCTTTAAAACAACAACAATTTTGATGCTATAATTTCTTGTACTTTTGTGAACCAAGGAACAAATTCTCTTTAACAAATTCAAGTTCTCTTTCCTACTGCACAGTGATTTTTATTCTTCCACAAGTTTCAGAAAATGACCAATAATTTGAACTCACAGCTGTTCCTCTTCCCAATTAAGGATTACTTGGTTGACCTAAAGCTTGTAGCTCTGCTTGGGTGCAGATGTTCAGAGCAATGCAAGTTTTCTATATAAATTATTAAAAACTATACATTATGCTGCAAGGGTTGGATATGTTATATATGCATTAAAATTCTCTTGAAATAAGTATAACTTGTCAGATGTGAATTAAGAGGGAAAGTTGGTAACTAAGAGCCAAATGAGGTGATATATATGACATGAGTTGTCACCCTGACTACTGCAAGTCGATCTTCCTAGTCATGCTCTCAGGTCTATCTTGCCAGCTTTCCAGTATCTGCTCCTCTCAGTCTGTTGTTCCTAGCTGCTTTCTCTTTGGCCTTCTTTGGGGCCTTCTGCTGCAGTGAACTGGTATCAGGTTCATGGGACGACCACAGCAGAAGATCACTTGCACTGTTTGACCTGTCTCTCAGGGATGCCACGATGCATATCTGGCTCCATCTCTCCAAGATGGATCAGTGAGCCTAGGAAACTGGGGTGGTACTCGGTGCATCTCCCCTTATCAGGATGGCCCTGCCCTTGCGATGCAACCAGGAACTCCTTCACATGCTGATGGGACATGTTTATCATGATTACAGTTCATCAGTATGCTTCATGCCTGCTTGACCCACTGGACGTTCCCCCCCATTAAAAGTTTGGTTGACATTATTTCCATATTGGGGCCACTACCACTGCAGCTGAATTGGGGCTGCCTCCAGAGCAGATCCAGTCTAACATTCACTGGTGCTTGATCCACAAGCTTAGAATACCCACAAGCTTAGAATACCCACAAGCTTTCTTGCTGTGACTACTTGTGTCACAGGCAGTAATATTTATCGAATATCAGAGATAACATATTCCAATTGAAAAATGTCTTTATTTTTTCATTGTTTTCATTCTTATAATGCAGTAAATGAATCATGTTCCTTACATAAGAATTCTGCCCAAATTCAAATACATACAAAAATACCATTAAAATGTTACCTAAATCACTTATAGAGGCAGGCTTTCATATATGTTTGATTGTAATCCTTACCAGCAATGGTAATTTAATTGCAATATGTGTGGTAAATCATAATTGTTTCCAACTTCCACATCCAGATGTACAGGTTTGAAAGTTATTCTCCAACCAACTATTGAGTCATTATAGAGAACGTGAAATGAATGTAGCTCATCAGTACTCATAGTAAGCAATTTAGAAATGTTTATACAATAGTTGCTGCTAGTGGCATTACAAATATTGATGCCAAGTCCACTTTATCTAAATTTAAAACCAGAAGGCCAAATGATCCATCTAGAGGGAAATTAAACTGTCCCTAAATGTAAGTACTTCTGGAAAGTATACAGAGGAGACAGTTCTATGACAATCACATAGATTAATACGGAAATAATAAATTAAACATAAACCACAAATCCCAATTGTGTATGATCTAATTGTTACTAAGGAGCTTTATGGAATCTCAACATCTGGTACAAAGAAGCACATAGAAACTGGTGAATCCAAACATTTATTTGTAGCCAGCATGTAAATGGCAACATTATTTTACTGGCCTTTCACCTCTGAAGACATCAGGTTGTATCTGGCTAAGGTCAGATGAAATAAGAGCAGTGCTTTAAAATGTTCATAGTACATAGTACAACAGAAGACATCAGAGAACAATATTTTGAATTTAAATACTTTAAAACTCTGTAGATGTACAAGAAATATTACATTTTCTTCATATTTCCATCTGGGCCAGATAAGAGGACTAACTATTAAATCATGGGAAAGCATTGGCACTGTCAATAAATCCCCTTTGAAATGAAAATTGCTATGCTTGAACGCAGAAAGTTGCAATTTAGAAAACTGATGCCACAGCATACACACAAGATGACCTCCAAACCAATAAAAATGTAAATTCAAATTTAATGGGAGGTTAAATACACTAGGAAATTAGCATTAGATCAACAATTTGATCTTGAATACAATGTAACCCTCCCCGCCTTCCTTGAGATATTTCCAAGCAGGAATTCTGCAGAGGACTTGCACAGATTTTAATTTTTTTCATTGTTGCACTCAACAATTTTAACAATAAGAATATTTCACCATTCCGTAGTCAAACAGCACACTAACATATTTGTTTAAAGTCCCCTATTTCCATAGGACTTGACTCCAAGTAAGTGAGCAAAATACTGAACAAATTCATTGACTGACTTCTAAAATTTAATTGGAATTCTATGCTGATGTTTATAGATGTTATAAAATACCTTTTCACTACAAAAGAAAGTCTTCTAGGTAAACAGTGGCTGCTTTCACACTGGGAAATTTCCTCACGTGGAAATAAGGTTGCCAGCCCCCCCCCCGGCAACTGGCAGGGGTGGGGTGAGTGGGATGTCTTCTCCTCTCAGACACAAAATGAGGCTTAGGCCTTGACATTATCAGCACATCCCATAGCTGATGATGAGGAAGATACTCTGGTATTTGGGCGAAACTTCTGTGGCAGAAGCTGTTTTTTATCATATAGTTTTGCCCAAATACCAGCACATATCTCTCACCACTGGTGATGTGTGGATATCACTTTCAGCAGTGACATCATTGCACCAGCTATGCTGAGGCTTAAGCCTCACTTTACACACAGTGAGATTCCCACTGGCGACCTGGTTGGCACTGGGAAAGGGGCCCCAAGTGGGGAATTTCCACCACCTCAGGCAGAGATTTAGCAACTCTGCACTGAAGGCAGGAAACCCTGAGATAAAAAGATACGGTCCATAGGATATTGTGCTCATTTTGAGTATGACTCGTGGTAGATCTCCTATTTAATTTAAAGAACACAACCTATTTTTTCTATTTTAGAGGGAGAATGGTGGAATAGCCATGTGCATGCTCTATTCATATTCCCTAACAGCTATTCCACTTTCAGAAGAGGAGCAGCAGTGGCGTAGTTGTTAAGAGGAAGTGCATTCTACTCTGGAGGAACCGGGTTTGATTCCCCGCCCTGCCATTTAAGCTGTGGAGGCTTATCTGGGGAATTCAGATTAAGGTTGTCAACAGAACATGTGAAAGGAATTTGGGAATCTTAGCAGACCACAAACTGAACATGCATCAGCAGTGTGATGCAGTAGCCAAGAAAACCAAGGCAATTCTGGACTGCATCAATAAGAGTATAGTGTCTAGATTAAGGGACATAATAGTGCAATTCTATTCTACATTGGTCAAACCACATCTTGAAACTGTGTCCAGTTCTGGGCACCACAATTCAAGAAGGATATTGACAAGCTGGAACAGGTCCAGAGGAGGGCAATCAACACGGTAAATTGTCTGAATTCCAAGCCCTATGAGGAGCTTAGGGAGCTAGGTCTGTTTAGTCTGGAGAAGAAAAGGTTAAGGGGTGACATGGTAGCCATGGGATGTCATGTTTATGTGCTCCATTTGTTTGAGAATGTATTTTATGCTATGCACCACCCAGAGCCCTTTGAGGGAGGGGTGGTAATAAAAACAAATAATAAATAAATAAATAAATATCTTGAAGATGGAGTAAGCTTGTTTTCTGCTGCTCCAGAGACTAGGACAAGGAGTAGTGGATTGAAGGTGCAGGGAAAAAAGGTTCCACCTAAACATTAGGAAGAACATCCTGTCGGTAAGGGCTGTGGAGTACATTGCTTTGGAGTGTGGTGGACTCTCCTTCTTTGGAGGTTTTTAAACAGAGGCTGGATGAACATATGTTGAGAGTGCTTTGATTGTGTGACAGAAAGCTGGGACTTGATGGCCCTTGTGGTCTCTTTCAACTCTATGATTCTGTGATTCCAATGTCAGGATATCTGAGAAGACCAACTTAGAATAAAACAACTTAGGATCCAACCATTCTCCAAGTAGCCTTCCTCTAACCTGAGGAATCTTTCTCCAACCTAAGTGGATCTTCTTCTAGTAAAAGAGCCACTTAATTTGAAGGAAGACACCATAGATTGAAGGAAGGATTCAGACCAGTAAAATGACATTTAAATATTTAAATAATAAACAAACTTTGCTCAGTTAAGTGGTTGGACAGGGGTGGCATGGGCCCTCTGCTAGAACCATAGTCATATTGAACAAAAACATTTGTTTCATTCACCTTCTTTTACTGCCTAAAAGCTAAGACAGTCGACTGCAGATGACTTCTTCGGCTGATTAATTCACTTTGGGAAGAGATATCATATGAAATGCCAAACAGTCTGAATATTGAGCTACTAAACTCTGCAGTGTTATTATAAGGAACTTTTATGAGTTCCTGGAGTTCTCTCAATGTATCAGGGAGTGTCTTGGACAGAATTTATTTTCCTCTTGTAACTGCATTTTTATCTTTAGGAAACTAATAGTTCCCCTAGGTTTATTTAATGGAGAAAGGGACTACTGGGAGCATTTTGGCAATGGAAAAATAAGACAGTATTGAATAGAATAAAATATTAAATTTTGAGAAATATGTTAAGCAAGAAAAATAAAGACACAGAAAGCAGCAGAGCGGAAACCATGAAATCTTGTCTAGGGCTTAACAATGAATGTTATGTCAAGAATATGGAGTTTTATAAAACATACTGGAATAGCATGATAATTAATATTGGGACAGAGGAAACGGACAGGAATCAAGGAAGGACAAAAATGGACGCTGTTACTTGAAGGATCCATAACATCTGATGATTTTAATGATGAATTATTCCCTTAGTCCTGCAGTGTGGTCATTTTAAATAGCTTTCCATGGCTATGGTCATATAGTGGTGACATGAAAAAGAGCACTTGGGAGAAAAGAAGCACATATTATATTATGAGGGAGGCAAGCTCTCTCTATCTCAGTCACTGCTAGAATCTTCCCCTAAACATTTCTATATTTCAGAGTGTAATAAGTATTCCATCTGATCACTGTGACTAGTATTATCACTAATATGCTCTTGTCTGAAAGTGATGCCTGGTGGGAGACAGAACTTTTACAAAAGAAACACTCATGTTTCTTTAGGTTATTAGGAGCCTCTATTGTTCCCTTTCCAAGAAAACTGATGCTTATTGCACTGCTCCAGGAATTTCTCACTGTTTGGGGAAGTGAGTGGCTTTTAAATACCATGTTCCTAAATATGTGCACTCAAAAGTACAACAGAGTGGTTGTTAAAATTCTAATTTAAAATCCTGTTGAGTTGCTGGATTTAGTTATAATATTTAGATACAAATGTCTTTTCCTGAAAATGATAAAACGTTGCTGATCCGTGTTAGGGTGGTATGTTTTAATGTATGTTGGTGACTTTGCAATATTTTTTCTCAGAAGGATTTATGCGCCTTTCAAAGCTGCATGAAAATACTTCAACAGGTGAAGCTTCTCCTAGGAATGCATTAATGGCAAAAACTACAAATATTTGCCTCTTGGCTGTTGTTGAAAACACATGACATCTGCCACAAAATGTGCCAATTGTCCAGGTTGAATATTTACTTGCTAAACAGTTGAAGTGAGTTTTGACTCACAAACCTTATACATTTTGAACTATTGGTTGGCCTTTAAGGTGCTACTGGACATGAATTAAGTTCTACTTGCAAAACTGCCATTTTCAAGACTGGTATATAATAATTCAATCACTCAAAATTACAAAACAAAGTCAAGAAGACATAATTGTATCAGAGATTTTCTGACTATTTTGGTCCTCTGGGCACCAGAAAAGAAAAACAGAACTATACAGAATATTTCAACAAAAACAAACATAAGTGACAACTCTTTGTAATATATGTATTTGCCAATACAATTGAGGCCACTTTAATCTACACCACAATGTAACTATTATCTATTTAATATAAAAATACTCAGATGTAAAGTCCAAGGTTGGAATTTAAGTTGGCCTTCAGACTGTATTGACAGTGAAGCATCACCCATTTATTAATTAAATCATTTGCTTTAATCATGCCCTTTTCTTCCCAATGGGGATCCAAAGCACCTTACAAAATTCTGCCCTCTTCCATTTTATCGTTACAAAACCCTGTGAGATAGATTAAACTAAGAATGTGTGATTGGTCCAAGGTCACCCAGAATTTATTGCATATTACTGTAAAAATAAAATATTTCCTAATTTATTTTTTAGATAATGTGTGGGTTTTTTAAAAAAATGGACTTAGATTACACAATAATAAGTTATCTTTTCAAAGTCTGTGATTTATTATCGAGAAGAGGCACTTAAAATGCACATATGGGCTTAGACAGCAATAGGCAAGTTGATAGGGCAATAATTTTACAAGCATTACTCTTGTGTGAATACAAAATAGGCAAACATGCACATGTTCATATTTAGGAATTGCTGATAATATCAACCAAAAAGTGAAATATAAAAAGTGGGTAAAAGATGTTTCAAAATGTTTGACAATATATCTAGGTCTGATATCATTATGGCTAGCTATTTTAATGTACCCATTTTAGTGTTTAAAGTTATTGAAACCAGAGAACATTGCTGGTTTCCCTCCTCAGTTGGAATCGCAGTCCAGAACAGATGCATACTTTGTGTACATAGTGCATAGCACTGGTTATAGTGCAGAGCACTTGCAAGGACCAAGATAGCAATCAACATGTCTAACTGTCAACTTTGCATTCAGATCAGTTCGTATTTGGGCATATTGTATTCGGGACGAATGTGGCCCGAATATGCCCGAATAGGCTGCGATTTTCATGTATTTCTTTTCATGTACTTCTTTTCATGTAGCAGTTTAGATTGTTAGTGTACATCTACAGTTGGAAATACATGTCAAATGTGATTTCACTTACATGAAGAAGGAAAGATGCAAATCATAAGACTATAATGATTTTTATTAAATTTTAACAGCTACATATTATAACTAAAACAATACAAACAACTCTTATGGTGATCTAGTCACCCTAACACTTAAAAAAAAACTAATTACAGAACAACACCAGAAAGGAAAAAAACTACTTAACTTCCCACCCAGAATCCCTTGAAGAATCTTTAATATTGTACTGTTACCATATCTAGACCAGCAATTAGCATAAAGAATAAACTACTCATATTTCTATCTTTTTTAATATAAAGAGCATACATGGTATAACCTTATCTCTCTAACTTATTTCTTGGATTTAAAGGCAATTAACATATAAATTCTTCTTAAATATTTTAACCCACTAGACAAATACTTAAGACTGCTGTCTGGCATGGTTTAATTAATATCTAGAATTCTACTTAGTTTTACTGCTTTTTATCTACTATTTCACTAGATTTTTTAAAGTAAACTGATATTTTTCTTGTAGAACTCTCTGGTGTTTATTACAGAAGTGATTCTCTGTGTCAGGCCTTCATGTGTAAAAAGAATTCCCTTTTTCAACAACGTAAACCTAATTTGTTTCTTTTTCAGGGCATCCACTAAAATGGTATAATCTTTTCATATCTGCAGGACCCATTTCCTTCATGATTATAATGTCTTTGTCATCCATCTTAGACTTTTGATGGGCCTCCATAATTTGATCTACAATGTCCTTTGCATAGAAGAATATATCTACACATTCCCTGTGATTTTGTAATTTTGGAGTTCACTCTGTATATCTTTTCAATCTTTCCAGCCATCTCTTCTTCTTGCATAATCGTAAATTTGGCAAGAGTCAAAGATCCTTTTTAAGATTCTCTTTCACAGTGTCTTGCTCTTCTGCGACCTTTCTCAATCTAAGAGCTTTTTCTCTGGTCTGATATTCTAATCAAAGAATGGCTTGTTCATGTTCCATAGATTCCATTTGAACTCAGTCAACTTCTTTTTTAAAGTCTTTGATTTGTTCTTTTGCTGCTTTTAAGTCCTCCTCCAACTGTTCAATTTTGTTAAGGCTGTTCTTGAGTTCTTTATTGTCCTTTAGTAGTTCAGTCATTGTTGCTGGTATGTTTTGAGCACTACATTTTATAGAGTTCATTTCCAGTGGTAGAATTTATAAATTTGTATTCATGCCTCAAACATTGTTGAAAATCTCTTTGCAGTCTGCTTGAAATGAACCTTTTCTAGTAGCCATCTCGAGTCGCTAGATACCACTGTGCAACAAGCTTCCGCGTTTATAATAGAGTATAGCTGAAGCTGTCCTTTCTGTCATGTCTCTTTCAATGGTTCAGCAAAGCTTCCTTCCTTTATATTGTTTCTTTTCCAGTTTAAAGTATTCTGAGCCTGGCACCTTGCCAGCTCCAAAGAAGTTAACTCAGTCTTACTTACATAGCTACGAAACAATTCTTTTCCCTCTGCTACCTTTATTTCTAAGCATCTGCTTTAAAAACCGCATTTTTTTCATCCTCTTTTAAAACATTTTGTTGACTAAATGTCCATACCTTTAGGGAGATCTTCCAGTTTTTGCTGGCTCTATCTGCAAGAGATTCTGAACTCCCTTACTGATCTACAATTTACCTTCATATCTTCATGAGAGGTGTATGACTTGGGATGTTGTAATGTCGTGGGAAAAGTAATGTCTCCAGCAGGAAATGGTGATGTTGCTGCTGACTTGACTAATGTACCCCAGTAAATCACTATGGTAAGCATCCCTCTTATGTGATTCCAGGGAAGACAGTCTTGAGAGTCTATGCAGCTTCTTCTAGCTCTCCCCTTAATCTGGGGAGGTTTGCAACTCCTTTTGAGTCATTAACCAGAGCTTCAGATTCCAGAGCAGATTTGGGAGTCACCATCTTATGGTTAGGGCAGAAGTCCACAAATCATAAGACTATAGTGAGAAATCTCCTTTAATGGCAAAAGTTTGAATCCAATCAACAGTGAGTGCAGCACTGTTTGTCAAAGCCATAATAACCCAGAGAAAGTGTATTTCGTTCCATATTAGGAATCAACAGAAATTGCTTTTTATCATTGCTTGTTTCTGTTCACACAAAAGTTTGATTGGATCCCATGCAGAGATGTCAGAATGAAAACTGACATGTAAACTCAGTCCATTATCATAACAAGTTTACCACATGTGTCCATCAACTTGTCTACATAAAAAGTATTCATGTGTGAAAGACTGTGGATCAATTTTTCTTCCCTTCAGGCTCAGTATTGATATGGGAGTTGGACTTGATGGACTTTGGGATCACATCCAACTCTATGATTCTATGATCACAACCTTCAGAATTGATGGTAAGAGAGAGTTACTTGTTATAATGTCAAGGTTTCTATTTTCCTATTTGTCATATAATTACCGTATAAACTCGTGTTTAAGCCAACCCGTGTATAAGCCGAGGCACCTAATTTTACTGCCCAAACCTGGGAAAACGTATTGACTTGGGTATAAGCTGAGGGTGGGAAGCCAGGAGGCAGAGGGAGCTCCTTATTTGGGCAGTGACATCAGGGAGAGTCACTGCCGAAATAAGGAGCTCCCTCTGCCTGCCGGCTGGGTTTGACAAATCCCAGCTAGCCGACAGGCAGAGGAAGCTCCTTGTTTAGGCAGTGGAATCAGGGGGAGTCACTGCCCAAATAAAGAGCTCCCTCTGCCTGCTGGCTAGCTGGGCTTTGTCAAACCCAGCTGGCAGGCAGAGGGAATTCCTTATTTGGGCAGTGACTCCCCCTGATGTCACTGACCAATAAGGTGCTCCCTCTGCGGGGTTTGAGGAAGCCCAGCCAGCCAGGGTGCCTCAGGGTTCCCCCTTCACCCTCAACAAGCAGCTTTCCAGAGGCAGGGAGGTTGTCCCGGCCCCGCCCCGGCCTCCTTGTGATGTATAGAAAATGGTGACTTGCATATAAGCCAAGGGGGCTTTTCTCAGCCCTTAAACAGGGCTGAAAAACTTGGCTTATACACGAGTATATATGGTAAAAAATTTTAAATAAACTTTTGAAAATACTGAATTTGAAAGAAATGAAAAAGCATATGGTTACACATATCTTTTTCTGTACAGTTGGTTCACAAGAAGATATTTTTCAAATAATATTTTTGTATATGAATCCATCTTGATCATCTTTCAGAATGATTTAAAGCTGGATGGGCCTATAGGAAATGTAAAAAGTGAGAGAAATAAACATGTGTTTTGACTTCCTTCAGGCTTCCTTGTTCTTCCTACCCACACAAAAGCCGTTTCTCCTAATCAGAAAGAACAAGGAAGAAGGAGGCTGTTTGGCTTGGCTGAGGATGCTCTGTAAAGGTTTTTTCTTGCCCATAAATTTCTGAGTCAACTAAGCTGCTGATGAAGTGGGAAAAAGCTAACCACAAAATGTGAGATATTCAGGAGCTTGTCTTATTTTTGGACTTTTGGACTATACCTGATTGCACACTTTTGATGCATTGATTTCATGGTGATATTTTGGTTTTATTTGTAGTCTTGTTTACTTAGATAACTTTTATATGTCCTTTGTTTCTACACTCTTTGTAGTAAATCTGCATGTTGAGCAATTTACGTAGCCTTGGTACAATATTATTTCTATTTCTTTGTTGCTTTCAGATTACATAATATACCTTGTTCTTTTCAACCTAGGCATACATCATTATAATAGACTTCATCAGGATAAATAAGAGACCTAATTTTACAGGATTATAGAAAGAAAGTCTGATCAAAAATATATAAGAAAAATAGATGTTTAGGTGTTCATGAGGTATAATATAAAGAGTTTTACTTCCGTCACCATGTCCTGTAGGATTATTTTCCTTAATAACTTCCCTGATTTAATTTTGAAATAGCTTACTATGAGAAAATATATTCCATTTGCTTTTCAAACATTTTAAAATAGATTAGTCTTCTTGTAACATTTAAAGGAAAAGAAAATCACACAGAAAGCAATGTAATTGTGAAGCATCAAGAGAGTTGCTCAGATATTTCTCAATTAAGTTTATGGCACTTGAGAATGGTGAGAACAGTAATTGATTTTCTTTGCCTTTTAATTTATTATGAAATGTTTGTGAGGAAAACTAATTTTGGGGTAACTGAAAGAAGCTAATGATACTAGAGACAAGTATAATCAGACTCTGAAAATTGTTCTGCCATCATATATAAAACAGTGCTGATAGTGTTAATTGATGGATTAATTTACTAAATGATTATTTTATTTTACAATATTTTAATGTTTATTTTATACCCAATTTTCATTTTATGATACCCAATTATACTCAACGGGGATCTAAAGCAGTTTATACCTGGCAAGGCTTACACTCATCTCTGAGCAATCTTTGAGAGGCAGGGACATGCACTGTAATATCTAAGAAGAAGCAGAAGGGAGCAAAACAGAGAACAAAAGATGAACTCTGTTTTTGGGGGGGAGGTTGTCCTTAAATCATTAAATATAACTCATTAACTATGTGTGTGTGCTTGAGGGCTTGTGGTTCTGTTTTGGGAGGGCTTCTCTGAGTTTTATCAGGGCTTGGGAGGGATTTTGTTTGTGTGGGGGTTTCCTTGGTATTTGGTTGTGTGCTTCCCTCAGGCTTCTGAGAAGCAGGGTATTTGGTGAGTCACTAGGTCTAGTTAACTGCCATTCAGCTCTTTTGAGAAATCTCTGAAAGGGAGCAGTACATGCCATAATCTCTGAGAGGCAGCAGAAGAGAGCAGAAAAGAGAGCAAATGGTGAGCTCTGTTTTTTTTGGGGGGGGAGGCTGTCCTTAAATCAGTCATAACCAATCTTTCAGGAGAGAGTAGACAGTGGATTGGAGATTTGATTGAGAGCACAGCCTTTAGCCACAGTTCTCAGTCCCTAGAGCCCATTAAGCAGAAGCTTGACTAACAGGCAAGACTAACACTCAATTTGCAGAGCAGTTTTGTGGGAGACTTTTTGCAAGTGAGGCCTATTTAAGACTATTACTTAAGACAATTAAATATGGATAGGGAGTTGCTCCAGTTGCCTACAACACTGTGGCATGTTTGATTCTTTGCCAAAGGATGTGATTAGCTATATCTGCATCAAGGGCAGGTTATTGGCTCCTTTGGAAGAGAGGATCCAACAACTTGAGGCTCAAGTACCTATTCTTCAGCACATTAAAAAGAATGAGAATTGCCTGGACGGTATGGAGCAGGCAGTACTGGATGGGGAACACACTGGGGAGTTGTCCCAGCAGATGGGAGGAGGGCAAATGTTGTACCCACCTTCAAAAAGGGGAAAAATGAGGACCCAAATTACTACCACTCAGTCAACCTGACATCAATACAGTCAACCTGACATCAACCTGACAGCAATTCTAGAGCAGATTATTAAATAGACAATCTGTAAGCACTTAGAAGGGAATGCTGTGATCACTAAAAGTCAACATTGGTTTCTCAAAAACAAGTCATGCTAGACTAATTTTATCTCTCTCTCTCTCTTTTTTGATAGAATGATAAGTTTGATCGATGAAGGAAATGTTGTAAATGCAGTTCTAGATGTAGCATACATTGATTTCAGTAAGGTTTTTGACATGATCCCTCACAATATTCTTGCAAGCAAACTAGTAAAATGTGGGCTAGACAATGCTACAGTTAGATTGTTGTATAATTGGTTTACTGACTGGAAAAAACATAACCTATAAACCATCTTCAAACCTACCAGGAAAATAAAGCAGGTGCTATGCTCAGCAAAGAAAAAGAGAGACCTCCTCATTTCTGCAGGAGTCTATCACATACGCTGCAGCTGTGTAAAGGTCTACATAGGAACCACAAAGCACAGCATTAAAACTCGTACTAAGGAGCATGAAAGACACCATCAGCTTAACCATTCTGAAAAATCTGCAGTAGCAAAACATGTCCTAAACAAAACTGAACATAACATTTTATTTGAAAACACTGAAATTCTGGACAATTCGGAAGGTTACTATGTCAGACTGCACAGGGAGGCCATTTAAATTCTCAAACACCAAGACAATTTCAACAAGAAAGAAGAGACTCTGAGAATTAACAAAGCTTGGCTACCAGTACTTAAAAACACCAGAATCAAAGGCCAAGGGCATACTAAGTTCATGGACAATGGACTCCACCCAGACACAGGATTTGCATTCACTAATACTGCTGCTGCTGCAGGGAATGCAAATGCGACTACAAATGTAAATGGCTTGATAACCCCACCCGCAATACAATGCACTCAACCACACATTTGCATAGCAAGTTCCACCCAAACACTTACTGATTGATTCCCCACCCTGGGACATGGACAATATATACCCCACGAAACATTCCCTTCTCACTAGACACAGTGTGTAACAGACTTCTCTCTGTGATACACCTCTGAAGATGCCAGCCACAGATGCAGGCAAACCATTAGGAACAAGATCTAGCAGACCACGGCCACACAGCCCGGAAACCCCACAACAACCAGTTGAATCCGGCCGTGAAAGCCTTTAACAATTACACTCCTAAGGAAATATATGACCTTCTAAGTTGTACTTTTCAATATATTGAAGGTAGGATTGCACTGAAACTCATGTTTCTTAATCATGTGCATTTATGAATGTATCATCAGTATGGTCAGATTTATGATCAACCCTTGTTTAGAAGCTTAGGTTCTTGAAGTTGGCCTGTACTCAGACTGTATATGACATCTTTCACTATATGGAGATGTTTATGAGCAGCTGGTAAAAGGAGACTGCAAAAAGTCACCTTGTGATAGAAAAAATAAGTGACACAAATAAATTGTTGAGAATGTGAATTGTTGAATATTGCATTGAAACAACTGCTTTGTGGACAGAAATCTGCAAAAGAAATGAGTATGCTTTCTTTTAATCTCAAAGTATTTAAATTTGCAAAAAGAAAAACACCCAAACCCCTTGGAGTCACTTTTCAATCAAACAATCATAATGGAGAATATTTGAGTGCATTGAATACTAGAGTTTAAAATATAAAAGCATGTCCAATTTTATGTAGAGAAACTTGTTTCAATTTAGCAAATTGAATGTATCCCGTAATTCTTTCTACACAAGCTTTAGTAGGTTGATATCAATATCCACATTTCATAGGCTTTAATTTTACAAACATATACTTAAATTAATACATTGAATTAAAATTAGCTTGGCATATTTTACAAGCAAAAATGGAATAAAATAGAAATCACTGAACAATCCATATCTTAAAGAGAGATGTTAATACAAGGAATTTGTATTGAATTTAAACTTTATGTATGGTTAAATGTGATTAATCTGTGTTTATATAAATACATGTTTAGTTAGTACTCTCTTATACACACATTTTTAAATTGGCAAATTAAATGTTGCAATCATCATTTGTTATGTTCCTCTGCCCTCTGTAGGTCACTGAAAGAAGGCATACGCACCTATTTTGATTATCTCACACAGTGGAAAGTTTGTTGTTTTTAATTGTGTTGCACTAAACTGTAAGTTTTTTCTCATTTGGCACCTCTCTAAATGCTTGTCATGCAAAAGATCAAAGGTTCTTTCTCTAAATGTACAGGTTTTGTTTCTATGAAGTTAATATATGATTAACATGTGTGCATGTGTGTACATACATACATACATACATACATACATACATACATACATACATACATACATACATAAAATAATTTATGCAAAATTAAACCATTAGTTTACTTATCCTAACAATGTAAACCAGGGATGATATGATGCTTGCAAAACAGGAGCTCAAATTGAACTTTCCTTGTCCAAAATAACTGCTAGTTCTGGTCAAGCACCTCAGTAATCAGATTTCAATTCAAAATGCAGATGTTTTCTAGTGATACACCTCTGTGATACACCTCTAAAGATGCCAGTCACAGATGCCAGCCCTTCCTTCCCCTCCCTTGCATGCCCCCTCCCTCCCTCCCATCCCCCTCCCTCCACTAGGGTGGGTGGGCCATGTCCATATGCTGAGTTTCCTCCCCTCCCCTCCGTTGCATGCCACCCCTCATTCCCTCCCCTCCCTTGCATGCCTGACAGCTTACTGAATGACTGGATCTCTGCTTGCAATTCATGAGCAGACATGAATAGACCCGGCAAATATTCTTGCATAACTTAGCCTAAAGATATGCAGTGTGATATAACAGTATCTGGCAGGGTTGGAGCAAGGGGGAACTGCGCCTGGGGCAAGCGTGCACCCTGTGCCCCTGCCCCACCCCTGCCCACCCCGGAATGCCCCGAAACATCCCCAGAACACCCCTGCCATGCCCCCAAACTGGTGCGCGCCTGGTGCATTACACACCCCTCCCCCCACCTCCTTGGCGCTATGCCACATGTAGCTGGCAAACTTCTCCCATATTGAATGGATGGTACAATTATGTGCAACCAACAAGTTACTATATAATGTCTTCTAATTTGTTGATGGCATAGCAAGTTCCCTGCTGGCCAAAATGCTCCTTCTTTAATACATATTATGTATTATTTGCACTGATTCACAAAGGTCTAGCTTTGCATATGAATATTTCAAGAAAACTGGACTAACATCAGTGTTTAATGTTGAATCTCACTCAGTTGCATTCCTTCCAATGCTGAATACATCTTTTGTGTTTCCATATATATGGACTTTAGGTTCTTGGAGATATAACTATATTTTCTTTCTATAAACTGATGGTAAATATGCAGAATTGCATTCATTCACCAACACATCAAAATTATTAGCATTGTGTTTTAATTCCAAATCATATTTTTAAAATGGTTCAAAGGGAAAGACGTATCCAGCTTGGGGGGGGGGGGTTCTACAGTGCAATCTTAAACATAGTTATATTGTTCTAAGCCCAATGACTTCAGTGGTTTTCATAAGGCTCTAACTCTATTTGGAATTGCATTATTTTTAATTTGGTAGGTTAGGTACACTTCCAAAACAGAATATACAGTTGAAATTAGCAAAACAACTATTATGGGCTTGAGAGTGGGTTAATTTGTAGAAACTAAAAAAAAATATGCATGCTTTTTTAAATGACAGGGGAAAAGATAAGATTTTCGTGTAGCAAAAGTCTTCACCTCTCTGTGGTGTACAACCTGAGCTAACCTGGAGTAACGCCTGAAGTGGTTCCCAGACATCATGAACACTGGGTCAAAACTTCTGGAGAGGAAGGAGTGGCTGGGTGCACAGAATCCCCAAGGAAATGTCTTGCATATGAATGAAATTCAACAAGGCACTTTTGGCCTTTTTTTTTCATTCATAGTGGGGAGGTAATTGAGCATCCAGGAATTTTGCACAGAAGATAGTCTTTAAAGACCAGATCACCAACACCTCTCCACAGAAGGTGATGTATGGCATGGTGATCTCAGAACTGTATTTATGCATTATACAAATGACTTTGGTTTGGTGGTAGAGCCAGGCAAACTAAGCTGCAGCTCTCCTGTGGCATTTAGACACTGTCTAAAACATAATGCAAGTTGTGCATGACCAAAAAGTAAAGTCCCGTTAAAAGCTCTGGAGGAGCAGCCTATATAACAGCCAGGAGGAGATCAATAGTGGAAAATAGATTTTTATTCTGAGCACCTGTCACCCATTACTTCTATAATCTCAAGAGGATGAGAAGCCATACGCCCGCATTAATCCAAGGTTCCCCGTTTGTCTAACAGATTGTAGCTCATTTCTCCACTATTTAGAGTGGTTTCTACTGATTTGGAGTTCTATTTCATTTGCTCCCGCTTCATCATTGCCTATTTACCTGTTTATATTGTATTCATCTGCATCTTTCCAATCACTTTGTATTCATGCCATTTTCATGTGTATTCCAGATTCATGGAACTGATTTAGTTTGCAGTTTGATTGTGTAGTGCATTGTGCAGCAATGTCTTCCGATACACAATTTAATTCTTTGTAACACTTTAAGAGGACCAAATTAACAAAACTAACTATGGTGAGTGAGAGGGATGAATTTAGATGATCCACTAACCATAGTTAAATTAAACCATGGCTTCCTCTGATTCCTGAACTAAACCAGACCAGGTCTGTATGAGATCCTTTTCCCTCATAGTTAATGTTAAAGATATCAGAAGATGGAATTTCAGGGTCCCCTTTCTTCAAAATTTAAATTAATGATTACATGATAAATGGATGTGCTGCTACCAATTAATGTAAAATGTTTATTTAAGAGGAAACAGAATCCTATGATCAAGAAAGAACAGTCCAATAGTGGCTGGAGACAGAGATAGCAAGATGCATGTTCGGACTAATTGCAGGAAGGTTTGTAGTTCCTTAATAATGCAGTAGTTTGTCAGTGAGAACCCCTGCCCCCGGGAAAGTAGACTGCAAATCAGAGACAGTTTGCAGAACAGAGCATGGAATGTACTCCCTGCTTTCTGTTATCTGACATGATAAACTGTGTAAAAATTTGGCAGTTTGAACATAGTTTTAACCATAGTGCATATTGTTTTTTAAAAAAATATTTAATGCTTAGGTGCTACTTAAAAACATTCTTATTACACAAGTAAATTATCTTCAAAAATGATTTGTTGTGTTGTCTAGAGAAAAAAAGAGGCATCTTATGGTGTTGGAAATCCAGCAGACATCACTGTCAGAGTATCCTTAACCAACCTTAGCTATAATCAGATTCTCACTGCTGAATAAAAATGAATGCAAACTGCTGTGTCTGCACATCATGCTCACATTAGATATTTTGACTGCTCAGTGTGAGATTACAGTTTTATAGCAAATGTTTCTTCATCACAAGGATGATCAGCAATGAAACCATTTTGAAGTAGCTGAGCCAACCTATAAATCCAAGATTTGATTATTTTGTCCTCCAAAATTTGGATGCTTTATGGGTGTTTAAAGAATCACTGGCAAAGGATTTATCTGAAGTTGCTGCTTCATTAGAACTGTACATGTCATTTTAGCGGATATAAATTGCAGTGGCAATTTAAATAGAAATCCTGAAGCAGAAAATAAAACACATTCATATTCAGTAGTCACCTCAGTTCAGCAGGGCAAAACAGTTAAGGCAACGTATGAGTACCCGTTGCTAAAAGATGGAACCAGCAAATTTTGCCTTCTGAAGCAAGTCCTCAATAATAGACGGAAAAGCTCAAGTTCGCTTTCCTTAGCTACAGAACTTATACAGAAGTACAGTTGGGTTCACAATACACTATTGGACTAAAAGTTCAGTGTATTTTCACTACCAGACATTCCCCATCTTCAAACAGGATTTTGCCACCTCTGCCATCCCCTTATAGCCCACTGAAATATTGCTCCCTCAGAAACATGAATTGGCAGGCCACAATGGGAGGGGTAACTGACTGATGGAAACTGACCATGGATCCAATGATATGTGATTAAGTTTTAGGTGTTGTCTTCCAGATATCATAACAGTCCATATGCCAAAGCTGCAGAATTATAGTTAATTAACTGATTGATTGTGGTATGTATAATTCCTTTTAAAGCAGTTGAATCCCCAAGCTAACTGACTTCAACAATTGAAAATCTTCTATAAGGGCAGAAGAAAAGCAATCACAAGCTAACAATGATAAAACTCATTGACTAAAACAAAAAAATCAAGTTGCATCAACCATATACTAAAATTCAGAAAAAAACCAAAAACCACATAATACCCTTTGTTAAAACTAATCAACTAAAATAATAGAGTGCAAATATTTGAGGTCTCCAGAACTCCTCATTCATCAGGCTAAACATTGAAGAACAAAAATAAAACAAAATTAAAACATGAAATCCAAAGGAATGGGAGGGGGGAACTAGATCAGACCATGATCTGAATGTTATGTAGAATACCAGGTAGATTTGAATAGTTAGTGTTGCTGGCTGGAACTGAAATCCTTTTGGGAAGCAGGATAGAGGATGGACAATATCAGTAATCCCTCCCTCAACAACCTTAATATTAATCAGTTAGCATCAGCATGGCTTTTGGACCACAATAGTTTTAATTTATAATCTCATAAGAAGGAACAAGGCAAAATTTCCTGGTGAGAGAACCACAACCTTGGTACTACTACTTAAAATGCTGCTATTCACTACTGGTGAAGGAATGCAGAACAAGGCCTCTGCAGATGATCTGAGTACTATTTTGCACTGCAAGTAGACGTGCTACCCATTCGGGTAGAAGCCAGCATGGCGTAGTGGTTAAGAGTGGCAGACTGTAATCTGGAGAAATGGGCTTGATTCCGTACTCTTCCATAAGAAGCCGGTTGGGTAACCTTGGGCCAGCCACAATGCTCTCCAAACTCTCTCAGTCTATGCAGAGGTAGACAATGGCAAACCAACTCTGGTCATCTCTTGCTTTGAATAACTATGCGGTCACCATAATTCAGCTGTCAGTTGATGACACACACATAGAGTTTTGGGTATCAATCTGGACAGTCCTTTCTATCTAATATATTTTCACAATACTTAAGGACTTATGATAAATCCTTTTTCAGGGCACAAGCATATCACCCTCTTCCCACTTCATTGACAGTCCTACCTTTTGGTTTTTTTCCAGCAATTTTAAGAAGACTAAATGTCTGATAAATCATTCTAGCTTAAGCCTGCTATTACTCTTAAGGCAGTGCTCAAGATTTTATCTACAAAGATAGAAAAGTTGACATGCTCAACGCTTATCCTTTTCAGAAAATCTCAAGACTTAAGAAAAGAGAGGGAGACATTACTGTCCTGCAGCTATGCTTGCACATACTGCCTTCTTTAGAGATAGTAAGGCAAGTGTAGTTGCTTACAAGTCACTAATCTTACCCCTTGGGTAGATGATGTATATTAATTGATATATCTCACTGCTAACTGCGCAGGAGAAAGGATTCTTGTAGTTCATTTTTTTAAAAAAAGTATTATTACTTGTTCATCCTTGACTGATTAGTCTGCACTCTCTTGTACCCATATTACCATGTGTTAGGTAGTTCAGATTTTGCATTCACCTGCAACTGGGGGTCACTGCAGAAAATGTTTTTAAGTTCTGCTTTAAGCTGTAAATTGGAGCACCTATTCTGCTCAGCTAGAAAGGGAAGAGAAAATAAAAGGACTGTGCATTGACTCTCAGCCAGGAAACTGCCACTTCCTTCGGTCCTCATACCCTTTTAGTAAATTGTACAGCTTGGAGGGGGTGTATGGGGTCAGAAATCTTGAGTATCAGTAGGCTCCAATTCAGTCCTCACTGCAGATTTAAAAGGTGGGACTGCAGGCAGCCTGGGCATTTTGAGACTTCTGACAGCCAAACCCAGCGTACAGATACACGCATGTACAATCAAGTCACAACTGAAAGCAAGGGGCTCTCAAGAAAACGGAAATACAGAAGTGGTTTGCCATTGGCTTTCACTGTACTTCTTCCTTGGTGGTATCCCATCCAAGTACCAACCCTGCTTAGCTTCTGAGATCTCAGGCTTTTCCATGTCTCCTTCTCTCCCAAAACCTACCCTGGACCCATATCTTTGTAATAAAGTTCTTTAGGGACTGGCTGAAATGCCTTATAATTGTATTTGATACTAAGGAATATTAAGTTTTATGAACCAATGATTTGAAGAATCAAAATGGGGTTTCTGTATAGAGACCAGCAGGTCAAACTGCATGCTAGAAGCTTGTCGGTGATTATGCAGGCAAGCAAAGATAAATATCTTGAAGATCTTGTCCCTAAAGGTTAATAGGTGACAGAAGACATATACATTTATAACTTTGTTTTTGTCAGAACCAGCTTTAGGGGATAGCTACATGAATAAACAGAATCATAAAAGAGATCAGAGGTTAGAATAGAAATGAATGTGATTAGTTAAATGGAAAAAATGTTTATATATATATATGTTAAAAGAACTAGAGAAATGATGAGTGATTTATATTACTTGTATTTTACTATAATTCTACTGTATTAGAATCGAATGGTATAATTGTTAGAATCAATGTTTGTATAATCTGTTAAAGTTAAATCATTTCAAACTGGAAAAAGGGAAGTTTTATGATCTTAAAGAATGTAGGTAAAAACCTGCTTACCCTGGAGAGGTATCTCTCTTCAGGAGCAAACTTAGAAAAGTAGGAAAACAGGTTATTCTTGGAAACCAGAAAAGGCAGAAGTTAGTTTTATTGCAGCCATTTGCATATGGGTAGAGGGACACGAGCTAAGAACATGCAGCGTTTGTGTAACAGAAGGAATCAGACACGTAGCAGAAACAATCATCCAATGGGATTTTAAGGTTCATGCTTATAGCACGTGAAAGGGGTATGGATTATGTAAGTGGGTATGGGGATGAACTATGACGTATGTATTCTTTGTATCTATAAAGACTAAGGTCTTTCGTATGGTGGGTGTGTCTCTTTTTCGAGAGCACCCAGAAGGGTCACCTTCTGTCAGAGATCTATATTCTGTTCAGTAAAACTTTCTGTTCGTTTCTGATATCTGATGCTTTTGGGGGAGTTTGTTTCTAACCTATCTTTTCTCAAGACAGCTGTGCAGGCCGAACATGGGTTCTGGCCTCACATTCTGGTATTGTCATTTTTGTTATTTCTCTGGGGCTGCTGCTTATTTGGGCTGGGGAAGGAATTTTACTCACAGTGCTGACTGTGTTTTGCTTGCGGTAGGGTTTTGCCTTCCCCATAGCAACATAATATGTGCTGTGTATATATGATAGTAATATTAATTTATCATAACTGTCTGGGATGGGCTCCCTGCATACCCCTCAAAAGTCTTGTGCTGGGACAGCAATTAAGTTTGATATTGTCATAATAAAGATTAAAAAGTATACTGGGGAGGGGGGGGGAGAGAAAGGACAGTTCTTACACCCAGAATTGATCAACACTTGAATTTGCCAGTGTCTGGGACTATAAATTACTTGAGCCATGTAGCAAATGCAGCTGTAACAAGCAAAAAATTTAGGATTTCATTTCTATATATCAGGGACATACCAATTGAGCAGAAGAGAAGGAAAATTCATACATTACACTTTGCCTTTGCAAATAACATTTTCCAAGGACAAAAAGCATGGTATATGAAACTGTGCTGAACTGAAAGTTAGCAAGTAAATAATTTTGGTACAAAAATGGTGCCTAGTGTAGAGAGTTGTAGATAACTTTATAAATGATTGTGCTTAGTGCTGATAATACTGTGACTGTGGCAGCAAATAAAGTAAATTTCTGAAGGTTTGGCACTCCATTTTTTACAGTTGTTATTAACAGATACATATTTCACAAGAAACAGTATATTCAATTCTGCAGTTTGAATATGCTTGTAAACACATTATTTCTGGCAACAGATGGATTCTATACTCTGGGGACAGAATGTATTAAAAAACCACATCCATACAAACAAGGAAGAAGAATGATATATCACAGTTATGGAGACTATTGCTGGTGTCATACATGATATATAACTATTTTTCAATCCTCAAGTTGTAACAGGGCAACTGATCTCTGGTAAATCTTAGTTAATTTTATAATTCACTGTACAGACAGTTGCAAAACTAATATATGACAATAAATGAGATTGCCATTTATGTATCTAAATAAAGGTTGCATATAAAAGTGAGACTAATTCTGCAATGTAATATAGTGGGTTAATAACAGCATTAAAAGTATTGTACTAACAGTGTGCATTAAAGCAGCTTTGGAAATTTGACTATACCTCTAAAATGCAAGCCAGCTTCTATGAAGCTACATTTTTAAAAAACACAGCCAAATTGCCTTACCTACCTTGAAGCATGAAAACTCAATTTCAAATCACCAGAAAATGCAGCATTGGACTCACCCGGGACCACCATTGGGGCAGGAGACGGGGAAAAAAGTAAGTCCCAGCTTCTGAGCAATGCACATGTGCCCACTCGGGCATGGAGCATATGATGGGTCAAGAAAGGGGCATGCGCACATTTAAAAGGTAGTTTGTGGTGTGCTCCGGCCTCTTTTGAGGCAGATGAGCGAGCAAAGTGTTGCTCACTTGCTCACTCTTGGGGGCCACGAGCAGGAATTAGGGTCTAGCTGCAGCCTTAAAATCAGAAGAGCTTTTGGTTACAGGTGCTCTGGAGCATACCGGAGCATTGAGAGATTTTGCTTCCTGGGGCATTAGTGAGTGGGGAGTACTGGGTGGACTTGGACCCCCCTCTGACATTGTTGAGGGCGGGGCCATGAGTGGCAGCCAGTGTGGCACATACCGCCCGATTTGTTTGGGAGCATTGAGCAATTTGCTCCTCCCCCCTTTTAATTTTGCTCTATTAGGCAATGTGTTGTGATAGGACTCCAGGCTTGGGAGCAAACACCAGCAGGCCTGCTGGGGGAGAGTTGGCAAGGGATGGGCACCCCCATACACCCCCCCTGTTGTAAAAAAGTTAATAAACAAGCAGTTAGTGTTAAGCTAAGTGGAATAGGAATAATTAGTAGTAAGTTTAGGTGTTGGTAGAATTAATTTAGTGTTAGTGTTTTAAGGATGATTTGTTCATTAGTGGATCATACATAATTGTTTCACTAACTAGTAGTACTGAGCGGTCCCTAAGCAGGGTGGCACTGCGTGAGCAAGACACCTATGAAAAGGGCAAGTGACCACTCTGAGCAGGAGGCCAGGGCAGCCCGGGCTGGGGCTTGACCAGAAGCAGTAGCTGCAGGGAGACCTCAGACCAATCACTCTCTCTCTCTCTCTCTCTCTCACTCACTCACTCACTCGCTCACTCGCTCACTCGCTCACTCGCTCACTCACTCTCTCTCTCTCTCTCTCTCTCTCTCTATCTATCTATCTAGGGAGAGGGAGAGAGATGAGGGACCCTGGGATGCCCGGCCATGGTACCCAGATTTCCGACAGCACTTCCCTGCCATCCCAAGCTGCATTGGCATGACAGGGGCATGGTGGGGATATTCTCAGGAGTGAAACTGACTTTAGTTAGCTTCCACTGCTGGTTCAGTATCTCTTTGTGCTGGTGGAGTGGGGCTCAGACATATGCCACTATTTTGGGGGCATATCTTTGTTTTCCCCCTATGTGGGTATTGAAGGTAAGTTTCTTTTATTTCCTTCCTTTGTTTTACTTTTTGGGCTTCCTGTAGAAAAGCCCTTTGGAGTGGGCAGAACAGCACTGGAGCAGCCTTTTCCCTGCCCACATGACAGCTCTGAATTGAGCTATAAAAATCAAAGAATAACACTGCAGTTTGTATATACTGAATCTATATAACATTATTATTTATTTCATATTTTGTTGCATTTGATGTTTTATAACATTTTGCAAACATGTAAATAACTTTGTATTATATTTGTTCTTATATTTCTCTCCCTTCAAACACACACACACACACACACACACACACACACACACACACAGAGAGAGAGAGAGAGAGAGAGAGAGAGAGAGAGAGAGAGAAGACAAAATTCAATTTAAAAATTTGTAACTATTTCCAGGTTTATTTAAAATGCTGATACTTCCTGAAATGCTTATCTAACATTCTGAATTCATTACAACTTGTCCTGAATTTTGTAATTGTCCCCAATTACAACAGTGCAGGACAATAGTACAACTGCTTTATAATGACAGAGCTTTCCCTTTGTCTTACAAATACACACACACAGAGAGACCTATGAGAGATGTTTCAAATGTAAGATTATTGTATTATTAGTGTTTTACAATGCAAAGCATTTTATAAAGCAACATTGTTTATAAAACAATTTAATTTTAAAAAATTAAAAAATGAGTATAGTTGATCATATTTGTTTACAGTGTTTCTAAATGTTTCTAAATGTAATTTAGAAACAGTGTTTCTAAATTACAGTGTTTCTAAATTTCCCTCTCCAAAATAATATTTTATTACACTGCATGATGTAATCATCTTGGTTAGGAAATGCACATACAGCTGTATGTGCACTCAGTCCATATATTGTATCATGTGCCAATGACCACTGGAAAGACAAGGTATAAGTATTTTAATAATAATACAAAACATGTATGTGACTGCATAGTATTTCTACCTTTTTTTCTGATTTGGGTGATCAGTAATGAGAAACAAGAGAAGGTGAGAATGCCTTCCCTACCTGCATATACAGAATGCTGGTCTACTTATAGTGACAGCAAGCGTCTATGTATTGTACAATTTGGTGCTCATGTGTTGATATGGTTGGTTAAATTCTAGATTTAATTTTATTATTTCAGTTTCAGGGATGGAATCTGTGCCCATCAAATTGGCACTGAGGCAGGCCAGAATGACCCATTGGTTACTCACCGAGAAGGGTCTTCTGATGGATGATGGGAGGCCATCTTGTTCGGGTTTTCACTGTACTTGGTTCAGGAGGCAGGATCAACTTTCTTGGCCACTCCCACTTGCCCTACAGGAGCCATCTTACTCCCAGTATCTGAATGCCCTAGCGCAGGCTTACAAAAAAGGCCGTTACCGGGCACACGCAAGGCAAGACAACAGGTGTAACATAACAACCAACATTAACCTCTAAGGTAATACGAAGTGACCAACTATTTACAAGTAGACTCCTAATAACTAAAAGACTGAACAGGCAACGCTAAATAAGAACATCGTTGGAGCAAACTCAAGCATGGGCCAAGACAGCCTCCCATCATCCATCAGAAGACCCCTTCGTGGTGAGTAACAATGGGTCGTTCTAATGGATGGTGGGAGGCCATCTTGTTCGGGACTTCCCGAGCAGTTGCCCCAATAGGGTGGGAGTTAGTCTCCCACGATGTTCTCCAGAATACGTCTCCCAAATGATGCCTGGACTGCGTCAATGGAGGACAATCTATAGTGCCGGACGAATGAGGAGGGAGAAGCCCAGGTGGCTGCTCTACAGATCTCCTCAAGTGGTACCAGCTTTACCAGGGCAGCGTTGGTCGCCGCGCTGCGGGTGGAATTTGCTGTGAGACCTCTGGGGACTGGCAGGTTCTTTGCCTTATGGGCTTCTTCAATGCAGTTCCTGATGTTAGCACTGATGGCAGATGTGGACATAGCTTCGCCCAACCTTCTTCCTCAGAAAAATGATCTGAGTAATGGGAAATTTCCCCTTCACTAAAATCGCTACTGCCTGACTGAGGCGAATGATCCCTCCAGAGCCTGTCCCTTCCCACCCACCTGGGGGAATGGGATCTAAAGCCGGTGCTAACAAGGCTCCTGGAGTCTGATCTGGGGGGGTAGATCGTAGCTCCCCACCTCTTCTCTAATGGACTCCTTCATCAGCGTTATGAGCCTGTCCGGGGTGAAGTTTGCCCATGAGGCGCCTGGGCCCTCTGGCGCCCAGCGGTGTGCCGCCTCCCCTCTCTCTCCTTGCCTGACTGATTGCTCCGTCGTCGCCAGTGCCTGACTCGTCCAGCGCTTGTCTGCCTCTGCTGTCAGAATTCTGGAGCGCCCTGTCTGCTCCGCGCTCCTCCGAGCGGCTGCGGCGGCGAGAGAGAGGCTCGGCCGACGAGGACCTGCGGCCTCCTGCACGCCGGGAGGGCTGCATTCTCGTCGGGGACCGCTGGCCAAACTCTTGGCTGCACTGGGTCCCGCCACTCTGCTGCCTTCCCGAGTCGACCCTGCGACTCTGTGAGGAGCCGATCCCGCTCCTCCTGGCCGCTCTGGTGTTCTATGCGGCCGAGCGTTGGAACTGCGGCCTGGGTGGAGAGAAGGGTGCGGACGCCATCTTGGTCCGCTATTTTTGGCCGGAAGGAGGAACGTTGTGCTCCAGACTAGAAAGCCGAGGCAGCTTCTATCTCAAACACTCAACAATAGGTAAAACAGCACAGAGGGAAAGACGCCCGGGAAATAGCACACAAACATAAACACACGCACAAAAAACCAGAAGGAAGAATTAGGAGCCTCTTAACGATCCTGTTCTTCCTGTGCAAGGCAGGAAGATACTGGGGCTAAGATGGCTCCTGCAGGGCAAGTGGGAGTGGCCAAGAAAGTTGATCCTGCCTCCTGAACCAAGTACAGTGAAAACCTGAACAAGACGGCCTCCCACCATCCATTAGAACATGGGATGTGCAAGTACTTAAAATATGTTCCTCCCTTTCCCCACTGCCTCTATGCATATAGCCTATGTATCATGCAAACAAGCCCTACCTGAGGCAGCTCTCATCATGATTAATCTTTTTCTTTGTATTGTGTTCTATGTTTTGTGACATAGCTCCATAGGAATTCAGAATGATATGCAGTGAAAGCCCCCAACTTCAAAACAAAGAATTTCTCACACAAATTCAAAAGACTATATGCTGTGTACATGAAAGCTATATGCTGTATCACACCCTGTTTGCCCTTTCAATATTGTAAGAAGTAGCAAACAACTGTAGAACTTCAGGCTCCAGCTCTTTATTTCATCTGTTTGTATTCTGACTCAGATTTCTCAGCCTCAATTTTTAAATCCTCCTTCTGTATGAAACAGAGGGCAATAATGCATGGCAATACTGTAGTTGTGATTAATTGGGTATACAATCTTATTTACATTTGGCATATTAAGTATGCACAGTGCTTACCACTGGAAAGTTTTAGCATTTATGTTATTATGCTGGAAAATACTAGAAAAAATATATGATTAAACCTGTTTTATGTGGAACAAATGTCCTATGTTGTCACTGAATGATGTGGAATTTTGTTACATTTAGCCAATAAAGGCAAAAATGGAACATGGTCTGTTTTCATATAAAGAAGATGGAGAATGTGAAGCAGAAGTGGAAATAGCATGTGTGCATGATGGAATCAGCTCTCAGACTAGAACATGGAAGGTTCCCAATGAATAGAGGGTTTTGTGCCTCCAAAATACAAATACATAATTCATGAAAAAAATGAGTAAAAGTATAGCTTCTGCTGTCTACAGCATACACATGAAGGACACACAAAGGAAGCACATGTCAGTTCAAAACTATGTATCAAAAGATTTAGCATGTACAGGAAGGTGAAACTGTAAGCCTAATATTTTAGCACTTAACAATTTGAAAAGAAATATCTAGGTAGATGCAAACTCTGTCAAACTTCTGCTTTGACACTTGCCTTGCTGTATTTCTTTCACACTTCATATCAAATGAGTCTGAAATACAACAGGCACTCTTATGAGGCTATCCTACAGAAACAGGCCAAGTCTGTATCCATCCATACAATAGTTCTTTTGGTTATTATTTTACTTTCTACATTGTGTACATAAGTATGGTGCAGAGAGTCTATCATATGTCCAGTGATTCCCCTTAGGGTGCTGTATATAAAATGCAGACTAGAATGTTTACAATCATTAAATGTTATGCTAATGCTGGAGTGTTGGAAGAAACTAAGCAGGCTTGGCAAAACTGACAAATACTGACATTGACTTGGGACCATGTGCTTTTGCAACGAGAACAGACATAAACCATTCAACAAATGCTGCTCTTAAGCTTGGCTTACTGCAATGAACAGTGAATAGAGTCAGTATGGTACACAGGTTAGAATGTTAAATGAGGATTGGAATGAATCAGGTTCACTCTATCGCTCAAGCTAGGGAACTGAGGATAAAATGAAAAGAGATAAAACCATACATACACTGTGGAACACCTTCCTCCAAAGGTGGCTGGGTGCCTACTCTCTTGGCATTTTGGCGCCTGGTGAAGACCATCCTTTTCACCTGGACATTTAGCTGACTGCCCCCCACCCCTGCTGGAAGGGTTCCCCTGAGACATCCATACATCCCTTCATTTTTGTGGATGAGTGAATGGGTGTGGGAGATTTTAGACTGTGTCTGGGTTTTAGAATTGAGTTTTATTGTATTTTTAGAAAATGGTTTTATTGTGTTTTATTGTGTTTTGATATTTTGATTTTAATGTTGCATGTTTTCTTGTAACCTGCCATGAGACTGTGATAAAAGGTGGATAACAAATATAAATAGAAATAGAATACTGATCAGAGACTTTTGGGGGAATGATAGTATACAAGAAATGGGGCAATGAGACTTAGCTGCAGTGGTGGGATTCAGCAGGTTCACACCACTTCAGCAGAACCGGTTGTTAAAATGGTGCTTGTAAATGACCAGTTGTTAAATTATTTGAATCCCACCACCAGGACCTGTTGTTAAATTATTTGAATCCCACCACTGCTTAGCTACGATTGTGAAACCGCAAACCATTAGCTATAATTAACTACGATGGATTCCAATTTTGTTATTGTTTTGCTTGTTGATCTGCCGATATGGTGATAATTCGGAATAAAACCTTGGAACACAGACAATGAAATACATAGCCTCGCCCTTATTTGCATCTTGAATACGAAAACTGAATCTCATCTCTGTTGACTTATTTTGACTGGATCCAGTAACTCCCTTTCTCTAAACCTTCCTCTGATAGAAAAGTACTTCCGCTGACAACAAAGGAATCAGTGGAAGGGGGTCATTAGACGGCAGTGACTGGATCCAGCACATTACACGCTGAATTTTTATTCTACCCATTATCAGAGCAATGCATTGCTTTCACGATGCCAATGTGATACATTAAGATGAGAAAGTGTGACTTGATCAGTGGACTTTGATGTCCAAGTCCAATCACTGCAATTCCATGCTTAATAAAGGTAAGTGACCATTCCCTCAATAGCTAGATCAACACTGAATCATTCATATTTGTACAAAATATTTGAAACTTATTATATAACACTACAAATATTTTTAATTTTGTCACAAGGACACAATTGTTGCAAATAATAACTCAGCATAAGTATTATACCCATTATCTTGGTCATGGTGGAAAGTGCTATCAAGTCACAACCAACTTATGGCAAGCCCATAGGGTTTTCAAGGCAAGAGATGTTCAGAGATGGTTTGTCATTGCCTGTCTCTGCATAGCAACCTAATACTTCGGAGGTCTCTCATCTAAATGCTGACTAGGGCTGACCCTGTTTAGGTTCTGAGGTCAGATGAGATTGCACTAACCTGGGTCATCCAGCTCAGGGCATTATTTTAGGCAACATCTAACAAATGAAGTGTAAAAATAAATGAAATATCCTTCAACAGACTATTTCAGTTTAGCTTCTGATTTTGCATGAACATTCTTTTTTGTATAAAACTAGCAGGCCCGGCCACACGTTGCTGCGGCTGAGTCTGGTGAAGTGGAAAAGAAAGAAAAGGGGAAGTGAACAATTCAAACATGTGTCAGTGCACAATGATTGCAAGGGAGGGGAGGGGCAAGGGGCCCCTCGCCTCCCTCCCTCTCTCTCATTCCTTTGCATGGCAACCCGGCCGGTCCCTCCCTAAGGTTCCCCTTCCTCTGCTAGGGTGGATGGGCCATGTGCAGGTGGCTGGTCCTGTCCCTTTCACTCCCTTCCCTTGCAGGCGAATTATCTAGCATAAAACACACTGGGAGGCATGAGCTACGTTGTGTTCAAATTTCAGAGCGTTTGGTCCAGCAAACCCCTAGACCCTCCCTCACCTTCCCCTTCCTCCGCTAGGGTGGGTGGGCCATGTGCAGATGGCCCGCCCCATCCCTTTCACTCCATAAGGCAGTGGTTTTCAAGGAAGGCATGGTTGGTTCCCTTGTATCAGAGGGTGTTGCTTTGATGGCCAGCAGATGGCACTGTTGCGGAACAGAACTGTGGTTCCAACTGTCACAGGTGTGGCATGTACACAATAACTGACACAGTTGTGACATGTACACAACAGGAGGTGTGGAAACAGTATGGAAACCTGGCCGCACGCGAATGCGACATTGTGTGAAAATTTCAAAGCTATCAGTCCAGTAGTTTGGGAGATTACCTGTTAGCAGAAAAACGCACTGATAGATTTTTATATATGTAGATTATATTTTGTTCATTAAAAGCACAAGAGAATACATCTTTCTTATTAAGTAACTTGTTCATCCTACAATGTATTGTGTTCCAGTCAAAGGGCTTCTAAATATCAGTGAAGAATTCCATGAACCACACACTTATTTAAATAACTTAATAACATGAAATATCGTGAGTAGAAAGTCACCACTCTACCAGTGTCAGAAGATCTCAATACCAATAAACTACTGTTCTTCTACATGAGTTTGTTACAGTTTTTGGGATTCTGACAATCATTACCAAACTTTGGAAAGTAGCCTTGAAATACTATGAGAGAGACCTCTGAATTAGGAAAGTAGGTTCCTTTCACAGTGATAATAGAAGTATGTGTTTTATTTTTATTTTTTTACATATTTTAAATTTATTTGCATTTTAAACATTGTTCTTAGTGTCAGAGAGCCCTTTGGGGGTTGGGCGGTCTATAAAATCAAATAAATAAATAAATAATCTTCTCAAGAAACATGCACACCTACATGGATACATACACAGAACACAACATATAAGTAAGCAAAACTAGAGCTTGGCTCTCAGCAAATGGGGACTCAACTAAAATGCTCCAAGCATGTTCTGGATGCAATGTGAATGCTTGCAAATATGAATATTGTTTGCTGTTCCATTTTCCCCTTTCATTTATTTATTTTTTTAAATTATGGCCCCTTCCATGCAGGTTGCAATCAGGAAAAAGTTACCAATTTTCCTGCTTTTTCATTTACATGTATCTGTGCAGGCAACAACTGTAGCCCACAGAAACAATCTCAGTTGCTGTTATGCCTTCACACAAAGATGCATCTATTTTTTAATTACTCCCCACACATGCGTAGCTCCGCAGGCATGCACAAATGAACGCCCCAGAGCCATGTCGATCTCCCACAATACGACCATTTGCACCTGCGTAGCTATGCAGCTATGCAGATACAAGCCACACACAAAAAAAAATAAGGAAAAAAGGTGAATAAAGCACATCCTACCCAGCTATTCGCTCACGAGCAGCTGCAACCTGGGATTTTTGAAAAGACTTGCTTGTTTAGCGATTTTCAAAAAACCTGGTTTGGGGAAAATAACATGGGGCAGATCATTTGGGGGGTGGGATCTGTGTGAAGACCCCAACGGGTTTTTTTTAGCATCCTACACCTGTGTTTAATGGTGGGTGCAAAAGGGGCCTAAGAATGTATCAGCTCTTTTGGGGGGCCACAGAGCATCAAAGACAAATTGTTCCCAGACAAACCCTTACTGGGTTTCTTTTCTGGTTCAAATGGGTGGCTACTACTGCCCAGTGGTATCTTGACAACAATCATGTGATTTAGGCTAGGTTAAGAACAAATGTTTCATGGTGAATGAGGTTTGAACTGAAACTTTTGTTTCTTAAAAATGAAAACACCCCCCCCCCAAAAAAATTAATTTGCTTATTGTATCATGGTCCTGTGATGGAGGCTTTCAATAGGCTGTCCTTGGACTTCATTATGTCTATGCCAAGATAATGTATGCTAAATATTACTTCTCCAAATGCATATTACAGGATAAACTGGTCTAGAAACCAGTTCTCCAACATGCTGAAAATATCAAAATGGGATCATACTTTGGAAAAGCATTGCTTCCTTCATTCTCATGACTCTATCGGTATAGTAGTACCACGTCATTATAATAGCACAGTGAGAACTCCTTGTGTCTCCAGCTATCTTGTCATGCTTCCATTGTTAAACAACTGTGCACTAATACACAAGCCTCATTGTATCCTCATGCTCCATTCTGTCATTGAATGTCTTTCTGGTTTACATGGATGCTGAGATTGGTGATTAATAACTGCATCTAGGAAATGTTCATTTTGTATCAAAGCTGATATTGTGTAATGAATTTCTTTCAAAAAGAGTTTATAGTGTTCCACAGATAGTAACCAAGAAGTCCCCCCCCCCTTGGCCATTGGATACAAAAGCACTATCCACCACAGCTATTACATGTGATTAATTGCCTTTTGAATCTAGGCAGTTTCCCCTAGAGATTAGATTACCTTCTGCCTGCTACAATTAGTTTTAGCACCTGTTCTGCAGACAAATTACTTGACTCAATTGACTCAACATGGGGACTTCCTGTTTTGAAACAAAACAAGAGTTGAGTTCTCAGAGACACAGCCTTGTCCAGTTTGTTTGGATTAATTTCAGATACTACACCCCTCTGAGGTATTAGATGTGCTGGGTAGGCCCATTCTGGTAGATGAAAGCTGGCAGGAAGGAGCTGGGCCATCTATGGGGGTTGTAATCAATGTGTCCTTAAAATCTGTTAAAAATATTCACCAGGCTACAAATTACTGTGGCCATTTTGTCTACACTGAATTGTTATGATGAACTATATGTATCAGTCAAAATTTAATGGTGTTCAATTTCAGTTTACTCATTCATTTATTTTTATATCCTGCTTTTCTCTCTCATGGGACCCAAAGTGGTTTATCACATCATCTACTCCTCTTGTACTTTAAGAACATAAGAACATAAGAACAAGCCAGCTGGATCAGACCAAAGTCCAACTAGTCCAGCTCTCTGCTACTCGCAGTGGCCCACCAGGTGCCTTTGGGAGCTCACGTGTAGGATGTGGACGCAATGGCCTTCTGTGGCTGTTGCTCCCGATCACCTGGTCTGTTAAGGCATTTGCAATCTCAGAACAAGGAGGATCAAGATTGGTAGCCATAAATCGACTTCTCCTCCATAAATCTGTCCAAGCCCCTTTTAAAGCTATCCAGGTAAGTGGCCATCACCACCTCCTGTGGCAGCATATTCCAAACACCAATCACACATTGCGTGAAGAAGTGTTTCCTTTTATTAGTCCTAATTCTTCCCCCCAGCATTTTCAATGAATGCCCCCTGGTTCTAGTATTGTGAGAAAGAGAGAAAAATGTATCTCTGTCAACATTTTCTACCCCATGCATAATTTTGTAAACTTCAATCATATCCCCCCTCAGCCGCCTCCTCTCCAAACTAAAGAGTCCCAAACGCTGCAGCCTCTCCTCATAGGGAAGGTGCTCCAGTCCCTCAATCATCCTTGTTGCCCTTCTCTGCACTTTTTCTATCTCCTCAATATCCTTTTTGAGATGCGGCGACCAGAACTGGACACAGTACTCCAAGTGCGATCGCACCACTGCTTTATATAAGGGCATGACAATCTTTGCAGTTTTATTATCAATTCCTTTTCTAATGATCCCCAGCATAGAGTTTGCTTTTTTTACAGCTGCCATGCATTGAGTTGACATTCCCATGGAACTATCAACTAAGACGCCTAAATCCCTTTCCTGGTCTGTGACTGATAGCACTGAACCCTGTAGCAGGTATGTGAAGTTTGGATTTTTTGCCCCTATGTGCATTACTTTACATTTTGCTACATTGAACTGCATTTGCCATTTCTGAGCCCACTCACCTAATTTATCAAGGTCCGCTTGGAGCTCTTCGCAATCCTTTGTGGTTCTCACCACCCTACATAATTTGGTATCATCTGCAAACTTGGCCACCACGCTACCCACCCCTACTTCCAGGTCATTTATGAATAGGTTAAAGAGCACTGGTCCCAAAACGGATCCTTGGGGGACACCACTCCCGACATCACTCCATTGTGAGAACTTCCCATTTACACCCACTCTTTGTTTCCTGTTTCTCAACCAGTTTTTAATCCATAGGAGGACTTCCCCTCTTATTCCTTCATTGCTGAGTTTTCTCAACAGTCTCTGGTTTATCCTCACTACAACAATAACCTTGTGTAATAGAGCAGTCTGAGAGATTGTGACAGGTCTAAGGTACCTAGTAAGCATTTCCTATGGTGCATCCTGGGCAGCAGGGTTTTTTTGCCCCACTGCTTGCTACACTGCCTGGAGCTCTATTAGAGACACTGCAGCATTGACTTCACAGTGTCGTCTGAACCAACACTAGATCATTAGTCAAAATTCCACATTGAGGGGCAGCTTGAAGCCACACCCCTGCCTGCTCCCCTGTATCTTTTGGCCATAGGGTGTGACACCTTCATAGTGAAGAGGGGAGGCAGGCTCTGAGACAACTGCTTTTTGGACTGAAGAATGCACAGTACCCCACTAAAACCCAATTTGATTATTGCGGAAGTATTAACCTGTTTAGTATCTGATGAAATCGTTTTTATTCTGAGAATTAAACTTGTACCTATTAATACTGACCTTCCATTTACCTTAAGATGACAGTTTTCTGTAATGCTTGCATTTGCTATGACTATAAATAAATCTCAAGGTCAAACACTGCAGAAGGTAGGCATTTATCTTCTTGAACCAGACTTCAGCCATGGAAAACTTTATTTTGCATACTCAAGAGCCTGATGCTCTGCAGCTGTAAAAGTTCAAATTATCCATGGACCACAGCAAGGCAAATTATTTCCAAATTCTGACAAAATCTTTACAAAAAATACTGTATACAAAGAAATCTTTCAACATTGATGAGTGATTTGGAGAAATCCTGTTTCCCTGCTGCACCTGCCACAGTTTTCTAGAGACCGTTGTATTATTTTGTACAACAAGCTTTATTGCTAGTATAAGTATTCTTCAAAAAATGGTCAAAGCATGATGAATAAGAATTAAGACTAAACTCAAGGATGTTTTCTAGTCAAGTTGTTCCTGCCCCAGGGTTTTGGTGATTATGAATACACAAATACAATGTAGTACAGACAATGAAAAAATCTCCTAAACATATGTGTTTGTTTTTGTTTTATATGCTAAAAAATAATGTTTTCAGTTTCATCTTAAGATGTTTCATGTACTCTTTTCCCATTCATAGTTTCAGTGTCCTATTTGTGCAACATGTATAAATCAACACATTCTTTTAAAACACATTATAGTGGTTCTTTACAGGGCATTCTTAAAATAAAAATCTTTCTGTACAATTCTTGCCTAAATACATATTTGAACACACCATTCATGGTTACTCAAAAAATTCTTTAATAATGCAGCTTGGGACTAGGCAGACATCAAGAGAGGCAATTAACTTAAAAATTGACAGTGCAGCTTGGGATATTTGTTGGCATGTGTGCTTTGAATATTGCAGCTGGCAGCTGTAAATGTCAAAACTGCTGTTAAAATATATTTGACTGACAGAGGTGCTCACACACCTTTTAAGATATATACATAAGAAACTATTACCTAAAGAGTCATGGCATTTTAAAATTAGAAACATCTGTCTTCAAACAGCTTAGTCTCACTGAAACTTTCATAAATACCTGACTATTAAAGCCACATTAATCTCCAAACAACATATAGAATGTGCCTTTATTTCTATACCACGTTGCTGTTAAAACAGTGGAATCCAGAACAGAGTTATGGTTTTCTTAAGTAAATGGGCTTAGAAGGGTGTGACATTGTTCAAGATTGCACTGAAAACTGTCTCGAAAAGTATGCAATGATTAAAAGGGAATGTGTCATAACGCTGAGTACTGAATATTACACAGACAATTCATATCCAACACATTCTTCAAAGGTGAAAAATATAGGCAAGTAAGGTTTATTACTATGTAGTTTATTAAATAGTAAGGTTTATTATCACAATATTTATTTATTTATTTATTTATTTATTTATTTATTTATTTATTTATTTATTTATTTATTTATTATTGGGGTTTTTTATACCGCCCTACCCTCGAAGGGCTCTGGGCGGTGAACAACATAAATCACATGTACAATAACCCTTAAATACATTAAAACAGTTTAAAACGCAGCGATCAGTAAAACAATGTCTGCAATAACCCTCATTAAAAACCTCCCAAAAGGGGGAAGAAAACGGGTCCCATAGATGCTGAGGGACCCAAAAGATAAAAAAGGAAGAGGAGGAGGAGGGAGCAGGGGGCACCTGTCAGCGACTGGACACTCCAAAAGCCCGGCGGAACAACTCCGTCTTACAGGCCCTGTGGAACTCACCAAGATCCCGCAGGGCCCGGACAGCTGGAGGAAGAGTGTTCCACCAGGCAGGGGCCAGGGCTGTAAAGGCCCTGGCCCGCATGGAGGCCAGCCGCATCATTGAGGGGCCAGGGACTACCAGCAGATTGGCCTCTGCTGAACGCAGAGGCCTAGTAGGGACATATGGGGTAATGCGGTCCCGAAGGTACGAGGGTCCCAGGCCGCGTAAGGTAAGCACCCATACCTTGAAGATGATTCGGAACTCAACCGGGAGCTAATGCAGAGGACGCAATACCGGTTGAATATGGTCACGGAAGGCGCCCCCCCCCCGTGAGCAGGCAGGCCGCCGCATGTTGGACCAGTTGCAATTTCCGGATCAAACGCAAGGGAAGGCCCGCGTAGAGCGAGTTACAACAGTCCAACCTGGAGGTGACCGTTGCATGGATCACTAAGAACATAAGAACATAAGAACAAGCCAGCTGGATCAGACCAAAGTCCATCTAGTCCAGCTCTCTGCTACTCGCAGTGGCCCACCAGGTGCCTTTGGGAGCTCACATGTAGGATGTGGACGCAATGGCCTTCTGTGGCTGTTGCTCCCGATCACCTGGTCTGTTAAGGCATTTGCAATCTCAGAACAAGGAGGATCAAGATTGGTAGCCATAAATCGACTTCTCCTCCATAAATCTGTCCAAGCCCCTTTTAAAGCTATCCAGGTAAGTGGCCATCACCACCTCCTGTGGCAGCATATTCCAAACACCAATCACACGTTGCGCGAAGAAGTGTTTCCTTTTATTAGTTCTAATTCTTCCCCCCAGCATTTTCAATCTGTGACGACGACAAGAACGGTCTCCGTCCCATGCCCAGAACAGAAGCCGGACTGGAAGGGGTCGAAGGCCGATGTGTCATCCAGGAAACCCTGAAGCTGCTCCAACACCACTCTCTCAATTACCTTCACCAGAAACTACATTGTCCAAGAAACCCCTCATGATTCCTGAAAGCCACTTCTGAAGCTTAAAATACTCCACTGAATACCATCTAATGCAGCAGAGACCCTGGCAAACAGCATACAGCAGTGCCTCAGAGAAGTACAGAAGTACGTAATTCTAAAGTGACTTGGCTTAGGATACTTCTAGAATTTTAATTAAATATTTTGCTATTTATTTAAAAAATCTTATATCTTTTAGTATTTGGAATAAAATAGATTGGAATACTTCCAATATGCCATTACATAGGTCTCAAGGAAAGGACTTCTTTGTGAGAGTTAGAAATGCTCTGAATCCATACTTTTAATTCATTTTTTTCCATAAGAACTTTCTTTTTTGCATGCATGTGTCCAACAGTGGCCATGGGGGAAATTCCACTATAGAAAGCAACCGTGTGAACTTTACCTAAGAGCTCCATTAAAGTGCACCCTTGCAAAAGCCATCTTATCTCACTGTGCAAAACCAAATCCCCAAACTGGGTGTGAAAGTTCTCACACAGAAACTAAAATTCATACAGGTTCCTAGTATAATTGATCAGTCCTTTTTTGGTTTGCCTTCCTTCTTTCTCCCAGATATCCTGTATCCTTTACAATACTCTGAATGTAGTAGGGTTGTCAGATTTCTTGCTTTGGCCCCCTTCTTCCCATTGCCATTCAGCTGGTCAGCGGGGGTCTTACCAGGCAATGGTCTTACCGAAATGAGATTGTCTCACCAGGGGATAAGTGGTACAAATTTCACTAGTTACAATCACTTTTGTCCCACTCTAATCTTATAGGCTTACTGACTCTCTAGGTAACACTGGGTGGTTGATTTCTTGATGCCACAGCTTAAATAGTGTGGGAAACGGTGGGAAATGATAATTCCGATAGTTGCTCTGGAATCTACTGAGTATATTTTTGACTGATATATTATGATTTATGTGGCTGTGCATGGGCCTGTATTGTTCATCTTGTGCCTTTTGTTATGCATGTTTCCTAATGTCTGTGTGTCCCCCCACTGTGTCCTTCAGGGCTCTGTTTTCTTCCTCCAAAACCTAAATGTATATTTATGAGTGCATATTTGAATTACTGGGGTTTTGTTGGAATCAGCTATATCACTGTCACCTGCTAAACTGAGGATATAGTAGAATCAAATTTGAATACAGGAGGTCAAGCAGGGATACCCCTAACTTTTTGAAAACATTTGACTGATAAAAATATTGATATTTCTGTGGAATGCCTTGTTAAGGAGACACTCTGGCAAGGTTTGTCCTAGTTGTACAAGGAGACTTTGGATTTCCTTGAAATTTGGAGCTGCAACTATATACAAGGATTACCTGCAACTATACACAATGATTTCTTTGGGTGACACACTAAGTTCAATAGTTTAACAAAAACCTTACAAGAAGGCTTAAGAGCTGCATTATTTAAATAGTATAAGATCCACCATGCATTCTTCTGTTATAAGTTCCACACACCTTCTTTGCAGAAAGGTCTCAGAGTGAAACCATTCTTAAATATACCAGTTGTCTTAGCAACACCTTTCTCATTCACATTTGTCAACATTGTCAGGGAATATGGATACTTTATGGCTGTATGTGCACTGGTGTGTGATTTTTTTGAATTAGTATTCTTTTTTCTGCACACTGCGGAACTAGCGTGATGTATAACCTTGATCTTAACAAGAATCTGATTCAAATCTTTAAAGATGATATATACTTCAGAAGTTTCCATTGAGATTCTCAAACAAACATTCTCATTTGCACCACAAATGTCTTGTTTTCAATTTAAAATGTTACAAGTTCATATAAATAGTATGGCAGAAGCTGAAAGGAAATTGCTGTAAGACTGGTACTTCTCCCCCTTAACAAAACCATGCTTCCTTCTTGAATTCTTTGGAGACTTGCTGTTTCTATTGCAGGTGCAATGCCTGGGGTTATTCTAGACTTTTCACACTATGTTAACTAAGGGGTGTCTGTCTTCTTACTAATGCAGAAAAAGTAATATTTCTTGACAGAACAGGAAAGGTTCTGTACAGCATAAAAGGCAAATATAGATGGAAAAAAGATAACAGAGTAAGAATTAAGAATAAAAATGAGGTGGAAACAAAATGAGAATAGTTTCAGGAAAGAATTTAAGCACAGAGAGGAAATAATTAATGATGTAACTTTTCTACAGCAGAAACGTTCTTACAAACACCACCTAAAGGTTATCACTTTCAGGAAAAAATGCCCTCCTTTGTATCTGTGTAGCTAACACCCAGAAGTAGAAGTGGTCGGAAAAGCAGCAGCAACTGCACTGAAAAGAAACCCAGGAAGGATAAGTAATTATTGGTGTTTATTTTTCTGTGTGTGTGTGTGTGTTTGTGTGTGTGTGTGTGTGTGTGTGTGTAAGGGCTCAAATGCCTTGAACTCTAGTAACTGTTGTTAATATCATACAGCAGTCAAATGTTTTGATATGAATAGTTAGGAATTACACTCCCAAATGAAGAATATGTGAGAAAAATAGCAAGAAGGAAGTAGGGTTGCCTATTTCCAGGTATTAAAAGGAATAAAGAAGATACTATTATACAAACCAAAATAGTTTTTAATATATCACAAATAAAAATACTTTACATGGATTAACATGTAAAAACTTCAAACAATTGAAGAAGGAGGAGGAGGAGGAGGAGGAGGAATTTGGATTTATATCCCCCCTTTCTCTCCTGCAGGAGACTCAAAGGGGCTTACAATCTCCTTGCCCTTCCCCTGCCACAACTTAAACACCCCTGGTGAGAGGTAGGTGGGGCTGAGAGAGCTCCGAGAAGTTGTGACTAGCCCAAGGTCACCCAGCTGGCATGTGTGGGAGTGTACAGGCTAATCTGAATTCCTCAGATAAGCCTCCACAGCTCAGGCGGCAGAGCTGGGAATCAAACCCGGTTCCTCCAGATTAGATACACGAGCTCTTAACCTTCTATGCCACTGCTGCTCTTATTTCAAGGAAACATACTAATCTATTGCCTTCATGGATTGACATGGTGAAACAGCTTAAATGGACAGTAGTCAAAGATATTTTTGACACTTGCATAAATATTATTTTATTAATATTTTTTTCACACATAAAATATTTTGTTTCACACATAAAACAAAGTATACACATAAGCAAAAACAAAAGATTACTCTTGCTGTTGGCATTTCCAGCATTTGATAGACACATCTTTGTACATTTTGGCCATTTTTGGGCATCAAATAGTATCTACACATCATTTTATAGTAGTTCTCCTTCAAACTGTATCTCCTGTCATACCCTTCCAAATCTAAAAGTCTATTATTCTTCAACATTACCCTTCCCTTATCCATAGTAATGAGACAGCATTAAAATACTGGTTTAAATTTGGCAAAGATAACCCCCCCTCCCCTTTCCTTTACATCGTGGACATTTAAAAATTTTATTCTTGGTTTACCTTGCCAAATAAAGTTACTGATATCTTTTTTGCCAATGAAGCATGATGCTGAGATAATTATTGGCATGGTTTGAAACAAAAATAACATTCTTGGCAATACATTTATTTTTTATCAGAGGCCGTTTCTGCACGGCCAGGAGGCACCCCCACGCCGGCAGGAGTTCTGCCGGCGTGGGGGCGGGAGCCTGCTCGCACGCAAGCGTGCGAGCAGGCGAAGGGGAGGCCGGCAGGCGGCAGCCGGCTCCGCACGGAGCCGCCTCTGCATTACTTCTAGCGGTGTCCTCACGCTTCGCCTGTGCCGCGTCGCAGAGTCTCCGCCACGCTGCCCTCCGCCCCCTGGAGGTTGGAGGACAGTGTGGGTGGGGCTGTGACGCCCCGCAGGCGACGAGGAGGACACCGTGAGTGGGGCGGAGACGGGAGACAGTGTCTTCCCGGCGGCGCGGTTCGCACTGCGCCGCAGGGAAGACGCTCCCTCCCCAACAACAACCCTTTAAAGGGTTGCTGTTTAGGGCGGCTTGACGCCGCCCTGGGGGGAGGGAAGAAGAGTCAGGTCGCCGCTGCTGCGTTGCAGCAGCGGCGCCTGTGCGAACGGTGGCCTGGGGGCGCCTTTTTTGGCGCCCCCAGGCCATCATAAATGGGCCGTGCGGAAGCGGCCATAGATATTCTTCCTAGAAAGGACAAATTCATTCTCTTCCATCTCAACAAGTCATTCTTTACTTCTTTCCACACTTTAACATTACTATTTTGATATAGCATACAGCTCTTGTTGGTCAACCATACTCCAAGATATTTTATTTTTTTAACCACCATAAACCCAGAGAGCTGAGTTACACACAGTTGTGATTTTTGATCTATATTTTTAGATAATATTCAATTTAAACTCCATCAATTCTCCAAACACTTTTATTTTAGTTAACAATCTTTCCACATTTTAATTGAATCTTCCAATATAGTCACCACATCACCAGCAATTGCCCTCAATTTATATGACTGTTTACCTATTGTAAGTTTCTTTGTTTGATCATCACTTCTTATATTTCTGTTAAGTATCTCTAAAATCAATATAAAAAGCAATGGTGAGAGAAGTCATCCTTGTCTGGTTCCCTTTTGTGTCTCACACTTTTCAGACATTTCACCATTTACCATTATTTTGGCATACTGTTTATTATAAATTGCCTCTATGCGTTTCAAAAAGTGATTTCCAAAGCCCATATTTCCCTATGTTCTTAACATAAATGACTAAGAAATATTGTCAAATGCCTTCTCAGTGTCCAAAAATGTCAGGGCTATTTGCTTATCACTGCGTGTCTCATAGTACTTCAACACATCCAAGAATATTCTGACATTATCTCTCAATTGCTTTTTGGTAAAAATCCACTCTGATTTTCATGTATAAGAGTTCTTCGAACACCTTTTAACCTTCTCGCCAGCATTCTCAAGGAGAAAGGAAGAAATATTAGTTATAGATCTGTCAAACAAATGTTTGACACAAGATCATTTAAATGTATTGAATTATGTAATGTAATGTAATGTTTAGGGTTCATCCCCACTGAGGTAGAGCAGTCCATCATGTTTGATTGAATACTTGTTTGGATAAATATTGCATTGTTATTTAAAATGTAATAAATATATTGGAATTGTTATGTTTTAATTACAGGTTTAAGAACTGTTGTATATTTTACTTTGTGTAGAAAGGGTTAAGAATTTGAAAGACTTCTGAGAAAGCAGTTAAAATTCTCCTGACTGATTTAAAGTGACAGACTTCTCAAGAAGCACTGAGAACCAAGGAAAAATTATGAAACCTTGTAAAGTAGTATTGCTTGTACATTTGAAAAATTGAATTGCAAGTTTAAGAGTAGATTAAATTGTATGTTACTTTGTATTCAATCCATGAAAGCAATGAATTAGTATGCTTCCTTGAAATAGTATTGTTTGAAAGGTGTATGCCAGACTCAATTGTATGAAGACTTCACATGTAAAGTATTTTTAATTGTGATACATAAAAATTATTTGGATTTGTGGAGTGGTATCTTACTACTTTTATAAACTTTGATACCACTCCCTCCTATATTATTTTAATTTCCAGGTGGTAGTTGGAGATCTCTCATTATTACAACTGATCTTCAGGTGACAGAGATCAACTGGAGAAAATGGTCATTTTGGAAGGTGGATTTGATGGCATTATACCCAACTGAAGTCCCTTCCCTCCTCAACCCTTTTCAGGCTCTACCCCAGTCTCCAGGTATTTCCCAATGTGGAGCTTGCAACCATAGAAGAAAGGCCTAAATGCATGCATCTGTAAAACACAAATAGGTATAACACAGTAGTCTATAAAATTTGCTGTTTCCTTCAGTTGTTAGTGCTTCATTTCATGGATTTATTCACACTGGTCATTTCAGCCATTAAGACTTTCTTTAGAGAACATGTGGGATGGTTTATTGTAAATATGAAAAGTAGTTGGCATAATTTCTGCCTGTTGTCTGTTTCAGTTCCATATGGAGTTTGTTGGTTTTATTAGTTTCATTGAGAGCATAAGGGAACAAATGCCTTACATTGCAGGAGAAATGGAGCCTAAGAAGTTCCATGAACTGCAATAGTGATCTTTCTTTTGAAAAATGATAGTTATAAATTGATACATGGAAACAATATTCATATTTTACCTTTAATGATCAGTATAATACAAATTCTATTTATATCTGAAATTATACTAAGTTTCAAACTGTTTTATACTTTTGTATTACAAGCAGACTTGAAATAGTCTATTGTATAACATCTTTGCCAAAGTCATGGAAAATTATAGACACACTCAGACCAGTGAAACAATGTTTGGAAACTATCGGGTAATTTCTTAAATTTGTTGCAGATGGTGGTGGAAAATGCCATCAAGTTGCAACTGACTTATGGTGACCCCATAGGGTATTCAAGAGAAGCCCAGGCGGTGTGTTATTGTCTGCTCTGTTTAGTAACCCTAAACCTCTGAGGTGGTCTCTGATCCAAGCAGTAGTAGTAGCAAGTTTATTGTCTTGGCCATAGGCCTTCACAGTCTCCTGGTACACAATGTATTAAAATTAAAACACACACAAAAAACACCCCATGTATACCAACATAGCTAAAATGGACTAAATTAGTGCTAAAACAAATATCCCTATCAATTAATACAATGCAACATAATTACACCATATGTAACCTGATTCTTCTTGCAGCATAAGCAAAAAGTGCTACTTGATTGGTAATGTATGAATCGCCTTCAGATAATAGACAAATCAATTTCCCAGTGTTGTATCCCCCGCAATTGGAAAAAAGTCTCTTAATATATTTGGTCCTTAAGTTATCATAAAGAGGACATTCCAAAACATAGTGCCTCTGATCCAAGTACTAACTGGGGCTGATCCTGCTTCTGAGATCTGATGAGATAGGGCTATCCAGGTCTGGGCTATCCAGGTCAGGGCTCTTCAGATGCAATTACAAAAGTCTAGCTGCGGGAGCCAGATGCATGCATTGAGTTCTCCCACCTGCAGCCTCTTTTTCCTTCATTTAAAGAAAACAAAATGATCCATAAGTACATTCGTTTGTGTCTGGCAGTTTCTGAAACCAACTGAAAACCTTTGTTCATACAACTGGGGTACATACGCATCAACAAGTATTTTGAGGATGGGTGGCACTGACTTGACCTTTTTTCTCTCAAACCCAGATTTAAAAAAAAATCATCCAGCATAGTAAAAACATAATGTTTGCTGAATTGTTAAAATTCTCTGAGAATGAAAGAAATTGGAAGAAATGGTAACAAGGAAATGTGCAAGTAAGCATATTTCCACTTCTGCCTTCTATCACAGCTGGTAACATGAGCAAGTAGAACTCATATAGTTTTTCTGGGCAGGTACATTCTTTCACATAAGACACAGTGGAAAGCAGAAAAGTGCTCTCACACCATTCCTTGTCACAGCTTCTTTATGATACATGAAGCAATCCCACAATACCAGAGTTAAATTCAGGAGCAAACTTGGAGGGGAAAATGACCTGGGAAAGGTCTCTACCCCCAGGTCCATCCAAAGGAGGGAGAAAGAGCCAGCCTGCCAGGCCTCCAAGGCTGAGCATCTCATTTGCTATACAGGGCTCAGTTGCATAACTCATTCCCTGCCAACACTGGGTTCAGCAATGCTTCCGTCCCTATCTGGTGCTAGAACATAGTGGTTATACATTCTACATTGCATGTTTACAGTTAATATATTCAGATGCACCTTAAATACGGAATACATGAAATGTATACCATGTGGTGTATTCAAGGTAAAATATGTATTTAAATATTGGGGAATTGTGTGCAATAGGATATATCTATTTAGCAGAAGATCGATGGTGTGGTTCAAACCAGAGCTATCCCCTTCTAAATGTATTTTAATATTAATTATGCTTTTAATTGACCATGTAACCTATCCACCTTAATATATTAAAATATTACATAAAATTAAAATTAATATTGGGGAAAATAAAATCACTAAAATAAAGAATTGTGGAATTATTTCATTACTTTGCGGCAAAAAAATGCAGTTTATTGAGAGATCTTCCACCACAAGCATGAAAGCTTTGGATAATCTTTGCTCAGGAAAACACAAACAAATAAAAGCAGTTTGGGGTTATGGCCAGTCCCTTAAATGTGTACATGAAACCAGCTGTAAAAATCAGATTCTATTCCTGTGAGTGTATAATAAAACCGTAGCTATATTTTTGGGAACCACTTTAAATATCAAAAGCACATATGCAGCATTAACAAAAATTCTATAAGCACTAAAAGCGAATCAACTACATCTCAAATAATTTTCCAGATCTCTCTGTCTAAAAACAAAACAAAACCCTGAAATGTGGGAACTGCAAAATCACAGTAACACTTGAAAACTACAATGTTCAAGAGTATTATATCAATATTCTGTTAAAGTTATTCCTTATATTTGATATCCTTGTACAATTGAAAGCTAATCACAACTAGACATGTTTGAGGACCTACTGGTTCAGTTAAGAACATAAGAACATAAGAAATAGCCTGCTGGATCAGACCGGAGTCCATCTAGTCCAGCATTCTGCTACTCGCAATGGCTCACCAGGTGCCTTTGGGAGCTCACATGCAGGATGTGAAAGCAATGGCCTTCTGCTGCTGCTGCTCCTGAGCACCTGGTCTGCTAAGGCATTTGCAATCTGAGATCAAGGAGGATCAAGATTGGTAGCCATAGATTGACTTCTCCTCCATAAATCTGTCCAAGCCCTTTTTAAAGCTATCCAGGTTAGTGGCCATAACCACCTCCTGTGGCAGCATATTCCAAACACCAATCACACGTTGCGTGAAGAAGTGTTTCCTTTTATTAGTCCTAATTCTTCCCCCCAGCATTTTCAATGAATGCCCCCTGGTTCTAGTATTGTGAGAAAGAGAGAAAAATTTCTCTCTGTCAAGCATTTTCTACCCCATGCATAATTTTTATAGACTTCAATCATTATCCCCTCAGGCGTCTCCTCTCCAAAGCGAAAAGAGTCCCAAACGCTGCAGCTCTTGCCTCTCCTCTCATACTTAAGGGGAAGCAAAAGTGCTCCAATCCTTCAACTTCATCCTCGTTGCCCTTCTCTGCACTTTCTTTTTTTCTATCTCTTCGATGTCCTTTTGAGATGTGGCTGCACTGTAGAACTGAACACAGTTACTCCGTAAGCAAGCTTGGTCAGCATTCCCACTGCTTTATATAAGGGCATGACAATCGCGCAGTTTTATTATCAACTCCTTTCCTAATTATCCCCAGCATAGAGTTTGCCTTTTTCACAGCTGCCATGCATTGAGTTGACATTCCCATGGAACTATCAACTAAGATGCCCAAATCCCTTTCCTGGTCTGTGACTGATAGCACTGACCCCTGTAGCGTGTATGTGAAGTTTGGATTTTTTGCCCCTATGTGCATCACTTTACATTTTGCTACGTTGAACTGCATTTGCCATTTCTTAGCCCACTCACCTAATTTATCAAAGTCCGCTTGGAGCTCTTCGCAATCCTTTGTGGTTCTTACCACCCTACATAATTTGGTATCATCTGCAAACTTGGCCACCACACTACCCACCCCTACTTCCAGGTCATTTATGAATAAGTTAAAGAGCACTGGTCCCAAAACGGATCCTTGGGGGACACCACTCCCTACATCTCCCTACATCTCTCCATTGTGAGAACTTCCCATTTATCCCCACCCTTTGTTTCCTGTTCCTCAACCAGTTTTTAATCCATAGGAGGACTTCCCCTCTTATTCCTTCATTGCTGAGTTTTCTCAATAGTCTCTGGTGAGGAACTTTGTCAAAAGCCTTTTGGAAATCCAAGTAGACAATGTCCACTGGTTCCCCCTTATCCACATGTCTGTTTACACCCTCAAAGAACTCTAGTAAGTTTGTAAGACAGGACTTGCCTCTACAAAAGCCATGCTGACTCTTCCTCAGCAGGTCTTGCTTTTCTACATGTTTTATAATTTTATATTTAATGATAGATTCTACTAATTTACCAGGAACAGATGTCAAACTGACTGGCCTGTAATTTCCCGGGTCCCCCTAGTTCCTGTTGTATTCACCAGCAAGGAATACAGAAATGATTGGCTGGTAAATTCAAATGTTCCAAATGAATTCAGATATGTCTGTTTGTGTGATTATGCTGTTTTCTTACATGATTACTATAATTTCATTTAACAAATGTTCCCTTCCTCCCTTTGTCTAAAGCCTCTGTAATTTTAGAGGGCACTTAAATAAAAAAGAAAAATCCATCTAAAATTTTTGAATTGAGACTAGTGACACTGTGTGCCTTTGATGTTGCCAATACACTTAGCTAATATATCATTTATTGTGATTACTTTTTGAAAAGATGCTATTGACAGCACACAATGCTAGAAATAAGCAGTGCAATCTGGCTATTGGCCATTTAAAGGATGCATTCAATTGCACAGGAGGAAAGATGAGACAAACTGGGAGTGATTCCTTGCTTTACAGTAAGAGTTGGTGATTTTGTTGACTTAGCTATGGCCCTTTCCGCACAGTGGAAAGGGCGCCTCTCCACCGGTGGAGGGGAGGGGGCCATTCGCACGGGAGTGTGCGAACGGCCCCCGCAGATGCCAGCACAGAAGAGGCAGCTCTGCATGGAGCCGCCTCTTCTGTGTTCCTCCCCCACTCACCTCGTCCTCCAGTGTCGGTCTGGAGGGCTGCAGGGACCCGCCCATGCTGCCCTCCGACCTCCAGGGGTCGGAGCGCAGCGTGGGCGGGTCTCAGCAGCTCTCCAGACCGACGCTGGAGGATGAGGTGAGTGGGGAAGACGGGAAAGCAGTTCGCACCGCGCCGATGGGAAGGCGGAGCTTTCCAAAAACCTCCCTCAGGAAGGGAGGTGGAAAGTGGCACCTTCATACCGTTTGGGGCTGCACACGACGGCGCTGCTGCGTTGCAGCAGCACTGCCTGTGCGAACGGCTGCCCAGGGACGGCATTTTTGCTGTCCCTGGGCCGCTGTAAATCGCCCGTGCAGAAAGGGCCTATGACTCTGATCCACTCTGCGGAATAGCAAAATTCACTTGCAAACAATTGTGAAAGTGGATTGAAAGTGCATTATTCTGCAGGTGTGGAAGGGGCCTCAGACTTGAGCTGTTACTGTTCTTTCCAAGAGGCAGAACTCAACTCCCCTGTGTTCCCTCCAACATTCCATCCCTCCTTCTCAAAGGTGATTGGAATCTGGAGCAGCACTCCAATGATCTCATCTGAGTGGCTAATTTTCCATTCAGGGGCAGGACTGTCTCATATTTGTTACAACTCCCTCCAGCAGATGCCAGTTGCTTTGACTCTCAAATGATCATAACAACATCTGTTTGTTTCAAAGGTGTTACTGGACTCAAGTCTAACTATTCTACTACAGACCAGCATGGCTACCCACTTTCATTTGTCTTTTCCAATGATTTTTGTTTTCTCATGATGTTATTGTAATACAACTGCCCCAGTTTGGTAATTTTAACTGCTAGGGACAATTCAAACTTGATTTGATCTAGCATCCACTTATTTGTCATGTTTGCAATCCATGGTATCCATCAACTTTCCTACAACGCCACATTTCAAATGACTCAGCTTTCTTCATTGTCCAGCTTCCATACCTGTAAATAGTAGTGAGGAATACTATAGTTTGAATTACCTTGGTTCATCTCCAGTGACACTTACTTATACTTAAGGATCTTTTGTAGTTTCTTCATGGCTGCCATTCCAAGTCTTCTTTTTGGTTGATGATAGATGTGTTCCAATTTAAATCAGCTACCCATGTACCTTTTATTTCACATCAGGTATAGAAATGATGAATAAATTATTGTCTTCATGGAAAAAGAAGAGGAAAGGGAGTCTATGCACCGTGGCTAAGGTCAGAGGAAACTTTTCAGAGCAAATTGTTCAACCAACATTTCCCAAGTCTTGCCTCAATAAAAACTCTTGCAGCAGCAAAATAAGGAAATCATGTAACAGAAAAAATTCCAGACTTAAGTAACACACAGCCATCAGTAATACAGAATAAAAACATCATGATTTCAAGAACAAAAAACTCTTTTGTCAAACCTTCAAGATAATTTATTGTTTCCACACTCATGAAAGCTTCTGCTCTGGTCTCACTCAATGTTCTTCCTCACTCACTCTCACCCTCTCTCTTTCCACCTATATACAAGATCTCTAAGCAGCTACAACATTAAAACATCTCCATACACAAAATAATCTCTTAAAAACACTACAACATACAAAAATTAAAAACTCAGCCCTAATCCTCACCCCCCTCCCAAGTAACAGCATCATAGAGTGGGGATTCAGGAAGAGTACCCTAATGCTTGAATGAAGAGGAAAGTCTTGAAGGGAGATTTAAAGGGAGATGCTATGATATGCCATTTCAGGAGAGTTTATGCCCTTGCGCTACTGGGAAAATTGAAATGGTTGGACATATGCTGCTGCATTGTTCTTTTTATAATGACTTCAGATACATATTTATTAACCTACTAGCAGGGCCCGGCCACGCATTGCTGTGGCTTATTGTGGTGAAATGGGAAAGGAACAGTAGCAGCAAATTGCAGAGGCCAGCAGTACATGTTCATGGAAACGTGCAGGCTGATACTGTGCAATGTCATTAATGTGTGTGACCGCATCCTCCCTCACTTCTCTTCCCTTGCATGGCACCCCTCCCCCTATCTCCCTCCCCTTTCCCTTTGCTAGAGTGGATGGGTCATATCCAGATGCTGTGCCCCTTCCCTCCCCTCCTTTGCATGCCACCTTTCACTCTCTCCCCTCCCTAACTTCTGTTCCCTTGCATGCTTCTTCCTCTGTCCCTTCCCTCTCCCACCCTCTTTTCCCTTGCATACCACCCGCCCTCCCTCCCTTTCATCTCCCTCTGCTAGGGTGGGTGGGTAATATCCATATCCTGGGCCCGCTCCCTCCCCTCCCTTGCATGCCACCCCTCAGTCTCTGTCTCCTCCCTCACTTCTCTTCCCTTGCATGCCTCCCCCTCTGTCCCTTCCCTCTCCCTCCGCTGAATGTGTATGAGAGTAGGTGTGTTGTGTGGTAGTAATGGGTGAGGCACAGAGAGTAAAAGGTACCTGCGTGTGAGGGGGGGAACCCCACCTGATGTCTCACATGGCAACGTGTGTATGTGTTTCACATCCTATGTACTGTTTTCACTGCTCATATCTGGCCATCTGAGTGAACATTCTAAGGGCATGAACATTCTAAGGGTGAAAGTTACACACAGGCAGCTTCATGATGTTTTAACTGGCTCAGGTGTGTTGTCTGACAGCGGGAGGTATGTAAGAACACAGTCGGGGGAATGAGTAAGTGTCTGTGAAATTTTCAGAGCATTTGGGCCAGCAGGTGCGGGGTTATTCTCGAAGCAACAAACGCATGGTTCCATTTTCATATATATAGATATTCCCAAAAAAATCCTGGGAAGAAATGGTATCCTTTTTTTCTGGCAGACCTTCAATCTGAAATCTTGGATAGAGTTGCTGTGCAACTCCCAGAGCCTACCCAGGTACTGAGGTACAGTACTGATTTAATGACACGTATTTGCTTTCTTATATAGTTTAAGGAAAGATTTGTATATATGTTCTTGTAGCAACCCTGTTCATGTATGTTTTACTCTGCTGGTCTAAGACCATAATAAATGACTGACTGAATACAGAATAAGAACAAATGAATAAATATGCATTAAAAATATGACTGAGGAAGTTTAACTAAGATGAAGTACTCTGACTTAAGATCAGTTTTAACTGATCACTGCCACTGGGAAGGAGTGAGAGTCCTTCCCCACCCACCCCATTGGGAACACCTGCAGGGGGTGGGGCCTGGCAGCTACAACAGGAGTTCCACCAGCAGCCCAAGGCAGCCAGCCTTTCAGCCCTGCCTGGGACAGACCCTCCTGTTGGTCTGCCTGCCTGCCTGCCTGCCAAGCAGAAGTCCACCAGGTGAGCTGCCGCCTGCTGCCACTGGGAAGGAGTGAGAGTCCTTCCCCACCCACCCCATTGGGAACACCTGCAGGGGGTGGGGCCTGGCAGCTACAACAGGAGTTCCACCAGCAGCCCAAGGCAGCCAGCCTTTCAGCCCTGCCTGGGACAGACCCTCCTGTTGGTCTGCCTGCCTGCCTGCCTGCCAAGCAGAAGTCCACCGGGTGAGCTGCCGCCTGCTGCCACTGGGAAGGAGTGAGAGTCCTTCCCCACCCACCCCATTGGGAACACCTGCAGGGGGTGGGGCCTGGCAGCTACAACAGGAGTTCCACCAGCAGCCCAAGGCAGCCAGCCTTTCAGCCCTGCCTGGGACAGACCCTCCTGTTGGTCTGCCTGCCTGCCTGCCTGCCAAGCAGAAGTCCACCAGGTGAGCTGCCGCCTGCTGCCACTGGGAAGGAGTGAGAGTCCTTCCCCACCCACCCCATTGGGAACACCTGCAGGGGGTGGGGCCTGGCAGCTACAACAGGAGTTCCACCAGCAGCCCAAGGCAGCCAGCCTTTCAGCCCTGCCTGGGATAGACCCTCCTGTTGGTCTGCCTGCTTGGTGTGGTAGTAGTTAGCGAGGCTATAGGTTTTGGGGAGAGCGGCTGAACAATGGGGGCACCTACTTTGGGGCAGGGGATCCCGGTATTGATGGGACGGGGTAGATATAGCGGTAGGCGGCGGCCATATGATAGAAGGCGAACAAGATATGGTTATGCTCGTTCGCCTTCTGACCTCCGACCTATCCCAAGAGACGATGGTGGCGGGGTTCAGGGTTACTCTGCTTCGTCGCTGGTGTTGATCAATGCCAGGTCCATTAACAATAAAACCGCTGTGCTCCGAGATTATCTCGAAGCCCAGCAAATGGACCTGGCTTGTATCACCGAAACCTGGGTGCGTGAGGGTGAAACCGTCGCCTTAGGCGAAGTCACGCTACCCGGGTTCGCGTGTCTCCACCAGCCACGAACACAGGGCCGGGGGGGAGGTGTGGCGATGTTCATCCGTGATTCCATTCCCTTCAGGGCGGCCCCCATCCCGGAGATCGCCGGCATGGAATGTGTCGGCCTAGAGTGGTTGGCCGCGGAGAGGTTGGCGGTCCTCTTGGTGTACCGGTCGCCTAGCGCACCGGGGGACGGCCTGCTGCGGCTGCTGGAGGTGGTGGCAGACTGGGCATTGCGGTTCCCCAGACTTATTGTTCTGGGGGACTTTAATGTCCATGCTGACGCCGCCTCATGTACAGTGGCCGCAGACCTGGTGTCATCCATGGCGGCACTGGGCCTCTCCCTGGTAAGTTCTGGTCCCACTCATGAGGCCGGTCACACGCTGGACTTGGTCTTTGGTTTGGGGGTTGATATGGTCATATCCTCTATGGATAGAGTGCCATGGTCTGACCATTACGCCCTGAAGGTTCGGATGGCCTTGCTGCGCCAAACCCGTCTAGGCGAGGGGCTGATTTATGCCCGCCCACGGAGACTTATGGATCCAATTGGTTTCCTGAATGCTCTGCGGGACCCTGCACCCGCCGGCACACTCGATGAGCAGGTGGAGAACTGGAACTCCCGGCTATCCGATGCCATCGAGATTGTTGCTCCCCGGCGTCCTCTTCGCCCCTGTGTTCGGCAGGCTCCCTGGTATACCGAGGAGCTTCGCCATATGAAACGGGTGCTTAGACGACTAGAGCGAGGGTGGCGGAAATCTCGCGATGGCGCAGCGCGAACATCTTATAGGACGTTTATGAAGGCCTATGAGATGGCAACGAAGGAGGCGAAGAGGGCTTTCTTCTCCTCCTCTCTTGCGTTTGCTAGCTCCCGCCCGGCACAATTATTCCGTATAATTCGGTCCTTGACCTCCTTATCGGAAGGGTCTACAAATCATCGATTGGCTATTAGCTGCGAGGCATTTATGAGCTTTTTTTGCAGATAAAGTCGCGTCGCTCCGCCGGGACCTTCCCGCCACATTATCTACAATTAGTGAACTGGAGGCTCCCTTGCCGTCTTCGGGCCCAAGTTTGGCCCAGTTCTCCCTGCTCTCCGAAGCCGCTGTTGACAGGACCTTGGCTGCTGTTAGACCTACTACCTGTCCTCTGGATCCGTGCCCCTCCTGGCTTATAAAAGCTTGCCGGGCGGAGTTACGACCCCATCTGTTGAACATCATCAATGGCTCCCTTGAGCAAGGGGTCTTTCTGGATGGGTTGAAGGAGGCAGTGGTCCGCCCACTCTTAAAAAGACCATCGTTAGATCCGGGGGATCTGGCCAATTACCGCCCCGTCTCGAATCTTTTGTTTCTGGGGAAGGTAATTGAGAGAGTGGTGTTGGAGCAGCTTCAGGGTTTCCTGGATGACGCATCGGCCTTCGATCCCTTCCAGTCCGGCTTCCGTGCTGGGCATGGGACGGAGACTGCTCTTGTCGCCATCATGGATACGCTCCGTATGCAACTTGACCGAGGCGGATCGGTGCTGCTGGTTCTGTTAGATCTTACCGCAGCGTTTGATATGGTCGATCACGACCTTTTGACACACCGCCTGGCCGCTTCCGGGGTACGGGGCACAGTCCTTCAGTGGATTGCCTCGTTTCTCCGGGACCAGAGTCAGCGAGTGTGGAGCGGAGATGAAGCCTCCCGTAAGTGCCCGCTTCAGTGCGGAGTACCTCAGGGAGCGCTGCTATCTCCGCTATTATTTAACATCTACATGCGACCACTCGCTCAGTTGGTACGGAGCTTTGGGCTGATCTGCCATCAATATGCTGATGACACTCAGCTCATTCTGTTGATGGAGGGCGGTTGCCGCCCCTGCGGCTCTACAGCATTGTTTGGAGGCGGTAGCTGGTTGGTTGCAGCAGAGCAGGCTGCAACTGAATCCATCGAAGACGGAGATCCTCTGGCTAGACCGCAAGGGTGAGGTTGGGGATTTCCAGCCGCCGGTGTGGGAGGGGGTTTCATTGGCGCCGACCCCCTCCGTTCGCAGTCTGGGGGTCCACCTGGATTTGTCTCTTTCAATGGAGACCCAGGTGGCCCATACAACCCGGACTGCTTTTTTCCATCTTCGCCAGGCCCGGCGGCTGGCTCCCTTCCTCTCCCAGGCAGATCTGGCCACTGTGATCCATGCAATGGTCACCTCCAGGCTGGACTATTGTAACTCGCTGTACGCCGGCCTTCCCTTGCGTTTGATTCGGAAGTTAAAACTGGTCCAACATGCGGCAGCACGCCTGCTCACAGGCGGCGCCTTCAGAGAACACATCCAACCTGTGTTGCGGCAGCTGCATTGGCTCCCAGTTGAATTCCGAATCATCTTCAAGGTGTGGGTTTTGACCTTTAAGGCTCTGCGCGGCCTGGGACCCTCGTACCTTCGGGACCGCATCACCCCATATGTTCCAACTCGGCCTCTGCGTTCTGCAGAGGCCAACCTACTGGTGGTCCCCGGCCCCTCTATGATGCGGCTGGCCTCCACGCGGGCCAGGACCTTTACGGCACTGGCCCCGGCCTGGTGGAACACCCTTCCTCCATCTGTCCGGGCCCTGCGGGACTTGGGTGAGTTCCGCAGGGCCTGTAAGACTGTGTTGTTTCACCGGGCCTTTGGAGTGTCTAGCTGCTGATTGGTGCCCCCCCTTCATTGCTCTGCGCCTGGGGCGGTTCCATCAGGGTCCCCTCATATTGAGGGCCTCACCGCCCCCCCCATGGGGGTAGGTTTTAAATTGGGGTCGGACACCTCTTGTTGTGCTTTTAATTTTATTCTGGTAGCATGTTACTATGTATTGTGGGTTCGCTGTTTTTATGAATTTTAAGTTATTCTATGATGGAGCCTGTGTATTTATATTTTTGTGATTGCTCCTATTGATGTTTGGATATCGTTGTCCACCGCCCGGAGCCCTTCGGGGATCGGGCGGTATATAAATTTAAGAAATAAATAAAATAAATAAATAAATAAGTATCTAGCAGCCCAATTCAGATGAGGGGATGGAATGGGCCGTGGGAGTGGTGTGGGCTCACACCAAAACCTTTGCCCACCCTGCCAGCATAAAGAGCACCTACACCAGTGGGGAAAGTAAACACCTTATAACTTCACGGTGTTGAGATCCAGCATGCTAGTGTAGTAAGGATGGCTCAAGGGTGTTCCCAGGGGTGAAGGGGTGGAGCAGACTTTAGTTGGCTTCCACCAGGCTTCCAAACCAGGTACACATCTGCAGACTTATACCACACAAAAGTGTGGTGTAACCCTCTTACTTCAATTGAGCTGTTTGAGTGGCAGGAGGGTTTTAACAATTTCTCTCCTTCCTATGCTGCCAAAACCCCTTTGGAGGTGGCACAACACTGCCTTCAGTGACCCATCCCCAGCTGTGGCAGAGTTTTCCTTCCCCCATCTGGATTGCACTATCTGTGATTTCTACATACCATGGCTGAATTTAAAGCACACTAAAAGTGGTTAAACCTGCATACCAATACATGATGCATTTAAGCATAATTGAGAAGGTTATATGACTTTTATGGGGAGTTTTTAAAGAAAAGAAGCATACATTTCTAACACATTAGAGAGTAGTATACTGTTGACAGCATTTTCACTAAAATAACTTTTGAGATATTTGGCAGATAAATTTAAGTAATTTAATACAGTTATGGGGCCAGGCCTGCAGCTGCTACAAGATTTCACATATTATTAAAAAGTTTACTGATTATACCACTGAAAAGGTTTACTGGAGTATTGTTTGGCTGTAGTCCTGAAACCACAGGCTCGTGAGTAATTTCGTTAGGGTGATGGTTCACAGACTTTAGGTCAGATCCTGAGTCATGACTCTTTGTAGGTGAGTCACAAGGCTAAGAAAAAGAATGAAGGGCAGGGTAAACCAAAAAATGAAGCTCTGGGATGATCAATGGCAAATATGAATTTGCCTGTGTATCACAATATGAAATGGCCAAAAAATGTATGCCTCTAGTAATACTATATAATTATAAGTATGAAATATGAAAAATCAATCATAAACTTGCCCAATGTTAACTGATGTGAGATTCTTATGTTTTATGGTGAAAGGGTAGAAGTACCTTAGAATATATATACATGCGTGCGCACATGCACACGCACGCACGCGTGCACACACACACTCACACACACACTAGATCAGTGATTTTGAGTAAGTCTGAAAAACTTTGCAACAAGGTCAACAGACCATTGTGTTGAACTTAGGGATAGGTGAATGTTTAACTGTCAGCACTTTCGACAGTTATCTTTTTGGCTCTCTACCAATTTTACTGCAATTAATTATGCAGTTTTGACCCATGTTTTCATAATAAAAGCACCCATTGATGAACAAATCCAACTAAAAAAAGTGCTGAACAAATGGCTGTAGTATCCCATAACAGAATTTTAATGGTTGGGCTTTAACTAATTAATCTCAGTCCCCCTATAAGTAAGTAATTAAGACATAATCTTTGGAATTAGTCATCAATTATGCTCCTGCACTGTATTGCTAAATAATGACACCTCATTTAAATTGTAGAATAGCACATTGATTCTTTTGTCTCTGTAATTCAAAGTGACAGTGCCCTAAAGGTTTTATTATAAGTTATTTGTTCCCTCAAATACATCAAGTAGAATGAAAAACTCTACTTCAGGAACAATTGCTAACTGGAAGGAATTCTGAATTTAAATACAGGCTAAAAGTATGTCAAAACTAGAATGTTAAAGAAAAACACTTTGTTATCAACAAAACTCTAATGGAGGCTTATAATGATTCCCTATTTCCTTTTTCACTTAACTGACTTGCTGTTCTTTCTTTGTTTCTCTCTCTGCCCCCACCCCCCAAGATGTTAAAATGTATATAGGTGTATTCTGACCCAGCCTAGGAAGCTGAGGAAAAACCATTAATATATGTTTGAATATGCCACATCAGAAGCTGAAATTAATTCTCAACACAAAGTGTTTTAAGGTTTAAACTTGGCAAGTGAAAAGGCAACTGGCATGAGGAAACTGCACAATTATATGCAATGGATAGTTTGTCACAGGAATGCAACTGTTTTGTTCTGCTGACAGGTGTTTATAAGGTCTGTGAAGGCAGGAATATATATACAGGTCCCAATTTTCCTTCAACACTTTATAGGGATCAGAACCTTTTCCTTGGAGGTATTTCTCTCAGGAGGGCTGTTTTTGCATGGCACAATTACATTTGGGTTGAACTGGGATCATATATACCAGTTTTTTATCCAGTTTCTCCCTTGCCATGGCTCCCCGCTTCTGCCCAGGAGCAGAGTTAGGTCCAGTAGGAAATGCTCCAGTTTGCTCCGCATGAGATGGACTCCTGTATTTACTTCTGAAGTATGTCTGAGCCTACCCAGTGTCAGATTCCCCATTCAGACAATAAATCACTTGATTGGTTCAATGAAGACATGTCAGGAACATAGAAGGAGAGTTCTGGCAAAAACCGCACCAAACTTTTGATAATATGAGTGTAAAGTCCCCACCACCACATGAGAAGCAGACAGTGTGCATTGTCAGGAGTCTCTTCCCAGCCGCAGAGCTCTAAGGCCAGAGCTAGAAGTGATAACACAGCACCTGCAAACACGAAAGCGATTGCCCCACCCCCATGACACCATCATGACACCCAGTGTCCCACGTTCTGATTGGCTGTTGTTTTTGAGTGGCAGCTTGAATGAATGTCAGGCGGAGGGGGGCAGGAAAAATAAACTTTGTCTGCTCCTGATTGGTGTTTTTGTGTATATGCTGTGGGAATGGAAGAAATTGAGCTATTTTAATGGTTTAAAGTAAGATTTTGCGGTCAGAGGGAGAAAACTCGTGAATAGGTCTGCTAATTGATTAAAAATAAAGCCTGTAATGAGGAAACTATACCAAGTGATTGTTCTGATTGGCTGTTGCTTTTGAGTGACAGCTGCAAGCACCTGTTAGCTTGCCTGGTGTCCCGTGTTCCGACTGGCTGTTGTTTTGAGTGGCAGCTTGAATGAACTTCAGGCGGGGAGATCAGGTGGCTGGGCAGGAAAAATAAACCGATCCTGCTCCTGGTTGATTTTTGCATGGTACAGGCATAAGCAGGGTCACACCGGGATTTTTAAAAAGAACCTCCGAACTGGTAATTTTTGAAAATCCTGGGCTAAGGTAAATATTGCAGGCCGACGCCAGGGTAGACCCTATGCAGCTTTGGAAACCATGTGGAATTCCCTGCTGCACAGGGATATTTTCTGTGCTCACCCAGGGATATTTTGACTGTGTAAAAACAGCCGAGGACTACTAGTTTTACTTCCCCATCTCAGGATTTTTCACATCCTGCACAACTCTCCTCCTTCCAAGATCTACCTGCCACTGTCAACTACCACTCTTCCAGGTCAACAGTAGAATGTCTTTTCAAACAACCTGTCAATCAGTGTTCTTAGATTAGTATAAGGCAGGGGTCCCCAAACTACGGCCCGGGGGCCAAATGTGGCCCCCTGAAGGCATTTATCCGGCCCGCCAGGCATGGCAGGGATGGCTCCATTCATGTGCAGTGGGGGCTCGAGGGAGAGGAGGAACTGGCCCCAACGGCCGTTGATTGCAGTTACATGATGGCACCCCCAAATCTCCATGCATTTTCTGACCCAGAGTTGGAAACCTTATATGTGGCAACGCCTGCTCCGCCCTTCCCTCTCGGCTACTCCATGTGTTGCTCTCAGGCTTTCTGTTCCGCCTCACTCCCATTGGCATCAGCCAGGCTGGTGAATCGCTCGCAGGCTGCTAGGGAGGAAAGAACCCAGGAAGATACCTAATCCTGGGTTAGATGGAATGCTTCATTGGGAAATTTCTGCTTTTTTTTTTTACAGGGGAAGGGATTCCACAGCCTCCCCAACAATATTTGGAGCCCACCCTGTACTTGACATACTTTGGTCACTGTTCTAAAAATAGACCATGACAGAAAGGCTGAAAGGTGAAATCAAACATTTTACAATCATTTGTGCATAGGAATTTGTTCATAGTTTTTTTAGTCTGGCCCTCCAACAGTCTGAGGGACAGTGAACTGGCCCCCTGTTTAAAAAGTTTGGGGACCCCTGGTATAAGGCATCTGCAGCTAGCTCTCCATTACAAGTGTCTGTGAATGGAAAAATGTGCATCATGTTAGGTTAATGGCCATAGGAATAGTGCTTGGTAAAGCTAAATCATGTATTTCTTTCTATTTGACGGTGCTACTATAGGAGCAGAACACTGCAGTGTGTGAGCCCAAATCTTATAAAATATATTTATTTAACCACTGCATTGATGATGATGATGATGATGATGATGATGATGATGATGATGATGTTATCCATTCAGTCGTTCTTGACGCTTTGCGACCCGATATGCAAGCTCTTTCCACATTCTTCCTTCAGCTGGTTGATGTTCGTGCTTGTATCAGCTTTTATGGTATCTAGCTATCATATTCTTTGGTGTCCAGGTCTTCTCCCGCCACTGACAAGTTCAAGCATCATAGATTTTTCTAGAGAATTTGATTGCATCATATGACCAAAGTATGCAAGTCTGAGCCTGGTTATTTTCCCTTCTAGTGATGTGTCTGGTTTTATGCAGCTCAAGACTTCTGCGTTAGTCACCCTAGCTGTCCATGGTATGCGCAATAGTTTTCGCCAACACCACAACTCGAAAGCGTCTATTCTTCTTCTGTTGGCTTTCTTTGTAGTCCAGCTTTCACACCCATAAATGGCTATGGGGCTCATGATGGCTTGGACTAGCCTGTGCCTGGTTTTGAAATTGATGTATCTGCTTTTCCAAATGCTATTCATGCTCAGTAATGCACTTCGTCCTAATGCTGTTCTAATGCTATTCTCCACTTTATTACTGCACAGTAACAGTAAACATCATTACTGCACAGTAACAATAAACATGGGACAGGAAATAAATCAAGACAAATTATTGTTTGCTATATTGTTATGTCAGTTGTAGAACACTATCAAAACAAAGTACAAATAAGGCTAATAAACTGCAGCCAAGGAGAAATGAACTTTATAAGCATTAAACACATCAGACATGATTACAGACAATTGAGAACAAAAAAGTAATATGGCAAACTTAAACTAACACTGATCCATATGTAATATTTATTCAGCTGAAAAATATCATACTTGTAACAGACTATATGTGCATGCAAATTAGTTCTTACAGGATAGTCAATTTGTCATTTTTCCTCTTATATTAATACTTTATGTTTCCAAGATTAGCTTTGAATATATTACTCAATCATTTTTCCTAGACTTACTACACAAAAGTTCATACTCAAGCATCACTTAAATAATTACAATCTAGTCCTTGACTAGTATAATCCAGTGAAAACCTGCTCGTTCATTTTTAATCAATAAAGTAGTGCTAATAAGGGGTGTGAGCATTTTAAGGATATTTTTCAGGTTTCCATGTTTTGAATCCAAAAAATGTTGGGGAAAAGCAAGAAAGGCTGAATATCCATATCAATTTCAACAAATGGGGTGGGGTGTTTGCTATCCTATTTTTTTTTAGGCTGCATTACAGTCTATGTGAGCAAGAACTCCAGGTGACTGATACATACTTCAAGATATACACTTCAAGGAGAATCCACACTCAGATACTAAGCAGTGAATCTTGTGAGAATGGTGAGAGTCTAATATAGAGATATATAGAAAAAGAAAATTGGCTTTCTGAGAGATAGCTAAAATTCCTCCTCTGTTAAGCAATGCATGGACAGGACATCTCTAGTAGACAGATTGTCTTAAAAGTGTTTGAAGAAACTGTTTTGGAATACTTACCTGAAGGTAAACTGAAAGTCTTTCAAATAAGGAGACACACAAACTGAATATTGTATCGTCTATTGTAACATCTTGAAGGCACTAAGCTAATGACCTGAACCATCTTGTAACTACTATGAAGAAAGATACAAAAACAACTTGTAAATAATAACATCTCAACTTACCAGCATCTTGTTTTATAATCTATTATTTTGCCTAAAACTATTTTTTCATTGCTCCTGTTAATAAAAACTTCATTTTCATCGCTTAATATTATAAAATCTCTGGTGTCTAAGTTATTTTATTTCTGACAGAAGGAAAAAGGTTTGTTTTGTGTTTCCTCAATGCAGTCATTTGCCTGGTTGAGTTGTGCCCTCACTGAAGAACATTTTACTTTTTATTATAAGTATAAGGTGGGAAAGCACAAAGTGTTGAAAAATATAGTTAAAAATATCATCCACCTACTGCATCAATATAACTGACAAAGGGGTTAGTCAAACTTTCAACTGACAGAACTTTTGGAGGGAAAATTCCCTCAGGGCACTGGTGGGAAGAAGGAAGGTGCTTGGATGTAGTACATCCCCATTACACTTATTTCCTATGGAGGGGGGAAAAAACAAACCTCTTCCTTCTAGGGAAAAGAAAACATTCCCTCACGCAGCAAATACTGGTCAAATGTCTTCCATGGAAGAAACAACACAACAAGCCCAACAAAACCATTGCAGAACCCAGAAATCTCAATTAAAACACCAATCCAATGTGCCAAGCCAAAGAGAACCAAATCAAACTAGAAAAGTTCTGCAGTGGAAACTCCAGGAGGGCACTTTTTCAAGCTCAAAGAATATTGGGCGTTTTCGCACACACTTTTTATTCTAGAATAAAAGCAAGCCGCAATGATTCCTGACCTTTTTGATGCAGTTTCGTCGCTCGATGGCATTCACACATGACCAGGTAGTCACGCATCTTCTGCCTGCTTCGCAACTCCCGGGTTTCTGCATCGCCCAGGAATGCGGCACAAACGACCACTCTGATTGGCTGTCGCGCCATCATGGGGCCGTCCAGGGGCGGGCTTCCATATTGCTTCCCATCCCATTTCCGTGGACAGGCTATTGAGCTACCGTGTTAACGGAGGCAAAACGACCAAATGAGTCACCGTGCTGCAAATGTATCAAAGCAACGGTGCCACAGGGACTTGGTAGCTCGAGCTATCAGGCGCACACAATCGAACGCGAGGAGGGGAGGGAGTCGAGTGAGACTCAAGCGGAACAATGGGATGTGCGCGTGCAACCGGCAAGCCCAATCGCGTTCCCATTGGCTGGATCAAATCACACTGTGGGCGTCACACTGTGGGCGTCACCCCTGACTGTCGCTTACTCCAGATTTGTTTCGCACCTAGCCACCAGATTGTGGGGGGAAACCGGTTTTTCCAAGAAAGTTGCAGAAGTATCGAGCGACAGGAAAAATGTGGAACAACGGCTGGAATGTGGCACAGAAGGGGGGTCGGAACACATTTCGGCTTAAGTGTGTACGAAAAAATGTAGGAAACAGCAACGAACTCACATGCTGGATCTGCAACAAACAGTGTGTGCGAAAACGCCCATTAACAACAATGATCAGAAGTGCAGAAGAGCTCAAGGCCACTTTGTCAGTGCAAGCTCAACAAAACCGATACCAAAATAGAGAAACTTTGCAGTAGAAACTGAAGGGTTGGGGCAGTTTTGCAAGCCCAGCAGAACCCAGTGCCATCTTGGCAATACAAATTCAATAAGATCAACGTAAAAACAGATAATATTTCTATGGAAACTGAAGCTGGTAGTGAGGAGTTGCAAGCCTAAAAGAACCAATGACAATGTACAGATGCCCAGTAGAATCCAGTGCCATTGTGGCAGTTCAAGCCCAACAGAAGCAATGTCAAACTGCAGAATCACACTAGAACAAACACAAGCAGAAGGCGTCACACAAAGCAACTCTGGCAAAGGAAAAAAACCCTCTTGGAACTGACAAATATACTTGAAATAGAGGGAAGCAGCCTGGCAAGCTAACAGAAACCCTGGGAGACTCAGAAACAAAGCAGAACAGGGGAAAGGAGAAGGGGGAGAGAGAGAGAAAAAGACAGACAGGTAAGCAGACAGACTCTGGGAGCCTGTAATGCTGGCTCCCAATCTTCCCAGTAAATTCTAAATATTTCTGAGATTGTTTGTTTGGGACCATGTTGTCAATATTCCTCCCCCCCCCTCCCAAATCCTGGATATACTTGGAATGTCAAACATTCCAGAAAAGCACTAATATGGTATTTTTGGTCATAGTTTTGGTTTTACCCAAATGCACATCTCCATTTTAAACAAGGACTTCTTAGTTGATGACCACTGAGAACTACCAAGAGGGGAATGTGACCCTGCTACTCATTGAGTAAACTCTACTTTTTATGTTGAATTATTGAGGCACAGTGAGCCCCCAGAATATTTAACTGATTGCAATAGAACTATAAATTTCAATCTTGTCATGTGGAAGACCAGTAAGGTGTCTGAGTAACAATATTTTTCAGTCCTGATAAAAGCTGTTAGATATTTTAAAAATACTCCATTAACTGCAAAGTGATTATTTCTGAAATGTTTGGTTAATATTGTCAATTAATTTTCAAGAGAACTGACAAGAATGCCATTCTGTAGTGTCACTCACATACCCTTAATGTAAAACCATATTAAGATAATTTTAACCGTCTCTTTTAACTGGTACATCATTTTCCAGACAAGAATACTGGTAATAAGGCAGCCAAAGTGATTAAATGATGCACACATTAAAATTTAATTGTAATTAATTACATATACACACCAGTGCCCATGTTCACAACCTAATAAAACAGAAAGGATTTCCATTAACACACATCAATGTGTTAAGGACAGATAACAATATCAGTTAATACAGCAGTATGCTAAATATGAAATCATTGAACTTCATCCACATCTACAGAATAAAAGGGCTGTTGCATGCTTACATTAAAGTCTTGTAAAGCCTAAGCCTAGCATATGTTGCCCTCTTGTGGATTCCTCCTAAAAGTGCAAAGGTTTTTGACAAGATATTTGACAAGTATTCAGTCCTACTCAGTTTAATTTCACTGTGTAAGCCTCTATAAATCAGTTATTTTTAATGGTCAGCACAGATTGAGCAAGAGATATTCAGAAAGGTTTTGAGGGTATCAAATACTGTACAAGCACAAAATCACTGGCAAGTACATCTAAATGTGAAGAAGCTGACAGTGAACAAGTAAATAGACATCAGTCACTATGATTTCTGAAGATTTAATTATTAAAACATTTGCTGGTTTTCTAGCATTAAAACAATTCATAAAATAACATCAAATTTTAATAACTTCAAATCAGTGCCTTCATGTTTAATATAAGCAAAAGTCACAGGTCAATAATTTTCATATTTTCTTAAATCTCACAAGAAGAGTTTGGATTTACACTCCACCTTTCTCTCCTGTAAGGAGTCTCAAATAGGCTTACAAACTCCTTTTCCTTCCTCTACCCAAAACAGACATCTTGTGAGGAAGGTGGGGCTGAGAGAGTTCTGAAGAACTGTGACTAGCCCAAAATCACCCAGCAGGTTTCATGTGTCAGGCCAGGGAAACAAATACAGCTCTCCAGATAAGAATCTGTCACTCATGTGGAGGAGTGGAGAATCAAATCCTGTTCTCCAGATTAGAGCCCACCACCTTTAACCACTACCGGAGAGCAGCTACAGCTAAACGGAGGATTACATATTTTGCACAGGAGGTTTCATCCCTAGTATTTCTATCTGAAGGTTAACAGACAGTAGATCTGGTATTTTCCAGATCTATGCCTGAAATCTTGAAGATTTGAAGCCAGTAAGGTTGCCAACTATAGTGTGTCTTGGCCAATGTTTTGGCACTTTCAGGGCCATCTAGCAATGAGGCTATGGCCGTTTCCGCACGGCCTCCTTGCGCCCCCACGCCGCCAAGAGTGCGGGCGGCGTGGGGGCGCAAGCCCGTTCGCATGCAAGCATGCGAACGGGAGAAGCGGAGGCCGGCAGGCGGCAGGCGGCTCCGTGCGGAGCCGCCTCTGCGCCCTCCCAGCCCTCACGGTGTCCTCCCTCGTCGCCTGCGGGCGTCGCAGCCCGCCCACGCTGCCCTCCGACCCCTGGAGGTCGGAGGACAGTGTGGGCAGGCTATCACGCAGGAGACAGCGTCTTCCCGGCGGCGCGGTTCGCACCGCGCCACAGGGAAGACGCTCCCTCCCCAACAACAACCCTTTAAAGGGTTGTTGTTTAGGGCGCTTGACGCCGCCCTGGGGGGAGGGAAGAAGAGAGAGAAGAAGGAGTGGGTCTAACTTGCAGTAAACTGAGCTCAGTGTGTGATGAAAGCAGAAAATACACAGACAGGAGAACTGGGAGGTTTATTTGGTGGTCAAGGCTGAAAGTGGAATAGTAGTGAGATTTTCCACAGGTGACCATGAATTAAAGAGAAGGAAATACCTCTTCTTGGTGAAGAAGAATTCCTAAGCCAGTTGTAGTGGGAATTATAAACACAGTTGGATTCCCAGTCTAGTGTATTAGTATTCTGCTAAAGTTACCTTAGGAGAGAGATTTATGTGAAGTGGGTAGCTAACAGTGTCAAGAATATATGTGTCAAGAATATATGTGTACTATGTAAAACAGTATGCCAGTCTGTTAAACCCAAAGTCAAAGTAAAAACTGAAACATCTTAAAGAACCTCTCATAACATCTAAGTAAAGAAATATTAAAGTTTGATTAAGAACTGTGCCTGTGCCAAAACTGATCATTGTGTATAGTTTTTTCTTGCCTGACTTCCATTCATTTGAAATATCTTCTGATCCCATCTAGTTTGTTTAATATTTTTTTTATTTCTGTTTGTTAAACTTGCCTAAGTTCTCTGATGCCTTGAAAAGGGGGATTTGCTGTAAGGGAAAAACAGGTTCCCTTCACCTTTCTGGAGTTCCTAAGCGTGAGCAGATAAACTTCAAACACCTCACATGTTACCATGAAACCTGCTCAGCATAATTAGGAGGCTTCCAGAGCCTGCCACAAAAATTTAGGAGGGTGAAAAGATCCACCACAGTCCTACTGAAAACTTTCCTCCCTCCAACTTGAAAACTTGAAAAACTCCCTCCAACTTGAAAACTTGCATAAGAGCCATGTTGGATCACACCAAAGGACATCTAGTTCAGCGACCCACAAGCTATCTCAAGGAAGCCCACAAACATCAAGACTGCAACAGCATTATCCTGCCTATGCTCCCCAGCAAACTGATTTAAAGAGGCATACTATCTTTAGTACTGGAAGGAGTAGATATCCACCATGATTAATAGTCCAGTCTTTCATTAATGTGTCCACTCCCTTTTTAAAGCCTTTCAAGTTGTCAGCCATGACCACATCCTGTAGTAATGAGTTCTACAAATTAACTATATACTCTGTGAAGAAGTACTTCCTGTTTTTGGTCCTGCATATCTCACCCTTCACCTTCAATGGACAAGTTCTTCTGTTGAAGGAGAGTTCTTCTGTTCTTCTGAAGTTCTTCTGTTGAAGGAGAGTTTTCTCCCTGCCCACTCTTTCCACATTATGCACAATTTTATAAACCTCTAGCATGTTTCCCCTTGCTTACCTTTTCCCTAAGATAAACAGTTTTAACCAATTCTTATAGGGCAGCTGTTCTAGGTTCCTGGTCATTTTAGTTGCTTTTAATGCACTTTTTGAAGCTTTACAATGCCACTTTCAGGTACAGTGACCAAAACGGTACACAGTACTCCAAGTGTGGTCTTATAATAGATTAGTATAACAGCATTTCAGTGTCAACTTTATTCTTCATGCTTTGCCAGCAAGGATTTTGCCTTTTTCACAGAATGTCATTTTTTTTTCATATGCAATGATCATCATGATTCTAGCCTCCCCTGGCAGTCAACTCACTTTTTTTTTTTTTTACAGCAAAGGAAAATAGATTGACTGATTGATTGGGTTGATCTGAAACCTTTTCATCCAGTTGAGGATCCCAAAGGCACCAACATTCCAACAAATTTAAAAATGCACAAGTGGAGACTGGCAACAAAATGTTGCATATTGTGTTGCAGGTTTTTTCCAGTTGTATTTGGGTTGTTTTGAAACTGCAATATATGATTTGTACTTAGTAAATGTATATACTCCTTGTGAACAGACTCACTTAGTACAGTGCACAGAATATATGCTGAAGTTAATCCTTTTATTTTGGTGGGCCATCCTCTTTTGTGAGGTTTTTTTTGGTATATTTCTTACAAAGGTGAAATAGTTGATTAATGTGCCATCTGAACATTGTAACTGCTAAAGTAGGTTATTAATCATTTTAACTAAATTTTAAAATTTGTATTGTTATCTGTATTATGCTCCCCTGAGCCCAATTTGCCTGGGGAAGGGGGCACACATAAAATAAAATGTAATAGTGGTTTACAGTATTGTTCTGTATGGTACTGGTGAGATGTTGCTTTTGACAAAAAAGGAGTGATTCTCTGAGTTGTTCTAAGCAGTGCCCTCTTAAGGAGGGAGGCAGCGGTGTGACAAGGGAGGTGTCTTTTCCTTGTGTGAAAGAAGGGAGTGACAGTTGGAGACTACAGTTGGAGGTTTCTAACCTTCCTTGAATCTCATGTGCTAGAGTCAGCTGGCTGATTACAGTTGGCCTCACAGAGGAGTCTGCATGGGAATTGCAGTCACTTTGTTTATGTGAGGTGAGGTTTTGAAGATTGCCTTACTGGGTACTGCAGGTCTTAAGCAGCTGCAGCTGCATGCACTAGTCTCCTTCTGGATGCCCTTGCCAAAAGAAGCCATTTAAAGGAGCACTGCTGTATCAGCAGATAAAACAGAGGAATCTTTGTATTGTCGAGGGCTTTCACAGCCGGATTCAATTGTTTCTGGTGGGTTTTCCAGGCAAGGAAGTAAGAGGAGAAACAGCAAGGATATTACAAAAAACAAAACTTTCCTCCAGCAACATTACACGAATGGAAAGAAATGCCATTAAGAATCTCAGCTTAGATCCAGAAATCATCACACTTCCAGCAGAGAAGGGGAATGCGACAGTAATCATGAAAACTGAACAATATAAAGGAAAAATCAGAGAACTCCTGGATCCAACAACATACAAAAAACTGAAACCAGATCCAACCAAGAAAATCATTCGCCAAACCATCACATTGATTAAGAGCTCCTCCATTCAACCAGACACATGCCAACGACTCTGCAAGTCAGAAGCTCTTCCACCCCAGTTGTACGGACTCCCCAAAATCCACAAGGACTTCATCCCACTCAGACCTATTGTGAGTGCGACTGCTTCCCCCACATATGAACTGGCAAAATTTTTAACTTCAGTTACAAAGCCACACTGGACACACAACACATTATGTTAAAGACTCAGCCCACTTCATCAAAAAAATTAGCAATCTCCATCTCAACCCTAGCGACAGACTTATCAGCTTTGATGTTGTTCACCAAAGTTCCAGTGAAAGACACACTTGCACTCATTGGTCAGATGTTTCCAGATGACATCACAGCTTTATTTCAACACTGCCTAACAACCAGCTACTTCCAATGGGACAATGATTACTATGAACAGACCAATGGGGTAGCCATGGGAAGCCCCCTCAGCCCAGTGATAGTCAATGTTTACATGGAACATGTTGAGAAACAAGTTCTCAAAACAGCACCCAGGAAACCCACAACAAATTTGTGAACCTCACCTCCTCCCTGATGAAATCAATAATCTAAACTGGGCTCTGCAGGCTAATGGCTACTCCACAACAGAAATCAGAAGAGCTTTAAGACCAAGAAAAACCCAGAGGACTGAGGAGAAACAGCCCACCACAGGAAAAATATTTCTACCATACATCAAGGGAATCACAGATCAAATAGGGAAACTGATGAAAAAGAATGACCTACAAACCATCTTCAAACCCACCAGGAAAATACAGCAGATGCTACACACAGCAAAGGACAAGAGAGACCCACTCACTTCTGCAGGAGTCTATCACATACCCTGCAGCTGTGGAAAGGTCAACATAGGAACCACAAAACGCAGCATTCAAACTCATATTAAGGAGCACGAAAGACACTGTCGGCTTAACTATCCTGAAAAATCTGCAGTTGCAGAACATGGGTTAAACAAAACTGGACATAACATTTTATTTGAGAACACTGAAATTCTGGACAATTCAGAAGGTTACTATGTCCGATGGCGCATGGAGGCCATTGAATTTCACAAACACCAAGACAACTTCAATAAGAATGAAGAGACTCTGAAAATTAGCAAAGCTTGGCTACCAGTACTAAAAAAATGGACTAATAACCCCACCCACAATACAATGCACTCAACCACACCTTTGCATAGTAAGTTCCAACCAAACAGTTAATGATTGGTTCCCCACCCAGGGACATGGACAATATACCACACTAAACTTTCCCTTCTCACTAGACACAGTGAGAAACAGACTTTTCTCTGCGATACGCCTCTGAAGATGCCAGCCAGAGGTTCAGGCGAAACATTAGGAACAAGAGCCACCAGACCCCGGCCACACAGCCTGGAAAAGCCACCAGAACCAGAGGAATCTTTGTTTAGTTCCTTAGTCTCTCTCTGGAGCGTTGTTTGGTAGTCCTCTGTCCATTTATTTGTCTGTTAGGTGGATAGGCAAAATTTCTAAATGTAGTATGTGCAAACTCACCATGGTTGGGGAAAATCCTTCCTTGCCTCCACCTGCTCTACAACCAATTCCACACATAGAAATATAACAGGTTGACGATTGGAAATATCCCGATTTGGGGAGGAACTTTGCATGGGTCCCTTCCTCAAAGCAGGATCGAACCATTATATTTCTCTCAATTCAGGTTTTTTAAAAGACACCAAAATCATGATCTTTTTGAAAAATCTCGGATTGAACCTGCTTCCATGGGAATGGCATGGGTGCCAAACTATTTTTTTCCTGCCCTGCCACTGGTTCTCCTGCCTTACATCAAGTCAGTTTTGTTTTTGCTGAGCTGCTGACCAGTGTGATAGCCTGCCATTCAGAAACTTCCCCCAAGCATGTTTTGTCCCCTTGACAGCGATTGTGAGTGCCATTTCACCCAAATGTGTACAGCAACAGATTCACAACAAATGTTTCCAATTCTTTATTTTTTTGGGGGGGGGGGTGCTTAAAGCATGCAACTACATCTTTGGATATGGATGGGACATATAGCTTTGCTCCCTTTTTGGACAGATTTTATCATTTTGTATATCACAATGTTAAGGGGAGTGTTGCGTGCTTCATGTTTACATGAGTTGTGGTTTCAAAGCCCTAAACTGCTGTAGAAATGGGAGGGGAGGTCCTGCTTGGGCTCCTGGGGTTGCTGTAGAGTTTCCACCAATCAGAAGTGTTCCCTTAGCAGATGGCAGGAGTGGGAAGAAGGGGGACTGTGATGATGCGACTGGACATAACATTTTATTTGAGAACACTGAAATTCTGGACAATTCAGAAGGTTACTTTGTCAGACTGCACAGGGAGGCCATTGAAATGCACAAACACCAAGAGAACTTCAACAGGAAAGAAGAGACTCTGAGAACTAACAAAGCTTGGCTACCAGTACTTAAAAACACCAAAAGCAAACCCCAAGGGCATGCTAAGTTCATGAACAATGGACTCCACCCAAACACAGGATTTGCATTCACCAATACTACTGATGCTGCAGGGCATGAAAATGTGAATCACTCCCTGGACTGATAAGCCTCACCTGCAATAAAATACTATCAACCACACCTTTGCATAGCAAGTTCCACCCAAACACTGACTGATTGGTTCCCCACCCTGGGACATGGACAATATATACCCCAAACATTCCCATCTCTCTGGACACAGTGTGTAACAGACTCTCTCTGTGATACACCTCTGAAGATGCCAACCACAGATGCAGGCAAGAAGTTAGGACAAGATCCACCAGACCACGGGCACACAGCCCGGAAAACCCACCAGAACAAGTACTGTGTCAAAATATTACTTTGCTTGGTTAAACAACTTCATAAAGACATGAGAAAAACAGCAACAAGAAGACTCAGAAGATCAATGTATTGTCGAAGGCTTTCACGGCCGGATTCAACTGGTTTTCTGGGTTGTGTGGCCCAGAGGGTTTTCTGGGCTGTGTGGCCGTGGTCTGGTGGATTTTGTTCCTAACGTTTTGCCAGCATCTGTGGCTGGAATCTTCAGAGGTGTATCACAGAGAAAAGTCTGTTTCTCACTGTGTCTAAGTAAGAAGGGAAAGTTTAGTGTGGTATATTGTCCATGTCCCAGGGTGGGGAACCAATCATTAACTGTTTGAGTGGGACTTGCTATGCAAAGGTGTGGTTGAGTGCATTATATTGCGGGTGGGGTTATCAGTCCATTTTTTTAGTACTGGGAGCCAGGCCCTGCTAATCTTCAAAGTCTCTTCTTTCTTATTGAAGCTGTCCTGGTGTTTGTGAATTTCAATGGCCGCCCTGTGCAGTCTGACATAGTAGGCTTTTGAATTGTCCAAAATTTCAGTGTTCTTAAATAAAATGTTATGTCCAGTTTTGTTTAAGACATGTTCTGCAACTGCCAATTTTTCAGGATGGTGATGGTTAAGCCGACAGTGTCTTTCGTGTTCCTTAATACGGGTCTGAATGCTGCGTTTTGTGGTTTTTGTGAGAAACAGACTTTTCTCTGTGATACACTTCTGAAGATGCCAGCCACAGATGCAGGCAAAACGTTAGGAATAAAATCCACCAGACCATGGCCACACAGCCCAGAAGACCCTCCAGAACCACTCAGAAGATCTTTTCTGTCTTTGGAAATAAACTGGCCCATATTTTTCAGGCTCTATCAACAGTCAGCTAGCCTGCAGGAGAGGAAAAAATAATCCACCCAGCAGCCTTTCCTCATCAATGTTATTTGCATATGTCAGGTACCTGGATTTTTTTTTCTTTGAAAAAGGAAAGCAGAGCATTAAATAAATTGAATAGTACTGAAATGGAAGGGAAGTCAAAATGTAGTGCAAGAGAGTTTAGATATAAGGCTAGGCAGAATGGAAAATGACAGACGATGTGTCGTAGAGATAGCGGAAGGAGGAGGAGGAACTAGATGGTGGGGGAAGGAAAAGAATTTGATCAAAGCTTGGTTATGTGACATTGAAAGTAGCTGAAGATATGGCCATAGGGCACATCCATATCAACTGCCTCCAGGGAACACTGTAACCTTTGGGGAATCCATTTCAGTTCACGATGGGAATACATGATGAGACAAGAGATCCCCAGAAGTAAATCCAAAGACAAAAGCGGCAGTAGGAAGAAGGCAAACTAATAGCTTTGCTATATATATGATATGTTAACATGAGGAGTATCAATATTTTATACTCACATTCAGCAATACATATTAGAATACTTGCCTTTAAGAATCTCTTCCCTTAATTATGTCTATTTAGTTTTTTAAATTTAAGAATTTACAAGCACACAAAATGACATGGAAGTATCTGATTAGGCTAATCTTTTCTAATAATTTGTTGTTCACTGTAATTCCTTGTAATAAATAGTTCAGCAGTGAATATCTCAGACATACAGGCAAAATAAGTATTGCATTATTTTCCTACAGTACAGTCCTACAGAGTGTTTTTCCAGTTTTAAGTCTAATGATTTAGAGGCCCATTTTAAATTAATAATTAATTTAAACTAATAGGGTTTTGTAGAAAACTGATTCAAATGTCCAATTGTCTTTTATTTTTTAAAAAATGAAATGTGCTAATCAAACACTAGATGGCAGAGGAAGGCCAGAACTAATATTGAAAACCAAGTTTAAACTCAGTTTGCTCAGGTATAGGGGTGAAAATGGATAGTTCAAACAGCAACTAAATTCATTCACAGAGAGATCTGTTTTGTACAACTCAGCTGAAATAACTGGGCTTTGACTGGACTCTGCATATGGTCATCTATGAATAGTTTAACTTCTGAGCAATATTACACTTACACATTTAAAACAGGTAAACAACAATTTCTTGGTTTTTGTACCGCAGAACATTTTCTTTCAGTCTGTTTTCCTTCTCTGCACTGCTTAGTGTAACCAGAACAGGGTGAATTGTCAAGGGGATTCAAAAACATAGGGTGTTTTATGTGAATTATTTAAAGAACCAAACTCTAACTTACGTAGATTTAAGATAGCAACAAAAATGAAATTAGGATGGTCTTTTAGAACGTGCTCAGCCACTGCACAGATCGTGAAGCAGGCAGTCTGGCCAGATATGTCTCTTTTGAGTTTCCTCTGGAACAAACACCAAACAAGCAATGGTTTCTGCATTTCACATCTGGCCTGTGACTTACCTTAAAACCAGTGTGTTTATGTTTTGGGCCAAATTAGCAGATTTGTGGAACTGGCAGTGAGACAGCCCCTCCAAGGTCGGTTTTTTTCTTCTGTTGAAAGCAGCATGGGTGTCGAAGGCTGAAGTCTCTCTTGCCAATATGCCATGCTCCAATCTGGTTTGCCCCAGCTGTATTAAGGGTGAGTCCCAGGTCAGATATGATATTTGAGTCAAATCTCCAATATGATATTTGAGGCAAATCTCCAACTCAAATTGCATTTCATATAAAATGTTAAGGAGGCTCTGAATCTAAAATATCATAGGAAGGGATCAGTATGGGATTTGCCAAAAAGATATTACCTGATCTCTTTGATAAAAGGTCAAGTCCTCACATATTCAGAGGGACAAACGACATAATACCAGCTGGAGTGTTTAAAAGATTTTCTCTTTAAAAAACATGTTTTCTCTTTAAAAAACATATTATTGTAGTACGAATATACAATGATGCAGGGCATGTTACACTGCTTCATTTTGCTCATACCACATGATCCAACTGGTTTTATGAATCTTTAATTTCAATTATTTTATGAAGACAGGACTTATAATGAAAATGTTGCCCCAACCATAACTACACTGTTGCTCCAGTTATGCAGCAATTTATTTTACACATCTTCCATTATACAAAAAATTCAGAAGATAATTTTTATCTAATACTTGGTAGTACCTGGAGAATTGTAACTTCAGAAGAGATTTCTAATATTAAAAAGGTGTGAAATTTGAAAATTATGAATTTCTCAGAAATGCGTTTGCCATTTTCAAACAGTCATAAATTCTTAGCAATAGATCATTTTGATTTTTTTTACAAGACTCTGTTATATATTCAGTGCAAACCAGAGCTGTTGGGTGGGCAGGGATGGCCCTACTCAGGCGCCACCCCATCAGCTCCAAAGGTATTTTCCATGGCATGGGGAGCCTGAATAAGTTTTTAAAAATCACTTCAAAATCCCCCATAGGGGACAATAGAAATATGTCATGAAAATCGTGGTGTATCTCCATTGGATTTGCCTGGATTTGTGCATGGGGCTTTCTGGGCCATTGAGGCTGATCAAAGTGGGCCCCGCCATCACCCTACCTCCAGAATGCCACATCCACGTCAGTGCAGCATTTTGCTCTGGAAAGTCAGGATAATGGAAGAAACTTCCAGGTTGGGCACTGGGAAGCCGTGCAGTGTCCAGGTACCCAGACTCTAATCTGGTGAACCAGCTTTGTTTCCCCACTCCTACATTCCTGCTGGGTGACCTTGGCCTAGTCACAGTTCTCTCAGAACATTCTCATTCCCCCCTACCTCACAAAGTGTTGGTTATGAGGAGAAATTTGTCAGTACAAGCTGAACTCAAATAAACTCAAATAAACTCTGGCTAGACTATGACTTAAAGATTTCAAATGCTGTTGCTCTCCTAATTTTTGATAGAAGATATTCAATAATTCATAACTCAGAATCAGTCTTTTCCATGCCCAAAGTGGGATTTTGGTAACAGTGTTTCCAAAGAACAGATAAGGTCAAGGGAGAGGGTGGTATACAAAACTAATAAATAAAGGTAGTCTCCTGTGCAAGCAGTGGGTCTTTACTGACCTATGTGGTAAAATCACAACATAATGTTTACTAGGCAGACTATGTTTACAAGGTGGTTTGCCATTGAGTTCTCCAGTCTACACTTTCCCCCCAGCTTGCTGGATACTCATTTTACTGACCTCTGAAGAATGGAATGCTGAGAAAATCTTGAGCCAATTATCTGACACTGACTTCCATCAGAATTGAATTAAGGTCATGAGCAGAACTTTAATTGCAGTACTGCAGTTTACCACTCTGTACCATAGAGCTCATATGAAAAACATATAATGCTGTTTTAAATATTATGTGATATAATGCTATAGGAGTTTGAAACTGGGGTGTTGTGGGGTTTCCGGGCTATCTGGCCGTGTTCCAGTAGGCTGGTATCTTCAAAGAATCCTCTGAAGATGCCAGCTACAGATGCAAGCGAAATGTCAGGAGAAAATGCCACTGGAACACGGCTATACAGCCTGGAAACCCCACAATAACCCAGTGATTCTTGCTGTGAAAGTCTTCAACAAAGTTATGAAGCATAAGCATAAGCATAAGCATTTTATTGTCATTGTGCACGCACAACGAAATTTACAGCAGCATTCCTCGATGCACACAATTTCAGACTCATACATCATCCTCACTTCCCCTTCCTCCACCCATCCCTACACAGCCCCAAATACATCAATATGAAGCAGCGGAGTTTAGCATAGCCACAGCTCTAGAGTAGAAGCTGTCTCTAAGCCTCTTTGTCCTAGTTCTGAGAGCCCTGTATCGTCTGCCAGATGGTAACAGTTTGAAAAGAGAGTGTGCTGGATGAGGCCGAGGTCCCTCAGAATATTTTAGCAGGCTTTTATTTAGGCTTGATTATAGATTTCTTCTTCAAAGGAGGGAAGAGGGCAGCCGGTAATCCTTTGTGCAGTAGTGATCACCCTTTGGGCGCCTTCCTATTAGCCACTGTGCAATGGAGAACCATACACAGATGCAGTAGGTTAAGACACTCTCTATAACAGCGGTAAAAGGACACCAGAAGTTTTCCATCTAGTTGTTGCTTCCTTAAAGTCTCCAGAAAGTACAGTCTATGCTGGGCTTTCTTAGCTTCCACATGACAGTCTGTAAGCCCCAGGTCAAGTCCTCTTTAATCCTGCTTGTAGAAATTTAAAACCACCCGCTCCACTTGATCTCCATTTATAGTCAAGGGCTGAATTTCCTAATTATTCCTTCTATAGTCCACTATGAGCTCCTTTGTCTTGTTAGTGTTAAGAACCAGGTTATTTTCCCTGCACCATTGAGAGCAGTCGGTCCGCCTTCATTCCGATAAGGCAGACTCATCCCCTCCAGAGATAGGCCCCACCACCGTTGTCATCAGCAAATTTGACCAATGAATTGTTTTATGATAGACAGGAGTACAGTCATATGTATAAAGGGTGAATTAGTAAAGGACTCAACACACAGCCCTGTGGCGTTCCCATATTTAGAGTAAGAACTGAGGAAACCCGATTTCCCAGTCTAACCCTCTGGGAACGTCCAGACAAGAAGTCCCTAATCCACAAAACTATCCACCATATCAGGTCAGTCAATCTAGACAGATGCAACTGTCACAAACCTTTTGAAAAGTATGTAATTTTGTTTTATGATTTGTCTGTTCAGTAATGATAAATTAAGGGCTACTTTATATTTTTTAACTTTAGACTTATCATTAGACTGTTCTATCTTATTTAAGCCACAATGAAATATTGAAAAGGAAGGAGATATATACATATATTAAATGTATGTGATAAAATCAGCTTATATATAACATTTCAAAGACTAGGCAGTAATCTCCAAATTAGCTGTTCACTGGACAACTCCAAGACTTGTTTCATGTGTAATTAATTTACAAAAATGTGGCCCATTAAAAAATAATATTGAGGCAAATAGTGTTTACAACGGGCAGGACAAATCCTGAAGGAGGGCAGTTGTGCCACAGCTAGGGATGACTCCCAAGTGGCTTGTTGCACCATGGCCAGCAGTGAGAGCCGTGTTGCTCCTTCCTCCATGCAAATGGCACATGCAGCTCAAATGGGCTGTGCCACCAATTTTGCAGGTGTAAATTCGTGACAGCAAATGAGGGTGTTCCCAGAGCAAAAGGGCTCAGGAAGCTGAGTAAAGCCAAGCTTGTCCCTGGGGATGCCTCCTTCAGCACCAGCATGGGTTCCTCTAAAAGAAGAGCTTGCAGCTATGGCTGCACTCTGGCACTGGCATAAATGCCCTTTACATCAGTCAAAGTGACATTTACCCTGGCAGCAGGGTCACACTGCCACCTAAGGAGGGGTCCTAGGACTGCATGGTAAACATGTATATGCTATTATTAAGCAAATTTTGCAGTCATACATGTGCTCAGACATAATTATTCTGGCCATGATCAAATATTTCTACACAAAGTACATGGCATTGTGTGTTTTAAAATTAACAAGAACCTTTTTATGCAGCTGCAGAATTTAAAAATCATCAATATTTCTCATACCTGCAAAGATACATGCACAAGCAATTTCTATATACAATTCCATTTTATTGCTCTATGATTCAAGTGCTAAAAGCTTTGATCCCCTATGCTGAGCAGACATGGGTTTCTTAAATTACTAAAACCGATGTGCAAATGTTTCCTTTTAGAGCAGTATGTAAATGCAATGTTAAATTTTATTTTTGTAATCTCTTTAATCAGGAACAGGGGAATTAGCCAGCTGTTTAGAACTCATATTAAAATGTAATTAAGCATCTGATTGAATTTCTGTGCATATCAAACAGCAAAGTCTTGTTATTGGCACACAAGGCAGGTTGTTTTCATTAGAATAAAAATCCCCTTAATGGTTGACAGCAGGAAAGGTTTACTCCAATGGCTTTGTCCATGAGGCACCCCTCCACAAGAAACTATTCGAAAATGGCAAAAAAATCTTGCTTTGTGTGTCAATCATGTCAACCGAATTCCTTACTGAGCAACATCACAATCTCCCTTGCATCTGTCTGGTCCACTACTGCAATATACCAAGGGACTGCCTGACTTGTAATCCTCTCTCTCTCAGACACACACACACTCACACACAGAGAGGTTTTACAAATTATCAATTATCAATTATTTCAGCGCAGACATATTATTTCCTGCCATGTGTACTGTAAAGTAAACAAATAAGAAATTCTATTTTTGGTAGTATTTTGGGATGTCAAATAGCCTCCCCCGCAACAGGAAACCATAAAAGAGCTTCTTTGTTCAAGAGAGACTAATGGTAGTAATGAAAGGGCTTTAATAGTGTCATTGCAATCAGCGAAATGTTGAGTTAAATCAACATTATCATTAGAAATTTGATTGAGTCACATCATATTCAGTCCTGGGATTTAAATGACATGGAACACAGTAGCCATGTCTGATTGCTTCTATAATAAAAATTAAGTTCCATAATTATTTTTATCTTTTATGGTACATTATTAAAGAACATTATTTAAATTCTACATCTGGAAGCAAGGCACAGGCCTTTTCCACATGCACAGATTACCACAGATTTTCCCAGAGGTCAGTCCTTGTGTCTTGGAAAGATTTTCTGTGAAATCATTCTACACACCTCCTTTCCCCTGTCATTTTGGGCTTTCCTTCCTCTTATCTCTTCGGTTGTATTTATTCCGCACACTATTGCTGAAAATGCATTATTCCTGATGTTGGTAGGATGTTATTTGTGAAACAGAAGAACAACTCTCTCCCTTTTTTACCTTTTATGGAGATACTCTAGTGTTACTGCACAGTTACATTTTGAAGCAGCAATTAAAAAATGTCTCAGCTTCCATTTCTACTATTGTGAACTATCAACCCAAAATGGAAGCCAAAACAACTCCTAGAGCAGGCACAATTACCTGAAGGAAGAGAAACATATATTCCCCACACAAAGAACCACATTTTTTGACCAAATTTGATCTGAAGAAGCCCCTGATTACACACAGTGATCACTTCTAGTACTTTTTTCAATTGTCCCCAGTTTCAGAATTGTTCTCTGCTCTTATGTTACATTGGTAGGAAATTGATAGAACTGATCCAATCAGCCCTACTTGTTGGTATCTCTGCCATAATAATATGTGTTTACAATTTAATCTAGTTCCTTTGAATGGCTTAGCTTTAGATGATACTAAAGGGGAATTTACATATGTCTCCTCTCTTGGTAACAGTGAATTGACTATGTACTAATTCCGTGCTCTAATCTTGTGAACGTAAAGTCTTTTATAGTCAACCATCACCCCTGGAGTGACCATATGCCCCTAGTGCTCCTTTTTGAACTAGGACCATATGCCCCTAGTGCTCCTTTTTGAACTAGGACTAAATGGCCCTAAGCCTGACCATCAATTTCTTATTTTTGGGACAGAGACAAAAAACTGATGATCAGGCTAGCAGCACTAGGGGCATATGGTCACAGTGTAGAAAAATACTTCTGCCAAGGAAACTGAAGCCCTTTTGTATAGTGCCCACTTTCAGAATTACTGATTTAACCTTCTAAATTGATTGAACCTTCAGAAAATTTTATCATACTATACGCTAAGTATCTTCTGAATAAATTAGTTTCCTGGGTCAAAGAAAATAAGATTATCGGTCCTGAATAAATTGGGTTTTAAAAAGGTAAATCTACCCTAGATCATGGTATTCTTCTAAATATGATTATATCCAAATATGTGACAAGCGGTAAATCTTCCTTATATGTTGCCTTCCCGGATCTCAGGGGAGACATTTGATTCTGTGACTAGGGAACTTCTTTGGAAGAAACTCTTGAAGATGGGTGTAGATGACAGATTGCTTGCCCTTGTAAAAGCCTTGTATGCCAATAACACCTGTCAAGTAAGAAGTGCCCAACTGGGAAAACTAGCACCAAAAATTCCATCCACCAAAGGCGTTAAGCAAGGCTGTGTTTTGGCCCCTTTCTTATTCAATCTTTTCATTAATGATTTTTAACTGGATTTGAGATCTGCTAATTTGAACTGTGGAAATGAGCCTCTCCCACTCCTTCTGTTTGCAGAGGACACAGTTCTCCTATCCAGAACAAGGGTTGGTCTAAATTGCCTCTTGTCTAAGTATAGTGAGTACTGCACCAGGAATTTGTGATCAATCAATCCTTCTAAATCCAAAGTAATTGTGTTTTCTAATAACTTCAAGCCCACTAGATGGACACCTGATAGTGCACCTGTTGAACAGATCAAATTTTGCAAATATTTGGGGATTGTTTTCCACCACAGAGCCCACTGGTTCATAGAGATCTTACTGTGAAAACATATAGTTCCACAGTGGCTGGAGCTGAGAGATTCTGTTTTGCAAAAGGCAACAAGTTTACATCTGCTGCCCTGAAAGTTTTCAACATGAAAGTTGTTTCTCAACTTTTATATGGGATCCCTTTGTGGATTAATGCATGGAATTCCAAAATAGAGAGGATACAATCCTCTTTCCTATCTATATATATAAAAAGCAAACAGTGACTTTGTTAGTCACTCCCTAACGCCGAAACGGCTGGACGGATCGCCCCCAAATTTTCACATGACGTTCCTCCCTGTTGCGGGCAGGTAATCGGACCTTCAAATCGCCAAAAGTCCATACCTGAGCCAGGTAAAACGTCTTTTTCCTGGCGCACCAGGCCATCAAGCTGGCTCTGTTTAACTGTCACCCTTAGAATGTTCGTGCAGCCTGTCTGTCTGTGGCCTGAGGCCTTGGTATGAGGGCTTAGAATGTTCATGCAGATGGGCAAAGATGAGCAGTGGAAACAGTAAATAGGTAACACTGTTAGGTAATACGAGTGGAAGTGAAATACATACACACTTTGCCGGGTGAGACGTCAGGTGGGGTTTCCCCCCCTCACACGCAGGTAACTTTCACTCTTTGTGCCTCACCCACTGATACCACACAATACACATCCAGCTCATCCTCACACACCTCACTGTGCCCTCCCTCACATCCAACCACCACTTACCCACTTCCTCACCCATATTCGCCACAGATCTCTTTTACTAAAAGCGAGGTGGAGTTTGCCTTTTTCTTCTAAGAAAATCCACGGGGTGGGGAAGAACCAACACTACTGGCTCCGCTTCTTTTGCACATGGCCCTTTAAGAACGCAGGGAGCTGGCCTCGATCTGAGCGCCACACCACCCTGCCTCTGCTGTCTGACTGGGATAGCCTGCTTGCCCCAGTTCTGCCTTACCCAAGCCAGGACTATGCGTGTCAACCAGCCTCATGGACAGCGGGATTCGCACTCTGGACAGTTCCGTTGTGGAATGGAAAGGGTTACCTTATACCAGGGGTAGGGAACCTGCAGCTCTCCAGATGTTCAGGAACTACAATTCCCATCAGCCCCTACCAGCATGGCCAATTGGCCATGCTGGTAGGGGCTGATGGGAATTGTAGTTCCTGAACATCTGGAGAGCCGCAGGTTCCCTACCCCTGCCTTATACTAATAAAAACAAGACACCACCATATAACAATGTGAATTGAAAAGGGAAAGAGGGATTCCATTTGACCACCCCAAAAGGCTATGCTGGGGATCATTGGACCTGCATGGACATCTGTGTGGGTTGCAGACTGTGATGAGAAGGACAATTGCCACAGCAACGCGTGGCTGGGCCCCGCTAGTACAAAATATTCAGCGTTCCCCATTATGTACCTTATGCTGCACTTTGTCTGGAGGTGGGACAGCACTTACTCATTACTAGGGCATGGCTAGTTACTCTCAAATTCTGGATTCGCCTGTGTTTCAACCCTGACACTAATAGCCTCACCTATCGTATTCTTTCTCAGCTTCAAGCCTGTAGGTGGTGGTGGTCTCTAGTTGAAACAAAGATATTATCTTTGGGATTCTCCTGGGATTCCCTTCAAATGTTATCTGCTTTTGAAATCTTTTTCCAATTGAAGCAATGGCTTTTAGATCAAGAGTTTCAGACCCTATAGGACCGTGGTGGCGAACTTTTGGCACTCCAGATGTTCCGGACTACAATTCCCATCAGCCCCTGCCAGCATGGCCAATTGACCATGCTGGCAGGGGGTACTGATAAGTATGAATAACCTGGGTATAGAGTCGCCCTGCACCTACTACAGAAGACAAAGCAACCGGTTGTTGTGGGTTTTCCGGGCTGTGTGGCCGTGGTCTGGTAGATTTTGTTCCTAACATTTCGCCTGCATCTGTGGCTGGCATCTTCAGAGGTGTATCACAGAGGGAAGTCTGTTACACACTGTCATATTTAAAGCTCACTGCCCATGGATTCCCTTCAGGTATCATTGATAAATGTTTTTAGACAATTCACCTTTACAGCTAAATTAGACCTAACTGTTCTCTAATGCCAACCAATTCAATTTACAAGCTATTATTCTCTTTATTAAATCAGCCTCACTATGCAGATTATACTCAACACCCATTCTCACCCAGCAGGAAAGGAAATTAACATTAAATAATCACATTCCCTTATTTAATCTTAATGGAGCTTCACATACATGGGCAGTTGAGTCATACTGAATTTACGCTGTGAATTTAATAACATAAAAGAGCAAACTTATGTGCTTCATGGTGGGACTATTTGATATACCGAGTCACTTAATACTATGCATTTTGCCATCTCAAAACGATAGACTTATTTTATTTGGTCACAAAATACTGTCACTGTGAACTGTACACTCCTGCCCAGTGATTAATCCCTTGGCTGAGATATTCTACATATTACAGGAAAAAGACTTTGGCATTTCATTTTACTATAGACATCCTTTTTACTCCTGTCGCATCTTGATTTTCTGTAATTCTGATCACTTTTAAATGGAATAGGGGAAAAAACCTCTACTTCTATGAGAGTCTTCAGTTTAAAAGCATTTTTATCTCCCTCAGGACAAAGGTGAATGCAAGGGAGAGGCAGACAGGCAAGAGGCTTTCTACTCTGCAGGAAGGCAAACACATTCTTTGCACTTTAAGAGGGGCAGGAGGAAAGCAAGAGCTGAGAAGAAGAGTGGCTGGCAGGAAGGAGCATGCTGTGCACAGGAGGGAGTATGAAAAAAATGGACATTAACCTGGATGTCACACAGAAGATAGGATTATATTCCCACCAGTGATGGGAGAGGGTGATGGGGAAAAAGAGCTACATAAAGAAAGTGCAAGAAAAAAAAAAAAAAGAAGCAAATTGGATGAAGACCAATGTAGAGACCCTGTCTGAACCCTTAGGTACCCAGAAATGAAGTGCATAGAAACAGGGCATTAGGCAATGGAAGAGAAAGCAGGGGAAACAACGAAGGTGTGTACTTTGTACATACTTTTTTGCTAGTATAAAATGAATATCACGATATACGTGTCACGGAGCAATGCAACAGTAAGCAAACACATGGTTTGTAGGCAAAAGCAGTTTCCAGCAGTACTGAGTTGATCCCTGAAGAAGGTGAACTGAGGAGGGATAGCTTAGCAGAAAAAATGTATGAGGGGGGATTTATATGGTTAGCATTATAAGGAAATCAGTAAAAGATGCCAACTTTTCCATGCATTATTATGGGATTATTTTTGCATTGTATCCTAAAATTAGTTACACCCTTTTTGTGAGTTTTACAGTATATTTCTCCATAAACTTACAGCTAATCTTTTTTGCTAGAATCTTCAGTCTGAAGAATGCTTAAGAAACCCGATGCTTCGAGGAATTCAATGCTACATTTGCTGGACAAAGAGGCAGGGGATTTTTCCCCTACTCTTGACTCAGTATATTTTATTTATTTTGTTTAGATAACAAGTAACCATGTCAACTGTAACTTACCTGCTGATTTCATTAGCTAAAAAGGCAAGACATTAAAAGCCAGAGTTTTGTTGATATTTTTTCAGCCCACTGGGGAAAGTATTAGGGTTCTCGGTAGGTGAAGACTAAAACTGATAGATTTCCACTTGGTATCCCTAGTAACATAGTACCTAATAGGTGAATTGCTTGTGGCAACTACTGGGGGTGTAGTGCTGGGGTTGAGTAATCCAGAATAATATTTTGCATCGAACAACTTGCCATGCTTGATTTATCACATGAGCCTCTGGTTTTGTCAGAATAAGAATTAGGGTTGCCAGGTACCCTTTGACAACTTAAGCGTGTGTGTGGGGGGAGCTTATTAGCTGTAAATTGAGGCATTGACATATTGACAACACTTCCAGAAGTGATGTCATTGATGTCACTAACTGTCTGTAAAGGAAACACTCTGGTATTCAGGCAAAAACTCTACTTGGTAGAAGTAACTTTTTTACCATTGAGTTTTCCCAAATATCAGAGTGTCTGGAGAGTGACATGCCAACATGCCAATGGTGAAACCCTCAATTTAACACAAGCAAGACCCTGATCCCAGCCTGCTAAATGGAAGGGGACCAAAGTGGGGAAACGCCATCCCTACCAGCCTTAGTACCAGAATAGGGCCACATACTCTCTAGGGATGTGAGAGTGAAACTTGTATCTATTGAACTGATAAATTCTACAAGCATTTTTTTTTGGGGGGGGTGGGGGGGGTGAGGAGAACAATTTTGCAAAAGTCCCAATTGTAAGAAGTCCCAGGCTGAAACAGCAGAGTGTGGCCAACCCTGGATCTAAGATCCAAATCAGACTCTGTAACTTATAGGTTAAGATGCTTTTCTTGAATTCATGGGTAAGAGGGAAAAGCTGGCTGTGCCAGAACCTTCTAAGAAACAACTTAGTATATCAAACCCCATTCCTCCTCCCTCCCTATCCCTTAATACTATCCCCACTACAGAAGGCACGAAGAGCAGGGGATGTAAGATGAACCCATGGTCAGAATAATGAGATAAACTCATTAGCTGTGTGAGCCTCTTTTCTGGAAAAGAGCAAAGTTATCCTGGCCAACTCTGTGTGGAGCTCCCACTTGATGCTGCTCTGTTGGGTACCAGGCTCCCAGTCTGACACAGAGCTGTCTTTCAGAAGCAAGAACACATGAATTTTTTTTTTACCCCAATTGTGGGGAGGGATTGGGGAAAACATGTATATACTCAAAACAGAGTATAAAGAGTATCTAAAGAAACTGCTAAATGGGGGGCAGGGGGGGCAGGGAGGGAGGGATGATAAAGAAACAAACAGCAAAAATGTTTAGCTTAAAGAGATTTGTGGTTTTATATTGTTAGGAGTAATGATTTCCACATGAGTAGAAATGCTGGAGTGATAAGAGTTACTGTTCAAATGAATGGAAATACAAGAATGTAAGAAAAATTGTTGCAGGATAACACAAAGGAAATATTTCTTTATTAGAGTCATTTCTTTTCTGTTGAATAGTTCTGCATGTAATGAGGTGCTGCTGTGGGGGGGGGGCTGTTGGCTTACAAATCAATATCAAATTGATTATTTTCAAACCTCTTTGGGATATTTTTGTGCAAGAATGACAGTATATTGATCTTCTAACATACACTAGGGAGTGGAACATTTGTAATGTCGTGTGAACTAGGACAAACCACAGAGGTTATGCAAAATGATGGTTATGATTCAAAGATGCAAAAAATAATTTCTGCAATACATATCCAATACTTTTTAACATCACAGGCTTCTACAATAATATATATATAAGCTTTTTTCTTAAATAGGAGCCAGGGAAAAGTTTTATTTTACTACCCTGTTTATATTTTTGCTTAATGGTTATATGTTTAAAAACAGGTAAGATCCTTTTTATTTATTATTTTACAATATTTATCAGTGTATATGATGTCAATCCTATATTCTCCAAGAGGCTCCCTGAAAGTTATGGATAACCTTTAATAAGAATACATAGCATACTTCTGGCAGTTATTGTTGTTGGCAATTAGTGGTTTAAGCATAAATGCAGAAACAAGGTAATTTGAGTATTATCATGTCACATAATCCGATTGAGTAGATGGCATTACATGCCTTAGTCCTTACAAAATGGAGCTTTACCTAGTTCAGACTGTGTGAAATTCCCCGTTTAAGAGACAAGCTGCTCTAATTTCACAGAAAGTTTGAATCATAGGAAGCTTTGCCGCCAAGCCTCCAAGAGTAAATTTCACATTTGCATGCCTTCAAGGTCATTTCTGAAGGTTGATTGAAATGAGACTCGACACCTCCATTTATTTATTGTCATGGAGTGGTCCTGGGATTTATTACTGACTATATAATCATGCTGATTTCACATCTGAGTCAAGGTTATTGCTTTGACTTATCTTTCCTTGGCAGGAATGAAATGTAGTGTTTAAAATAATTTTTCCAATAATAACCTGTTTGCATCAGTTCATGCATCATCATTTTAACTTCTGAAATGCATTTTTTGTATCTTACAGTTTTCATATGAACAAAATCCTTCAACATCCACTTCCCTGAAATTTTATTTTTTTTTTTCTAGCAGCGTTCACTACAATGAGTGGGCCTTAAGAAGTATAGGAAGGAGGTTGCACACTGGAGGCACTACCCAATAGTTGAGGGAAGTGCAGCGTTGAAGTTACACATCATCGAATCAGTGGATGTTCCCAGTGAAATTCTATAGTTCTGAACATGTGACAAAATTTTGCCTAAACAGTAATGAAGTAAACCAAATTAAGGAGCACTTTACCTTGTACAGTAGAAGTTAATGGTAGTTATTAGAGTATGGAAAAAAATGTAAAAGGAGGCATATTGGGATAGAACAAGGATTTTTGTATGATGTATGAATGTAAGCATTCTGAATTAACATCCTGGCACTTCCCTGGAGTGATACCAGCCTTCCATTTTTTAAGGAGCAAACCAGAATGTGTGTCATCATTTTTCAAGCTGATGTAACAAAACAACCGTGCCTTAAAATAAATCATAGTTAAAATATGCCAGAAACATACTCAACTGAGGGATGAAATATAAAAAAACTCTTTTATTTGCTAGAATTAACAAGACTGTGGGACTTCCATAAGATACTTTTCCTTTTTTTAAATAATGGGGATCCTTCATTTGTGCACTAGTTGCATGCAAATTTATTATTAGATGTTAGAGACTCTCAGCTTGAATTGTAGAGCTGCAAAATTTGTATTTTTGACTTCTTGTTATTATTTTTTGACTTCTTATATGTAATGACCTTTTCTTTCTTTTTTTCTTATGCCAATAAGAAGCTTACAAAAAAAACCTCCCTGTCAACTTCTTCCTGTGAAATGTGTTTCAAAGGGTCATGTCTAACTCTGGCTTTTTTTTTGCATAGAACATTTAAAATATGAAAAATGTTTTTTGAAAGAATCATTTTAGCTTTTTTTGTCCATATAGTCCAAGAAAAAGAGGTTGGTACAAAACCACATGGCCAACAAAAGACAAAACTGCTGCAAAAGGGCTACAGCTAATGTTCAAGAAGCCTCCCACTGGAGTGCAAAAGAAATGAGAGGCTAAAACACTTCTATTTTCTGTCCTCAAGACATTTTATTTGTGTTGTGTGGAAACGGCTATGGATTTGACAAAGTATCCAAATACCACAGGTAGGATACAAAATCCTATATATTTACTTTAATCATTTTTTATATTCTGTCTTTCATTCTAATATTAGGGTTAAAGCGTATATCATCATCATCCCCTCCATTTTATCCTCACAACAACCCTGTGAGGTAGGTTAGGCTAGAGAGTGTCGCGACTGACCCAAAGGTCACCCAAATTTTCATGGTGTAAGTGGTAGGAATCAAACCTGGATTTCGGATCCTAGTCCAGCACTTTAACAACTACAGCATTGTGGGTCTCAATTCTTAAGAAAGTTTACTTAAATACATTTGAAAGATGATATCCAGTGAGGAAAAGGTGGTATCAAAACCCAGCCATTACACCTGGATGAGGCATGCCTCGCATGCCAGTCACATAAGAAGAGGAGAAGAAAAAATGAAATCCAAAACTGAAAGTCAACATATGGAATAATACACCTGGATGAGCATGCCTCATACCAGTCACCTATAAGAAGAGGAAAAGAAAAAAATGGAATCCAAAAACTGAAAGAGATCCAACATATGGAGATAAGCCACATAATCATGGAACCTAGATCTGTCACCAAGAATTCCAGAAATAAAACACCACACACTTGTCTGTGTTTCCAGCCAGTGATCTTTCTTTATCTATGAACAACACATATTTTAATCTGCTCAATTCTAATCCACAGAAATTATTAGGTTTGGTGTGATTGATTTAAACAAGGACAATGATTTAAGCTGCTGATTAGTAATGATCATATTTCACTTACTGGGAGTATTTTGTTTTAAAATCAATAAAGACAAAGTTATTCTACATTTTAGGTTTGAGTTTTGGCCAGCATGGCCAATTGACCATGCTGGCAGGGGCTGATGGGAATTGTAGTCCATAACATCTGGAGTGCCAAAGGTTCGCCACCACTGCTACAGGACAAAGCAACCGGTTGTTGTGGGTTTTCCGGGCTGTGTGGCCGTGGTCTGGTAGATTTTGTTCCTAACATTTCGCCTGCATCTGTGGCTGGCATCTTCAGAGGTGTATCACAGAGGGAAGTCTGTTACACACTGTCATATTTAAAGCTCACTGCCCATGGATTCCCTTCAGGTATCATTGATAAATGTTTTTAGACAATTCACCTTTACAGCTAAATTAGACCTAACTGTTCTCTAATGCCAACCAATTCAATTTACAAGCTATTATTCTCTTTATTAAATCAGCCTCACTATGCAGATTATACTCAACACCCATTCTCACCCAGCAGGAAAGGAAATTAACATTAAATAATCACATTCCCTTATTTAATCTTAATGGAGCTTCACATACATGGGCAGTTGAGTCATACTGAATTTACGCTGTGAATTTAATAACATAAAAGAGCAAACTTATGTGCTTCATGGTGGGACTATTTGATATACCGAGTCACTTAATACTATGCATTTTGCCATCTCAAAACGATAGACTTATTTTATTTGGTCACAAAATACTGTCACTGTGAACTGTACACTCCTGCCCAGTGATTAATCCCTTGGCTGAGATATTCTACATATTACAGGAAAAAGACTTTGGCATTTCATTTTACTATAGACATCCTTTTTACTCCTGTCGCATCTTGATTTTCTGTAATTCTGATCACTTTTAAATGGAATAGGGGAAAAAACCTCTACTTCTATGAGAGTCTTCAGTTTAAAAGCATTTTTATCTCCCTCAGGACAAAGGTGAATGCAAGGGAGAGGCAGACAGGCAAGAGGCTTTCTACTCTGCAGGAAGGCAAACACATTCTTTGCACAAGAGGGCAGGAGGAAAGCAAACTGAGAGAAGAGTGGCTGGCAGGAAGGAGCATGCTGTGCACAGGAGGGTATGAAAAAAATGGACATTAACCTGAATGTCACACAGAAGATAGGATTATATTTACCAGTGATGGGAGAGGTGATGGAAAGAGCTTCATAAAGAAAGTGCAGAAAAAAACCTGGAATTGGATGAAGACCAATGTAGAGACCCTGTCACAGACCCTTAGTACCCAGAAATGAAGTGCATAGAAACAGGAGCATTAGGCAATGGAAGAAAGCAGGGAAACAACAGTGTGTACTTTGTACATACTTTTGCTAGTATAAAAATGAATATGCGATATACGTGTCACAGGCATGCAACAGTAAGCAAACACATGGTTTGTAGGCAAGCAGTTCAGCAGTACTGAGTTGATCCTGAAGGTGAACTGAGGGGATAGCTTGAAAAATGTAAGGGGGGGGGATTTATATGGTGCGTATAAGAAATCAGTAAAAAGATACCAACTTTCCATGATATTATGGGATTATTTTGCATTGTATCCTAAAATTAGTTACACCCTTTTGTGAGTTTTACAGCCATATTTCTCATAAACTTACAGCTAATCTTTTGCTAAGAATCTTCAGTCTGAAGATAGCAGAAGCCGTGCTTCCGGAATTCCATGCTACATTTGCTGGACAAAGAACTGAGGGATTTTTTCCCCTCTCTTGACTCAGTATATTTTATTTTGTTCTGAATACTCAGTAACCATGTCAACTGTAACTTACCTGCTGATTTCATTAGCTAAAAGGCAAGCATTAAAAGCCAGAGTTTTTGTTGATATTTTTTTCAGCCCACTGGGAAAGTATTAGGGTTCTCAGTGGGTGAAGACTGGAAGCTGATAGATTTCCACTTGGTATCCTAGTAACATAGTACCTAATAGGTGGTGGCAACTACTGGGGTGTAGTGCTGGGGTTGATAATCCAGAATAATATTTGCATCAACAACTTGCCATAACTTGATTTATCACATGAGCCTCTGGTTTGTCAGAATAAGAATTAGGGTTGCCAGGTACCCTTTGACAACTAGCGTGTGTGTGGGGAGCTTATTAGCTGTAAATTGAGGCCTTGACATATTGACAACACTTCCAGAAGTGATGTCATGATGTCACTAACAATGTAGGAAACACTCTGGTATTCAGGCAAAAACTCTATGGTAAAGTAACTTTTTACCATTGAGTTTTTCCCAAATATCAGAGTGTCTGGAAGTGACATGCCAACATGCCAATGGTGAAACCTCAATTTAACACAAGCAAGACCCTGATCAGCCTGCTAAATGGAAGGGGACCAAAGTGGGGGAACGCCATCCCCTACCAACCTTAGTAAGAATAGGGCACATACTCTCTAGGGATGTGAGTGAAACTTGTATCTATTGAACTGATAAATTCTACAAGCATTTTTTGGGGGGGTGGGGGGGTGGGGGAGAACAATTTGCAAGAAGTCCCAATTTGTAAGAAGTCCCAGGCTGAAACAGCAGAGTGTCAAACCCTGGATCTAAGATCCAAATCAGACTCTGTAACTTATAGGTTAAGATGCTTTTCTTGGTAGATTCATGGGTAAGAGGGAAAAGCTGGCTGTGCCAGAACCTTCAAACAACCCCAGTATATCAAACCCCATTCCTCCTCCCCCTCCCTATCCCATAATACTATCCCCACTACAGAAGGCACGAAGAGCAGGGATGTAAGATGAACCCATGGTCAGAATAATGAGATAAACTCATTAGCTGTGTGAGCCTCTTTTCTGGAAAACGAAAGTTATCTGGCCAACTCTGTGGAGCTCCCCGCCCCCCGATGCTGCTCTGTTGGGTGCCAGGCTCCAGTCTGACACAGAGCTGTCTTTCAGAAGCAAGAACACATGAATTTTTTTTTAATTATTGGGGATTGGGGAAAGGCTTGTATATACTCAAAACAAGTATAAAAGAGTATCTAAAGAGAAACTGCTAAATGGGGGCAGGGGGGCAGGGAGGGGGGAGGGATGATAAAGCAAACAGCAAAAATGTTTAGCAAGAGATTTGTGGTTTATATTATTGGGTAATGATTTCACATGAGTAAATGCTGAGTAGAGTTACTGTTCAAATGAATGGAAATACATGAATGTAAGAAAATTGTTGCAAAGTTAACACAAAAGGAAATATTTCTTTGTCATTTCTTTCTGTTGAATAGTTCTGCATGTAATTAACTGCTGTGGGGGGGGGCTGTTGGCTTACAAAATCAATATCAAATTGATTATTTTCAAACCTCTTTGGGATATTTTGTGCAAGAATGACAGTATATTGATCTTCTAACATACACTAGGGAATGGAACTTTGTTATGTGTCGTGTGAACTAGGACAAACTACAGAGGTTATGCAAATGATGGTATGATTCAAAGATACAAAAATAATTTCTGCAATACATATCCAATACTTTTAACATCACAGGCTTCTACAATAATATATATATAAGCTTTTTCTTAAATAGAACCCAGGAAAAGTTTTATTTTACTACCCTGTTCCTATTTTTGTAATGGTTATATGTTTAAAACAGGTAAGATCCTTTTTATTTATTATTTTACAATATTTATCAGTGTATATGATGTCAATCCTATATTCTCAAGAGGCTCCTGAAAGTTATGGATAACCTTTAATAAGAATACATAGCATACTTCTGGCAGTTATTGTTGTAATTAATTAGTTTAAGCATAAATACAGAAACAAGGTAATTCCAGTATTATCATGTCACATAATCAGATTGATAGATGGCATTACACAGCCTTGGTCCTTACAAATAGACTTTACTAGTTCAGACTGTGTGAAATTCCCATTTAAAGACAAGCTACTCTAATTTCACAGTTGAATCATAGGCTTGCCACCAAGCCTCCACTGAGTAAATTTCACATTTGCATGCCTTCAAGGTCATTTCTGAAGGTGATTGAAATGAGACTCGACACCTCCATTTATTTATTGTCATGGAGTGGTCCTGAGATTTGTACTGACTATAATCATGCTGATTTCACATACGAGTCAAGGTTATTGCTGACTTATCTTTCCTTGGCAGGAATGAAATGTAGTGTTTAAAATAATTTTTCCAATAACCTGTTTGCATCAGTTCATGCATCATCATTTTAACTTCTGAAATGCATTTGTATCTTACAGTTTTCATATGAACAAAATCCTTCAACATCACTTCCCTGAAATTTTATTTTTTTCTAGCAACGTTCACTACAATAGTGGACGCAAGTATAAGGAAGGGTTGCACACTGCAGGCACTACCCAATAGTTGAGGGAAGTGCACGTTGGTGCACATCATCGAATCAGTGGATGTTCCCAGTGAAATTCATAGTTCTGAACATGTGACAAATTTTGCCTAAACAGTAATGGTAAACCCAAGTGAGGCACTTTACCTTGTACAGTAGAAGTTAATGGTAGTTATTAACGTATGGAAAAATGTAAAGGGGCATATTGGGACAGAACAAGGATTTTGTATGATGTATGAATGTAAACATTCTGGTCAACATCCTGGCACTTCCCTGGGTGATACCTTCCATTTTTGAGGCAAACCAGAATGTGTGTCATCATTTTCAAGCTGATGTAACAAAACAACCGTACTTAAAATAAATCATAGTTAAAATATGCCAGAAACATACTCAACTGAGGATGAAATATAAAAAACTCTTTATTTGCTAAGTGCTCGGGCCTGACGGACTTCCATAAGATACTTTTCCTTTTAAATAATGAGGATCCTTCACATTGTGCACTAGTTGCAAATTTATTATTAGATGTTAGAGACTCAACGAATTGCTTAGAGCTGCAAATTGTATTTTGACTTCTTGTTATTATTTTTGACTTCTTATATGTAAACCTTTTCTTTCTTTTTCTTATGCCAATAAAGGCTTACAAAAAAAAAACCTCCCTGTCAACTTCTTCCTGTGAAATGTGTTTCAAAGGGTCATGTCTAACTCTGGCTTTTTTTGCATAGAACATTTAAAATATGAAAAATGTTTTTAAAAGAATCATTTTGGCTTTTTTGTCCATATAGTCAGAAAAAGGGGTTGGTACAAAACCACATGGCCAACAAAAGACAAAACTGTACCAAAAGGGCTACAGCTAATGTTAAAGAAGCCTCCCACTGGAGTGCAAAAATGAAATTTCCCAAAACACTTCTATTTCTGTCCTCAAGACATTTTATTTGTGTTGTGTGGAAACAGCTATAGTTTGACAAAACATCCAAATACCACAGGTAGGATACAAAATCCTATATATTTACTTTAATCATTTTATATTCTGTCTTTCATTCTAATAGGGACCCAAAGCCGCTTATATCATCATCATCCCCTCCATTTTATCCTCACAACAACCCTGTGAGGTAGGTTAGGCTGAGAGTGTGCGACTGACCCAAGGTCACCCAAATTTTCATGGTGTAAGTGGGGAATCAAACCTGGATTTCCCGGATCCTAGTCCAGCACTTTAACAACTACAGCATTGTGGGTCTCAATTCTTAAGAAAGTTTACTTAAATACATTTGAAAGATATCCAGTGAGGAAAAGGTGGTATCAAAACAGCCATTACACCTGGATGAGCATGCCTCATACCAGTCACATAAGAAGGAAAGAAAAAATGAAATCAAAAACTGAAAGTCAACATATGGAATAATACACCTGGATGAGCATGCCTCATACCAGTCACATAAGAAGGAAAGAAAAAAATGGAATCAAAAACTGAAAGTCAACATATGGAATAAGCCACATAATCATGGAACCTAGATCTGTCACCAAGAATTCAGAAATAAACACCACACTTGTCTGTGTTTCAGCCATTGATCTTTCTTTATCTATGAACAACACATATTTTAATCTGCTCAATTCTAATCCTGAAATTATTAGGTTTGGTGTATTGATTTAAACAAGGACAATGATTTAAGCTGCTGATTAGTAATCATATTTCACTTACTGAGGTATTTTGTTTAAAATCAATAAAGACAAAGTTATTCTACATTTTTAGGTTGAGTTTTGTATTCTTAATCTGACTACCATGGTTGATCAAACTCTGAATAGAAAAGAGGTGCAACAGCCAATTGATTTTCTATCATTTGTTATAAAGCTTTCTGGTTAAAAATAAGCAGTGAATTGATAAGCCAGAAATCAGTTCCTGTTGGGTTTTTTTTTTACTTCTTGCAACCCTTCTAATAGATGTAAAGTTATAAATATTGTTGCCAATTCCTAACACGGTAACATTGTAACCAGCATACTGTAACACACAAATGTATTAAAATTTAGCCTCATTGATATTAAAGAAATGTTTAAAAGAATTACAGTAGAGCATTTAAAATGCTGAACAAAAATAGTGAATGACCACTTTGAATTTTTTTATTCACTTGATGCTTATAGATAAAGGGTACATAGCATCTGAAATATTATTTCATTATATTTCTACTGAGATCATCCTTTATGATGCATTTCATAACAGTTTAACATAGAACATAAATTAATAAAAAGTAAATTAACAGAATAAAAGTTACCTGTTAAAATATTTTAAAGTCATCTGAAATATGCTACATCCTTGTTCTTTGGAAAACAAACTATTTATTTATTTTTATTTATTTTTATTTCTCATTAAATTTAGAAACAGCCCACCCCTGGGCCAGCCCTGATATGACAGATATATTTACTATATATTTAAAATAAAGTTTCAGTAATTAATTGCAAAGGTTAAACAAAAATATTGAATTACCACTTTAAAATTCATTTATTCAATTGATGCGTATAGATAATGGATACATATCATCTTCAGTGTTAATGGCCCGACCTGGGGGTGGGTCAAATCTGCCTGCATGGTGGGCTGGGGGTGGGCTGCATGGTGGATTTGCCTTCCCTGAAGCACTTGCCTTGACGGAGGGGTAAATCCACCAGTGAGTAGTTACCACTGCCCTCCATTGTGGTCAGACATGGCACAGGATGCTGCATCAGCACTTCTGTACCCCACTGCCCTCATTGGCAAAGTGGGGGCATTCTGGAGGTGTGGGCAGTGGTGGAGTGGACATTAGTCAGCTTCCATCCAGCCATAGCCTGCTGGAATGCTGGTGCTGGGTGTTTGGATTTAAGCCACCCTTATGGGTAGCATAAGTCCACAGAGCCCAATGGAAGGCTTTTTGGTGGTGGTGAGATTTTTTGTTTGTTTGTTTTTTGCCTCCCTGGACAGGCAAGAAGCCCTTTTGGAGGTGGCAGGGTGGCGCCACATCCTGCCATTGGGGGCTCTGGATTGGGCTGCCTGAGATCTAGCAGAGAAAAGGTGATTGATTTTAGTACTATAGACTTTGTGCAACAGTTTAGATATTCTAAATTCTTTACTTAAATAGTTGTCTATAGACTTTTCCTGTCAACAGCAAACCTGCATTCCCTACTATTTGTTTTTATTGTACAATTATTTATGCTATTACAATATTTCTACATCACCATCCTAAGTGGGGTAACAACCTTCTAATTCTGTCAAATCTAGGTACTGCTTTACTAGTTTAATCTCAAAGGTTATAGACGTTTATATTTACCAGTTGCACTCTGTCCTGCAGACAAATGGGACATGGTCCAAAGAAAAGAAATGTGTCTTTTTGTAGCTGCAGTTAGCCAGCAGATGGCTCTTCAAGAAAGCTCTGTATTCAAACAATAATAAAAGTGTAGCATATACTCAAATTAAACCACTCAGAATTCTACAAGGGGACAGATGCTTCAAGTAACAAAAAAGAAGCTCACTCACACAACACCAACCTCGAATTCTCTTGATATTTTGAGATAATAACATAAAGATAGCTTAGAAATAACACCACCAGCAGGAAGTGTTGTGTGGAAGGGAAGGAAGAGGAGGGGATTTGCTCTAGGATCTGCTCTAGGATTTCCCTTCTTTAGTAGCCTGTGGTCCAGGGAATTGCTTTGTTTCTTTCATTTGGTGGGTGAAGGATGACTTTTGAAACAGTAATATTGATGGAAGTGCAACTTAAAGGGCTAAGCCAGCAGTCTTGACGACCGGATGTAATGAGATCTGTGCCTTTAGGAATCACTTGATGGGTGGAGTTAAGAGAACCAGGCCTGGAGTTAAGAGAACCAGGCTCTGTAGAAAAACTGTCGGGAAAGGAGGGAATACCTCCTCACTTATAAATGGAGAAATACGAGGAGAGCCCACTGCAAGCTCAATGCTCAGAGAACAGTCCTGAGGTAAGAATTCCAGGTGTGAGTCTTCTCACCTACCCATATGGGTTTTTGTTCCTTTACTTCCTTTTTCTTATAATAAACATCCATTCTACCTCAAGATTTCTGCTTATTGCAGACACTTCTCCTTATCCTATTTTAATGTGCTTCATTTAACAGAACTGATAGATCTAGTGGGGTTCCCTGAGATCAGAGAGAATGTGGAGCTCAGGTTGTAGAATCCACTACACATTTTCTTTTTTTTCTGTAAATGTAAATGTATGCTTAGCAACAAGTCAGTATATTGTTTCCACTTATGGGAACTCCTTTACAGTCTACTGTAAAGGGAACACCTTTACAGACTATATACTTTCAGCATGGTAGTGGATACAACAGTTGCAGAGCACTTCCTCACAGATTCAGTATCATTTTGGATGGCTACAGCATATGCCTCAGTCAAACAGAGCCCATGGAACCATGGCACCTGCTGGGGCTCCACAGGCATGGCATCTGCACTGCTTGCCTTTACTGCACATGTTTATGTTCAGCATCTGTGTGGGTGCTAATTCAACAGGGAGACCTAGGAGCATGACCTGGGAGACCTGCCACTCTGCTTAGTCACTTCCAGCTGGGCAACTGGAGTGTCCTGCCTTAAGCAGCTCTTCAAGCATCAAGCCCATATTACACACAACTCAGCTGTCTCCTCTTGGCCTCTGGGAATAGCTCACACAGATGCCATATTGAATATGGCAACCTATTTAAATGGACTTCTTCATAGTTTGATGTTCAATAAAACCTGGGATGTTCTACTGTCTCTCTCTTTTTAATGGCACCCCCCAACCCACTTTTTCTCCCCCACCTTTGACCTCTCCTTAGGTCTGTTCACATATATCATAGAATGGGCCCTGACTCAGGGGGTGGGCTTACTAGTGTCAATGGATGACTGTTGTCTTCAGCTGAAAAATATGCCAGGGGACCAATGGCACCTTGAAGACTGATCTGAGGTGCTGATACTCATCTCCTTTCCCCACACATACACACTGCTGGCTGCTGTGTGCAGCTTGCACAGGGATCGGCTGGTAGGAGATCCTATGAAGCCACTGGCTGCATGTCTCTAGGTATCCCACTCCTCCACAGTAATGTTGGTATCTAATAAACCAGGCAACTTGGCAGTGCAGGTGCAGGGAGTCCATGGGAACCAAATAGAGCATTCTGGAATGGTATCCCTGTCATCAGTTGGGCCATCCCATTCCCTGATTATTGGAGCCAAAATGTCAGCTCTGAGCCTTTTCCTAGCTATCTGAATGCCTTTCCACTGAGCCTTGTTAATTTGTGCAATTATCACTGCTTGCCCTCATTATTTACAAGGGCTCTCTATGTAATAGCCAATACCTTAAACTGAGCCCAGTAACTAAAGGAGCATCTGTAGAATGGGAGTAATATGCATGCTCTAACTCTCATTAATAGATGAATCATGGCATTCAGGACCAGTTGGCGTTTCCAAGGATACTTTGAGGGGAGACCAATATATTATGCATTATTGTAATCCAGTCTTGATGTTGCTGTGATATGGATTCAGGTGGCCAGTTGTTAGAAAGCATTCGTGCCCAGATGTGCAGAGGTTCCATCAGGTGAATACCACAGGACACGTCTTGGAATTAAAATGGGCTGCAGCCCTTTTTATTGAGGCAGAAGCTGGGCAAGCAAGAGGAGCACATCCATATTGGGGGGGACAGATAGGTACTGGGTCACCGAGGCACCTGCCCTTTGGAGTCCCCTTTCTGTGGGTGTCAGGCTTGATTGCAGAGGCCTCCACAGCATGCTCCATGAGCCCGCCACACCCCAAGCCTCTTATGGAGGCCCCCAACCGTGGGGAGGTCTGACGCGCAAGTTCAGCCTCCCCATAAGGATGTGCTCCTCTGCTCAAACTGCCAAGGCTGTGACAAAGTAAGCAGCAAAAAAACCTGCCCAAATAGGGAGGGAGGGAGGGTCAGTTTGCTCCAACCATCGAAGAAGGCCGGAGCAACTGCATGTTGCCTAATATATAGGGAGTGTGCTCCACCCCTTCAACTCACGCGCATAACACAATCAGGCTGGGTGTGGCTCGGCCGCCCAGTCAGCCCAGGGCACGCATGCTCACTGCTCCAGAGCTCACCATGCGCCCTGCCCCCTGTCACAATTACAGCCTAATTGATTCTATTTTTGCAACTTTATTAATTTACTTTTCCAGTAATAAAGCTGAGTTCAATATTTATTTATGTATTTATTAGACTTATAGGCCGCCTCATCCCCAAAGGGCTCAATGACCTCAAGGCTTTCAACTAAGTCAGCAAGAGTCAGCTGAACTCTATCAAAAGAGGGGAGAACAATATCCTTCAAAACTTCCTCTTTTCCAACCAGCATTACCTTTTCCTTTTCAAAGTTCAGTTTCAATTTGTTTACTTTTAGCCAGTTAACCATGATATTTTGATAAAGATATATACAGCAGAGTATCACCTCTTTGAGTGACTGAAGGAAGGTGCCTTGAGTTAGTGACTGATTTAAAACAGATGCTAAGGGTTTCTTAATGAGGTTCTTCCATGATTTTACTTCCTTTTTCTTATAATAAACATGATTTTAGCAGACAGGATGGACAATGATCCAGGGTACAAGTAGTAGCCTTCACAGACACCAGGATCTTGCCCACATTCTTCACAGGAACTAGGTGAAAATGATCCATATAAAGCACCACTCCATTACTGTTTTATAACTGACATCCAGATCAGATTGTATTCTGAATATTTTATCACCAAAAAAAGTATCACAATGAAGTCATGTCAGGACTACAGAAATGTGGCTAATGCCTGCTAGCATTCTTCCATTGAACCTGCCCTTTTCAACTGTGGTTAGGATGTTGGTCTTGGGTGCAGGGGCTTTCTTTTCTGCTTTCTTTTGCACCTGAAGGTGATCTGTGGTTCAGAGCACAGATTCAAACCCATGCTATGGAAGGGATGGTCATCTTGTTTCACTTCACAGCTTCTCTTCTGCTATGGACTTGGGGAAGCTTTCTTGCATGCCTCTGGTAGCACTGAAAGGTTTTTGTGTCTTCTCATCCTGTAATAATGAACCTAAATAGGTGTGAAATTTATCCCTTCAACAGATTTACAGTATTGTATCCAAATGTCCCACAGGCAAACCATAAAGGAGGATGTGAGTTTTGTGATTCCCTAAAAAACACACATGTATGTACGCCCTGTGCTACCATATTGAGGATGAATAGAGTTTAAGCATTCTTGCCATATATTTTTCTCAATTTCAAATTATCCCCCAGCACTTCTATCTGCACTACTGGGATAAAAATATTAATTCTTTATTGCTTTCTTAAAATTAACTGCTTATATTGAGGAAGGATTTGGTGTTCAGTGACTATAAAGCCTGACATTATGAGTTTTAATTAATCCTTTACTGCTTAGCACAAGGATACCACTTTTAACATCTACATTAAAATGCATCATATTCATATTTAACGTTCAGATCAAAACAATTGTTTATTCTTAAATTGATTGAAATTCAAGTTTTTAAGCTTGCTGTAGCTACTTATTTGATATAGAACAAATGTACTGAAGATGTAATGATGATTTGTTATTCTTTATCTCAATAAACAACTTTTTCATTCACAACTGTTGGATTTATTAATTGAACTTCTCCCACTTTCAGTAGTCATTACTGCCACTATTTTTACTCTTGTTTTCTGATGGATGAAATGCAGTGATGTAGGTATAGATTTTTTATGGGGGGGTTCGGGGTGAGGCCACGCCCCCACCCATCCCTGGGGGTGTGCCCATGCCTCCCCAAGCCACGCCCATAGCCTCAGTGCTTATCACAAGCAGCTTTTCATGGCAAGGGATGGCAGACTCCTGTGACCTGCCTCCCCCCCATCGGCTGGGCTCCCCAGCTGGCAGCCTGCAGTCCCTTCTCTCTTCCCTCCAGGCAGAGAGTTAGCTAGGGAAAATGGAGCCCAATGCAAAATCTGAGGTTTGCACACACACACACCCCCACTATGGGCGGCTGCTGTGATGCTGGAATCCACCCCCAAACAGCATCACTTTCAACTGTGTTTAAATTAGGGAGCCCAGATTTTCCTTTTAAATCAATTTTAAAGGGAGAATCTGGGGTCCCCAGTAAAAATAACATTGAAAGTGATGATATTTTGGGGTGGATTCTCCCCCATCCTGAAACAGCGTAACTTTCAATGTTTGAACTGTGGATCTCAGAGTCTCACTTTAAATCCATGCCGAAGGGGGTGGATTTAAAAAGAGAATCTGGGGAAATTTGGGGGGTGCCTGCTGTCAGGGATACAATCGTTAAACTATCAGCACCAAACTTTCAAGGTATCTTTAGGAGACTCTCCTGATGATACCACCCAGGTTTGGTGAAGTTTGTTTCAGGGGGTCCAAAGTTATGGACTCTCAAAAGTGTAGCCCCATCTCCTATTAGCTCCCATTGGAAACAATGGGGGATGGAGGCACATCCTTTGGGAGTCCATAACTTTGGACCCCCTGAACCAACCTTCACCAAACCTGGGTGGTATGAGCAGCAGACAATCCTGATCATACCACCTATGTTTAGTGAAGTTTGATTTAGGAGGTCCAAAGATATGAACCCTCAAAGGGTAGCCCCATCTACTATTAGCTCCCATTGGAAACAATGGGGGATGGGGGCACCCCTTTTGGGGGTCCATAACTTTGGACCCCCTGAAGGAAACTTCACCAAACTTGGCTGGTATGATCAGGAGTGTCACCTGATGATAGCCTGAAATTTTGGTGCCGTTAGCCTAAAAACTGCCCCCTTTGCAGGCCAAAAACAAAAAACTACTTAAAATGCAAAAACCCACAAACCGGGGGGGGGGCGGAGCTTCAGACATGCAATGGGTGGGTCGAACCTGAGAACCCCCCCCTTACCTATGCCCCTGATGAAATGTAACATACTGAAGACTGTCCAAGGATGTGTCAGCAAGATTTAACATCAACATGATATATAGAGCTGTCAAAGTATTGAACAAAAGTTTTTTTTTTCATATAAAACAAACTTATATGTCTTTTAAAAGATGTAAGATATAAACATGTCTAACCTGGCACAGATGACAAGTCAGCATCAACTGTAACATTTTATTGTGTTTCATGCTGGCTTTTTAATGAAGATTCGACATGCACTTGGCAGAGTTGAAATTGTTGTACTGTATCAGTTTTCAAGAGGCCGAAGTCTGTACTAGAATAAATCCAACCCATTAATCCATATTATATTACAGTGGGCTTATTAGTTCAATATTGTTGTCAGGTGAGCTGTTTTGAAGAAACCACTAATGCTGCATTGACAAAGCCAGTTACCCACCTGTAAAAGCACTGCCAGACTGCTAAAAGGAATCTGCCAATAGTTGCCCATTTGATACACTCAAGTATGTGACACTTTTTACAAGTGTAGTTCCTGCCTTTTTGTTCAACTGGTTTTTCTCAAGCAGTGTCTAGAATCATATAATCTGGCAGCTAACTATAAAACACCATTTCAGGATATTTTTGGAAGACGGGCCAACTTAGGTTCTAGCATTAGTATACAAAACAAATGAGTATCATTCCAACAAACACACATTAGTAAATGCTTCAGCTTTAACATAACAGAGTATTGACTGCACTGGATCCATACTAGTGCGTATTTTTGAAACAAAACAGTATGATTAGACATATGTATTCCCTACAAAATCAGCTAAGAAATTATTTATAGAGAAATGCACATACTTTTATATCTAAAAAAATTCTTCATAATTTATATCTAAACAAGCTATACTTTAATCTCAAATACCTTTAGGAGGAAATTATTAGGAAAAAAAGATGTCTTTTAGAAAATGGAAGTCCAACTTAACCGATGAAGAATACCAGAGAGAACACGAATGGTGGCAAAAGAGAAGCAAGTTAACTGTAAGGGAGGCAAAAAAGGATTATGGGGAACGCATGGCTGCGAACATCAAGACCAGCAACAAACAGTTCTTCAAGTACATCAAAAGCAGGAAGCCAGCTAGGTAAGCGGTAGGCCCATTAGATGATGAAGGAACAAAAGGTATGCTAAAAGTTGACAGGGAGATTGCAGAGAAGCTGAATGAATTCTTTGCATCTGTCTTCACCCAAGAGGAGGCGAGGACAATTCCTGCACCTGAAACAAGCTTCTTAGGAGGTGAATCCAAGGAACTAGCGAAGATAGTGGTAGACAAGGAAGACGTTCTGGCAGCCGTTGATAAACTAAATGCTTCCAAATTCCCTGGCCCAGATTGCATTCACCCAAGAGTTCTTAAAGAGATCAAGCATGAAATTGCTGATCTTCTCACTTTAATATGCCACTTATCCCTGAAATCTGCCTCCATCCCTGAAGACTGGAAGATGGCCAATGTCACACCAATCTTTAAGAAAGGATCTAGGGGGGACCCAGGAAATTACAGGCCAATCAGTTTGACATCTGTTCCTGGTAAATTAGTAGAATCTATCATTAAAGATAACATTATAAAACATGTAGAAAAGCAAGACTTGCTGAGGAAGAGTCAGCATGGCTTTTGCAGAGGCAAGTCCTGTCTTACAAACTTACTAGAGTTCTTTGAGGGTGTAAACAGGCATGTGGATAAGGGGGAACCAGTGGACATTGTCTTCTTGGATTTCCAAAAGGCTTTTGACAAAGTTCCTCACCAGAGACTGTTGAGAAAACTCAGCAATGAAGGAATAAGAGGGGAAGTCCTCCTATGGATTAAAAACTGGTTGAGGAACAGGAAACAAAGGGTGGTTATAAATGGGACGTTCTCACAATGGAGAGATGTAGGGAGTGGTGTCCCCCAAGGATCCGTTTTGGGACCAGTGCTCTTTAACCTATTCATAAATGACCTGGAAGTAGGGGTGGGTAGTGTGGTGGCCAAGTTTGCAGATGATACCAAATTATGTAGGGTGGTGAGAACCGCAAAGGATTGCGAAGAGCTCCAAGTGGACTTTGATAAATTAGGTAAGTGGGCTAAGAAATGGCAAACGCAGTTCAACGTAGCAAAATGTAAAGTGATGCATATAGGGGCAAAAAATCCAAACTTCACATATACGCTACAAGGGGCAGTGCTATTAGTCCAGGAAAGGGATTTGGGCGTCTTAGTTGATAGTTCCATGGGAATGCCAGCTCAATTCATAGCAGCTGTGAAAAAGGCAAGTCCTGTCTTTTGCAGAGGCAAGTCCTGTCTTACAAACTTACTAGAGTTCTTTGGGGGTGTGCTGGGGATAACTAGGAAACGAGTTGATAATAAACTGCAAGGATTGTCAAGCCCTTATATAAAGCAGTGGTGCGACCGCACTTGGAGTACTGTGTTCAGTTCTGGTCGCCACATCTCAAAAAGGATATTGAAGCGATAGAAAAAGTGCAGAGAAGGGCAACGAGGATGATTGAAGGTTTGGACCACCTTCCTTATGAGGAGAGGCTGCAGTGTTTGGGACTCTTCTAGTTTGGAGCGGAGACGTCTGAGGGGGGATATGATTGAAGTCTATAAAATCATGCATGCGGTAGAAAATGTTGACAGAGAGAAATTTTTCTCTCTTTCTCACAATGCTAGAACCAGGGGGCATTCATTGAAAATGCTGGAGGGAAGAATTAGAACTAATAGAAGGAAACACTTCTTCACGCAACATGTGATTGGTGTTTGGAATATGCTGCCACAGGAGGTGGTGATGGCCTCTAACCTGGATAGCTTTAAATGGGCTTAGACAGATTTATGGAGAAGAAGTCTATCTATGGCTACCAATCTTGATCCTCCTTGATCTGAGATTGCAAATGCCTTAGCAGACCAGGTGCTCAGGAGCAGCAGCCGCAGAAGGCCATTGCTTTCACATCCTGCATGTGAACTCCCAAAGGCACCTGGTGGGCCACTGCAAGTAGCAGAGTGCTGGACTAGATGGACTCTGGTCTGATCCAGCAGGCTAGTTCTTATGTTCTTATGTTTTGACCATCTGAAAATAATGGAAAATCATTAAGTTTAGATACCAGGTAGTATTTGTGGCAGCAATCAGTAATTAGTAGGCCAACTTGCATTAATTTCCATTAAGAAAGAAAGTATATGGAAAAGGAATGTTTCAATTATATTCAAATTACAGGAATGACCCTTAGCAAGGATTTCAGAATTATGCCATGGACAGTGCAAAGAATTATGAAATATTACAATTTATATACAGCATTTACACTGGAGGAGGGTGATCCCATCTTTTTGCAGAGAAGCATGAACATTACACTGGTGTGACGAGGATTAATGCCTGCTAGGTGAAAAGTGTCCAAGATCCTTATCTTCTAGACATCAGAAGCTCAACAGATGTGGCCCATACAGATAACTGCAATATTTCATCTTTCTTTTTTTAGTTTTGCACTTTAGAGTATATGAAGATAACCAAATGTTTTATTATTTCTAATGAAATTGTTTATGCTTCTGTATTTGGGGATGTATTAAGTTTTAATTTTTAATGTATTATTTTGACTATTAAGTCCACATATGCTTACCAACAAATAGAGTTAAATGGTTAGACACAGAGAAGAAACATCAGATTCATACAATGTGTGGTAATAACAAACTTACCTAAAATATCTGAAATATGCAGCTTTTCCTGAATGTAAGTGAACAGAGTAGTCCCTTTTCTCTATATATTGCTTATGTCCACTGGAGATTAACATAATACGTTCTACAGTTTGTGCACTGATGTTCAACCTACAGATTGGTAGCATAAAGGCACAATCTTAAAACTATCTTGGAACTGCTTAGAATGGCTACTAAATTATTATACTGCCATAACATAGATATATTCCAGCATTCTACCCTGCTAGAACTGCACCAGTACAAATACAGTCCTGATGCAGCATCCAAAAATCTGCATTGTCATGGACATGTCTAAGGAGCAGAGGGACTCAGTCAGGATTTTAAGCTCTCTGGGCATATGACATGTAGGGTTATTGGGAATTTCACTACAAACATGCTTTACTGTTGAAGTTACTGAGTTCAAAGGTGTTGGTCAGATGTGATATGATCAGTTGGTCTGTTTGGTTTGTGCTGTGAAGCTGTAACACTTCCTGAAACTAAGGATGCACATTTGGGTATGCCTGAGTCAAAATTATACCTGAAATTAGCTGATGTGGTTGGGTCAGGACACCAAAATGACCCCAAATGCTTACAACATTCCAAGATTAACAAAATGCATATCTCCCAGAATTTCAGGTGTGTTTTTGGCATTTTGGGGAAGTGCAGGAGTGGAGAGGGAATTTGCCTGGGAAGAAGAATTGTTAATCAGAGTCTTTCTTTCTCCATCCATGTCCTTTTAAATTGTAAAAGTGAAATGACTGAAATGGCCCTGGACTTGCCATACCAGCACCATCTTTGCTAGAGGCTTCTCCCCACTGCTGGCTCACTCCCTTAGTTAGAAAATGGTGACCAGGATGGAAGGCTCCTGGACAACCACAAGACTCTTGGATTCTCCCACAGGGAGGCCAGGCCTCAGCATTTACAGTGCAAAGCAGCTCTCACCAGTTTCCATGTGTTATGGAATATTTTCTGCCCAGAATACTCATGAACAAGGCGGTCAGCAGTAAGCAGTTTATTGTAGTCACGAATGCAAGAGTGGAGAGAGGCACCTTGGTGGGTGCGGCTCTCTAAAGTCTGTGGCGCAGCACAGCTCAATATTAAGGCTCCTACTCTGCCCCGCGGCCCCCTGTAAAGGATTCAGTGGTGTTGATGAGCGGGTCAGCCGCCTGGCCTTGACTACGACCTCACAACCAGGCTGATAAGGCCAGCTTCTACTGGCCAGGAGACCTTATCTCTGAGGGGAGATAGACCCTACGTTCCTGGGAAACCCGGAGGATGGGATGGACGAGGGTTATAACCACCTGTGCTTCTGGCCGGAGATATTATTCCTGCCAGTGTGCGTGAGCTTTCTGGGATGTCTGAATAAGCGATGCTTTTACACCCCAAAAAAGCCTTTTATTTCTGCTTTATGGAATTCTTACATTGTGGCGGGAAACTGCTCGTTCATCTATCTTCCCTAGTGCAGTGGACCTCACAGGTATTACCGGCATGGAGAGGTTGAGCCTATTCCTGGAAGGTTGGTAGCCCCAAAGGGGCTCCGACCTGTCCTTCTGGATCTGGAGGGGCAGGGAGAGCGAGATGCAAGCTGGTGACTCTTTCCATCCTCGTATCAACACGAGTCTTCCCTTACTCCGTTGGGGCCGAGGGACAGAGAGCGACCATGGGACCTACAGGAATTTCGTTTGGAAGCTGTCTGGATGGCGCCCTGTGGATGGATATCTACCCGTTTTACATTATGGTTACAAGCCTCAGATACAGCCTGTCACGGAGGAGGCAGACCTAATACCTTTCATGCGGCAACACCAGGAGTCCATTGAGCGATTCCTGGACTACGTATTTGGTGATGCTCCCAAAGAATCCCACCATGGCGCCCAGCACTGCAGGGCCCACGTCCGAGACACGTTGAAACTGGGACTATACCGGGGGGGATTGGGAGGGTATCCGTACCAGCTTCCGATCAAAAGGAACCCCAGATCGGACCAGCAGCTACCTATAGAGATACCCGATGGGAGCCACCCGGTGAGCCTGACGTCCTGCGGTCAGATGAAGAGGAGTCGAAGCCTGCATTCCCATCCGGATCCTATTCCCTCTCCCATCGAAGAGCTGGGATGAGGAAGTGGAGCCAACTACGAGATGCCCAAAGCATGGGCCAGTGAGCGTAGCTATGGGAGAGGAGAGCGAGCAGCTGCAACAAGGCGTGAAAACCTGCAAAGACCCGGGAACAGCTGGCGCAAAGAGAAATCCAACTTCGGGTGGACCCAGGTTCACCAAAGGCAGCTGCAACGGCAATATGTGCAGAACCTATCAGTCCATGATAAAGTCCTGGAACCTCAAACTGGACTTACAAGCGTCAGCAGCGTTTCCAGGCCCTTCGCGATATAAAGTGAACTAACTACAGCTGTTCTTGAGCCAGACATGGCCAAACTGGAGCGAGAGAAAGCAGCTTTGCATAGCACCAGGATGCGATGACTAGCAAGGGAGAGCTGGCCTTGGAGAAGGAACTGAAGAAGCATTAAGAGACAGGACACCCCAAGTTGGAGTCGCTGTCACTGGGTACAGCCAAGCCAGAGAGGCTGGCAGCTGCTGGAGTCCTACCACCTTCTGAGACCAGCTCCCACCAGAGCATAGCCCGGCAGTTGGTACCTCCACCCTCAAATTCCGGCCCCCCTGCGCCCGCTGCCTCAGCCTAGCATAACCGCCGCCCAGCCCCGGTACGCCAAAGGAGACGTGGAGAGAGGATATTACAGACCTCAATACCTGCCCGTTTGATGGGACCCATTTTAAACTTCCCTACTTCATCCTGCAACTTCGATGCCCACATGGAGGTTATGGCCGATTTATACCGGTCTGAGCGAAAAAAATACGGGGACCGGCTCCGTCCCTGGATAGAGCTGACAGCCGACTGGTTTGTGACTCTTTTTGAACCTGCAAGATGAAGATACTCGCCCGTGCCCTCGTTCCTCCAAGCTAGGGCTCGCTGCAAGATCCGGGTGCTGAAAATGAAGCTATCCATACCATCAAATCTATTCAGCAAGGCAACGCTTCGTTTGCAGGGTACCCATTGAATTTCGTCGCGGCTGCTGGAAACTCCCTCCCCTGAGTGAAAGCCTGAGCACGTAGCAAATGTAGATACTTCTCCGGATGCTGTCGGCGGCAAATGGGCGGCGTTAACAATTGGATCCCCACGCTGTGCCAGTTGGATGCGGTGGGAGTTCCCCAGGTAGGCGTCGTTTGGAGTGCATTTCGTGCGAGGGGCGCCCGCCCAAACCAGCCACTCCTACGACCACGCTTTCGCGACCGCAAGCCAAGCCCAGCCGCCTCTGCGAGACCACCTCTGGCGCCGTGCGCCCAGGCTGGGATTGTGTCTTTTACCGGGACCGGGTCACCTAGCCGTAACTGCCGAAAAAACAGAAACCAACCGCTCGACACAGCGGCGCACCCCATCTGCCAAACCACCCATAAATCCGGGCCGCTAACCGGGCTCGTCTAAGGCAGATTACGAAGGCTGACCCAGAGGAGGGAAAACTGGCTGTTTATACTTCTTCAGCCCCATGGATATGGGTTGCGACTCCAGGCGCGGTGAGTGAAGGCAAGCTCCCAGTACGATCAAGCGTTTCTGGCCAACCCAGCTAAGCATGCCATTATTATAGCCTCAGCCCTTGTAGATTCTGGGTGCTCCCATTGTTTAATGCATTTGGTGGCGGAGGAACTAGGTCTAGACCAAGTCCCCTGGCTAAGCCCACACCCATTCACCCAAGTGGGCAGCAGTCCTCGGAATGAAGGACCGGCCAGTTCAAAAGCGCCAACCGGTTCTCCTCGGCTGCGCCGACCATTGGGAGAGAAAATTGGATTTATTCTGAAGCCAGTGTCAAACCTCCATAGTTCTGGGCATGCATACTTGTTGTTGCATGAACCAAGGTTTATTTGGAAGGTAAGGATCTTAGAATTCACTGACCCTCCTGGAGAACACATGAATTAGGTAAACTCTCGACATACCCCGGCTTCATCCAGCGATACGCAGCTCTAATTGCTCCCGATTCTACCGGCATTTCCACCGGCTTACCAGGTTGTAAGGTATTTCCAGGGCAAGAATGCGATCGATTGCCACCCATAGAGACGCGGCTGCAAAGTCGTAATACAACCAGGCAACTGCCCAAGGTAGAATCTACATGAGTCCCAATGAGGAGAAGGAACCCGTGCCTTCTTAGACAAGAACCACTAAGCTGGCGGGTTCATACGACGGGCTACCAAACACACACATGCTGCTCCTGTATTGTTTGTAAAAAAGAAAAGATGGGTCTTCTGACCACAGATTACCGAGGGACTCAATGCAGTCTCCCTGTCCAATAAATACCCTTACCCATTAATCGGGACCTTTTAGGCATTGGGCAGGGACGCATGCTTTACTAAGTTGGACGAGAGAAGCTTACTGGGGTCAGAATTGTGGAAGGCTATGAACACTTGACTGCATTTAACACGGAGAAGTTTGGACAATTTGAATACTTAATAATGCCATTGGGTTAAGTGGGGCCCCGGGCTTTTATGGCCCACTTATCAACGAAGTTCTCCATGATTTGTACAAAGGGGAATAGTGAATTGTACTTAGATGGCGTTTTAATTTATTCACAAACCATGGAAGAGCATGAAACATTGGTTCGGGGAAGTATTGAAACGTTTGCTCAACAACTCCCTCTTTGCCAAACTTTCGAATGCTGTTTCCACCAAACCTCTATCGACTATTTGGAGTTTACCGGATCGCCGAGGACTAAAAATGGATCCCTGCTAAGATTGATGCAGTCCTCAATGGCCTGCCCTACCAACCGAAGAGACTCCAATCTTTTCTAGGTTTTGCTAATTTCTCATTGACTTTATACCGTGAACTGACTCTCCCACTCACGAATATGCAGCACTAAGGGTAAAGATCCACTAACTGCCAAGCCCGGGGCCCCCCCTTTCCTGGTCTAAGAATGTCAGACAGCCTTTCCAGCTTTTAAAATCTGCTTTTACTACCGAACCTATCCTGAAACACCCTGAGCTAGATCTCCGTTTGTGGTTCCGCGTGGATGCCTCCAGGACAAAGCAGGGGCAGCCCTGTTGCAGAGAAATAAAGATGATAGAGCTGGTTCCGTGTCTTATTTATCAAAAGAAATTCTCGGTGCTGAGCTCAACTGGACTGTAGGGGATAAAGGAGCTGCAGCCATCAAAGTAGCACTCTCACTTGGTGCCACTGGCTGGAGGGGCTAAACACCTTCCAGGATTTGAATTGGGATCCTGCAAAACTTGGCGCCCTCTCCACCCATCAAGATGTCCATGAAACAACCCGTTGGAGCGATTTCTTTCGTTTCTCTTTCACTGTCCATTTTTCCCGGAAAAAAACCAATAAACTAGCTGATCGCTCGCCTACCGAGGAGGTGGAGCTGCCGCCGCGGGACATTCCAGCGCTGTCCTCTCCCCTCCCAGTGGGGCTGGCTGTCACCCGATCTCAGGCGTCCTCCTCCTTCTCTGCCCATTCCCAGCCTGGTCTCTCGCTTTCCTCCCCGGGAACTCGGGGAGGCGGGGCTGCGCGAACCACCAGCGGAAGGTGACTCCCAGTACGTTTGGAGAATGGTGTTTGGCAGCAGAGTTGTTGGTACATTCTCCCCTCGTAAGCAGGTTCGGAGTCTGTCGCGATGCCAGCTCAGCTGGACATTTTTGGCTTCCTAAAACTCTGCATTTGGCCCGCCCGTCAATTTTGGTGGCATGCTTGATCGCGCCTGGAACGATGAGGCGGTATATTAGGGTTGCTCGTGCGAAGCCAAGAGCGTTCGGGAAAACCCCATGGTCTGTGGAAACCTCTCCCGGTGGCCTCCGCCCCTGGGAAGTCATCTCCATGGATTTTATTCACGGTTGCATGAAAGTCCAGGGCAACCTGCGGTCTTGTGGGTGGTGGTGGACTTATTTTCTAAAACAAAGCCCCATTTCATCCCAATGTGCTTTCATCCCCTCCCGCTCCTAAGTTAAGCGCGTCTGTTCATTCCAGCATGTTGTATTACCGCTCCGCCCCGTTAGGGTGGTCTCCGACCCTTGAGGAGCTAATTCATTTCAAAGTTCTGGAAAGCTTTTCTAGGTTTGTTGGGGAGCGCCCGGCGGGCCACCGCCCACCCCGTTCAAAGTGGCGGTGAGTCAGAAGGCGAACAGAACCCTGGAGCAATATTTGCGTTGTTACACCAACGCTACCACCAAGACAGTGGTCGCGAGCTAATTCCGTTTGCAGGAGCTCGCCTATAATAATGCGGTTCATAGCGGTACAAAAGACCCCTTCAAAGAGTGTGTCTGGCGGTCCTTCCCTCGGTGCCGCCAACTACCTCTTGAGAGTATTGGATCCTCGGAGTTTCAGCGGTGGATTTCATCTCTGGCGAGGGTGGAAAATGGTCCAGTGCTTTACTTATACCCTAACAGACTAAAGACTCCCAAAAAACTTCAAGGATAAGCTTTTAACAGTTCCCCTTTAGGTAGTAGGCCTGGGTGTATTGTCTACCAAAATCTCAGAGGCGTGCATAAATTTTCAAAACTATGGGCAAAGATTAGGTGGGACCTTTCCGAGATTACTAAAGTGATTAATGATGTCCTGCCGATTGGACTGCCTAATTCTCTAAGTAATATCCCATCCCTGTCTTCCATTCCAGTTTACTCCAAGGGGAGGCTCCGTTTCCGTGCCTGCAGCCGCGACCAGCGGAGAGACCCCCACCGACTAGTATTGATGGCCACAAGCATTCTGAAATTGGCCGCCATCCCTGGACTCTGCAGCTGTCGCCAAGCGCTTACAATATTTGTGGTCTCTTGGGTGGGGTATTCCTCTGGATATAATCAATGGGTTTATTCCGAAAATATTGATGCCCCCGCCCTCATTTCTGCTTTCCATCGCACCTTTCCGCTTCACCAGGCACAAGGGGAAGTCTTTTAAAGGGAGGCAGAGTGTAAAGGATTCAGTGGTGTGATGGCGGGGTCAGCCGCCCGCAGCCTTGACTACATTCCACAGCCGAGGCGATGGGCCAGCTTCTGCCGGTGGAGACCATATCTCTCTTGAGGGAGATGGGACCCTCACGATTCCCATGGGAAACCGGGAGGTGGGATGGACAGGGTCCATAACCATATTAGCTTCTGGCGGGAGATATTATTCCTGCCACGGCGTGTACGTGAGCTTTCTAGGATGTCTGAATAAACGGTCTTTTACACCCAAAAAGCCTTTTATTTCTGCTTCTATGGAATTCCTTACACCCCTCCTTTGGTCACGGGGCTCACAATCTACCAATCTGCTTCTAACACATCTCCCTAGATACATTGGGGACTTTCCATTTGCAGATCTTAGCTAAGTGAGCACAGAGTAATTTTATTAGGAAATCAGCTAATTCTATATGTGGCACAAACATGCGTCAATATCCTGTGTTTCTGGCTACCACAGCCCTAGTTCTCTGTTCTTTCCTCCCTTTAGTTCCTCTTTTCTCTCTGTCTCATTTTCCGTAGTGACCTTCACACTCAAGAAATACATTTTTCCACATCACATGCTGGATCTGAATAAGATTCTGGAATCTGTGAAGATCATGACTTGTACCATAGACCCCTGTCCATCCTCGCTGCTAAAAGCATGTAAGGTCAGCAGGGCACATTCTTTTAGCCACTCAAAGAGGTGGTTATCCATCTGACACTTAAAAAAAAATGATGTTGCCAATAATCACCCAGTCTCTAATCAAAACTTTCAGGGCAAAGTGACTGAGACAGCAGTAGTTCACCTACTCCGAGCCTTTTTGGATAACTCATCTGCTCCACCCCTTTTCAGTCTGGCTTCAGGCCAGGCTATGAATAAGACTACCGGTACTAGCTTATTTGATTATCTCTGACTGAGCATAGACAAAGACCACCCCTCTCTGTTGCTCTTATTGGATTTTTCTGCAGCCTTTGATACAGTTGATCATGTCATCTTGATGAGATATTTGGAAGCAGAAATAGGCATCAGTATGTACTTTAAACTGGTTATCAATGAAATACTGTGGATTAGCAGTTTACTTATTGTCTGTTTTGTAGAATAAACCATCCTGTTTAAAGAACAGTGCAGATAGGCCTATAGTAGATGCTATTGCCTTCATTGATATACACAGAAATACTTCACTGAAATAAATGAATATACTTGACCCCGCAAAAACAAGACTAGGACTAGACTAATATTAGATTAGGGGCTGATTCACAAATACATAGTCATATGTGGAATTTTCAGAAAATATATGAACTGGTTTCATTTAATAGTGTTCTGTTAATCCTGAATAATATGAAAAATATTTAGTAACTTATTTGGAATGGCTGATTCATACACACCAGTTAAAATTTAATAAGATTTCATGTTATTGTTTTTATATTGTATTAACTAAACAGCTGTTATGATTTTTAAAATTTTGCATATTTGGGACAATGCAAAATTGAAACTGAGAATCATGAATGCTATTGTTCCAGTTATCATCTATGTAAAAATTATCAGGCCCCAACCTAGATGGGGAGGGAGCAAGTGGTCTGTGGCAGTGGTGGAGGGTCATGCTAGCACATTTGCCCACCCCCCTGGTGTAAGTGGCACCTACCCGGGCAAGGAGAGCAAAGACACTAGTGTGTGGGTGCCATATAGCTTCAGGGTGACCACACCCGGGATTGGCTGCCATCTGGGAGCTATGCCACCATCCTAGCGCATGCTGGCTCAGTGAGGCGTGGGCAAGGGGTGTCCTCATGGATGGAGCCAACTTTAGACAGCTCCCACTGGCCTTCCAGCCCAGCGACACCCCCCTCCACAGCTGCAGATTTATACCACCCAAAAGTGTTGTGTAAGCCTATGTAGCTTATGGTGCTATTCAGGCAGCAGGAGGGTTTTCCTTTTTCCCTCATTTCTGTACCATCCTTCACTGTGCCATTCCCAGCTGCTGCTGAGCTCCCCCCACATCTGGATTGGGCTGTAAGTCATGTTTATTCATTCATTCTCTTTTAATGCAGCATCTGATCCCCATATTCATATTAAATTTTAGCTAGGAGTAAAGTTGCATTCAGCAACACCTAGATAAGATAAAAAATAGAAAAATTAGGTTTTGACTGATGGCATAAGATTAAACAACCCAGAACGGAAGGTGATTCATATAAGCCTGTTGTGAACACTTTTATTCAACAAATACACACTATGAAATATAATTATTGTCTAGAAATGATTTCAGGACAAATAGAAATATTTAATGTACACTGAGCTGAGTACATAAAATGAAACAATGTTGTCAGAATTAATTGGTATAAAATGATTGGCACCAGGTGTTACTGCTGTTACATTAAAGAACTTGGATATTTATTCAATGGGAAGCTAAATGTTGTATCAACATACATATCACATTTTTTTCCACTCCCAGAATGTCTTAAAGGGAAAAAAATGTTCTATGCCAATTACTTATTGCATACTATCACACCATCTGGGTATCATCTCAAATTGAGGAAAGTTAGCAAAATAACATATGATTATGGATTATATTTTTAATAATGTTAGTGAGGGAACTTTAACATAGACAGCAAATGATATATGCATAAAATATGTTTAATGTGATATTTCAAGAAAGGGAAAGGCCATTGTATGTAAACTCTCTTTTGAAAGCAATGACAGATTTTGTTGCAATAGAATACTAATAGGACAATTTGTGTCAAGTCCCTCATGGTTTTCAAGAAATGCCAAAATCACTGCAGTACTTAATCAGTACTTTGTGTGGTTGCGTTTCTTATTTGGTGTGGAACAGCATAAAGCATATTGACTAATGAAGAGGTCTGCTATGAGATATTGGTCATGACTTTGAGGAGATTAGCTAGATCTCTGATGTTGTTTATTCCAGTAGAGCACTCAAATTTGGTATGAGCTGAATATGGAATGCTACAGGATTTCAAGACAACTCTTGTTTCATTCAAAAGTCTGTGCTTTTTATGATTTCTCCAGTTTTAGAATGTGATAATCTTTTTTTCAATCACAGCAATGAAATTTTATTTTAAAAATTGTCCTTAAAGTTTTTTTCATTAATTGAATTAAGATGGCATGTTATAAAAATGGTGTATAATGTCTTAAGGGAAACAAACAGTACTAGGAAATGGTATGAAAATGGTCTTCCTGGAGATATACAAAACATTTTTAAAAATCAAGCTAAAAACATCTAAATGAATAGCTAATGTAAACTCTGGATAAGGTTTCTTTTATCCCTGTTGACCAGTCAGATTCCTTCACAAAACATCATCAATCACTAATGTTGGGCAGGTAAATGAAGAATGTTACCATCATCTACCGCACTTCAGTAAAGCTTAAAAGTTTCTGATCCTTTAAAAGGCATAATTTGCAGATGATCTCCATCCACAAAAAAATACCAATATAAAATTAGGCTGCATCATTCCCACTAACAGGAATGTCTGGGTTTACAGTCCCCAGAGTCAGATAAATGAACCCATGTATATGGTAAGTGTTGGCATATTGGCAGAGAGTCAATAAACTATCATGTAGTCCATTAGAAGTCCACCAGAATTCAAGCTCAATGACGAATGAACATAGATGGACTCTTGAGAATTTGTGAATCTACTCAAAGAAACTTAGTCTTCCATTATCCCCATTATCCCCATGAAAGTATATAATAAAACTGTGAGAAATAGTAATGTTTTCATGTTATAATATGATAAACTCTCAAGGAGAAATTAAATCTTGGCAAAAGATGAAGTACAATGATTATGATTACTATATTTTAAATTAGTCTCATGATTCAAAAAGCAAGAGGTGTAATAAAGGGATTGACAGAGTTTGAAAATGTGATAACACAGCAAAAAGAACATTTATTAGGATTAATGTCTAGTTATTACTCCAATTTGACACAGAAACAGAACAAGTTATGGTTACATGGATGCAAAATTTTGAAGAAATTCAAAATATCAATCTAACAACAAAAGATATAAAATTTACAGCAAATCAAACATTAAGAGCCCCATCCAAGGGAGGGGGCAAATTTACTTGAAGGAGAGGTACACAGCCACGCTTGCAGATTTGCCCTCCCTGGGGCACTAGGCCTGGGGAGGAATGATTGAGCCAGCATGCGGCCAACGCAGCCCCCCACAATGCTGGGATGTGGTGCTAGATGCTGTGATTCTGTTGCCAACATAGCAGGTCATGTCTTCCTGTCCTTTGCCAGCATTACGCCTATGGGCCACACTTCAGACTTAAGCCACTAAAAAAGTGGTGTGAGTCTACTGAAGCCCTTAGAGGCTTCTCGGTGGTGGGGAAGTTTTTTCACTTTGGAAGCTTCCCCACGCCATCAGAAAACCTCTATGGGAGTGGGTGGTTGGCGCCGCATTGGTGTTGCAGCCCACTGCTTCCAGTTTAGATGGGACTATAAGAGAAAATTGCTACAAGATATTTTATCAAAGGTATATTACCCCAAAGGATATTGAAAAAATGGATAAGAATTGCAAAGGGAAATGATGGAAATGTAAAAAAATTAGATGGTACTTTTATCATATGTGATAAACTTGTATAAAGTCAAAAAAGTACTGGAAAGAAATACACAAGAGAAAGCAAGACAATTTTAAACATTAAATTTTCTATGGCATCTAGGCATCTTGCTTAAACATCTTGCAAGAATTTTGGAAGAACTACTTAAATATATGATAATGATGGCCAGAGTTACATTTGCAACACAATGGAAAGCAGAAGATTGTTCATAGCAGAAAGATTGGGAAAGTAAACTAGCAGAATATGCAGTAATGGTGAAATTAAAAAGTTATGTGAATAATAGACCAGCAGAATTTAAAGATAAATGGAAAGGGTATTATTTAAACTTTTCTCATAAAATGGAGAGTGGAAGATGGAGACGATGAATTGACATATATATCATATATTATTTTTAGTTTATTTTTATACTGTATTAAAAGGTGTCTAAAAGAAAAAATTGAATGAATAACAGGTAGATAACAATTATATATGGCTTCATTTTCCAATATCTGGAAAATTATTTTAAAAAATTATGCTTAGACTTACTATTATGGTCATAACCACCCAATGCTTATGAATATATCACTATTCTTCAATATTATTATCATTTTGTTTAATATATTATAAAGTATCTTTCCTTTCCTTATCTTTTGATGAAATGAGATAATGTCTTTATTTCCTGTTTTTCCTTTTTTCAAATTAACAAAAATAAATTATTTTTAAAAGCATTCTAATGCAAAAAATAAAAAAAGATGAAGAATAAAACTAGAAACATGATGCAAAAGATACAAGAATCTGTTTAGTAATTTTCGCCCATCCAGGTTTAAAAATATTAGGAATTTGAGATGAAATATTACAACAATGTTGGTTAATTTATCACATATGACATAAAAAGATATATTTCCCCATATAAATTAGATAGAATTAATGTGTGCCTTAAAAGTTATTTTGAGTTTCTCTTTTGACCTGAATCAGAATCACACTAGATAACTTCAATTACTGGTGCACTTTAAGTGAAACTGAACAAAAGAGTTGGATGATTTGATTTTCACACACATGGAATACTTGTTTGAATTATTATGAAACAGTGTTAGCATCGTTAGATACAAGATGTTGCCGGTATGCCTCTATTTAGTTCAATCTTGAATTTAAAAGGTTTTGCACATCTGGAATCCTTCTCACTGTTATCTTATTCAGCATGATTCAACTTTATTCTCAGAACTCTCCCCCTTTCCAAGCCATTCAGTTAGAGTACACACATGAACTGACCTATTTCCCCTTCCACCTTTCCAAGGCAGAAACAAAAACAGTCTTTTGTTTGGAGTGGTCTGGTTCTTGTCCTATAACTGGAGACAGGATCCTTTCCCAAAAGCTCTTGTTCTTCATTGTGCACTATTGACTAAGTCCAGACCAGCAATGTTTGTGGTGCTGTAGAAATATAATTGATACACAATACCTTTCACTGATGCTTCTTCCTCCCTTTTGAGTTTATTTGCTGACCAAATACTTTAACCTCCTAATCAGTGCAGGAGTGGTAGTTATAAATTGCAATCTTCTTTTCTGTTTTTTCCTTGGACTTTTAATGGGTCTACAGGTGTTTCTAAATGGTAAGAGGGTTATTTTGTAAGTTTTATGTTGTGATTTTTAAGCCACCATAAGCCATGAAGTAATCCAGAGTATATTTTAAGAAACATATAATTTCTCTGCCTCACATCTGGAGTGATAGCTTGTGTGGAATTAGGGTTCTTAGGGCAACTTGTTCTCAGGTGGTACTTAGCATTGCAAATTGAGTCCTGGGCACCCAGGATTATTTGACTTATTGAGATGTGCTAACCCCCTACCCAATATGTGTATTATTTGTTATAATATATTTAATTTCTGATGTATACCCGGTTGGAATCTCAGTGTTCCTACTAACTATAGGAACTGCCTTTTAGTTCTTGATCTCTTATTTTTGGCTTGTGTGTTTCTGCACAGATTCGAGGGTTAATTTTAGTTAAATGTAGAACTTAAGATAGCAGCTAAATGCCTAGGATTCACTAGTCTCTTGAGCACACAAATAGTAGAAAGCAAAATATTCAAGGCCATATGAAAACCTTTAACTTCATTTTTTAAGGAGTAAATGACTAGTCTGTAGAAAACCTGTAAAGATCTATCAGTTTCTGCAGGACGGACAGGTGAGGAAGAAGCAGTAGCAGTGCAGCGAAGGTAATAGCACATCCTTGTAATATATAGAAAAGTAAAACAAAGTGACTCCACAATTCTTGTAGACAAAGAAAAAGAGTGTTTCACAGAAATCTACCTGCTCGCATAATTGCAGCAGCTGTACCATCTAACCCCTATCAGTCATAATCTGGAACAGTGCCACTTTCTATTAGCCAGGAACTGAAATTATTTATATGAGCCCATGTGAACCCCTCCACTTGCTCCATTGCATTCTGATGACTTAATTAGATAGTCAGTGTAACACATGTGGCTTTCTAGTCAGGTTCATCACAAAAGGCCAATTCATCAAAGCAGGAGAGTTGTGTACTCCACAGCTAGATTAGAAATGCGGATTCCTTCATTAAGTATCATGCAGCTGACAGTGCTTCTTGTTTTGTCACCTTCCATTCAGACAATTAAATAAAACCTCATGCTGGATAAACTTGGGCTAATAAAGAGACCTTGAATTGAAGTGCAGCTGGCAATCTTTTCTTTATTAATACCTGGCAGCATCTATAGTGACAACATCTAAAAGGCAAGGCATGCATAGTGGTTTCTCACTCTCTGCCTCTGTATTTTGCTACTATAATAACTGCCCTTTTTTCGGGCATGACATTTGGGTTGATAGGATTTCCAGGCCTTTGTTGTTCTCACAAAAAAGGCAAAGAATAAACAAAGGTCAACTCTTAGAGATGTGGAAAATGAAACATTCAAGAGGCTTTAACAATTTTTGGTGTCAATCAAAATAAAAAAGAGAGTGGGAAAAAGTGATGACTGACAAAACCATTCCTAGAAGAATGATCTGAACAGATGGCAGATATAGTTATCTCTTTAAAAATGTTGCATTTTTGAACAGGACAAGCTGCCTAAAGCATGCAGTCTTAAACACGTTTATGTAGCAGTCCAGCTTTCCAAAACTCTCTTCCATGTAAATGTGTGCATGACTCAAATGAAAGAATATAACAGGCAGGTGTAGAATTGAGGGGAAAATCTTTCAAATTGACTTATTAATGTTTACAAATGATATACACAATGATTGGCATATGTCATGTTTCTACAGCTCTAGAAATTTAGTCACCCTCCCATAAATAAAACTGAGATCGAATATTTATTCTACAGTGTTTGAGTTATGCTAGTACAAAATAATGATCTCTTCAGCTACAGCTTAATGTAATGTGCATCAAACAAATAGGAATGGCTAAAAGTGACATATGGTATTAGGATGAGAGTACATTTGGTCAGAGATTACATTATATTATAATGGAAAAGAATAACAATTCATAAAGATGTCATACATTAGCAACAGCTAAAACAGCCTAAACAATTAATGATTCATGAAATGTTGATTACATTCATTTTAATCTTGCAGTTATTGAAAAACAAAATATTTTGTTAGCCATCTCTAGGATTTAAAAAGGTAATGTACACTGGTGTATATACAATGCAAGTTGCTACATGTATTAAAAATTTATAACAATGCTCATTATTCGCTAGATTTTCCTTACAGCTTGCTAAAACCAACAAGAGCATGGATTAAATTCCCAATGGAAAGACTCTATGCCCATTAAAAATTAACTTGTCAAGTGTCAGAGCTCAATGCCTGTTGTAAGCTCTTCATAGCACTGGAAAAACTTTCCAGATATTTATCCCAGAGATCCTTCTGCTTGTGAGAAGCTGGGAGTTGGACAATTCCTTTCAGTTAATACAAAGAAGTTAAGTTTCTGAAAAAGAGTACACACACACGTGTGCACGCACACACACAAACACACATACATCAACCTGTACACACACACACACAGGTGAGAAGCCACAAGGACTTGAGGGAAGCATCTCACTTCCCTCTTTCCCACTCTTTCCCTTTCCTGAAAGCCCCCATAGTCTCTCCCTTTTCTTCTTCCTTTTTTCCTTTCTGCCTAACACTCAACCTAACTGTCAATTTTCCTTCCTGCCTTCTGCTTTTTCTCAGAATCATAGACCCATAGAGTTGGAAGGAGCCATACAGGACATCTAGCTCAACCCCCTGTATATTGCAGGTTCACCCAAAAGCAGTGCTTCCCAACCTTTTTTCACTCTCATACCCCTAAGGGTATGTGTACCCCAGGTTGGGAAGTTCTGCCCTAAAGCATACCTGATTTGTCCAGTTGCTGCTTGAAGACTACCGATGAAGGGGAGCTCATCACCACATTAGACAGTCAATTCCACTGTTGAACAAAACTTATTGTAAACACTTTTTCTTAATATTCAGTGGATACCTTCCCACATAATAATTTAAATCCATTAGTATGAGTCATAATGTGTGCTGCCAGCAAGGCAAACTTCTTACCCTTCTCTAACAGACAGCCTTTCAAATATGTAAAGATGTTCATCCTGACCTTCTGTTTTCCAGACTGAACAGTCCCAAGTCCCTCAGCCTTTCCTTTCAGGGTTTAGTCTCCAAGTCCATAATCATTCTTGTTGCTCTTCTGTGTACCAAGTCCATTCTGTCCACATTCTTTTTTAAACAAAGCCTCTAGAACTGCACACAAAACTCCAGGTGCAGTCTGACTTTTTGAAGTCCTTCCCCCCCCTTAAAACCCACACACTCCAGGCTCCACCCCCAATTCTCCAGGTATTTTCTAACCTGGAGTTGGTAGCCCTATCTCCTTCCCACCCAACAGACAACCTAATTTTATCTGCCCCTTTGTCTTAAGGTTTCCCTACCCCCCCCCCCCCCCCACCGCCCATAATAACATCTACCTAGGAAAACTATGGCCCAGTTTTGTGCTGCTTGCCACAAGGCCAAGCCCACTTACATGACACGGAACATTCAAGGATTTATAGGGAAGCACTTCACTTACTCTTCTGTTGCTCTCCCCATACTCTTCCATCTTTCCCTTCAGCTGCCTCATTCTTTCCACAGTCATTCACCAATATACCTTTATCTACCTCCTGTTTTCAGTTACATTATTTATTTACTTCACTTTCCCCTCCTTTCTTCATAGTGGGAACCAAAGCAGTTTATATTATTCTCCTTTCCTCCTTTTTATTCACACAGCAACCCTATGTGGCAGTGTTGCCAGACCGAACTGTTTGGAACCATGTTTGGAACCCTGCTTGGAGGACAGTGGTATCTCTATCCATCTCAGCCAACCCTTGAGGTTCCTAGCAATGCAGTGCCAAAATGGGAAATCCATTTTTTTCTCTGCTTGCATCGTAGCCGACTACTACTTCAGTTTGTAAAGTACATGAAGAAACTAAGTTTTCCCTGCCAATGACGTCCACATATCATTTTTTGTCGTTTGTTTTCAGTGACATGTTTTCACAGCTACAAAGACAAGATATGAGAATATTTCAGCAACTGGCAGCACAGAAGATCCCTGGAACAGCAGAAAATGGTAGGTGCGAGCTGCAGAGAAACTGAAAATAAGAGCTTTAACCTGCAGGAAAAATAAAATGTTTCCTGATCTTTTCACAGCAAGCAGGAAATGTCTTCAACCCATCTTGGAGACAAAAGAACGCAAGTTTAACACTTTAAAAAAAAACCTTGGGCTGAGCAGAAATAAAATGTCCTGAGGATGTCTTGGGTAAAAAGATATGTGAACTTCCTCCCCAAAATGCTTGTTTAAATATTCTCAAGACCTTTTATTTGTGTTGGGCAGAAAAGACCAGTGCCAAGAATGTATGTGTACTGTGTGAAAGGGTACCAGACTGTTAGAACGCAAAGATCTTGTAAATCCATTAGCTAGTAACATTTAATTGAACCATCTTAACAAACCTCTCATAACATTTAAGCAAGAAACTTACTGAAACTGAAGAAACCTACAAAACTTGATTAAGAACTGTGCCTGTGCCAAAACCAATATTCATGTATTGTGATCTCTTGCCTTATCTCCATCCATTTGAAATATCTCCTGATCTCATCTAGTTTGTATAATAAGTTTCATTTCTGTTTGACCAACCTGCCTCAGTTCTCTGGTGCTTTAAAAGGTCAAATTTGCCATAAGGGAAAACAGGCTCCTTCACCTTTCTGGAGTTCCTTTGGCTGAGAAGACAAGTTTTAAACACCTCATCCACTACAATCGAAACAGCTCAGTCGTAGCAAAAGGGGGAAAACTTGCACAGCATAGTTAGTAGGGTGCCTGTGCCTGCCACAAATAGTTAGGATGGAGAAGGGACTTGCCACAGCCACCCTTAGCTCATATAGGGAAGGGTGGCATTTAAAACAAATAAAATGAAATAAAAATGAAATAAATCATATTACAAATTTACACTGGTTACTGGAAAATACAAGAGAACATCAGCTTGTGATTCATATAATACAGCAAAGCTTTTGACTATGTGGATCATTAAAAGCTATGGCAGGTTTTAAAGAAAATGGATGTGCCATAACATCTGATCATTTTGATACACAACCTGTACTCCCAACAAGAAACTACTGCTAGAATAGAGTACAGAGAAACAGAATGTTTTTCACTTGGCAAGGTGTGGATAAGAATGTATTTTTCTCCCTATCTTCAATCTATATGTAGAACATATAATAAGAGAAACTGAAGCCCCTTCTGCACATGCAGAATAATGCGTTTTCAAACCACTTTCACAACTGTTTGCAAGTGGATTTTGCTATTCCGCACAGCTTCAAAGAGCATTGAAAGCAGTTTGAAAGTGCATTATTCTGCATGTGCGGAATGAGCCTGGATTAAGATATAGATGAAGGTGGAGTTGAAATTGATGGGAGGAATATTAACAATTTAAAATATGCCAATGGTAGCACATTACTGGCAGGAAATAGTGAAGATTTGAAACAACTACAGCTAAAAATTAAAGAAGAAAGTGCTAAAACAGGACTACAGATGATCAACAAAAAGACAGAAGTAATGACTACTGGGAAATTACTCAACTTTAAGGTGGACTATGAGGAAACTGAAATTGTTGAAGACTTTCTATTCCCTGGCTCAATTATCAACCAAGAAACTGCAACCAAGGAATCAGAAAGAGATTGAAACTGGGTAGGTCAGCCATGAAGTAGCCAGTACAGAGTATAAACTGACAGAAAGAAAGTAGATAATTTTGCAAATGTTGGAGGAAAGTTTTGCATGCAGACATGCAAAGGTTCGCTCAATTAACCACCAACACCTTTAATTAGTTGGAAAATAAATTGGCCACAGCCCATTTATTAAATCAACATGTGTATTTTAACTGCAACCAAGGAAGCTGGGTGAGCATAAGGAGGCACATCTTCGCCCCCAGGCAGCCATGCTGAACCTAGTTCACAGGGCAGCCCCAATTGACCCCTCAGGCTCTTCGGACAGCCCCAGCTGTCTGGCACATCCCCCAAGGGACTTGGAACAGAAAGTTACTAGGTGCCACTTGGGCGCATACCCATTTAGTGACACCCCTTCCTGCCAGGTAGCGAGCTCTCCACAAGGCTCCAAGGCTTGCACTATCGAGTTCTCCACTCCCCCAGACATTGAGGCCCCCAATGCGGGAAGGTCTGGTGCGCAAACTCTGCTTTCCCAAAAAGGATGTGCTCCTATGCTCAACTGCCCGAGCTGCGATGAAACATTACATAAGCTTTAAGAACATTACATAAACTTTAACATTAAACTCCAAACCTTAAAACATTGGGAGAGAGGGTGGGTCCTCGTCAAGCTGTGGCCTCGAAAGAGGCCAGTTTAACTGGGCGATGCCTTTTAATGGCTCGCCCAGCCCCTGTCATGTGCCAGTTCCTGGGCACGTGACATGACCTGATGCTGTCTGGCAGGGAAGGTGCAGCCGCTCACCCCACTCCTGCCGCAACAGCGCCCCAGGTTTAATCCTGGGGCACATTTTATGGATACTGTGGACTGCCAGAAAGACCAATAAGTGGGTTCTAGATCAAAACCAATCCAAACAGTCCCTAGAGGCTAATATGACTAAAATGAGGCTATCACATTTTGCTCACATTCTGAGAATATAAGAGTAGTTGGAAAAGACAATAAAGCTAGGAAAAGTTGAAAGCAGCAGAGAAAGGAGAAATACTCAACATGAGGTAGATTGACTCTATAATGAAAGCCACAGTCCTCAGTTTGCAAGACCTGGGCAAGGCTCTGAATGATAGCATGTTTTGGAGGACAATAATTGATAGAGTCACCATGAGTCAAAAGTGGCTTGATAGCACTACACACACACACACACACACACACACACACACACACACACACACACACACACACACACACACACACACACACAACATAGTCCCAAAGTGGAACTCACTTTAGGCAAGTCAGAAAGCAACACTGTTACAGATATTTCTTGTAATAACACGTGGATATTAACTTCTTGTAAACTGACTTAAACTGATCTGGTTGTACCACTACCCTGCATAGGTTTTCAGCACACAGTGTTTATACAGAAAATAATTCTGAATTATTAAAGTAATTCACTTTGTATGAACTGAAATATGTTTCTAAAGTAACTAGTACAAAGTATGGTTATTACATAGAACATTTTCTTTTAGTAAGAGTTTCAGAAAGCAAAGCTATGGATATAGTCACATACAGTGAATCTTTTGTCTTTTTCAAATTACCTACTCCCAGATCCAAATGCTTTCTTTTTAAAATTACAAGCAAAATTAACATGTTTAGTTCTTTAAAAAAGAGATTCTTTGTAGAATAATTAGCTGGCAATGCTGCCACTGGGGTAGAACTACACAGCAGGAAGGTATTTTTATCATGTTTTTCTTTTATAAATTGCTGCCATGGGGCTGCAAATTGTTTCCACGGGAACCTATCCAGAAGACACTGCTGCTGCTAAACTGCTTTTATGCAACCTTTCAAAAAGTATGGTAGCCAGGTTTTCCCTACCAGGCCTTAAAATACCTCGGGAGTGACAATTTTCATTGGAATAATGAAACAAAAAGAAATAAATAATCCTCTAGAAGAGTCAAAATAATATCTTGAGGATTAGATTTTCTATGTGTTCCTTGGAAGTCTCACTTGAAAATATGGCAGGTCCACTTAAGGAAAGACTTAAGGAAAGGCTATAACCAAGTTTTCCATAACTTTGTTCTGTATTCACAACCCTCTTTCCCCACCTCTGGCCTTATCACTGTGATACTGTGATTAAATCATATGGTTCCAATTGTAAGCTAGAATCCCCTTCACCTGACATAACAACCTGAGATCTTATCATTAGATATAGTGTGATTCATATAATAAAATGTATTGAAATATAAAGCTCCTAACAACTTGAGTCATGAAAACTTTTGAAAGTATTTTTCAACATGATAACATAAAAATTGTGTTTTAAAATGCTTGTTTGTCTAAATATAAACTATTATTGTTAAATTATTTCTGAAACACTTTTCCTGTTCGGGGAAAATCTAAATTGACAATTTTTAAGCATCTGCATCAAGACAAGAATTAGTACCTAAAGTCAGTAGATTGCACCGCTATTAATATATTTCTAAATTATATGACGTTTCAATAGTTGAGAAATTTTATTTATTTTTTTATTTTTTAAACTTTTATACCGCCCCATCCCCGGAGAAATGCAGAAATCATATCCTGTTCACATAAAGCTGTTGAATACAGAGACCTTATATGTATTAGGAATCAGATCTGGTAAAATGGAAAGTACTTTACATGTGAATTAAAGGTAAGATGCAGTGACACAAGATGCTGCTCAGATCCATGGTATGTATGGGGTTTCTGCAGAGTTATATCTGTTTAACATCTACATGAAACCACTGGGGCAGATCATAAGAGGATCTGGAATAAATTGCCATCTATTTGCAGATAATGCCCAGCTCTGCTTCTCCTTAAAAGCTGAGTCAGATTGGTCTGTGAAAGTCCTTTAAAAACAGTTGTCAGTCCTTAAAAAGATATTATCATTAGAACTTTGTACCTTTAAAATATCTGGGAGGAGAAGCAATATCAATGGAAGAGAATGGTAGAAAGGCTCTTTTATTTGATTTTCAACTATATAATAATTGGGCTGCTATTCCTACCATCAGCTGGCCTGCATGTCTAGCTGAGTAAAAAAAATTCATTCCTGAGGTCTGAGGCTCATTATAAACTACGGGGGAACATTTAGATGCCACCTGTGATTTTTATACTGTAAGAAATTTAAATTGAAAGAAAATAAATTGTGACTAGTATTTTAAACAGAATCCAGGCTCCAGGGAAACAAATGTAAAAAGGTAGAGTTATGCCAGTAAGTCACACTGTCCAAGATGTTTGGAGGTTATTTAAAAACACAGTAATAAAAACTCAGCTGGAATGTGTCCGCAGGTTAGGAAAGGCAGCATCCAGACCAAAGGAAATCCACCATGGTTAACAAGGGAGGTTGAGGAAACTATCAGAAAAAAAGAAGAAAATGGAAGTCCAGATCGACTGATGAAAAATATGAGAAAGAATACAAATGGTGGCAAAAGAGAAGCAAGTTAGCTGTAAGGGAGGCAAAAAAGGATTATGAGGAACGCATGGCTGCGAACATCAAGACCAGCAACAAACAGTTCTTCAAGTAAATCAAAAGTAAGAAGCCAGATAGAGAAGCAATAAGCCCATTAGATGATGGAGGAACAAAAGATGTGCTAAAGGATGACAGGGAGCTTGCAGAGAAGCTGAATGAATTCTTTGCATCTGTCTTCACCCAAGAGGAGGTGAGGAAAATTCCTGCACTTGAACCAAGTTTCTTAGGAGGTGAATCTGAGGAACTAGCGAAGATAGTGGTAGACAAGGAAGAAGTTCTGGCAGCCATTGATAAACTAAATGCTACCAAATCCCCTGGCCCAAATTGCATTCACCCAAGAGTTCTTAAAGAGCTCAAGCATGAAATTGCTGATCTTCTCACTTTAATATGCAACTTATCTCTGAAATCGGCCTCCATCCCTGAAGACTGGAAGTTGTCACCACAATCATCAAGAAAGGATCTAGGGGAGACCCAGGAAATTACAGGCCAGTCAGTTTGACATCTGTTCCTGGTAAATCTGTAGACTCTATAATTAAAGATAACATTATAAAACATGTAGAAAAGCAAGACCTGCTAAGGATGAGTCATCATGGCTTTTGCAGAGGCAAGTCCTGCCTTACAAACTTACTAGAGTTCTTTGGGTGTGTGTACAGGCATGTGGATAAGGGGGAACCAGTGGACATTGTCTACTTGGATTTCCAAAAGGCTTTTAACAAAGTTCCTCACCAGAGACTGTTGAGAATAAGAGGGGAAGTCCTCCTATGGATTAAAAACTGGTTGAGAAACAGGAAGCAAAGGGTGGTTATAAATGGGACATTCTCACAATGGAGAGATGTAGGGAGTGGTGTCCCCCAAGGATCCGTTTTGGGACCAGTGCTCTTTAACCTATTCATAAATGATCTGGAAGTAGGGGTAGGTAGCGTGGTGGCCAAGTTTGCGGATGATACCAGATTAGATAGGGTGGTGAGAACCGCAAAGAATTGCAAAGAGCTCCAAGTGGACCTTGATAAATTAGGTGAGTGGGCTAAGAAATGGCAAATGCAGTTCAATGTAGCAAAATGTAAAGTGATGCACATAGGGGCAAAAAATCCAAACTTCACATATACGCTACAGGGGTCAGTGCTATCAGTCACAGACCAGGAAAGGGATTTGGGCGTCATAGTTGGTAGTTCCATGGGAATGTCAACTCGATGCATGGCAGCTGTGAAAAAGGCAAACTCTATGCTGGGGATAATGAGGAAAGGAATTGATAAGAAAACTGAAAAGATTGTCATGCCCTTATATAAAGCAGTGGTGCGACCGAACTTGGATGTGTTCAGGTCGGCACATTTCAAAAAGGATATCGAAGAGATAGAAAAAGTGCAGAGAAGGGCAACGGGAATGATTGAGGGACTGGAGCACCCTACCTATGAGAAGAGGTTGCAGAGTTTGCAGAATTTGCCAGACAGCTCTTGAGGTAACAAAGGAGGTGAGAGATAGATAATAATAAAAAGGTTATTCTCTGTTCATCTCTATGACTACATGCAGCTGCTATGAGATCCATGGATAATGTTTGAAAGTATTATTGGTTCTGAGGGTTGTTCAATATCATTTGGCTCAAATACATCACAAGGTAAATGCCCAGCACTCAAGAAGAGCAAATATTTTCCTATTTCTTTCAATCCAGTTGGTTCTCTACAAAATGCATAAAATGGAGTCCATATCTTTCCAGTGACATTGGCACAGGCTGGCTGTCAAGGAAGCTAATTCCAACTCTGTTTTCACCTCTCATGATGACTGAAAATGGCATTGGTAAACTGTTCGTCAATATAAACTTTTCTTGCATATACTCAGTTTTCTCAAGATCTCTCGAAGCTGAAGCTCATAGAGCACTGACACTTTCGCCTTGATCTGTAACAAAGCTTATAAGGAGCACCATCCTTCAATTATACCTGATTTTTAGAAAGTTTCATTTTTAAACTTTGCTAAGGCTCCTTGTGAATTGTGCTTTACAATGCAAGCAATGGGTGAGGGGGAACTGCGGTGCTACTGCAGCACAGTCGAACCACCTCTTAAGTGGTTTCAATTGGTGCAGGGATTGCTACCCAATGCATTGCTACCCAATGTGATATGCCACATTAAAATGTGGCATAAGTCCCTGAGTAGTGTAGGGGGCGTTTCCAGGTCACAGCACACTAACTAAAGTTGGCTCCACACCCAGAAACACTCTGAGCAGTGTATGAGGTGTTTCCAGGTCAAAAGCCTCAGGAATGCCTTTACCAATGTCAGCATGAACTCTTGTGATGGAGGAACATTGGCACATGTGGCAGCTTCCAGGTTCAGGTGCATTTGCCCCTTACGCTGGCAAAGTAGGCTTCCATGTCATCGTAACCTTGTGCTACTTCCAAGAATCTTTCGACATCTCCATGGATTGTGTTTGGACATTTTTTCCTCTTAATTCCTTAGCTTCCCAATTGCAGATGGAAGTAAGAGAACTATTGTCACTCTTTCTAGAAATATCTGCTAAAGCAAAAACAATAGCATATTTTGTGACAACAGGTCTTTTTCAGGTCTTATCTTCATATATAGAATTACACAGATTTCAATGGACTAACAAGTATATAACTCCACTTAGGAATTCACTCTGGGTCTTTCTGAACATCCAGATATCAACTCCAGTTCTTATGGATTTAGACCTAATATAATCAGTCATACCAACATACATAAATCACATAATCATATCAATCACATATGTGCTATCATTTGTCAACAACGTCCTTCTGGCGGATATCTAGGTCAAAAATTTTAGTATGTATGCAAAAAAAAAATCCTTCAAAAGCTTGCTGAAAAAGGAAATGGCTGAAATAGAATTCAGCAACAAAATGTATTCCATTCAACTTGGACTTAATTATAATCATTCAGTTCCACTACAGGTGTAAAATTGGCACATAATAACACAGTCAGAAATCTACATTACCATTTATGACCTGATGTGAATTTCTCAAAGCTATTATGTGGCTCACATAAAACAGCCACCGAACAACTATATCTCCTATTCATGGCATTTTGGCACAAAGGTATCTGTCAATTGAAAAATGCATGCATCTGATGGGGCAGGGGGCTCTGTCCATCAAAGTGTATGCCACAATAAATCTGTCTATCTTAATATCACAAGACTATTCTATACCACTTAACTGGTCAAAAATATGAATGGTATTGACATGAACTCTTATTTTCCTGATCTGCCAGCCTTGATAACATGTTAGATTCACCTTAATTGGCAGCACTAATTGAATTCTGAGGCTTCAGTATCTGGCATAATAGAGTGAATTCTCTGAAAACTGGACTTTTGGATTTCAATTGCTCATACACCTAGACAAACTGTGCATATAATCTGATTTAATTAAATAACTATTCCAATCAAAGATTCCAATAAAATGCTCCATTCAAATAAATATTCCAATTACATATAAGGTTTCCAAGTCTGGCATGTAAAATCCTGCAAATTTCAGAGTGGTCTCTAAGGAGGGTAGGGAGCTTAGGAAAGATGTGCTGCCAAAAAATCTCGCCATCAAAGTTGCCATTTCCTCCAGGAGAACTGATCTCTGAAGCATGGAGACCAGCTGCCATTCTTGGAAAACTAAAGGTCCCACCTGGAGGTTGGCAAAATCCTAAATAGGGATCTGGTTTCCTAATACCTGGAATAAATCTGCAGTCTGTTAACAGAAATAAATTCGGATCTATATTCCTGCAGCTGAAATGATGAAGCTGATAAAAGCTTTGTATTGAAACTGATCAATAGCCGATCTTGGTTTATATATCAACCATAACGTTAACCCATACCTTAATTGACACCAATATACTATATGATCATACAAGTCGCATTATGTTTAAAAAAGGAAGCAAAGTGACCATGGTAGAAATACCTTTACTAAACTACCAGTGCAACCCTACTCTAATGTAAGCCCATTCATTTCAATGGGCTTCGACTGGAATACATCTGCATAGGATTACTCTGTTAATGTCAGTGGCTCATGATGGAGGTCTTCAAATTTTTTGAGCTTGTGGGCATCTTTTGGAGTTCTGACACAGGATGACGGGCACAACAGCCAGAGGTGGAGTCAACCACAAAGTGTCAGGGAGAGACATTATGCACAACTCTAATAGTTACTTTTCAGCATGACAGGAAAAAGCTCTCATAAGAAGCCAATAAAAATGAACATATTGTTTAAAAATACTTTCATAACATACTTAACCTTCATTCATACAGTTTTTTTAGTTTATTATAATAAATTCATACAGACATACAGATACCCCTCCCCTCATTCCCATACATTACAACACTCACATTACCTAAATCTGCACAAAGGATCAGCTCTCCAGTGACCACTCAGAAGCCCAGTTGGCCCCACCTGCTTTCTAGAAACACTTGGTGGGTGCCAGGACAGATGTCAGTAAGCATCATGGCACTCATAGGTTGAGAACCCCTGACTTAAGCAAAGGAATTATTCCACTAAGGAAAAATCTCTTTGAATGATCAGCTCCAATCTGGAAATAATTACTGAATTCTATTAGTCAACTATTGGAGAACAGATTACTAATTACTATTATAGTTTTTGCCTTGCTAAATCAAAATGCATGCCCAAGAATACAAAGTTGAAATATGGTCATATCAACTGTTTCAGCAGCATCCATATTTAGGACTAACACTAGTCCACTAAATTCAAAATTATATATTCAGTTATGCCCATTTGAGAAAGTAAAAATCAGTCACAGTTCAGATTACTGAAAACATGCTGAAAATGTTTAGACATTCTCTCATATAATATTCCTCCTTCCTCTTTCATTTCCTATTTATAGTAAGTTTATTCAATACAGTCTACAGACCCAAATACAATATACAAAATATAGAAGTAGACCCGCCCATACCATACACATACACAGCAGAAAAAATATATTCAGTATTCTCATATATCTTTGTTAATTTGTTCACAGGTTCTCAGGCTCTCAGATAAGAACTTAGCAACTGATAGTGATATCTTTGGATTCTTATCCTCTCATAAAAACTTCATATAAAATCAAGATGACTGACTGGGAGCATACTTCAGCTAAGGATAAAGAAGCTATTGTCGCAACATAGAAGAATATGCTCTACTGCATCAATATCCCTTTTGCAGAAGGGGAATAGTCCAGACGTGTAAGTGATGCCTGCAAATCTGCCATAGAGCATTTCAGAGGGATTTGATCTAGATTTAGCAAGAATACTTAGAGACCTGAAGGTTCTTAAAACTACTTGGCAATCTGGAAGGAGCCTCTAAATTCAATTCCAACAGCAAGGACATAGGTAAGGGGGGGGGGTTTCTCGGGTTCAACCCCCCCATTCATGTCCGAAGCTCCGCCCTGCGTTTGTGGGTTTTTAAAATATTTTTAGTGTTTTTCAGTTTTTGGCCTGCAAGGGGCACATTGTTTAGGCTAGCAGCACCAAACTTTCAGGGATTGTATGGGGGATTCTCCTGATGATACTAACCAGGTTTGGTGAGGTTTGGTTCAGGGGGTCCAAAGTTATGGACTCTCAAAGGGGGTGCCCCCATCCTCCATTGTTTCCAATGGGAGCTAATAGGAGATGGGACTACACCTTTGAGGGTCCATAACTTTGGACCCCTTGAACCAAACTTCACCAAACCTGGGTGGTATCATTAGGAGAGTCTCCTAAAGATACCCTAAAAGTTTGGTGCTGCTAGCTTAACAATTGCACCCCTGACAGCAGGCACCCCCCAAATTTCCCCAGATTCTCCTTTTAAATCCACCCCCTTCGGCATGGATTTAAAGGGAGAATCTGAGGTCCTCAGTTCAGAAGAAGAAGAAGAGTTTGGATTTATATCCCCCCCTTTCTCTCCTGTAGGAGACTCAAAGGAGCTTACAATCTCCTTGACCTTCCCCCCTCACAACAAACACCTCAGAGCAGGGAATCAAACCCGGTTCCTCCAGATTAGAATGCACCTGCTCTTAACCACTACACCACATTGAAAGTGATGCTGTTTCACGGTGGGAGATAATCCACCCCAAACAGCATCACTTTCAATGTTTAACTGGGGACCCCAGATTCTCCCTTTAAGGTGGATTTAAAATGAGAATTTGGGCTCTCTAGTTTAAACACCATTGAAAGTGATGCTGTTTGGGGGTGGATTCCAGCATCACAACGGCTTCCAGCGGGGGGGGGGGGGGCAAAACTCAGATTTTGCACCAGGCTCCATTTTCCCTCTATGCCTCTGCCCAGAGGGGAGGGCAGAAGGAACTGCCAGCTGCCGGCTGGGAGCCCAGCTGGTGGGGTGCAGGGGAGGGCAGGGCAGGAGAGTCTGCCATCCCCGGTCTTGGAGAGCTGCTTTTATAAGCGCTAGCCTGGGGGCGGGGCTTGGTAAGGCGTGGCCATGCCCTAGGGGCAGGTGGGGGTGTGGCCCCACCCCCGAACCCCCCCATAAAAAATTTATACCTACGTCCCTGTCCATCAGTAATGTTTGATTTCTGCAAAAACAATTCAACATAACAGAGTACACTGCCTATTTGGAGATCTGATATTTATGTCTGATATTATGAAAAGTGTGTGCTTTCCCTTCCAACACTCCTGTTCAATTAGATTGTGTCCCACTGATTTCACACTGCAATACTAAAAAGGTACTATAGCTGACAATGCATGTTATATATTTGCATTTTGCCTGCCTATATTCTGTATATTTTTATGCTTTTCAGTTATTAATTAGTGGCTTTATCTTCAAGTGCACTTTAGAATATTGCGCTTCTTCAGGACCGCTCCATATCAAGAAGCTATTTGCTGCCTGCAGTAGAAACACTAAAATGCTAAATAAATTACCAATGTCATGGTCCTCCCATACTCAGACTTTCACACAAACGTGTACATACAGAAGTGAAAAGAATGGTATGGATAAATCAGATCTTACCTGGAATAAGCTGACCCATTAACTGATGGAACCAGGACAGGCTGAGTACAGCTACCACGACAGTAAAAGAATAATGTTTCCATTTCATGTTGCTTCTGTTCTTGCATCACACCAGCCCAACAACAAGTTATGCAAATATTATCTGTACAATGTGGGAAAAAGAAAAATGAAATGACACATTACATTTTCACAGTTAGGAAAATATTTAAAATATTCCCTGCTCAGTCTCTTCACATAACACAACCTCTTTACGCCTATAACAAAACCCAACAAACTGAAGGTGTTTTCAGAATAAATATTCTAGATGTTGTTGTTAAATTCCTGCGCTGCTTCCCCTCTTGTGGACTCAGAGCAATTTCTAACAGACAATTTCTAACAGTAATAGACAAATAAGATTAAACAATTTAAAAAACATACAGCATAATGAGTGTTAAAAAGGACTTTCTATATAAACCCTGTCTTGGGCTTGGCTTAGGCTGAGTGCAACAAGGATACTTCCTGGTAAGCTCTACATGCCATGACCTCTGGCTCTCAGCCTGCCTGCCTGATCTTCTGCCTGTGCCTTGACATCAGACTGCCTTGACCATGTTCTTGCCTGCTGCCTGCCCTGTCTCTGGACTGTTTGGACTATGCTTTCACTTGAAGCTTGAGGCCTGTCTTGACTACACTTCACTTGCTGCTCACCTGGATTCTGGTCTTTCTGGCCATGTCCTAGCTAGGACCAGCCAGCAGCACACATACCGGGGGGGGGGGGCACAGAGCTCCACAGTGTCTGAACCCAAAAGTGTGGGTGGCTGAGGCATCCGTCTGGCACAGAATTGCCTGCCAGTGGGAGGGGGAGCATTCCACAGATAGGTGGAGCTGGCTGCAGGTGGCTTCCATTGGATTTCAGCTCTTAAGTGCCACCAGAGACAGTCCTGAACTTGTGCCATGAAAATCATGGCACAAGTTCATTTATTCTATGGCATTTCCTGGGGGTAGAGAGATTTCATTATTTTCCTCCTACCCGTGCTGTTGGAAAAGCCTTCCTCAGCCGCCATGCTCTTCCACCTCATCTGAATTGGGCTGCCCATGTGTCTGTAGAAAGTGCTTTCAAGTTACAGACAACATGGCAATCCTAGCAAGGGGGTTTCAAGGCAAGTGAAAAGCAGATGTGGCTTTGCTTGCCACTGCCTTCCTCTGCAGAGTTTTCCTGGGTGGTTTCCCTTTCAGGAACTAACCATGTTAGCTTTCAGGAACTAACCATGTCAGCTTCTGCTGAAACTAGGCTATATCATGCTGCTTCCCTCAAATACACTATAATGACATATTTCTGTGGAAGTGGAGGAAAATCCTAAATTATCACAGGCAAAGTAAAATTCCAACATCTCTGAACTTTATAGAAAGTGTTCTCCTACACAACTCTGCTTTATAAAAATACCCTCCTGAATACTTGTCGTATACATTCTTGATTTTGTTCTTGTTTTATTGTGTTATGACTATGTTTTGTTTTTTCAGCTTTTTAATTATAAGCAATTTTACATATAATTTTAAGGAAAGGCTACCATAGAAGTATCCTCAACCAACAAGCAACGGAAACATACCCAGAATAGTGACACACGCAGAGACACAACAAATAGCCTCTTCCGAGGACAGGTCATTTCTGTTATGCATTTCAACATCAGAAACGACTAAAGGATATAATTTTATTTGTTTATTTGTGTTGTGCCCATCATTTTCACAAAGGCTCACGGTAGATTACACTTAGTGAATCAGTGAAATCAACAAAATGGGACACTCAATAAACAATGTATTACGACTATAGAAGTCTGGAACCACCAGAAAGAACTGAAGTATTAAATGACACATTAAGCTGTGCAAAAATTACAAAATAGAATCTTACTTATAGTAAGCTTGTGAATCATGTTTGTTTGTTTGTTTATTATATTTTAGACTGCCCTCCCCAGAAGTCTCAGGGCAGTGTACAACAGGTATTAATACAATAAAAACCTATACAACAATAATTTACATTTCACAGTTAAAACAACCAGTATGGCGACTTTACCCTCCCAACCCTAACCCCAACACCACCCACGGGAGGCCTAGATGACATGAGGGTCTGATGGTCATCCCGGCTGGCCAAAAGCCTGGCGGAACAGGTCCATTTTGCAGGCCCTGCCAGGCTATGAAAATACATCCTATCCCCTCAGAATTCCTGCCATAAATCCCCCTTCCCTGATTCCTTCAGAATGTGAGAACAGCACAACAGAAAGAAGGATGATTGGGAGTTGAGCATCTCAAGATCAATGCAGTGATAATATTCAGCAACCTGCCGCCACCCCCTGCTGGGAAGGCGCTAGGGTCGCTTCCAGTTAGCTACAGTTACTAGCAGCAAAGGAAAGCGAAAGAACAGAGACAGATTCATTAACATATCAGAAAGTGAAGACAGCTTCCCCCTCTCCACAGCCAGGTGTCCTTGCACCTAAGCCCCACTCTTTGACAGCAGGATAGCACATCCTGGCACCATTAGACCTATGCTAACACAGTACAGGGCTTACTAGGAATTTATTCCCTTCCTGAAAGTTTGCCTATCATTTTGGATATCTTATCAGCTATGGTAATTGATAGGGTTGCCAAGGAGCATAGGAATGGCCAGGAAGGATGGGAGGTTGTCAGCTCTCCCTGCCCACCATTTCACTGTCTGAATAAGTGTCTCATTGATATCATGATAAGGCTGGACCTACTATTTGAGCTCCCCTACTGAGATCTTTTTGCTACCTGCTTTAACTCTGAAAAAAAATCTTGATGGAAAACTTAACTTAGGTTCAGTATGTGTGTTAAATTATATCCATAACTACTTACTTGTGTGCAACCAACTGAGAGTATTACTATGGGATGAGATCTTGATGCATAATAACAATGGTTGCCTACCTCAGGCTGTCAATTGCTAATACAATCATAAATGCAGGAATAGGATTATCCCACTTGGACTATACTGAATCAGATTAAAATGAAAAAAGTGTAATGAGAAATAGCAGCTTTTACCAGCTTACCACTGTTTTATTCCATAAAGTTTCTTTTGAAGTGTGGTAATTAGAGATGGTCATGCCTGAAAAGCTTCATGGGCATAAAAAGAATCACCAGAATTCAGCTGGAGCAATAATGACTTAAAAGTCAATGGTAAATTAAAACAACACAAGGCCTAAGAAGAATAAAAGTCCACAGCTAATACAGGAAATAAAAGAACATACTTTGGGTCTTTCCTGCTTAGCTTTGTTGTTATACTACAAAGCTATGAAGTCAAAGATTTTTCTGGTATAGCTGGAATGTTCTGCTTGGCTTTGTTGTTATACTACACAGCTATGATTGTTCCTGGAGAACCGAGTTTGATTCCCCACTCCTCCACTTAAGCAATACAGTCTTATCTGGTGCACCAGATTTATTTCTGAATTCCTAAATTCCTGCTGAGTGACCTTGGGCTAGTCATAGTTTGTTCAGAACTCTCCCAACCTCAGCTACTTCACAAGTTGTCTGTTGTGCGGAGAGGAATGGAAAGGAGTTTGCAAGCCTCTTTGAGTCTCCCTACAGGAGAGAAAGGGGGATATGTCCAGGGACAGAACTACCTCCCAGCACCCAACAGCCTGCTCCACCCCCTCTTCTCAAAAAATTTCCTCCCAGGGACCCTAAAGTACCCCATAACTGGCAGCCCTGTCCCTGGATTTACCAAAAGTTACAGGGACCTCCAAGAAGCCAGAAGGTGGAAGAAGCTGCAGAGAATTGGCAGGAGGGTTTAACCAGCAACACCACACCACTACAGTTCCAGGTAACAGAGTGGAGGCAGCACAGCCCTGGCTAAGATGCAATCAGTAGTTCTTTGTAGCCTTAGAGTGTGGGACAGGGCCAACACAGCCCCAGCCAGGCTGCAATTAAGGAGGAGGGTCAGGGAAGCTGAAGAGCCAGTACCAGGCCAGCAGGACTCGACAGACTGTTTGCCAGCCACTAGCAGGCTAGAGCAGGGAGCTTCCAGGAGGGAGAGAACCTCCTGTGAGGGATAATAGGGAGGCAGGGCAAGGAGGATGTTGGTGTAGCGCATGGACTCAGGATTGAAGGAGTGCTGCTAACTGCCTGATGGAGGTTAACAGCCTATGAATAGAAGCCAGAGTGGTATCTTGTCTTATTTTAGAAGGGTAGCCAGGTTCCTAAGAGGCCAAGGTGGCCTACCTTGCAGGGGTAGTCGGCAGTGGGGCATTCACAGGGTATAAATCCAAACTTTTCTTTTTCTTTTCTCCCTTCTCATAATCCTTCCACCGGAACTATTGATTCAAGAACCAGGGGTTTTGACTCTGTCCTCGGCTATCCCCAATGATAAGCTGGGAATCTGAGGAATTTCACATTGCCAGAAACTGTCCTGTTCCAGTCTCAAGAAGAAGGTCTCCCTAATAATGGTCTCACGCAGATGAAGATTACTTGCACTACGATATGCAAGGGAGGCATTCCCCCTACAGGAACTATGTCAATTCCGCAGGGCCTACAAGACATGGCTCTTCCACCAGGCTTTTTCCAACTAGCCCAGGGGTAGGGAACCTGCGGCTCCCCAGATGTTCAGGAACTACAATTTCCATCAGCCTCTGTCAGCATGGCCAATTGGCCATGCTGGTAGGGGCTGATGGGAATTGTAGTTCCTGAACATCTGGAGAGCCGCAGGTTCCCTATCCCTGAACTAGCCAGTTGGATTGATTGAACACAGTATAACATCTTTTGGTCTCTGAGAGGAGGGGGATGAAGGAAAGGTGGATGGTGAGATGGATGAACTTATGTTGATTATCATCTCTGCTATTTTTAAATTGTTGATTAGGATTTATATTTTTAATGTGAATGTTTATAAAATGTTTTAAACTGGTTGGAATCCGCCCAGAGCCCTTCAGAGATTGGGCGGAATGTAAACAAACAAACTAACAAACAAACAGACAGACAGACAGACAGACAGACATTATACAGGGACAAAGGCAGACCGGGAGCCCCCTGAGTGGACCAATCTTCTCTTTCCCCTCACCTTATCCAAAGCTGAAGAGTTTCTTCTGGGACAAACCAAAGGTGCAGGATCAGAACTGAAGCTTGGATTAGACAAAGAAACACATACCATAGGTAGACTGAGTTGTTTTGGGTTCCAGTCTTACTCAGGGTACAAGAAAGGGTATCTGTTTGCTATACAATTCCTCAGCCAAACTCTATTTTCTAATAGTTCAATGTCTTCTAATAGTTCAATGTCTCAATACTCATACAGTATTCTGGACAGCTTCCTACTAAGGGAGTTTCTAACTTTTCAGAGCTTTGTTGCTCTTTGTGGCTCTTTTCTATTCTTTTGTGGATCTTTTGGCTTAACCTTGGCTACCTGCTTTGTTTTTTGTTTTGTTATCAAGTCATATCTGATTTATGTTGAACACACACACACCCTCCTTCCCCACAGGGTTTTCAAGGCAAGAGGTTTTCAGAGGTGGTTTGTCTTTGCCAGCCTCTGGTTCATGACTAAGGTATTCCTTGGAGGTCTCTCATCCAAATACCTACCAGGGTTGACCCTGTTTAGCTTCTGAGATCTGAAACCCGTATAACTCCAGGGCTGACTGGAAAAGTACAGATTGGAACATACATAAGTCCAATCACCAGCAAAGCATGAGTTGAGTGTCCTTGTTGTATAGCTTTGAAGTTGATGTTAATCTCAAATGCCATGCCAAGCACAACTGTGCAGTGCTGCTTATGCTTTGGGGTCTCATCAGAACATCTCAAAGTCATGTTTGAAGATGATGCCTCCCATAAAAAGTTATATGTTTATGCATGAATTTATCCCATCAGGACCATTCAGCTGCCTTCCCTTTTAGTTGTTAACCTGGAGATGCATGTAGAAATAGTGTATTTTAATAAGCCCCGAGACACAGCTTTTGCATATACTAAAGTTATGAAAAATTATTTTCATAGACATGGGGGTGGATTCTCATAAAACAGTATAAGAATACACACATGCATTTACATTTGCTTTGAAACACCTCAGCAGCCACAGATGGTTAACAGGATTTGAAGTTATAGTCTGAAATTCTAACCATTGTACCACACTAGCTTTTGTTGAACATTAGACCTAGGTGAGGCATTCAAGTCATGTTGGATCAAATGACACTAATGAATCATCCCTGAAGACCAAAACAGTCCTGAAAAAGGCCGTTCTTGCCTCCCTACTAACAGCTACTGAGGACATATTTTTAGACTTTCCTGCAAACCTGGGTTGCTTTTCATGTCTGTCAAAAGATCCATGGAGGCCCTTCAAAGATCCAGCTGCCAGATTTAAATATCCTCAGATTTGGTCCACTTTGCTATTAAAATATACACACAGGAACCTGAAAGAAACTTGAGGGGTAGTAATCCCATTGGGCCCACCATTTCCTATTCCCCCTTCCATTGTAGTAACAACTACTGTCATTCCTTCTCTGTTTCTGTTTCTGTTTCTGTTTCTCTTGCTCTTTTTCATTTCAACTATGGCTGCTGTCACCTTTCCCCCTCCCCCAATTACTGTAATTCCTTCTTCCTCTGTCTCTTTTTTCCCCCATGTCACCCATTCCCTTCACTTTCATTTATTCACTCCTGCTCTTCCTCTCCCACACCCAGCTGCCTGCCTCCATTACATTCCAGAGTTCATGGAGAAATGGGTGGTGGCGGCTCCTCGCCTTTTACCTCCCCAGCCTCCTCCCTATCAGTACCTATCATTCTCTGGAGGGCCATTATCTTCCTGTGCTTTATTCTTGCCCTGTAACTGCTTCAGCTCTCACTGCAGATGGCGGTACTCCCCCCTGTCCACCTTGTCCCAGTGCTGCAAACTCCCCAGGCTTCTCCCAAACACTGTCTCTGTTCACTGAAGCTGGTGGCCTCTCCCCTGCCTTGTTGCTGTGATCTCACTACCTCCCCAGACTCACCCAACCCTACATCTCTGTCTTTGGAAGTTGCTGCACCACACTTTCTTCAGCTTCACAGGGAATACCTTCTTCCAGCTTGAACTCTTCCCTGCCACCTCCCCCATCCACAGCAGGTTCTCAGTTGGTCCATGACTGCCTTTTGACATCCCTGGAAGCTGCAGCAGGTCTTGCTCTTCTACTAACACCCATGGTTTCTCCCAGCCTGGTTATCTTTTTCTTCAGCCAGACTATCAGAAGTGACTATTGTCTACAACACTGTTTGAATTGCATGACTGACATTTCTATGCAAGTATAAACAAAATATTCTATTTTTTTAGGTTCTGTCCTATCATCAGCCATTTTAAACTTACAGATTTTTCTGCAAGCCTGGCAGGGGGAGGGGGATGTTCATTCCACATGGCCAAATCCGCAGATATAGATATCCACAGATCTTGCTATTAGAATATATTATATAACTGACCTTGACAACATAAGGCAATGTACTTGGAGCCTGAGCCAAGCTCCCATGGACCCATGGGGCCCAGTTCAAAGTATACATTATCTCACTCTATCCAGCCTGGCTTGCATCTTCATGCAACCATGTGGACTGGCTATCAGTATGCAAATTATACCTCTTTACACTATAATTCTTGCTCTAAGTTTCAACAGTTTAAAACACTGATACACTATAATTATAAACATCCTTTGTCTCACAATGCGTGACTGACTTTGTAAATGAATAAGAAATAAAGTTTGACAGGACACTGACTAATTAAGACCATTTCAAAGATCAGGCACACTCAGCAAAGTGAATAAATAGCTTTGCCAAAAAATATTTTCATTTGCCTGTTACAGCCCCAGTAACCCTGTTAGCCAATCTGTGGCATTTTGCCAACTTTGCAAAGCATTCATTAACCAAATGTAGTGTCCCTTTCATTAAATCATTCATTTTTCCTAGATAAGTCTACAAAACAGCAGAGATGGGAAGTACACTGGCTGCTGACATTCAAAAGGGTGAGATCTAATGTGAAGGCTAAACTCCACAAGAACTCTTAGTACAAACAAATATAGGTGTCACACAATACATTTTCCAGTCATGCTGCAAAACATTCACAACTGAACAGTCACAGAGCTGTCCCTCAAAATGCATACCAAGAACTGAGAAGTATAAAAGACAGGCAATTTTGAACATGTGAATTGCAATGTTCGGGGGCATTAGTATCTGATAGAACTGACATTTCTATGATGTTTGATCATTTCATCTTAGCAAGTTGATGAAAATTGGTAGCAATTTGTTCCTGATCTGATACTACTCTTGGACACCCACTTCCTTTACACTTCAGATCATAGAACTACATCACTCCATTGTAACCATAATCCCTAAATTTATTTGGAATAAACTAGATTTATTATAAAAGGCATCAAGAAGAAAGTGCTCCCATGACATGGATTTGTTCAAAGATACAATGTAGCGTTTGCTCACTTTGCTATACAGGGAAAAACAGAACATTCAGTAGAATTTAAACTGTATGGCAAAATGCTACAGAAATCAATTGCCACTGCATCATCTAATACAGGAGGAGAAAGAGACCACTTTAGGATTATTAGAGCAGATACACAGCACTTTGCTAAAGCATACCTAATTCCTATCGTATTATGTTGCATACTGTCTGTTCTGCTTTTATTTGAAATAAAATAAAAAGCAGCATCAAATGTTGCAACAGGGCCCCACCGCCACAATAGCAGGGGTGGGGGCAGAGCCAACATTAATCAGTTCCCTCTCAGGCTTTGCTGGGCGTTCGCTGGTGGGCACTGTCTGAGATGTATAAGAGTGAGCCTATAGTGATGTCAGTGACTATATAATCAAAAGATGGTGCCGTAGAATGTAGAAGTATGGAAACCTGTGTGTTTCCAGAATTTCAGCCTTTCATTATTGGATCCTATTTAGCAGATGTCAAAGAAAGGATTTAAACCTCTCACCCTTGGTGCGGTTCACTGAAAACAATCTGACACCAAGCACAAGCCCTGATACCCACTACTGTAGTAAAGAGAGTGCTTGGGTAGGGGGACAGAAAGAAACAGTGATGAGGTAGGAAGCAAAAACAGAAAGTGATGTGGTGGAGCAGACAGAAAGAGAGTGATGAGGTGGAGGGGCATGGATAGAGTGAGAGTGATAGGCAGGGGAAGGGAGAATATGAGAAGTAGTATGGATAGAGAATCATGAGGCTGGGGAGGAAGGAAGGAAGAGAAAGAGTGATGAGTAAGGTTTGGAAAACCACAACAGATTCTGCAAAATTTTATTACAGGACCTCAGTTATTCATTACATAAACTTGCTTGTTTTTATTCACAGTCTGTTCTTTCTGTTCACAAATTTGTCTTGATCTCTTTTCCTTTTATACTTCCCATGTTCTTCTTCTCTTAACCTTCTTAATATATAACTGTATATTCCAACTCCATTTTTCTGGTTTCCTGTCCATGTTATCGTAGTTCTCTCTACCCCTTCTGACTTGGTTCTGCCCTCTAACTAGCCACAACCTTTTCTGATCAACATTAAAATCCCATGCAGAAGGTGTTTAAATCTTTCTGGAATGTTGTCTGTTTGATTCTTCACATAGTACTATAGGAAAGAATTACAGAGGCCTGTATCTATCCTTCCTTCCTTCCTTCCTTCCTTCCTTCCTTCCTTCCTTCCTTCCTTCCTTCCTTCCTTCCTTCCTTCCTTCCTTCCTTCCTTCCTTATTTTCTTTCCTTTTAAACATTTCATCTATGAATTTGCAGGTAAAGACTTTTTGCTGTTTTATGGTTTGTACTCTATCAAGATTAAAGGACAAAAACAATCCCATGTTAGAAAGATGTCAAAGTTTCATGCTGTGGGATTTACTATTAAAATTCCACTAGTTTTAGAAATGCTTTACTTATGATGATGTACAGTATGAGAGCCATAATAAGAAAAGCTTTTAACAAGGATAGTTCCTAAGAGCTGTTTCATACACCCCCATAATGCTCACTACATGTAACCACTGCCTTTCCAGATCCAGTTTCAGCATCTGTGAAGACTTCCTGCAACATGTAAATACTTTTAATTTATTTTCTACAAAAGAGTAAAAAATAGAATCCTTTTTTACTAAACTATCTACATTTGAATCTGAGAGATTTTGTATAGAAATGGACAATACTTTTCCCAGTGTAGGCATTTTAAGGACATTTAGCTACGAACAGTTGCTGTGCTTTTCGACATCCTCAGCAGGAGAGACAGAGAGAGAGAGAGAGAAGATTCAATTTTCAAAGATAATTGTGTCAGATAACTGTTTTATCCTTTACGGAGAGAATCTTATAAATACCTAATTACCAGCCAAATAATTTCAATGCCACACAGCTGGGCCTGACAGGATACTATCAGGAATTAAAAATGTGCCCCAGAGTCAGTGATGGACAGTGAACATTCTTACTGACACAGCTGACAAGATGTATTTTCTGTGGAAAATACAGAACAAGATTGAAACAATAGCTTTATTTTCAACATCAACATTGTTCCCAAGTGGTGAAAATTCTTATCAGCCGCTGCAAAGTGAAGCAAATAAACAAACAAAACACCTCCATTACCAAAGAGAGAAGCAAACAGTTATGGTAAAAAGCCTACTTCCTCCACAGACATGTTGCACCGCTCTTAAATACATACTTTCACCTTGGACAAAGAAACACTTTCCCTCCTTTCTGGTCTTTATAGCTCCTAGTCCAGTGTTAAAACTTACACTGGAACTGTTGGAGCAGCAGGAATTCACAATTACGCTACTTAAAATCTTTGCATAGAATTTTCAGTCCCAGAAGTTGCATGATTTTATGGTAATGGCTATGGAAAAGAACCCCACTCTCACCCAAACTGATATGAGCTGCTGTCCTCAGTCACAAAGTGTTCTGCAGCAGCCTAAAGATGAATAAATTTATTAAAGCGCTTCTGTGACCCAGAGTCCGCTTCACCAGCCTTTCTCTTTTGTAGCCAATGAACTTCTTTATTCATGTTTGGAATATGTTCTTACTGATTTTTCCTATCTGAGGTTTCAACAAATGCTCAGGAATCAGTCAGTCCATCTACCACAGGAAAGAAATGAAGGAGTTAATTTTATGTTGTGGGCTGTTACGCATGTTACATTTTTGTTCATTATACTGCCATGTAACATTTTCCCCCACATTCTGAATCTGTTTGACTTCATCCTAGGCTCAGTTTGGGCTCTCTCCATGTTTTCCCTGGGTTTTCCATGAACTTAAATGGTGATCTTTTCATATAAAGTACTAGCAGACTGGCTTGACCCACTATGAATAATGCTTTTTCCAAATCTGTTGTCTGAAAATTCACACTCCTGGCTATGCACTGCAAGAATCTGTGCCCTGTACCAGCCCACCTGTTTCCTCCTCTTTCCCCCCTTACTGCAACCTTTTTTTCTGCTTTTTTTTTCTTTTTTGGCTACACAAAGCTCAAGCACCATTTCCTCAATAATAGTGGGAAGGCTATGAGAAATTAACAATCAGATGTTCATTTGCAGCATTGTAACATTGTAAGCAGGATGGATGATCCCCCCTCCTCAAATCATACCTCCCTTCTCATATGTATACTGCCACATGGTTTTCACATTACACATAAAATGACTCTTCTCCCTTCAAGGAATTAGCAATAGCGTGTTCATATGCTGACATTTCTTTTAAAGTATATGTGCGCTTAAGACTTTCAGAGTTGTGTATGCTTGGCATTGCACAAGGATCAGGGAGAGGGAGAGAGAGAGAAAGAGAGAGAAAGAGAGAGAGAGAGAGAGAGAGAGAGAGAGAGAGAGATGGGCCCTTGGAAAGAAGATGCAGTCAAGGCAACAAGAGTGGCAGCCTCCAGGCAAGCAGTGTGGAGAACTAGTGCAAAAGCCCAGAATGCAAGGGAAAGCTGCTTTTTGCAAGGCTTTGATCAACTCTGGAATAATTGGCACAAAGGGATGCAGGGGGGGGGGATGTGTGAAATCCTTTGCATTAAGGTGCTGCCTGCCCCAGCATTTCCAAGAAGATGTCAATTCAAGGGCACCAGCTGAAAGTTGCTGGAGACCTGCTAAAACCTTATGGTGCATTTGGCAACGGATTTTCATTGAAATTCTAATATGGCATTTAAATCCCACTCCCTACCATCACTTTTAATTTATTGCTAGGGCCCATCTTTGCTTGTGCACATGCACAAAAAGGGAAGGGGGCTTTTTTATGCCACCAATGACATGATGTTTTCAGTGATGCCCAAGGCAAAGGACATTTGCATGAGGATGCTTGAACATATGCAGAACAAGAAAAAAATAATATACTGCAGCATGGATAAATAGGAAAATGAAGATGTAGAACATCAGTCTTGAAACTTGCTGATAGATCACATAAAAATCAGGAGAAAGAGCTGCCTGCAGAACAGGCCAATTTTGAGATCGCTGTTTCAAAGCTCATTTGAGCTGCTATCCAGGGTCCTGAATGAGGTTGCCTATTTGAAACTATCACCAGCAGAACTAGTGATTGAAGCACAATACATTTAGCAAAAGAACAGGACACATTACCTTCTAAATGACACAACTGAACAGTTTCTATCTTTCTAGCAGATGGAAGAATTTGATATGCTACCAAATGAACTTACATGTATTTTTTTCCTTTTAAATCATGTATCCTACTCTGAAATGAAGGCTTTTGGTAATTAGCAGCACTATCTGCAACATAATTGCTTGCATTTACATATAAATTAAGCCAACTATATCAACACATTCTTTTCAATAGTTTATTTACTTTGTTTTTGGCAGTTTATTTACTTTGTTTTTGACTTAGTTATATAGTATTTATGGGTCTTCTGTGCAAGAAACAGGGAAAAAGTAGAAAACTAAGATTAAAAATCTGAACAAAGGGAAAAAAATTGCAGAAGCATCACAACATAATTTAAACATCATTCCCTGTTACAGAAATTGTTATTGTAACTATGACAGTTTGTTCATCAAAAATAAACAAATTTGTTTAGCAGTTGTTAGTTGTTCAGGGTTGCCCGTGGAGGAGCACCATGTTTTTCAGGAAACATTTGAATTCAGACCTGGAAGTCAAATGTCTAGAATTTTATATTTTAGCACGGCTAGAAACAGTTTTGCTTTAATGCAGTAATGGAGTACAACAAGCAACCAGGAAGTGCACACGTAACTCTTATATCAAAAAAAGATAGTACTCTTTATTTTTCCCTCCCTTAGAGAAGAACAACTAATAACTAAGCACAACAAGGAGATGAAATACCTATGCTGAACACTTATCACGATATTTAATTTTGTCACTTTCACATGATATTTCCAAACGGATAGCAGGCTCCCAGACACATGATATTTCCAAACTGATAGCAGGCTCCCAGACATCATGTAACAGAAGTTGGAATAGAGTATGTAGGTTCCTGATGAATGACTGGGAGCCTTGAAAAAGTAGAATACCTTATATATGGAGAATCTTGTACCCATGCAGTACTACATGTACAGGCTATGTTCAGACCTTCAGATGAACATATGCATACTGGAAACAAGAAGCATGTATGATTATACTCCCCCCCCACACACACACACACACACAACACTAAAATAGCAATGGAAGAAACTCCACAAGGGACCTTTATGTATGAGCTGAATTCTTTAACCCCTGCTAATGTTTTTGATAACAAATACCACTAAAATTACCATTTTTCATGTCACCCATTCCCAGCAACTCTATAAAAATAAACTTGGAAATCCTTCAGCTTTCAACTAAATTTTCATGGTTTAGTCTTTTGCTAATACTCTCTGAGAGACCTCTTTTTTTCATTTATTTCAAGGCAACTTCCCATCTAATTCTTATCTATGCTGGCTATAATCTTGTTATCAAAGTCACTCCTGAGTCCTGACACATAATCTAAATTTTATCTATTGCCAAACCAGCTTTAGTATCATAATTTCCTTTTCTATTTTCCATACCCATATGACTGATCATTCCAATAGCTGTCTTTCATCTTTGAACCAAGGTCGAATTAATTTCTTTCACAATTTGTTCCCAGTCTCCTAACATTATATTATCTACTGATAACAAGCTGATTCACATTTTATTCACGATTTTAGAACCAATGTTAAAACTAACATTTCACAGACTAGGCACTGGCTTTCCCTTTCTTATCAAATTCTGTAATGTATATTGATAGCATGACAATGGGGGGGGGACCTCACAAGGTGTCTATTGTGGGGAGAGGAAGGGAAACAGAGTTTGTAAGCCACCTTGAGACTTCTTACAGGAGAGAAAGGTGGGGTATAAATCCAAACTCTTCTTCTAATCTTGATCTTTTGTCCAGCAGGGCAACAGCATGGTGCAACATCAGCAAACTAATTTGTAAGTGGAAGTCAGTTCAGCTGAATGGAAAGAAATAATACTATGTGGACCACCTAGTTATCAGTGGCGACATTAAGCATGCATAGCTGAAGGGGACAGAAACATTGTCAGTCTGATTTATACACAATACATTAAGATATTCTCCATTTATTGCTGAATTGCTGTCATGTTTCCTGGGAGACCCATAGAGAAGAAAAAACACAATGCATGATTCAACGGTTCGGTCAGAGCGACTATAATCACATAACTCGTTTAGTACTACGACCATTTACAATCACTAGAGAGCTGGTCTAAGACTTTGTGCAGGCATTTACAAACATCTAATAATAATTAACTTTTATTAATGCAAAAGCTCAGGTGAATTTTTTTGTATTTAAGCAGTCCAAGACAGCCTCAGAACATTTTCAATTAACAGGATTAGGTGTCTTAAATTAGGTGGAAGGTTAAGCTCCTTATCCAGCAAATGTCCACAGGCCGCTCAATTTTTCATGGAAAAATTCCTCCTGGATTCAGCACATAACCATAAATTCCATTTAACACAGCCAGAATAAGGAGGGGCTAAAAACCATTCATGTAGCTGTAGCAAATCATTTGTTATTAAAATGAATATCATTAACTATTCAATTCTGTCTTTTGCAGAGTATGGTACACCTAAACCTACTCTGCATAGAATTTGAACAATTACCATTTGTCTACACAAACAGTATGCTGTTATGTCTGGGAACTCAAAAACATTTCCTTTATTACCAAGCAACATTAATAAAATTGACATATCTAGGGTTAGGATTTATACTGTTGTATCTGGGAAAGCAGGGGGACACTCATATGAAGCCTTTACACATAAATTTCCCAACTCTGCCATGGAACTCTAAATCTATACATGAAACCATTCATGGGTGATATCTGGGAGAAAAAGGCAAAAGAAAACCTTTAGTTAATTTTTATTGCATGTAGCAGCAAAGCAAGAAAGAGAAACATTTAAATCACAATAAAGTCAAAAGTTACACAAGAAGCAGTGGAAAACAAATGCTAATTAGTGAAAGTGTTCACAATTAGTAAGTTATGTTCATCTATAGCTAATATAAGCAGAACCCACTGATGGATGTATATGTGGTGCCCCAAAACAGAAAAAACAGAAAAAGGTATTGATAATAATACCTTGAATTGAGTCCAAGAGCTGATTGGTAACCAATAGACCTGCTGCCAGAAGGTTTTTAATGTTTTTCATTATACCTGCTAGTAATTGAGCTGCTGCATTTCCTACCAACTTTTCAAGTTGGTTTCAAGGGGAAGTGTGTGCAGAGTGCATTATGGTAGATTAAGCCTAGATGGCATGGATCAGGCAAATTGCTGTATTAGTTAAGAGTTTAAGGATTGTATTGGATCCAGAATTATCACTGGAGAAGCAATCCAATGTTTCTGTGAAATAAATAAACTGAATCAGTGAATGTCAAATGGATCCCATTGAAAGTGGAGAGCACAGATAATGATTCTATGGATTGATCCATAAGCATAAGCATAAGCATAAGCATTTTATTGTCATTGTGCACGCACAACGAAATTTACAGCAGCATTCCTCGATGCACACAATTTCAGACTCATACAATTTCAGACTCATGCAATTTCAGACTCATACATCATCATCCTCCACCCATCCCTACATAGCCCCAAATACATCAATATGAAGCAGCGGAGTTTAGCATAGCCACAGCTCTAGAGTAGAAGCTGTCTCTAAGCCTCTTTGTCCTAGTTCTGAGGGCCCTGTATCGTCTGCCAGATGGTAGCAGTTTAAAAAGAGAGTGTGCTGGATGAGACGGGTCCCTTAGAATATTTTGGGCTTTATTTAGACTTCGGGCATTATAGATTTCTTCCAAGGAGGGGAGAGGGCAGCCGATAATCCTTTGTGCAGTATTGATCACCCTTTGGAGCGCCTTCCTATTCGCCACTGTGCAACTGGAGAACCATACACAGATGCAGTAGGTTAGGACGCTCTCTATAGCACAGCGGTAAAAGGACACCAGAAGTTTTCCATCTAGTTGTTGCTTCCTTAAAAGTCTCAGAAAGTACAGTCTTTGCTGGGCTTTCTTAACCACCGCGGTAGTCTGTACTCCCCAGGTCAAATCCTCTTTAATCATAACGCCCAGGAATTTAAAACTAGCCACCCGCTCCACTTGATCTCCATTTATAGTCAAGGGCTGAATTTCTGAGCTATTCCTTCTATAGTCCACTATGAGCTCCTTTGTCTTGTTAGTGTTAAGAACCAGGTTATTTTCCCTGCACCATGAGAGCAGTCGGTCCACTTCATTCCGATAGGCAGACTCATCCCCTCCAGAGATGAGCCCCACCACCGTTGTGTCATCAGCAAATTTGATAATGGTGTTACTATGATAGACAGGAGTACAATCATATGTATAAAGGGTGAACAGTAAAGGGCTCAACACACAGCCCTGTGGCGTTCCCATATTTAGAGTAAGAACTGAGGAAACCCGATTTCCCAGTCTAACCCTCTGGGAACGTCCAGACAAGAAGTCCCTAATCCACAAACAGATTGAATGTGAGAGTCCAAGATCCACAAGTTTTGTCACCAGTCTTTGTGGCGAGATTGTATTAAATGCGGAACTAAAGTCCGCAAAGAGCATTCGCACATAATTCCCCTGCTGTTCCAGATGCGTCAAAGCTGTGTGGAGGCTAATGGCAATGGCGTCCTCCGTAGATCTATTAGTCCGATATGCGAACTGATGTTTATCAAATGTATCTGGAAGGCAAGAACTAATATGCCTATGGACCAGTTTTTCAAAACACTTCATGATGATGGGGGTGAGTGCCACTGGTCTATAATCCTGAAGATTGTCAGCAGGAAATCTCTTTGGTAGTGGAACAATGGTGGAAGCTTTCAAACAAGATGGAATGGTGGACTGGGATAAAGATCGATTAAAGATCCCAGTAAAAACACCAGCCAGTTGGTTAGCGCATTCCTTTAACACCCGACCGGGAATACCATCCGGTCCAGCAGCCTTCCTTGGATTCACAGCCCTCAAAACTTGCCTCACCTCATGTTCCTCCACAGTGAGGTGTGAGCTGCAATCACCTGGTGGCTGTGTGTCATCTCCTTCTGATAGACCTGTTTCAAAGCGGGCAAAAAAGTGATTTAGCTCCTCCGCCAGAGAAGAATCCCCATCCACAGAAATGTCATTGTTTGGTTTATGGTTGGTAATTTGTTGAATTCCCTGCCACACCTGCCTCATGTTGTTATTATTAAAATAATCTTCAATTTTTCTCTTATAACTCATCTTGGCTTGTCGAATGCCTCTCTTGAGACTGGCTCTCGCCGCACTATACTTTGCCTCATCACCAGATCTGAAAGCAATATTCCTGTCATGCAAAAGTCGCTGAACCTCCCTTGTCATCCAGGGTTTATGGTTGGAGTAAATCCGGATGCGCTTATACACAGTAAGAGTGTCTGTGCAGTGGGTGATATAACTCAGAACAGCAGTGGTATACTCCTCCAGATCTGGGTGGTAGAAAACATCCCAATTTGTTGTCTCAAAACAATCTTGAAGTAGTTTAGAGGCATCATCAGGCCAGGATTTTACAGTCTTTATTACAGGCAACACCCGCCTCCCAAGTGGAATATATGCTGGTGCCAGAAACAGTGATCCAAGGTAGAGTCCTCCTATATCTCTGGCTGCATAGGCCCCAGGAGTAACAACTGTCAAAGTGCTACTCTTGCCAAAGAGCTGTTCAAGCAAGCAGCAAGATAAAATGCTAATGGTTCTCCCACTCTTTCCTCTGCTACTATTATGTGGCACTAGCTGTGTAACAATGGACACTTGGTATCAGGGCTGCCTAAATGTCCTTTGTGAATCTGAACAGTCTTTTACCTTGAGCTTATTTCCATTTAAATATATATGCAAAAATAGACTGAATCAGGGTGCTACCAACTCCTGATTCATTATCAGAACAGAGATATTTATTACACCATTTCACTGTATGACTTAACTCAAAGGATTAATTGCTCTTCTGCACATAGCAAGCATCTACTGATGGATTGTGAATCTTGGTGAATAGGTGCATAAGTTTCAATTGCCAGAATGTAATCCATACCAGAGTGGCTGGGTGGAAGTTTCAGTTATCTTCCACAGAAATTATGGCTAAAATCTGGTAAGTTCACTATTTATTAATATACAGAACATTTTTTCCAAAGCAAATTAGGTGGAGAAGTCTGTGATTCCCAAGTCTTTAACTAACAAGTGCCTACAAACACACAACCCCCTAAGAGCAGCTAGACAAGCAGTAAAGAGAGAAACCTTGCATCTTTCAGTTAAAACCCAAAGTAGCTTTTGTTCAAAGCAGCCCTGTCTAGAGTTTAACCTTCAACTTGGAGACGGTGTATCCTATTAGAATATCTTTTTACTTGTGTGCAAAGATCTCCAAAAGGTCCTAAAGCTTTAGCAGTTTTGCACAGGAGTGGTCCTGTCTTGGTGCAACATCGAGCTTTAGAAACATATACTTTTCAAATTTGGGGGACACTTACTCCAAAGCTTCTCCAAAGCTCAATGCAAATGAGAATTATCCATATCCAAGCTCAATGAGAACAGACCCTACATACTCACTACATCATCATGATGCCAGCATTCTACTCTGATAGTATTAACCAATCCAATAGAACCGAACAACTCAAAAATTCAAAATTGGCACACTGACCTGGATTTGTATGTAGACATCATTTACAATAATTCAAAGCAACATTTACTCAAAGTTATTTTTTCATTATTATTGCACATATATAAATCCACTTACACTAATGCTAACCTTATTCTAATCTACTATAATGAGAAAATTAAAGTGCATAATATATATAAAGTGCCAGTGTCAATAAATCACATCAAAATACAATTTCATCATTTCGTTCAATATATAATGACAAGGTCCATATGTGACTTTAAACTAATGAGTTCCAAAATTTTCTTAGTATGTCCATATTTTGTATGGTTTCAAAATGGAACTACACAAATTTTCACCAACTGTATTGACAAACAGTCATTCACAAGTCCATATGAGACCACACTGTTCAATTCCAACAGAAATTTTATATCTCTATTTTTTTGTAATTCCCAAATTGAACTTCACAACAGAGCTGATATCTCCTGTGCCTTGAGTCCATTCATAGATGGTACATGGAAAAATGAGAATCCTGTATAGAATCGCACCACGCGTCTGAATGCGTTTTCAAAGGTATCTTCCTCAGTATACCGATTCTCATGAGATACATGGGTCCATTAAATTCACAGGTACTAGTAACACTCAGAGTATAAATTACTTGGACACCACCATCTACTTTGGGCAAAACAACCAAATATGTTTTGCCCCTTTTCATAAAATTACAGAGAGAAACACAGTGCTATGCTATTCTTCCCACCATCCTAAGAATTGCGGGATAATCTTCCATATAGCCAATTGGTTAGGGCTAAAAGAAATTCCACAAACCCCTTACCATTTTAAAAAAGAGGCTGAGAGAATAGTCAACCAGTTCTCTGAAAAAGGATACCCCCAAAATGTGATAAATAGATCTTTGGACAGAATAAGACAGGTACCTAGAAAGGGCTTATTACAATATAAGCCCAGGATGGATAATAAACGAATCACATGGGCATTAGATTACACAACACAGGCTAGCCAGATCAGATCCATCATAAATAAATATTGGTTTATTGTGGCAGACATACCTGGATGCAGACTGCCACCAATAATTGGATATAGACACACGGGCAATCTACGCCAGACATTGATAAGATCGGACATAAGAAAACCTTATCAAATAACGCCTATCTAACGTGGCCACTTCAAATGTGGCCATTGCTCCATGTGTGACAGATCACTTAATACTAAAAATATTACAGATCCTAACACTAGAAGAACATGGCCCATCAGACATTTTTCCAACTGTAACACTAACCAATGTGTTTATTTGATAACATGCAGTTGTAATCTCATGTACGTGGGAATGACATTGCGAAATCTCCGGACCAGACTCTTAGAACACGCCAGTAACATCAGATTAAATAAAGAGGAGGCTCCTATGGTTAGCCACTTTAAAGAGAAACAACACACGGAGAAGGATTTTTCCTTCTTGGTACTTTATCATATTCCCTCAACAAACAAGGACATCAGACGGATTCTTTTGCAGAAAGAGGCAAAGTGGATATACACGTTACAATCAGACCATACAGGTCTTAATAGGGAAATTGACTGGACCTTTTTTTTTATGAATGAAAGAGGGATCCCTTTAACTTTTGCTCTAGACCTATATGGGAACAGGTGCAGATGATTAATGGGTGATGTATATATCTGAGCTTTTTTCCTGCTTGTATAAGATGATCTCTAGGGGAAAGATGACACTGTAGAAGAATGTTGTAAGTATGTTTAACACTTTGGGTTAAATTTGATTATTAATACGAACATAGGTATGAATAACAACAACCTTGCGTTGTAGAACCCCAGGATGAAATCAAGCTATTGAGAATCGGTATACGGAGGAAGATACCTTCGAAAACGCCTTCAGACGCGTGGTGTGATTCTATACAGGATTCTCATTTTACCATGTACCATCTATGAATGGACTCAAGGCACAGGAGATATCAGCTCTGTTGTGAAGTTCAATTTGGGAATTACAAAAAAATAGAGATATAAAATTTCTGTTGGAATTGAACAGTGTGGTCTCATATGGACTTGTGAATGACTGTTTGTCAATACAAACCATTGGAAAGTCTCATTATTTTAGGTTTTAGAATCATGTCAAGAATTGGAGGAGGTTGTTCAGTGGTTTTGAATCTTTGACACTTGGTTATTGCTATTGTCTAATGCCAGATGTTACATCCAGGACTTCCCAATGGATATCATGCATTAAATAGTTGTTTAGATATGGTATAGTTCCACTGCGATGGTTAAATAACTTCCTATTTGCATGGCTTTCGATGATGCAGAAATATAGAACTGCAAAATTCTGAAAATAAAAGAATTGCCTGCTACCACAAATATTGTTTAGAGATATATCATAGAATCACAGAGTTGGAAGAGACCACAAAGGCCATGAAGTCCAACCCCCTTCCATGCAGGAACACACAATCAAAGCACTATATGTTCAGGATGAAAACTAATTAAGGCTTAATTACTAGTTAGGCATATCCACAATTAACATAACATCCCTATAATCCCAAAACAGTTATTGTAGGACCAGACTTTTAAAGAGGCTAGACAGCTGTGTGTCCCATTTCATTAATTTCACTGGGGATTAAGTTGTAAGAAATGACTTTACTCGTGCACTTATCCAATGAGAAAAAGTATTCTGTCACTGTCATTACTATAGGATTATTTTTTCATACAGTATAAACCACTGGTTATTTTAGCATCTTGGTCAAGACTGCATGTGAAATTATCAGTAAATCACTTACAAATAATTATTTGGTATGTCAGATCAGTTGCTGTGATTTGAAGTTTTCCTAGTGGTAAAAGTAAATATGTTAAGCACAAGCCTATTCATACTGGGCATATTGCCCTGATGAATTCATTGACACCAGGGGCGATTCCGCATGGTCCAAATATCCCGGATTGAGCAAGGGAAATATCCAGGTTTGGCCAACAAGTTTGCACAGTTCCCGATCTTAAAGTGAGTTTGTCCCATGATATTTCTCTCAGTTTGTCAAAAAACTGCTAAAATGGTGATCCCCCCCCCCCCAAATCGCACTTTGAATCTGCTTCCGTGTGAATGCCACGGGAGCAAAACCGATTTATTTTCCCACCCTGCTGCCTGACCTCCCTGCCTTACATCATATCAGTTTCATTTCTGCTGAGTTGTACCCGGCCTTTCCAAAAGATTCTCCAAGCAAATCGTCTGCCCTTTGACAGCTCTTCCAAGAGCCAGGCAAAGTAGTCCATGTGGGAAAGCATGAAGCTCCCTCTGTTTCTGCTCATTCTCACCAAGCACCACTCACTAGCCGAGCCCAGCCCTGTAGCTCTGGGCTCACATTCCCTACAGGATCCTGGGAGGGCTAGAGAAGCTTTTCTGGGAGCCAGGCAAGTGAGCCCATGTGGGAAAGCACGAGCACTTGCCCTGTTCCCATTCGCTCTCGCCAAGCACCACTTGCTAGCCAAGCCACAGCCCAGACAGCCCAGCCCCATAGCCTCATGTTCTCAATGTGGGTCCTAGGGGGAGGGGGGAAAGTGCCTGCCTGGCAGTATGCTTTCACTCCGTGACAGCCCCAAAAACCAGTCAAATGTTCAGCATTACAGTGCATATCCAAGTGAGTGAGGTGGAGTGTCTGCGATGCATTATGGTTTCTTGCACACCTTTAAATGTGGATGGGACGTAATACTCTGCCCAGTATTGGTCAAAAGTTTTTACTTTGTACAGCACAACGTGTTTGCTGTGTTGATCACTGAACTGGCTCCTTTACAAAGCTAGAGAAAAGTGAGGGGGATGTCCCGCGTGGTTTTCCCGCGGTTGCTGTGGATACACCAATCAAAAGCATTGCCTCGGGAGGGGAAGAGCCAATCAGAATGCAGCGCACCAAAGACATTTGAGCATGTGTGATGCATCTGCATTGTAAAAATAAAAAAGCCTGGCTCGTGCAAAATAAATCAAAATATTTCCTCCCGGTCTTAACTCAATTCCTTCACAGAAACAGGCACCCATGCAGAGGGAGAAACCAGGATAAAATAGATCTGGATTTTTTAACACTGAATGGTCAATGATAAAGTATCTGCTCTGCATACAGAAGAAATCAAACCCCAGAAATCAAACCCCAGTTAAAATGATTAGGTTTTGTGTTGTGAAAACCCTATGCACAAGACCCTGAAGAGTCACTGCCAGTCAGATTAGATGATACTGACCTTAAGAGACCAATGGTCAGACTCAGCATAAGGCAGCTTCATCTACTAGTACAGGGGAGCATCTGCAGAAAAAGTGTAATATGAATAATCTGCTTTGTGCAGAATAACAGAAAAGCTGTGGTGTTCTGTATCAACTACAGTTTCTGATTTGTCCCATAATTCTACAATTAGTTAACCCTTTTCAAATACTACTTACTTCTAAAATAAATCAGAATGAATTTTTATGGCTGCAAAAAGTAGCATTTTAATAAGTTTATATTAGAAATAGCTTATCAGATGTCAAAATACATGAGCTTCTCTAGCTGGCAAAATACATGAGTTTCTCTAGCTGCTTCTATTCCATATTTCAGTTTTATACCTATGAAACAGAAATGAAAGCCTTAGAGTGCTGGGTGGGAATGGAAAATAAGACTAAGAAACTTCAGCAGAAAATAACAATGCAAATACATTGAATACTATCACTCATTACTCAAATTAAGCCTCCTAAAACTGAATATCTGTTCAGTAAAGAAGCTGTGAACTTAGATTTTGGAACCATGACTAATCTGATTGGCTTCACTTAGGTTATCAGGTACATTCATGAATAAAGCTACAAATTCAGGATGGATCAAAGCATAAAAAAAGGAGTCATGGCCATGAGAAAGTAATCTCAGCAGAAAGAATAATATAGAAACCATTTTGCTTTTTCCAACAAAAATGACTTTTTAAAACACCTAGCTGTTCTTTTAACAGTCAATGCAAGCTAGTATAATCAGGGAAAATCACTTCACCTTAAGGGTTTTACAATGTCACTGCAAACACTGTCCAAAGTATCTTTTTTTAAAAAATACATTGCTGAAATTATATCTAAAGATGTTTATTATCTCTTAATGTGTACCAATGGCACATGTTACTGCAATCCAAACATTAATAGGAAAACATTTTTCCAATTACTGAACAGACTCCCTACAGTGTTTCAAGCTGCTTTATGACATTTAAAACTCTGTAAATAATGAGAATTAAAAAAGCTGAAAAATCATTGTTTCTTCCCAACAATTTGAAAGAAACCGGATTTATTATAAGCACATTTTCATAGCAGTTGGATAAAATCTTTTAAACACTTTTATCTTGAAAACTGGTGATTTTAATGGTGCCAGGGGATAAATAACCATAAAATATAACATTAGTGAATCTGAGTATTATTCTGTGCAGACACAATAAGATATCACTACTCCTTGTCATTTGTTCCTCTACATTTATCAATCAATTACCATTGCAGTCAACATTATCTTTCACAATGCTATATTTATTTGTTATTTCTTTCTACCTAGTTAGAAAAAAAACTTTAGGGATAAACAAAGTCTAAAACAGTTAGACTTAATAATGCAGCAATCTTTTTTGTTGGCATAGCAGCTTAGGAATTAAATGTTTTACACCACTAAATTATTTCATTTTTTAATGGCTAAGATTTGGCCATTATTTGACAAATATATAAATCATATTGATATTTTTAATTTATCCCAGAACTAACTTGTGAAAATTTAAATATAAACCTTCAAGACTTATTCACAAACACACTTGGAAAGTACAATAAGAAATATTAATGGACGATTAATAGAGACAAGCTGGAACTTTTCACTATCACAAGCATTCCATGAAGTTTCCATTACTTGCAAAAACAACTGCATCTTCATTTGTTTAGCCCTCACCTGCCTTAATTACAATCATTACATATAGTAGTTGATTAGCTGCGTAGTATTATGGGGTCCTACAGTTCAGTGCCTGTTCTCAGATGAGGTTGATTCATTCATGTGGCAAAGTCAGGAAAGAGGATGGTGCAGAAGCATGCATGATTTCATATGTAATAGAGTATAAGAGCACTGAAAATAGGGAAAGAACCAAATCCAGATGGATACATCAAAAAATATTTTAAAATATTTGGAGAAATTTTGATCTCAAAATTAGTGAAAATAATGAATTCAGTTCTAAAAGGATATAAAATACCCCAAATGTGGAAAGAAACCAATCTATTTCTAATCCCAAAAGAAGACTCAGACTACATGGAGGTGAAACATTGTAGACATATCTCTCTGTTGAACTTAGACTATAAAATAGTTGTGGCAATTCTGGCCAATTGATTAATCAGCGCATTACAAAATTATATTCATGAAGACCAGGCCAGGTTCTTACCCAAATAGCAAATAAAAGATAACATCTGAATTGTGCTAAATATTATAAAATACTTAGAACATCATTCAGAAAAACCAATGGCTATGATTTTTCTAGATGCAGAAAAGGTCTTCGATACTGCTAGCAGGAGATTCATGAAAAAAGTTTTACAACATATGGGAATTGAAGGACATTATCAACAGGAAGTGAAAGCTATTTATTCCACCCAAAAGGAAACAATAGTAATTAATATCATTTACTATACAGAAAGGAACCAGAAAAGGACCCCCCTATTCCTTATTATTCATAGCAACTTTAGAAGTTCTTAGTAGAAATTTCTTAATTTTGGAGTGGTGTCCAAAACTTCTTAATTTCGGAGTGGTGTCTGAAAGTAGGCAAGGTTGGCACTCCCCTTGTTCAGGAGGGAAGAGGTCCTAGCGGCCTGTGCAATATGCATACTTTTACGCATGGTCACTTACTTGGTGACACCTAACCAAGTTTTACTTCTGGGGAACTACAGGTATTAAAGAAAGATCTCTCCCTTAGCATATGCATTACAGCCCTAGCTATATATCAGGTGACATGCTTCACCCAATGAAATCATTGCCCCTAATTAGCACAACTACTGGAATGTTATCTCATCTACCGCAGGTGCCTCCAGTTACAAGCTATTGTAGGAATGTGGAGCCGATTATCTCTTGCCTAAATACTAAGAAATACACACGTTGCACTCTGGCTGTATCCAATCTTATATATTGATCTTACATTTAAGTAATCAACTTAACACTTCTATTTGTATTTACATTTCCTCCATTTTACTGACAGAGTTCTTCAAGATAAAGTATCAGTCTTCCAACATTTATAACTAAACATAAATAACCACTCAGTCCATTCAATTCCTGCCAATTATTTTTTCAGAGACAAAGCTTCAGTTTCATATAGTCCATATTCCAATTCTGCAGGTTCTACATAAAAACGTTTCGCGCATAGAGAACGTTTTTCGTGCATCTTCCTCAGTATGTTAGTATGTCCGATTATCTCCTAACAATTCAGGTGACCTTGGGAAGGCAGAAGCCTGACTCTTAAAGTTGTCTCTGCTAAAATGAAACAGAGAAAGACCAATTTTACTTTTTAGAAATCCAGAGGCGTAGCTGGGCCAAACTGCACCTGGTGCACAGTCTATATTTTCCGCCCCCTCCCCTCAGTGCCCCTCCCCGCGCCACCCCCCTTCCCCTCTTACCTTAGTTCCTTTCCTTTTCCTAGGACTTTTTCAGGCTGAAAAAAAGCCTATTCACAGCTCAGGCTTAAAAACGGCCTAATGGGAACTATACTTCCCAGGAGACCTTGTGAGCCCCAAGGTCTCCTGGGAAATGTAGTTCTTCAGGCCATTTTTAGCCTATACTTTAGCCTGTGCATTTAGAGGTATAAGAATATTTATAAGTGGATATACACTTTCACATATGGATGGATTACTTAGATGAATATTGATACTTGTTATTGGTGTTTAAGCTACAAAAAACACAAATTAATGATATCAATGCAGCATTCATTTATTTATTTATTAGATTTATATTCCCCCCTTCCCAACAGGACTCAGGGCGGCAAACGTGCAACATCAATGTGCAACATCAAATAGTTTTATTTAGTGGTCAAAGCTGAAGGTGGAATAGAAGGGAGACTTTCCAAAGGTGACCATAAATAAAAGGGAAGGGAATATATCTTCTGGGTAAAGAATTCCTAATCCAGTTAGTATGGGAATTATATATACAGGTAAATTACCAGTCTAGTGTATTAGTGTTCTGCCATAGTAACCTCAGGCGGGAGATTTATGTGAACTGGGTAGTTTAAAAAGTGTCAAAGCTGTATATGTACTCTGTGAAAGAGTACCAGTCTGTTAGAACCCATCTTAAAGAAAATAACCTCTCATAACATCTAAGCAACTGAAGAAACTTATAAAGCTTAAAGTAAAGAACCTCACATAACATCTAATCAACAGAAGAAACTTATAAAGTTTAAGAACTTTATAGATTAAGAACTGTGCCTGTGCCCAATACTGAAATTGGTATATAGTTATCGCTTGCCTGATTTCCATCCATTTGAAAATCTCCTGATCCCATCTCGTTTGTTCAATCAATATTATTTTTGTTTGACAAACTTTCCTCACATCTCCAGCGCCTTGAAAAGGGAGATTTGCCTTAAGGGGAAACAGGTGCCTTTCCTTTACCTTTCTGGAGTTCCTAAGGTTGAGCTGATAGGCTTTAAACCCTTTATATGCTACCATCAAAACAGCTCAGTTATTGAAAAGGCAGGAAAACCGGCCCAGCAGTTAGGAGGCTGCCAGAGCCTACCACAAATAGTTAGGAGGGTGAAAAGAGCTGCCACAGCATGCATCACAAAATTTCTGTGAAGTTTCAGAATTAAAACCACATTAGTATTCAAAATGCACGCAGTTATTTCTACAAGACTTGTTAGCGGATGGTAGGATTTACTGCCAGAATACTAAGGGCCTGTTTGAATTCCAAAATGTGCTATTTTTCTCATTTCTATATGCTAAAATACTCTGCAGCTGATATCAGAAATGCAAAATCCTTGTGTTAACAGAATGTAAAATATTCTTCACTGTCTTAAGATTGACTAATTGAATTGCCATTGATAAAGTGTCACTGAAAGAGACACCACGGGTAAAACATGCGTTTGCTGCAAATGACCTGTCATTACAGCCACGGGTAATGTTCATGTCTGGACTGAAAACACTGTACCTCCTAGCAATATTCTCAACAGGAGTTAAAACAGCAGAGATGGTGAAAAGTCAGTGTACTTGAGCCACTAGAGAATTATGCCTCAGGTGCTATGTTAATTTACTTGCTGGCATACATTAATTGAAACCAATCAATAAAGTCTGTGATGCAGGCTAGGAAATATAGCTGAAGTAATTGACTGCCACATTTATTCATGTTTGAAATTCAGAAAAGTGGAATAATATAGTGAAAGCTTTTTCATTTGTGTCAATATAGATAATACAATGATATCACAACTGGTCTTCCATTACCAATCATCCAAGTTTGGATTCTTTTTCTTTCTTTTTCCTTTTAAACCATAGTGTTATAACTTTTCCCAAAAAGTTTTGAAATTCAAATAATTTAAAAAAATTACTTTTGTTTTAGTTTGCACATTTTATATTCCAAACCAACTTTATGTTGCAAGTAATATCTAACTTATTTTATTGTGTAACAATGTAAAGCCTAATAAAAGAAATTACAAGAACAAAAAGAGTAATTGTAACCAATATATCAAAATAAAAGAAACATAAATACTACATTAAGAGTGTTGAAGAAATCACACTGAAAGTCAACTTTGCCTTGTCAGTGTTAAGTCTGCCCACTTTTAATGCATCACAGTGAAATAAAAATAGTTTCCCCAAATACACTGGAACAGCTTTTAATGAATGTATATTATACCTTGCCAGAACTAATAAAATTCAATTATGTGTTATTTGAAGCACTAGAAAAACGTCAGAATATTAATATCTCCTTAACCCTTTCTCCACACATAGCTCTACAAATAACTGTGTTGTCAAGATACATGTTATTTGGACTTTTGAAGATGTCAGGCATAACACTTACAGAAATCATTCAGTTTTCTTTAAAAAGAAAGACTGAAGGAAGATTTTTTTTAAATTGTGATATAATAATTTGACCAAAGAATAATTTAGCCAGCAAATTAATTCCTGTGGCTGAGTGTTTATAACTGAGCTGACATAATATATTAATTAAAAATAAATTCTTCGTTATAAATTCCTCCAACTTCTTTTTAAAAACTTGCTACTCTCGGAGCGTTTCTGCACGACCGGGAGAAACCCCCATGACAGCAGTTGTTCGTCTTGAGCAGGCGAAGGGGAGAACGACGAGCGACGAAGAGCGGCTCCGCACGGAGCCGCCTCTGCGCCCTCCCCCTCCCCACTCACGGTGTCCTCCTCGTCGCCTGCGGGGCGTCACAGCCCATGCGGCTGCCCTCCAGTGTGGGCGGGGCTGCGACGCCCCGCGAAGCGGCGAGGAGGACACCGTAATTGAAGGCGGTGACGGGAGACAGCGTCTTCCCGGTGGCCTTGATTCGCACACCATGCGCAGGGAAGACATCCACTCCCCAACAACAACCCTTTAAAGGAGTTGTTGTTTAGAAGCGATGACGCTACCCTGAGGGGAGGGATGAACAGTCAGGTCGCCCGCTGCTCGGTTTACGCTTGGCGTAAGTAAACGGCAGCCTGGGGGCGCCTTTTTTGGCGCCCCCAGGCCGTCATAAATGGGCCGTGCGGAAGCGGCCTCAGGCAAATATTTGTTCTTGGTTTATCTGTCTTGAATACTTGCCCATTTTTAAAAAATAGCATAAGATATTTTACAATACTAAGACAGTACAACAACTGCTATCACTCATCATAACTAATTATTCTCATAGTATTGCAAGATTTAAGATGGAAGCATTAGAACAGAATATTGGACTTATCATGATTGTTCCTTCAACTGAGAAGTAATGCACAGCATCCTTAACTGTTGAGTGATATCGCCCATGAGGATAGAAGGCTCAGAGAAAGCACAGTTACCAATGACCACTGACAGGAAGTATTCCACCCTTCCTTTAGCCATCTAAAGATGGGCAGAGCACAAGAACTACTTGAAACCAATACAACACACAAATTAACCATTAGAAAATTTGGATAAAGATTAATTATTGTCTCGACCACAGAAACATAAACCTGATCCAAGATTCAGCAGTAGGCAGTAAGCAGTTTTGGAAAAGATAGACTGGAATACAGTGAGGATAAACTAATGACATTCCAATCAGCTGACAAAGATCATTACAAGATTTCTTGGTTGGAATCATGATTTCCCTCTTAAAGTACAATGGACAAGGAACAATCATGACAATTTCAGTGGTTCATTCTCGCTCATAGCTGGAAGCTAGACTCACTAGACTGATAGAACATCTAAAATTAGGGTTCTTATCTGTGGAGGGGTTGACTGCTAAGCAAAAAAGGGCTATAACCAGTGGTGGGATTCAGCAGGTTCGCACCACTTCGACAGAACCGGTTGTTAAAATGGTGCTTGTATACAACCAGTTGTTAAATTATTTGAATCCCACCACCAGAACCGGTTGCTAAATTATTTGAATCCCACCACTGGCTATAACCACCTGTTGAGGAATACCTTGGGTGCTTTCCTCCCTTTTATGAAGGAGTGCAATGCTCCAGACAGACTATGAATCTGGCAGTCCTGTGTTTACAGATGTGCAAGGCCCTATTCAAGTTTTTGATGTGTCAGTCCTTTTACTGTTTGGGAGTGATCATAGGCAGAAATCAATAAGCTTGTCCTCATAAACCCTATAAAAAGATAATTAATTTTCAGGACAAAGGTAGTTCTTAAAATTACTGTATCCTTATAAAACATACACATATCTTAACTAACTGGAGACTATCCATACAGAGATGACAGAAATCAGAAAAAAAGCATTTAGGAATCATTGTTCTAACAGGCTTCTCAAAGAGGACAAAAGAAAGCTTGAAGAACAATACATGGCAAGTCTTTTCTATCTCCCATTGGCAACTAACCTCTGAAAAAAAGGCTGATCTTTGAATATATATATGTGTGTTTATCTGAAATATTTGTACACTGTCTTCCCACTTACAAATGCTCTGCTGAAACCTCCATCAGCATGTGTCACTTATTAAGCAGGAAGTAAGGGGTGAGGCATCTGGATCCATTTCCATCTTATCCAACAAATGATTTGTATTATGAAACAGTTCACTCAGAAGTCAATGTGCTTGGATAACTCAGCCAATTGCACTACAACCTTAGAAATGTACAAACAGCTTTTTGCTATCATAATTTGTTGTATCATAGTAAAACTGTTGAATTTTGTTATCGTCTATGCACTTAAAGGACTGAAGTAGTAAGACAGATAGATGTGTATTAACCCCCAAATAAGTTGTTACCTTCCAAGTATAGCTCTCTATATGGAAAAAAAAATTCTGACTAAATATTTCTAGCCATTTTTTCCCATAAAACCTCAACAAATATGTATCTAGCTTACAGAACCAATAATCTCTCAGCATTTGCTGCTCAAACATGGTGAGATTATTCACCATCTCTCAAGTTACATTATACTAAAAGGTCTGTAGAAAGAGTATTTATGTCAGTAAAATAAGTCACTAATGTTGTCATGGGACTTGAAAAAATGCAGACACCATAATCAGAGAAATTACTAGTCAAAATATTTACAGCAACTTTTTAGGAATGTCCATTACTTAATTTACTAAATGAACATCTGACCCAAAAGTCCATCTATAAATAGCATAAGTGTCCCTAATCTAAGAATTATGACTTATATCTGAGAGGGTCGTAAGCTTTTATTCTGTTACCCGTTGCCTGGTTTTGGTTTCCCAGATAGTGGCAACAGAAGGAAAATGACACAACAATTAGATGCCTGACAGGAATTTTGCCTACCCAAAACATTTAGTTGATATTCCTACGCCAGTGGAGGTGTTTCTGCATTGCCACTTTCTATAAACATTTCACCTTCTTACTCACTTTAAAATGAATGTCTTGTTCTTATTCTATGTATCAGCATAAACTCAACGCAATTATGTCATTCTTTGGTCTGTGTGCCAGAGGCGTAGCTGGGCCATACTGCGCCTGGTGCACATTCTGTGTTTTCCGCCCCCTGTGGGGCGCCCTGCCATTCTTACCTTAGTTCAGCCTGAAAGTGCAGGCTGGGAAAAGCAGCCTGTTCACTTGAGGCTGAAAACAACCTGGTGGGAACTACACTTCCCAGGAGACCTTGAGGCTAAACTAAGGTAAATGTGGAGGGTGGGTGAGATTTCCTGCCCCACAGGTGTACGCCTAGTGCAATATGCTACCACATACAATACTATCAACCACATCTTTGCATAATAAGTTCCACCCAAACACTTACTGATTTGTTTCCCACCCTGGGACATGGACAATATTTACCCCAAACATTTCCTTCTCTCTGGACACAGTGTGTAACAGACTTCCCTCTTTGTTAATACCTCTGAAGATGCCAGCCACAGATGCAGGCGAAATGTTAGGAACAAGATCCACCAGACCACAGCCACAAAACCCACCAGAACCAGTAGAATCCGGCCGTGAAAGTCTTCGACAATACAGAGAAAAATGAGTTAAAGGTACTCCCTTTTGTTAAGGATGGCTTGCTTTGGAAGAAGTTATCGCAAACAGGACTAGTGTGTGATGAGATTTTTACATAGCCAATCAACCATGCTAAAGGTGGTTATAATGTGCAAGATGCTGAGAATTGACTTGTAGAACAGATTTACCTGAATAGATAGTGGCAGTCCCAAATAATAATGTCTGTTGGTTAGACATTACCCATTATTTAGACAATGGAGAACCTTGCAGGAGGTATTACATTTCCCCCTCTTTTACTATTTCTTATTTCCCTTTCATGAAAATCCCCATGGGTATTCAGGTATCATTTACAAGCCAAAGTCTGTAAATTACCAAGCTGAAAGAAATTAAATATCTAGAATCTAAGAAGCGCAATGTTTTCAACTCCACATTAGAAGCTGTACATTATATCCTGGAAACAATATGGGACTAAACCACCTTTAACAGAGGATGTGTCAACTGTGATAAATGAACTTGATAAATTAATGCACCTTAACACCAACCCATGCAGCTATTCAGGATCCTCACTGTAAAACAACAACCAACATAAGCACCTTGAAGAGTCCAAATTAGCAATCAGAACTAGGCTAGCCATCTGGGATAAGATGCAAGAATCACAAGCCATTACTGAAGTTGTAACTTTTTTTTCTTGACAGACAGTACAGATTACTAGTAGAAATATAGCTGTACAGGGATAAGAAATCTCAGAGTGTCAACATGTGAGCTGATTAGTAGTGCTAGAGAGTATGATGTTCAAATGTCTGTTAACCATGAAGGTGACTGGGTAGCCATGGACCAGACACAATCTCTTGGCCTATCAGGGATATGAACAAGTCATAAAAACTGACTGAGATTCTGATATACTTAGAATAATCATTTGCAGAAATTCAAGCTTTCATGAGCAGTTAGACACAGGGTCTCAGTTTTAAAAAGTAGCTATAATTGCCAGATTTTTTAAAAAGATGGGCTGTGAATGGTCACTTGATGAAGAATCAACAGGAGAATATTTGGGTGAGTGGAGCATTATCACCTACTGATATCAACAGACCAAACTGCTAAAGGAATAGCAAGAAGTTGGCAACAATAGTTGTGACTGTAGAGGGATTATAGCTCAGAGGGAGATCATGTGCCTTGTATACACAAGGTTCCAGATTCAGTACCAGGCATCTCCAGCTGAAACTGAGCTCAAGTTGCAGGTGCTAGAAAGAAGTGTCTTTCTCTAAGATTCTGGAGAGCTATTGTTAGCCAAGGCAGAAAGTAATGAGCTAGCTGGTCCAATGATTTGTATAATCAGCTTAATAAAAGGCTTGTGGCACTGCTTTTTAAAAATAACACAGGGGTACCAAATCTCGAAGCTGTAGACAATTTAAAAAGCTAACTGCACTTTTGTGTTAGGGCAGCTTTCGATAAAGATGGAACATTCCAGTTAAATGTGCAATAAATAGGCTAAATGGCAAAAAAAAATAACCTGGATTTTTATGAGCAATGTAAACAATTCTAGCAACCTGTAACAAGGAGAGCTGTGCTATTTTAAGTGAGCTTTTGAAGCAGGTGAATCCAGCTGGGTGGCTGTCTTTTTACACTCTTTTGCCTCAAATATACATACAGTTCTAGAGTAACCTTTCACTTCAGGAGTCCTTGTTAAATTCCCTGATCTTACATTTGACTTAGCCCAACAGGGTTTTTTTTTAAGTATTTTCTTATACTGAAAGATATATGTTTAAAAAAACAAAAAATGCACATAAAAATTCTGCAGTGTCATTAAACAGTATCAGTTTCAAGAAATTGAAAAATAATCCCTGGAATCATTACTTCATTGCATTAGCAGTTTAAGACTGCTACAGAAAAATCCCAAAAACATTTTCCTGGGAATAAGCCACACCAAATACACTTCAACGGGATTCTGAATAGAATGACTTAGAACTGCTTTCTAACCCTTTCACTTGTTACTGTAACAGCATTTTGCTCCACTGGCACTAAATAATGATTTAATTATACTAATTAATTATACTAATTGTGGGGTTGGAGCAGTTTACTCTGCTCCGCAGTTGGTGTTGTTAAATGCAAGGTCCATTAATAAAAAGACAGCTGTTCTCCATGACTTTCTCGAGGAACAAGCAGTGGACCTTGCATGCATCACAGAGACCTGGGTGAGGGATGGTGAGACTGTCGCCCTCAATGAACTCACCTCAGCGGGCTCCATGTTTGCCCACCAACCATGGACACAGGGCCAGGGGAGAGATGTGGCAATGGTCATTCGGGATTCAATCTCCTTCTGGATGTCCCCCATCCCATCGATTAAGGGGACAGAGTGTTTAGGCCTCCATTGGGACTCCCCGGAGAGGTTGGCTGTTTTGCTGGTATACTGGTCACCTAGCGCACTGGCAGGCAGGGTTATCTTCAATGTATTGGTTCTAACCTTTAAGGCTATGGTCAGTCTTGGGCCCACATACTTTAAGGACCGACTCTCCCCATATTGCCCTAGCAAGTTCCTCCGTTCATTGGGTGGGAACCTCTTGGAAATTCCTGGCCCTAAAGTGATCTGGCTGGCCTTCACATGGGCCAGGGTCTTCTCAGTCCTGGTTCCTACCTGGTGGAACACGGTCCCATTTGAGACCAGGGCTCTGCGGGACCTAAATAGTTTCCGCAGAACCTGTAAGACAGAGCTGTTCCGCTGGGCTTTCCCTGCTGGCCAGCCGGGTCAGTAGTTACATCATTCATTGGCTTCCCAGGGGAGTGGGTACAAAGCTGAGTCTCCATCTGGAGTCTGAGTGGTCAAGTTAGTTTGTTTTAAACTGTTTTATTGTTTTTATCTATTTATTGGAATTTTAATGTATCATCTTGTTATTGTGGCCACCCAGAGCCCTTCAGGGAATGGGTGGGGTAAAAATAAAAATAAAATAATCACTTTGTCTATTTGTTCCATTCAAACTGATATTAACTGCACAAGAGCAGGCAAGGCCTTATCCTGCCCTTTCTAACATTGAGTTCTGGACTCCAAAGGCAAAGTTATCCTATCCTGTCTTGCCAAGTCCTGGTTCTAGTTCTGCTTACTATATTGTCTGGGTGCCACATAACAGATTTTCTCTTCTCATTGAAATCTTGAATACAGAGAACTTTATTTCCAAATAGCATGCATAATATCAGTGGAAAGTGCAAATACCACAGAATTACTTTTGTTATCATGCTATTTGTATCTCTGTGTGAATACTGCCAAAAGCAGAACACATTCACTTTATTTACACAGTGGTCTAGCCAATTAAGATCGTATACCTTGATTGAAAACTTGGGGATTACTTCAGGGTCACTGTTCTCTGTCACAGACATAAAACCAGTTTTGGATTGATACAATTTCTTTCAAACATACAGTACTATCCATTGAGGAAGCAAATAAAGCTAAGCAGCCCACTGTCACATTAAAAAATTCACTTTCTTCTATTTATTATTATTGTTCACACATGCAGCATATTATTTAAAAGCCTGGAGATGACCAGCCGTCTAATTCTATAGCAGCCTCCAAAACAATCTATATCTATAAACGTGAAATACCACTCACTGACTGACTCATCAAAAAAACTCAAAAACCACCAAACCTACAAAGTTGAAATTTGGCACACCAGTTCATTGTGGTTTAGGTGCCCACTAAGAAAGGGTTTTTCAAAATATTCAGTTTTACTTGAGTCATTACACATTTACTGTTTTAACTGCTCATCTCTGGCCATCTACGCAAACATTCTAAGGGCAAACCAGCCCCACAGTCCACAGACATGCTGCATGAACATTCTAAGGGTGACAGTTAAACACCACCAGTTTCAACAAACAGGCTGCAAAAAAGCATGCTGAATGTCACACTGAAGTTAACAGACAGGCTGTGAAAAAGTACTCCTCCACCCACCCTCATGTTAACAACACCGCTACAGCCAAATACAATCAAAACAGATTACAAACCGCACTATCACCTTGGACTACTAAAAATTTGTCGGGTTTTGCATATGGACATCAGCAGCGGTGGGATCCAAAAATTTTAATAACAGGTTCCGATGGTGGTGGGATTCAAACAGTGGCGGCGGCGCACACACTCACCTCCAGTCCCTATTGGGCAGGGAGGTTGCTTTAGTAAATCCTTCTCGACACTCAGAAAAAATTAGTAACCACTTCTAGAGAAGTGGTGAGAACTGGTTGGATCCCACCTCTGGACATCAGATTGATTACTGTGCAGACAAGTTTACTGCTCTCAGCCTCCGCTCACCCTGTGCCTGGTGTCGTGCTCTGAAGTGGCGGGATAAGTCCCCAATAATGTGCTGCAGTGGCGGTACAGTCCAGCTCCCTGCCCTTCAACCCTACCCTGAACCTCTTCACAGCCTCCTCACTCATCAGCATCCAATGGCAGAACACTTCCTTTCTGCATCCTGAAAATACAATGGCTGCTTCCACATTACATCTTTTGGAGCCCACTAGGTGAAAGAGAGCAATAACACATTGCATTAGAAAAAGACAACTACAGGAAGCTGCTGCAAAATATGTGAAAACAAACCCATCAGTCCACAGACAGGCTGTGAGAAAATATGCTGCATATCACCCCAAAGTTCACAAACAGGCTGTAAAGAAGTATGTTGAATACCACCCCAAAATTCATAGAGAGCCTGTGATGAAGTATGCATAGCGAAGCACGGGTGCCCTGCTATTATTTCATATGTCTTTGGTATCCCTCTACCGGAAGGATGAGCAGCCTCACTCATTCACTCCAAACATTAGAGCCAATGTCAGATTAAGAAAAAAAAACTCTCACAGGGTCTGAAAACCATCAGTCACACACTGGCAAATGTCTTGGGAGCCCCTTCCTAAAATCCTGTATTTGTGGAAGCCAGTTGTGAACATTCAATGCTTAATTGCTCAGGGGAACACATGTGCATTGGGCAATCTTCATGCATATTGCTTTATCTGACAACTGGGGGGGATTACTGGCTTCTTGAGATACGTACAGATAGTATGATGTGCATTTGTGGTGATGGACTGTCAAACATTGGCTATCATGTTTTTTACCCAGAAGTGTTTTCTTATGAGGCAGGAAGTCACAGCTAAACCGTCAGCCCACCAACAGTCAAAGGGAGGAGGGATGGCAGTGGCATACTGCTAATGGAAACATGGGGTTACCCATGTCCATGAGCGCATGCTGTTTGGTCACGTGGGGGGCACCTTACCCCATGTCCCCATTAGCGGTACACCACTGCCCGCTTCCTTTCTTATCTGAGCGGGCTACCCACTCAGAGGGAGCGGAAGCAGCGAAGGCACCCCTCCATCCGCTTCCCTTCTTCTCTGAGTGGGCCGCTCGCTCAGAGCGAAGGAAAGCAGTGAAGGCACCCCTCCACCCGTTTCCAATGGCAGTGGCATAGTGGTTAAGAGCAGGTCTACTCTGATCTGGAGGAACCAGGGTTGATTCCACACGGTCAATTTAGTGTGTGATACTCACGCAAGAAAACATGGTTTAAGCAAGAATTCCCCACCACTTAAGTGCCAAACATGGATTCATCCTGTTTCTGATATGCACTCCCCCCCCATCCCGCATTTTTTCAGAACCTGCATTGAAGTGCATCTTTTTTCCCAATCATGCTCTAAAATCAGTTCAGTGGGGACAAACAAGACAGATGCAGCTTATTCTTCCTGCCCTTCAAACCTTCCAGCCAATCAGAGCGCAGTGGGCTGTGCGCAGAGCCTTTATTTTGTGCCGCGCTGGGCATGGCTACTAAGGTACATGAATAGGAAGCTACGGTATAATGATTTTGATAAATTATTTATGCGTGGCTCTATTCAAACCTAAAAACGAGAAGAATAACATGAATTTTCAATCAGGGGCAGTATAGTGTTCCTGCTCCAGCACAATAGCCACACAAAAGGCAGGGAAATTCTGTCTACACATCTACGTAATGATGTAGCTGTGTGAAAAAAAGTTTTTAAAAAAGTTCCCACCCCAACAGCCAATCAGGAAGAGGAAGAACATACCCGCCGAGAAGATCGCATGTTCATGGGGAGTGTTACATTGCTTGAAACTGTGATAGACATTGAGGTCTTCACGGAGAAACCGTGATGAAAAGGTGCTGTTTCTTTTGAAAACTGGCTGTATCTGGCTTAAATTTCTCAGTGGGGAAATGTCCCAGGTTTGAATCCCTGCTCTGCCACCAGACCTGTGGAGGCTTATCTGGGGAATGCAGATTAGCTTTCACATTCCAACACATGCCAGCTGGGTGACCTTGGGCTAGTCACAGTTCTTCTGAGCTCTCTCAGCCCCACCTACCTCACAGGGTGTTTGTTGTGAGGAGGGAAGGGTAAGGAGTTTGTAGGCCCCTATAGGTCTCCTATAGGAGAGAAGGGGGGGATATACATTCAACTCTTCTTCTTCCATTCTTCTCCGAGCGGGCTGCCCGCTCAGAGGGAAGGGAAGCGGCAAAGGCGCCCCTCCACCTGCTTCCCTTCTTCTCCAAGTGGGCTGCCTGTTCAGAGGGAAGGGAAGAAGCAAAGGCTCCCCTCCCCTGCTTCCCTTCTTCTCGGAGCGATCTGCCCATTCTTATCAGAGCAGCCTGCCCACTCAGAAGGAAGGGAAGCGGTGAAGGTGCCACTTCACCCACTTCCCTTCTTCTCCAAGCGGGCTGCCCACTCAGAGGAAACGGAAGCAGCGAAGGCACCCCTCCACCCGCTTCCCTTCTTCTCCAAGCGGGCTGTCTGCTCAGAGGGAAGAGAAGTGGCGAAGGTGCCCCTCCACCCGCTTCCCTACTTCTCTGAGTGAGCTGCCTGCTCAGAGGGAAGGGAAGCGACAAAGGTGCCCCTCCACCCGCTTCCCTTCTTCTCTGAGCAGGTTGCCCACTCAGAGGGAAGGGAAGCGGGTGGAGGGGCTCCTCCAGCAGCTTCCCTTCTCCAATGAGCAGGCTGTCTGCCCAGAGGGAAGGGAAATGGCAAAGGCACTACTCCACCCGTTTCCCTTCTTCTCCGAGCAGGCTGCCCACTCAGAGGGAAGGGAAGCAGCGAAGGTTCTCCAGCAGCTTCCCTTATCCTCCGAGAAGGATGTCTGCTCTGTTGGACCAGAAAACCCCTTTCTGGGCCAGATCAGTCACGTGTGAAAGACAGAAAGAAAATTCCAAAGACTTAGGTTTCAAAGAGAGGATTTTTTACTGTTCAGATTCAGTCTCTAAAACAGGGTGTTCTATGCTAGAGACACTATTTCCCAGTCACAGATGTTGGTTCTTAAACTTTCAAAATGAATACGTCATGATCTTCTTGTGTACATACCTTCCACCATAAAATCTAATTTTTGTTAGTCTAACAATTTAACACAAACACAAATTTCCGCTAAGCTAGCAAAACAAATTTTGCTACGATAGTTCCTTTCCATAGGTCAGGCAATAAAACTATTTTCAGCCTTTCAAACCAGTTATCCAGTTTCCAGCATGCCTGAACAGGGCTATGGTGCAAAGTAACCTCTTCCAGGATTAAATGATTTTACATACATCTTATTCACAAAAAACATCTTCTTATAATGTTATTCATATAGAATAATGTTATTCAAATAGAATAAATGTCATATATCCGTTTCATAAATTTCACTATCATTTCAGAGTTCATTAAAATATAGAAAAAACACATTTTAATTATCTCATTAGATGTTACCTGTCTTCTAACCTTTAAACATTTTGTATTTGACATCTGTATTTATTAATTCCCTTCGGTGATTGGGCGGGATATACATCCAATCAATCAATCAATCAATCAATCAACCAACTAAGTTCCTCTATCTAGCTGAGGATATACTTTGAACTCTAGGAGATGGTGTGTTTAGAGTCCTAGTCCTGTTTCGGGATGCTATAACTTACTTAGTAATAATGGCCTCCAACTTTGTACCTTTGCTGACAGGTTCTTTTACTTCTGAGAGACTCCTTGATTTTAAGTTTATATAGATCCCTTATTCTTCTATATCAAATATAATATTCAGGCTATTTTCCTGTTCCTATAGCTCAGAGGGAAGGGAAGTGGCAAAGGCACCCCTCCACCAGCTTCCATCAAGCGGGCTGCCCAGCGAGACATAGGAGACTGCTTCTAGCCTCTTGTCAGGCCAGCTGCACAGGAGCCGTAAAGCAAGAGACCCGCATCTCCTCGTGTGGGCGCGCGCTAGACATGAGACCCACTGCACGCTGTTACCCGCTATGCTCGAAATCAGACCCCTTCCCGTCTCGCCCTGGATTGTCCCCCACGAGACCAGCCAAATATTGCCAAAGAGTACCTTATGCAAGAAAAAATTGGCCTCGTTAACCCCCCCAAGCCAGTTCTTCCCCCTTGCCGAGGCATGGCCGGAAATGGGTGTGGCTATGGGGGGCGTGGCCTTTTCTAGGGCTGCTCTGCCTTTCCGATTCTCCGTTTAGTAAGTTAACTTGGCCCGTGCCTCAGTGAGTCTGGAGGGCTCGGCGGAAAAGAAGCTGGGACGGAGGAAAAGAGGCGCCGGCCTCAGTGTATTTATCCGTCTCTCCCTTAGAGAGTACTGCGGAAGCAGGAAGGAGATCGAAAGGGCAGCCCCTCGCCCTTGGAGCATCACAATGTGGCTTCTTTACATGCAGCCCAGGATGGGGAATGGTGATGAGGGGGAGAGGGTGAAAACAGTGCAGGGCTGCGTCACTGACTGCAGCAGCAGCACAGTACAGCTGCTACTGCAGCGGAGCCGCCGAGCTCTCTCCTATTCGCTCCCCCTGCACCAGCTTGTAAGGGGCTCCTTCCATTGTGTTAGGCAGTGGCAGCAACACGAGTCCCGCTTCTGGCTGACAAGAGCAGAGGCGCGGAGCCGCCCCAGCCTTTGGAAAGGAGAGGGACGCGTCTGCCTCCAGCAACAGCACCAGGGAGCCTTTCATCAATAATGCAGGCGCTGCACGGCTTCCCCACCTGCAATATGCTTCCTAGTTACCAAAGGGGTTTGACTGGCAAGCAAAATTCAGTCGAGGGGGAAGGAGAGAGAGCAGATTTCCTTGATACGTTCTTGAAGGGTTAAAAGCCGTAAGTTTCCTGTGCAATCACTTAGAATAGAATTTTGGGAAAAAAATTCTTACCGAAAAGGATGAAGGGGGTGAACCAGAGAAAGAAGAGCACATCTCAAAGGAAGACAGAAAGGAGCCGATGCAGTTCGGCAGCACACACACACACGCTGCTGTCTGTTTTGCAAAGTGTTAGGAAAGCCATGGGGTAGGAGTGGGGGATCTTTCATCACGCGGCTCTGTAGTGAAGGATCAGCTCCTGTAAAGTTGCTTCTCCAAATCCAAAGTCTATTAACCAGCCAAAGGGGGAGGGGGGGAGAGGAACGGGCTCTCTCGCTCTGCTTACCCCTGCACAGTGGAAATTGCTCCAAAAGATTCTGTTAACATGCCTCCATGGAGCTTTTCAACTTGTCCGTTACCATTTGCTGTAGTATCATCACCTCAATAACCTGGTAACTTTAAATAACAATAACAACAGCTTGTCCGGAGACACCTGCAAAGAAACTTGTTGGCTTTGCACTGGGTGCTTTATGTTTTAATGGTTCTTTTCTATGTGTAATTAAAGAAAAACTCTATGGTTTGTTTCATACTCAATATAACTATAACCTCTAAAAAAACCTCAATAATGCAGACATTTCAGGCACTTACCCTCAATGATAAGCAGGCTGTCAGAAAACTCGCAGCTCCATGCTTCACACAGTCCTCGCAACTTTCCTTTCACGCACACACCTTTGAGTTCAAGCAGGCGAACTGCCCGAGAGACTTTTCACCATAAAGGAAGGATGAAACTGGATTTCTTTCCACTATCAAGAACCCCGGAAAATCAAATCCTTCTTCAGATGAGAATTCTTTCAGACCCGTTATCTGTATTACCATTAATGCGCAGAGCAGAAGGCATTGCATACAAATAGATCCAAGTATGAGCTTCTATTGGTGGCTGTGACAGGCCCCTGGGTCCTACTGCTCTATCGCAGAGAAACTACAAAGCAGCAATTTGCAAGCGGCTTTGGAGGAGGCATGAATGGGGAGTGGGGGGAGAAACCTGAATTGATTCGTTACCTCTGCTATATGTGTTGCTGATGTGTAACCAAGTAAAATCCACATTCAGAAGCTGTCACGGACAGACAAGTGACTTTTTGTAGAAGTGTTGTGCAGAGTTATTAACATTAAACACTTGAATATTTTAAAGCAGTTGATACAAGGATTATTAGAACAGCGAGCTCAGTCTTCACAAAGACCTTTGCTTTCCTTTCAATTGGCTTAAGACACAGGGAATCCAAAGCAGGAGAACTCCCTTTTACGCAAGTGTCTTCTTGTGAGAACCATTCCTAATGTCAGAGGAAAAAAGAGCAGGGAGGCTCCCTGCTAAGGAAATGTCTCATATTTACTCCCAAAAAGGATTAAAAGGTTATCACCAGAATCACTTTCTCCTTCCTACCAGCTTAAGTGCTCCTACATGAAGCTCTGGAAAGGGAGCGCCAATGCAGCATTGCTGGTGATTGCTGCAAACTGCTCTTTGGGCATCCCATCAGTAGCACTGGGGGCTGGAATCCCCCAATCCTGTGACTTTTTAGCTCTGATTTACTCTATTATACTTGGCATACCATTTAACCCATTCATTTCTTTTATGGATTGATAAGCTTTTAAGGATTTATAAGCTTCTCTTTTTGTAAAACTAAATGTAATTTAATGTATTAATATAACTTCTGAATTAGAACTCTTGTCTTCTTTTTAGGACATTGGCATTTACTTTATTTCATATATTATAGTTTTGGGGCACATGCTGTTTTCTGTCAGAAAAGCAAAAGGAATGTGTGAGTTATCCCTAGGCATCATTATACCAGATCAAGAGCTGTCCAGTTAGTCTTAAGGTAATACAATCATATTTAATTATGTATATTAAAATAAAACAAGAATGTATATCATTTTTTAATTTCTAAGAGCTGTATAGTGATTTTATTTAGAATATTTTTGTTCCACTTTTTCAGAATTCTGCTTTGAGCAGCTTCATTTTTTTCAATATTCTAAGGCATGTATATTATTCAACAGTAATATATAATCTAATTTATATATAAAAAAGATTTGGACCAGAAATCTTGGCTGTAAAGCCCTAATCTGGCACTGATTCACAAATGGTCCGGAACAAGTTGTTCAAACATTTGCCAGGGTGAGTGTAGTTTAGAACCAGTGCTTCTACAGTGGTTAGAGTGCCAGATTAGGATCTGGCAGACCCAGGTTCAAATCTGCAATCTGCCATGGAAACTTGCTTGATGAGCCAGTCACACACACTCAAACTAACCCACCTCCCAGAGTTGCTGGGAAGATCAAATGGAAGAGAGGACAACTGCTTGGAATCACCATTGGTGTGAAAGGCAGGCACAAATGAAAGTTTGGATGGGGTACAGTTAACACTTGCACTGATCATCAGGAATTTAGGCATGATCCTGGATGCCTCCCTTTCTATGGAGACACAGGTCATGAATTTAGTCAAACTGGTATTCTTCCATCTTTATCAAATCAGGCAACTGGCATTCTAGCTGTCTCATCGTAACCTAGCCACAATGACCAATGCAATGGTCATTTCCAGGCTAGACTAATGTCACTCACTCAATACAGGGCAACCAGCAGTGATGCTACTTTGGAAACTTCAGCCGGTCCAGAATAGAACTACATGGATCATCACAGGGACACATCCAACCAGTGCTCTGTCAGCTACATTGGTTCCAGGTGGACTAAAGGATGGGGTTAAAATTTCTGGTGTTAACTTTTAAAGCCCCAAATGGTCTGGGACTTTCGTATCCAGTGTACTGGGACAGCTTCTCCCAGTACACTTCTCCCCTGCAAGAGTATTATGTGCAGCAAGTGATAACCTACAAGTTGCCCCTGGCTTGAAAAATGTTTGGCTGCTTTTAACCAGAGCCAGAGTTCTTACAACTCTGGTCTTAGCCCAGTGGAATGCTCTGTCAAATGAGTCCTGGACCCTGTGGAACATGTCTCAATTTCGTAGGATCTGTATAATTTCGTAGGATCTGTATGAGGGAGATATTCCATCAGTCCTATGATTGAGGGCAGCAATGGGGTCCATTTTAGATACCCTCCTTTTCATCCCCCTCCCTCCCTCCCTTTCTTTCTCTTCTTTCTCTTACTGTTTATGCTATTTATAATTTTGTTTGTTTCCTCCTTTGATTGGTCTTATAATCAAATGGTTTTTAGGGGGCCAAGTAATATAAGGACGTAAGTACACGTTTTAAGAATTTTGTTATAAAATTGTTCTAAGGCATTTTGAGCCCACCCCATTTTGAGGAAGGGCTAGAAATTTAACAGATAAATAAATGTGTGTTTATTGAATGTGTGTATGTGCAGTCAAATTACAGCTAACTTATGGAAACCCCATAGGGTTTTCAAGACAAGAAAGGTTCTGAGGTGGTCTGCCTCCTAGTCATGGCTTTAGTATTTCTTGAAGGTTGCCCATTTAATTAGTAACCAGCGACAACCCTGTACATCTGGCAAGGCAAGGCTAGCCTGGAACTATCCAGGTCAGAAAAACCCATTGCCTTCAACGAGATAGTATATTGCATGAGGGTATTTCTAGAGTAGTCCGATTCTGTAGGCATGAGCACTGATAAAAATTATAGATTATTTTCAGATTTGGCATGGAGATCTCTCTCTCCCCCTCTCCCCCACTCCACTGGCTACCATGTTGACTTGGGAAATGGTTATGGGGGGAGGGTGATTTAAAAATGTTATTTGGCTTTTCAGCTCCAAGTGTATACAGTTTTTCAAATACACCTGTTTTTTTAAATCAGCTGATACAGCTTGTGTGTGTGTGTGTGTGTGGGGGGGGGGGTTAGGTTTACCAAATCACCAAGAATTTCTTTGTAGTGTTAATGGCCAAAAATATTTTGGGTGAAAGTTTGACTTTAGCATATGGTACAAATTTCTTTATTTGTTTTGTTAGGAGAGACATAATTGCCTCCAGTGAGGTTTGAAGCAGGGGCGTAACGAGGCAGCCCTGGGCAAACTGTAGCCCTGGGCAAAACCTGAGTTTGATGCCCCCCCGCCCATGGGTGGCCACTCCACCATGACCAAAAAATTTTTTGCACCAGGACATTGGTGCCTGCAGGGGGGTGCCATCATCTCCAGATGATACCCTGAAATTTTGGTGCCGATACATCCAAACATGCACCCCCTGCAGGAACATCCTAGAAATTTGCCCAAGAATCTTTGTTCTGCATTGAGTTTTCTGCACTGCTGTCAATGGGGGTTGCAGGCTGTGGGGGGCACATTTCTGAAGGCACAGTCTCAAAACTTTCAGGGTCTCATCAGGAGACTGCCCTAATGATACCCACCAAGTTTGGTGCAGTTTGGTTCAGGAAGGCCAATGTTATGGACCCTCAAAACTGTAGCCCTCATCTCCTATTAGCTCCCATTGGAAACAATGGGGGATGGGGCACCCCCTTTGGGAGTCCATAACTTTGGACTCCTTGAACCAAACCTCACCAAACTTGGGGAGTAGCATAAGGACAGTCTCGTGATGATATGTTGAAATCGTGGTGCTGATATGTCTAAAAATGCACCCCCTGCAGGCACCAATGTCCTGGTGCAAAAAAAATTTTGGTCATGGTGGAGTGGCCGCCCATGGGGGGGGGGGCATACAACTCAGGTTTTGCCCAGGGCTACAGTTTGCCCAGGGCTGCCTCGTTACGCCCCTGCTTCAAACCATTGGAAACAATGGGGGATGGGGCACCCCCTTTGGGAGTCCATAACTTTAGACTCCCTGTACCAAACCTCACCAAACTTGGGGGGGTAGCATAAGGACAGTCTCCTGATGATACGCTGAAATTTTGGTGCCGCTAGCCTAAAAACTGCACCCTCTGCAGGCCAAAAATGGAAAACCAATAAAATACCCAAAAACGAACCCAGCATTTTGATGCCCCCCACAAGGTGATGCCCTGGGCAGCTGCCCACCTTGCCCAATGGGCATTACGCCAGTGGTTTGAAGGGCTTTTAGGGATGGGCGCAATGATGTTGAGGGGAAACATTAAATTTTCTTTCTCTTTTCCTATGTTATAGACCAAACTGATCTGAATTGGGATCTTCCAGGAAGCTATTGACAAATGCAGTCAAACACAATCATGGGTTTTCCAGTTATCTTGTTTGATTTGGCTCTCAGTGCAGATTTGGAAAATAGGAAATAGAGATTGTTGCCATTAAAAGTCCTTGAAAAGAAAATAATTACTTCTCTCAGGGACTCTAATCTCATTTTTCTCAGTTTCTCAATTGTTGCACGTGTGGCAGGATTAGGATGAGGTTTTTAAAAAATCATATTTCATTTCCCTGGGTTGCTTCTGTCAAAGGGAACTTGTTGCACAAGCATGAACCTACAGCCACTTTGCTACTCAGAAGCAGGGATGCTCAGACTCCTATGGATTCAGATAATCTTGTAATTGGCAGAATTGAATATGCTGCTGATTTTATTTTATTTTTATTTTTTTGCTATTGTTGGACTGTTTATCAAACTTTACTGGGTGGCTGCACAACAGTGTGTACAGACAGTAGGCTTTCACGTATGTACATTGTCTTACAGCCAAATTATTCTGCCACACAGGCATGATTCATTTCTCTGCAACCTAATTTATATCTATCATGAATGTCTTTCAAAATGGATTAGTTTTAAATTAGATCCTAACTTCCAGTATTCCCATTAATGATTTCCAACTATAGCCACCAATATGTTTGTCTGTGTGTGCAGTTTTGCAAAGGAGCATAGACTGTAGCTTCCTATAAATCAAGTAACAGATCAAGAAAAACAAGGAAACTAGTTACATATGGTCTCTGCAAGTGGAATGAGGTTGCAATCCTTGTTCCTGGAAATAAGCTGATTGAATAAGGCCTGTTTAGACATGGACTGGGAGAGTGGTGGAAAGAGCCACTACACAACTTTTGTAATTTGGAGAAACTTTTCCTGGAGAGAATCTGGAAATAAAATTGAAGACTCGGGAGTAATTAAAAGTAGGTTGGCTGGTGGGGATGGAGAGAAGAGAGAAGGGATCAGGAAAGGGGAGAGGCTATGGAAACTTCTGGAAGAGGGAAATAGGAAATAGTATGGAAGATATATACAGGGAATTGAGATGCCTCCACAAGTCTTTGTGGAATCCACAAGTCCTGCTTGTTCCTTTTATTCCTATGGACCATCATTTCACTCTATGATCTGTCATTCCTGTCCAAGACACTTGTGACTCCCATTATATCCAATGATCCCTTAGAGAGCTTCCATTGTTTTCAGTTGACATTCTTGTTAGTACATTCCATCATCCAAAGACACAGTGTGCAAGTCTTATCTGTGCAGTGTGGTTCTGCAAAAAGCAAGGATTCTCTCACTGTTTCCAGCATGGTTCTGGGCAAGGCAAGGCCAGTCTTATCTTGAAAGACATAGAACAACTTCATGTGTTTGTCTGCAAAACAAAACACAACCTGCTCCCTCTTCCCACAACTTACCCCTTTCTAAACGATGAAATCAGCCAACCAATGTGGCTATGCGCAATGTCTTCATACTATTTCATAACATCTGCCCACCAATTAATAAAAATGTACTGTGCTGCTTCCAATGAGTTTGAACGGATCTTAGGACATATGCCATACCCATAACTAGTTCTGGGATTGGCTCCCCGGTATCACTTAAATCAGTTATGAGAAGTTTACTTGGCAAACTCATTCAGTGTGCAGATCACAGCTACTCTGCAGTCAGATACTGGTAACAACCCAAAAATAGTCAACAACACAGAAATAATTGTGCAAGCATAAAGAAAACTTTTTTTTTACATAATATACCTTTTATTAAGACCACCCTAAATTACTCAAAACTATGTGCAAGTTTTCACACTCTCCAGAACTGTAGTTTTTTTTTAAAAAAAATTGATCAGGGTGGGAGGAAAAATGGTATCTCTGACTGGACATGTAAGAGGGAGCTGAAATGCAGGGCAGAGTTGTTATCAGTCATTCTTGACCTTACAGGAAGAAGACACAGAGAACAAAGACATCTGGCACTGGTTAATCAAATCTTATATTCTAATAGTGGAAGTGGGCAAATCTTTGGATACTTAAATCTGATAACTACCCTGTTTCTCCGAAAATAAGACATCCCCTGAGAATAAGACATAGTAGAGGGTTTTTTTTGTTTTCCTCCCTTTCCATGCCACTTGAACTCCCTTTGGGTGCAGGTGAACTTCAGCTTTTGTTAGGTCTTGAACCTCGAAGCACCTCCAGATTAGACTATTGCAACTTGCTCTACGGGGGCCTTCCCTTGCGTCTGATTCGGAAATTAAAACTGGTCCAACATGTGGCGGCTTGCTTGCTCACAGGAGGTGCCATCAGAGATCATATTTTACCTGTGTTGCGCCACCCGCACTGGCTTCCAGTTGAGTTCTGAATCATTTTCAAGGTGTTGGTATTAACCTTTAAGGCCTTACGCAGTCTGGGACCCTCGTACCTACGGGACCATCTTACCCCATATGTCCCAATTCAGTCTCTGTGCTCAGCAAAGGCCAATTTTCTGGTGGTCCCCGGCCCCTCCACGATGTGGCTGGCTTCCACTCAGGCCAGGGCTTTTACGGCCCTGGCCCCTGCCTGGTAGAACACTCTCCCTCCAGCTGTCCAGGTCCTGTGGGACATTAATGAGTTCTGCAGGGCCTGTAAAACTGAGCTGTTCCACTGGCCTTTTGGGGAGGCCAGCCGCTGACATGCGCCCCCCCCCCTTGTTATAACAGCAGGGGCCCTGCTGTCCCCGTTTCAGGGGAGTTTTTAGCTGTTGGACGCCATCTGTTGCTTTCTGTAATGCAATGTAATTAGAGCACTGTATTTTAACAGGGACTAATACTTAAATGTATGGAGCATATTTATTTATTTAATTGTATTTGTGTTGTGTACCGCCCTCAGCCCTTCAGGGGAGGGCGGTATACAAGTTTACTTACTTACTTAACTGATTGATTGATTAATTAATTAATAATAATAATACTAAATGGACTCTGTATTGTTGATTAATAGCGTTTATTGATAGGCAACAAAGCACCCAGCTTGACAAAGCCAGTTCTGGCGAACCAGGCTTTTGCTATCCTCTTTATTCCGATATTAGTCCCCCCCTCCCATTTTCCCAAGAAATGTGATAAAGAGTTAATTTGGAGCTAAGGCAACCCAAGGTCGGTGACAGATAGAGATAGAGAACCACCTGGCATCCTGCCCCCACAAGATAATGGAAACAATCCCAGTTCTCATGACACCAAAGTGTCAGGGGAAAGCCTAGTTATCTATTCAGTATGTGAAGCCATAAAGATCAAGGAAAGAGTACCCCAGAATGGCAGTGGTAACATATAGCAGGCTGATTATATATATCTTGTAACAATTACATTGTGCTAGGAATGCATCTCAATCACCTAGATACAATCCCCCACACTCCTTTGGATTGGGCTGCCCAGAATTGTGATCAATGTTACAATGTTACAAAAATTCTATACAGAAACAATAGTTTAATAAAATGTATCTATTTGCAATGACAATATTCTAGAGTATGCAGTGTTTTGAATTGGCTAGAACTCTTTATCAGCTAAATGTTTGGTATACAGAAAAAGAAGGGAAGGCAGAAACAATGAAGATTCATCACCAGAAATTATTTGGAAAAGTAAAAGTTTAGTGTGGTGTAACTAGTGCAACAATTTAAACATTGGTAAGGAAGAAATTGACTAACTTTTTGTGTATTCTATAGGGATTAATTCAAAGTGGGTGGCAGTTAACCATCTGAGCAAAGATTATGCCTCTGCAGCGAAACAAAACAAAGACGAATAAATCACTGAGTCATTCTATTAAGACAATTAAAATGCAATTGCTTGATCAATTATCACTGAATGGGTAATAGCAAGATGTAGGCTGATCAAATAAATAAACAATGGAAAAGAAAACTAACCCAGTCTGCAACACATTAAGGGCAGAATTTACAGGGAAGGCATCCTGCAGAAGCTGCATTGAAATCGACAAGTGCAATATAAGAAATTTTTGTGCTCTTTTCACCCAGCTCATCAGGACTTGAAACTTGCCAGTAGATTATAATCTAAACAACCGGAAGTATAAAATGTGAATATGTGCACTACATATAATCCAACCAATTGTTTCTGAGCAGAATGCCACACTGCAATGTAATCAAATAAATGTTTGGGTGCTGTGTGGTTTCCGGGCTGTATGGCCGTGTTCTAGCAGCATTCTCTCCTGACGTTTCGCCTGCATCTGTGGCTGGCATCTTCAGAGGATCATCTGAATGATGATCAGATGATCCTCTGAAGATGCCAGCCACAGATGCTGTAACGAAACTTCATAGAGACCTGAAACAACATAGCATCCCTAGTGATTCGACCCGTTAAAGCCTTCGACAATACAAAGAAATGTTTATTAGAACAGTGCAATTTACACTTAAATTAATTTGGACATTAACAAACAGCCCATGAAGTGCTTGCAACACAGTTATGCTATATGGTTGTGACCTACTTTTGCTAATAAATGAACCACCATGTTTGGACTAGTTAAGTGTCCTATTTGTCTTCAGTTTAGTAGACTGATTAAGCCACATTATATAATTTAAAATTACACAAATGGGAACCCAAGAAAAACTTGTGGGAGCTGCCTTGATATTCCCACTATCTTCAGTTCTTCTCCTCTCTCCTTTCTCTCCCAATTTCTCTCAGTGACTCTCTCTTTCATTCTGCCACTGTTAGGTCTTGGAAACTTAAGCCAATAAACAGACTCTGAAGTTGTAATCAGCAGCATTTATCGATGACATATTCAAGCACCATACTTAGCAGAACCAGTTCTAAATAAATTGGTATCTACAGTCTCATGTATCCCCACAAGAATCCCCCCTCCCAATTTCCCAGAGGCAGCCTCTGGAACCAAGACTGCCCCAAGATCAACAACAGATTTCAAAGGAGCCACCAAGAAAACAGTAGTAACTCTTTTCTCACGGGACAGGCAATACAGGAGAAGCCTAATTCACTACAAAGCATGCAAAGCCATGGATCACAGGTCAAGGTAATAATGCGCAGGTGGCAGTGGTAATATATAGCAGACTGGTTACATATATCAAAGAGGCATTGATCGGTTATATATGGTGAGTTACATGAATTCAAGAATGCACTCCATTCACTTCGATAAGCATCCTCCTGACACCCACCATCTAACTTTCTGTCCATCTACTGTGACTCTTTCTGTTGCCCCCCCAATCACTTTCTCGGTGACCCCACTCTCTCTCTCTCTCTCTCTCTCTGGCCTACCATCACTCTCTTCCACAGTGTGGCTTACTTCTCCTCCACCAACTTCATTACATTGGCAGCTCTCCCAGCTGTTTCACTCGTCTTTTCAGCAGTTCTCCTGGTCACTCACCCAACCTCTCCACTGTAATGACAGTGACTCACTTGCCTCCCCTCCCCATGATTGTAATGGTGGGTCCACTGGCTGTTCACCCAATCTCTTTGGAAGCTCCCTAGCTCTTTGTTGCGGTGGTGGCAGCTCACTTGTCTCCCTGCCAGCTTTGCTGTCTTGGCAGAAGCAGTGTCTTACCAAGCCCTCTGTCATATTTGCAGTCCTCAGCAGTCCACAAGGATGCTTACCTGATCCCTTCAATAGCAGCAGCTACTCCTCCCCCACCTGCCTTCAGTTTTGCTGCCTCTGCAGAATGGTGGATGAAGGAATATAAGAGCTGTGCAAGCACAGGCAATGTTATTGGTTTTGGAGAGAATTAACTCCCTCCCCCACAATGTATATTTTTATTTCATTTTTTTCTGCTAACCTGGAAGGTCTTCCAGGTTTGCAGAACTATATACTTTTAGTCAGTGTGGGTCTGATCCAGATTTAGACATCCACAAATGAGTCCACATGTGACCATTAGAACATAAGGTAGGTCTTTTAGCAATTTCTATTAAGCTACTTGAATACTTTTTCATTTTTTAATTATGGAGATAATCATTTCTGGATTTCAATTATATGCTTTTTTCATCTTCTTCAGCTGGTTCCTTAGCCTATGTATGATTATTTCAGTTCCACTTTTTCATTCTCTCTCTGAGAAAGAAAATAAAACAACAATCTACTTTTACCAGTTCTCATCACTTCTAAAAACAGACCAAGGTAATATTTTGCACAAAACAGAGTATTCTCTGCTCATGGCACTGTTAAAGACCCCTTTAAACTGAACAGCTCAACACATATAAATAAATCTTATTTTCACAGAACAACAAACAAGATTGTTTAACAGCAACTATTAGAAGAACAACAAATAAAAGTACTTCATCAGTTTTGATTAATTAGTCTACGAAGATGTAACAAATTTTGAAGGTTAGATCTTTCCTACTGAGGCAGATTTACCTGAGTATTTGTATTCCTGCACTTTCAACAAGAGCACTTCAAGCAGAAATATATATGACAAGAGACAGAACTTCTGCTTCATAGAATCAGTGTTGCTGCTGGTCCGCTTTGCATTTCCTGTCTTTTTGCAATGTGTAAGCATCACAATGTATAGTGAGATCTCATCATATGGCAAGTTACTTTCATTGACTACTGAAAGCTGCTTAGAGACATGCATTGTTATAAAGTGCTTGTCACTTGGAAGATAGGAGAAGATACAGTATTGGATCCAACCAACGTTTTTGCTACTAGAGAAGGAAGAAGGGTCCTCTTTTAACTCCTTAATAGCCACACTAGAAATGATGAGATCTGCACAGGTAACATTCATGTGGAATGAAAACTGAAAAGAAGTAAACTGGCAGAGACTGAATGAAAAACCGATGGAATGGTAGAATGCCAACCTGTGGAATGGTGGAAGCTCTATATGCCTTGTAGCACCTGTTTCAGAGGAAAAGAATGATCAGGACAAAAAGAAGAAAACTTGCAACATAGCACAACACTATTAATATTATTTAAATAAATTCTGGTGTACAGCTCACATTTTCCTATGGATGTGAACATTTACAACCAGAAAAATTTATAATAAATGAAAATAATATCACATTTCTTCATTCTGTCATGAAAATATTTAAGACCCTCATGTGAGTACCATATGAGGAAACTTAACAAGTTTCCTCATCTGGTAGACTCTTCCTAACAAAGCAACATCAATGCAGTGCTGGCACCACTATACCCCTAAAACCACTAGTTGGCATCCTGTTTGCTAGGCAAAATAGAAAAAAAGTACAAAAAAAGACCCCACTTTGAGGAGTGGAGAGCATAGCTATATCACCAGAATCCAAGGCAATTCTACAACCAACAACCCAGCCAATCACAGCCAGACAAATCACAACCCAGTCTCCACGTGACACCCAGAGATGAATGGAGCCAACAAGTGCACGCTGCTCTAATGTCTGCCTGCTTGCTGCTCGGATACAGAATACAGTAAAGGAGGAACAATTGAATCCTGCTGCAGGGCAAACTCTACAAGTGTCTGGCCTGCGGTAGCAGTAGCTACGTTCAAGAGTACAGTGGCCATTAGGCATGTGATTGCACTTCCCATATCCCCCACTGTCATGGTGGCTTAGCTCAGAATTACAGTATATTGTTGGTATGTATGGATTTTTCCTACTTACTGTTGGAAACTGTTGAGGGTGTGTGTGTATGTTGAGAAAATACAAAATGTACTTAGGGGCACACAGACTATTCAATCACAGCTTGATTTCCTTCCCTTGCTTATCTCTCATCTGCAGATGAAAGAGTAGAAGCTTCTCTCTGATGTTTGTAACCTAAAGTGGAATACCTATAGTGCTTAGAACTGTGTTAAAAATATGTTGTAATTATGTTTGTTTCCTGTTTTTGATCAAAGTTTGTTTTTTGTGGAATTTCCTATCAAAGTTCCTCTCATATTCATTTATATCCTGCTTTTCACTCAATAGCAACCCAAAGCAGATTATTTCATTCTTCTATCCCCGATTTTATATTCACGAAACCTTGTGAGATAGGTTAATATGAGAGTGTATTATTAACCCAAGGTCACTATGCAAGCATCCAAAGCTGAGTGGGGATTTGAACCTGAATTTCCCAGTTTCTACGACCAAATTCAGAAGCCACAGTGGCCATTGTGGACACACCACCGCACCACATCCAGAGAGCTTCCAGATAGCACGGGGAGCCAGTGAAGATCTGAAAAGCCCCAGCTGTCTGAAAGCCCTCCATAGTCCAAAACAGACTTACACTACCCAAAAGTCCAAGGGCTACACTGAAAGTGCTCCCAGGCTGAAAGTCTGGCGGAGGCTGACTAAAGTAAACTCAACCCTTGGAAACACTCCCAGTCCATCTCCAACTGCATCAGGATCCAACTTCATGCTGCCATGGCTCTTCAGGCAGCAGGTGTTGCATATTGCTTGTCTGCAATATGTCCACTGTCCACTGAGTTGCATATTGCCTGTCTGCCTCCCAGTTTGCCATCCGCATTGGCATAAGTGCCACTTATGCCGGTGGGGTGGTCAAATGCACTTGTGCGGCCCCATGCCGGCTACAAACACTGATTCCCCCCTCCCCCCTCTAGATTGTAGTTTCTGTGTGTCATTTAAACTACTATATCACTCTGGCTCTTTATGTGTTCTTATTGTACCTAACAGAAGTCCAGAGAATTACAGTTATGGTTAAACTGGCAAGGCTTTATGTAGTGCTTGGAAAAAATGTGAAACGCTGACAATTTTGTTTAGTTATGCTTTGCAATGAAGTCAAGGCAGTCTATTGAGATTTTTCTAGTTATGCAAAGTTTATTCAAATTAAACACTGGGGAAGGGGTTACAGGAAGACACCACCTAAATCTATACTTTGGCCTGCCACCAAAGTGGTACCAGCACATTTTGGTGCCAGTGTATTTCCAAAATTGCTGCTGAGTCTCTTATACAGTGTAGTAGCTGCCATGGGGGCATCCAGGAACAAATGCCCCAGGCACCCCCGTGGAAGTCACATGGGGGGGTGGAAAAATCACCCCCACACTTCCATGAAAGAGGAGGGGCATGGCTGTGCCTCAGTGTGATGTGTGCATGTCCCCCAGGCCAAGGCCTGCCCAGGTAGCGTGCACACATCACACCAAGGCCCACCCATGCCACTCCACCTTCCCAGAAGTGGCTGGGCCTCGACACCCCACAACACCCCCATGGTGTCTCCATGGTGCCTGCACAGTGCCCCCCATGCCCCCCACCTACCTGGTGGGAACTACACTTCCCAGGAGACCTTGTGAGGCTTGCAAGGTCTCCTGGGAAGTGTAGTTCCTACCAGGCTACTTTTCCAGTTGGCTGCTTTTTGCAGCCACCTGAACTCAGGTAAGTGGGGGGAAAAGGTTTTGCAGTGGGTGGGGCACCACAGGGGGCACCATGGGAGGCCCTGGCACCATTTTGCCCCAGCTGCCATTCCCCTCCCCCACGCCACTGTTCTTACACCAACATATATTATTATACTAGTACAGAGCTTAGTTGGTATCTGAACTATTGACAGGCAGTGCTTAGAATGGCTTCATTACTATACAACTTTGTTTTTAGTGAAATGAATAAAAAAGTAAAACAAAATAATATGCTCACAACTGAATTATACCTACAACTTTGCTTTTACACGTCAGCATATTCTGTAGAAAAGAACTAGTTATATCTTTTATTTCCTCATTCATATTGTAGAAGTCTCTTCATACACACTTAAATTATAAATTCACAAAAACCTCATGGCAAAATTAGTTATCTCCTCCTGTTTGGCATGAAATCTCCCCGCTATGTTCTCTTGCTGTGTTCTACAGTTTATTCAAATCTCTGAATTGTTCTTCCAGGGATGAAAAGACAGTTCTTGTTGTCAGAAATGGCATTGAAATGCTGGCAAGAATACAAGGGAAGACTAAATCTATACAAATCACCAGTTCTACATGATATGCATCCCAGGATCTTAAGGGAATTAATTAGTGCATTTTCTTCATCAACTGTCAATTATATTTTGAGGACACTTCAAGAATCATTGAGGTATTGATATGAAACACAAATGAGGTATCACTGCTATTTTGAGCCAGCAATAAATAATTTTACTCAAAATGCCTATTAACATAAAAATAAATATTCTAATAAACCAAAGAAGAAACATAACAATTATATATTTTCTTGATTATATGCCTATTAAAGGTTCTGGACTGGAATTATAGAATGTGTCAAGTCTGCTATATACTGGTAGTTTTAATTTTTAAGTGCACGTAATGGAATAAGTAACAAATAGAAACAACTTTGGATAGGCTAGAGAAAATCTTGGCAGTTTCATTTGATTAGTTTTGAAAAAGGAAAATAGCAAGAACACAAATTACAACATTAAAAAATCAGTAAGTGTAAGATTTTGTTATCATTAATATTAAAATCTGAACCTTTGATAAGAAGCTTTCAAAAATGCTTCAGAATTACTGTAAAATGAATAAGTACAAGTTTGCTATATATGCTAGTAGTGCAAGGTTGTTTTTTTAAAAAAAGACATTCACGTTTTATTCATTGAAACTACATCTCATGAGGAATTTTGGCTAGCCAACTTACATGTTCTTGATTTCTTTGGGGAATACACACATCATTGGATAATTTGATTTTAAGATAATTTTCTGTTAGACATGTAGACATGAGCTTGAACGCATGGATTTGAAAAGAGGAATGTGAGGTGGAGCGTAGAATGCCAAATTCCTGACTTGATAACCATTTCCCTGAGTCCTCTGAAATTCCCTCAGCATCTGCTTCCTTCTTGGACAGGGAAATCTGTGGAAATGCGACTGACAACAGCTCTTTTGGGTACCATTTTCCTATAAATTGGCCTGAGATATGCACACACTGAGACAAATAAGGTAGGTTTATATTTAAAGTGGTTAAAGTGGTTAGCTGATATTATTTCATCATTCTGTAGCTAGAAATGAAAAGCTAAAACATACATCAAACTGAAGATAAGTAATGAATACACTAAGTTTTCTATTGTGTACAAGTATCCATAGAGACAACTTTAGTTTAACATTGTTTATAATTACTATTTAGTTTTTTGGCTAGAACAATTTTGGCTAGAATATATTTTCAAAGATACTGTCCAGTACTTCAGAACAATGATAAACTATGTTCCAATTTCCATTTAAATTTTTAAATTATCATTATTATATCAGGGAGCAAGGTGTTTTGCTGTTCTTATTGCCTTTATTCTGATAACAAAAACCTTTGTTGCAGAACCACATTACCCCAACATGACACAGGAGGTGGAACCAGCCACACACAGAATAAGCCCATGTGCAGGGGAGAAGGGGGGGGGGTAATTTTTTAAAAATGGACTAGGAAAGAGGAGTGGGAGAATAACACCAACACTGTGGTTGCAGGTGCCACTGAAACAACATTATTTTAACTTACACAGCCAATTGTATATGACCAATATCCAATCAGCATCCCTACTGGCCAAGAGCCCCACTTGGCCCCACTCACTTAAAAAAGTGTTGTTGGATGCCCTGGCTCTTATGGGCACCGGGTTGAGAAGGGAGCCTTGCTCTGGAGGAAGTATGTAGGAAGAAGCTAGTAGAACAAATCATTAGGTTAGGTATGCATAGCAGGGTGGAACGAATAAATAAAAGTAAGGGCAAAGGAAAGAGAAAATGAGGGAGAGGAATAATCTACATTCTAAGTTGGATATCCTTTCATCAAATTGTATCTCCATTCTGTGTTCTATGCTGCCCATTCTATGTTCTATGATTATGTGAAAGGAGAAAAAGCAAACCTTCGGGAATCTGTTTGAGTCACCTATAAGAATTCTACTGTGCTTCTCCTATGATAGCTTCCCTCACACTTTCAAGTTTGCTCTCAGATTAATTCCACCTAAATATAATCAATACACAAAAAATACTACATACATACTATGCATACTATGTCACTTTGTCTATAACACCATTGTACTTGCATGTGGGTGGTATTGATCACCCCTCAGCACCACAATTCAACTAATTGATATACAAATTAAGCAAACATGAGAACATTCAATATTGCAAGCCCACTGTAGCTAATGTGAATACAATAATTCAAGTTAGAATGATCAGGAAAATAGGAATTGGTATTTTACTCAAGCCAAAATCTTACAGATGTGATATTCTAGCAGACTTTAAGTAGTTTGATTTTTTTTTTGGCATAATAACACTAAGATTTCAATCTTCATTAATATTCTCCATGGGGTAACATTGTTTGGATGACAATAAAAGTTAAAGTACACATAAGTTTAATGGAATATTTTTCTTCAGATACATTTGGCAACTGGGATCTTCAGTGTTGCATAATAATCTGTCATACTGCAGAATGATGTTTGATTTTAAGCAGCTTATAAATGAATACTATAAGCAGTTTATAAAGAATTAAGAAATTAATATTACAATGAATCTATTATAGATTTTTTACAAACTTCAACAGGTTCCTCACACTCTGATTTATGACATCTTGTACTGATGTGCTTACAATTGCTTATAGGTCAATAACACACAATAGTCATGCTTGTTACATGCTTATAAGAGCTATTAATCTTCTATTGGCTCCCCAGAAACTATTGGTAAGTGCTATCTTAATATAAATTGAAATCAACAGTGCATATTCCATTGATAAGTCATTGCACAATCTTTTTTGGCATACTTTAAAACTTCTGAATGTATGGCTAACATTGTATATGGCTAATACATTATTTTAAAAACAAGGTTTTAAATATGGAATTACAGTAAAGATGAAAAGTTCAAGGTCTGATAAAACTATTGAGTCAATTTTTTATGTATGAAGAAATGTGGGTTAAAATGCTTAGGAGCAAAACACTCAAAAAAGACTGGCCATATTTTTGCTGCATCATGAATCTCTTGAAAGATTTCTCTACAATTTATTAAATGACAGACCAGCTGCTGTGCTGAAGCATATTGAGGGTACAAGTTATATAAAAGATCGCCACATATAGCTAAATAAAGGGAAAGAACAAAAATGTCACCTTTCTGGGGCATCAGAGTATCTTGAGCAAGATATTTGTAGATATGGTGGATTCTACACAGCATAATAATAATGGGTTGCATCCGTTATGTTTGAATCTGGGTCCATTTACTTCCATTTTTGTCCTTTGCATGGGTGCCTGTTTTCCATGAAGGAACTGAGTTGAGGTTGGAGGGAAACAATTCATTTTCTTTCAGCCCTTTCACACCAAGGTATCTTGAATAGATTGCTGAAGCTGGAATGGTTTCCTCAGTCCACTGCAGCAACGCAAGGTCTGTGATGCAGTCAAACATTGGTAAAAATATAGCCAACACATTTAATTGGAGTCATTTGGGATATGAAGTGAACTGAAACGTTTTCTCTCATTCTGATGGCACTTTGAGACTGGAAGGTTTTTTGCTTCCTGCTTGCCAGATTGGAGACTTTCAGTTACAGCATGTTGAAAAAGACTTTTTATCCTATCACTGGAAATTTCTAATCCAGTCTGGAGAAAAGAAGAATAATGTTATTTCTTTAATAGGTCTGAAGGCCAAAGCAAGAAATGTGGCCCAAGTTCTCCATGGTAAGAAGCGAAAATCTGTACTAAGGATTTAGTTCTCCTGTGTTACTTTTTTCTTTACATTTTCTCTCATAGAAATAAACAGAGCTTAGAACAAACAATTTGGGCAGTAATGCTTACGCTAATTGGTTTTTAATGATATTTTGCTTTCTAGTTTCTCTGCAATCATATCCTACATTTAATAAACTCAAAACACTTAATTTTATTGCATTGAACTATTGATCATCTGTTTAACACTAAAAACCTTGTGATATACTACATATGCTTTAGTGACTGAGTTATTTGAAAGAACAAGAAACATGCAACAGAGAATCTTTGTGTACATTAAATTTAAGACTTGACTATTTTACAAAAATACACAAATGTTTTATCTTAGTCTTGTGAAGGAAAGACAGTTTATTGCTTCTTAACTGAACTGTGTATTCCCGTGGGTTTACACTACCATTTAGGTTTCTAGTTCTTGATTTTATTGCCTGCATAAGCTTATCTACAAGAATGAGAAACAGACTGTCTCCTTCAAAGGACAATTATTAATAGCAATCCTTACTCTTTCTTTTTTCTTGCAAAGATCTGCAAAGTCATTTGAATCCTTTAACAGAAAAAATGTTTCTATAGTATGCATGAAAATAAAAAAGTAGTAATCACAATGAAATACAAAATCATATAGTTCAATAATAAAACGTTATTTGTTAAATTATGCAAGAATTTTCATTTATTTGCTTCTTAACATTATTGCCCAAGAAATACCAAGCATTATGTTGATACTTCAAACTGCTGCAGGAAGCTGTTTGACATTGTGTCAGTACTATTATGTTTTGAAAATTTTAACAGAACATAATTGCACAAACTCACTGAATGACTTTAGCAATGAAGTAGATTCCTCTTGAACAGAGGGGAACTCTAGATACAGGTTTCCAACCAAATTGGCCCTACTGTTGGCCCTACTGTTGGCCCTACTAAGCTAAGACAGAATGTCTGAGAGAACCCTCATTTGTAGTTTCCAGTAAGTAATAAGTTCCAGGATATAACATCCAATAACTTAAGCAGTTGAGACAATGCTCCAGAACTAGTCAAACCTATTTTGAGAAATTCCATGCAAGGCACCACCCCAGCTGGTACTGAAAATAATCTTTAAATAGGGAGAGACTTTACTTTCCTTATATCCTATCTGAATCAAGAATGTGCTGTTTTAAGAATTTTTCTTAGGCTCAATTCAGGATGGGAACTTCATTTTCAAATGGAATATTGTGTTCATCTTCAATTTAATCATTTGACTGTGCCCACCTGGAACGTTGGTCTTTTTTGCACAACCAAAATAAGATGTCATGAGGATATCTTAACTAAACCTGTATCCACATTTTTTTGCACAGACAAAAATAAATCATCTGAGGAGACAGCTCCCCTCCATGTGCACAACCTCGAAAGCATGTGTGGGTTCTGTGGGGGCAAGTGGTACTTGGGATAATGAAGGTTTGCCCAAGAAGAGCCAAATTTAAACAGAAACTAGTTTACTTCTCTTTACAAAGTAGCAGCACTTTTAAAACATCAGCATTTTAACTTGTTACAGATTCAAAGGTCCTGTTCAGGTTGCATTTTCAAGTCCTTCTATTTACAGTCTACTGATATTGCCAAGTCCAAATTCTCCTTTGCAAGTTGGCTGGCTCCTGAAGACTCCAAGGGCTTGATGAACAGGTTGCAACATGATGAAGGTCTCCAGGAGAACTCTCACCCATTACAACCACAAAAGAAACCCTGAAACAATAAACTGCAACATTTACAACACAGCAAAAACAACTACCTTCCCAGTAGTTCCCAATAATATTGCAATTACCTTAACAAGGTGTTAAGGGCTTATAGAAATCAAGGTCCGAGTCTGGTACCCTTGTCTTCTGCAAAGAGCTCTTTCAGCCTTTCTGCTGCTCTGAGTCTCCACCCCCTTACTGGGTCAACCCATTCTGGGCCAACCCATTCTGGGCATGGGGGTTACACATGCATGTTATTTTTCTGACCTAACTTAAATCTTTTTACTTTCACTTTTCCCTGCTGACAATTTGACACTTGCCTGCTTCATTGTGCACACCATTTTGTGGAGATCTTCTGGAAAGTTTGTTCTGCAGTCATCATGGCCACCTGCCTTTTCACTGAATAAAGTACATGACTGAACTCAGCTCTTCTTGCCAATTTCAGCAATATTTAGTTTTGCTTTTTTTAAGAGGACATGTCTTCGAAGCTTCACAGACTCAATATTAAAATCAGCTCAGATTCTCATATTGAGTCTGTGAAGCTTCAAAGACACCTACTGAGTACAACAATGTACTTTTCAGGCTGAAAAGACATCCAACAGTGGAATGTGCAGAGCAAATGTTCCAAGGAAACCTTAAGCAACAAGCTGCAGGCACTGAAAATCCCTGCAGCACCACAAAATGTCAAGCACAAGTCGCTGAGGAAACTGACAAAAGAACTTTAAAGGTCATGTGGGAAAAATACGACATCTCAGCTTCTAAGGTCTGCACAGCAAGAGTAGATGACTTGCAGATGACTTGGGGAAAAAGTTGGTGGTTTTGTGTCATCAAAATAGGATGGTTCAAACAGAAATAAAGTGTCCTGAGGACATCTTGGGGAAAAAATCTATGCAGAGCTCCTCTCTGAGATGTCTTTTTTTCACTCCTCAGGACGTCTTATTTGTGCTGTGCAGAACAGAGCCAAATTGAGAGAAAAAAATTGACCTGAAGACACCTTGGGGGAGAAAGCTGTGCAGAGTTCCATTCCAGAATGCTTCTTATAACATTCTCAAAATGTTATATTTGTGCTGTGTGGACAAGACCAAAGGTCTTGGACAAGACCTGTGTGGACAAGACCTGTCTGGACAAGACCAAAGCTCCATGACTAAAGGTACATGAAACACTGTATTCAATGGCTTTGGCTTCCTTATTGTATCCAGCTTGTTACTATTTTTGCATTTAAATGTCTTACTATTTGGCTCCATATTTATTGTCTCCTTTCTTTGTCTTCTCAGCACTTATGCTCTTTCAATTTTTTTTTGGGGGGGGGATAAATGTCAGATTGCCACTTGTATTTTGTTCTTCTTGTCCTTTCTCTCTTGGGGCCTCTTTTGTCACTACCTCTTGTAACTGCTCCTCCTCATCACTGTCTCCTCTCCTCTCCTTCTCTTTCTTACCCTCCCCGCCCCCAATTGCTAGGCCCTTTTTAATTGTTAGACAACTAGCAGGATTCTTTTTATACTTAAGCAGTATAGCACCCAGTGATTGACATAATAACAATGATAATAATTATTATAATGGAGAGAACCATTACAGTAAATCATTCAGTGACTCCAGTGTTACCAGACTGATCCATGGTGAGTAGGAAGACCTGTTTTCTACCTACATTGCCAATCTTTGGGGTGTCTGGCATGCAGTGTCAAGATGGGAAGCCCATTCCTGCATGGCCTGAGTTACCCACAAGGACAAAAATATGCTGAGAGTGTATGCTGTAAGCAGAAAATACTCAAACAAGAAAACTGGGAGTTTTATTTAGTTGCCAAGGCTGAAGGTGGACTAGTATTTAGACTTTGCACAGGTGTCCATAAATATAAGGGAAAGAAATATAACTTCTGGGTGTAGAAGAAGAATCCCTAAGCCAGCTAGGATGGGAGTTATATGCACAGGTGGATTCCCAATCTAGCATATATATTAGTGTTCTGTCTCAGAGGGGAGATTCAGGTTAAGTTTATTTATTGTATTTTAAGAATGATACATTATTTCCAGACTCTTCAGCAACTACAAAAGTTTGCAGCAGTGAGTGAGCCATGTGCAAAACTGACAAATCTGACACAAATCCAAATGTGGGCTGTTTTTCATCTTACTTTTTATTGACCAGGAAATGAAAGCTCTGTCTTAAAATCCATGTTAGTGTCACTTCATATTAATTTAGTACATCACTATTTAATTCCAGAGTCACTGGAATAGATTGAGATACCCTAATAGCCAGTTTAGCTATGATGGCATATCTATTCCACAAACCTAAGTTTATTATGCCAACACTGCTGTCATCCCCTTTGGAGGTGAGCGGTATAAAAGTCTTATTATTATTGTAGATTTCACAGCAGCCAGATTTTTAGCTGGTTGTTGGCCTTCATTACAATTCGAGCCTCACCCAGAGGCCTAGGAAGTTGTAATGTATCGGCGTAGTATTCGTGCGGATCTAGCAGGGCTGCCTTCTGAATTTGATCAATGTTAATTTTGTCAATTCGAAGATGTTGCAAGTGCTGTCCTAGTGTTTTCGTGATGGCCCCAGCGTGCCGATTACCACTGGGATGACCTCAGCTGGTTTGTGCCATAAACGCTGAAGCTCGATTTTCAAATCGCGGTATCTAATGACCTTCTTGTGTTCTTTTTCAATGACCCTGCTGTCACCGGGGACTGCTATGTCGATAATGCTCACTTTCTTGTCCTCGATCACGGTGATGCCTGGTGTATTGCGTTTAAACACTTTGTCCGTTTGCATTCGAAAGTCCCACAGGATCTTGACCTTCTCATTTTCCATTACTTTCTCTGGACAATGTTCCCACCAGTTCTTAGCTATTCTTATGTTGTAATTCTTGCATAAATTCCAATGGATCATCTTGGCCACTGAGTTGTGTCTCTGTTTGTACTCAGTCTGGGCAACCTTTGTGCAGCAGCTGAGGACATGATCTACAGTTTCATCAGCTACTTTGCACAATCTACATTTTGCATCGTCCGAGGATTTTTCTATTTTGGCCTTGATCGAATTTGTTCTAATGGCTTGCTCTTGAGCAACTAAAATCAGGGATTCAGTTTCCTTTTTCAGAGTTCCAGTTGTTAACCATAGCCAGGTCTTTTCATTGTCCACCTTGTCCTTGATTTTCTCAAGAAATTGGCCATGCAGTGCTTTGTTGTGCCAGCTTTCAGTCCTCATTTTAATCACATTTTCCCTGTATTCTTGTTTGGTTTTCTGAGTCTTCAGCAAATGTCTGTTCTTTACTTCAATCAATGCCTGTTCTTGACTTTTCTTCACATAATCGGCCAGTGCATGCTTCTCTTCTTCCACTGTTTGCTGTACTTGCAGTAAGCCTCTGCCACCAGACCTCCGGGGAAGGTATAATCTATCAGTATCACCTGCGCATTGGGTGTAAAGCATGAGGTGCATTGTCATCGCAAAGCTTCGAGTTTTCAATCCAATGCCATCCAACCAGCTTGTTGTCCAGTTGATGATTCCAGCTGAGTGTACCTGATGACAGGAATTATGGCCCAGGTGTTGATTGGCCTTGATGAGTATTCACCCACCCATTTAATTTAGATTTCAAAAATTTTACTGACCCTCTGGGTGTACTCTCTGCTGACAAGCAAGTCTGCCCTCAATTTGCTCCGGTGCTTGATGTTTATCCATAACTGCAAGTATTGCCCAGGTAGTTATCTAAGCTTGCCTCTTGGTTGCACTTGGATGAGGTTGGCCATCAGGCATTTCTAATCCCATCACTCTCAGTGATCTTGCCCTCTTCTATTGCCACAATACATAGCACTTTTCTCCAGAATGCCAAACTCCATCGAAATGCTTCTGTGCTTGGGAATACTTTCGGACTATGCTTTACTTAGTGAGCTGGATTTCTAAAAGTGTCTGATTTCCCATACAACTTCCAAATCATCTCATGTACAGCAAATGTGACATTTTTTCTGAGTCTTTGGCCATTTGATAGCCCAACTTTGTTTTCTTTAAAATTACTGTTAGTGGGATCATGGCAATGATAAACAGTAAAGGTGATAGTGAATCACCTTGGAAAATTCCTCGCTTAATGTTGACTGTTCCAAAGTTTTCATTTTTGACTGTCAGTTCAGTTTTCCACTGTCTCATCGCTTTTTCAGTGAATTGTTACTTAGTTTTACAGGGGTTAGCAATTTATAAAAGGGAATCTCCACCAGCTGCTAAGAGTGTAACAGCACACATATGGTTTTTAAAGTAGCAAAGGGGAATGGAACTCACTTGGCAGTGCGAGAGGAGACTAGGTCCAGGATCTTGGAGACTATATCTACGGGGAAGGGATTTGGCAAGGAGCAATCCGCAGAGTAAATGCAAGAGTCCAAATGAATTTTTAAATGTTTATATAAATCTAAGTTCAAAAAAATCACATACAACACAGTTAAGACATATACAAGTATATACATTTCCTGAAACCCCCTGGTTTTCCATAATTGAAGAAAAAATGGCCTCTATTGGACTGTCAGTGGATTCACTTTGCCCTTTGTCCTATTCAGAAGCTTATAGAAAATTAAAAGGTCAACTATTGGATAGAGAGTTCTCTACCCTAATCACTGCAGCCAAGAAAACGTGCTCCCCCTGTATTTTTCTACCCCATTTGAACAGGGCCACTTGGCACACTACCTGTATTGCTTAATAAACCCTGCTCAAAGGAGAGCCATAATGCTCGCCAGGTTTAATGTTATGTCTTCTGCCTTGTTACATGGCAGATATAATAAGCAAGAAAAGGTTAAAAGATTGTGCCCATGTAACGATGGCTCAGTTGAATCTCTGGCCCACCAAGGAAATCAGATCCAAGTATGTGAATCTTACTCCTTTACATTTACCCCATCTCCCCGATTTAATTAGATTACACTACTTGTTGGACAATCCTGATTTTTCTCTCTATATGATAGTGGCAGACTTTCTCCTGGAAATTACAAAACGCCAGTAGATTTCCTTCGACCTAACATTTATTTCCTGTATTGTATATGCTTTTTAATCTGTTTTTATTATTGTTGTACTATTGTCTATGCCAATAAAGGCTTGCTGAAAGATCTGGCTTTTTGCAGCCTAGGTCTTGATACAGTTCAATAAAGCTTTAAAAATATTCCTGAGTCACAATTATTGATTGGAATAACAAACCCTTACAGATATCAGACATGTACCCGTTTCATGCATGCACTTAGCAGTTCTGCCAACACAAAGAATAGCTTTCTCATAGGTCTCCCTAAGTTACATTATTTCCCCTATGTCTACCTGAAGCATCTGTTATTAACCTTTCATTTTGTCCTGGAATTAAATTGGAAAACACGTCTAAATAAATCAACATCACCCTACAAAAGGTGAGATCTCTTTAATCTGAAAATGTTCACAGTTTAAAGGCAGTTTTCTTTTCTGTTTGTAGCATTTAATTCCAAAGGGGAAAGTGTGATTGCTTTTCCAGACTCATTTTAAGAATCATTTGGCTTCTGAAATAAACAGACATGCGAACACAGTGCTTTTACAGAGAAGAATGGCATTTAAATTATTATTGATCCCTAGAAAGTTCTTTGCATGAAAGACTAAGGATAAAAGATAACTTTTTTGTTTTAAATGTGCAGCTACAGTTCAATCTTAATGTAGGAAAAGCCTCTTCTTCCAATAGTACATTCTGTCATTTTAAAAAGATATTGTTTAAATTTAGGTTTTTAAATTACAGACATGGCATACTGATCGTTGGCATCCACTGATCGTTGGCATCCCAAGTTAACACTACTCCCTCCCATGTGGCGTGGAGAAGATATGCATCAGGAAGTGAACTCTATTGTGGATTCACGGTTGTATAGATGCCATTTACAGTACCTAATTTTTAGTTTTGTTTGTTGAACCTGCCTCTGGTGCCTTGAAAAGGGGGATTTGCCATACAGAAAAGAGCTCTCTTCACCCTTCTGGAATTCCTAAGGCTGAGCAGACAAGCATAAAACAACTCATACACTACTATCAAAACAGCTCAGTCAAAGAAAAGCTGAAAAAACCCGCCCAGCATAGTGAGGACGGTGCCTGAGTTGGAGAGTGAAGAGTTGGTGACAGCAAGCTTGTGAACACTTCCTTAGGGTCATATCTCAACTTTGTCCTCCCCACAAGAATGGGGAAGGTGAATTTTAAAATTATGGGAGTTAGCAGAAATTGGAAAGAAATAGATTTAAAACATCAGTTCCCTGTATTTCTGAAATATCTGATTAATCATCAATGAACACAGTAGAATAAGGAAATTCTACATCTCATTCATTTTTATCAGTGGTGTAGAATGAAATTGACTAGCTAATGAGAACTTAATAGGTGCAGTAATCTAAAGTAAAAGAATGTATGTACATCTGAGCTTATTTCACATCTGGCTTTACTCAGGAACATTGGGTCAGTTTGACATTTTCTTGCAAAGGTTATCCTGGAATATGAGATAATCTCAAACTAGCATGAAAAACAGCAGGCAGCCATCAAGAGAGGAAAAAAGAGCTCAGCAGATGACACCACTGTTGAAAGTCCAATAACAGGTCTTCAGGTGGCATACCTTCAATAAACCAGTAGCTTTAAAATTTAAGCACAGATATAATTTATGCAATTCTGCATGAGAATTTACAATCACAAAGCTGTAGCACCCTGAACTCTTTGGAGCTAAAATAGCCCTGGCATCTTCCCAAATGCCTGGAGGTTATAAGAAATTTGCATATTGATTTACATAACCATTTAAATTTTAGCATGACCCTGTTCTGCCAAAGAAACACTAATAAAAAACAGAAATAGTGGCCTTCAAGCTGTAGGCTGGCTTGATACATCTTTGAGCTTCACTCAATTTAATTTATTTCTGTTTTTCTGGTTAGTTGTTTATGTCCATAGAATTGTATGCATTTCTTCTTTACCTGTGAAATACTATATTTGCCTTTTTGTGCTCTTAATGCTACATTTTCAGCCTATGTTTTGTGTGTATCTGCAATACATTTATCACAATTAGTTCTATATATCTAGACCTCTTTTTTACAGTTTCATGACAATATATATCCATTGAATTCTTTTACACAGCTGTGCCCTGATAAGAGTTTTGGAATTTTTGCTTAAGCACATCAGCCTATTAAAAAGGGATTTGGCCTGTTTACACACATAGAAAAAAAGTAGCCTATTCTTTCCTCCTCCCTTCTCTTGAACATAGACTGTAAGTACTACTTAAGCTTGGCTGAGAGAACGACTGGCTCAAGGTTACCTGGCAAGTTTCATGGTGAGTAGTGGTTTGAACTTAGATATGTCAGGGGCCAGCCTAATACTATGTCTCATCAGCATTTGGAGAAGCTTGGAATTTTTCTCATTTGAGTTTTTTGCTAGTTCATTAATGACATTTTTTATAGTTTCAAAACTTCACTGTTTTGGTAAAAAAATGACAAAAGATCAGCACCTTGTTCTAAAATCTCATGATTAGCTCAATCAGAAATAGGATGGGCATTTTAAAGCACCTTATTTTTTGAGAAGCTCTATAAATATAAATTTATATTCTACAATTTGGCCTTTAAAAAAAGCTAGTAAGGTGACTTTATGTTCATACATATTTGTAACCTAGATATGTATGTGAAAAATGTGTGTATGGATGCAGTGAACATTTTTTCCAAATTAGAATTTATACTGAGAAAGCATGATTTCCCAACTTTTTGAATAATCAAGTCATTCAGATTATTGAAAAGTTAGAAAAGTGTTCAAGTGCAGCTGTTTGAAGAATATGGACCAAAATAATGTTTAGAATTAATCAGCACAGTTTTAAAAAAATATTTACACCAGGCAATGATCTGATTGATTCTTTGTTCTTTTATTTTAAAAAACATATAAAGCATTTATAAATTTGTTTCCAATGTTTTTTAATGGATATGAGGACTACCCCTTTGGGGACCCAAACAATTGGACCCCCTTCATTAAACTTAAGTGCTCTTAACAGCAGAGTCTTCTGAAGCCAGTCTGCATGTTTAGTGCCTCTACCTTGATAAATGCACATCCAATATATGAACACCCCCCCCCCCAAATACTCATAGAGCCAAAAAAAATTTTGGTTCAGGTTTGTGTTTCCCAAAAAAGGTATTTGGGTTTTTCGGCTTTACTAATCATTTTTAAGTTTTAAAACCCTGAATTTTGCCAATTTTTTTTGCTCAGCTCAAGCCTAGTGAGACTCTCTGTCATTTTGATGCAGACTCCATCTCTCATTGCTAAGTCTGTGGTAAGAAGTGCATGTGTTCAGGAATCAAATTGGGGAGCTTTGTGAGGGGGTCTGGGGAAAGTTTCAAAGGTTTCTAGCCTCTAAATATGGGTGTTCACTTTACTCACTATGGTGGCTAGTATCAATTGAAGGATGTTACCTCCATTAATCTGTTTAACCCCCTTTACTGCTCAGGGTCTCAAATCAAGAACTACTAACCTGCCTGAATCTCTCTCTAGGCGGGGGGTGGGTGGGGGCTTTAATTATTTATCAATACCCAACACACTGTACCCTTTATTTTTATTGTAGAAAATTTCTGCTCTTTCAGCCACAGACTAATGCTCTTCAGTTTCACACTCTTTGAAGACACCACATTGTCCTTTGCAGCAACATTTGAATGTGCTACAGATAAGAGTTGCCAACCTTCAGGTAGGCGATGAAGATCTCTTGTAATTGCAATTGATGTGCAGTCTACAGAGATCAGTTCCACTGGAGAAAATGGTGACTTTTGGAAAGTGAAATGTGTGGCATTATTCCCTGGGGACATCTCTCCCCCAAGCTTTGGTTCCTTTCTCACATTTATCCCACAATAAATCATTTCATGTTGCCAATTATATTTGACTAGCTATATTTGTTCATGCATAGCAAAGTGTTTGGATTGTTTTCTGAAGGTTTTTAATGCTTTTAAACCAATTTACATTCTAAACCACAATATGGTAGAAGATACAAAGCTATAAAGTGGGGTAAAAAGGGTGGGGCAACAGTAGGGTGCCAATTCTTTTTCAGAACTTTTCATTGTAACAATGCATTTGAATTAAAGACCACATCCTTTTAAAAAAACTGTAAAAAAGAATCTAGCATTCTGTCTATAAGAGCCAGCTGCAGGGTGCTTTCTGAAAAGAACAACTGTAAATTAAGTTTCCAGGAAGACAGTGAAGGAAAAAAAATAATGCTGTAGAGGAAAATAGAAGAAGGTGAGAAGGGCATTGTAAAACATTGTGGGGGAACATAAGGAGAAAGAAGTGTTTCTATAGAATTAGATTGCAGTGTGGGACAATACTTTTCTTGTAACAGTATGCATTACTTGCGCAGGGTTTATAACTATAGATAGATAGCATAGAAAATGAGCCAGACAGGAGTTTAAAACATCCATTGAAGTCTGAGGCAAGAAATAATAACAATCAGCAGGAAATGTTTCAGATAGTTCTAGTCAGCATCATGTTTTCTTCTCTAGAAGTGACTGAATTGATGGGATATTGCTCCCAAGCTAGATAGGATGTGCAATGTTCAGAAATTCCATACGAATGAGGTTAAAACACAGCAGTTTATTCAAGAGTTACTCCATAACATCAGATGCCTAATACACACAGCTGCATTCATTAAATAAAATATATTGGCTGTTAATTAAGCATCAGCTACGGCAACTGCTTTGGGCCAATACGCTACACCCCTTCCCCCTAACTTACATAATAATCTGGCAGAACTCTCTTCCACTGAGACCACCTCAACTCCTGCTCTACTTTCTGATCTTGTACTTCTTCCAAACCCTGCATTGCTATTGGGCTCTGTGATGTCTCATAATTTTGCATCGCATCCTGCATTGGTACTCCTATTGGGCCCTCCAGTACCCCAGATTTTCCTCTTGCCCAACAACTTGCGCCACACCCTTTGGCTGCCCACTTCCCTGACCCACTGCTATTATTGGGTCTGAGACTCTTTTCCTCACTTGGTCCACATGTCTACGGACCACCCACCCATCTTCCATTTCCACTTGATATGACAGTGGTCCTGTAGGTCGCATTACTACTGCTGGAACCCCACAAGGGCCTGTTCCATAATTCCTAGCATACACAGTGTCATCCTTTTCAAATGTCCGGGGCATCTTTAGCTCTTGATCCTCCTTTTCCAGTCATTCATCCACTAGATCAGGATGCATCCGGTCCAACAGAGTAGTCAACCTATGATTCATTAACAGCTCCACCAGGCTTTGTTCAATAGCTGTACAAGGTGTTATGTGGTGGGTCAATAAGAAATTCACCAACCGATGGTGCCAATCCCACTCCACTATCCATTTCAAAGCATCCTTTGTTGTATGCACCATCTGCTCTGCCTGCCCATTTGTAACTGGATGGAAAGGGGCCAAGGTAAGCTGGTGAATAAAACCATTTGGCAAAATACCCTAAACTCCCCAGACACAAATGATGTTCCATTATCTGATACCACAGTACCAGGGAGGCCATGCATTGTGAACAACTTACGCAATGCCTTAATTACTGTACACGATGTCACTGACATTCCTGAAACTATCTCTAACCAATTAGAATATGAGTCCACCACAGTAAGGAAACTCTGACCCTGAAACAGTCTTGCAAAGTCACTATGTAGACCATGGCTTTTTTTGTTCATTCTCACTGATGAATGGGAGCCTGTGGTGGTGCCAACCGAATAATCTGACACTCCCTGCATCTAGTCACCCATTCTTCTACTGCACTATCCATCTTAGGCCACCATATATAACTACAGGCCAATGCCTTCATCCCCCCTATCCCAGGGTGCCCCACATGCAAGGCTTCCAACACTCTGGTCCTCAAGACCGATGGAATCACTAGTCTGATTTCCCACAACAAGCAACCCTTATGTACAGATAATTCATGCTGTTTTGACACAAATGGCCTACATTGCACATCTAACTTTTCCATTGGCTATGCCCTCCATGCCCAGTTCAAAACCTGAGCAATGACAGGGTCTTCTGTTTCTCACTGACTTTTCTGCTATTTCTGCTGCTTGCAAAGGAGGTTCAGGCAAATATTCCAACATTAAGACTTCTAATAATGGGGAGATCTTCCTTCTCCCTTTGCACAGGTAAACGACTTAATGCAGCTACATGACCAATCTGCATACCCGGATGATGTTACAACACATACCCATATGCATTTAGAAACATTGTGCACTGAAGCATTTTAGGTGACAATGTGGGCTCTGATGAGAACAATCCCAGCAATGGTTTATGATCTGTTACAATATCAAAGGGTCGCCATACACATAATCATGGAATTTTTTAACTCCAGCCACAATTGCCGATGCCTCCTTATCGATCTGCGCATAATTCCACTCTGTTGCCAAACAATGTTCTAGAGTAACATGCAATTGGAGCTTCATGCAAATCTTCCAACTGGTGACTCAATACTGCTCCCACCCCATAAGGGGAAGCATCACAAGTTAGAATTAATGGCTTCCTTTCATCAAATGATGTCAACAGCTTTTTTACATTTTGAAAAGTTTTTTCATACAGACTTGTCCATTGCCACAGAGCCTGCTTATCTAACAAGCAATGTAATGACACTGCTACAGTAGCCTTATGCTCCAGGAATGAATGATAAAAGTTCAAAAGTCCCCAAAATGCCTGCAATTCCTGTCTTGACTATGGCACTGAAGCATCCTGGATCGCCCTTACTTTCACTGATGTCGGGTGGATCCCCTCTGCATCTGTCATATACCTCAAAAACTTTATTTCTGACACTTCAAACACACACTTTTCCTGCTTCATGTGCAATCCCACATCTGAGAAACACTGCAGTACTTTCTGTACTTGTGCCATTAATTCCTTCTCAGATGTACTCATGACCAAGACATCATCGAAATATGGTATAGACTTCCGGCAAATTTCTTAATATTGCCTCCATTAAACTCTGGAAAATACCCGGAGTTACACTCACCCCAAATTGTAACCACTTTACCTTGAAACCCCACCGTGAGTCACTTCTGTCTGGGCTTCCGCTGTAGTGTCATCCACCCCCAACTGCTGCTATGTTTGAGCTAAATCTAATTTCACAAAAATCTTCCCTCCTGCCAGTGTTGCCAACAACTGACTCACCACTGACACTACTTCTGGAACACCTTATTGTTTGTACATTTATAATCAGCACAAATGCGTACCGCTCCATTGGCTTTCAGGGGAGTAACAATTTCACATATGTAACCAGCTCCAATATTCCTTGTTCTAAAACTCAATCTAGTTCAGCATCAATTTTAAATCACAAAGTGAATGGGACACTCCGTGGTTTCAAATGTACTAGGACTATTGAAGAGTCAAGACATAATGATACCAGTAGACACTTATACTGTCCCAATCTCCCAGCGAACACATTTTTAAAGTCTTCAAATAGCGACTCCCGCATTTCTTTACTCACCCCATGTATTCTTGTAATCACAATTCCCAACCTCCCAAACCAGTCCAACCACAACAGACTAGTATGCCTCCCTTCAACTACCAGCAATTGTAACCATCCTTCAAACATATGATATTTCACCCTGACATCACACATGCCCACCATGGGTACTCTATTTCCTTGATAATCAGTCAGTGGGACATCAAAAGATCTAATGTTCAAATCTCCCTGAGAACAGAATGTTTTATATGTGTCCCACGAGACAATGGAAAATACTGAACCAGAATCCGTTTTCATCACACAAGAGACATCCTGTATTCTCATAGTCACTGTCAGCTTCCACAGGATTACTGGCTGCACGTGGCTGATCACATCTGCTGAATAGTGGCATGATATTTGCCCCATTTGGCCTGTTGGGCACACTTATAAGGTACTGGTAAGGGATGGCTGTCTTGTCTCCAGTCACTTAGCATTGATATGGAAGGTGTGGCCAAATAAGGCTTTTCCATTGCTTTATTAATTAGGGGGCAGCCACAAGGCACAGGGCACCTGTACAGAATATGTAGCCAGCTGACTGGGAGAATGACTCATAGCCCTTCTCTCTGTTCTTTGGTTTCTCTTCACTTTACACATTTTTTCAATATGCATCCAACATTTACAACAAAAACACTGTGCCTCTTTAAATTTACAAGCCTGCCCACCACCACTTTCACATTTCATTGTCACCAACATTCCTCTCTGTTTTGGCACACCTAAAGTTCTTATTGTGCCATGCTGCAGTCTCTGAGCTTCTATATTTCCTGGGTAAACAGTTCCACCACCAGCTGTTTGGAATCTCTTTGGGCTTCTGGCTTGTCTCACTTCCCAGGTGGAAAACATAGCAGCTTCGAAAGTCAAATATTCCTCATATGCCATTTGAAAGGACAGATCCTTCTTTGCAAACGGCAACTTCTGCAATGGTGCCTCCTCCAGGTCACAAACCAAAGTTCTCATAACATCTCTTTTAGGTTACCAAAATTGCAATATTGTGCAATGTATTTGAGTTTGGCTACATATTCCAAAATGCTTTCTGTTGCCTCTTGATGTCGTTTATAAAACACATTCCTTCTAGCTATTTCTGATGGCTGGGGAATAAAATGACCCCTCAAAACAGCTGCTATTTCTTCAAAAGGTGCTGCTGATAACTTCCTCAGAGCTATCGGAGCTGTAGCCAAATCAAAAACTCCCTCTCTACAAACACTAAAAAAACCCTGCACGTTTCCTCTCTGGTTCAACTACATTGTTTGCCAGATGATAAAATTCTAATCTGGCTTTATAATTTTGCCACTTTATAGGAAAACACCAAGTTAAATTCTTCCATTTGCCTTTGGAAAGCCATAATTCACTCACAACACTAATGTCTGTTCTTCACTTCAAAGTCTCCAGACTTTCCAAGCAAAAAATCCCATCCTCATCACCAAATTCAATGTTCAGGAATCCCAGACAAATGAGGTTAAAGCACAGCAGTTTTATTCAAGAGCTACTCTATAACAATGAACTCCTAATACACACAGCTGCATTCATTAAATATAAAATGCTGGCTGTTAATTACAGCATCAACTATAGCAACTGCTTTGGGCCAATACACTACACTACAGGATGTCTTCCAGTTAACTTTTCAAGATAATACTTCTGTGTTCTAAAGGCTTAGTCAGCAGAACTAATCGAAGGTGAATCTGTGACGTTTATTCATATGCTTCATGCTATATTATCATCCATATTGCTAGACTGGGAATACAAGGATGTTTGAAAAGAGCTAGAATCACCTTGGGGTAAGTGACAAACACTTTTATTACTATCATTCACAAGTGGCTAAAAGTAACAGGATTGGCAGAGGTGGCCATTAAATGTAAGTAATTAAAAATGCAGTGAGACAATGCAGATAAATGATACATCAGCCTGGGAAGTAGGCCAAAAGAAGAGGACTCACATAAACAAAGGCCTAGCTTAAAACCTAGTAAAATATTTTTGGTTATGCAAAATGCTGGTAAACATCATGAATAGGTTTCTCACACTCAGGATGAATAGGTTTCTCACACTCAGTTTTCCTGAATTTTTTCACTGGCTTTGTCCCAAATTCCACTCTATTCATTTCCAAGTTTATATGGGCCAGTCTGGATTTGACTGTGAAAAGGACAAGTGCACAGTTTGCTTTTCCTGCCTGTTCTTATTTTCTGTTATCATTCATATGATTCTTCACCTCTTCCTATTTTGGTAATCATACCCATAACCAATTTGTATGCATGAGAACCCTCAGCAGTTCTATGTTTGCTCCCCTGCATGTGGTGTTTCAAGTGATCACATGAATTTTTTAAAAAACAAAAACACCTATTTGTTACTCTACATCTTAGTACATATTTCAGCTTACACTGGTACTCATTTATTTAAATAACTTGTAGGGTTTTTAAGGGCAACACATTTATGCACATTCTTCCACTTTAAAAGAAAAGAGACACTTATGCCAGCTTTGCCATAGAATATTAACATTACATTAGAAAAAGAAATGCAGTCAATAAAATTATGTTTAGAAGTCAGTTTTGAGTAGCTGAAGACATTCTTGAAATGTATCTGTTACCTAGAAATGCCCTCTGTGAAATCACACAGAATAAAATACATCTCTGGGCTATGCTCTTTAACAAACCAACTACTTCTCAAATACTTTTTTTCAAATTTAGTTGGTAAGTTTTTGGACACAGAATTAGCAGAGAGAAGCCATAATCCATTGCACCTTAGTCCAAGTCCTATTGAACTCAATGGGTTTTATTTGAAGTCGACCTGCTTAGGATTGCTCCCATAAACTACAAGAAAATATGTAGTCTCCTTTATACAGCTGATAGAGATCCCATAATTGCTGAAGGAATGTGTGAAGCTGCTAGAAGAATCACAGTTGTTACCTTAATTATTTTATTTAAAATAGTTCTAAATTTGCCTCAGAACACCAGGGTGTCAAGGCAAATGTAGTAGACTTGCCTTCTGATCACTTTGAGTCAATCCATTATCAATGGAACTGGGAATATTAATTCAAGATGTTCAATTCAAGATGCTGGTACTGATCTTCAGATTCCTGTACTGCCTGGGAGCAACATGCCTCTTCCCATGTATATCTACCTATCCCCATTGATAATATTGAAGCCTTGCCTCAGTTGCTCCCAGCCATCTGAAGCTAGAGGGGTGGCAACCTGAGAATGGGCCTAAGGAAGGGTCATTTTGTTTTAACCACCCTAAATAATTTGGTGTCATTGTAGATAATTTGGCAACATGTTTACCCCCTTCTCATTGATGAACAGGTTGATAAGCACCAACACAGATAGACCTGTGCTCACAGCCCTCCATTCTGAGAATGAACCATTTATTCCTACTTGTCTTTTTATCCCATGACTATGAAGTTTGCTTAGCAGTCTTTGGTGAGGGACCAAATACACAATGTCCACAATCACCTTCATGTCCATATGGTTACTGACATTTCCAACAAACACTACATGTTAATGAGATAGGGCCTACCTTTGCAGAAGTCATGCTGATTTTTTATTAGCAGGGCTTGGATTTCTATATGCTTGACAATACTATCTTTAATAATGCTCTTTAATAATGGAAAATAATGCTTTCCATCAATTTTCCTGGAACAGACACGAAGCTAGCTGGCATGTAATTTCCTCCCTTCCTCCGGGAACTCTTTCTACAAATGGGTGTCACCGGCCATTCAAGTCTAGAACAGGCCCAGTCAGCAAATACAGCTAATACTGCCTTTTTATTTTCCCACAGCAATATTTTTTAATGACAGATAGGATAATAGGGATGTAGAAGTGATGTCTTCTCAAATATCAATTAAAGCTGCTACTGAAGCACAATTGTGAAGGATGACAGGATGATCCTTGTGGCTTTAACACAAGTTTTGTTAAGCTAACAATAAAAACATAAGAAACAGCCTGCTGGGTCAGACCAGAGTTCATCTAGTCCAGCACTTTGCTACTCGTAGTGGCCCACCAGAACCTTTGGGAGCTCACATGCAGGATGTGAAAGCAATGGCCTGCTGCTGCTGCTGCTCCCGAGCACTTGGTCTGCTAAGGCATTTGCAATCTCAGATCAAGGAGAATCAAGACTGGTAGACATAGACAATGGCTGTTACTGCACTGCACTATTATACCAGCTTACAATCAGAATCTTAAAAGCCTGGTCTATTTTATCCTGGTTTCTCCCTTCTCATGGCTGCCCATTTGTGTGAAGGAATCGAGTGAAGACCAGGAGGAAATACTCGCACGAGCCCATGTCTTTTGTAGTAGTAGTAAAAGTTTATTGTCTTGGCCATAGCCCTTCACAATCTTTTCATACATGGTATCATAACATGAAAACATACACAAAAGCACCCCAAAGGACTTAGCTAAAATGGACTAAATTAACTCTATATAAATATCCCTACCGAATAATACAACACAACATAATTATACCATACTTAGCCTGATTCTTCTTGCAGCATGAGCAAAAAGTGCTACTCGATTGGTAATTTTTGGATCACCATCAGATAATAGACAGATCAATTTCCCAGTGTTATTGGTGTCCCCTGCAATTGGTTTTTTGTATTTACACTGCACGTGTATCTGCGCATGCACAAACATCCCTGGTGTCCTGCATTCCGATTGGCTGTTGTTTTGGGAAATGAACCCCCCCCCTGCTTTTCCAGTCCTGGATAGGACCCAGTACAGGTTTCAATACAAGTGACAGCAAAAAACAATGGGGCATAGAATCACATCACATTCCCACTCACTTTCTCATATTTTTGTGGAAAACGAGAGGAACCTCTCCCTCCATGATATGCCCACTAACATTCGGCCCAAAGCGCACATCTCTCTAGCTATGATTTCCAAGCAACCAGTACATGTACAGAAAAGAAAATGGGGACATTTTGGGACTCCACTCATGATTAACCCAGGCGAAATGGCACCTGGTCGATTCCATGAACAGAAAACGTACTTGGGGGAATGTTTTGAGAAGGGCGCCCAGTTTATAAATGAGATAAATACATGATAAATGAAGTTGAAAATAAATGTTGGTTTGTGAGTGAGATGGTAAGAAGGACATGGTTTGTGAATGAGATGGTAAGAAGACAGGGTGCTCACAAAATGAGAGAAAATATTGTAAAGAGATACAAGGGGTTTGAGCCCTGCAAGTCCTTGAAGGTTGCCCTCTTACTGTTTCTAAAGAATTGCAAAGGTAGCCACTGAAGTATGCAACAAAAAATTAGTAAAACTTGGATTTAGGTCTAATAGACCTGAGATTTTCCAATAAACCCATATATTCCTGAACCGTCATATCAGACTTGAATCCAAATTTAACTACCCTTATTTATCCCTCCACATCTTCCCACACTTACCTTGACCCCAGAACTGCAGTGTCTGTCTCCATGCCCTGCCTGGAGCCCCCATAGTCATGACAGCCACAGAGCTGCCACATGGAGCCCAGAGGCAGTGACGGCCTAGGTAGAGCTGCATGCCAGGCTCAGCTTAGCCGAGCCTGGCATACAGCTCTGCACCACACATCATCTCTGAGCCCCATTTGAAGCCCATAGGTCAGAGGTGTCAAATTCGCGGCCCTCTAAATGTTATGGACTGCAGTTCCCATCATCCCCTGCCAGCATGATGCTGGCAGGGGATGATGCGAACTGTAGTCCATAACATCTGGAGGGCCGCAAGTTTGGCACCTGTGCCATAGGTGGTGGCAGGGGAGTTCTGAACTGGTCTGTTCAACTAGCAGATAAGTAAGGGAAGAAGAAAGGAACTGAATCATGCATACACACAAATACACACCCCCCAGCATGATTCAGGACCCACTTTTTGGCTTCCCTTACATTGCCACCAATTTTTGTGACCCCCCACCCCCAATACCGATAAGGTATTTCGCAACGTGAAACCAAAAAGATAACCTGAAAAATAATAAGATATTTTTCAGGTAATTCCTTGGTTTGACTTTGCCAAATGTGCACCCCTAGTATCCACTGCAACTCTCTTTTTCATTCCAAAGGATTAATGTCATCCCATAATTCTGAAGAGCACTGTTATGAAAAAATCTGAACCACTTTGACTGTGGCCTGCTATTTTGAACAAAAAAAAACATTAGACTTTCTCTGACTTCTTTCTAACATAAAAAGAATTGTTTGCAATGGCTATAATTAAAGAGGAATATAAATATTTGAAAAGCGTATTACAGTATAGAGAAAAGATTCTTGCTGAGATGTGGATCTTTTTCAAATGGAATTTTGAGACCCCATCCCTCTAGCTTACTAGGGAGCAGTGTAGAGGGGTGAAAGAAGTGTAATTGCATGTCATGCTAATGCACTATGAAGAGGGTAATCTTGTGAGTGAACAGGATTACTTTTGTGCAAACTACTCAAAATGCTGGCCCTTGAAGGTATGTTCTATTTTCTTACTTGTTTTAGTACATTGTCAGGCTTTGCTTATTACATACTGTCTTGTAAATATGCAAAAATTAATTATATTTTTATAGAGGATTCATAGCAATACACTGAATATTTCATTATGGAAACGTTGGGGTTCACAGAAATACAAAGCACTTCCAAAAATTTGATGTGTCTATGTCAGTATAACCCCTACAAGAGACTGTATTTTTGTCTTTGTCTTTTCTGCAGTCTTGGAATTGTGCCTAATAAGAAAAAAACATGAGATTGTCCCTGCGGTTTCTGCAGGCTGTTTTTCAAAGGGTCAGTCAATGAAGTTGGCAAGGCTTTGAAGGATTAAACTAGCTGCAGATGCAGAGGAGGTTCTTTAGAGTATTCATTCTTGTAATGTATTGAACAAAACTAACCAAAGCTCTTAAAGGATGAGGGCAAAAAAAGAAATAAAGAAAAAATAAATTGCTAACAACCAAACAGAAATATGTATTAGAGAAGGAAAAATATAATAGTTTGCATGTGTTTTTATGTCAGTCCTGGTCCTGACTTTTCCTTAAACTTCCATTTTTCCTCAGCACATTTATTACTCAGGTCTCCCCACCCTCTGTCCACAGTCCTTCCATTCAGAAGTATATATAATGGTGGCTAATCTGAAGAAGCAGCCATTGGTCATTCTGGTGATATGTGCCTTTAAAACTTTGAATTCATGGACAAAGTTAAGAGACCCAGGAAAAGCAGTCGTAGCTGAGACTTAGGCCCTTTCCGCACAGGCAAAATAATGTGTTTTCAAACCACTTTCACAACTGTTTGCAAGTGGATTTTGCTATTCCGCACAGCTTCAAAGAGCACTGAAAGCAGTTTGAAAGTGCATTATCCTGCATGTGCAGAATGAGCCTTAGAGAAATCCAAACTGAGAGCTTCTGTGTAGCTGTTTCTATTTCTAACTAGTCTTTTTGTTATCTGTAAATAAACATGTGTTAAACCACACAGACCATCCTGTTGTCCTTAATAACATGGTGTCAAAATTTTGAATTCCAAGTCATCTCCAGGGCTGTTTGCAAAGGTCTCCAGTTTTTCTCTTTGAGGCTTGATAGAGAGATAGGGGAATTCACCAGAGACTATTGAGAAAACTCAGCAATCAAGGAATAAGAGAAGTCTTCCTATGGATTCAAAACTGGTTGAGAAACAGGAAGCAAAGGGTGGGTGTAATGGGAAGTTCACACAATGGAGAGATGTAGGGACTGGTGTCCCCCAAGGATCCGTTTTGGGACCAGTGCTCTTTAACCTATTCATAAATGACCTGGAAGTAGGGGTGGGTAGTGTGGTGCCCAAGTTTGCAGATGATACCAAATTAAGTAGGGTGGTGAGAACCGCAAAGGATTGCAAAGAGCTCCAAGCAAACTTTTATAAATTAGGTGAGTGGGCTCAGAAATGGCAAATGCAGTTCAATGTAGCAAAATGTAAAGTGATGCACATGTGGCAAAAAATCCAAACTTCGCATGCACGCTACAAGGGTCAGTGCTGTCAGTCACAGACCAGGAAAAAGATTTGGGCATCCTAGTTGATAGTTCCATGGGAATCTCAACTCAATGCATGGCAGCTGTGAAAAAGGCAAACTCTATGCTGGGGATCATTAGGAAAGGAATTGATAATAAAACTGCAAAGATTGTCATGCCCTTATATAAAGCCGTGGTGCGACCGCACTTGGAGTACTGTGTTCAGTTCTGGTCGCTACATCTCAAAAAGGATATTGAAGAGATAGAAAAAGTGCAGAGAAGGGCAATGAGGATGATTGAGGGATTGGAGCACCTTCCTTATGAGGAGAGGCTGCAACGTTTGGGACTACTGTGGACAGAAGACGTCTGAGGGGGATATGATTGAAGTCTATACAATTATACATGGGGTAGAAAATGTTGACAGAGAGAATTTTTTCTCTTTCTCACAATACTAAAACCAGGGGATATACATTGAAAATGCTGGGGGAAAGAATTAGGACTAATAAAAGGAAACATTTCTTCACACAATGCATGATTGGTGTTTGGAATAAGATGCCACAGGAGGTGGTGATGGCCACTAACCTGGATAGCTTTAAAAGGGGCTTGGACAGATTTATGGAGAAGTCGATCCATCTTGATCTATCTTGATCCTCCTTAATCTGAAGTTGCAAATGTTTTAGCAGACCAGGTGCTTGGGAGCAGCAGCAGCAGCACCACCACCACCAGCAGGCCATTGCTTTCACCTCCTGCATGTGAGCTCCCAAAGGCATCTGGTGGCCCACTGCAAGTAGCAGAGTGCTGGACTAGATGGACTCTGGTCTAATCCAACAGGTTCTTTCTTATGTTTTTAACTGAAGCAGCAGAAAATGGCTAAGTTTGTCTCATCAGAAGCCTTTGACTTCAATCAGACTGCTAGATGTTTGGCTTGGAAACAGTATTTCTCCAGGCACAGAATTGCCAGTAAATACCACGAGAAGGTGGGGGAAATCCAGACATGATCCCAGAGCAGATTTCCAACTCCTTTAGCTTTGCAACAGAAGGGGTAAGAATAACTTTGACCTAGTCCTGGGAAAATGGAAGAATATTTTTTTCCCTCAAATTCAACCACATCCATGAGAGAGCTTGTTTTTACCAGAGGAAGCAGCAGCTTGGTGAATCTGTAGAAACTTGTTTTCATGAACAAGCAGGCATTTGTGATTTTGAGACTAACAAAAGTGAAAATATCAGAGACCAATTAGTTGTGGGTATTTCAAACACAGAACTTTCTCAGAAGCTGCAATTTAAAAGTGACCTGGATGTTACAATCCAACTAATTAGAAACTCTGAACTGATTAAAGCAGAAGTCTATGTACAAAATTGTCCAAAAGGACTTCAAGAGATTTCTAGGACTGCAAAGTGTCGTAAAAACCCCACCCCAGCAAGGAAAAGTTCCGCACCTTTCCAGAAGTACCCTAGGACTTTCTAGGACTGCACCTTCCCAGAAGTACCCTAGCGATCATGTTGTACTGTATGCCAAGCCAGACCCCGAGGTGCGCATGCTGTGGGAAAAAAGCAAGCACAGAGGACAGAGTGTTCTGCAAAGGCTCCACAGTGCTATAAGTACAAATGAATGAAATGTTTTGCTATAGTTTGCTACACTCATGATGTAAGAAAAGTTGCATCTAAAGAGGGTGCCTCTCACCAGATTTTTTGGGACCAATCAGCTGCTCCAAAACCTATAAGTGACTCATGGGTGGTTTCTTTTTAGCTTGACTTTAAATTCAAAATAGGTACGTACTGGAGCTGATCTGAATGTGATTTCAGGGTCTGTTTACAGGCAGCAAGAACTGTCCTCACCTTTACCAAATGTCTTGCATATTCCGCAGCCAAGGGAGAAACAAGCTGAATTGCATGGCTCTTTTTCCAAGCACAAACCCATTTCAAAGGGCAAAACCTATAGCTTCAAGGTTTATGTACTCAAAACTTGATCTAATAACCTCCTGAGCAGAGACACAGCTGGGTTTCATCCATCACCTAGATGACATTCCACAAGAATCTCAACAGGAATTGGGAACTTTACAAATACCCCCTATTAAATAAAGCTAAAAGACAATGCCACACTCTAGGCTGTCAGTACTGTTATGTGTGTATCAGTACTTCTACTTCCAAAAGTGAAAGCTGAATTTGACTGAATGGTTCACTGTGGGGTGACTGAATAAATTACAGAACCTACAGATTGGAGTGCTCCATTGGTGCCAGTACCCAAAAAATATGGTTCAGTATGCATCTCTGCAGACTTAAAACAACTGAAAAGAGATGTCAAGTGTGAACACTTTATTCTTCCAACTATAGATGACATTCTTCCAAGATTAGCTGGTGCCCATGTATTTTCACTGCGAAATGCTGTAAGTGAATTTTAACAGATTCGATTAGAACCTGAAAATGCAAAGCTAATCACTTTCATTACTTTTTTTAGCCAATATTTCTTCCACAGATTGACATTTGGAATTTCCAGTGCTCCAGAGTTATTCCAGAGAGAGATGGCTCACTTGTTAAAGCACCTAGAAGGCATATCTGTGTATACAGATGACATCTTGGTGTCTGGTCATACAGACAAAGAGCATGATGCTCTACTAAACAAAGTCCTTCACACCTTACAGAAGACAGGGCTATAGCTGAACAAAGCTAAATATTTTCTTCACCAAAAGTCTCTCACCTATTTAGGGCATTACAATGATAAACATGGTGTTAAACCACACTTAAAGAAAATAAACATATCCGTTTGAACACATCTTCCTGCTAACATCTTTCTGTATATCACTTGTAAGTTATTTACAATCTTGTTAATACACAGGATATAAGTTAGTTAATTAAGATTCTAAAGAGCTTGGGATCAGCCAGTCCAGGTGCAATCACTTTAGGCTAAAATAGCAATAAGGAGCTCCAGGTGAAAAAATTCAGCAGTAGCCATTATGGGAACATGCAGCTCTGCAGCAGAGAGACAGTAAGCATGAATTTAGCATTTATTATTATTATTATTTTGTATTATGTATTATACAGAAAGATAACAATTGACAAAAATAATATATGTATTATGTAAAAGGCAAACAAATAAGAAATGGGGCAATGTAAAGAAATATGGAATAGAACAACTGATTATTGTGAAGACATATACATGCTTGATTTAATATACTGAAAATATTTCCATTCATGATTATGTTTAATAGATTACCCATATGATGGCAAAAACACATATTCTTTAAAAAGGGGCTACTGAAGAAGGCTTTTCGAAAGCTCTACTTAACGCGACGAGTTCTAGATAATTACTTACGTGACCGTCAGATGGAAATTCTACTGGATAACTTCCCGACAGCCCAGTTGACAAGCTTATGAAGGGAACTCCGAGGATTATATGCCAAGTTTGCATTTGATATATATACAGTGGAGCTATCTCATTTTTGTTCCTCATGTACTAAGTAGCTTTGTATGAATGAATAGAGACTACGTGCTCAGTTTGAATGGAGATGAACGACAGAACTTACTATACCTCTAAATATCTCTGTTCCCAGCAATGAACTGATTCTGTGTATTTGAATTACATAGTTACATATTTGGTCTGTGTATATTTAGAACGGGCAACACTTTGTATTGAATGTTATGAATCTTTATGTTATAGACCAATGAATAAGAATTTAAGTATATTATATAGACAATAAGAATATTGACTTAAGATCAGAATAAGCATTAAAATACATAGTTGATGTGCTTATTTGGAGTATACCTGAATTCATTGCCCTTTTGCCTTTGAGGGCTGTGCATTTTTGATACTACTGTACCTCGTTAAGACCAACACTGGAACTATTTGCAGGAATAGAAAACACCTGCAGTTAGTACCAAAACCAGAGACTCAAGAACTAGGTTCTCCAACCAGCATTGAATCTCCTACATCAGGGGTAGGGAACCTGCGGCTCTCCAGATGTTCAGGAACTACAATTCCCATCAGCCTCTGTCAGCATGGCCAATTGGCCATGCTGGTGAAACTGATGGGATGGACCCTGAATATCTGGAGAGCTGCAGGACTAACAATCCTATCAAATCCAGTTCAAGCTCAGCCTGCAGTCATGGCCACTCTCTCTCCTTTGCCAGCCACAGAGAAACTTCAATAGGCAGTGTATTCTCGTAGTTTGAATCTGTTATTCCTTGTCCTAGTCTCTGGAATAGCAGAAAACAAGCTTGCTCCCCCTTCAACATGATATCCCTTCAAATATTGAAACATGGTTATCATGTAACCCCTAAACCTTCTCTTCTCCAGACAAAACATACTTAGTTTTCCAAGCCACTCCTCATAGAACATGGATTCTAACCCTTTTACCATTTTGGCTCCTTCCTCTGGACCCATTCCAGATTGTCAACATCCTTCTTGAATTGCGGTGCCTAGAACTGATCACAGTTCTATGAGATGAGATCTGACTAATGCAGAATAGAATTGCCTTGATTTAGACACTATATTACTATTGATGCAGCCCAGAATTGCATTGGCTTTCCTGGCTGCCACATCATGCTGCTGACTCATGTTCAGTTTGTGGTCTCCTAAAACTCCCAGATCCCTTTCACGTGAACTGTTGTGTGAAGTCAGGTGTCACCCATCCTATATCAGCGCATTTCATTTTTTTCCTGCCTGAATGTAGTATCTTACATTTATTTTTGTTTAAATTCATTTTGTTAGTTTTGTTCCACCTTACTAATCTGTCAAGGTCATTTTGAATTCTGACCCTGCCCTCTGGGATATTAGCTACCCCTTTTAATTTAGTGTCATCTGGAAATTTGATTAGCATGCCCTCTATTCCATCATCCAAGTAACCGATAAAAATATTGAATAGCACTTGCCCCAGGATATAACCCTGCGGCACCCTACTAGTCACTTCTTTCCAGGATGAAGATGAACCACTTGTGAGCACCCTTTGGGTTCAGTCAGTCAACCAATTACAGATCCATCTAACAGCAGCATTTTCTAGCCCAGCATTTTTAACTCTTCATCTACCAAGTTTGTCACTTGAGAGAGAGAGAGAGAGAGATTATTTTTGTATGACTTGTTGATAAACCCATATTGATGTTTAGTAATCATTTGGTCTGTGTATATTTAGAACGGGCAACCCTTCCAAGTGCTATCAGATTGTCTGTTTAATGATCAGCTTTAAAATCTTTCTGGGTATTCATGTCAGGTTGACTGGGTAATAATTGTTTTGGACTCCCCCCCCCCTCTTTTGAAGACGGGGACAGCATTAGTCCTCTTCCAGTCTGCTGGGACTTCTCCTCCAGGAATTCTCAAAGATTATTGCCAGTGGTTCTGAGAATAACTCTGTCAGTTCTTTTAGTACCCTTGAATATAGTACACAAGGCCCTGGTGATTTGAATTTATTTAAAGTAGCAAGGTATTCCTGTACTACCTCTTTATCCTGTGCTGAATTTCCCCTATTGCATCTTCTGTTTCATTTCTATTAAATATACATTATTTTCCACTGTAGCGACAGTGTACTCTGCAGAGTATTCCTCTCATAATAAGTTAAATCAAAGTTTTTCATGGAACCAAAAAGAATCTGAGCTAGACAGAAGTGCTCCATAACAGAGGCCTGCCTGAACAATAGATAAAGAGAGGGTTGAATAGAGAAGGAAGAATCCAAAGTGTTGATTTTGGTAAGAATTTAAATCATACATGGTCAGCTTGAGTACCTTAATGAATCATACATGTAGCAAATAGCACAGTTGGATGTATAAGGCCCTAGGTTCATTTATTGGCATCTCTGGTGGTGAAGACTTACTCCTGTCTAGACCTATTGGAGACTGTGAACTTAGACTGGAGTAACTATGCATAAGCCTACGTTAGAAGATCAGGATGAAAACTGAAAATGACATCTTTCTGATTCCTTGGCATCCCACTACTAATGAGAATAGCTAGTACTGGGCTTGATGTAACCAATGGTGTGTTACAAGTTGGCTTCATACACTTACACCTATGTTGCTGTAAAAATTATTCTTAAAACAGTTTTTAATTCACACATTCATTGTAGCATGGCCAGCTACATTTTAATATTTTAATTTTTTTAAATTCTAGTGTAAATAAAAAGATAAGAAATGATTGACTGTATTAAAAAGTACCATTTAATTCTCCTTTCATATTTTATTGAGTGGACAAAATACGAACAAAAACATTATTTCAAAAGGAAGGCTAGGCCTCCCCTCTAAACTCAACCATAAACTTCTTTCCTATGTAATAGCCTTAGCTCTCCTAAGCACAATAGAAACAATGACCAGAATCTTTAATAAGCTTCCCCGGTGCTTCATTTTATGAAGGTTAGAAACAAGGCAGGTTATAAATACCATTTGGTAGTTTGTAACAAGGTATGTGCTGTTGTCAGAAACAATACAGCAAATATGGAAAACCAAAAAGGACTGAAAATACAAATGAACTATATATAAAGCTGGAGTTTGAACCGTTGTCAGAGATAGATATAAATATACTGTGACTCTCATCTCATTCTGGATCTCAGTTCTATAAATTATAATATATTCCACCAAGGACTTTTGACTTGCACAAAAACTAAGTATATTTTCAAATAAAACAATGTGAACGCATCTTCTTGGTTGTAATCCTGTATGCTAAAACTATCAAATACCTTTCAGCAGTTGTATTTCCTTATTTCTTTTGAAAATATGACATCTAAAGAAATCATAAGAGAAGTTTTCTATATATTGCAGAAAATTCTACCTTCACAATTCATAAATTATGTACAGTCCTTAATAATACTGTTATAGAAAAAAAGAATACTGTGTGCAGAGAGAATCTGAGTTTCATGCATTCAAGATCTATTTTGCTTTCTGCTGTTCTTATTCTAATTTGTTATTACCTTTCACAAATGGGCTAGCATGCAGTTTGGATGGTATTGAAAAGGCATCTATTATTTTACTATGGGTTTGTGAAGACTTCCTGGTTAGCAGTCTTGCATTTCATTTATTTGAAGAACTATTAACTGTAAAATCAAATATGATGGAAAACATGCAAACAATAGGATTATTTTCAGAAACCCTTTGTGTGAGGTTTGAAGTTTGAGAGCCAGTGTGGAATAGTGGTTAAAAGAAGCAGGGCTATAATCTGGAGAACTAGGTTCTGTTCCCCACTCTTTCACATAAAGCCTGCTGGGTAACCTTGGGCAAATCACACAGTTCTCACAACTCTGTCAGCCCAAGTAGAGGCAGGCAATGGCAAACCACTTCAAATGTCTCTTCCCTTCCCTATAGGTTGCCTGCAATTTTATAGCACTTTATACACACACAAAAGTCTGGGAGCAACTTTGGAAGCTTGGGAATCTGAGATCTTTCTCTGCCTGAAAAATATGTAACTTACACTGGGTCAGCAGATTTATAAAAAGAAGCTGCTCATATCCGTTGACCCATATTGAAAAGATAATTGCAAAAACACTATTTTGCCATCTGGGTTCATAGCACTGAAGCTCAGAAGAGGACAGATAAGCATCTTCCTCTAAAGAAAAGAGGGTGCCAAGAGCTCATCTCTAAAAAATTCCTCTGGAATCCCCAGCTTAAGACTCCTGGTGCATTTCATTTGACCATTAAATCCCACTACTGTTACAAACATGTACACAATTGAAGTCATATATGTAAATAATAATTATTTTGGCAATAAACTAAATAATTTTTGTGACTTTAGTTGGTTTAGTAAATAAGTTATACTTGATTGGTTGATGCTTCTGATGTTCCCGAATGAATAATAATGTTCTACCTGTACCAAATTTTTAAAAAGAAGGAAAAATCAATAATTTATTTGTTCATTTAGACATTCTAACAATTTTTTAGGAAAAGTGCTTTCACACAATTTTTTAGGAAAAGTGCTTTGCAAGCATGTATGTATTGAGTAAACAAAGAACAGGAGTTTTAAGCAGACAGCATGGAGCAGGAACCATGCCTTCTATGCCTCCATAAAGTACAAGGAAAAAATTGCAAGATTAGAAGTTTCAAAGTACGTAAGAAGGGGTAGTTGCTTCCAGAAATTATTGTTACTCAGTTACCATCAACAGATAGCCACTAGTAGGTATGCAATATGTATATATATAAAAAACCTGCAGGATTTAAGCTGTACAAGAACAATGACAAGCAAACCTAGAGCAGTTACTGAACTATGTTCTTTGGTCTCCGGAACTAAGAATTCTATTGCTGTTGTTTACAATGGTGTCATGTGACCACCACACAACCCATTGTAGTCTTACAGAAATATGGACACACTTAATTCTTTAAGGCTGAGGTAACTGGAAGCAGGGATCAGGATTAGCCCTCTAACCCAATGAGGTCCCTCTTTATTCTTTCTTTTATGAAAGCTAGGGAATGATGTTGCACTTTGGGAACAGTATTGTGATGACAGCAAAAGCTGCTTGCTGTTTTGCATTAGGTGGAAAAGAGAAAGTTTGAAGAAAAAGCACTGTGCCTTTTCTGTTTTGAAGTTGAACAAGTGGAAAGGAGGCAATTGGAGAAAGACTGGGAAGGCATAGCAAATGGAAGAAAGTGGGCAGAGTGGAGAAAGTGGGATCTGGCAAGGAGAAAAGTAGAGACAGGGTGGAATGTAGCAAGTGAGGAAGAACAAGATTTCCCCTTCTTTGTGAGTTTTGTGTGTCCCTGGTTTGTACCTTGATTACTAATTGTTGGAGGAGAACAGTTGAAAATAGACTGAGGCCTTCATGCATATAATTCTTCACATGGATCCATCTTGTAATCCAGCGTTTCAGCCCTATCCAGCGCTCCTGGCAGCCGGAGACAGCGCCCCACTGCCTCCAGAGGACTTTCTGGTAATGTGGAGAGACAGAAAAAGCCAAACTCCTCTTGCCACCAGAAATGCCTCCATAGGCTTAAATGACTTATGCCTGTCAAAAGGGTGGCATAAGTCCAGGACCCAGGCCAAAGTGCAACTCAATGTAAACTCAGGGTGCGAGTTGTCTAATGTTAGTTCCACTCACAGGAATGCCCTGGCCCACCCACCCTATGCTGATCATAAGCCAGCTCAGCTCCATAGCAGTCTGAACATCTGGCTTTTGGCACCATGGAGGTGAGGAATGGCCAGCTGCCAGGTCCTTATCCTCCTTCATTGATATGGATGCCAGGCCCATGCTGCCCCCAGATTGGGCCATAAATCTGGAGACAGGAGCCATAAACATACAAGCCAGTCCATCCCTCCCCTCAAAACACTTGAAAAAATCTGCTTCTTCCCATTTGCTACACTTTCCAAACTTCTTCTACTTGCCTTCTTCCTAGGTTTTCAGAAAATCTAAAATCTGAAAAAAAAATGTCTACTGTTGGGGTTGATAGGCAACCACAACAATACTGCCCGCCTTTTCTTGGGCCCCTTCCACACACGCAAAATAATGTGTTTTCAAACCACTTTCACAACTGTTTGCAAGTGGATTTTGCTATTCCGCACAGCTTCAAAGAGCACTGAAAGCAGTTTGAAAGTGCATTATTCTGCATGTGCGGAATGAGCCTCGGTTTCTATCATGTAAAGAAAGAGGGAGGGGCAGGGACTTTTTTGAGAATGATTATGGCCTCACAGGCCATACCTGATCCTATCTTCCCTATCTTAGAGTGAGAATGCATCACGGTCAAGCCCAACAGTAAGCACCTGGCTACTTATTATTCTTTGACAGCAGCCATTGCATGGAAGCTGGTATGATGCGGTTTAAATCTCACTTTGAACCAATCACTCACTTTCATCTGAATCTATCTTACTGTATTGAGTATAAAATGTAGGAGAGAAGACATAAGGTGCTTTAAGTTTCTATTGGGGACAAGACAGGGTATGAATAAATTAAATAATTAATTGATTTGAAAACTAGGAGATAGGGAAGTTTGGTAGATGGGAAGGTGATAGGTAAACAGGGAAAGGGAAATGGATACAAGGTCTCAGGAGGAGGGAAAGGGAGTTGTGTGGGAAGGGGAAGGAGAAAACTTGATGTGGTCTCAAGTTCTTTTAAATTATTTGTTTTTATCTTCTAATTTACAATGTAATTTGCAATTTTAATTCTTCTTTCTGTTCAGTCCTAAACTTTGGTCAAATTTACTGTCATTTGTATTTTGCTGATATGTTACAGAAATTGAAGAAATAGTGCCTGATCTACAGTGAAATATGAGTTTATGTCTGGGCACAAATGGGAAGTTAAAGGAAGAAATCATAAAAACCAGGCTCATAAAAACCTGAAGATATTGCTTGGGAAATTTGACCATTTTGCATTTTAGCCAAATTCTTTACAGACTGCTTTTTTCAGCCATAGGCCGTTTCCATACCTGGAGGCAAAATATGGCGTGCGTCGCTTAGCAAGGAAAAGAAGCGATCAGAGGCCGAGGAAGCGTTCGCACTTGCAGCAGATCTTGTGATCCTTAGCGCCCGTCGCCAGCAGCTAAACCGGCGAGAGAGCCGGTTATTATTCAGAAAAGCAGCTTAAAACCACTCTTTTTTTCCCCATGTGAGCGCATCGGCCGCACTTTTCGTCGCGAGAACTTAGCCGCCACGGAGACTGTCGTCTCCAAAAAAATGGCGTCCCAGGGCCTGCGGCCACCGCAGCCCATTAAGTCTTGCGCAGAAGCAACTTGGTATGAGACGCCGCTTCCGCCTGGCGCTTCCGTCGCCGAACCGTCCCACATTTCTGCTTGAGGGCTCGCGGGCAGGCCCGCAGCTCCGCCTGTCTGTAATGTGAGCAGCTTTTTTTTGGGATGCGTCGCAATTTCTGCGGCCGATCATCGGTCGTCGCTTTTAGCAACGTCGCTTGGAAGCGGCCATAGTTTCAGAGGCTGTAAAGGATTATATGGAGATATATATTGACTCTGACAGGAAAATGTAAAAAGACAATGTGGAATAAAGAGACATACAAGAAAAAGAAATGTTTTCAGGCTTTAGAAAGTAGGTAATTCCAAAATGTGTAGCTTTGATTAAAATATATCCATCTTGTCGATATTTACAAATATAGTGACTTCTTTGTAGTTTTATAAACACATGGGAATCTATACATAATACAAAATATTATATTATATATTATATTATATAGTAATAATATCCTATTCTATTTTTGTTATCCTTTACAAGTTATTGGCACTCAAAAGGTCAGGTTCAAATGATGAAGACCCTTGAGTAAATATTATGCATAGGGAAGCTAATATAGTAGCTTGGGTTTCTGACAGAATCTGTACAAATAGAATCTGTACAAATAGAATCTGTACAAATAGAATCTGCATCAGTATATCTGCATGAATTATGTTAAAGAAGATATACTTCAGGTGGAATACAAGTTTGAATTACACCATCTAAATGGAAAGATGATTTCCTGTTACTTCTTCTTTAAAGATTATAAGGAGATGCAAACCTGGGATTCCTGTAAATCATAATGATTTATCAAAATTGTATTTTTTTCTGGCACAACGATGTATTAATCAAAACTCTCAAAATTATTGAAACACATTGGCAATGTGGCACAGTTTGTTATAATAAACTATATTTCATACCAAGTGTTGCTATTATTGAGACATTTTTAAAATTGCAAATGAATCTTCTGGAGTGCAAGAACATGCCAGATCAGAATCAAATAGCTGCTAGCAACACAAACTGAATGTGACATTTCCAGTTTCTCCTGCATTGTTCATGTGATTGTGTTTACAGAAAGAAAGATCTTCCACTCCTATGCATTTTAATGCTTCTGTGTGTCAAAAATCTGCCCTAGATGTGTGCATTTTCACATGATTGCCTGTATGTAAAAGTGTGTTACTTTTTGTACCACCCAAAGTTATAAAAACCTAGCCTATCACATAACAGGTATACTGGGAACCCTTGTAAGACCGCCTTTGAGCAGACACCAATCACTGTAATTACTGAGCATCCCCCTGTGCATTTATGTGCTAGACATGTGGGCCGGATGTGAATCACAGTTTACTTTCATAAACAGGAAATAAAATTTATTACTAAAAATTAAATTAGATCACATACATGGTAAATAGCTTTCAGCTTTTAAACAATTATTTAATTTAATTGCTATAATTTATAGTGACTGAATAGCTGGTTCTCTTACTCTGTAGGATAAACATTGTGGTAGAAAAGCCAGTCTGCAAACAAAAGTCATTTTGCTCATTGAAATAAATCTAACTCTGCTGCTGAAATATTTACACAATCCACACTTTCAGGCCTTGCTAACTTGCATGCAAACATTTCCTCTGGGCAACCTTTGACTTCTTCAATCGGCAAGCTTTGCCAAAATTCAAAGTGAGCTGGTAGAAAAACAATCTGTTTCAATATCTATAGAAGCAGCCAGTTCGAATGGCAGCTTGGTCTTTCTCTGAGTTTTTGTGACCTCTGGATGAGCAGGAAGTTGTGCATGAATAAGCAGGCAAGTCCCAGCAAGGCAGATGTTGCATTCACTGACCTTCACTTGCTGGAGCTGATAATAAGTTTGGCTGTCATTCACTGCCCTTTTGAGGGTTTCATGTAGCAGATCAATGGCAAGGAAACATTTTTGATCCTACAGGCCCTGCCAGAAATTAGGTTTGAATTTAGATTTTCTGGAACAAATCTGAGCCTATAACAAAGGGGACTGCTGCTGCCTCTCAATCTGCCTGTATTCTCAGATAGTAAGGGTGCTCATAGCTGGCTTTTCCAGAATACATAATTGTGAATGTATATTGTATGCATTTATGCAATAAGTGTTTTAGTAAATTCCATCAAAAACATAACATGTCATTGAAATTGATTTGCAAGGCAATCCTGTGCAGTTATTCTAGACTAAGGCCATTGATTTGAGTTGGTTTAAGCTGAAGTAATGTCCATAGAATAGAAATGTTGGTTGCCTAATGACTGCCCCATTTTTCCATTCCTCTTTTCTAAGAGAAAAGTTATGACAATGACTGTCATAAAACCCATGACAACTAACTGCTGTGCAAAAAACAAGATCAGTAGTGACTGGAACAGTGGTCTGTAGGAATGTGCAGCTTGACTAAAAATGGATTTTTTTGGATGTGGATAAGGAGCTGAGAAAAATCTGTATTCCCCATTTTCCAGGTTCCAAATGGTGATGGTAGAAAGTGCCATCAAGTCATAGCTGACCTGTAGCAATCCCACATGGTTTTCAAGGTAAGAGACATTGAGATGTGGTTTGCCATTGTCTGACTCTGTGTAATGTCCTGATATTCCATTGAGGTCTCCCATCCAAATACTAGCCAGGGCCAACACTGCTTAAATTCCAAGATCTGACAAGATAATGATATCCTGGGCTATCCAGTTCAAGACAGGTTTAAAATATTGGTTTGGCATTCATATCTGGGAGGTTTTAAGGGGTGGGGGCTTCCAATGTTATTTGCCAACCTTATTCATTATGGGAAATCTTTCTGGAGGACTGCAGGGACTCAAACAAAGTGGACCAAAATTTCAGCAGAGCTGCTGGTGCCTGTATTTTAAATAATAGCCACATTTATAGTAAATTGGACCAAGAGGATCAATTCCATGGGCCTCTGAACAAGGTGCCCCAAGCCATCCTCCATTGTTTTCTATGGAGGGGGAATTCCATGCTTTGTCCAAGACAAAGAATAGCTAAACAGTAAGATGAAGCAAAGCAAATCTTGCCCAAATCCTCTCAAAGCAGACAGAATCAGCCCCCCCCCTCAATGAACTAATGCAGGAGATCCCAAAAATCTCAGACACTATTCAGAGACCCAAATATCTCCAGAAATAACCAGAAGGTATTCTTTTTAGATGTATCTTCAGACTGGACATATCTGAATGCACATCCACAATGTCCTGATTTAGAAACTAAAACAAGATATTAGTTTACAATAATGTTAAATTCAGCAGACATAAATTCCTCCAATAGCCCCTGCTTGTTCACCATGGTCCCCCAGATTCTAAAATTCCCTCATATATTCTCTCTAGGATCAAGTGTTCTTTTTTTCCTGTGTCCTCTAAGATTGCTTCCTCTTTTATTCCCTATTCATCCTTCCCTTGGTTTTCTTTTTCTAAACCATTGACTTGGCTAGGAGCCTAGAGATTCACTGGATTCAACTTTAATGGTGGAGAAGCAACTTCAAAATGGCATTTTTTCAACTTTCCTTAGTTCAGAAAATGATCCCCCCCCCCATTTGATTGATCTGGCCAAGTGACTCCATATCATGGTTACCTCAAGAATAGACTATTGTAATGCCTTTTATTTGGATCTGCTGCCAAAAAAAATTATTTAGAAACTCCATTTGGTACAAAATACCTAAGTCTGGCTACAATTGGACCTGAAATAGCATTCATACCCCACTCATTTTTCAGGTACTGAACTGAGTACCAATCAATTGCTGGGTTCAAATTAAAGTTCTCGTTATCACCTACAAAGTTATTTATAGCCTTGAACCCACATACATGCAGAATCTCTTCTCCTGCTGTGCCCTACTGTGACCACTTTGCTTGTCTGAGCGAAGCATTCTGAAGATGTCACCTTGAAAACAGGTAAGGGCCCATTCATGTACATTCCCTGTGGTGGTTCCGACTGTGTCAGTTCACAGCAGGTGCAAAACAGAAACGTTCACAAGAGCATTTTAAAGGTTTTAGAAGTGCAATATAATGAAACAGCACAGGAAGCTGCTTCTATAGGGCATAGCATAGTCTGTGGTTGAACAGTCTAACTGGCATGCAGAACTTGCCATAAACAAATCTTCTACCAAAATGAATTTACAAAACTTTATAAACCTGATATCTCATGAAAATGATCATGACATTCCCAAAATTATGGAAATAAAAACAATCATTTTTATGTGCACACTCCTAATTTGAAACTGGTTATCCTAGATCAAAGTCCAATACTAATCATACACAACACACAAACACACGATGCAAAATTTTGTTAACTTTATTGAAATTATTTTAACTTTTCTTGAAATTCTATTGGTTCTTTGAAAAATGAGCACTTCCAGATACTTCTCAAAATGTATATTAACTCCATTTGCTCTCATTATACTTTCCCCACCCTACACTGATATAATTTATACACACAGGGAATTTGTTTTATGTGCTTTGAAATTTCTTGCAATAATGTTTGAATTTAGGTATAACTGAGATCAATCTCCCATTGCAGAGGAAGTGAACAAAATGGCAGTAAACCAATAAACAAAATCTTTTTTAAGTTAAAAAAGGAGTGAAGAATGTCTCTAGGCTGATGTGAGTAAGGTCCGTATTCCAGCCCTGTTCATTGATTGAGCTCTCAGATGTCTCCTCTGAAGTTCACCAAGGCTTGCATTTGACATGGATCTGCCTTGCAGCCATTTCAAAGTTCACTAGGAAAAAAAAAACATTGAGATTTTAAGTCAGCAGGGGAAAAGCAGATATATAGAAGGGAAAGAATTCAAAAACTAACATGTTAGAGACTACAGATGCAACCCTTTCTTCACCTGACATACATCCTACAAGGCTTAATACTCTGTGGTCCAATCAATTTTTTCCCCTGGATACCTGCTTTGAGAAGATGGGTTTGGGTAAAATGTCCTAACTCTAATCGCTCAAAAATAACCTGGTGGTTAAGTAAGCTGCTGGCTTGAATTCATTGTTAACTTCTGGATTGGCACTTGAGGGTCAGGTATCACTCTTCAAGCAGCCTTCAACTTCTGATCTCTAGTTTAATACAATAGCATTAAATTATTCACTACAACACTTGTGTTTGAGCAGGAAATCCCTATACTTTAGTGAATTGTGATGACGTCATTCAGAAACCGAAAAGAGCAGGTCATATGGTAGGTACAATGTTAGGATTTTGCTTTATTCAGTCAGGCAAGAGTTAACTGCTGAAGTCCCATGCCTAGAGTCACATGAGCTCCTGGAAAAATCTGTTTCCTTTTTCCAGCAAAAGAGGAGGGAGAGGCACACAAGCACAGATAGACTGCACAGATACTCATACTGAGCACTTGTATAGATTGAGTTTGTTTTTCCTATATTTAGTGTAAATTCAATTGTTATCTAGTAAATTTCTACAAAAGAACTGGGTCAAGTGACCCGGATGTCCCCGTTGTAGCTTCGCCACTGTTGTCCCTGGAACTGTTATAACCTCTGTGAAAGTTTCACATATGCCACGGAAGGAGTAGAAGTATTTGAAGGAATAGCTGGTACTGATGATGAATGACAAAATGATCTCCATTCATTTTCTTATTAAAACCTAGGGTTTTTTTTTAAGATGAAGAGTTTTCTTTGTTTTTTCTTCTCCAGATGTTTCAAATAAAATTGAAATGCGTTTGGTCTGGCAAGCACAGGAAATGGTTGCATTTACTCTTGCGTTATTAATTCCACATCCCAGAAGACGCTATCAGACAATATAATTACTACTTTCTTGGGCTCGCTCCAAAGGCATGAGATTATGATGAAATAAACAGATTTCCTTTTTAAACAATGTTCTAAAGCAAACATATAAAATGGTAAACTACAGTGCAAAGGGTCTAACTGTCTTATTTAATTTAGCTAAAAATTAAACATGTGGTTTGTGAAGAATGTAAAGATGCATGCCTACATCCTGGGTGAATAAAATGGAAGAATTTGTTATTTTCAGTAGTGACATGAACTTGTAAAGAACTGGAATATGAGTTAGGGCTGTATTATGTTAGCAGAGGGCTGATTTATCACTGGAGTAAATCTGAGATCCTATGTACGTTCACTATGAGGAAGTGATGATCACTGACTTTGAAGACCTAGGAAGAATTCTCATGGGCATCCTGTGGGGGATGGTGGCTCTAAGGGAAACGTCATGGTCTGGTTGAGAATGCTCCCGGCAGGGCGGTTCCCATCACTAGACGACATGACCCCCACCTCAAGACCTTCAGATGTGGATTCGGCCCAAAGAATGCTGACCAGGGGGACTTGCAAGCCAATACACATTCATCGATCACGTTGCTAGTGCATGACTTGTTTCACGTAGCCCCTACTGTCTCCCTACTGACAAGCATGTAATAAAAGGTGACCAGGGACAGCTATCGGCAGAGTTGCTGCCGGCTCTCTCCAATGGAAACCAATAATCTGTGTCCGTGTCTTCCTTCACATCCATTCCACAGGCCCAACTAAATACCAGATATTTTTCGACAGCTACATTGAAAAGTAATTATAATTATAAAAGTGGGAACCCATAAAAATTTGTGCAAAGCATCTTATTTCCCACTCCCACACTATTTCCTCTTTCTCTTTCCTGAATCACCCAGCCTCTCCCTTTCCTGTTCTCTCCTTCCCAACCAACAGCCAACCTACATTTATCTGCCCCTTCATCTTTCTTTCTCCCCACAGCAGCCTCAGCCAAGGAAAGTTGTATCCCTGGGGTGTGGTGCTTGAAACTGGGCCAGGCCTGCATACATGGTTGGAAACTCTCAAGGACTTGTATGAAGGCATCTAACTTTCCACATTATTTCCCTTTTCCTTGCTCTTGGTAATCCCCATATTCTTTTCTCATTTTCTCTTTCTGATCCATTCAACAACCTGCCTTTTACCTGGCTCCCATCTTCAGCTATATTTACTTCATTTCTATCCCACCTTTCTCTACAGTGGGGACCAAAGCAGCTCACATTATTCTCCTCTTTCCTTTTTTATCCTCACAACACCCCTGTGAAACAGGCATGAAAGTAGGAAACCACAAAGGACAATACTCCCACCTCCCTTAAACCCAAAGGAAAAAAGTGTTCTCTAATTCTTCTGATCTTCTTCTGATCTGATCTTTCCTGCTGGCCAGCTTTTCTATGTATAAATATATAACCTTCTGGGGATTCTCTTCTGTTGTCCTATCCTGTACCTCTTTAAAATAAATGTATATCTGAACCAGTTTTGGAACTGAGGTGATTTCCTCCCCTCACTTTCTCCCTCTGTTTTATCTCAGATAATCATGCAAGAAGTTTTTCAAAGTTCAACAAATAAGTATTGGAATTTTATAAAACACTTCAGGGAAATAGAATAGTAGGGAATGGTAATAGAAAAGACAGTTTCATTTATAAGTTATTGAGATGTTTTCAAAGTTCAGCACATATGGTGTTTGGTTTGATGGTTAAGATTTCAATTCACAGAGTTCAATTCACAGAGTTCTTAATGCTTTAAAATATTTCTTATGTTCTTATGATAGTCTTTCAAGATGTTTCACAGATTTAACCCAAGCTAGCACTCAGAGGTTCATGTATTAACTGTGTAAACTATACAAAAAGGAGTATTGTCCCAACTCACTTTCCCATCAAACTTCTCAGACTTTAGGACCACTTCATCATATTTGAAGTAAATACTTCTAAAGAACTAAGGATGGGAATTGTTCTCCTATATGCAGTGTAAATTCCCTATCTGACTAGAGAATGGTCTTTCTCTGACACTAATTCTTTCTGTTAGTTCCCTGAGTTCTACCCCCCTCTGTACAGGAGATGAACTACATCTGGTTGTAAAACCTGGGCCAGGAATTCTTCTCCCCCTAGAAGTAAATTACCCTTCTGGGCAGAGTAGGATCCCTTTTCCCCAAGTCCTCTCTGTGGCGTTTCCCCTAGTTGCCCCGGCCCCGCAAGTGGCTGTACTGACCCACCTTCCCTGACCTGGGGGTTGGACTCCCCAGACGATGTTATCTTAGCCTGGCCCTGAGGGCCAAGGAACAGTCTTGCCCACAGGGCGCCTTGTGTTAGGCCACGCCTTGTACCCTCCTCCCGTACCCTGGCCTGGGGTCCCAGCGCTGTTTGCCAGAGCCACCGGCTTGCCTGACCCCTCTCCCTCTCGCTCTCTCTGTTGCCTCACAGAAGAGAGCCCTCTGATTGCTTCTCCCCTTTCCTGGCTTCCTTGCCCCACCCTGTTATGCTTCACAGGGGTGGGGTGGGTGAGCAGCCAGTGTGAAGCCCGGGGCTCACCAGCCTGTTTCCCCACAGCGCTGGGCAGCCACCCCTTCTAAGCTCCTTACTTAGCTACTACTCCCTTCCCCTGCCAATGCCCTCCCCAGTCCCTGCTGCAGCGGCAGCTCCAGAGGCTCATTTCCCTTCTTTTATCTACTCCTCCTCTTGGCCCAGCTGCAGCTCATCACTCTCTCTCACAGCCAGTTCAGCTGTGAGAGGCCCCTCCCTGCCAACACTCACTCTGCTGGCTTTTACTCTGTCTCAGGGGTAGGGAACCTGCGGCTCTCCAGATGTTCAGGAACTACAATTCCCATCAGCCCCTTTCAGCATGGCCATTGGCCATGAGGAAAGGGGCTGATGGGAATTGTAGTTCCTGAACATCTGGAGAGCCGCAGGTTCCCTACCCCTGCTCTGTCTGCTGTTATCCTGCTGTCTCTCCCTTTGCCAGCCCTTGCCCTGCCTGCTGTGCTGAGTCCGGGCGCTGGGGACAGGGCCGTGCCCGGACACTCTCTTCCTGTTAATACCACAGACACTAAACACATCGGTTCCCCCTACAACTCAGAGCTGAATTCCTTCTAATCCTGTCAGAAGCTCTGACTGCTTCTAAAACTTCATCCACTTTCAATATGTCATTCACACTGGCACTGTGAGAGACTTCAGGTTTGGAATTTTCACCTCTGCCTGCTCTTTAGGTCCATCACAGTAGGTTAAGCTGAAAGTATTTGATCCAAAATCACCCAGTGAGCTTCTAATGCCAAGATGGAGATTCAAACCTGGGTCTGCCAGATCTTACTCTGAAGTTCTAACTGCTACACTATACTGGCTTTCATAAGGTGATGGATGTTGGACTGTAGCAAGCAGCCAATCTTGATTAAATCATACAAGTTGGGTAGTATCAAGTCATACAGTAGTCCCTCCAAGTTTGCAGAAACATCTGTTTTGAGGTAAGTGTGGCCCCAATCTGTGGATTTAGATATCTGCAGATGGAGGCACACTTGGTAAATAGTGTATAGGTGATGTATTCATTTATGTCACACTCCAAATTCAAACAAACCCTAAGTATGATGTTAAAATCAGATCATCCTATTATAATTTTAATCGATCTACTTCAATGACCTTTGTAATGATTATTCAGCATTCACTCTGACATTCCTTTCTAAATTTATTTCTGGTCATAAATATTGGCCTGTAAATTTCTTGCCATAAATTAAATTAAATTTATAGATATGGTTAATGTAATAAGATTTATATTTATATTTTATGCAAGTTGCCACATATAAGATACTTGCTTTTCTTGCTTGAACAAATGTTTACTTTCCTTGCTCTAAGCAGTAAGGTAATAATGCAACAGAACATCATTTAACTTAAGTTCTAATGATTTCTCAACTGTCATTCGGGCCCAAACTACATGTGGCAATCAGTCAGATATTTTTAGACATTTTCTTTGTCCATCAGAAACAGCTATGGAGGCCTCAATCTAGAGGAAGAAGAGCCATGTGAAACAAGGGAAAGGGAGAATCTCCTTTTCTCTTTCTTTTATGGCATTTAACTCAGTCAAATCTCTCTTCCACAGCTAGAAGATAAAGGAACAATAACCAAATAAATAAGTAAATAGGGGAGGTGAGAAGGTATCAAGTTCAATGTTACCTGGTATTTGAGCCTTAGAGCATTTCATGTTTTATTTATGCAATCACAAGCTACAAACTTATTTTTTATTAATGAAAGCTGTGATATTCAGGAACCAGGTAACTACACAGCATGCCATATGCAACTACAGAGCATTCATGCCAAATCAGGGTTTCTGTCCTGATACTGAACCCTGAATCTGTCACTGAACAAGTCCCCCTGATTTCTGAGATTCTGAATGCAAAGGATGCTATTGGATAAATAATGTCACAACTTAAGTAGTCTCCAATGCCTGGGTCTTGATGGTGATCCCCCAGCCCAATGCTTCTGTCATGCCAGTAACCTTAATAATCACCAGTTCCTACCTCTTGATGGTGATTTTTTTACCTGCTGAGCTTCTGTGATGCCAGTGAGTGTCAATATCCAAGGTGCAAAGAGTACCCATGTTATATTAATGTTACATAGCCTGATGTAATCAACAGCAATGGCTCTTCTTTTGTCATCGTGATAAAAGATGTGTCAAGCATTATGAGCATCTCCTTTCTCTCACTTGCAGTGCTGCAATTAGAAACCTACTGTGTCATATTCAGAGTTCAGTGACTGTTAAATGTGCTATGCCAGCATCTCAATAACTACTATATCAGTCATGTTAGATGACCCCCTTGGAAATTGCTGCCAAAAGTTTGTGTCAGAAATCACTTTTCCAAATGCTTATGAAGTGAAGGATTTTTCACAGCCCTTTGCTCACTCAGACAGAGAGAACTGTCAGTCAAAGCAATCAGGCAGAGCAGTTTACATTCTAAGATGGGCAATTCAAAAGATTTGCTTGGACAATTACTGCCTATCATCTGTCAGCAGCTGGGTACTGTGTTTAGGCAGATGTTAACCCTAATACTGTAAAATATCCCTAGGAAATCACTACAAGAGCACCTCTGCATTACTTTTAGAATGAATGATCTGTAAACATTGTTGTCAAACATATCATTGCTCTCATATAGCATCTGTTGTGAAAGAGCAATTGAGATGCTATCTACAAGCCTTCTTCAATATGTATTAGGCTTTTTAAATACTTTCCCTTTTCTTTTTTTGCTCTTTTCTTGAATGTTTTTCTTGTCCTGGAAACCCTTGTAGGAATTACATGGAATAATGCATTTAAAATATCTGTACAAAGTACATTATTGAGTCAGCTGGGCTGGGAGACATAGCTGAGGATAGGACTGCTGGCCAGTTTCTTGCTGAAGGAGAAAGGTCTGTTTGCCTGGGGTTGACTGCTACCCCCACCTTATACTGTGGCTGTTAAGGGGATGTGAACCTTTGAATTGCAAGGCTCCTCTAGCCAAAGGCATGAGTCTTTGGTGTGAGCCAAAGGGTGAGTGCTAAAGGATTCTTGTTCTGCGGAGAGGGCCTGAAGACCTATAATTAGTTCAGAGGCTTTCACATTGTGGTGCTTGTTATCACTTTTAGCTTAACTAGACACTTGATCAGGTCTGAAAATCTCAGGTTAGAAGGCCAACAGGCATTTGTCAGCATTTTAGTGGGGGACTTGTGTGGAGGAGGACCGGAGTTCTGTTTCAGTACTTATTTAGGACTGCTAATGAGAAAAAAAGAGGTGTGGTAGTTTATGTAAAAGAAGGGAATGATGGGGGGATTCGTGGTTTTGGGTTTTTTCTGTATCCAAGCCGCATGTGGTGACTGGGGTTTGTGGATCCCCCCAGCTGCCGCACGCAGCTTGTACAAGTAAAAAAACAAACTAAAATGCAAATTTTTCCCAGCCACTGCATGCGCCTTGTACAAGTAAAAAAAACAAAACCAGGAATCTCCCTTCAGCCGTGGAACACAGCTTGTAAAAGTTAAAAAACCCAAAACCATGAATCCCTCCGCAGCTGTTCCACGCAGCTTGTAAAAGTAAAAAAATCCCACCAATCCACTCCACCCCCAGCTGCCACATGCATCTTGAAAAACTTAAAAAAAACCCGCTGGTTGTAGTGGGTTTTCCTGGCTGTGTAGCCGTGATCTGGTAGATCTTGTTCCTAACATTTTGCCTGCATCTGTGGCTGGCATCTTCAGAGGTGTATCACAGAGAGAAGTCTGTTACACACTGTGTCTAGTAAGAAGGAAATGTTTAGTGAGGTATATATTGTCCATGTCCCAGTGTGGGGAATCAATCAGTAAGTGTTTGGGTGGAACTTGCTATGCAAGGTGTGATTGTGTGCATTGTATTATGGGTGGGGTTATCAGGCCATTTACATTTGTAATCATATTTGCATTCCCTGCAGCAGCAGTGAATGCAAATCCTGTGTCTGGGTGGAGTCCATTGACCATGAACTTAGCATGCCCTTGGCCTTTGATTCTGGTGTTTTTAAGTACTGGTAGCCAAGCTTTGTTAATTCTCAGAAACTCTTTCTTGTTGAAGTTGTTTGGTGTTTGTGAATTTTATTGACCTCTCTGTGCAGTCTGACATAGTAACCTCCCAAATTGTCCAGAAGTTCAGTGTTTTCATAAGTCCAGTTTTGTTTAGGACATGTTCTGCTACTGCAGATTTTTCAGGAAGGTTACGCCGACATTGTTTTTCATGCTCCTTAATACGAGTCTGAATGCTGTGTTTTGTGGTTCCTATGTAGACCTTTCCACAGCTGCAGGGTATGCGATAGACTCCTTCAGAAGTAAGGGGGTCTCTCTTGTGCTTTGCTGAGCGTAACGTCAGCTGTATTTTCCTGGTAGATTTGAAGATGGCTTGTAGGTTATGTTTCTTTATCGGTTTTCCAATTTGATCTGTGATACCCTTGATGTCTGGTAGAAATATTTTTCCTGGGGTGGGCTGTTTCTCCTCCGTCCTCTAGGTTTCTCTTGGACTTAACCCTCTTCTGATTTCTGTTGTGGAGTAGCCACTAGCCTGCAGAGCCCAGTCTAGGTTCTGGTTCTGAAGGACACTGTTCAATGGACTGCCATCTGCACTGATTTTCATGACTTGGTTATTCTAAAACTCATTGTGAAAAATTGATTATCTGAATCCATATCTGAAGGAGAATACAAAGAACATTCAGCTCAGTTATGGAGTTCACAAAATGAATCAGAAACACACACACACACACACATACACACGCACACAACTACATAAAATGAAATCAGATGCATTTTAGAAACTAATAAATGTTGCATGTGTTTTTCACATATTTGGCCTTGTCCAGCAAGGAAGTCAACTTGCAGAGGTTGGTCTAATGCCGATGACAAAAATGCAAACAGTACATTCTGTTGCTTACAATTACTCATACTGTTTAACTGACTGAATGTATGTTGTGATAAAGAGTAGAATGCATATATTTCCATCTCTAACCACTAATTGTTGATCTCATTACCTTCTTGCTCTCTAACACAGATATAATTGCACCAGAATTGTCAGGGCTGACAGTGTCAACTGTACCAGCTACTCAGTGCTTACTGACCTCTTTTTCTTATTCCTCTTCCATTTATAAGTCAACATTTTTGTGAATATTTAGGTAATCATACAAGAACTCCTACTTTAACTGTGAAGGCTACTCTATTTAACCATGCTGTGCTGCTAGATGACCATTTTACAAATGTTATCCAAAAAGTATACCGGAAGGGAAAGTTGTTCCTTTCAAAGTAATAAAGAAGATGTCAGGTATACATCAAATAAACTAGCTTTTTCATATTCACAGCCTCCTTTGAAGTTTCCTTTGAGAAAAGATGACAGTTTAAGTAGATAGCAGGACTTTCAGAATTCCTAATTATCAGCCGAGATATACTTTGAAGAGATAAGCTACTTAATACCTGAAAATAAATTTAAGTTCTGCTTTATGCAGAATTAAATACCAATAGGGCAGTAGCTGTAAAGGAGACTGGCTTTGCTGGCACAAAGCAAACAGAAAGAGGTCTAGGTCAGGTAACCTTTCTAAAATGGTTCTTTGTATAGTACAGTAGAACTACCTGGTATTTCAGAAAACCTTTGTTCAAGAAGATCTCTTCCGCAAGCAGTTTGAAAACAAATATAATAACATGAACTAATTATTTTATGGGTTAAAATGCTCCATGAGATAATAGAACTCTAATATATACAAGTTACACAGTAAGGATAAAAAGCACAATTCCTTTAGTTTCCTTCCCCAATCAGTTGTTTGCTACAAGCATTTATTTTAAACTCTTATTTCTGGCAGGCCAGCAGGCTCATATGGAGAGAAGTGCTCACTAAGATGTGAACAGACTGTTGGGCTTGCTCATGACTCTTGATTATGACTCCCATCTTTTGATTTCTGTGATCTCCTTAAAAATAGTGATAGTGACATGCATCTTAGCATGTAAGTAAAATTTCTATCCTTGCCAATATCTGCAAAAGACATATGAGGCTCTAGATCTCTTTCTGTAACAGTGGAAATGTCAAGAAAATCATGTAAATCAAGTTAAAGGAGTAGCTCAAATCATAGCAGTGTCTGCACACCCACAGTTTTTGCTGGATTGTTCCATTTCTTTAAACCTCACTGCTGAATTTATTGAACTGTAGCTGTAACATTCTCAGCCTTTTGTGATAGCCTTAGCTATGTATAGGTGGTGGTGGCAAGGAAAAAAATGTGTCTTTTGGATGTTATTTTAATAGGAATGAATAGTAACTCAACGGAAACATTCATTTTGGAAAGACACAATATGATGCTTTTCACACAGGGTTCTGGCATGTTTACAATATGTTTAATAATCTCTTTTAGAAAACAATACAATGTTAGAAGAAAAAGTATTTGAAATGAATTTCTTTTTGAGGACATGATTACAAATGAAATTATCTATTCCACTATGTAAAGACATTATAAGTCTTTCCGATAATCCTCACAATAGCAATAACAGTTGCATTTGGCTCCTGTTGATAGAAACTGGAAAATATTTAAAAATTGATGATTAAAATCAACCTTGTAATGATATCCAGCAATGCCTTTTTTTAAAAAAAAATGAGGTGGTTTAACTTCTTCACCAGGTGGCGGTAAAGGGCTTTGCCCAATCAAATGCATTCTGGCCCTAAATGTATTACATCGAAATATTCATTAATTTAGATATGTTCCACATGGGCTGGGAGGTTCAAGATAGATTTCAGTTTTCTGTCATGTGAAGATACATATTTGTCTCAAAGATTCATAACCTATTTATGGTTTCACTTCCCCTTCCAAACAAATATATTGTGTTTTCTTTATACAGTTGTTGGCATATGAATATATTTCTATCTATTCATTTCTCTCTCCATGTATATCCAATGTATAATGAAATTATGAAAACTTAAAAACAGTAAAAGTGTCTGCAATAAATAGGCACTTCTTAATGTTAAAGTTAAATGTACTAAAACATACATTAATGTTCTGAAGGCACTAATGTGTGAGAAGCAGCATTATATTAAGAAGCAGTAATAATTCAAGAGATGTTTCCTTCTAGTGCTCTGTGCCATCTCTCATTCAAGTAGGCAAGCCATTTCAGACAGTGTTTTCTGACATATAACAAATTGAAAGTCAAGGTGGAAAGCAATTAGGGTACTCTCATGTCATTGTGTTGTTTTTTCATGTTTCTGCAAAATATCTTTGGCCCTTTCCCCACTTACCTTAAGCCCTGCGCTACTCTCCGCAAGTAGCGTGGGGTCCCACTGCACTCCCCACGTCAGGGGCGGCAACAGCGCAGCTGGCCCGACGCTGCTGTTCTTGCGCCCGCTCAGGGCGCGGCATCCCTGGCGCTGGCAAAAACGGCGCCTTTGGATGACCCCGCGCAGAGTGCGGGGTCGTGGGGACGCCCAGATGCGCGCTAGGGACGCCGCGCGCTCAGAGCAGTGCGCAGCGACGGCAGCAACAGGAGAAGTGGGGAAAGACCCTTTGTTAGGGAGAAGTCCTGTCTCCTTAGAGAGTGCATGCATATAAAATACAGAATGTGGAATGATTTCCCATGGGGACCAAACACTAAGGCCGTTTCCGCACGGCCAAAAGCAGCGACGCGATGACGTCGCAAATTGCGACGCCTCCGAAAAAAAGCGTTCGCACAGACAGGCGGAACTGCGGGCGTCCGCAGCCCCGCAGATAAATGTCGGTTCGCACGGAAGCGCTGCGAAAGCGGCTGCTGATCTCACCATCATGGCCGCTGGAGCAGTTCATCCCTCCCAAAATGGCCGCCGCTACTGCGGGAGATCGTTTGGCAGGCGCCGTTTGAGGACGGCTCCGTGGCGGCTGTTCGCACGAGTGCGCCGTCGATGCGTCACATGGGGAAAAAGAGTGGTTTAAAGCGTTTTCTGAATACGGCGTCTTCGCGCCGGTTTAGCGTTTTCACGACGGCGCGAATGCGCACCTCCGCCGCTGCGCGTGCGAACGCTCTCGCTATGGCGGTTCTTTTTCCGTTGCCACGACGTCATATTTCGCCCGTGCGGAAACGGCCTAAATCTCATCAGAGCTTCCCTGCACTTAGCAGACCATCATAAAGCAACCTGCTTGATCTCCAGCCCAGATTATGCCAGCTGATCCCAGCAGAATTGGATGGGATATGAAAGTAGGATCACCATCTCTGGCTTGGGATGTTCCTAGAAATGTATAAGTGATGCTTAAGGATGGCAGAATTTGGGAAGGGATCTCAGAAAGAATGTGATGCCATACAGTTCACCATCTGTAGCTTCTATTTTCACCAGTGGAAGTGTTCTCAGTAGCCTTGAAATCAGTGGTAACATGCAGGGGACCTGCAAGAATTATTTCCCCCTATAGTCTGTTCCTTTTTTGGTCTTTCTTCCCTTCTTCAAATCCATCAGCCAATCTACCTTTTCCACTCCCCCCACCCCCTTTTTCAGCTTTCCATTCTTCCCTCTTACTGTAGGCTCTCTGGTAAAGCTCTGTGCAGTTCCAAAAGCTGGGATGGACCAGGCCCAGTAGTATGTTTCTGGCTGCTGGGCTAAGCAGTTTAAGGGCACAGGATATGCATGGAATCTCTCCTGTATTCTCTTCCCAGACAGTATTTTTTTTCTTTTCTTACTCCTGGCAACCCCCATATCTTCTCCTTTCTTGGCTTCCTAGTCTGCTTCCCACCAACACCCTTCATTTTATCTGCCCTCTCCTACCTTCAACTATATTTAAAATTTGTTCACTTCATTTGTACCCCACCTTGATCTACAATGGGAGTCAAAGCACCTTACAGCATCTCCTCTCCACCATTTTATCCTGTGAAGTAGGTTAGGTGGGCAATGTGTAACAGGTTCAAGATTATCCAGTGAGCTTTCATGGCAGAATGGGGATTCAAATTTGATACTCCCAGATTGTAGTCTAAATCTCTAACCATGTCATTATGCTGGCTTTTATGGGGTGGCTGCTGTTGAACAGTAGCAAGCAGCTCCGTTTGGGTAAGTCATGCAAGTTTGGGGGTGGCAAGTTGCCTGGTTGTTATTGCCAGGCCTAGCCCCATGAGTCCTCCCTCAATGGTCAAAACAGCCCTAGAAAAGGGCTAACTTCTTGCGCTACCTTTCCTGGCAGAAACCAAGGCTGATTCTGCATGGGCCAAAAACAGCAGTGTGAAAATGGTGTGAAAACAGTATAAACCCCTTTACACCATTTTAAACCCTTTTATACCATTTTCACACGGTTTTCACACTGCTGTTTTTGGCCCATGCGGAATCATCTCAAGATTTGAAGGCTGGCATTACTGTTGTAGTTGCCTAGCAATGACCATTGAGGACATTTGTCTCTCAAAGTTATGTGTTTTGCTTCTATTATTCTGGCTTTTTATTCCCCCCGCCCCCCTGAGGGTTTTTTAGATGACTTTTCTGCAAACCTGGGAAACCAGTCTCCATATTTAAGTATCCGCAGATGGGACCATGTTTAGGATTAGATATATTGCTTCCAGCAGAAATCCAGGTCCCAGTTTTTGTTGGTAAGTGTACATGGGAATGAATAATCAGACATCCATGTTAAGTTATGGCAAGGGAGGAGAGAAAAGTGGTGAGACTAATTGAAAAGTTAGTTTCTTCATAAGTAGCATTGTGATATTTATTCTGAAAGGCAGCGTAGTAGAAAGAAACAGTATTTGCAACCTTCGGTACACAGAAAATTAAGGCAATAAAAAGGAACAAGAATTGGAATCTTGCCCACTGCTGTGGGAACAGGAATTTAATAAATTGCCATGCTTGTGGAACTGTTGCTTGTGATGTTTCTTAATGCTATATTTCAAATGCTATTAGAAGCTTCTCTTCCTTCGACTGAATGATCCCTGAGCTCCTGAAAATGGGAGCCAAGCATGCTTGAGTTGTTTTTGGTCTATTACAGCAGACATGGCAGAAATGGAACTGACTTCCAAAGTATGATTTGTGCAGCACTATGTAACATGCATGCATCTGAAATTTATAGCACTCCACAAACTACTTAATACTCAGTGCTCAAATGACTGTTTCCATAGCACACTCTAATAGCTATAGATTTAATACTGAACCTAATATTTGCACAGTTATTAACATTGTTTTGAATCTGTTTTACTGTCTGGTTGTAAATAATAAGTTATTGAAATGTAGTAAATACATCTGTGCCCATTTGTGAAATCTTTCTCCAAATAAAAGAAAAAAAGCAATACTAAAAGAATGAATCCCTATCCAGTACTTAGAAACAAATAACTCAGGAGAGATTCTGGTTTGGTTTCTTTCTCTTGTTTTAAACCATCTAATCACGTGTAATACAGTAAAAGCAGTGAAGTAGGGTTTTTTTCTTTCATTCCCCTCCCCTTTTGTACAGATTTTCTTTAGGCATTATGATCTCTAATTGAAATATAAAATAGAAATTAAGGAAAGATGCCAAATCATTTTTCAATGACACTGAAATGAGTTGTGTCCCTGAATCTGCTGATGCAGCAGTTGGAGCACTGCATTCTAATTTTATGTGTGTGGGATCAAGTTTTTAGATTCTTTCACTGTTTTTCTATGGAATCATCCTTTGGGAAGACAAATTGTCACTCCCTCCCCCAGATTATTGTGGAGTTAAACCTTACATTGTTAAGAAAATACTTAGATTTCATATTCAATGCTAATGTTAATTTTATTCAGGTCACCTTTAGAATAATTTGGATAAAAATAGTTACCTGCCCAACCCTCTTTGATTTACAGCTATTCCATAACTACGGCAGCTTACTAACTGCTGTTGAAAGAGAGCAGTTAAAGTGTTTAAGCTGCCTTAATTACAGTTAGTAAGCTGCTTTAATTACAGCAATTACAGCAAAATAAGCCAGAGTATGGTCTTGCTCATGTGTAAACCTTCAGCTTCAGATGGACTGGGAGGTGCGGGGAGCCAGCACTATAATGCTCAAGGCCAGTAGAGTAGCTACTCAGTTTGATGTTGAGCTCAGCCTAGCTGGGTTAAGCTTCAAAATACAGCCTCAAAGGCTGCAGTTTAAAACTTGACTTAGCCAGACTGAGCTCAGGCCCCTTCTGCACACGCAAAATAATGCGTTTTCAAACCACTTTCAGAACTGTTTGCAAGTAGATTTTGCTATTCTGCACAGCTTCAAAGAGCACTGAAAGCAGTTTGAAAGTGCATTAATTCTGCATGTGCGAAATGAGCCTCAGTGTTATACAGATGCACTCTCCCCCAAACTCTACTAAGGGCAAGCCTAGTTGAATGTGGTGTTAAAACTGGCCAAGTTTAGCATTCAACTGTGTGTCCCACCCCAAACTCCATGTGGAGTTTGAGGTAGAGTGCAGTTCAGCTGTGGTTGCTTGGAGGCTGTGGGGTGTGGTCTGGTGCCCCCTTCAAAGGGTAGTATCCACAGCACATGCCCTGTCTTGCCCCACTTTAGATATGTCTCTGTGGCCCCTTCCACATGGGCCAATAAACATGGGTCTAGCAGGCTAAATAATCAATTGAAGGCGGGGCTTCGCACAGATACCACCCCCAAAATGAGTCTGCCCCATGTTTTTCCCGTTTTTTTTAAAAATCACTAAACAAGTGAGTCTTTTCAAAAATCCCGGTTTGCAGCTGCTTACAAGCAAATGGCCAGGTAGGAGACACTTTATTTGCCTTCCTTTTCCTTTAAAAATTTTTTGTGGCTTGCATCTGCATAGCTACACAAGTGCAGATGGTCTGTTGTGGGTCATCGGCATGGCTTTAGGGGTTCATTTGTGTATGCCTGCATATGTACACATGTGTGGGAAATAGACAAGTCTCTGTGCGAAGGCGTGGCAGCAACCCGGATTGTTTCCGAGAGCTCCAATTGCTGCCTATGTGGATGAATGTGAATGCAAAAACAGGAAAATGGGTTCCTTTATCTTGACTTCAATCTGTTATACATTTGCTGTGCTGAAGGGCACTCAGTGATAGAGTTTATAGATCATTTGTGCAACTACTTGTAAGGAATTCCATAGAAGCAGAAATAAAAGGCTTTTGGGAGTAAAAGTCCATTTATTAAGACATCTTAGAAAGCTCAAGTACACGCAGTGGCAGGAACTGGCACTTCCCCGGCCAGAAGCACAGGTTATACCACTCATTCACCCTTATCCTTCCTGCTTCCCATGGAACGGAGTCTTCATCTCCTCACAAGAAGATAAAGTCTCCGCCGATGCATCTGTCGCCTCGGGCTGTGGAATGTACCTGCTGTTACCTCACCATCAACACCACTGAACCCTTTACACTCTGCTCCCCTAAAGAAGACCCTTCCCCCAGGTTTATGAAAGGCACCGTGGAAAGCAGAAATGCGGTGGGGGTTTTAATATTTTCGAATAAACCTATTGATTATACTCAGAGGAATATCCCACCCACGACTAACATTGCCGCTATGATTAAAGCGAGTCCAGATAGCGCCAATTTCGTGAGTGCTTGTGGCCATCAATAATAGTCGGTGGGGCCTCCTCGCCAGGCATCGGAAGCGGAGCCTCCTTGGAGCAAGCTGGAATGGAAGACAGGATGGATGTTACTAAGAGAGTTAGCAAATCTAAGCTGGCAGTGACATCATTAATCACTTTAGTAATCTGAAAAGGTCCCACAAATCTCTTTGCCAAGTTTGGAATATTTATAACGCCTCTGGAGATTTTGTAGATAAGTACACCCAGGAGCCCACACGCGAGAAAAAATCCGCTTTGCAGTTTTGGGAGTCCTTTGCTTGTTGTAGTGCTTGCCTGGACCGACTTCCATCCCTCGGCTAGGGATGAAATCCATTGTTGAAATTCTGGGGGTCCAAAGTTGGGTAATTGTGGGTAAACGGGCGGGAGCCACAGACACAATTTCAAAGGGGTTTTCTTTGTACTACTATGAACCGGCATTGTTGTAGGCGCATCTCGCAACGGAATAAGCTCGCACCAATTGTCTTGGTGGTAGTGGTGTAACAACGTAAATACTGCTCTAGGGTTCTGTTCGCTCTTCCCGCCGCCACTTTGAAACGCGGTAGGGCGGCGATTGCCGGGCGCCCCAACAACCCCAAAACGCTTTCCAGAACTTTTGAGATGAATTGGGGCCGCTGGGTCGGAGACCACCTTTAACGGGGCGGAATGGAGACGGTAAACATGTTGAATAAACAGCCGTGCCAACTTAGGAGCGGAGGGGATGGAAGCACATGGAATAAAATGGGCTTGTTTAGAGAATAAGTCTACCACCACCCATAAAACCGTTGCCATGACTTTGGGTAAATCTGTAATAAAATCCATGGAGATGATCTCCTAAGGGCGGGAGGCTACCGGGAGCGGTTTCAATAGTCCATGGGGCTTTCCGGGATGGTTTTGGCTTCTGCACAAACCGAAAGCAGCCTTTTAATGTAACGCCATCGTCTTTGAAAGATTGGCGCCACCAGAACTGGCTAAATGCAGAGTTTTCAAAAGCCAAAATGTCCAGCCGAACGGGCATCGCGGCAAGCCAAGAACCTGCTTCATCGCACTAACATTCCTCCGCCAAACTCCATTCTCCAAACGCAATTGGGGAGTGCAGCCCCGCCTCCTCCAGTTCCCCGAGGAAAGCGGAGAGACGACTGGGAATGGGGTGGAGGAGAAGTGGACGCTTGAGATCGGGTGACAGCCAACCCCAACTGGGAGGGGAAAGAACAGTGCGTGAATGTCTCAGGCAGCTCCGCACCCTCGGTAGGCGCTAGAGCTGCCAGCCAGTTTGTTGGTTTTCCCAGGGAAAAATGGACTGTAAAGAGAGAAACGAGAAAAGAAATCGGCCCAACGTTGTTTTGCTTGACATCTTGAGGGGTGGAAAGAGCTGCCAGGTTTTTATGATCCCCACCAAACTTGAAAGGGTGCTTAGCCCTCCAGCCAGTGGCCAAGTGGAGAGTGCTACTTTGATGGGTCACAGTCTCTTTGTCCCCACAGTCCAGTTGAGTTCGCACCAGAGAATTTTTTAGACAAATAAGCACACGGAACCAGCCTACCATCTTTATTTTTTTGCAAACAGGGCTGCCCCAAGTGCTTTGTCCGAGGCATCCACGCAACCACAAACGGGAGATCTGGGTCAGGGTGCTTTAGGATAGGTTCGGAGGTAAACGCAGATTTTAATAGTTGAAAGGTTGTTTGACATTCCTCAGACCAGGAAAGGGGCCCCGGCTTGGCGGACAGTGGATCTTTTACCCTTAGTGCTTAAGAGGTCTGTGAGAGGGAGAGTCAGTTCAGTATAAAGTCACTTATAGAAATTAGCAAAACCAAGAAACGACTGGAGTTCTTTGCGTTGGTGGGAGCAGGCCATTGGAGGACTGGCGCTAATTTTAGCAGGATCCATTTTAAGCCCTCGGCGCAGATCCGTAACCCAAATAGTCAATGGAGGTCTGATGAAAACAGCATTTGGAGAGTTTGGCAAAGAGAGAAACGCAGCCGCTTCAATACCTCTCGAACCAATATTTCATGCTCTTCTATGGTTTGTGAGTAAATTAAAACGTCATCTAAGTATACAACAACTCCCCTTGTACAGTAAATCATGGAGAACTTCAAGTTGATAAGGGCCATAAAAGTCTGGGGCCCCACTTAACCCGGAATGGCATTATTAAATATTCAAACTGTCCAAACTTTGTGTTAAAATGCAGTCAGGTGTTCATAGCCTTCAGCAATTCTGGACTCTGTAGTAAGCTTCTCAAGTCCACTTTAGTAAAAAAATGCGCCCTTTGCCGAAAGTGCATCTAAAAGGTCCTTGATCAAAGGCAAAGGATATTTATTGATAGGAGACCGCGATTGAGACTCGATAATCTGTGCAAAGCCAGAAGACCCATCTTTCTTTGACAAACAAACGTGGGAGCAGCGTGTGTGTTTGGTAGCCGCATGAACCCGCAAGGTTCTGTCCAAGAAGGCAACGGTTCCTTCTCCTCATTGGGACTCATGTAGATTCTACCTTGGGTAGTTGTGCCCTGGTTGTATGACAATTTTACAGTCAGTGTCTCTGGTGGGTGGCAACTGATCGCATTCCTGCTCCTGAAAACTCTGGCTAGATCATGATATGCAGGTGTGGGATGCCAATAGAATCGAGCAATCACTGAGGAAGCCAGGGAGGTGTGTGTGTCAGAGACGGGTTTTCTCCCCAATTCATGTGTTCACCGCAGGGAGGGTCAGTGACCCTAGATCCGCTCTTTTCCAAATGAACTTTGGTTCATGTAACAATAACCAAGGCATGCCCAAAACATATGGAGGTTTAGCCACTGGCTTCAAAATAAAACTAATTTTCTCCCAATGGTCGGGCGAACGGAGGAGAACCGGCTGTGTTTTGTACTGGGCCGGTCCTTCGCTCCCGAGGGGCTGCCGCCCATCAAGTGAATGGTATGGGCTTAGCCAGGGGAATTCGGTCCAGACCTAGCTCCTCTGCCACCTGGGGCCGTGATAAGCAGTGGGAGCAGCCGAATCCACAAGGGCCGCAGGCTATACGCAGTGTTTAGCTGGGTTGGCCAGAAATGCTTGAACAGTAATGGGAGCGCCAAGCCTTCACTCACCGCCAGGAGTCGGCCCATGTCCATGGGGCTGAAGAAAGGCAAACAGCTGCTTCCTCCTCTGGGTCGCTTCGTAACCGCTTAGACGAAAGCCTGTGGAGGCGGCCCTGACCCGTGGTGGTTTGGCAGGACGGATGCGCGGAGCTGGAGCGTTGGTTTTGTTTCTTGTGACAGTTGGCGCTAGATGACCTGGCCCTCCGCAGTAAAGACACAACTCAGTCGGCGACGGGCGCTCAGAGGTGGTTTCCGTAGGGCTGCTGGCTTGGACTTTGGTGGACACAGTAGTGGTTTCGGCGTATGGCCTCCTCCTTGACGAAAGATTCTAAACGAGACGCCACTTGGGGACCCCAACTGATCCAATCTGTACAGTACGCAGGAACCCTGGTAATTAAAAAACACCGCTTCAATGAAGCTTCTGCCATCCACAGCATCCGGAGAAGTATTCGTGATTTCATGCGCTTCAGGCCACTCAGGAGGAAGTCGAAAGCAGCCGCCGCACGAAATTCACGGGCAAATTCTGCAAACGGGCGGTTGCCTTGCTGGATGGTTTTGATGGTGCGGATAGCTTCATTCTCGGCGCCTGGATCTTGAAAGCACGCTCTTAAGGCTTGGAGGAATGCGGCACTGTGCGAGAGTCCTCATCCTGCAAATCCAAAGAGTCACGACCAGTCGGCTGCTGCCCCATCCAGGACTGAACCGATGTCCCGTATTTTTCGCGCCAGACCGGGTATAAATCATCATAGTCTTCAAGTGGGCATTGAGTTGCAAGATGAAGTAGGGAAGTTTGGAAGCGTCCCATCAAAACGGGCTGGGTATCGGGGCGGTAGTAGCCCCGCTCGACGGCCTCTTAGCCTGCTGGGGAGGTGGTTGCGCTGGCTGAGCAGGTTGGGCAGGCAGCTGTTGCACGGGGGCCGGAATCGGGCGCTGACGGTGGCGCTTAAGTGGCAGGACTCCAGGCACGCGGCCCCTGGCACCGCCTGATCAGTAACAGCATAGACTCCAACTTGGGGCTTCCTGGTCTGCTGCCTCCTTAGTTCCCTCTCCAACGCAGCCAGCTCCCTCCTTGGGCGCAGTCAATGCATCCTGGTGCGCATGCAAAGCAGCTTTTCTCGCTCCAATTTAGCCAGTTCGTCCCGCTTAAGGGCTTCAGTGAGCTCGCTTTATGCAGAGCCTGAACGCTTTCGCTGCCGCTGTAAATCCAGTCTGGAATGTTCCAGGACTTTATCATGGACTGACAGATTCTGGGCATATTGTCGCTGGAGCGCGTCCTGGCACGGTCCAACTCGAGCTGGACTTCTTTACGCTGCTTGTTCCCCGGTCCTCTGCAGGTTTTCGCTCTTGCTGCAACTGTGCCCTCCGCTCCTCCCATAGCTGGCGCTTCACGGTTCCATGCCGCTGGGCATCTCGCGCAGTCGCCTTCACTTCCTCATCCCAGTCCTCTCGATGGGGAGAGGAAACCGTCCGGCTGGGAATGCAGGCTTTCTTCGACTCTTCGCTGCCTGGAAGCGGTATCGGAGACACCGTGAGTCGCCGTGAAAGCCACCGGTGGCTCCCCGAGGCACTCTCAGGTGCGGTCGCTGGACCGGGATTAGGGGTCCGATTGAAGCTGCACGGACACCCCTCCCAATTCCAGGTTTAGTCCCGTGTCCTTTGATCGGCCCCAGTGCTGTGCCACGGTGGTTCCTTGGGAGCATCACCAAAAAATAATGAGTCCAGGAATCGCTCAATGGATTCCTGGGTTGCAGCATGAAAGGTGGTCAAGCCCGCCTCTCCATGACAGGTTGCATCTGAGGTTTGTAATCCACACGAAAAACGGGTAGAGATCCGGATCCACAGGCGCCGATCCATAGACAGCCCCAAATCCACTCATGGAAGTCCCCATGGTCGCCGCCACGCCCCTCGCTCCAACGGAGTAAAGGAAGACTCGTGTTGATACGAGGACGGGAAAGAGCTACCAGCGAGGCCCGCTTCTCCTGCCGGTTCCTCCAGATCCAGAAGGGAAAGGTCGGAGCCCTCTTTGGGGCTACCGCACTCTCGCAGTAACATTCAACCTCTCCATCGCAAGACAAGAGGTCCACTGCACAGGAATATAGATGAATTACGTTTCCTGCCACAATGTAAGGAATTCCATAGAAGCAGAAATAAAAGGCTTTTGGGAGTAAAAGTCCATTTATTAAGACATCTTAGAAAGCTCAAGTACACGCAGTGGCAGGAATGGCACTTCCCGCCAGAAGCACAGGTTATAACACCATTCACCCCATCCCCCCTTCCTGCTTCCCATGGGAACGGAGTCTTCATCTCCCGCGCAAAGATAAAGTCTCCGCCGATGCATCTGGCCCATCGCCCGGGCTGTGGAATGCACTCAAGGTTACTTCACCATCAACACCACTGAATCCTTTACACTACTACTGCATTTACTTGTATTTTACTTAGTCTATTTGTATCTCATTTTATATAAGGTTTTTCCATGTTTGTCTTTGCAATCATCCTATAAAGTAAGAAAGGAGAGAAGGAGCACCCACTGATCTTCATAGACATTCATGAACAGTAAGTCAAAACTTACCATGCACAAGTACAGACTCTCTAGCCACATGAACATCTGCAGTAGCCATCAAGGTATCAAGGTGATTTTGATTGCAGGTATACACCACTATCACAGATAGATGTTTGAAACAAAAATGTATGAAACATCCTTATCAAGGTTCTTCAGGATACACTGGTATAACCTACAGAGTGCTCAGTCAGCACTGAATAAAACTGTGGTGGCTGATTGATTACCATTTAACATCAATGTCTGGCATTTGTCCTGGGGTCTACTATCCAGTCACCAACCACACACGTATTCAGTGTTGTCTAAGCTGTCCTTGCCTTCTGATGGTTCTCAGAAGGGGATTGGGGTCCTTCTCCCTTCAATTCTCCCTTTGCAGTAGCAAAACACACTCATTCATAAACTCTCTACCTTAGTTTAGCAGTGTATTGAATTGTGTGTATTTCATGAGCTGAATTCTAACTTCTACTGTTGCATCTTCTCTTTTTTACTATAAATACAGTTACCTGCTTTGGGTTGGGAAATACCTGATTATGGGGGTGGAGCCTGGTGAGGATGGGGTTTGGAGAAGGACCTCAGCAGGGTATAATGCCGTAGGGACTACCCTCCAAAGCAGCCATTTTCTCCTGAATAACTAATCTCAATAGTATGGAGATCAGTTGTAATAGTGGGAGATCTCCAGACCCCACCTGGAGGTTGGTAACACCATAAGAACATAAGAACATAAGAACAAGCCAGCTGGATCAGACCAAAGTCCATCTAGTCCAGCTCTCTGCTACTCGCAGTGGCCCACCAGGTGCCTTTGGGAGCTCACATGTAGGATGTGAACGCACTGGCCTTCTGCGGCTGTTGCTCCCGATCACCTGGTCTGTTAAGGCATTTGCAATCTCAGATCAAAGAGGATCAAGATTGGTAGCCATAAATCGACTTCTCCTCCATAAACCTGTCCAAGCCCCTTTTAAAGCTATCCAGGTTAATGGCTATCACCACCTCCTGTGGCAGCATATTCCAAACACCAATCACACGTTGCATGAAGAAGTGTTTCCTTTTATTAGTCCTAATTCTTCCCCCCAGCATTTTCAATGAATGCCCCCTGGTTCTAGTATTGTGAGAAAGAGAGAAAAATTTCTCTCTGTCAACATTTTCTACCCCATGCATAATTTTGTAGACTTCAATCATATCCCCCCTCAGCCGCCTCCTCTCCAAACTAAAGAGTCCCAAACGCTGCAGCCTCTCCTCATAGGGAAGGTGCTCCAGTCCCTCAATCATCCTTGTTGCCCTTCTCTGCACTTTTTCTATCTCCTCAATATCCTTTTTGAGATGCGGCGACCAGAACTGGACACAGTACTCCAAGTGCTGTCGCACCACTGCTTTATATAAGGGCATGACAATCTTTGCAGTTTTATTATCAATTCCTTTTCTAATGATCCCCAGCATAAAGTTTGCCCTTTTTCACAGCTGCCATGCATTGAGTTGACATTCCCATGGAACTATCAACTAAGACGCCTAAATCCCTTTCCTGGTCTGTGACTGATAGCACTGACCCCTGTAGCGTGTATGTGAAGTTTGGATTTTTTGCCCCTATGTGCATCACTTTACATTTTGCTACATTGAACTGCATTTGCCATTTCTGAGCCCACTCACCTAATTTATAAAAGTCTGCTTGGAGCTCTTCGCAATCCTTTGTGGTTCTCACCACCCTACATAATTTGGTATCATCTGCAAACTTGGCCACCACGCTACCCACCCCTACTTCCAGGTCATTTATGAATAGGTTAAAGAGCACTGGTCCCAAAATGGATCCTTGGGGGACACCACTCCCGACATCTCTCCATTGTGAGAACTTCCCATTTACACCCACTCTTTGTTTCCTGTTTCTCAACCAGTTTTTAATCCATAGGAGGACTTCCCCTCTTATTCCTTCATTGCTGAGTTTTCTCAACAGTCTCTGGTGAGGAACTTTGTCAAAAGCCTTTTGGAAATCCAAGTAGACAATGTCCACCAGTTCACCCCTGTCCACATGCCTGTGTACACCCTCAAAGAACTCTAGTAAGTTTGTAAGACAGGATTTGCCTCTGCAAAAGCCATGCTGACTCTTTCTCATCAGGTCTTGCTTTTCTACATGTTTTATAATTTTATCTTTAATGATAGATTCTACTAATTTACCAGGAACAGATGTCAAACTGACTGGCCTGTAATTTCCCGGGTCCCCCCTAGATCCTTTCTTAAAGATTGGTGTGACATTGGCCATCTTCCAGTCTTCAGGGATGGAGCCTGATTTCAGGGATAAGTTGCATATTAAAGTGAGAAGATCAGCAATTTCATGCTTGAGCTCTTTAAGAACTCTTGGGTGAATGCAATCTGGGCCAGGGGATTTGGTAACATTTAGTTTATCAATGGCTGCCAGAACTTCTTCCTTGTCTACCACTAATGGCTTGTCTACCACTAATGGCTGCCAGAACTTCTTCCTTGTCTACCACCATCTGTTAGGTGAGATAAAATTTGTTTAAAAAATTGAAAGATTGTTATTGGAACTCTTGATATCACATGCTCCCTGACTCACCCTTGGCTGCTAGTTGCCATTCTTGAGGGTGGGAGGAACTGGAGCAAAAAGATGTGACTGGCTGGCTGCATGGTGCCCTCAGTGTGAACCATTTGGCATCTTGGTGTGAAACTGAGTTTGCTACATCAACCAGATGGGAGAGGGAGCTGTAAGTCTGCAGGGCCATAAAATGTAGCCCCACCCTGGCCTCCTCTTCCTATTGTTGGATCGACAACTTACCCATCCTCTTTGTCTATTTCCATGGTAACATTCATTGTATTTTACATGTGTGTTTTGTGTTCTGAGTACTTTGTCACAACTTGGGAGGTTGGGCATCAGGATGGATCTTTCTGTGGAGAGGCCACTTGCTGCATGCCCAGGCAGGGCAGTGAGTTGGTCTATACCCCCAGGTAGTAAGGAGGAACAATTAGAGGCTGGTCCCCACTTGACTTCCAATTACTTGCCTCTCCTTGGTTTTCCCCCAACAGGCAGGCTGGGGGAAAGTATTTCATCTGGTTGGCAAGTAGGTTGCTCAGTTCCAGCATTCTTCTCCTTTGCCTGCATTCAATGAACAAGCTGTGACCAGCAAATGTTACCAAATAAAAAGGTGTCTGTATATTTTTACTCCCTACATCCCCTATCCATTCCCTCCTCAAACTGGCAAGCAATTATGTTGTTATAAGTATTACTGAGAAATTATACCCTCTGTAATAGTGTCCTGAAGTAAGTCTCTTAATTCCTCCTTGTCACTCTCCCCACTAATAGAAATGGTAGTTTTGGACTATATTCTGGGAAACCTGTTGGAATTCCTGCTTTGCTTGAGTGATTTTTAGATGGTCATGAGCTCTTAGCCTGCCTAAAAAAGAAGAAAGTGGGCAGTGAATCATGTGTGTGTAATGTGCTATAAGTTGCAGCCAATTTATGGCAACCACAGAAGGGGCTTCCAGGGCAAGTGACATGTAAGAACATAAGAACAAGCCTGCTGGATCATACCAGAGTCCATCTAGTCCAGCACTCTGCTACTCGCAGTGGCACACCAGATGCTTTTGGGAGCTCACATGCAGGATGTAAAAGCAATGATCTTCTGCTGCTGTTGCTCCCAAATACCAGGTCTGCTAAGGCATTTGCAATCTCAGATCAATGAGGATCAAGATTGGTAACCATAAATTGACTTCTCCTCCATAAATCTATCCAAGCCCGTTTTAAAGCTATCCAGGTTAGTGGCCGTCACCACCTCCTGTGGCAGCATATTCCAAACACCAATCACACATTGCATGAAGAAATGTTTCCTTTGATTAGTCCTAATTCTTCCCCCCAGCATTTTCAATGTATGCTCCCTGGTTCTAGTATTGTGAGAAAGAGAGAAAAAATTCTCTCTGTCAAAATTTTCTACCCCATGCACAATTTTATAAACTTCAATCATATCCTCCCTCAGACATCTCCTGTCCAAACTAGAGTCCCAAACGCTGCAGCCTCTCCTCATAAGAAAGGTGCTCCAATCTTTCAGTCATCCACGTTGCCCTTCTCTGCACTTTTTCTATCTCTTCGATATCCTTTTTGAGATGTGGTGACCAGAACTGAACACAGTACTCCCAGTGCGGTCACACCACTTCTTTATATAAGGGCATGACAATCTTTGCAGCTTTATTTTCAATTTTCAATTCCTTCAATTCAATTATCCCAGCATAGAGTTTGCCTTTTTCACAGCTGCCATGCATTGAGTTGACATTTCCATGGAACTATCAACTAAGATGCCCAAATCCCTTTCCTGGTCTGTGACTGATAGCACTGACCCCTATAGCGTGTATGTAAATTTTGGATTTTTTTGCCCCTATGTGCATCACTTTACATTTTGCTACATTGAACTGCATTTGCCATTTCTTAGCCCACTCACTTAATTTATAAAAGTCTGCTTGGAGCTCTTCGCAATCCTTTGCGGTTCTTACCACCCTACATAATTTGGTATCATCTGCAAACTTGGCCACCATGCTAACCACCCCTACTTCCAGGTCACTTATGAATTGGATAAAGAGCACTGGTCCCAAAACAGATCCTTGGGGGACACCACTCCCTACATCTCTCCATTGTGAGAACTTCCCATTTACACCCACCCTTTGCTTCCTGTTTCTAACCAGTTTTGAATCCATAGGAGTACTTCCCCTCTTATTCCGTGATTGCTAAGTTTTCTCAGTAGTCTCTGGTGAGGAACTTTGTCAAAAGCCTTTTGGAAATCCAAGTAGACAGTGTCCACTGGTTCCCCCTTATCCACATGCCTGTGTACACCCTCAAAGAACTCTAGTAAGTTTGAAAGGCAGGACTTGCCTCTGTAAAAGCCATGCTGACTATTCCTCAGCCGGTCTTGTTTTTCTACATGTTTTATAATTTTATCTTTAATGATAGATTCTACTAATTTACCAGGAACAGATGTCAAACTGACTGATCTGTAATTTCCTGGATCCCCCTTAGATCCTTTCTTAAAGATTGGTGTGACATTGGCCATCTTCCAGTCTTTAGGGATGGAGGCTGATTTCAGGGATAAATTGCATATTAAAGTGAGAAGATCAGCAATTCCATGCTTGATCTCTTTAAGAACTTTTGGGTGAATGCAATCTGGGCCAGGGGATTTGGTACCATTTAGTTTATCAATGGCTGCCAGAACTTCTTCCTTGTCTGTAAGTGTGGTTTGCCATTGCTTTCATCTGCAGAGTCTTCCCTGGTGATCTCCCTTCCAAGTACTGACCCCGATTAGCTTCTGAGATCCAGCTATGCTATGATTCCTTCCCTCCCAAAAGTGGGATAAAATCTAAAAAACAAACAAATACATAAATAAATAAAATTGTGCATATCACATAGATTATAGTCCTCTGAAAAAAGCATCTTTCTCTAAATAGGGGTACCTAATATAAACTATTTCGACATGCACGTTCTTGTTGTAGTAAGATGCATTTGTTTCCTCATCAGGCAGATATGCTTATGAAGGCATGGGGGAACAGGCTGCCAGTTTGAATTGCTGGGTTCAAAGCTGATGAGAATTATTTTTTCTGTTACAAAAACAATTCTTGGCTCTCTCTCTCTCTCTCTCTCTCTCTCTCTCTCTCTCTCTCTCTCTATCTATCTATCTATCTATCTATCTATCTATCTATCTATCTATGGCAACAGCCTGGCATTTTTGCCCTCCTATCAAAAGTAACAGTCCATCTATCATCCATCCTATCTACTTTCTATCATAAATATGAGGACAGAGTGCTTTAAAGATAGGCTTATGAAGCTGCCCGATTGATGGATTGTATGTTTGCTCCTCAAATCTGCAAAATCTGTTAGCCATAACTTTTTGTCACTTGTTCTAGTATACATAGAGCTTTTGATGATGCCCTTAGGAGGCAGGAGCTCAGTAGATCTTGTTTGTGATTTCTTGAGCAGAAAAGAGAGGAGGATGAAAAGGAATTGGAGTGCCTAAATCATACTCAGTCTCTTTCAGATGTGCTGACAGGACAGTTTGTTTCCTATCATGCCCATTGTACGTAACCAACAACCGTATTATTTTTCATGAAGTTTCTCTCTGCTTCAGTGACACTGAGTTGGGTTGTAACAGCTGTAGCACAGAGAATGATTGTCACAGCACAGCCTGTTAACGATGAGTGTTTGTTCCAGGTCATGTGAAGCAGAGATTTGGATTCTTGCCAGTGGTTGAGGGAAAGTGGCATTGATTAGTTGGGCAAATGTTTAGGGCAAGCAGTGTCATAGGGCAATGGGCTGCCCTAAGCAAAGAACACATTCAGCCTTCTTCTTGAGGATAACTAAAAGAATTCAAAGTCTGTTCAGCTGTTTGTGCTTACTCTTACCCTTTGTTTGCAAGGAGCAAAAACTGGAAAGCTAAAACCTCAGGGAAAATAGATAGCTTTGATTAGAGGAAGTGTGTGCCTATCTGCTTGGGGAAAAGACTTTTCATCCATTGGAAAAATAGGGTTACCTGTTTGCCTTCCTGCTTGCTTATGAATTACTCTGTTTGGGAAAGTTGGTGGCTTTCTATTATTTCAATATTGTAAGCTGCAGCAAGTGAAGAAAAGAATCTCCCAATAATAAATAAAACTGACCAGATTTTTTGGGGGGAGGAGTTGTGTCTATAGCATATACATTGATAAATCCGGTCAGTATTTAACAGCTACAGCTCATTTACCAAGTGATACTAGAGCAAAAAGGATCAGACTTAGCAAATGGGCTGGAAATTCACCAACTTTAAATATTACAAGCAGTATTCATGTCTAGAAAAACAAAGCATGGAGATCAAAATAGAAAAAGATTAAAGTATTGAATAGCCTTAACTAACCCAGTCTTGCTAACAGCATTAAGCTAAGCAGGGCTGACCATGGTTTGTACTTGCATGAGAGGTTACCGAGAAAGAAAGGGGTTGCTACTCAAAGGATGGAAATGGCATACCTCTTCTGTTCGTCTCTTTACTTAAAAATCCTACAGTCCTGGAATCACCATGAATGAGTTGTGACTTAACAACACACAATTATTATTATACAGATGAGCTAAGAGCAGAGCAATGTAGCATAAGAGTATGATAATGCCAAGATTCATAGGAATGGGACATACACACCCCTAAAAAAAGGAGCCCTCTGTCAAAATTGTTTGCAATTTTGGATTAAACAGTCAAATGTGGGTCAGAAAAGCAGGAAATGTGTACTATGTTTGGGTACAGTTTGTCTAAGCAAGTGTTTTTATGAATATGAAGACTAGGACTGTTTACCTTACACATGAAATTTCTTGCTTAAATGAAGAAGATAATTAACTAACAACCAAACGCATCACTGTGGAAGAAGCTGACTGAATGTCAAACTCAACAGTAGATTTACCTATAGGAATCAGATTGAACTGGGTAGGAAATAACTGCTAAATGTAAGTGCTGCAGGAATTCATATGGGTAATGTTACAATGTCTTTCTATTTTATGTATAACACCAATTGCCCCTGAAATATTCAAATTGTTTCTTTTTTGAAGTCAGAAAGAAGGCAAGCAAAAACACTATAAGTCAAATGTCTTTTGCATGGTAGATTTGTGGGAATCATTGGATTTTTGATCTTGAAGCTACATAATTTCATAAACTGAATGCTTTTACTTCCTGGCTTGAATCCCAGATTCCATGTGTCATTCAAATGATAATTTTTAATGATCTATTGTTTGATACTCCACATCCATTTATAAATTGGCATTCTTTATGATCAAATGTGCCTATAAGGTTTCCCTTGGGTGACTAGAGGCCATTTATTAAACAAAACTAATTAAAATATCATATCTTTGAAAGCCTCCTTCATGCTGAAATGTCAATTGCTGGAATATTTTTTTAAACAGAAGTATTTAACTATAAAACAGGTCTCCTTCCATTGCCAGCTAAACATGAAAACCCTGTCCCTGGACACAATGTCACTAGACTGTATCATAGAATAGATCATGAATACTTGATAAACCCACATCAGTAGCCACGAACAACAGCAAGATATAGATCTTCTGTTATTTAAGTAAACAGAACTGCTCAAGGATTTCTACTGTAGCTGAGTATTTCCTCTCACTGAGGTACTTATAGTAAAAGCTGCAGTGCATATGCATATCATTCCACTATAAATATGGTCCTTCCTGAATGCAGATATATGTATTTATTTATTTATTTATCTATTGACTGACAGTGCAAAGTAAAGTGTAGTCCTAAGTGGAGTTATACCTTTCTAAGCTCCTTGACTTCAATTGACGTAGAAGATTATAACTGTTTAGGACAACTCAAGATTTTGCCGAGACCCTGATGTTCATTTTGAAACTATTTGCCATCAGTTTTTATACAGCTGCTTCCACCTGCATGGCAACAATAACTTCCATTAATATCACAAAGATACATTTGACTAATCACTCTTTCTAGATACCTTACAGTAAACAGGATGTAATTTACCTAATCACATTTGAATTCTTGACAGATCCAGCAATCGAACTATGTAGGTCAGTGTCATTAAATATGAGGGTCTTCATTTACATCTTTCTGCAACTGTTGATGTTGCTGATATGCCTGTGTACATTGGTGTGTGAAACATATAAAATCAAAATAATACTTGGAGCCAATTTGTGCAACATCAGATGAAAGTTTGAACTGCCAGTATACATACGGCACCTAGCCCCACTTCTCTTATTTCTTGAGAAAATGTGGAAAAAGTAATGGTATGAGTTAAGGCTAAGAAACTGAATCTTAATGTATTGTTGAAGGCTTTCATGGCTGGATTCAACTGGTTCTGCACTCAACCACACCTTTGCATAGCAAGTTCCACCCAAACACTTAATGATTGGTTCCCCACCCTGGAACATGGACAATATACTACACTAAACTTTCCCTTCTCACTTAGACACAGTGTGAAACAGACTTTTCTCTGTGATAAACTTCTGAAGATGCCAGCCACAGATGCAGGGAAATCCACCAGACCACGGCCACACAGCACGGAAAAACCACCAGAACCAACCAAACTGAATCTTAGTTTAGACAGAAGGGAAGATGGTAACCAACAAAGCTGCTAGTGGACTCAGATGTTAAACAAATTCTTCAAGTGGTTCATAGTTTGGGATTGCTACTTAGTCCTGGTCAGTGGTTAGATGTGCAGTACTCTTTCATGATGTGTAGCACCTCTTAGCAGCTTTTGCTGATCTAATTGGTTTGATTCCCTGCTCCTCAACATGACTAGAGGAATCTTATCTGGTGAACCAGATTTGTTTCTCCATATCTACATTCCTGCTGGGTGACCTTAGGCTAGACACCTACTTCACAAGGTGTCTGTTGTGGGGAAAGGAGTTTGTAAGCCCCTTTGAGTTATACTTACAGGAGAGAAAAGGGGGTATAAATCCAAACTCTTCCTCTTCTATTATGCCCTCTAAAATTCATTCTTGAAAAGCATGATTTGACCATAGTGACTCATACACTGATCATATGTTACCACAGTGTACTTCAGGAAGACTCTCTGGAAACTTCAGCTAGTTCAAACTGTGGCAGCCAAATTGCAGTTTGGAACTGGATACAGACGTTGTATCACCCCAATGCTGAAAGATCTACATCAGCTGCCCATTTTTTCTGGATCAATTCTAAGAGTTAATTATTACCTTTAAAGTAATTAATTGAGACAGAGATACTTGAAGAATATCTTCTGTCATATGGTATAGATCAGTTCTCAATGCCTGTTCTCTGTAATATTACCTACAGAAGGGCAGCAGAAGGCTGCAGGAAGATTTCTTCTTGGGGGAATCTCTTCCTCCTTAAATTCATAAAAGCACCAGCAAGAATAATTTCTCTTTAATTCTGCATTTAATCAAAGCTTTATATCAACCTTTAAAGTTTTTTCTCCTTGGTAGCCTACATACTGCTGTTTTTATGATTGCTGTTTTCAGTTTCTGGTTTATGCCCCTTCATACAAGCTTTAGCAAAAGTTCTATGGTTGGTTATTTATTGAAGATTATTAGGATTTTATATCATATTCCTTTTCTTGTTCATTGGTACTGTTCTGCAAACAAAACTGAGAATTTCAGAACCTAAAATCATAGGAGAAACTTGAATGAGAAATTCTTGTATGAGATCCTTCAAAAATGAGGAATCAGAATTGAGTGCTCAACATTTTAGTCTACTATTATAATGGCCAAAATTCACTCAAGGTAGCAATCCTCTTAAATAATAATATATTGGAAAAGGTCTTTTTAAGGATTAAAAACATCCTAGAAAGCCTGTTTGGTGACCTAAAATGCATCTTATCAGAGCTGCTATAAACTGATTTTTCCCCATATAGGATTAGATATTTGTAGTAACATATTTGCCTGTATTTTATGCTAAATCTCATGTTGGCAATAAATTGGAGGTGATTAGTGAAGAATTCAAGAACTAGGTTTTTTTCCTTTTTATGAACCAAGTCACAACTAATCCCATTCAACTCTTGCTTAGATGCCAGCCAGGCTTATAATAATGGCCTGCTCAAGAGAGAAGCTGTAAATTGGCTATTTTTCAAAGTAAGATGGATCAGCTATAATGATAATATACAGAATGCTACCACCATGATGACAACTAAAAATGCGAAGGAATTATACTCATTTGACAGAATGAGATTTAAATAGGATCCAAAGATTGGACAAGAAGAGCTTACTAAAATGTCATTTCACTCACACTTGCATTATCAATTTAGAATAATATGGAGGAAATTCAAAGAATATTTGTCTTAATAAAGAGCAAACGGGAATTGTTGTCACCATCATTTTTTACACTTCAGAGCTTAGAGCTTTTCTGTCACTGATTAATTGATTAGAGGAGTTCAAGTTCAATTTATCAAGTGACAATTTTAGGAAATGGAGGCTTGATATAAATGGGAAATAGTTTTCTTTGATATTTTCCTGCTTTACAGAGGAAAGGAGTGACTGTGGACCGAACATTAAAGGAGACATCTATATCATGAAAACTTTGGAGGAATGCTGCAGGACAAAACTAATGGCCTACGTAGTCTAATATCCTGTGTCCAGTGGTGGGATTCAGCCTATTCGCACCTATTTGGTAGAACAAGTAGCTAATTTTTTGTGTAGTTCAGAGAACTGGTGTAATCCCACCACTGAGTTATTTTGGAACTGGTTGTTAAATTATTTGAATCCTACCACTGCCTGTGTCCCACAGTGGATAGCTAGATTCCTTGAAGGCCCAGATTTGAAGACAAAACCCTGCTGTTGGTCTGCCAAAACTGATATCCAGAGGTTTACTGCTTTCAGGCATAGAGGCCCCCATTCAGCCATTACCACATCGCAAGGCAACATGTTATATTCATTCATTGTGCACTGTGTGATAAAGTACTTTTTTTGTCGATTTTAACAAACACCCTGTGAGGTAGGTGAGGCTGAGAGAGCTCCAAAAAGCTGTGACTAGCTCACAGTGGCATACCTAGGCAAACTGGAGCCCTGGGCAAAACCTTAGTTTGATGCCTCCTCCAATGGGCGGCCACCCTCCCTCACCATGACCAAACAATGATTTTTTCCACCAGGTCATTTCAAAGTCACCATCACGTTATAGAACATGCCCCAACTCACAAATCTGAACACAGGGATGGTTCATGCCACACAGTGGAAATAATTTTTTTGACATTTTCAAAATGCTTTCAAAATGTTTTATTACTGCTGAGAAAAAAATATTAAAATAAAATAAAAGGACCTCAAAAGGAACTTCCGAATGGCTTTCATTTGTTTTTGTGTATGACACTAACCCTAACCCTGTGATCCATGGGCAGGGAGGTGTGCTGGGGATGGGGGGAGGCTGGCAGAGCTTGCTCTGCCCTTGGATCCTGCAATTCATGGTCAGGGAGGCATACTGGGGATGAGGGGAAGCTGGCAGAGGGATGCTCCAGCCTCAGAGCTTTTTTTAAGCCAAGAGAGGGATCCTCTCTCAGCTTAAAACAAAGCACCAAGGAGGAGGCTGGTGCACCCCTCTCTCTCTGAGTACCAGCCACAAGGCAGCAGCACCAAGATTGTCAGGGTGGGTTGGACTGAAAACAAGAAGACTGTTGGATCTACTGGTTCAAGGGACAAGGGTCATCGTTCTGCATGCAATTTGAGGGATGTGTTTGTATTGCAAGCTGTTCTGGAGGACTCATGGTGGTACAATATTTTAACAGTACAAATCAATGTGTAAATATTAAATGTACTTAATCAGAAGCAGATAAACACACTCCGATACTATCACTCAGAATCAGACAAAATTTTGATTTCAATACTAATGTCTTAACACAGTCCACTCTTTTCTTGATGACATTTCTGAACGCTGGTTAACCTTAAAGGCCAAAATATGGGGTATAAATACTTCCACAAAAAACAACCCCAGGCAAATTCACTACCTTCACCACAAGGTAAGGGGTGCTGTCTTTCCAAGTGTGTCCATCACCCTTCATATCCCTCTTAAGATCAGCATATGTTAAAGTTAACTGTAGACTTTTCTATTTTTTCATTTTCCTAGGGAAGCAGGTCCATAATGATGCTTACTGAAAATCACCTTCTAAAGGTGTTTTGGAAGTGAGGCCAAGGGGACTTTCTCACATGCAGAATAATGCATTTTCAAGCCACTTTCAATGTACTTTGCAGCTGGATTTTAGGGTCACCAGTTTAAACAACACTGAAAGTGATGCTATTTTGGGATGGATTCCCCCCCGAAACAGTATCACTTTCAATGTTTAAACTGGGGACCTCAGATTCTCCCTTTAAATCCATGCTGAAGGGGGTGGATTTAATAATTATAATAACCTTCATTGGGCATTGAGAGAATAAAATAGAGAAAGAAAACAAGCACTGGCAGGAAGGGGGTGGATTTAAAAGGAGAATCTGGGGAAATTTAGGAGGTGCCTGCTGTCAGGGGTGCAATTATTAAGATAGCAGCACCAAAATTTCAGAGTATCTTTGTGAGACCATACTGATGATTCCACCCAGGGTTGGTGATGTTTGGTTCAGGGGGTACAAAGTTATGGATCCTCCAAAGTGTAGCCTCATCTCCTATTAGCTCTCCCATTGGAAACAATGGGGGATGGGGGCACTCCCTTTGGGAGTCCATAATTTTGGACTCCCTGAACCAAACCTCACCTAACTTGGGTGATATCATCAGGAGAGTCTCCCCAAAAATTCCTTAACATTTTGGTGCTGGTAGCCTAAAAGCTGCGCCCTCTGCATGCCAAAAGGGAAAAAACACTGAAAATACCAAAAAACCCACAAACAAACCTGCATTTTTGACGCCTGCCACAAGGGGGCGCCCTGGGCAACTGCCCACCTTGCCCATAGGTAGGAATGCCACTGCTAGCTCAAGGTCGCTCGGTGTAGTATTGGAGTGCACAGGCTAATCTGAATTCCCCAGATAAGCCTCCACAGCTCAAGTGGCAGAGCGAGGAATCAAACCTGGTTCTCCAGATCAGAGTGCACCTACTGTTAACCACTATTCCACTGTGGCTCTTTTTGCTAAATTGCCCCTCCTTGCTAAATTGTGAATGTCTGCTTGCCTACTTGGGAGAGAGTTTCTACCAAGAGCACAGCTTTTACCACATGCTCTGTCTTGTTCCTCAGCTCTGGTTTAGATTACTGAAGGAAGTATATTTGTTGTTAGGTATCTTGTAGGCTTTAATAGTATTATGATTTCGTGTGTGTGTGTGTGTGTGTGTGTGTGTGTGTGTGTGTGTGTTTTCAGTAGGAGGCCTGTTGACAAGGTTCAATGAATGCCTGTAAAATCCATGCACATTGTTCACTTAATTTATCTCAGTAATTCTCATGTTCCAGTTCCATCCATGAACACATGCTGGCTGTCTCATGCAAACATATATACTTCTCTATACACACTATGTATGCATGTTTACTGTAACATGTAAACAGGACTATTGTAAACCAGTTTGGATTTGCATTGTGAAGAAAAGTTATTTGAAGCTCCAAAATAAATGAATGAATAAATGAGTGAACATAACAGCCCGATTCATTGTGTATGTGTGTGTGTGTGTGTGTGTGTGGGGGGGTAGTTTTATGGCAGCCAGAGTACTTACACTGTCTGGACTGGCAATGATGCTGGTGAGGGATCACAGCTGCTCCACAACCCTTTTATCTCCCCTCTCCCCATGGATTGCTCTGTAGGTTTTATCAGCTATATAATGTACATAGCTGTGTTATTGATTCTGGAATAGTTTTAGAGGCTTCAACATCTCCTAAGTATTAAGAGCTCCTTATACTCACAATGCAATTAATTGCTTGCAGACTGGGTTCTGTTCTCTTTTCAGCATTAAACAATTTGTCAGAGTAGAGCAAGAAACCTTGCAGAGGGCAAACTTTCCCTCCTCCTTGTCATTCTTATGAAGGAAACTTGGATTTTTAAAAGTGTTTACCCCAAAAACCTTGTCAATCTCTAAAATATTACTGGACTTCAATCTAGTTGTTATTCTGTGGATGCAATCCTGCATTCAGTTAGATTCTATGAAAGTCAATTTGAACCAAAGGTTGGAGCTTATGCATCAAAGATAACTGGGCTTAAAGAGATCCACTAAGATTACTTCCCTTGTCTTCTGACTAGTGTTTCTTTTCTAAACAAAAAGAATACTCTGATGCTGTTAAAACAATAAGGGATGTGTGACAAAAACAGAAACACATCCATCTATCATTTATCGTTATCTAATTGAAGACCTTTACCTTTTTAAAACATCATATTTTAGGCTTATTAGGATCCTTGATATAAGTTGCTTGCTGTGCCGATGCTACATATTAAAAACCTAGGTTAAAAAGAATTGCTTCCTGGCTAAGACCTTGTATGCCAAGACCCAGCCTGCCACTATTTTATAGCCAAGATATACATCCCTGGGAATGTGTGACTATAATTTGTTATGGGTTATGACATTTTGCAATCAGTGGATCATATACTGCAGATTAGGGTTTAGTGCTTCCAATCAGCACAATCATGCTGCATTGGCTAAAACCTCAGCTGAGACCTCCATAGGCTGACCTTCAATTCCAAAGTCCCTTGGTTGATAGTGGAAGTTTAGAACATACCAATGAATAAGCATCGCAAATGCTGGGATATGTGCCAACTGTGATCACATGTCGTATTGCTGTATCTTTAATTATTGGTGCACTTGAGTATTCTTTTGTGAGATTTCAATTTTTGTATGAGGAAGGAAAGCAGCTAATAATATTTCTAAAGTGTTTCCCTGATGCAGGCTGCCAGTCATAAATTGATCTCATAATTATTTTTAAATATGGGGCAAAACATAACAGTATAATAAATAAAATGGTAGTGGAGAACCAACTGGAAGTTAGTGTAGCTTTGAAGCTGTTCTTTCTAGTTAGTAAATGATTTGTTAGAGACCACAAGAAGAGCTCTGCTAGATGACCTCAAAGGGTATGGTCTCGCATCCTGAAAGTGGCACCCGGAGTGGAAACACATAATGTATGTTCTCAGGAAAAAAAATCTGCTGAACAATGTCATTTTTGGGTATTGCGGGTTTTCCACAATACCAGTTGATTCTGGCCATAAAAGCCTTCGACAACACAATGTCATTTTTACTCTGTTATCATGTTATGATTGTTAATAACATTTTTACTTCTGATTGAAATATGGAAAATACACCGCATACATCCCATGAATTAATCAAATCATAAAGATTCATAGGCCAATGCCCCAGAGACATGTGCTATCTTCCTCTAACACAAGCCTTATATCTCGTGGCTTATTCATTGTACTATATCCATTTAAAAGTAAGATTGGGAAAGTTTCTAATTTGAAATGGTGAAAGATGCCAGAAGCAAATGGTTTGTGGCAACTGCAACTACTGTTTTGCATTTTAACTGAGTATTATTATTTCTGTTTACTTACAAATTTCAGAGTAATTGGTACACAAAGGGTTTTTTTACAAGGTTTAGACACAAATATTTACTTTGTATACAAACAATATATATGTCTTTTTGGTATTGTACTATGTTATTGATACGTAAAAAATAGAGAAAGTTTTAAGGAGAAAAAAGGAAATACAGGTTGGCCCGAAAGTTCACTGAAGATGTATCTAAGCAAATGAAGTAGGGATGGTCACCCTTCTTCATGGTATTTTTCAGGTTCTGGTTTAATTGACCCAGAAATTTTCACAAAACCTGCAAAGAGTTGATATTATATTTCAATTTTTTGTGTTTTTTTCTAAAAAAATTCAGGTTATTAAACCTGAACTCAAAAAATACACCTGCCTCTGAACTCCACATAGGTTTCGAGGCAGCAGGATGTGCAGGCACAGAATTGAATGTTGGGCCTTGCCAGGCGAAGCCCAGCATTGAATTGCAGGCTTGGCCTGGCTGGATCCAGTGTTGAACTGTGCGCACCATCTCTAAAGTCCACATGGACTTCAAAAGTGAAGCCCTCAGTTGAACGCTGGGCTCAGCCTGACTGTAGTTAAAGGAGGGAGGGAGAAGGAAGAGGGTTTTTTAAGGCAGTGGATTAGACAGCCCCAAAAATGTCACCTCACCCCTGGAATGTTTCAGGATTTGATTTTTTAGCTCCTTTTAACCCCCGCCCTCAGGATTTTTTCTGGTTGAGGTTATCAAATCCAACTCCAAAAACTAAGTACTGTGGAAGGTATTTTCAGGGACAATGTCCAATCATGAAAACTTTCCACAATATGTAAATTCTGTTGCTTTCACTGGAAGTTCATCAGAACTAATTTTACTGTATCTCTGTGTTCTATTTGGAACACATATTTAAATTATTTATTTCCCATGTAGTTAAAGCATCCTTTAACCTCTATCACTGTCTCCTACAGTATTACCATGGTTGTCACCATTTCATTTTCCCCATCTGTTATTCCAGCTTAATTATAATCTAATGCAGGCTGCCAGTCATATTTCAACTGGTATATGTTTCAGCATCTGCATTTTTTATATTATCTGTATTTATTAGATTATTAATAGATGGCTTTTCAGGAACTAATATTGGTGGAAAGAGTTATCATTGGTGGAAAGAGTTATCAGGCTATGTAGTACAAATGTTTCTACATTTTTTTTAATGTGCAGGTAAGGACAAATGAAGATCAGTTAATAGGGTTAGTTGCCTGTGTTTTCATTTGGGCAGGGGGGGGGAAACATTTTTCAACAAATTCTGAACCTTAGTCTACTCTAGTTGAGCCTGCTGTCTGTTCTACCATCAAAACCTTGCTTCGTACTCAGATATACCTGCTGTCTTTTATATATGCTTTTGTCATTGTCAAAGTCATACTCAGCATAATTGCAGTATATCATCAATACTAAAGTAGCTTTCTATTTTCCATAATACTTCTATGGATGAAATTTGATTGTCTGTAATATGATTTGTTGCTCACTTTTCTAATTGGAAAACATTCACATTTAATTCCAAGTCACGAGTATAAAGATTCCTAAAATGACAAATCAGAGGCAGAGCTACCAGGAGGCCAGGGTGTGTGCGTTGCACCAGGAGCATGCCTGGGGGGCTGGAAAATCGCCCCTGCCCCAAAGTCTCATGGGAAGTGTAGTTCCCACCAGGCCATTTTCAGCCTGAAGAGAACAGGACACTTTCCAGGCTGAACTACGGTAAATGGGGGGGCACCATGGGAGGGCAGCAAACACAGAGTGAGCACCGGGTGCACTCTGGCCCAGCTACACCTCTGTGGCAAATCATAGGGCAGTGGTGGCGAACGTATGGCATGGGTTCCAGAGGTGGCACTCAGAGCCCTCTCTGTGGGCACATGCAAACAGAGTGCCCCCACCATACATCTAGGCTGGCCTGGGCCGCTGGGCTCGATTATTAGCATGAAACCTAAGACCTAGTTTTGGGGAAGCAGTGTAGGTAACCCGGTTAAGTGCTGTTAAACCCCACTGATTTTCATGCGAAGAACTAAAGCGCAATCCTTTACCTGGGAGTAAGCTTGGTTGCTGGTAATGGGGCTTGCTTCTGAGTAAACCTTTCTAGGGTCATGATTCACCCATTGGAAGAGTTGCACGGTTGCTTCAAAGCAAAGCTACCGACTACCACCAAGCTTACTCCTGAGTAACGCGTGCCTCAGAGCCAACTGTTTTTTTCTAAACTAAAACCTCAGTATTCAGGTTAAATTGCTGTGTTCGCACTTTGTGATAAATAAGTGGGTTTTGGGTTGCAGTTGGGCACTCGGCCTCGAAAAGGTTCGCCATCACTGTCATAGGACAACATCTCTAAGAAACTGAAGTTAGATTGTGAAAAAGCAAAAAGGCTTGCATGCTTCATCTTTCCCCCTCATCCCACTGCACACAATACAGGGACTGAAGAATTCCTGGTTTTGAATAAAGTGATTGGGAAGAGGCTATACCATGGTGGTAGACAAACTTGTTTTATATGCAAAAGGTTCCAGGCTCAAACCCCAATACCCCAGTTAGAAGGATCCAATAGCAGGTGATGTGAATGACCTCTACCAGAGACCCTGGAAAGGCACTGCTGATCAGAGTATACAGTGCTGACATTGATGACTCAATGGTCTGATTCTTTATCAGGCAACTTCATGTGTTGGTATAGTGTTGGTGCAACAGCAGTTCTTTTCATATGCTCACAAAATTGCAGTAATATTCCAAGAGATTTTAAAAAATTGTTCCTTTTTATCTCACTTAACTATATTTCTGAAATGTGTCAACCCAGTACTAGACTAGATGAGATAATGATCTTTCAGTGTCCTTTAAACATAAACATTGATTACCTGCTTTTTGTTTGTTTCACAGCTCTGCAGGAAGGGGAAGTATAATCTTCCCAAGACTTTATGGCTTTGACTGCTGGTCCTGCAGACTTTTCAATCATGGAAAGGAAAAAAATAGAATAAATGTTATAAGAGGGCAGGATGATGGTGGTGATTTCAACAGAAAACTGTGAAGAAATACAAATTTTAATGGCATGCTCTCTCCTCCCTGAATGTCCCAGTCCAAACTTTCACACAGGCTAGATTGTTTTTTAAAGAAAGAAAGCTTGCCAGATCTAACTTGCAGTATCTTAGCTGTTTTGAAAGTAACAATATGTTTTTATCTGGTGGAGAGTGCAGGCAGTATGGTTCCCGCAGTGATCTCTGAACCCCGCCCATCACTTCCCAAACCCCCAGGGTGGGTCGAACCCTGCTACTTCCAGAAGAAAGGGGTTGGAGAAGTGCCAGGTGTTTACCCCTTACTTGAGGCGGGCACCTAGATGGAGGTTAATATGGACTTCACCCAGTTTTTCCAGTGGATGGCAGAACACCAGGCCAAACTGACCAGGGAACTAGCCCATCAACAACAGGAGGGACGATTGGCCATGATGCAAGAGGTTCTGCAGAAGCAGGATGCACAGAACACTGTCCTACAGGACCTCACCCAGTGGATTGGGAGGCTGGGGGCTCAAGGGGGGCACAGGGAGTACCCATCCAGGATCCCTCCCATGTGTCCCCTTAACCAAATTAACCCTGGATGATGTCATGGACAGTTTTTTAGAGGCGACAGGCTGGGACCCGGTGCAGTGGCTCTTTCTACTTGCCCCATTCTTAACTGGGGAAGCCCAGGCTGCAGTGAGAGCCCTGCCCAAGAAGGAAGCCCAGGTAGTGAGCCTTCATTACCCCCATTTGTTAGGTAGGGATGTCCCAGTGTTTGTTGAGTTGTTAGTGGCAGCCTTGAGTTGGGGGGGGGCAACAATGGAGGGATGCCATTTGAACCGGTAGCCATGGCTTTTGTAGGCCCCCTAACCCAGACAGCCAGAGAAGCCAAGTACCTAAGTACCTGTTGGTCTTGGTCAATTATGCCACATACTTTCCAGAGGCTATTCCCATGTGCTCCATGTGTGCAAGGGGGTGGGAGGGGCCCTGGTTCACTTCTTTTCTCATGTTGGACTCCCCCAGGAACTCCTTTTGGATAGGGGTACCCCGTTTACAGCCCATGTCACGCAGCAGCTGGGCTGTGCCCTTGTAATACAACAGATCTTCACAGCTATGGCTCATCCTCAGACAGATAGCCCTGTGGAATGTTTAATCAAACCCTAAAGATGTGGCTTAACAAACTAGTATGAGATCACCCCCAGAATTGGGATCTATTCATAGACCCAATCCTATTTGCCATCAGGGAAACCCCTCAGTCGTCTTTAAGGTTTATCCCCCTTTCGAACTGCTCTATCGGGGAATCTGAGGGGCATGCTCACAGTCATAGGGGAAGCATGGGGCCCTGGAGACCCTATCCCTGCCCAGGCTGCCTCAGGCTATGTGCACGCTCTGTGCCACCGGGTGCACAGTTTCAGGAACAGGCAGGGCAAAACCTCACCCAGGCCCAGAAGAGGCTGTACAGTCGACAGTCAAGAACCCGCTCCTTCAACAAAGGCGATTGTGTCCTGATGCCCCAAAAGTTGGTGAGCACCCAGAATAGAGACCCTTGGCAGGGCCCCATCATCAAGTGGGTCCCTTACATATGAGGTCCAGTGTGGTCCCTTCTGGTGGCAGTGCAAGCCCCTGCACATCAATGACCTCAAGGAGTGGCATCCAAGGTGGTAGCAATGGCCAACCTAAACCCCATGAGGCAGGAAGAGGAGGTAAACCTCCCCTCAGTGGACAACACCCAAGGGGGTGACCAACCCCAATTGGAGAAACAACTGTCCAATGTCCAGTAGGCTGAAATATAAGCCTTGCTGCACCAGTTCCCCAAACACTTTTCTAAGTTCCCTGGGAGGACCTCGCTGCTCCAGCACGAGATCCACTCCCTGCCAAACTAGGTGGCGTGAGCCACCTGGCGGAACCTGCCACAGCACCACTGGGAGACAGTGAACCACGAGGTTGAGCAGATGTTAGAACTAAGCATCATTGAGCCCTCCACAGCACCTGCCGGAGCCCGATTTTGCTCGTGCCAAAGCCTGATACAGTTCTGCATCGACTACCGAAATGTGAATGCACTAGCCCAATTCGATGCATACCCCTTGCCTCAGGTTGACCACCTGATGCAGCAGTTAGGGACCGCCTGGTATTTGTTTGCCCTTGATTTAACAAAGGGCTATTGGCAAGTGTCCATGCACCCCCAGGACAAAGAAAAGATGGCTTTCACCACATCCTGGAGTTTATTCCAGTGTCAGAATATGCCCTTCGGACTGCCACCTTCCAGTGACTGGTGGACATGGCCTTGAGTTACTGCCAGGCCTTCTCCACAGTCTACATTGACAACATTCTTATCTATAGCTTGGATTGGGATACCCACTTAGACCACCTCTGTCAGGTCTTTCAAGTACTCCAGGCAGCCAGCCTCACCGTGAACCCTGGAAAAAGCCATCTGCGGTTCCAAGAACTCAAGTATTTGGGTTATGTGGTCAGCCAAGGGATCCTGAGACCCCAGCCTGAAAAAGTGGCCTTTCTAGAAAGTTGCCCGAGACCCACCATGAAGCGGCAACTTCGGCAGTGTCAGGTTCTGTTTCATGGGGGTTGGGTTGTTGCTGGGGCTTTCTGCTGTTGTGCTTTTTCCCTGCAGGTGCCTTATCTCAGTCGGGCCTGGCCTTGAGATGTGAGAGAAATAGTCAAGTAAATACTGTACTGTCTTGGTTCACATGATGGGGTGGGGGGTAAATCTTTGCAATATATTATCCAGTGTTCTGAGCTGGGAACGAATCCACCCAGCAGGGGGAGGGGCACAATCCCTTTACTCTGCATTCTTTCAGAACCTGGGAACTTCAGAGGTCCATGTATAGTTCTTGTCATTGATCCTCAACATTCTGATTCTGATGAAGTTCATGCCTGAAAAGAAGGCTTGACTGCAGACACACTTGGCAGTGAACCTCTCAAGGCATCTATTACAGTCAAAGCTTTTCAAGGTGCACATCAGAAAGATTAATAACTCTAAATTAACCCTAGCTCTGGTCCCTCTGCTTTGAGACATTTTTTGAATTTTGATAAACTGTTCACTTCAGACAGTGCTTTTACAGTCCTACTTGCTCCTTTTGCCCTTTAGGTGAGTAGTTACCTTTAATGTAGCAGTGCCCTGCTGTGTCTGTGATACGATTTAATTGATGACAAGGGATTTTAAAAAGGACAATATTGGGATTTTACTTTTGCCTTGAGAATACTTCCCCCCTCCAATCCTAACATGCACCCCTTCCTGGTGAAATTTTTTCTTTCATTTGAATTTTTGGATTGCACTTTATATGCAGTGATGAATATTTTATACATTTCCTCTGTGCAGCCTGATACGGGTCTGCATCTCATTCTGCAGTTCTGCTGCTGTGATACCAATGAATGGTGATGAATAGCTAAAGTTGGGCCTCTGATGGATTTGTGAGATCTATTATGACAAAGGAAATAAACAGTGGCTTGCTACACAATTAATCTAAATGGAGTTAATTAAATACATACCCTTGCATTTTGAATATACTGCCTGTTGTATTATAATATTTTGGCACAATTGGCCAAAATGGCTAAATGAAAATTTCAGGGTGATCCAAATATGGTATAATATAATTGGTCCTACAAAATATCACAAACTAGACATGCTATTAACTCTGAACTTTGTGTATTTTTTGTAGAATAATATTAAAAGTAAGGCATGCTGAAAACCTACATGTTGCTGTATAGGAATAATCATGATGCTTTAGATGCTTAGTTTGTTCCCATGTTAAATGTTTGTTCTGATGGATTAACTGAAGTTTTGTTTATCACATTTAAAGAGGATCAGAATAAAGAAAATGATATTGCAAGATTCTAAATATGTAATCAGGATAATTTATATTCCTTCCCCCCTTTAAAATTCCTTATATATGTGTGGCTATATGAGGATCATAATTATCCCTTATTCATTGTTTAAAGAGATAACAGCCCAATCGGGTAGGTGGGGACTGTACTACTTGAACACTGCTCCACCCAGTCAAAAGGGCTTTCCTGCAGGGATGTCAGGACCAAGTTTCATTTCCTGTAATCCCCTGTAAGTTTCATTTCTCCGAATCCCCTGGTTTCCACAGCTAAGAACCGCCCACCAACACACCCTTTATATACTGGGACTGAGGGCAGGAACCCTCAGTTCCAGCACCCTGTAATCAGGGCAACACAAATCAATAAAGTTCGTTCCTTTTCTATAAAGTCGACTTCGTTTGAGTGTGTTCAGCCTTACACAGAGCAGGGAGCCCCAAAAGGTTAAAAAAATCCTATCTGAAACTCTCTCATAGGGGAGAATAGAGATATGCCACAAACATTGCTGCATATCTCTATTACCCAAAGTGGTGAGCAGTCGCTCCCTTTTAGTGTGGGGAAATTAGCTGGAGCAGACTCTTGCAAAAAGCTGGACAACATGGGTCTTGAATGCCTATTCTTACGGGAGTCAGCTTTTGTATAGAAACATGCGAGAGAGTGGATAAAAGTTCAACAATTTTTATAAAGGGATAAACATGGGGGTATACAAGCACATAAGAAAGAAGCATAACACAGATACAGTCCTAGGAGATAGATCTAGAATAGATAAGGAATATAGAGAGGAGCAAAAAAAAATTATAGTCACCTGATGCTGGAGTGGACTGGTCCAAGGAACAGAACTGAGCAACCCATGCTTAGCTCTGTGGAACAGTATCACAGACAGAGAGTTGTCCAGAGATACTGAACACAGTCTATTGGGAAAATGGGCTCCTTGTAGGAAAAAAAATGGATCCCCAGAGTTATACAGGGTGATCCTAAATCTCCCTGAACAAAAGGTATTCCCTGCCCTTCCTGAGAAGGACAAGAGACAAACATCAAATTTCATGGTGGATCATCAGTCTAATGGGTTCAGACGTCAGTCTGATGTGCCCCGGGAAGTTAGCTGAAGAGATTACAACTGTGAAACAATGATAATGTAAAGCAAGATAGTCATTAAAAGTGGTACTCATAGGAAGAAACATCAGTTAGTACAATATGAGACAGCTAAGTACATTAGTACATCCTTTGTCTTCTCCAGTGCATATGGTCCAGGGCTGGAGGCGGGAACTCTCTCCACACAAGATCATTTGTGTAGACTTAATCCTGTCAGGAAGGGTGTGAGAGGACATTATGGAAGTTGCTTTGGAGGGAGACAAGTTCAGACCAAGTTCTTTCCCCTTGTAGGCTGCCCAGAACAAGCACTGGGCATCCCAAGGTTGTCTGAGGTGGTAGAGGTGCCACTGTCTTAAAATAGGGGCCCTTGGTCCACCATAGGTCACTCTGGCTACATCTCTACTGGCAGCCCTGCTGGCATACAGCAGCTGAGAGAGCTCTGGAGACTATCAAAGGCTAGACGTGCCCCCTGGAACACCCCCAGGATGCTGGCATAACTCTGGGCAGAGCAGGCATGCCTATGGGGAGCTGGGTGCTGCAGCTGAAAGTCCCAGTTCAACAATATGACGGTGAGGGAGAGAGGAAAGAGTGAAAGAAGGGGAAAGTCAAGATTGATGGAAGTCTTTGGTTTTTATCATTACTGCTTCAACCATAAGACTGGTGGAATAGCTTTATCTTACAGGTTGTTATGAGGAAAAAAGAGAGAGTAAATAATGTGAGCTGTTTTGGTCCTCACTGCAGAGGAAGGTAGGGTAGACCTAAAGTAAACCAATAACAAATATAGCTGAAGATGTGAGGCAGTTAATAGATAGGTTAGTGAATGGCTGCAAATGAGGCAGGGAAATGAGAGAGGGTATGGATTTGTCAGGAGGAGGAAAATAAATGATAGTGTGGGGAGGAGGATAGAAGAGAAAGCTAAATACTTCCTCACAAGTCCTGAGGGTTCTCTACCATAGAAATGGAATTGGCACAGCAACTCGCAACACACAACTGGGTCATAGGCAAAAGATATGGGGAGGGAGAGCTGAAGCTAGGGAGACAGATTGAAGTAGATTGGCTGCTGAACGGAATGAAAAGAAGAAACAGGAAAAGGGGAGAAGCTGTGGGAACTTTTAGGGAAAGGAAAGCAGAAATAGTGGGAGAGAATGAGATACCTCTGCAAATTCATTTGGGTTCCCACTTGTATAATTTAAAATTCTTCTCTTTCCTTTTTGGAATATTCTGCCTGTAGGATACATTGCCTGGACCACTGTAGATAGAGCTACACGAAATACAGAATGAGGTGGTAGAATGCTGAGGTTGTATCTCTTCAGTCTACAGGTAGACATGTAAGTTTTGAATGCATCTTTGATGGTCTGCAGAGGAAAGGTTAATTTTAAAATGCAAGTTTGTCAGAGGTGTTATTGTTGACGTTCAGAGTGACACATAGATGGCTTTAAGAACAGGAGGAACCACCTGATTGGTTGTGGCATCCCGCACTCTGTTTGGCTAAAGAACTTGATGATATACAGAGGGAGGATGATATTCCCCTATGAAGAAATATCTGGGGAGCTTTTTGGATTTTAGGGTTCCTAGAATAATGAGCTAAACATTTTCTCTGGGGAGAGCAGATTTAGTCAGGGTATAGAAAACTCTACTTTGTGACACCTGGGAGCTGTATCTATCTCAATTCCCATCTCCTTTTCTGTTAAATAAATATTTAATTCTGTTCAAGTTTGAAAATTGCCTCAATATTACAGTGGACCCTTGGTTATCGTTGCCATTGGTTTTCGCCAGTTTCGATTTTCATCGGGTTTTTTAAATGAAAAGTTGCCTTGGTTTTCATTCGTCACCTCGGTTTTCATTGGTTTTTGTCAGTGCACGTGCACTAATTTTGCAATGAAAACCGCTGACCCTCTGGTGCTCCATTGCTTGCCAATGAGAGCCTCGGTTTTCGTTGGTTTCGGTTTTCGCCAATGTTTCCAGGACCAATTGCCGATGAAAACCGAGGTTCCACTGTATTTTGTGTGCCTTATTAAAGGGTTTGCCTAGAAAGGTTATAACAACAGGCATTCTTCACCTTCTGGATAAGTTATAGGGCTGAGGGAAAGTACTTCAGTTTTATGATCTGCAAAAATTCTTAAGCACCTCAGTCCCTAAAGGAACAAAGGCAAGAAAAATCTGACAAGACAGGTCTGTGAGTGGTTCCCTGCCTGAAGAAGTTAGGAATATGAGGAAAGCAATACCTCTGTGTAAAGAACTTTGTGAAAATAAAAAGTAACAAAAATACAGCAAAGAAATTTTTTCTCCAAGCCCATCCTGTTTCTGTTGGCAGGGAATTTTCAAACAAACATAACATCCTCTCTTTCTTCTTTCCCCTTCTATTTGTTGCCTAGGAAAATAGGAATTTATAGTGTTGAGTATTTAGCCAGCATCAAGCTTTTGGGGTAATTTGTTTATGATCTGTTTTAATTCTCGTATTTATTTTTGTATTGTTATATTATTGTATTTTTGTATAGTTGGAAGTTACCTTGAGAACATAAGAGGAAGGGTAGCCTATAAATGTAGTAAATGTAGGAGCAGCAGTGGCATAGTGGTTAAGAGCAGGTGTACTCTAATCTGGAGGAACTGGGTTTGATTCCCCACTCTGCTGCTTGAGGTGTGGAGGCTTATCTGGGGAATTCAGATTAGCCTGTGCACTCCAATATATGCCAGCTTGGTGACCTTGGGCTAGTTACAATTCTTCTGAGCGCTCTCAGCCCCACCTACCTCACAGGGTGTTTGTTGTGAGCGGGGAAGGGAAAAGAGTTTGTAAGCCCCTTTGAATCTCCTTACAGGAGAGAAAGGGGGGATATAAATCCAACTTTTCTTAAATCAAATCAAATCAAATGTGATTCCACATTTGCATGCTGAAATTACATTCTGCCACCTCACTGTTCAATTTTTCTGCTGCACGTGGGAACTACAAATAATAATTGGGATTTGATTCTCTAATGGAACTCTAAATTAGCACTCATCAATTATGACATACAATGTTGCCATTATGTGCAAAGAAGAATTCGGCAGTATAATCACTATACCACACTACACTGGTTCTCTCAACATTGAACATATGAAAATCACTCTGCAGGCATTGGTCACATACTCTGATGAATGCCACTTGTGTTGGCACAAAACACACACACACAAGCACATAGGCAAGGTAATTTTGCATGTATAGCATCACAATTTAGATGAAAAGCCAACAGATTTATGTTTAAATTAGGCTTCAGAATCTAATAAGAGTACTGTTCAATTTCTGTGTAACTTGTCAGACTTGGAATTCATTTGCCAATATGATTCCTTCAGACTTGGATTCAATAAAGCTAAATTAGTCCCCTCCTTAGAACATTTATTCGTTCGCCAATTCTTCAGCAACTGGTGGTTGATGTCCATTCATATTGGACTGTTTATTCCTTTGACTTAATTGCGTTTTTTTCATCAGAGGAATACATCTGAAAGGTTGTTTATGTTTACTTATTGAAACTCAGTTAGTCTGTGGCCCTAATCTTTATTACATTGCATATCGAAACAGTTCCAGTGGTTGAAGATTGTTATTTCTGTTATCTACTATTGTTATTCCTGTTATCTATCAGGTATTCTTTAATGAATTTTTCTTGACTGAATGCATGGATACTAATCTAATCATCCTTCCATTTTTCTAAATTTTCACCTTTGCCATCACAAGTTATAACCTATTCCTGTCTTATCTTTCATTCAGCTTTGTGTTATCCTCTATGCACCACAACCGTCTTGTCCTTTCTCTCTTGATTTACATTTTCTCTGAAAAATTGAAAAGGATAAAATTTCTGTGTACAATTTGCTGCCATTTTTCAAAGGATTCCAAAGACTATGAAGTCAGGTGGACAATATGCTGCAAAAATATGCATTTACCGCTTTGATTAACCATGAATAAAGCATCTTGAGTGCTGTAGGAATGATGTCTTCATTTTGCATTGTATTATTAACTGGCTTCCTAGATGGGGGGGGGGAGTTATTATTTCTTTATACTATGATTAACAAGTAAGAAATATTTCCCAAGGAAAAGTGTCTGCATGACAACTGGCAAATTATTCAAAACTGTGAACTGTGAACTCTGAAATTTATTTAGAATTATTTGATTGATTCCTCCCTAATGAAGAACTAGGTTGAGACGTCTCATTTATCTCATGTTGACAACCAAAAATAACCTGCACTCAGCTGCCATATATAATATTTGAACCAACCATTTAATATCTTAGAAGGATTCTTGATACAAAATATACTAACTCCCTACTTATATCTGGGAAATGAAATCTAAATTTCATGCGTAACTTAAAATTCTTACTAGCACAGATTTGCAAAACAATTTGATTCCCTCACAGTGAAGGACAGTAAAAATAAGACTTTGTCATCATATATTTAATGTTATACAATTGTAAATACATAAAGAGGTTTTAAAATATGGGAACTCTATAAATATTAAATATTTAATAACTCTCAAATGAAATAATTACCATAAGTTGGAATGGATCCCAAGCTTTGTTTATCAATTATGCATTTATATCTATGTTGCATTATTTAATATTCTATAACAAATGCTGTCATATTCACATTTCTTCTCATTGTGTTTATTGTCTTTCCTTTGCAGTAATGTGCCTTTTCAGTATGATCAGCATAAAGACAAAAAATCATATTCTATTATTTCCTTTTAATTAAAACAATCCACAATTTATTGGAGTCTTATATACACTACAGGCTACACTCAAATCTCACAAATTGGATCTGGCTGTTTCAGCTCAGAGCTTTTGGTACTGAAGAACTTTTTTGTATGTCAGTAAAACTAGTTTTGATTTTACAGTTTTTTTCTAAAAAAAAGGCTGCTTATTTTTGCAAAAACACTAAGAAAAACTAGGGGAAAGTCTAAGAGCTGTGTCTTGCCTTAGCCCATAATTACACTCAATATATCTAATTCTCAGTCTGGGCAAATCTGTAGATACTTGACCCAGGAGACTGGAGCAATGAACAGCCAAGGCATACATTTCATTTCACTTTATATTTGTACAAGCCTCACAAAAGGTCCAGGTTTGCATAAAAATAGGAAATCTTTAAAAAATTTCCCACAGGGGATGGGGCTTAGACTTACTTAGACTTAGTTCCACCTGTGCAACTGGGCACATTGGGCACATTTCAGTAGGTTGCAAAGAGTTCAACTTAGTCCCATGAAATGCGAGCCTCATTTAGACCTTCTTTGAAGGTCTGGCACCATGTCTTCCATTGTCTATCTCCCTTTTGCTTTCCTCCAGATGGTACCCATCGCATCATGGTCTTCAGCTGACGGTGACCAGGTAGGTGTAGGATGTGCCCAGCAAGACGCAATCGTCACTCTGTCACAATGTCCTGCAGCCTCCGTATACCACTTCTGCACAGAATTTCCTTGTTTGTAATGTGGTCATGGTAAGTGACTCCAGGAATCTTGCGAGGGCACCTCTGCTGAAACATGTTCAACTTTTGGGCTATTCTTGCCATGGTCTTCCATGTTTCACTGGTGTAAATTGCAGTTGGTATGATTATGGTGCTGAAAAGTCATATTTTCATCCTGGTATTGATGGCAGATGCTGACCAGATTTGGCGCATCCTGCTGATGCTTTGCCAATTCTACAATTCACATTGACTTCAACATCTCCATCACAGGCCAGTGTGCTATTGAAGTAAATAAACCGTTGTACTTCTTCAATACATGCAAAAGTAGTATGTTCATGGAAGCAGAGATGGGTACAGGAAAAGGTGAGAATATGAGAATTTTTCAAGAGAGGTCAAAGACAAAAAAGTGTGGGGAAAGGGGATATAGGAGGAAATGAGATGCCCTTCCTAAGTCTTTGCAGATTCTTCATTGAGCTACTGAAACTGACTTAGCAGTCAGCACTGTGCACCATTTCCAGACTTTTCCTAGGTAAAGGCTGTCAGGTATAAGGAAGTAGGAAATGCTGAAGATAAGAGGAATTAAATGAGTTGTCTGGTGGTGAGAAATAGAAAATGTGGCAGGGAAAGGGGAGAGGCTATGTGGGCTTTCAGATGATGAGGAAATGAGGGGGGGGGGAGGAAAATGAAATGTCCCCTGCAAGTCTTTGCAGGTCCCCACTTGTATGTTCTTAATTTAACTCCAAAAGAGTCAGTTTACAAGACAGCTGAAACTGATTTCTTTGAGTGAAGCTTAAATGCTCTATAATATTTTGTGAAATGGAACTTAGGGCAGGATTCTGTTTTTGTCTTTCCCTAAAATATGATATTGACAATTGATACTAATCATATTAAAAATGCTCACATTCCATGAAGGAATACCATTAACAGGTTTTGCATAACAAGGAGCAGCCAATAGAATATATACCCAAACACACTTTTTAGTCAAATGTGCTAATAGGATCAGATTCCACAACTAGGCTACTAATTTAGTTGTTGTACTATTGCTCATATTGTAACATTATCACTTCCTTATTTGACCTTTTCCCTATGTTGTAGATTTTTATCTGATCTTGTTTCTAAACTGGTCTCATTGTATTAGAAATTCTCCTTTGGGAGTTATTTCTAAATTTTGTGCAGAGAGCTGTTCCTTTGTGCTTCAATGTACCAAAATATTATTTCATGTGTACATGATTTATAGTAAAAAAAAATTCTTGATGTAATTTTAATGTAACTGTCTCACTGCAATGTAATTATGCAAAAAATGTGCCGCCTTTCTGATGCGCACATTCTCTGCATTAAACAATTGCAATGCAAATAAAACCATCACAAGTATGCTGTCTTTCCCCCATAATATGGGGATATAAAGTATAAGATGCAAATGAACACTAAATTAGAGACTGCACATCATCTAATCCAGGGTAGCTTTTTTGGTGGTGGTGGTGGTGTGGGGGTTCCAGTTAAACTGGAATTTGGAAGAAGTAGAAATGCAGGACAAAGGTATAGAGTGATAAATAAGGAAAATCTTCCTAATTAGCACTGAACTATTGCCTGTGTGTGATGCTCACATCATTTAGTATGTGTATGGAAAAACCAAGAAAGATTCCTGTAGCATTTAACTAATAAGCATATCTATAGTGGCATGCAGTGGCAGAGCTATAAGAGGACAGAGGGGTGCGTGTGCACCAGGCGCATGCCGGCAGGGGTGGAAAATTGCCCCCTGGCCCTTCCCCCCACTTACCTTAATTCATCTCTCCTGCCCCTTAGTTTCTTTTCTCACCAGAAAATTCCTCTGTCCTATAGCCTGGTGGGAATTACACTTCCCAGGAGACCTTGCTCCTGGGAAGTGTTGTTCCCACCAGGCTGCAGGAGAGATGAACTAGGGGGGCATGGAGGGTAGGGGAAGCATGGGGGGTGCCATGAGGGAGGGCACGGGGCAGGCACCATTTTGCCCCCCTACGCCTCTGGTGGCATGTGATTTTAAACCATAATATGATCCATAATAAAACATGCCATAATGTATTTTCAAGTCTTTCAGTTGCCACAGGACTTTCTCCTCACCTGTATATATATATTTACAACAGTCTCTCAACAGTCTCTCAATATATTTACAACAGTCTCCTCTGCCATTTATCTCATAAGTATGCATGTATGCATAACAAATAACTTTTGCACAGTATGGCATTTGGTAATAGATTTGTATGACTATACCCTGACAAGTCACTAAGATTTGGGGTGTTCTGCTCTCTTTTTTAGATGTTGTTGTAACTTTATTATCTTAACTTAATTCTTAACTTAAATCTTCAGTGCGGAGTACCCCAGGGAGCGCTGCTATCCCCGCTGTTATTTAACATCTATATGCGACCACTTGCTCAGTTGGTACGGAGCTTTGGGCTGATCTGTCATCAATATGCTGATGACACTCAGCTCATTCTGTTGATGGAGGGGGGAGCGGTTGCCGCCCCTGCGGCTCTCCAGCATTGTTTGGAGGCAGTAGCTGGTTGGTTGCAGCAGAGCAGGCTGCGACTGAATCCATCAAGACGGAGATCCTCTGGCTAGACCGCAGGGGTGAGGTCGGGGATTTCCAGCCGCCGGTGTGGGAGGGGGTCTCATTGGCGCCGACCTCCTCCGTTCGCAGTCTGGGGGTCCACCTGGATTTGTCTCTCTCAATGGAGACCCAGGTGGCCCATACAACCCGGACTGTATTTTTCCATCTTTCGCCAGGCCCGGGCGGTTATTCCCTTCCTCTCCCAGGCGGATCTGGCCACTGTGATCCATGCACATGACACCTCCAGGCTGGACTATTGTAACTCGCTATACGCTGCCTTCCTGCGCTTGATTCGAAGTTAAAACTGGTCCAACATGCGGCAGCACGCCTGCTCACAGGTGGCGGCTTCAGAGAACACATCCAGCCTGTGTTGCGGCAGCTGCATTGGCTTCCGGTTGAATTCCGAATCATCTTCAAGGTGTGGGTTTTGACCTTCAAGGCTTTGCGTGGCCTGGGACCCTCGTACCTTTGGGACCGCATCACCCCATATGTCCCAATTCGGCCCCTGCGTTCTGCAGAGGCCAACCTACTGGTGATCCCCGGCCCCTCTATGATGCGGCTGGCCTCCACGCGGGCCAGGACATTTACGGCACTGGCCCTGGCCTGGTGGAACACCCTTCCTCCAGCTTTCCGGGCCCTGCGGGACCTGGGTGAGTTCCGCAGGGCCTGCAAGACTGTGTTGTTCCACCGGGCCTTTGGAGTGTCCAGCTGCTGAACGGTGCTCCCTCACTGCTCTGTGCCTGGGACAGTTACATCAGGGTCCCCTCATATTGAGGGGCCCCACCGCCCCCCCCATGGGGGAAGGTTTTAAATTGGGGTTGGACGCCTGTTGTTATTATGTATTATGGTTATTCGCTGTTTTTATGAGTTTTAAGCTATTTTATGGGATGGAGCTTATGTATTTATATTTGTATGACCGCTCCTGTAGATGTTCAAATAATGTTGTTCACCGCCCGGAGCCCTTCGGGGATCGGGCGGTATATAAATTTAAGAAATAAATAAATAAATAAATAAAATAAACTGAAATGATCTATGTTTCATTTCAGTAGGCCTCTTAGCCACTGAAGATTGATAATTACAAGGTTAGGTTAAATCCCCCAAATTTATGGAAAAGAACAAAGCTTACCATTGCTCCTTCTCCTTACTTCTGCAGTATGGCTGCCAAATAGCCTCCCAGAATGAACCTCCTCCTGTCATTCAGGCAGCCCAATCTGGGAGGGAGGGTCTTAGGGAATCGGTGCAGGTTCATGCTATTGTGGATGTCCACCTTGCCAGTGCAAGTGGCAAATGTGTTAACATGTAACCTCACAAGCATTTTTGTTTTAATTTTTTAATTCATCCAGTATTATTTCAGCTTGGCCAAAGTTATATCCCAGAATTCCTCATGAAGCCATATTCAGCTCAAGCCCTTTACCTCACTAAAGTGCTGAGAAGCAAACTGACACGTACACAGGATGTGGTAATGAAAGACCATGGAAGAATAAAGAGTCCCTTTGACTTGTAGAATAGATAGCCCTTCCCTGAAGGAATATATCAAGAACCCATATAGTCTGCCCCGCGGGTCCCTGAGTATACCAGGTGTGTTCTTTAAGGAGAATGGTTTCTTTTGTTCAAAAATTCAATGTTTTTAGTCCTAAAGATCCTAATATACCTGTCTTTACTGCATAGTATTCCTATTTTGTATGCTTATATTTTGTAGGAGAATGATATTATGAAGCCTGTGATATTATTTGCCTGTCAACCTTTATGAAGATAGTTTGTAGAATGTCTGTTAAACTGAAGTAGAATTTCTGTCTCTCTGAATACTGATAAGCTGTTCTCTCTCTCTCCCCCCCCAATGTTGCTATAAGGCACACCCTGCTTTCTGAAATCAAGAACATTTAGCCTTCAATTACAATGACTACAGAAAACATCTGCATATCTAAAGTACTATCGAGTATTGTAAAGGGGAATTAGATTTTTGGTGTATTAGAAAGATTATCAAGAACCAGGATATTTAAGTACTGACTGAGAAAACAGATGTTGAAATCTTAAACATTGCCATCAAGATGCCAATACTCTGCAAATGGATGTATTAATGTTTGAATTGTTTTGAAGACATTCCTTCCCATACTTTTTCCTATAAAACCCACTGCTTTTCGTCAGTTCATCGATCCCTATTGTTGCTACAGGAGATCCTCAATAAAATTTTATTAAGTAATTCTCAATCCTCTTGCCTCATGATATTCCTTGTCCCTCCTGTTGGGAGTTGGGTAAGCCTGCCTGGTGCCTTCTGAGGCAACAAACGGAAGGGGAAAAGAATGTGACAGGGAGGAGGGATGAGACACAGCTTTGTGTCACCCATGCTGGAAGTGGGCTTAGGCCTCAGAGCTGTGCTGGTCTAAATCTTTGCATGGGTGCAATTGGGGACATTCCTGAGGGTTGGAACCTAGTCATCAATGCAGCTGGGATTTCCTGCTCGGGGTATTTCTGAGGGCTGAGCCAACTGTAGTTAGCTTTCACTGGACTTTCATCCCAGGAATGCCCCTTGTTACCAGACAGAACCAGACGTAAGTGGGGGAGCTCTGTTTTTTTAGGACAACATCATCTCTCTTAATCTAGCTAACCTTTACAGATGGAATGCCAAGATGGGTGCCATCCTCTGCATTGTCTAAGTGTCACCCACAAGGGCAGAATCCTTTCTGGAACAGCCCTTTCTAACATCCACTTACAAAGCAATCCTGCTGCACCTTCTCCTAAAGAGATTAAGGAAAAGACAATGCCTTTAGTTGGGAAAGCTGGCTCCCAGCAGCCTCAGCATACCTGCCTCTACAAAACAAAGAGTAATAATCCTGTGAGGTAGGTAGGTTGGTGTGACTAGCCCAAAGTCATACAGAAATTTTCCATGGAACAATGCAGATTCAATCCTGGATCTCTCAGTTCCTATACTTCTTTTTTAAAAAAAGAATAACAACTAAATACAATTTTGAAAAAAAGAAAAAAGTATACATCAAGTAGAGATAAAGCTATAACAATGATGGCTTATCTACAAATAAGTTTCCATAAAAGGTTCCCAAATATCTAAAAATATGTCCATGCACAATTGTTGTCTATATGTTATGTGTTCAGATCTAGTCTTGAGTGTTCAGATCTGGTCTTGAGGCAAGTAGGAAGCAACAGCATTCAGTCTTTCTTCATCATGATCTGATGTTGGAATGGTCGGAGGAACGATTGGAGAAGACGGGCATGTAACCTTCCCCACTGGACCATGTCAAAGATGGATACCATCATTCCCAGAAGGCTGGCCAACTGCAACAGGGATACCATTTTTGCTGACAAGCAATGGTTCACAGAGGTCTGAATTTTGTAGAACACTGGCTATTTAGTTGCTTATTGAAAAAGATATTCTCCTACTAAATAACTATAGAGAAATACAAACTTTAAGGCATGGTGATGGCTAAAAGATAAATACACACAAAACATACTGATATAGAAAACTACAAATATTGTAGTAATATATGTTTCAATACACATTATAGCACAGGTAATGTTACAGTATGCATTCCTAATAACACTATGGCAATCTGAAATAACTAAGGAACCTGGAGGGCTGAATAAATAGAAGTTATATTTTTTGTATTTTTTTCTATAGCATTTATAAATAACTTCCACTTGCTGCAACATCTGCATGAACTTACACTACCTTTGTTAAGTGCATATGGAAGGTCAGCTTTTTAATGGCTTCTACCCCTATCCTTATTGACAAAGAACCTGTACAGCTCCAGTTCTATTATTCTTACTGACTTTAGAAGGTCTCTATATTAAATTCATCCTTTCTGTCGAGATTAAGTGGTGTTAGCCTACCCTACGGGGACCTAAACTTTTGCTTACTTCTGCAACTATTTTAGCCCAAAATGTAAATATAGTTTTATGGCATACTTATGCCAAACATATGCCCTACTTTCCTTAGTATGAGAAACCTCCAAAGGATCACCTTTAGGACAACTCCTTCACTTTTACAGGGATATTCTTACATGGGCATGAAGAGTTTTTTCACACAGCCTAATGAATGCACGTAGGTTGACAGATGGGGCCTCACAGCACTATTCACTTACCTCATATTGATTGTCTGAGAAGGCTTAAGAATTTGTCTTTCTGCTATAGCTTGGATAAACTAATTCATTAATATTGATTTTATGCTTCTAAAGTTTTAGGTCAAAATGTTACTAGGCAGCAGCAACATTGTACTGAAAAATGTTAAAGCCACAAATTCACCCCACACATTTACAGCTTAACTCTACTGATTTTTCCCCCTTTCTCAGTAATTTCTGGATCTAAATACACTGGCATTTTAGCTAGAACTAGGTGAGAGTTATTAGATTGCATAATTGAACCATTTCAGGTTCTTATTATTCTCTTAACAATGCTGAATTTCTCAGGGCTCAAAATTTTTGTAATAGAGACCCACACTCCCCCCTTTTGCATGAAATAGCCTCTTAAGAAGACAAATATCAATGTCATAGTAATTGTAGAAAAAGTATTCTTAAATGCACTTCAGACACAAGTGATTCATTCAGTGAATATAACCATTTGTAAGAGGCTGTTTAAAAATTATTCTCCATAATGATAGTTCTATTCGTTTCTCTTCTCTAGATGAACAATATCTTTTTCCTAAGAATATTCTTATCCACAGTGATATTTTATTATCAGTATTTTTCAATTGAATTTCCATTCAATTTTTTACTTTCTCTTGGCTCATTCTCCCTTTGGAATCTGACTACACCAGCATCCTGGCTTGAATAGCCTGTTTTAATACATGAATCTTCTATCACTGACCCTGAAGTGCATTCATGTAATAACAGATATATGTCTGAAAATGTGTTAACCTTTGGTTGCCTGTGGCTGCTTTGAAATGCATCCCCCCCAATGAGGAAGAGAAAGAAAACAGAAATGCACAAGCAGTCAGATGGTTAATGTCTCTGAGACACTTTTTCATGTTGCTCTAATTTTGAGCAAAAGTACATTGGCTTCCTGTGAAGCAGGGGATTGATTTTAAACCTAGTATTTGCAGACCAAGCACTATATGGCTCAGGTCCAGGTTTCTAGAAAGTCATATTAATAGCAAGTCCCACACCATCTCTTTGTTCTTCTAAAAATCATCAACTGCCACGACCTCCTACATAGCTTCCTGTGGTTTGTGGACTGCTGTCTCTTTCATGTTCACATTTCCTTGCTTTCTTAATGAACCAATTTATCATTTTATTTTAGACCATATATTTTATTAGGTTTTTTTTTCCTGCAAGTTTTGGAATGAAATTGCAAGTTTACCCCCCTTCATTTAGAATAGATGGACAAGGTTTTTCTCTTTGCCACATATATTGGAGCCTTGCCCACTTACCTAAGAATTCAAATTGCTCAATGTGAAGTAATCAACATATGCTAATTTGTCTCACTTTTCTTTTATTTGCTCACTCATGTTAATGATTTGCTAAACTTCCAATGAATTCACTCTGCATTAATTAATGGTGAACTATTGGCTCCACTTTTTAAAATGTTTATTCAACTGAGAATCCATATCTGCTCATCTTCAGCAAACTCCTGTATTCCACCAAAAGCATAAAGTAATAAAAAAGGTTCTGGTTGTGTCATATTAGGATGTGCTTCTGTTCTATAACATTCTAGATCATTTGGTTGGTGAAATGGTAATGTTTTTTTCCCCAACTGCTACACTGCCTCTTGGTCATAACATCATACATTTGATGAACTAAGTTCTGTAACACAAAAGCTTATACTAGAATAAAACTTATTAATCTTTAGCATGCCACTGGACTCTTCTTTATTTTTGCTGCTTCAGACTAACACAGCTAGTCCTCTGCAATTATCACTGCCTACTGGCTCCTTGTCACTCTCTCAGAAGTTCTTTGTTGTGGCCAGTTCAAGACTGTACTCTGAATTCCAGCACTGGCAAGACAGTGGGTCAAGAGATCATGATCAACCATGTCAAAAGCTGTGATGAGATCTAGTAACAATAACAGTGCTGACCCACCTCAGTCCAGCTGCAACTAGAGCTCATCCATGATGGCCATCAGCACAGTCTTCATCCCATGACTAGGATGGAAGTTGGACTGAAAGGGATCCAGTATCAGTGCATCTTCCAGAAATGCCTGCAACTGTTCCACAACCACTGTCTCAGCTATCTTTCTCAGGAACAATAGATTTGAGACTGGGTGATAGTTGGCCAGATTCACTGGATGTAAAGATGGCTTCTTCAATAGCTGGTGTACTATTGGTCATAACACTGGTCATAACAGCTTCAATAGCTGGTGTACTATTGCCTCTTTTAACTATTCCTTCAACTATTGCCTGGGAACACTCCCTGTTCAAGGGAGTGGTTGACAATATCCAACAGAGGGCTCTGTAACACAACTGTCCTTCACCAGCCATGAGGGGCACAGATCAATAGAGCAAGTAGTAGATCTTACAGCTTTAAGTACTCTGCCAATATAGGATCACAAGATGTCTGAGGGGCCTCCAGTTCCCTTACTGTTGCAACTGTAGAAGGGAGGTCCTGGCAGAGCAACAAGACTTTATCTGCAAAAAAGCTTGTAAAAGCCTCACAGCTAATAGCCAATTCACTACTTTTAGATACTATAGGTAGGGATGTCAGCCACCAAAGTACGCTACATAATTGTGCTAGACGTGAACACATTTTACATACAGAAGGTCCCAAATGTAATTCCTAGTTTCTCCAATTACTTTGGTTCCAGTAGGAGATTTTCGGAAGGACCTCTTACTATTTAAGACACTGTTGCCAATTTTATTAGATAACATTGAGTTAGATGGTCTAATTATGCAAACTTACCTTAGTTGCAAAGCCCAGTCTTGTTCACATAGGGGTTTCTGAGGAGAGGGGTTATTGCAATTGGGGGGGGGGGGATATTTGAACCCATAATTTTTAATACAGTAAGTAATAAATCAACTGTAAAATACATTGAAAAGAACTAAAACATTAAAAGAAGAAACAAAAATATGTAGCATTGTGATTGGTATGCGTGAAATAAAACTGAAGACCTTTAAGACTTGAAGATGCCTGTCAGCCACATGAATCCAACAGCAATCTGTATTGGGTGAGGGTGGGTGAGGACTCGGCTTCTCTGATAGTGATCTACACAGCTTATTTTCAGTATCAGTTGTGATACATAAGCATAGCAAATTAGAGACACCCCAGATCTTTCATTATTTTTTAAGTTAATGGCAAACTTAACCAAACGGCTGAGTTACCAAAAAAACAAAAACCCAATGCCACATTGTACACTGCATCTTCAGGAGACAATGCCCTACTGCCTAGCACAATCACCTTGTGGTTATATAATGCAATGGCAAATGCTGGAAGGCAAAACAATTATATGTTTTTGTAATACCTCTCCAGGTGACTGAAGCACACAAAGTCCCAACAGCCACTGAAGCTTCATTCTGAATTCTTAAAAAGAAGCAAAGATGTGCTCTGCGCAATCAAGGTGAAAATGGATTTCTGGCAATTTTTCTATATACTTTCCAGTCTCATTTCTCCAAATAATGAAAAAAAAAGATTCTTCTATCCTTCCACATTTTTGATCTCTAGTAATTTAGTTAAAGTTCACACAGCTTCCACATAGAGTCAGGATTGTAAACATTTATCTTTCTTGAGGCACAGAACTTATACATTCAGATTATTGATCCTATGAATCACAAGCTACTCATGATTATTTGACTTGTCTATTAGTTTTAAACAACTAAATTTAACAATAGTCTAGTGTTTTGGTTAATATATGTCTAACTTTGGACTGAGCCTTTGCTTCTTTTAAGATTTTTTCCCTGTATCAAGATTTCCAGTCAAACTTGTCCAACTTGCAGATCAAAAGTGTTTACATTAAATGAAATTGCCTTAGACAGTTCTTTAGAGTGAGATGCCAGAACCTGTCTAGGTCCCTAATGATGGCCTAAAGAAACCAATTTTCTGGATGTCTTTCAGAAGGTAACTTTTCTCCTATACTGTCTTTTAGAAGTCAGAGGGTGAAATCGATTTCATTTGTAAGATTATTTAAGGTAGGTCACTCACTGTTGCAGGTGTAACCTGCTGTGGACTGTATTTAAGTCGCTAGAGTCAACACTGACTTTCAAACTTTCTGTCTTATAAAAAACATACCAGCTAACATAAAATTTTGCTATTCTTTCAATGCATTGCATCATTTAGAATCCATAAGTATTAAAACAAAATTGTGACTATTTTGCCATTAGCTGTACAGGTCTGTGGATTATGTAATCATCATTAGCATGCCTTGCAGTCCCCACCTATCTCATTCGCCATATCTGTTTTTATTTTTTGCAGAATGGTCATATGCTTTACATAATTAATAATAATGCAGTTGTGGGTCTCCAAGCAAGATTTTACTCAATTTGCTTCTATTATATTGTATTAAAAGAAATGGTCCTAGGAAACACATAGTAGGAAAGCACAAACAAATGTTAGTATCTTGTCACAAATCAGTCCTGTTATATTTCAATTTACGCTGAAGTAGATGTACATGTGAGAAAGACCCTTCCTATTCTAGTAGTAAATAGCCCTTAAAATGAATAGACTACATTTCATTTCATTTCTCATGCTGTTAAATAGCTGCTTCTATGGAACCAAGTAACAGTTACATTGGGTGGCTTCAAGGAAAGGTAAGGGTTTTTTTTTCCGGGTTCAACCCCCCCATTATATGTCCAAAGCTCCACCCCCGGTTTGTGGGTTTTTTAGTGTTTTTTTCAGTTTTTGGCCCGTAGGGGACACAGCTTTTAGGCTAGCAGCACCAAAATTTCAGGGATTTTTGGGAGACTCTCCTGATGATACCACCCAAGTTAGGTGAGATTCAGGGAGTCCAAAGTTATGGACTCCCAAAGGGGGTGCCCCATCCCCCATTGTTTCCAGTGGGAGCTAATAGAAGATGGGGGCTATAACTTTGGACCCCCTGAACCAAACTCCATCAAACCTGGGTGGTATCATCAGGAGAGTCTCCTAAAGATACCCTGAAAGTTTGGTGTTGCTAGCTTAACAATTGCACCCCTGACAGCAGGCACCTCCCAAATTGCCCCAGATTCTCCTTTTAAATCCACTCCCTTTGGCATGGATTTAAAGGGAGAATCTGAGGTCCCCAGCTCAAACATTGAAAGTGATTCTGTTTCAGGGTGGGGGATAATCCACCCCCAAACAGCATCACTTTCAATGTTGTTTTAACTGGAGACTCCAGATTTTCCCTTTAAGGTGGATTTAAAAGGAGAATCTGGGCTCCCTAGTTTAAACACCATTGAAAGTGATGCTGTTTGGGGGTGGATTCCAGTATTACAGTAGCTGCCCATAGGGGGTAGGAGCCCAAAACTCAAATTTTGCACAGGCTCCATTTTCCCTAGCTATGCCTCTGCCTGGAGGGGAGGACAGAAGGGACTGCTGGATGCTGGCTGGAGCCCAGTGGGAGGGGGGGCAGGGGAGTCTGCCATCTCTGGCCTTGGAGAGCTGCTTTTATAAGCACTGAGGCCAGGGGCAGGGCTTGGGGTGGCTTGGCCACGCCTCCTGAACCCACCCCATTAAAAATCTATACCTATGTCACTGAGTAGCTTCATAATAAAAAACAGAGCATCAATTTGTCTACAGGCAATCCAGAAAGCTTCCATATATTAAACTGCAAACATTAAAATTATATTCACCTTGAAGGTTAAAAAAAGAATTAGAACAGATTTTTAAGAACGTTCAAAAGCTATAGGTCAGTGGTGGCGAACCTTTGGCACTCCAGATGTAATGGACTACAATTCCCATCAGCCCCTGCCACCATGGCCAATTGGCCATGCTGGAAGGAGCTGATGGGAATTGTAGTCCATAACATCTGGAGTGCCAAAGGTTCACCATCACGGCTATAGGTGAAGATAAACCAATATTGTGAGCAATGTACTACCTCATGAAACTGCTGTATAATTCTAGTCTCGCTTTCTCAAATTGTTTTGTGGAGGTTACAAAATGGCAGATGAATACATTTGTGTTTCCAATTTTTTCTCTATCTGCTCTCCTTTTAGTGCATTACTTGTTTGTCTCGAGAATGGTTTCTTGTTTTTTCACCACCCTTCTAACCCTTTATCAGTTCAGCTAACAAACATCATACTAAGGTTGCAAACTTCTTTTGAGTAATTATTCCCTGTACTTTTATTAACAGGTTAATTGGCAGTTGTTTGTAACACTTATCTTCATGCCAGGAAAATCTACAAACTAAGATGCTGCTAAAGATAGCAAAGCAGGCCAGACCATTATTTCTGATCCATTGGCAACTTTACGTTAGACCAAAGCTTTAAGACAGCCTTTGATAAAGGTGGATGGAAAGGTCATAGAAAAGAATCACACAAAGTTGATGTATATCCAAAGTTGATGTATACATAAACCTAAACATTGTGACGAAATGATCTGTCAAACTAGATATAATTTATAATCTTGTATGTCTGTGTGTGCATATGAAAATCATAGAACAAGATCCATGATCTTAATAATGTTACAATTTGGCCACAGAGAATAAAATGTGAATCCATCGATACCTGGTATAGTATAGCTACACTATAGTATAGCTACACTTATTCTTGATGTATATATAGGTACTTATGACCACTGAAGAAGACCCATATGGCTGAAACATGTTTGGCCATGTATAGCCATTTACTTAATCTAAGGATAATGTGTTGAAGCGATCAAAGTGTAAGCAAATAAAAGCAAACTGAAACGAATTAAGCAGTTCAGGCTCACACAGGCTTACTTAATTTGTCCATTCCAAGTAATTTCAACTACAGCCTGCAGTGAAAGTGCTGTACAGCATGACATTACAGACTTCAGCATGACATTATCTTCCCTGCATATTAATAAAGAATTACCTACCTTTTCTTTAAGCTGAAGAAAAATTAGCTGAGATTTTAAAATACTGGATGCACAGGAAATACGTTTTCTGAACAATACCAGATCCAAGCAGAGATGATATAGGGGTGGGACACAGGGTTGCCATCTCCAGGTGGGCCTGGAATTCTCCAGGAATTACAATTGATCTCTAGATTACAAAGATCAATTTCCTTGGAGGAAATGGCTGTATTTTGCTATACTGGGCTCCCTTCCTATGTCAAACCTCATCTTCCCTGTCTTCACCTCAAATCTGCAGGAGTTTCCAAACTCAGAAGTGGCAGTGGAACATGATAAATGGGAAAATAACCACATTGCAGTCTTTTTCCTCATGGTCATCAATGCTATAGAAATATGCATTATAGTGACATGGGTCCTGTACCTTTACGACTGACTTGTACAGACACCTTTCAAGACTATTAAATATAAATGGAGCCTTAAGATCATGTGTATAACTTGGAAGACTCAGGAATACCTTTAAATTGGGCAGCCTCATCTGAGAAATGTGACTTCTGCTATTAAGGAAGGACATTGCTGGTATCAATGAACCAGTCCCTTACCTCTTTGTAAGACATAGATAAATAAAATATTTTAATTACCTCACTGTGCTATTGGGATAATTACATTAGGGTAAAAATGCAGAAACGCATTTGAAAGCTAATTAAATACTGTAATTAAGTTAAATGTCACAACTAATTTTGCAATCCCTTTATCATTTCCATTAGCGGCTACACTTTGTTTTTGTTGATGTGTTAGTCACCATGAAAATGTTATAATTACATTCCATTAGAGATATCAACATAGGTTGCAAATAACCACACATAGGAATACTGTCCATTATTCATTATAACCCTAGTTCTCAGTTAATAGAACTACATTAAATGTCTTGTTGATCTGAGTCTTTGGTAAAACAGACTGATAACTTGAGGCTGACAAGTTTAGGATTTAGTGTAATATATGTGCATTATCTTTTCCTGATTGTTTGATTGAATTACCTGCCTCTATAATTCAGTTTATATCTTATATTTTTCTTAAACTAAGCATTAGTACTGCTGGTCATAAAAATTAAAGTCAAAAAAATTCCAGATCATGTGATAAGTTTATTATTTATGCTGTTGAAAATAGTCTGATCTAGAATTAATTCAGTAATTACGGGCACAAATCAGGAGCTTGATTTTTTTAATGTTCTACACAAAATAATCTTAAAATTCAATTACATTTTAATGTAAATAATTACATAAATGACATACTGCTAATTGAATTAATTTAATGTTACAAGTTCATTTAGTGTTTTCACTGGAATGCTGTGATGATATTTTATGTATCCAGTCCAGTAGATAACCATCAATTTAGAGACTGAGTATATAAGTGTGATGCTTTGATAGACAGATCATTAATCTTGAAATTGTTGTCAGCATCATGATATAAATCAGTTAAAAATAATAATTTTACATCTCCATACTTAGTTAAGATATCAGATCGTAACCTCAGAGCAGCTATCATGCCTTTGTATTTTGAAACAGTAACAACAGCAACAACAGGTAACCACTATAGTCAAACCCCCAAGGACCAATGTTTTTGTATCTGTGTTATGCTATCTCTTGAGGATTTGTTCCATTATAAACTTGACTGCCCACTTTATGTGCAACCTAGGCTAAATTTCTTGCTAGAATATTATCTGGTTTAAATTTTCATTCTGGTACAGAGAAAATAATATTCCTGCTATCAGATTCTGATGATTATATATCTCACAGAACATCTTCAACCAGTTGTCCAAAATTGATTTTATTGGTTGATAAATTGTGTCCGGATTTATTAATATTTACTGTTCCAAGGTTGTTTATATTATTGTAAATTTATCTTATAATGTCTATATCCATATTAAAAAGTGTTACATTTATTGGTGATATTTTATAAAAGCCTATGGCCATATACAAATAAATTTACTTGATATATAATGTATGTATTGTAACAGATATTTAAAGATAAGCATTAGCAGTGTGGCTTTTACATGTATCTTAATACCACTTGTACCTTAAATATGTTATTACCAACATTATTTAAAATAGTTATGGAAAAAATTATTTATTTTTTAAAAAAACCTATGCCCCCAGCCCTTTCTACCCAATCAGGGTTTACAAGATGGTGAACATAAAATGAATTTATTCTGTTCCCATCTGTTGTGCATCATCTTCAGCTCATTATGTTCTGCATACAAGAAATCATCAAAATGTATACCTCATTATTAAGTATATAACATGATGTTTTAACTGCTGAAAATCTAGTCAGTCCCCTCCAATAAGCCTCTGATTGTAAAGTAATCAAATTAATATTTAGCTTTCTAAATAACTACTTCCAAATGTTTATATGTGCCTAAATAGAGTAGGAAGGGGGGGATCTCCCACTTGATGCAGCATTGGTTTATGCCAACAGGAGGGCCCAATCTGCCTATCTAAGGGGCACCACTACTGGCAATAAGGGCACCCATGCCTCCAGGGGGTTCTACAGAGCTCTGTAGCACCCACTCCCAGAAGTGTGGGTGGCCACAGTGTGCATCTTGTGCAACATTGCACACTGATGGGGGAAGGGAGCCGTCTGGGGATGGGCCCAGGGGTGAAGCCAACTGCACGCAGCTTCCACCATTGGCTCTGAACTTGAGCTACAATTTTTATGGTACAAATTCCTTTTCCTGTGGGGTTTCCTGGGGACAGTTTTCCTCCTGCCCATGCTGTCTGAGAACCTGATAAGAGGAGATGTGGCAGCAAAGCAGCCATGTCTTCCCCAGTCACCATGTTCCCCCACCCCCATCTGGATTATGCTGCCCATTCTTTAGTTCTCAGAAGTTACACTAATTACATTCAGGTGTTTTATGATAATATATAACTTCATTTAAGAAACCTACAATGTTAGGGTAAGTAAACAACAACTCATCTGTCTTGAACAATAGTACCTTTCTTGTCCTGTACACAAACAAGGGATGCAGTTAGCCTCTTAACTCATCACTTTTTCCTTAATAAAGATGGAGGGGGAAAAAAAGATAAACTCCTGTTTAAGCTCCTTGTACTGCTGAGGCACTTGCAGAATTACTCCAGACTAAAGTCATTGATATCAAATTGCAATCAGATAAAAAAAGAAATGGTATTCATGGATATATTTATAATAAACCTTCATAAAAAAGAATTATGTAAACTCTGCAGTATTCTACATAGCACTTCCCTCACACTTAATTATTTTTTCTTCCTAAATGCTTCCCTTTAAAAATTATTTCTATTTTCTTTTGTTTTCAGGTTCAACATTCTGTTTTTCCCCATCCTTTATTCTTTGTCCTTGAATCCTTCCTGTTGCTTATACAAAACTCATTACAGTTCATTCTCATCTCCTTTCTCCTTGTCTTTCAAGTCTCTTCCCCTAATTTCTTGTCTACTCTTGTTAATTTTTTATATTTATCAGCAGTGTATTTGTTTCCCTAACTCTCATACATCCCCTTTCCGATTATCTGTAAAGATTTCTTTTGTTTCCTCTTTGTAGTCTTTTCTGAAACCAGTCTCTGCATATTCTGCCAGACATTAAGGATAGCAATTTTTAGAGGCAATCCCAGCATAATTTTAGAAGCAATCCCAGCATGCCATTTTCTCATGCATAGTTATGTGTGACAACAGTCTAGATACACTCCTGATTATATGGTTCTCTCTGTGGTGCCATTCCATTTCTATGGCAACAATGCCTATGTACCATTTTATCCTGATGAAACTCATCATACACTACTAGTCACTGAACACCTTCATCAGATCAAAAAGATCATAATACATAGTGTACTCTGAACAAACCAAATACTAGAACTGATAGCTTTAGATTATTATGTTGTTTAGTATGCTTATTTCATTCAATTAAAATGTTTAGTTTCTATCAAAATGTCATAACCTTAAATGTATAAAATGATATAGGTAGCAAAAACAAAAGTTCTGTGCTAGTGCAGAGGATGTCTTTTATGAGTTCCACCACTGAAATGATGGTTAATCTTAGGATCACCCCAATGGTAGGCCTCTACTGTATATTTTTCTTAGTCTTAATAGTGAGTAGATACAAAACTTTGCTATCATCATCTTAAATAGATTTTTAAGATCTCTTTATTTATATAAAACAAGTTTCAACTGGATTTGCTAATCCTTGAAATTCAAATCTGTACATGTGTTTTCTACAGAAAACTCTTCTGAAAATTGTGATGTTAACAACTGCTGATTATTCAACATACCTCATAGGAAAACCTCGTCCATTTAGATCTCCCTGTAGGAAATGCCATAAAATTAAGACAAGACAAAAAGAAACTCTGTTGACCATCAGTGGTTTTTCCATAGAAGTTTTTTCCATACTATAGAAGTCTGAGCTTAGACCCATTCTATTAAAAGGTTTAGTACATGTGCACATCCAAGATCTCATCATGTAGAAATCCCAGAAAAACTATTTTAACAATAATAAATTTCCTGTTTTAGTCTTCCAGAGAAAATGAAGGAAGCTATGAACTGAATAAAATGAGAAAAATACAGTTATGCATTAGAGCATTCTTCTCACAATATGTTAACAGTAATCTCGGCTAAACACCAGGAAACTATCAACATTAATACATCCATTTCCATTTCCATTTTAACCTTTAATGGCATATAAACATTAATACATGTAGTTGCCACTATTCCATAGCCAAAGTCCCTAAACTGGTAGCAACAGATTTCTACATAGGAAAAAGCATAATCAAATCTCTGTTTTTGTAGAAATGATGTAAAAATCCTCCTGAACAATAATGTTCCCTAATGACTGTGCAAAGGGGCAAGATTTATAGATAGGCTGAGCAGTTACCATGGAGATGTGGTCTTTTTGATTTTGATATTTTGACTTTTTATATTGCCCAATGATAAACATTTGTTCTCTCTCTGTTCTAATTATTTTGCCACAGCTGAGTCACATTTCTTAGCTATTCAGTTTTTTTGGGAAAACAATTCTGCATTCCATTGCATTTATTTTTTGTGACTCCTCCGTATTCATTTTCAGCATTTTACTCCAAGACATTTAGAGACAAAATTCAGAAATGTTCTTGAAGGGGATCAAGAGAATTTCTACCCAGAGAATTTTCATATTTCTGACCAGTTCATAAAATTATTGTAAGTGGCTTTGTCCGGAGTTAGACAGCTAATTTTGGCAAGCAACAGAAAGCATGGTCAGAAGATACAGCCCAAGGTCAAACACATATAAGGCAGAATCCAATGCATCAAGAAGTAAAGGCATGGATCATGGCCAGTCCAGAAGTCCAGGGCCAGTCCAGAAGTGTTAGGTTCAGTGAAAGTCTGAAGTGCAGCATGGATACAAAGGTAGGCACCACAAAGGTATCAACACATTGTTCCCATAGTAGTTTCTCTTTGCTAGCTGCTTAAAAAGGAAACAAACTTGTTGGATAAGTCAGCTGTAATGAATTAGGCTATTCCAGCATTCCAAGGCAAGTGCCATTTCTCAGCCCTGCACTGCCTTAACGGTGTCAGGATTTGATCTGTACCGAGCCAACAATCATGCTGTGGTGAACCACCTACCACTCTACACCTTGTTTTTCGCTGTAGGCAGATGCTTCTGCTTTTTGCCTTCTTGGGTCCCTCAGGACTGAACAACTTTTCTGGTAGCATGTGATGGTTTCAGGCTATAGTTCCAATATTGTCCCACTCTAAGGTGTAGAATGCCTTTTTCTTTTCAAACAGATCCTCTTAAACTTCAACCGCTTAAAGGGAAAATTTATTGAGCAAAGTTGGAATTATGAATAGAATCAGCTCATGGAAATCTGACAGGAGTAAAGCATAGATTTTATCAAGCTTTGTAGATTTTTAATAGTCCCATCCAAAGTAGAGGGACTGAAACTGCCAGTGGAAGCAGCGCACAGCCCCATCAGCAGATTTGCCAGTGCTGGGGCACTTCCCCTGGTAAAGGATGAAACAGCTGGCATGCAGATGGTGCTAGGATGTGGTGCTGGACACAGCACCAGCATCCCTGCACCCCACCCCCCACCAGTGTAGTGAGGGAAGTCCGGTGACATGGTTGGCCAGCTCCCTCCCAGCCATTTTCCCTGTTGCACCAGTGGACTTATACCACAAAAACATGGCATAGGTATATTTTGCCCAATAGAGACTTCCTGGCAGTGGGAAAATTCTTCTTGGAAGTGTCTTTTTTTGATGGCTAGATAAATTTCTTGTTTTGGTAAGATAGCCAAATCATCAAGAGACAACCCCAATGAATTCAACTTTTTTAAAAATACAATTCCACAATTAGGAGGAATGGATGCCAACTAATGCCAGATAGGAAAAAAAAAACTCTTGACATCTTGATTAAAACAAATCTGAACCCAAAATTTGAATGCAAGAGATCAAACCACAGTTACTAACAAATGCTGGCCTGATTACAGGTAAAGCACCGGATAAGGAACTGAATAAGTAAGACCAAAGATTTTATAAAGGAAGATTGATTGTACTCTCTTCCAAGCCTCAATCCATATGGTGATTCCATATAGGAGTTGCTGACAGATCTTCACATTGAATAACTCAAATGCCACAGGAACATATCCCTTACCTTTACCATTAAAAAGCACAAAATGGCCATAGCATTTATATTAGCTGCTGAAATGGCCTGGGATATAAGAGTGGACCAAGAAGCCTGATGATGAAAATTCAGGCCTAGATAGTTAAACTGTTTAACCTGCTCAAACTGGTTACCATTATGTTCCCATCTACTCAATTGCCATTTATGGGTGAAGAGCATTATTTTAGGTTTATCAAAATTTAATTGTAGGTCATTAAGCATGAAATAGTATAGATGTTTCAGAAGTCTCATCAGTCCTACACTCACAATAGTATTTCTGCATCAGACTGACCAAACTCATCTTCATCCTGGAAAGAAGTAACTAGTGGGGTGCCCAGGGTTTTTTTTCTGGGCCCAGTGCTATTTAGTATTTTTATCAATGACTTGGATGATGGAATAAAAGGCATGCTAATCAAATCTGCTGCTCTAGAGACTTGGACAATAGGGGTTTGACTTAATGGTTCTTGTGGTCTCTTTCAACTGTATGATTCTATGGGATACCTCCGCCCTCTGTTAGTCAGATGGTTGCTTCACCAATCAGAGCATAGGTCAGCTTACCAAATCAGAGTTGTTATGTTCTGATGATTGCACTTGAATATCTCTACAAGCAGATTTTGAGACTTGTATGACTCTCACAACACACACGTTCAATTTCTTTGTCTCTGTCATCCACAAATATGAAATGGTGTCTCCAAAGATTCAATGAATGAGTGTTTTTAAAACACTTAGTCAGCTACAAGGAAAAAAGTTTGGGCTGGCTATGAATTTTATGCCCATTAAAACAACCAGCCTTCCAAAGCCAGAAAATTGCTGAGCTGTAATTTTCTGGCTATCTTGTTCATGGTACAAGGTTTCTAAAGATTAACAGCCCTTTCTGACTCAGAGCTAAGTGAAGCTATGCTTTTCACATGCATCAAAACTGATTTTCAAATAATAGATATTGAACTGGTGAAATATAGCTCAGACACTACCACAATGAAGACCAGAGCACTCCAGCTTGTGTATAATTGAATCTAAAGAGAGTACATGATGAATTCATTTAAATATCCAATGGAAGTATGGTGATAATGAGTCTATGGATAAATATGTGAAAGTTTCCAGCAGATTTTATAAATTAATGAAGATTTATTGTCCCTGTTGTGTTCCATTCACATTGGGAAAGAGTATTTATAGATTTCTCTCTAAATTTACCATTATGAAGTTCTATTAAGTTTAACTAGATTTAATGTGGGATGTGGAATGGTATCTCATTAGATCTCATAAACTAAGTAGAATCAGTACTTGAAGAGAGACTAGTGGGGAAAGCAATGGAAAACCACTTCTGCTTAATTATTTGCCTTGAAAATTCTATGAAATCATTATAATCTGTGTGTCCTTCTGCACCCTCGGACCTCTTCCTCCTCTCCTCAGGCAGCAATGGCAAGATGAATAGAACATTTTGGTTTTCATTTCTTACAAACATCTCTAACAGGAATTCAAACACATGCAGAACCAAAATCACTTTAGTACTGAAATCTGGAAACAGCCATCTCTAAATGACATCTCCATTTCCCAGAATGATTCAGTATTATAAAGGCAGTGGCATATAAACAATCCAACATAAAAGTTACACCAGCTATTCCTCTTTGTCACACAAACTCACAGTTGTAAATTATTTCTCACTTTGTGCTCAAAAATGAAAAACTGCCATTTTTTCTCAGATCAAGTCTGAACTGGTTTCTGTTTTCACCAGGTGGACGGATGCATTGTCCTTGATTTCCTTTTAATCAGTATGTACAGTTACTAGCCAGGCCATGTTAATGTTACAGAGAGACTTTCAGTGGCAGTACAGTATAGTCATAATACCTGATAGAAGACTGTCTAAAGGCAGCCATCCAACATTCACACTGGGGGTCTAATTTTGTCGTTATCTCGGTCCACTAGGTACATCTCCCCATTATTCTACTGCCCTTCTCTCACCCAACAAATACAGATTCACAAACAGTCACCTTGTTCCCTAATCTTGAGATCACCCACTTATTCTGCTTGTCTTAGTCAAATATTCTGGCACAGAACAGTTTTCTCACTTGCAGTAAAGCTGCAGCTTCTATAAATAACTGCAGCTTTGTAGTAGCAACAGGTAGAACTGGATATAAGACAGTTATGAATATGAGTAACATCTTGATTGAAAAGACTGCTATCAGGTTACCTAGCATTCTTTGCTCTCTCTCTCTCTCTCTCTCTCTCTCTCTCTCTCTCTGTGTGTGTGTGTGTGTGTGTGTGTGTGTGTGTGATGCCATTTTGTGCTAACACCTCCAAAATCAGAGATTAGGAAATAAAATTATTGGCCAGTATTATATAGATGATTTCAATTAGATCAATCTAATTCTAACTTCTTTCTTCATTGGTTTGTACAGCCAATGATTATTATTCACCTAAGACAGAGAAGGAAGACAGCATGGTATAGTCTGAGCCAGTGGCGTACCAGCAGAAATTTGCAGCCAAGACAAGACCAGAGTTTTCTGCGCCCCCCCCCCCCCCGGAGCCTGGGTGAACACCTGATTTTTCTTCCCCCCCTTGCCGTCCCCACTTAAGGCCTCCCTGTCAGTCATAGGGGCTGTCCTGTCATCCTGTTTCCCCAAATTGCCTGGCAGGCTGGTCAGCTGGCTGGACGGGGGCCAATGACTTGGCAGTGTGTCTGAGCAGAGGCACAGCAAGAGGAGTGCCTCTCAGTCCCCTGCTGGGCGTGGCATGCCCGGCTGATGGTGTGAAGGGGCCCTGCTCTGTGGAGAGGCGAAGAGGGGTTGGGCAATCGGGTTTGAGCCAGGTTGCTGCACATCCATACTGGCAGTGGAAAGGTGGGGAGAGTGCGAGTGGAGCCAGGTGGTGGAGCTCTCGCTAGCCCTGCTTGTGGTCACAGGTGAGCAGCTGCACCTCCCCGCTGGAGCTCTACTACCACCTCCGCCACCACACTCCACTGCCATCGCCTCTGTGCCTGGTGGCAGCTGCTGCTGCCTCCTTCCCACCACCAACCATAGAGCTATGCCAGAAAGCAGTCATGGAGCCAGAGAGGTGTGCTTGCCATCGCCGAGCCAGGCTACAGGGGGCCAGGCAGGCAAAAAGATGGAGCTGGAGGCAGCACCCCCTGAGCCTGTGGCTGGCAAGCTGGGAGGCAGAAGCCACGAGGGCTTGACACTAGGAAGCCCCTGGTCAAGCTGCAGCTGGTTTGCAAAGGCAACATGCCAGCCCTGACTCGCAGGCAGACCTACGCAGGTGACAGAGGTGCAGTTAGGACCCCAGGGGAGAGTGTGGGGGTAATTAAATTGCCTGCACCCAAAGACACGTGACCCCACATGTCCTTCTGGCAGGTATGTGTCTGGTCTGATCTAATCAGATCTTAGAAGCTAGGCAGGGCCAGTACTTAGAAGAGAGGCCACCAAAGAAGACTCTGCTGAGGAAGGCAATGACAAAACCATCTCTGCTACTCACTTACCTTAAAAGCCTTTTCCTGTTGTTGCAAAAAGTTGCCTACAACTTCAGGGCATTTTAAAGAATGAGGCAATAACTGGACAAATTATCTAAAACAGGTGCTGAAGTAGGTCATTTCCTTCCCTTTCCTCAGAACATATTCTGATATTTTTTTCTCACACATGTGTGAAGGAATAATGGGTCAGGGCCAGAAGGAATCCAAAACAGGATCGTTGCTTAGTAAAAGGATCTCAGAGAAAACAACGAAAGGAATTTGTTTGTCCTTAGTGATCTTGTTGTTTGCCCAAGCCTGATTAGTGGCACTGTGATGTTCACTACAGAACTTCCTACTGGCTGCAAATCATACAGAAAAGCAGAAAGAAGCCAAACTAAACTACAGCATAATGACACTATGAATGGTGCAATTATAAAAATTGTGATTATGATTATGAATAGTACAATTAATAAAAATGATTAAGGTAAGCTATTTTTTATTCAAATGAGACCAATTTCAAACCAGGCTTGAGGACCAATACAAAATACCAGTGCATTTGGGGTTCAGGTTTTTTAAATCTGGAAATGCTGAATAAAGCTGATATCTTTCAACTTTATTTGGCTATTACTGAAAATATTTGCATTAAAAAACCCAAATCTGAAAATTTTCAGTTCTCCATCCCCCTCCCCATGCCACTGTTTCCCAAGACTCAGGGGTTTGAGAAATGGTGGGGGTGAGGAGAAAATGCCCTTAGAGGGCTTGGAAAGCGTTGGGTGGAGACAAATTCTGCATACAGGATCTATCCAATCTATCTTCCTCCAGTGCTTTCCAAGCCTTACAGATGTATTTAAAAAACCCCTCAGCTGTATTTAAAACCGAATATACATGAGGCCAAAAAAGCTGAATAACATTTGGTGTTTTCAGTTTTTTAAATCCTTCCTTTCCTCTGTCATTTTCCAACCCGTGTGGGTTTGGGATTCAGCCAAGGGGGGATGAAGAGAAAGATCTGTGCCAGGGCTTGAAAAGTATCAGTGGAGGTAGATACTGCATGCTGGACTGAGGCTGTTTCTGCACGGCCAGAGTAGTGGGGCTGAATCGGCATGGTTTATGCGGATGCGAGGCCCGGGGCCATTTGCACAAATGACCCCACTGGCTGCGCAGTTGGCAAAGCAGGATCCACATGGCTGCGCAGCTCCGCAAATGCCTCCTTACCTCCTCCTGGCTTCTGTCGCTCTGTGGAGGCCAGGGGACACGCCCCCATGGCCAGAGCGATGACTGCAGGGTCAAAGGACAAGAGGCATGTCCCTTGACCTCCACAGAGTGATGGAAGCCAGGAGGAGGTAAGGAGGCATTTGATGCTGGCACAGGGAAAACACCACCTTCCACCCGCTGCCGCTCGCACAGCAGCAGGTGGAAGACGCTGCTTTTGAAAAACCTCGGTCCTCAAAAGTGGCGTTTTCACACCACTTGAGTGGGTGTCAGATTTGCAAATGTAACCTCAGCTTGTGGGTTCTGTGGGGCAGTACTTGGAAGGAGTTGCAAAGAACCAAATTTAAACAAAACAGTTTACTTTTCTTTACATATAACATATAACATCAACATTTAACGTTACAATTCAAGGTCCCGTTCAGGTTGCATTTCAAGTCCTTCTATTTACAGTCTACTGATATTGCCAAGTCCAAATTCTTCTTTGCAAGTTGGCTTGGCTCCTGAAGACTCCAAGGGCTTGATGAACAGGTTGCAACATGATGAAGGTCTCCAGGAGAACTCTCACCCATTACAACCACAAAAGAAACCCTTAACAAGGTGTTAAGGGCTTATAGAAATCAAGGTCCGAGTCTGGTACCCTTGTCTTCTGCAAAGAGCTCTTGCTTTCAGCCTCTCTGCTGCTCCGAGTCTCCACCCCCTTACTGGGTCAACCCATTCTGGGCCAACCCATTCTGGGCATGGGGGTTACATTCTCCCCCACTAAAATTCTGTCATCCCGACAGTAATTACAATGCAACTCTTGAAATCATTGCACAATGATTTCCCCAGAGATTCCTGTACTTGGAGGAACCACATTTGGTGCATCTGAATGCAGAACATTGTCTTTCCCTTGCAAGGATTTCCAACTGTTCCAAACTTAGCTGCACTGGAAGTTTGCAAAACTTTCCAGCAAATGTTGTAAATTCAGCCAAGCAGTTTGCAGAAGGGATGGGGGATTGCAACTGGAATCCCTTCCTTCATATAACTGCCAAACAGTGTTTCAAATTAACACAGCAACATCTCTTGAACTTACATAACAAAACAGTTTTATGGGGATCAAACCCCAACTTGCTGCACACTTCCATTGCAAGCAATTTATATTTGCAATCTCACTTCCAAGCCCCACGTTGGGCGCCATTTGTAACCTCAGCTTGTGGGTTCTGTGGGGCAGTACTTGGAAGGAGTTGCAAAGAACCAAATTTAAACAAAACAGTTTACTTTTCTTTACATATAACATATAACATCAACATTTAACGTTACAATTCAAGGTCCTGTTCAGGTTGCATTTCAAGTCCTTCTATTTACAGTCTACTGATATTGCCAAGTCCAAATTCTTCTTTGCAAGTTGGCTTGGCTCCTGAAGACTCCAAGGGCTTGATGAACAGGTTGCAACATGATGAAGGTCTCCAGGAGAACTCTCACCCATTACAACCACAAAAGAAACCCTTAACAAGGTGTTAAGGGCTTATAGAAATCAAGGTCCGAGTCTGGTACCCTTGTCTTCTGCAAAGAGCTCTTGCTTTCAGCCTCTCTGCTGCTCCGAGTCTCCACCCCCTTACTGGGTCAACCCATTCTGGGCCAACCCATTCTGGGCATGGGGGTTACACAAACAGTGCCCCAGGGATAGTGTTTTTACCGCTCCTAGGGCACTGTTTTCTGCCCGTGCGGAAACAGCCTGAGGTAGCTTAGCGCCACGTGCAGGATCTAGCTGATCTATCCCCTGCTGTTGCAGTGTGAGATAGATTCTCTATGCAGAACTGACCTTGCCCACTGAAAGCAGAGGGGAGGGAGATTTAAAAAGCTAAACAAATGTTATTCAGCTGTTTTGGCCCCAAGTGTAGTCAGCTTTTTGAATACACTGGGGGTGAGATGGAGGGTGGGATGTCAGTAAAAGAAAATTCTGAAATAAGCCAATATGGCTTTTTTCAGGTTTTTCCTGTGATTTGGTAAACCCAAGACTAATTTCAAACTAGGTGATAGCATTGTTGATTTTTAGTAGAAAATAAAAGGAAAAAAATGGTAAGATTGTTTCCTTTACACCTGAATATATTTATCACTAATACATTTGAGTTAACATTTGGAAACTGAGGTGATTTCCATCAGGTTGGGGATTTGTTCCATTCATTTTGGCTCACGTTGCTTTACACAGGGCATGAAGTATTTCCTGCTTTGCTATATAGTTGTGATTATGCCACTGTTAGCAAATATATTTCAGTTGAAAAATTAATACTCTTCCAGTCCAATAAATCTAATATTTAAATGACTGAACAAGGTGAAACAATGTGTTGGGTTATATAAATAAACCTGTTGCTCAAATAAGGTATCTATGTGAAGGGATTACTTTAATGATGGAAAAATATGGATTAAGATGCTGGGGGTATAATGTCAAAAAATCTCTGGTAGGAATCCTATACCAAAACACCTATTAGACAGATGTTATCATGCATGAGAAAATTTATCAAGCTGAGAGAAAGCAGGCCAAATCTGCTTATTGTACTAATTAGAAAAGAAAACTCCCCAAAGGAATTGAAAAACAGAGGAATACAACATTACAGCTAGACAGCAAGTAGAGATATTAATCTAAATCTAAGTGAAGGTCATTACTTCAGGATGGATGAAGGCATATGGAAAAGAGTTGTCTGAACTTAGAAAGAATTTGATGCCACACTGTGGAGCTTCAGTTTGCTGTTTGCTCACCTGATCAGCAAGAGATTTGACAAGTTGTCTTTTTGTTATCAGCATCTAAAACAGAAAAAAAATGACATATATAAAAAGTTGGATTTTTCATGGAAAAATTCATCTGAAAATGTAAAATTTCCCTGGCAGGACATCAGAATATAAGAAACAACTCACTCTGTGTGAAAGTAGATAAATATATGTGAGATAGGACTCATTTATTCACAGAAGGCATCAAATGTATTTTGCGTTTGTTCAGTTATCTGAATCCCATCTTTCCACTCTCTTGTTTCTTTTTCTTTCTCAGTACAGAGAAAATCTCTTTTAACTTAAACCCAGCCAAAATCAGCTGGGGAGAGAAAGTCCTGCAACGGTTCAAAACTAGTAATTCACAAGTTGCCATTTTATTGTATTTTATTGCTCATAAAGAAGCAGTTTCCCAGATTAAAATGTACAAAATAAATAAATAAATATGAGCTGGTCAAGTTTAACAAGTTTAATTGATTTTTCAGAGTTTTAAGCAAGAGCTTAATTTTCCTGTGGAATTGTTGCAACATAAAATTGTTCAGATCTGTCTGTTCTGTGCTTCATATTTGTAACTAAAATATATAAACTTTTTTTTTCTATAATGGAAATCTTTTGATTACTTAGATACAGCAAATTCAGTGAAGATATTGTGAGATGTCCAGAACTCCAGATAGTACTCTGGGTATGTCCTGACCAATGCTGTGTACAGAGGCACTATGACATCATGTATGCCTCCAGAATCTAATCAGCCTTTTTTGCCACTGCATCAAGTCTCTGTAATGCCTACTAAATCATATACCTCTGTCTTCATTATAAGCTTAAGCTCTTCTTATTTCCCATACTTTGGTCATAAGTAGACAAGATAATAGCCCATGAACAACACTTCCGTTTTCCTTTCAATGCCATTTCTTAATATTCCCATGCCCTCCTCACTGACTCTTTCTTGTCACTGTTGTTCTTCCTCAACCACTGTTTCTGTCTGTGTTGCCACCACAAGGGCCTGGAATCATTTCCTGAGTTCCAATGGCACTGAGCACTGTCTCATTTTAAGCCTTCCAGTTCATGCTGTAGTTCTCAGATAAGACTCATTAGGGATGTAAACAATTCTGTTATCTCCTTGACCCATCTTCTCATCTCTATGAGGGATTCCTGTTAATTAACTCCTCCCCTTCCTTGATCTCATAAGGGTAGCAAGGCTTTCCTTGAGACTCTGAAACTCTTTCTTCTAAGAACCCTAACAGCTTACACTTTTGATAACTGAAGTCCATCTTGCTGACAGGGAAGAAAACATTCCCCGCAGGTGACTGGAAATGGGCCTTGAGCATTCATCATCACCTATCCAATAGATTGCATCACCCTGAAATTTTCTTTGTGGACTGATGTAAGCCGGAACTTAAGGTTCAACAGCAACAGCAGAAGGCAAGGTCATCAATCAACTTCAGACAAATGGACCCTCCTCAGTCAGCAACAAACTAGACAGTAGAACAAAAAGAACAAATCAGAAGCCACTTTCCAGCAAATTACAAATACTTACTCTCCAACACTGTCTTCTCACACAGAAACCTCAGTGAATACTCCCCAGCAGTTTAGGAGAAGCAACAAACACTCACCTCACCAGTAGCTCATCACCCATCACTAATACTAATTCTACACCTGAAGAGGGACAGTTGTACAGGATAAACTGTAGATCAGTTGAAGGTCAAAAATCTAGCTTTGTAATTTCTGAGAACTGCAAAGAAGGATGTAGTTTCTACATTGTTATGTTTGGATAAAATTACACTTCCACAGGTCTTGCTATGAGAGAAGAAATATTTGTCAGTTTTACCAGGTTTTATATAAAAAATGAAGATTTTGAGAAAGAAATTGGGCCTGATCTAGCCTTACACATAAAACCAGGAAAGCAAGGTGAGTACCTGCACATTGTTTTCTGTCCCAGCCCTGCCCATGAGAAGAGGATGCACCTTTAGGCTTTCACATCCCTCTGTTATTCCCTGCTCTCATAATCCTAAATTGGTTGGTGGAGAAGACAGAGAAACAAGGATACTAGGAAGATATAACTTCCTTTTAATCTGTTGATCTTTTCAAAGCAGTAGATCTGAGAGCTTCAGATGTCCTAGTGCAGTCTGGACATATCAGTGTCTAACTTCAGTTTTCATTGAATATATTAAAAGCTGAAATTTGGTTTAAGTGCTACTTGATTAGTTTCCTCTAATTTGTTAAATGGGATGTCCATAGACTTCTGTATTGCATTTAATGCATACAGCATAATTAATTATCCTAACATTGTGAATGCTTGATATAATTAATCGTGTTGAAGAATTAATATTATGCATCTCAGATGTCTTTTTATAATGGAGCTCTACAGCATAAAACAATTATCAGGTTTGCTAGCTAGACATGAAACTCTTGACCCACTGTAGGATTACTGCTATTATGTTCCATGAAGGTAATATAAATAATTTAGTATCATCTCTAAACTGAATGGGAATAAGGACACAGAAAAGAGTCCACAAAATAAATATGCAAAAAACCACTTTGTGTTTCTGTGTAAGCATGAATTACAAAGATCTTGTTACATAATCTGCAATCATAAATTAGGACTTGAAAAGAGTGATATTTTATATTAAAATTTAGCCAGTTGCTAAAATAGAAGTCTATTGAGAAAAAACCAACTTTTTATCATTCTTATAATTGCCAGGATCAATGGCCAGGATGGAAAGAGGCATGCTAGGGCATGATCAGTGTAATTTTGACTATTTTTTCTTGTGATTTCACGTTATGTTGTATCACAGACTGCTTTTGTTAAGTTCAAAAGTAATTTGCCATATGATGCAGGGAGCTTTTTTTTTTGAGAAGCATTCTTGGGTCTGAATTGCATGGCTACTTGGATACTGACCAGTCACAATTTTCAAAGTGCGCTATCCTGAACGAGTTCTCACGTTACTCAATGGGACTTACTCTCAGGAAGGCATCAATAGGACTGCAGCAATCCTGTTCCCAAGGATTGCTGGAGTGGGGAAATATAGGACAAAATTCCAGCCTTATGAAGTCGGATAAATCATGTTTCATATTCTCTTGGGTTTGATCTGGTGGTAGTGATTGGCCCCAGAGGAAATCTTGTTGTAGACCTGTGTCTAAGAAATTTCCTAGAGATATCTTTCCTGCCCACTTGGAGTTATCCCTTCAAAGAACAATGATATCAACTGGAGATACAGTTGAAGTTTGCCATCTTCTGTTTTGACTCATAATTTGAACTTTATTTGTTTAGGTTAGTGATGGTGAACCTTTTCGAGACCTTTTCGAAATTTATCGCAAAGTGCCAACATGACAATTTAACCTGAATACTGAGGTTTTAGTATAGAAAAAACGGTTGGCTCCAAGGCATGCGTTACTCGGGATTAAGCTTGGTGGTAGTCGGTGGCTTTGCTTTGAAGCAACTGTGCAACACTTCGAATGGTTGAATCACGACCCTAGGAGGGTTTACTTAGAAGCAAACCCCATTGCCAGCAACCGAGCTTACTCCCAGGTAAAGGATCATGCTTTCGTTCTTCCCATGAAAATCAGTGGGGTTTAACAGCACTTAACAGGGTTACCTACACTGTTTCCCCAAAACTAGGTCTTAGGTTTAATGCTAATAATCTCCCTGAAATAATTACACTATTATCACATGACGAACTCTGTGCACCCGTGCCCACAGAGAGGGCTCTGAGTGCCACCTCTGGCACCCTTGCCATAGGTTCACCACAACTGGTTTAGGTGGTTTACTTTGCAGTCCTAAAGAGTGTTAAACCCACCTCGTCCCATTGACCTTAATGGGGTTAGAAGAGTACAACTCTCCTTAGGATCACACAGTAAAGTATCTAAATAAATAAAATTCAAAATTTGCCTCAGAGTGCACTTAGTGCTTCACTTTTCTTCATGGTGGGGACCCAAAACAGTTCACAAAAAATACCCAATTCAAATAAACAAAACTCAATTAATAAACAAGAAAACACCACCACTAATAACTGAAACCCAGTGTAGGTTTTATATTTAGTGACTTGCCTGCTCAATGGACACAGTTATGAGTCATGATCTAAGACCTTGAGCCCATGGCGCTGACCATACTCATATACTGCAGACAGAAAGGAGATAGAGATCAACTACGTATAAGGTTGGAGAGGAATCGTTGAGTAGTAATACCACATGGTTTTTTTTAAAGAAATCTTGAAGAATCCAGTTATTGGCATCTTCAGTTAGAGGATCTGATGTAGCAAATTTTGGGAAAGACCTTTTTCTGCCTGGGACCCTGGACTGTACTGAAATACAAAGACTAGACAGAAGGCAGCTTCATTTGTTTCTGGTTATACACTGTGATTCTTTAGCCAATAATTTTATTTATTACTTTTTGTTTACAGACTTCAGGGAGCAGATGCAATATGACTTGTCCATTGTTTCCTCATGCTCTAGCACTGTCATGTAATAATTAGAATTCTATTTCATGTCAGTATATTTGTATTGTGTGCATTCTTCATGTTTCACCTGGCTGGCTCCAACACCTACATTTCATTCTGGGAGCCATAATATTCTTAATTTATGATGCCTTTGTCTCTTGCCTCTTTTATTTGTCATATATTATTTCAGTCATAGTTTTGTCTATTAAAATCTTGTCAAAGTTGTCCCGATAAATTGAGATATTTGCCTTTTGTCTTTCTGGTAGGAACTAATCATGGATGGCACCAACAACCTTTTCCATGGAAATAACATGTGCTTTCCTTTTCTGTGCTTTTTCCTCAAATCCATCTTCTTCATCTGCATTTAATTATTCTTGCCATCTATTAATTATTAGGAGACTGATTTTTAAAGTGTTCCTCAGGAAATACACTTCTGTACATATTTGATGTGTTTCAATACAGACGTCCAGACTATTCCTTAGCTGATGAAATTTGGCACAGCTTCATGGAGTCTTTATGGTAACTCACTGCACTTTATTGAGCCAATTCAAAGTTACTTCTTTCCATAATCGTTCATATCATCTTTAACTACCTAGATAATTAATAATTTGTTAACATTTTGCTTTTCTCTTTGCTTAGAATATAAATAAGCTTGGGACAAAAAGAATTCTGAACCCCTGGTATTGTTGCCATCTATGATAGCTGTAAACCACCCTTCTATGTAATTAGTCATTAGAAGATATCTATCTGTGTGATTTTTCTATTGCCCTTCCCTTCCACCTCCGTTAACTGAATGGGAACAAATTATGAATTTACCTGTTGTATAAGTTAAAAAATGATTTTAGAAGCATGTAGCAAAGCAAGGACACAAGCAAAGAAAACTTTTAACATCATATCTGTGGTAAACTTATTCAGTTTTATTTTTAATTGATAGTAAAATATTATTTTTAATGTTTGTCACCTTGTGAATTATTTGAAATATTATGTGATGGAAAGTGCTGTCAGGTCTCAACCAACTTATGAGGACCCCATGGGGGTCTAAAGGCAAGAGATGTTCTGAGGTGATTTGCCATTGAATGCCTCTGTACTGCAGCCCTGGACTGCCTTGGTGATTTCCTATACAAATACTAAGCAGGAACAAGCCACCTTCAGAGCTGATAACATTGGGCTAGCTGGGTCAACAAGGTGACAGCAAAATAATTATACTTTATACTTTACATTAAACCGGATGCTATTACCAGGAGGGCTTCCTGGAGCCACCCTGAAAGTCTGGTGCTTCTATTTTCAAAAATGTGCAGTCTGCTTACACACTCAGAAATTCCCCATTGTGTACAATGGTGCCAAGGCACTGCAGAGCAGAGAATTAGGGCAAATTTCTTGAGGTGCCTGTCAGGGGTGCATTTTCAAAACTAGTGGCACCAAAATTTCAGAGTCTCATCCAGAGACGGTTCTGATGATACCACCTGAGTTTGGTGAAGTTTGGTTCACGGGGGTCCAAAGTTATAGACCCTCAAAGAGGTATCCCCTATCTTCTGTTAGCTCCCATTGGAAACAATGGGGGATGGGGCACCCTTTTTGGGAGTCTATAACTTTGGATCCCCGGAACTAAACTTTACAAAACCTGGGTGACAGCATCAGGAGAGTGTTAAACTTTTGGTGCCGCTAGCTTTAAAAATGCGCCCCTTGCAGACCAAAATTCAAAAACCACAAAAATACTTTTAAAAAAAACAAATTCCTTGCATACAGATTCATTCATATTGGGCAGGAGCTATTCGGCCAATTGTGGCCCGAATATGCCCAAATGCATCCAGATTTGGGCCGAATCTGGGATTCAGTGCACCCAAATCTCCAAGAAATTTTTCCCTTACAAAACATACAGTACAATGAAAGACAAGCATATATACCTTTTAAATTATCTCTGAATTGTCCTTGAAACTCCGAAGATGTCCTTGAAATAAAATAGCATGTTGTTACTTATGGACAGCGATGCGGCTAACTTCAAAATGAGAGCAGTGCACAATGTTAATAAATGTTGTTATAAGGATAGAATGTATATAACCATATATTTAATACAAAGAAATATTTACTATGTATTTTTCATTACTATTCTAATACTATTAGGCAGGAAAACTTTGAAGTCATTTATAGGGAAATCATTAACCTATACCAAGGTGAAAATATAAAGCATTCACTAGAGTACATCATCTTGGCTGGTCTCCATCTGCTTGTGCATTTTTGTCCTTCAGACTTTTTTTGTTAAGTTGTTAAGAATGTCCTTTCCCCAACAAACAGTTGAAAAGCCTACATTCAGATAAGGAGCTAAGATGTGGTGGTAACAATTTGTCTGAATATTCTGACAAAAAGTAAGCAAAGGGTGACATCATGTGACATCACAGTACACAATTGCCTGTAAAAAAATTAAATCAACACTTATCTAGGACACTGGTTTTCAACATTTCCAGATCTGAGACCTACCTTTAACCCAAGGCAACAACAAGGGATCCAGTAGGCTGCGAACACAGTATAGGAAGCCACATATTTTATTAATTTATTTTATTCAATTTATAGGCCACCCTATACAGGCACCCTGTAAAGGCTCAGGGTAGCTTATAAAATATAATAAAGCTGGGAATCATGAGGAAAAAATTCTCCCACCTCCAATACTCAAGACGCAAAGAATCTCCTAAGATCTTTTCTCATTTTTCTCATTTTCTTTTCTGTGGTCAGCTTCTCTCTCTCTCTCTCTCTCTGACAGAGAGAGAGAGTGTGTGTATACATATACATACTTGGAGCCTTCAGTGTTTTTGTGCAAGTTGCTGTGTTATTCCAAGTGAGCAATCATATGCAAGGCTGACATGACACACATACATACATACATACCTTTAAGGGATTTCTATTTAGTTGTCCTCCCTGTTCCATATAAAATTTAACTTTTTCGAGTTTTGCTCCCTTAGGGAACTGAGGTGTTCCCCCCACTCTTTTGTCTGTCTTGTTCCCTTTTACCTCACGTAATCACAAAATAAGCCTTTTAAAAAGTTTAATATATAGGTTATAGAATTTTATTAACAACTTCACAGGATTAGATAGGAACTGTCAGCATAGAAAGAGACAGTTTTTATTTGTAGATAGGTGTTTTCCAAGTTCAGCACATATGATAACTGACTTTTTAAAAAGATGTCAGTTTGTCACAGAGTTCTTAATGCTTGTAAAATATGATAGACTTTCGAAATATGATAGATTTTCAAGATAGACTTTCAAGGCCTGGCAGAAGAACTACATCTTGGAGGCCCTGTGAAACTGTCTGCAATCTTCCAGCGCTCTGGTCCTGGTTGTGGCCAACCAAACAGTTTTTGAGCCAGGGACCACTAGCAAGTTGTTATTTACTGCACACAGTACTTTTGGGGAAACATATTGGGAAACAGGAACATAAAAATGTCTAAACTTGCCTGTGCCAAAAAAGAACCTTCACTGCTGAATGACCTCACCTTGCCATTTATCTGGTTCTGTCAGCATTTATGCAAAAAGAGGCTGGAGGTACATCATCCATGCTATCTATGTATGTGTGCCTAAGTAGGTCCTTCCCTTCAAAAGCAAAAAAACAAAAAAAAGTGTGACTTAGAAAATGACACTCTATGGCCCCTTCCACACATGCAAAATAATGCGTTTTCAAACCACTTTCACAACTGTTTGCAAGTGGATTTTGCTATTCCGCACAGCTTCAAAGAGCACCGAAAGCAGTTTGAAAGTGCATTATTCTGCATGTGCGGAATAAGCCTATGACCCACTTGAAGGTTTTAGCTCTAAGTTAAAGACTTATTTATGAACTGCGTTTTAATATCTTTCCACCAAACTTACAAAAAGCATGGCATAGTGACTCCACAAAATGATGATCATGGTATTCTTTTACATTCATCCAGGAAACTAAACTAAAAAACCACTGCTACAAAAAAGTTGCAGACACTACAACCATTAGGAATATTTTTAAAAACACTAACCACTATTTTAAAAGGAAAGATAGCTATTTCCTTGCTATTTTTTTATCTTGCTTCCTAATTATACTTTGTACTATTCACCATTGAAGTACACACTTGGAGCCGTTGGTGGTTTTGTGCAAGTTGCTGTGTTATTCCTAGTGAGCAACCACATGCAAGGCTGGCATGAATTTCAGTCGAAGCCACAACTTCACTTGGAAATGCATCATAACATGCTACATTTGAACTGACAGTCAATTCAACTTCCCACACAGTTAAACTAGATCATTATCTCCTATCAACAGAAAGTAATCTTGCCCTCTGGTGTAGGTATTTAACAATGGATCTTTGAGAGATATCTTGTCCTGTTTATAGTTTCTTGTTCCCCCAGTCCATAAAGATAAATCCTTTCATTTGCTGTCACAACACTGAACACGCACTGGAGTGCCCAACAGATGTGAAGCTCAGTCTAAGGAAAACAATTTATTTAATCATTGCTTTTACCTTGATAAAATGGCTTAGCACAATTAAAATGATTAAGAGTTCTCTATTCTAGAACAGCTTGCCCTATTTTGAAGAAAGACATTTTCAGCTGTGCTGATCCAAAAGAAAAAAAACCAGGAACATTATTTATTAGGACTAACATAAGAAAACACAACCATGTGCAAGCTTTTGAGTTCTTCAGAACTTTTGATATTCTGATACCCCCAGCCCACTTCCCTAGATTATAAGCTTCTGACAGACTGGGGAACCAGCACATGCATAAAATGACTTTTAGGGAAACCCTAGTACCCATACTTTTATTCTAGTTAGAGTTGTGTTCCCAGTCAGACTCCTTTTGTCCTTATCCAACCTTTCAGTGTTCCTATTCATCAAAAGAGGTGAAAATATGTAACCCCCATGCTCAGAATGGGTTGACCCAGAAAGGGGTGGGGCATGAGGCTGAAGAGCTCATGTAGTTTGGAGGAGACAAGGCTACCAGACTCAGACCTTGGTTTGTATAAGCCCTTAATATAAGAACATAAGAACATAAGAACATAAGAACAAGCCAGCTGGATCAGACCAGAGTCCATCTAGTCCAGCTCTCTGCTACTCGCAGTGGCCCACCAGGTGCCTTTGGGAGCTCACATGTAGGATGTGAACGCAATGGCCTTCTGCGGCTGTTGCTCCCGATCACCTGGTCTGTTAAGGCATTTGCAATCTCAGATCAAAGAGGATCAAGATTGGTAGCCATAAATCGACTTCTCCTCCATAAATCTGTCCAAGCCCCTTTTAAAGCTATCCAGGTTAGTGGCCATCACCACCTCCTGTGGCAGCATATTCCAAACACCAATCACACGTTGCGTGAAGAAGTGTTTCCTTTTATTAGTCCTAATTCTTTCCCCCAGCATTTTCAATGAATGCCCCCTGGTTCTAGTATTGTGAGAAAGAGAGAAAAAACACCTTGGCCTTTTCCGCACGGCCCATTAACGACGGCCTGGGGGCGGTAAAAACGCCGCCCCCAGGCCGCCGTTTGCACAGGCGCCGCTGCTGCAACGCAGCAGCGCGACCTGACTCCGCTTCCCTCCCCCCAGGGAGGCATCAGGCCACCCTAAACAACAACCCTTTAAAGGCGGTGTGAACTGCGCCGCCAGGAAGACGCTGTCTCCCATCTCCGCCCCACTCACGGTGTCCTCGTCGTCGCCTGCTGGGCGTCGCAGCCCCGCCCACACTGTCCTCCGACCTCCAGGGGTCGGAGGGCAGCGTGGGCGGGGCTGCGACGCCCAGCAGGCGACGACGAGGACACCGTGAGTGGGGCGGGGACGGGGGAAGAGGCGGCTCCGTGCGGAGCCGCCTGCCGTCTGCCGGCCTCTGCTTCGCCTGCTCGCACGCTTGCGTGCGAACGGGCTTGCGCCCCCACGCCGCCAGAACTCTTGGCGGCGTGGGGGCGACTGGAGGCCGTGCGGAAACGGCCCTTGTTAAGGTAACTGCAATGTTGTTGGGAACTAGTGGGAAGGTAGTTGTTTATTTTTGCTATGTTGTAAATGTTGGAGTTTATTGTTTCAGGGTTTTTTATGTTTGTAATGGGTGAGAGTTCTCCTGGAAACCTTCATCACATTGAATCCTGTTCATCAAGCCCTTGGAGTCTTCGGGAGCCAACCCACTTGCAAGGAAGAATTGGACTTGGCGGTATCAGTAGACTGTAAATATAAGGACTTGAAAATGCAACCTGAACAGGACCTTGAAGTGTGATGTTAAATGTTGATGTTTGATGTTATGTGTTAAAAAAGTAAACCATTTTGTTTTTAAATTTTGTTGTTGCAAACTCATTCCAAGTTCTGCCCCACAGAACCCACAGATAGAGGCTTCAAGTGCACATGGAGGATTGTTACTTTCCTCCCCCCATTTTGAAGATCTACCATGTCTAATTAACAAGTCAATCAACTGAATTATTCCTTCATGAAGATACATAGTAGCAAAGAAGATATTTCAGACTGAACAATATCCACGCCATACAAAGAACATATGAAATCAATCATGGGTCATCCTAAATGTTGAAACTACCACAATATAGAGAGCTGATACTTGCCTGTAATTCTGACTTAGGTAGATTTATTGAAAAGGAAAACTAAAGGCTTCCTAGGAGAAGGTGGGGCTTTATAAAACATCACATACAACACCTTCTTTCCTTCCTTTCCCCCTATTCTTAGACTGAGGTCTTGAACAATAAAACCATAAAGCTTAAATAAGACCCACAAGTAAAAACACCTCCCTTCAATTCTTCTTTGCAGCCTCCAAAATATGGACAACAAATGAATTATGATGGTCAGACACTTCTAAGAGGAACTGAACCTTTTGCTCTAAAGTTGGTTGAGGGAGCATGGGCCATTTATTAAAACATGATACAATCCATTTTGGCCTCAGTTGGGACACACAAGGAAATTGTAAAAGGATATCTATCAAGAAGTCTGCTGACTGAAGGGGGAAGGGACATAGCCTGGCTGAAAAAAGGATCTTTAGCAGATGACCCAGCAAAACTATTGAAAAACAACAATTAACAGCACAATCCAGAGCTGAGGTGGATGGGGATGGCGCCAGCAGAGGAGAACACCACTCTGCTCACCTCACAGGGCTTTCTCATAGCGTGGGAAGGCTGAAAAAGGGAAGGCTGAAAAATCCTCCCCATTCCCCCACATGGGTGAATAGAGATATGCCATGAAAACTGTGATGTATCTCCACCAGCAGCTCCACCCGCATATGAGGGCTGAGGGGGATCTGGAAGCTAACCCTGCCCCCAGAATGCTCCCAGAACACCAGCGTAGTTGGGGATAGTATGCAAGCACTGATGCTAGGCCAGGTGGACATAATTGTCTTGAAAGAAATATATATATATATTTCTGTGATTAAGATGAGTGTACTGCCATGAATGTTATTTTTGCTTCAAACAATACTGGTGTTGGCAAATGATGTTCCATTTAAACAATTATAGTTGGAAAAAATAGAACTTTGTTTTTATATATGATATCAGCAGCAATAATATTACATGTACTTTTAAAATAAGCTAAAAAAGAATGTCTCATTTTCTTAATTGCACTTGCTCACAATGTCTAATCTTGAGTTCCTATGTGCATGCATATGTAGGTTGGTAGAAAATATGCAAAAATTTGGGAGCTCTGTCCCCATTTCATTTGGTATTTAAAAGCAAAGGGAGAAAAATATGCTCTGACACTTTCTGATCTACTTCAACAGTTTTGGAACATCTCATCAGTCTGTTTTAGCCATTAATATTTTCTTCCATAGCAATGTAACATTTGCAAATATTTTTGAAAAACTGAAACTGCAGAGAAGATTTCTGAAGGCAATGGCTAGCAAAGGGAATATGGTTTTCACAAATGTATCAATCATGCCTTGCTTTGCACTGAAGAATTTATCAAAATTACGCAGTGTTACAAGTAAACATGAAATCAGTAGAGACAGTCATAATGTAAAACCATATAAATGTACAATTCTTTTGTTCACCCTCATTTAGCAGTGGCACAAAGGATATTTCACATAATCTGAAGCTATAAATTAACACTCTCTGAAGACACAAGTCGAAGTATTCAAGAGAATTTAAATGTGTAACAGGTCACAAGGGCAGATATCCCACAATGGAGAAATATTCATGAATATAACTTTAATATTAGAGCTCTAAAGAAATGAAAATGTGCCTGCTTCTTTCAAATTACTTGGGGAGTTGTGCCTTTCTCCTCTCTGCGTCACTGTAGTTTCTGGCAATGAGCATATGTCTATTCTGTCCATCCAATTCAATGCCATGTTAAATTTATGACAGGATAGATTTTCAGTCCACACGCTCTCTTTTGATAAAGTACTCTGTGTGTGCCTGTGAGTGTGTGATGCTTACACAAATATACCCTTTGCCTTCCACTTGTTTGCACATGTTGTGCCTGATCCCAGCCATTATTTGTCTTCTGCAGTTGTACATGAGTCATTTATTTTATTTGTAAAGGCTTCTTCAGTGCATGATTGTAGCTTCCATGATGATGTCCCATTCTCCTTAATCACAGTGTCCTGAAGCCAATCAAATCTGATTATGTGCCAGTGTCACTCCGGGGATTCATGTTTAGCACTAAATCCTTCCATGAATTTTAGTCTGTGTATACATACACTCAACAGAAAGTTTTGCTTGAGTGATGAACAGAGGTGTATCTACAGAAAATGGCACATAGGGCAAAAACCGAAATTGCACCCCTGTCCAAATATCTAACACCCATCTTTTAGATAACTTTACCATAATATCAGCTCAAAAATACAAGTTAAGCTTATTAATCTCTTAATTAACAAATTATGGCACTACATGAAAGTGGCAGCCAGGGATGTCTGCTGCAGCTGGACCAGCTAAAAGTCTTGAAGATTGGTGTATCTCTGGGGTGGTGAAAGCTTTGATGAGTCAGATGTTCTGCTCTGAATGTATCCCCTTAGCTGGCCACATGCCCAGAATGCTCCAGATTGGAGGAGGGTGTCATCACTACATTTTTGTTGTTGTCTCTAATGAAGACTTTGCATTCAGATGGCACAGGGCTTGCTTAGCATTCATGCTCTTAAAGGTAGATTGTATTGTGAATTGCTCACCCCCTTTGGATTTGCCTGATGGATAGTACCCAGAAATGGGCCACTAGTGCTTCCCCTTTAGCCCAAGCTGTATGGGTTCAGCCCGTGGTGGAATTCAGACTATTCGTATCACTTCGATAGAACCAGTAGCTAATTTTTTGTCTAGTTCATAGAACTGATTGTAATCCCACCACTGAGTCCTTTCAGAACTGGTTGTTAAATTATTTGAATCCTACCAGTGGTTTCAGCCCAGTAGCCATTGTGTTTACTCAGAGCAAGTCTCCTCACATGCATTCTATTAGAGCTGCTGCAAAAAAGGGAGAAAATGGTTGTCCTGCGCCCGGGGGACCCCATTGGGACCCCTGTTGCCAACCCACCTTCCCCTGCCTGGATGCTGGAACTTCCGGCCTCACTCCCGTTCTCCGGGGAGTGGAATAAGTGGGACAGCCGCTTTAGCCACAGCTTGCGTCGGCTGCCCACAGCTGACCCAGGGTTCGCAAGAAGCTAGGGAGGGAGAGTAGGGTAGCCCCCCTGCCAGCCTTTGGACTGCTGGCTTCTCCTTCCCTCTCAGTGCCTGCCCCCTCTGACTGACCACCACCTCTCCTCCTCTCCAAGACCTTCCTCCCTATTGTCCTCTCCTCTCCTTCCCTTGGACTTTCCCACCGTCGTCCTCCTTGTCCCTTTATGTCTTTCTCTTCTCCCTCCCACACACGTGCACACTCCCTCCTTCCCTCCTTCTCGTTTTTCCTCTCCCCCTTCTTCCTGTGGTTCCTCCCTTTTATCCTCTCTGCAGCAAACCCCCAGGTTGAAAGCCCCCGCACTCAGCCCAACAGGGCTCAGCTGGCCCCGCTCGTCCGGCCTGGCCTCTCCGGCGCACCGCTCCCCACCGCCGAGGCCCCCACCTGTCTCGTCAGCTGGCAAGAGAGCAGGGAGTCGCTCTGCTCCTTCGTCGCCACGGCGACAGGCCCCGGAGTGCTCCCGTCCCTCGCCAGCGCAGCAATGAGACTCCCCTCCCGTCATGACACCCCATGTTGCAGGGGATGCACCTGCGGGCTGCAGGCGGGGTGCAAGTCTGGGGAGGGGGTGGGGGCTACCCCTGCTCCCGGACAATGATCTACAGTACTTTCCTTCAACAGCCAATGTGTGTCAGGCACACTGTTATCCCAGTATTTCCACATTTGGATATGGAAAATAAAACACACCCAAGACAGAATCACCCAGCATTCTTTCAAACACCCCTTCCTGGAGATACTGTAGCCAGAGTCTCTGGCATCATAAAGGCTTTCCCCACTAAAAAATGTCTTTGCCCTCTTGAAAAAAATAAAGGCTCCTCATTTTCTGTTTGTATCATGGTGTACTCCAGTTCTTCTATCTTAAATTAATTTTCTTGGAAGAAAATAATTCTTTGCAAAATGATCCTCAGTTCTCTGGACTCAGGAAGAGCATTAGATAACTCACCCTCCACTGCCAAGATTCTGTATCTTTCACTGTTATGTGGAATTAAGTGTTTATAATTCACACCTTACCTAGTTTTGTTGATGGATGTTTTAAATACTATAATGTAGTAAAAAAGGGGGGGGCTCTGATGAGGTGGCATAGAAATATTCTGAATAAGTAAATAATAGTGAAAAACATCAAAGTAAATAATTTCCTGGAGGCAGATACCCTCTCCTCCATTCAGCATTTCCTCGAAATGATCTGCCTTCATAATTTTTGGTTGGGACCAGAAAAACCAAGACAACTTTGATATGCATTTGTCCCCCGCACTTCCCCCTTGGAATGTTTTTGGGACCCAAGCTGCAGGCTTCCTCCTGCCCTTACATGAATGGCCACGGGATAAGAGGCCTTAACAAAGGTGAAGTGAGCCAACCTCTTGGGTTCTTAAAACAGAGGCCCCTTCCGCACACGCAAAATAATGCATTTTCAAACCACTTTCACAACTGTTTGCAAGTGGATTTTGCTATTCCGCACAGCTTCAAAGAGCACGGAAAGCAGTTTGCAAGTGCATTATTCTGCATGTGCGGAATGAGCCAGAGAGTGGTATTAAAACTGTGCTCTGCTTGCAAAAAACCCCATTTCTTTTCCTTAGGTACAGCAAAGCTTGCACAAGCACCATGGGGACAAGCAATGCTGAAAGCCACACCCCAAAGATAGAATGCTCTTTGTAAGATGAGAAACCCTAAACCTACCTACCTCCAGGTTTTTTCATGACAAAAACATGACATCTTTACCTCTGTTCACTTTCTTGGGGGGAGTGTATGTGGGGCAGTGCTGGTGGAAGCTTAGAAGACTTAGGCCGTTTCCGCACGGGCAAAATATGACGTCGTCGCAACGGAAAAAAAGAAGGCGAGGCGTTAAAGCGGCTCGCACGCCGCTTAGTCGCGAGTCGCCGCCGCAAAACGCCTAAACCGGGCGCTAAGACGGGTGGTATTCAGAAAACGCTTTAAAACCACTCTTTTTTTTTTCCCCATGTGACGCGAGATCGGGACGCCGCGACTTTCGCGCGTAACAGCCGCCACGGAGCTGTCCTGCCAAAATGGCGTCCGGGCCTGCATGCGGCTTCGCATGAAGTTTCGCCCAGGCGCAAATATCGCGAGACGCCAGCTTCGCAGCGCCTTCCACGCGCGTAACCGGCCACATTTCTGCGGGGCTGCGGACGCCCGCAGCTCCGCCTGTCTGTGTGAACGCTTTTTTTGGGATGCGTCGCAATTTGCAACGTCATCGCGTCGCTGCTTTTGGCCGTGCGGAAACGGCCTTAGAAACTTTGGAGCTTGTGAGGCTAGACAGAACCAAATGAAACTACTCAAGGGAAATTTCTGTGCAAACAAAAAGCCCTACCACATATATGCACACACACCCTCACTCCACCACATTAAATTTCCTGTCCCTGACTTCTCTCTTTTACCTATTTAGTTTGGCACCTTCTGGTCACAGAAGCTGAAGAAGGGACAAATCTCTTTCATACCTACTCATGACAAAACAGTCTGAAGTAATTCTTTAACATGGCCATACAACCCGAAAAAGCCACAGCACCCTACATTCTTAAATAGTTTATAAATGTATTTGAAATGTCAACTGATTGTATATGACTTTCTATAATATTGTATTGTGTTTTTTAGAAAGGAATTTTCCAAAAGAACCATAGTGGAAAGATAATCTACTTCTGAGGAAGTTCAATCAAAATATGTTTTACTGGCGGCTTGAGGAAACTATAACAACAAATAAAAGGAATATATAACAATGTATAAGATAAGAATTCAAATTATAAATGAATTTTGAAACAAGATCATTAGAATAGCTTAACTTAGGCTTGATATATTTTTGGATGTTGAAAACATTCTACAATTGGATAAATCTTGTGTGCTTGTGTTGAAATTAAGATAGTTTTGTAACAAATGTATTTTTCTTTTAATTTCCATTCATACAATTTCCATTAATACAATGAATATAACTTTGTAAATAGTGAATTATTGTTGGAGGTAAGTAATTTTTCTTGATATTAATAGTACACTGTATCACCCCCCTCCTTTAGTTATGGATATGGTATCTAGCAGTCATTGCTCCTAGAACTTAGAAGAAAGATCCTTGTTTAGGCTTATTAATTATTACATACCTGAAACATTAATTCTTACTCATCTTTAGTGTTGATTTTTTTAAGAAACAACAACATTGAAGTAGTAGGGTAACCACTCCTTCTTTCCTGCATGCCAAACACTCCTGAAAGACAATAGATACCAACACCCCTTTCTTATGTTGGTCAGTCTGTGAGTTCAGGAGATGATGCCCAGCACTGAGTTTCCCTTCCATGCAAGTTAGCTGTTTGGGTTGGTTACCTGAGAAGAATTTGGTTACTCATCCAAAATGAAAGAGAGCACTAAACTCACACTAATCCTGTCCGACCTTATTTAGGACCCATCCATTCTAGCTATTGAACAAACCAACCAATATGTACAGTATAAAGCAAATAGAAAAGGAACTTACCATGGTAAGCTCAAAAATCCTGTTTGGATACAACCAGTGACTTGCTATTCCCACATTGTTTTATGATAGCAGGGATGGATGGCAAAGGTTTTCTGATGACAAACAACATGCAAGCCTTAAATATCCTGCCTACTTTGTACCCTAATTGTCTAATCTACATAAGGCAGGCTCTTTATCCCAATCATTCATTGTGTTTACATTTACATTTGTCTTTGGAGAAAGAATGATTCCTGTTTAAAAAGACAGGAACCATAATTCTTAGGATTATTATTAGGGTTGCCAGACTAGCAACCAGCAGAAGAGAAGGCAGAGGTATGAGGGGCAGCTGTTGGTGACAGAGTGATATTATGTCTTAGAAAACCAGGAAGTGATATTGCATCTTTGTAGGAATCATGAGATAATCTATGGTAAAACTCTATTGTAAAACCATAGAATTTCTAGTGAGCAGTGATATCATGCTGATGCTGAGGAGTTTTAATTTTTTTATATCTAGAGTGCTGGTGGGAAACATCTGTTGTAATTGGGAGATCTCCTTCCCCTATCAGGCACACAACATCCCTATTTAATATTGAATGTGTTCATTCCAATCAGGAAAGTCGGGATATAATGATGACTCATTGGTCATTGTTAAGCAACTTTGGCAGAATTATCACTTTTTCTTCCCTATATTATCTGGATATTTTATTTTACATTAATGCTCATATTATTTTTCATATTACATTTTTCCTAGGTCTGTCACACAAATATACACAAAAATACATACAAAAATACACAAATGTACACAAATATCTGTGTAACAGTGTGTAACAGACTTCCCTCTGTGATACACCTCTGAAGATGCCAGCCACAGATGCAGGTGAAATTTTAGGAACGAGATACACCAGACCACAGCCACACAGCCTGGAAAACCCACCACAACCAGTTGAATCCGGCCGTGAAAGCCTTCGACAAAATATACACATGTCTAAAATGCATACAGTGCCATGCACATCAATTGCACAAGACAAACTAGCACCTGTAAAATATATGTGCAGAATACTGAGACTTGCAGCTGAAAGTACGCACATTTTGTATATATTGTTGTCAGACTGACCTATGGTGGATCAAGGGCCATTGTTTTAAGACAGACAGTGGCACCTCTACCACCTCAGCCAACCTTGGGATGCACAGCAGCAGTTCCAAAATAGAGAAACTTGTTCTGGATAGCCTACAAGGAAAAATAACTTGGTCTGGACTTGTCACCCTCCAAAGCAACTTGCATAATGTCCTCTCTCACCCTTCCTGTCAGGATTAAGTCTACACAAAAGATCTTGGGTGGAGAGAGTTCCCATCTCCAGCCTTGGAACATATGCACCGGATAACACAAAGGATGTTTTAATGTTCTTCCCTGCCATGTAATGTTCTATCAGATGTTTCTTCCTCTGAGTAACACTTTTAACAACCACCTTACATTATAATTGTTTCACAGCTGTAACCCTAACGTCCCGGGACACATTCAGGGTGATGTCGAAACATATTATACTGATAACCCACCATTAAAGTTGATGTCTGTCTCTTGTCTTTCCCAGGAAGGGCAGGAAATCCTTTTTGTCTAGGGAGATTTAGGATCACTCAGCGTAACTCTGAGGGTCATTTTTTCCCCACAAGAAGCCTACTTTCCCAATAAATAGTGTTCAGTATTTTCTGTTTGGTATACTGTTCCACAGAGCTAAGCATGGGTTGTTCAGTTCTGTTCATCGGACCATTCCACTCCAAGATTAGGTGACTATAACTTCTATTGCTCCTCCCTATATTCCTTATCTATTCTAGATCTATATCCGTGGTGGCGAACCTTTGGCACTCCAGATGTTATGGACTACAATTCCCATCAGCCCCTGCCAGCATGGCAGCAGCTGATTGGAATTGTAGTCCATAACATCTGGAGTGCCAAAGGTTTGCCACCACTGATCTATATCCTAGGATTGTGTGTGTTCTGCTGTTTTATTGTGTTCTTGGATACCCCCATTTTATCCCTTATCCCAATATATTTACTATATATGTCCACATCAGAAAAAAACCACTATGTATTAAATAGCCTTTTAACTGTGGTAATGTGGTTAAAACACTAATCTGATATTTCTCTAATGAATATTCATCACATTCAGTATTAGATCAGGAGAACAGAAACAAATTTGGTGTGAATGCAGCATCAGTTAATAGTTCCTGGAACTATTAAGTTCTCTGAACATTGATTAGAGAGAATCACCAGATGTGCACCTAACCTAGCAATGGAACATGATCACCCTTCTTCGTAATGTATTACTTCTTTTGGAAAAGAGAATATTTAGGTTTTATGGAGCAAAAAGTACAAACAATTTGGAAAGAGTTGGTTAATTAGCTCCAAATAGAAGAACAAATCCAACCCATTAATTGTAAGAGCTATTCAAAAGACAGATGGATGAACTGTTCTTTCCCTTTGGCTTAATGTGAAATATTTGAGAAAAATATGTGTCTATTTCCAAAGTCCCATATTTTAAGCCCCATATGTGTCTATTTCCAAAGCCCCTGGTTCACAGCACTAACTAAAAGCTGCATGAAACAAAAAAAAATTAAAACTGGTTAACTCCCCACTCCATGGCAATATTCAATGTCTACAAACTGCCAACCACATGTTTGGTGGCCTGCAGAACATAATTTTCTTCCATTGTAAGTCATGGTGCTCCTTCATTTTTGAACACATACATTTCTAAAATGATTACTGTTTTTAGTGACATAAATGTTTTAAAACATTATTTGTACTGTACCATTCTGAGGCTGCTGGTTCTTATTGGCAAAAGCTTTCCATGACATTAGTGAGATAAGACTGTGTTGCTGAAGGACCATCTTATACATTATAATTTTAAGAATAATTGAAACAATACAATATATGCATGTTACCAAGATATGCATTATTTAGTATGCATGTATGGCTGCCAATAATAATAAGAAACCCTTTAATAGGAGCTTAAGGGGATGTTATTTACCAGATGATATTGAAGATATTACTTCTGTGCCATGAAAAACTGCCCATTTCCACTCTACGTAACTTTGAGGGTCCATTTTTCTCTGTAAGAAGCCCACTCTCCCAATAAACAGTGTTCACTATCTCTGGTGAACTCTCTGTCTATGATACTGTTCCACAGAATTAAGCACGGGTCATTCAGTTCTGTTCATCAGTCCATTCTGCTCCAAGATCAGATGAGTGTATAACTTTTATTACCTCTCCCCATTTATTCCTTATCTATTCCAAATCTACCCTCTCACCACTGTCTATATCCTAGAACTGTGTGTGTGTTCTGCTGTTTTTATTGTGTGCTTGTGTAGCCCCATTTTATCCCTTAATAAAAATTGTTAAACTTTATTAACTCTCCTGCGGCTTTCTTTGAAAAAGCATACTCTTGTATAAAGTTCCCATGCTTCCTGGACATTTGCAATGCCGAGAGTCTGCTCCAGCTAATTTCCCCACACTAAAAGGGAGAGACTTCCCACCACTTTGGGTAACACTACAATTGGCACAGAATACTGTGACAAGAATGTTGACTGGAGTGGGTCTTAGTAACCATATTACTCCTGTCTTGTTCCATCTACACTTGCTCCCAATTTGCTTCTGACTCCCATTCAGAGTGTTGGTATTGACCTTCAAAGGTCTATATGGTTTGAAACTATCATAGTTTAAGGAATACCTTCTTCCATATGAACCTCCATTCATTTTGAGAAGTTGGGTGTCAAGATTCTTCTCAGTTGTGGTGCTGGAGTTTTGGAACCGTCTCCTCAGGAAGATTCATCTGTTTCCTTCTATCATTGTCTGCCAGCAAGTGAAGACTTCTGTTTCATTTGATGTTTCCACACTAGTTATCACTGAGTCTTCTGCTTGGTTGTGATGTTTTGTGTGTATGTATGTTTTATATACTTTAATATTTATATACATTTATATTTTAAATGTTTTTTAGATTTCTTGATGATTTAACATTGAAATATTTTGATGTTCACTATCTTGGGGACCCTATTTAGGTGAAATATAGTGTAGACATGTTTTAACTAAATAAATACATAAATAAAATTTAAAAATTACAAGAAACATAAGTCTGAAAGATAACACATTAATCAAGAAAACATAAAATGTTACTAAAAGGTTGAAAATGTATTGAAATTAAAATAAAATATCTTTGGAATATTCAATGGGGAACTAAAACATGCTAAAAATCAGAAACAAAAGAAACAAAGCAGAACCACCTAATGTCCAATTTTAATTTGAAAGTAAAAAAAAAAGCAGTTTAGAATCATAGGCACATGTCACACATATTTGGAAGTCAGGTATAGAATTTCTTTGCTTACACATAGTCTGTCTGCGGAAAGGAAGAGAGTAAGATTCTATTAGTGGATTACTGTAATCTCCCTTAAAATGAGAGCATTGCTTATGTAGGGAGGCTGCCTCCCATAGAGAGAATCCAATATGAACCCTTGAAGGCTTGAGGAAATTGGTTTCCTTGGTTGTTTGCACAGTGCTGTAGAAAAGGCTTTATAAAGTTGAAGTTAAATTAAACTGAAACAGCAAACAAGCATTTTACATGTTTAAAATGACAAAATGTGTCAAGTGCATAATGCATGCACATACTATTTGATTTATGTATAAACGAAATGATCAGCTTTGATATAACTGGAGTGCTGCATAGTTTCATGTATTGTGCCATTCATACTCTAATTCTGATTAAAATGGCATTTAATATTAATGTATGGATAGGATTAGATTAGTTCATTAACTATAAATTAAAAGTTGGAATCTATTATTTAGTGTGGCAGTTCAGGCTACCAACTGATAGAGTTTATGTTACTTTAATTATTACTCTGCATTGCTAATTCAATGACACAGATCAGTGCAGGAGACATGCAATGAGAAGGAAGCTTTAATACCTTACTATAGATGCTAAGGTCAACCCAACTATACAACAGCCATTCAAAATCTATGAAAACAAATGTAAAATAGCCCAACCCACAGCCCCAGGTGGTTTGGGACAGCACTGCTACCACACTGCCCTGCCACTTCCAGAGGCCTTCTGAAATCCTGGGGAGGCAGAAAAACCAAAACCTTCACCCGCCCCCAGAAAGCCCTCTATAATAATTAATGGACTTATGCCATCCAGAAGAGTGGCATAAGCCCAAGCCCCCAGGTTGTGGCATAACTGGCACAAAGATAAGGTAGAAGCTGATTAACATTTGCTTCATCCCTGGGAATACCTTTGGTATGACCATGCAGTGATGACAAGGTCAGCAGTGGCATAGAAGCACTGATGAGGTGTCCAGTGCTGCATCCAGGTATCTCAGAGGGCCACGGTGTCCACTCACCAGAAGTACCTCTCCACCAGGGTAAGTGCCCCAGGGAGGGCAAATCCACCAGCACAGTCCCATGCCACTTCCACAATTTGCCCCACCCCTCCAGATTGGGTTGTAAAGCTAACTTTAAGGAACCTCAAAGGACTCGAAACAAAGTAACCGAGTTCAGTTCGTTTATTTCATAAACTTCAACCATCGCAATACACGGAATGCGGATTCTGACTTTCCTGGGCTTAAGGTGTCGCTTTTACGGACAATCCGGGCCCCTCCCCAAACTCCCAAGCAGAATTCCCACGACAGGGTGAAAACAAGCTTCAAACACACAAGATAAACGTAGCAAGGTTAAGGCAGAAACCATTCCGGGCACGAAGCCCAGACTGTGGAATGCGCCAAGGACAAGACGAAGGAGCCGAAACTAACCCCCAACCTTACACTAACGCATCCAAGACATCAGCCTATAGAGCAATCTTGAGGACTGCTTGTGCTGCTATGGCTGGCCAAGGCATAACTTGGGCAGTACTAATCTCTTTTCTGTAGGATTTAGTTACATGGTGAACAGCCGGAAAACAATGGGTTTCCAAAGTTTTTCGTGGGTACAACAACATTAGCATCTCCATTGACTATGCTGTGACATTCCATAGTGGTGTTTTTGGAAGGCAGTGGGCAAAGGATTCCTTACACTTATTAAATGCAATCTATGGATCAGCTGACACAGCTCTTCACTCTCATTTCCTTAACTTATTGAATGAATCGTATTTCCCATATTTTCAGTACAGTTTAAACATCTAATTGCCAGGTCATTATAAGTTAATGAACAATGAAGCATATTAGATAGCATGTATTTGAGCCAAATGTGCACTCTTATTTTAGCCTTAATTTAAATATAAATTCCCATAGTACATGATGGAGTACTATGATGGCTTTAAATATTCCATTTAATTAGCTGCTGTGGGTTTCCCAGGCTATGTGGCTGTGGTCTTAGCTCCAAACATTTCATCCACATTTATAGCTAGCATCTTCAGAGGCATGTTCTGGTAGGAGGTGTTTCTCCTCACAAGGCATTGTGGAGCACTTGTGCATTTATATTGTCCACCTCTGAAGTGTGAAGGGGATGAGGTGCATTTGCATGTGTTCAGGTGGAGTTCATTTGCAGTTGTATTTGTACATATATGTGCTGGTGGTTTGAATATCTGTGACTTACCTCAGAAAATGGAATGAGGTGAGGGGGAGGGAAGCAGTTTGTATTGTTGAATAGTGTTTGAAAAGTTCCATAGTTTTTGGTTTTGGTTTTGCAGAGCTTAGTCTAGGTGATTCAGTTTATCAGTGAGAAGATCCATTTTGCAGATCCAATTTGCCCAGCCTACCAGTTTTGATTATGCCCCTTTTTCATGGGTGGTGACTGGTGTAGATATCAGTTTGGGTGAGTCAGTTTTCTATATAGTCTGTGAGCCCAATGGTTGGTTTGTTTTGTGGATGACTATGACATCCAGAAATGGCAGCTTTTCAGGGTTTTTTTCTTTTTTCATGGTGAATTGAATGTTAGGCTAGATGCCATTAAGGTGGCCCAGAAATTTCATCAATTCCTCCTAACTAGGGCCGTTTCTGCACGGTTGAGTATGCTGCCGCAGGAGTTCTGCCGGTGTGGAGTGAGCTCGCACGCAAAGCCGCGCGAAGTAGCGAGCAGGCCGGCAGACGGTAGATGGCAGGCGGCTCCGCACGGACGCTTTGCGCTCTTCACGGGTGTCCTCCTCACGCCTGCGGGCGTGCCAGCCCGCCCACACCGCCCTCCCATCCTGGAGGTCGGAGGACAGTGTGGGCGGGCTGCGACGCCCGCAGGCTACCAGGCGGACACCGCGATGGAGGCGGAGACAGCGTCTTCCGGCGGCCGGTTTGCAACCGCTGCAGTGGAAGACGCCTCCAACAACAACCCTTTAAAGGGTTGTTGTTTAGGGCGGCTTGACGCCGCCCTGGGGGGGGGGAAGAAGGGTCAGGGCGCCGCTGCTGCGCTGCGTTGCAGCGGCGCCTGATAACGGGCGGCCTGGGGGCACCTTTTTTGGCGCCCCCAGGCCGTCATAAATGGACCGTGCGGAAGCGGCCTATGATTACATATGGTAAAAGTATCATCCACAAATTGGATCCATACCATTGTTTTTTGGCATATGGATTTCATAACATATTTTTTAAATGTGTTCTATGTTAAAATTAGCTATATCAGGGTTGAGGAAGCTTCTCATGGCTACTCCATCCATCTGTTCATAAATGTTGTTGTCCCATAGGAAGAAACTGCTTGTTAGGCAATGTTGAAATAGGGCTGTGATATCATTTGGGAAATCTGGTTGATGACTGTGTGGTTATTCTTTACTGGGATCTTGGAGTTCCCCATTTTGTTTTGGTGCAGTGCACATATTTCTCTGCATCAGTATATTTGTTCATTAGTGTGCCCTTTTTAAATTCTGGCTTTCAAGTAGGTTAATTGCATAATATTTTCCATGACCTAATCTCATGTGTCACAATCTGGAACAGCTACAGTCATTCATGGGTCAGATCTTGGCATAGTGGTTAAAAGCAGCAGACTAATCTGGTGAGCTGGGTTTGATTCCCCACACCTCCTCCTGCAGCCTGCTGGGTGACCTTGGACTAGTCACAGTTCTCTCTCTCTCAGACCCATCTACCTCACAAGGTGTCTGGTGTGGGGAGAAAAAGAGAAAAACCACTGTAAGTCACTTTGAGATTCCTTTAAAAAGGTAGGGAAAGTGGGTATAAAAGCCATCTCTTCTTCCTCTTCTTCCTTGATTCACCACTATCTGACTCAGGTAGATGTTAGATAGTTTTGTGGCTGCACAGTATCTGTTCTGGTGGAAATTTATTTTCTTCTGCTTTGTGCCTATTTTTAAATCTGCTCAGTAGGTCAAATTGATTCTTTTCACGTAGTCATGGAAATTTAGGTCAGGTAATTAAATGACACAGTAAGGGGAAGAACTGTAATTCCTTATGTCTATGTAAAAATGTGCATGATGGAAATAACAATCATAACACAGATTAAGTACCAAGTGATACAACTTAGAAAAATGTTTATAAATACCTTCATACTTGCTAAGTGATTTGCTCACCCTTTATTTAAACAATGTATTGTGTAGGAGTGGAAAACAATGCTGTATCGGAATGTGTGTTGGGAGATTGAAACTAGGATTCCCATTAAACTGGTGGGAATGCAAGTACATACAGTGCTTGCAATTGTACTAATGAATATTTGGACTCAAGCCACTCACTAACAGTCAAACTGCTCAATGAAAAATTGACTCTATGCTCACAACTGCCAAGCAGAATGTGAGTGGGTGTTTGAGTATCCCATGAGCCAGATTTTCATTTTCTATTGAAACCAATATGACAAAAAATAAACATATTAGCTAATTAATATATAATTTTATATATGACAATGATGCAAACATATACATTTACATATAAAAATGGAAGAGGCTATAACTCAGAGGTAAAACATCTATATATTGTTGGCTGCTAGATTAAATGATATACCACCTACTAAACTTAAAGGCAACTTTGCTGGAATCTTCTTTTCCAAAATGTTGATGCCTATGGCATATGGGGAAGATAACTACCTTGACTCTATGGCCGTTTCTGCACAGCGACAATGGGGGTTGGGTCAGAGTATTCCACACCGACCCAACCCCCCTGGGACCATTCGCACGAACGGTCCCAAAAACAGCCGGGAAGAAGGCGCCGCGGAGTGCCGTCGCCCGGCCGACCTACCGTGTCCATGGCCTTCCGGCGCGTCGCCGAGGCCTGGGGACACGCCCCCTTGCCCTGCACGAGTGCTCCGGTGTCCAGGGCAGGGGGGCGTGTCCCCAGGCCTCAGCGACACACCGGACGGCCAAGGACACGGTAGGTAGAGGGGCGGAAGGGGGGGAGGGCGCCTTGGAGCCACTGCCGTTCATGGTTTAAGGCCAATGGCATGCTTAATTAGAGCTGAAGGTTAGTCAATGTGAAACAGAAAATTAACAGAACTGTTAATATGAGTAAGAAGAAACTTGTGGTGGACTACTAGCCTGAGCAGTCCAGATTAGCCATTGCTTGGGTTCTAAGCAAAGTTGGTCATGGTTAGTACATAGATGGGAGGCTAGCAAGAAAGCATGGTTGTTATGCACAGGCTATAGCTCACCTATTGCTTTGAAAACTGCTGAGGGGCTGTCTGTTGCTATTTATTTATTTTTGTTTGTTTGTCTTTTAGGCTGCCCCTCCCTAAATGGGCTCAGGGTGACTTACAGTGAAAAATTTATGACATAACAGTATTATGAAAAACATAAAATTACCATAAAATTTCAATAATGCCTTGGCACTGTTAAATTAAGGTTAAATTAGCCCCAGCCAATGTTTCCCAGTTACTATGTTTGTCACGTGGCAGGGGGAGGAAAAAATAAAGGGAAAGGGAAAAAGGTGTGTGAAGGCTCTGTTGCTGCCATCAGACTTCCATCTGGTGACTTTGTTTTGCAAATGAGCTATTAAGAATTCATATGCTCTCAGGTGTTGTTATAAAACCATAATTTTTGCTGCCGTTTGCAATTACAGTGAAATTCAACAGAATTTAAGCCCTTAATATCCTTAATGCTATTTGAAAACTAATGCACAGGGTTCTTTCTCATAGTTGGATCTTCCTTTTGGCCATTTTGAAATATTCTGTCCATTCCATGCTCCAGTTTCATTACACAGAAGTGGTCACTGACTTGGACTGTCCCAATTACAAACTAACCTAAACTGGTTTGATTTTCAAATTTCACAGAAGAATTCTGAAAGAATTAGAATGGAGGGAAATGAACACTGAATGTAAGCTCATTGGTACAACGTAGACTATTCAACATAGCAGATCCTTAGTGTGTTTCTGGATTGACTGAATTGTGACAGCCCTGTTTCAGAGTTTGATTAAAGTTTACAGCATCATATTACTTGGCTTTGGCCAAGGAAGCATTTCTTTAATTGCTTCCTTAATGCATCCTGCTTGTCTCATTGCACAATAAATGGATGAGATTGTCAGGTTTCACTCCATCCAGGTTTTAAAGAAATTTATATAATAGTCAATTTTGTATTAAAAGTGATTAGATCACAGGAAATAGCAGTCCATGGATGTTTTATCAGCAGAATTTCAACACTCATGTTTCAGTTGGATAACAGAATAAGTTACAATTTCAGATAAAATAAAAAGGGTGCCAAATGATGATGGCATCATATGAGACACAGTCTATCTATATAAGTGAAAAATCTAAATTCAATAATGCAACTGTACCAAACAGCAATTTATTAAATTTAATCATGTACAATTATTCTGAAAAGATTTTGTCTTTGAAAGCTTCTGAGTGGCTTCCAAATGCTTTCTAAGTTGCTCTCTCCCTCTCTTATCTCTGTGTGTATGCATTCATCTAATTATTTTCTAACCTAATTATCTAATTATCATCTAATTATTTGACCTGTTATTTCCACTGTGCCTAGTACAAACATTGGTTCACCTTGGAAGCTGAGTGTGAAGTTTGTTTAATTAAATCTGTGAACTCTGAGACAAAATTGTTTTATATATGAACACAAAAATATTGTTTTGATTTGAATTTGACTTGGTTTGTCCTTCAATATTTTTGTTTCGATTTGTACTTGTATGTCATTGTTACAAGACTTCTTCCATTTTAGTTTCACTCTCCCCTCTCCTTCGTCCCAGAAGCATTTTTCTTCTTTTCTGCCACAATAGGCCACCAAACAGTGTGAAGCATTCAGAATACTACCAAGCATCTTTCACCAACAACAGAACCTTGTCACAGTATTTCCATTACTGAAATAATGGAGTCATGCCTGTATATAGACAAATCCCCATTTTATTTCCTGCCTTGAACTACTTGTGGAGAGGTTTAAATTGTATAGTTTGAATTGCCTGCCAACATCCTACTTTGCTTAGTAGGAAGTTTATTTTCGTTCTTTCATTTTTGTTACTAATTCCAAAAGGGACTGTTCTGTTATTTGGTTGTTTTTCATATTTTTGTTTGCTTCTGTACTATTTTCACAATTTAGTTTTGTTATTATTTCCTATTGTTTTCAGGGGACTACATTCCTTTTTCTGTGACTTTTTAAGTTTTCCATCCAACTTGGACAAAGCTAAGATGTATTATAGTATTCCTATCTCCCAATTTCAAATAGAGGCAATGAATGGAAATAATAAACAACTGTTCAACATTAAAGTCTATGATAGAACTGGTAGCAACAACAGTAACATATAAAGGTAGCACCAGGGAAGTTGGCACTGCGGCCACTTAGCTTGATGAGCAATAGCTTGTGGAGCCCCCAGACTGACAAGGCAAGGGTACAAGGAGGTAGAAGGAATCTGGGCAGGCAGTTAGTAGGAAAAAATGTGAGTTATATTTGCTTGAATAAGATTGGGAAAATGGAACAAAGTCAGGAGAGCATGGACTTCAAGGGGGAATCCACAAAGAAACACAACAGCAGCACCAGGAGAAGGTTGGAGGGGAACACAGTTAAAAGTCAGAAAGGTCTGATCTAAATAAAGCAGGAGGACAAAGACAAAACACAATCACTAGTCTTACGACAAACTAAGAAAAACCACAATCACAATGCTTAATAAGCAAGACTAACCAATAAAGAAAATGAGGGTGCAGGAAAATAAATAAATAAATAAATAAATGGACTCCAAAAAACCCAGAAGTGGCTAGAGGAAGAAAAACAAAAGGAAAGCAAACTATTGAAAAATTAATGAGGAAAGGGTGAAGAGAGCCTTAAGTGAAAACAGTGAAGTGCTTCAAATAAATTCAGAAAACATAATACAATTATGTTCTAGAAGAATCTAAGCATTAAGATATAATGGACTTAATATATAACAGTCACTTCAATTGGCACAAGAATCTGAAAAAGTTATCTCTGTCATTCTCTGAGACCCCTAATAACAGGTATACTTCAATATGTGTCATCAGCTTCAATGATGTGATAACTCACACAAGTAAGTAATCCAAGTCACTATAGCTTGCATTTATCTCCCCTATCTCCAACTGGAACACTGCAGAGGTGGGATCCAACCAGTTCTCACCATTTCTCTAGAAGTGGTTACTAATTTTTTCTGAGTGCCGAGAAGGGGTTACTAAAGCAACCTCCCTCCCCAATAGGGACTGGAGGTGCGTGTGTGTGGTGGCACCACTGTTTGAATCCCACCACCATCAGAACCTGTTATTAAAATTTTTGGATTCCACCACTGGAACACTATATTCTATGTTGGCAGTCAGAGGCTCCAAGGGGGTGGGGGTGCACGATGCACAGGGTGCGAGCACCTGTGGGAGTGTGGCGAGGGCATTCTGGGGTGTGGTGTGGCGTGGCATGGTGTGGTGTTCTGGGGTAGGACCGGGCAGAGGACGCACCAGTGCACTGGGTGCTTTTCCCCCTTGCTACATCTCTGCTGGCAGTGGCTGCCCTGTAAACATGAAACAATGATCAGAGAAAGAGAGAGAATAATAAAAGAACAAAATGAAAAATGTATTGTTGAAGGCTTTCACAGCTGGAATCACTGGGGTGCTGTGTGGTTTCTGGGCTGTATGGCCATGTTCTAGCAGCATTCTCTCCTGGCGTTCCGCCTGCATCTGTGGCTGGCATCTTCAGAGGATCTTCAGGTGAAACGTCAGGAGAGAATGCTGCTAGAACATTATCATATTTATTACAATAATTAAACATCATCCTTTTTGTATAATTAATGCTATGAAAAGAAATATACCTGGATTGTGTAGATTTTAGACTCCTGACTTATGACTGGGGATTTTACAGAACTGGTAGGTATAGTCTTGTTTTCTGTTTTATCCCACCTCTGTAATGGAGTAAATTCAATAATGTTTGTGTATGTGGAATGACTTACTTTTTAGTGAGCTTCTTGTATTAAGTATCGGGAATGAGGGATGGAGGCTATATTCACTGCTTAAGATTTGTTGATTCACTCACCTAGATATTCGTATTATTTTTCATTATAAACTTTATTCCTACTTTTCACTTCACATGTATTTCAGTGTTCCTTCCAAGCTTATAGCACAGTCTTGCCACTTAGTCACAGATGCATCATTAATGTTATATAGACTGTGTTATGGGAGCTGTTTAGTAGAACCTAAGCCAGCAGCTTTTTAAACTAATTGAGAGGCATTGGACGGAAAGGGGGAACTGCTTTGGCCTGTAACTTGTCTTCCAACAAACTGGGAAAGAATTTCTGTGATCTATCTATCACCCAGGAAATATTCCCTTCCAGTTTCCCAGTTCTGTCTCATCTTTTTGTCAGAGCTTAAACGACAGGTGCATGTTAATAGAATCAATTAAGAAATCTTGTAGAGATACTTAATTAAATTGGGACCTGTCTGAGACAATAATTGTTTCTAGAACTTATGTCTGACTTTCCTCTTGCATGACAATATTACACAGTTTGTGTTTCCTTCATATTTGTTTCATGCATGAAAACAACACTGGTGATTTCTGAAGCACCATGAAGTTACAGCAATAGTAATTTTTTAAAAAATGAAATATTGTTGAAAACATTGAAGTTTACATTTGTGAAAACAAACATGTTCTTCAGAAGGGTGATAGATTGGTTTACTGGCTTAGGATTCCAAGATGATTTCATAAAGCAAAACAACTAGAGCATTCAGGCAGAGTTCCAGTTTCCCAATCTCCTTATGCAGTTTTCATTGGATAGAGTGTTTTTAACTTCCTCTGCCAAAATGATTATAGGATATTGTTGTGCATGGTTAAGTGCACTGTTGTATTCCAGTCCAAGGATGGCTGCCTTTCACTTGCAATTGAAGTTACTCCTCGGTATGTGCAATTAGCTAAAGTGCTTTTTGTTTTGTGGCTGTTATATATGGTAGTATATTTAGTTCAAAAGTGATTCAACAATATTGAAAGAAGGAATATTTTATTCTTTGATTTAATGCAAGCAGTGCATGGTTAATTTTATGTAAACTACTCCATCAATGATGTGCAAGTATTTGCCAGTGTAATTCATGGCTGTGCATTTTCAAACTCATAATTCCTGCAATGTTGGCACTGATAGACCCTGCTATGTAACCTGATCCTCAGGTATGCATATCATATTCCCTCTGAAGGCCAGTTTACTCAGTCATTTTTTTTGTTTCTTGAGGGACTCAGTTAAAAGCCCAGATTATATTTTGGCTTTGTTGACAATGTGACATTTATGTACAAGCTTAGATTTGACTAACCAATGATACGACTAGGTACTTGAATCCAGCAACATCCAAGCGGAAACTTAAATAGACTCAGTGCCAGTCTGCTTGCTCAAGATGATGCTCAACACCTGGCACATTTATCTCTATATATCATAGTACCCAGAAATGTATCTTGTGTAAGCAGAGGCCAGTTATGCACAATGTGATGGGGACAAATGTCAGTTGCAGCAAAGTTTCTTGTATTCTGTGGAGTCCTGCTTTCATTTTCCATTTTGTCTATGGCAAGTGAGATCACTTCCAGCACAGCTTTAATTTGCTTCACCACCAGAATGGGACAAATTTGCCAGTGAACACAGCTTTGCCATGGACATCTTCCTTCCACCCACAGCCCGCCTACCTAGCTTCACCTGGACATCAATTCTTCTCCAAGTGCTCTGTCTGTGCCTTCCCTTTAACCAAAGTACCAGGCTGCTTGCTCTATGTCCCTGTTACCCACTGCCAGGGGTAACTAGAAAGTGATTTCAGAGTGATTTCAGCTTTGTCAGCAATGAGCAATAGTGATTTCAGAGTGATTTCAGCTTTGGCAGCAGTGAGTGGATGCAGAGGCAGGCTGCTTTCGGAGCAGAGGTTCTTTATTGTGATTTCAAGCTCTTTCCAGGCCAGACGGCCCAATACAGAATAAAACACAGCCCTTTTTATACAGTTTTTCACCCAAGCCGAGGAGTAAGGGGGCAGTCCCCTGCCACATAATACAGACAATCTAAAACAAAGAGGAGGAAGACAGTCTTTTGTTTTTGCTGATGGAATTAAGTCCCAGAAGAAAAGGCTGCCAATGAATCTTGAGATCCTAGAAATGGAAACTTCAATAGTCCAATGGGTCTTGAGATCCTAGAAGTGAAAATTCAAATAGTCCAATGGGAAGTAGGATGATGTCCTCCAAAGGTCTTTTGTTGAGGTTGACAAACTTATCAGATTGTAAGAAGGAGTTGTCCTTACTTTGCATTTTCTGATCTACTTCCTTGTTACCTAGCTAAAATAAAACTACTAAAATCTTAAGAGGCTTCTTCTATTAATACATTAAAGTAAGAAGAATATTTCTAATCCATTTCTCTTCTTGTCTGTCACTTAAAGTAACTCTATAGAATCCCTTAACCTTATAACAAAGGACCTCCAATACAGTACAAGCCCATATAAACATATAAGCAAGAGTATCCTAAATTAACAGTAAGAAAACCTTAAATCAGATGGAGAACCTAGCTAAAGTATAATCCTAAACATTTGGCAAATAATAAATCCAACACTGAGGGGCTTACATTAAACCTTAAAAGGGACAAAGGTAAGAAGGAAACCATGTGAAATATCAGCACATTTGTATATACATGTTCTTTCCAGGACTTGTGGAGGCTTTTGGACAACACTGGTCTCTTTGCTCTGATCCTTAGCCAGTGTAGTTCGGTGGCAGGCTCAGGAAAATATTTTTCCTATTTTCCTGCTGGTAACATCCCCATGGCAGGAAGATGTGAGTCACAGTCATGCCACACACCCTTCCTAATGAGTTATGGAGTGCCTTGACTGGGGTTTTTGTAGGTTCAGCCATGCCCTCCCCCAGGCCTGCCCACATCCATGCCAATTCAGGATGGAATTGGTATGGCTGCATTGGTATGGATCTACATCTCTGTTCCACCAATAGGTGGCCATTGCAGGACTGTGGTGGAGTAACTGCCCCGTACACTGGTGTATCTCAGAGATATAAGATACCAAGGTATTAATTGTTAAGGGCATTTTTGTACTAACACACTGATAATGTAGCAGTTAGTGATATATTGTGGCTCTGCAGCTGCATGGTCTTATGTCAATTACAGAGGTTATATATAATGTTTTAGCCTTGTGTTACAATTATTGCCTTTTGATGTATATCTCAGAGACATGTTTAGTTGGATCCCTTTGTGTTTTTGGCCTCTCCTTAGGATTGCACTGTAAGCTATAGAAACCATTTGCATAAGTGAACAGCTTCTCAAAAAGTATAACTTCAGTTCAGAATGACCAGTTTGAAGGAATTATTCCCTGGACCTTTTCTGCAGCAAGGCATATTTAGCTTCAATGAATTTCCTGCAATGAATGCAAGATGCATTTGTGTATACACAGTCCATTTTATGACAACCAATTCATATCACCACATTTTAGCAAATTTCATGCTTATCTGAAGCATCTAGACTGCAAATGAGGATAATAGATGCAGATAAATGCCACTTTTAAAACTGTTTTAAAACTGTTTTACAAATTTTACTGTTTCAAGTGTTCCTGTTTCAAGTTTCTGTGTTTGTCATAATACTTGCTGAGCCAGGTTCAAGATCATGAGGGAAGGATCCAGATGAGCCAGCGGAAGACATTATTTGAGTTGGATCCCCGGAGAAAACCCAGCATCATGGAATTTTCCTCAGACCCAGAGCCCTTGACTCCCACTCCTATCGTTGAGACCTTTCCACTAAATGGGAAACATTAAACAAATAGCCTTATTAGGAGATTAATACTGTGAATAGTCATGAACAGAAATCTTAGGCATCAACAAAGAAAAAAAACTCGCAACAACCTATGAGTCTTAGCTTGGGGGGCCTGTTAGCAGATCATCTCATTTCAATTTGAGAAGGGTAGTAGATTGCAATAACGTAGACAAGATTGGCCTGACAAAATACAAAAGCAAGGACTTTTCCATAGAAGTGGGATGAACATTTAACTCCTGCATTAAGGCAGATCCATTGCTTCAACTCTCTGATCCATAAAAACGGAGATAAAGGAATAACCCCACATCTTTTTGTGTGTGCATGCAAAGGACCTTGATGTATATACATGGTATTATTTTCACTTAATAATTTAACACAAAATAATCTTTTTTCATTTTGTTGATATGGTCAATAGAAAAGCAGGATTATCTATTAAATGCATGACAATGGTTGTTGATGAATATAAACCGCTAAGCTGTCTCAATATTGATGATACTTATTAAATAGTTTAGAGTTTTGCTCTGATGGTTTTTCTTAGAATTACCAGTGTTATAAAGTTTGAAAATCACAGTGTACCACTAATAATACATACACAAACAGTTTTTTTTAAAAAGTATATTGCCACAGTTTGGTAGACTGTAGGACAAGGAAAAAAATAAGAAATTGAAAACAAAAGACTAGCACAGAGAGGTAGGTGGGAAAGATACTAGAGGGAACAAAAACAGCTGCAAGCAAGATTTACCGTAATCATTCAAGGAGGGTTTAGAAAAGGATATTACAGCTACCTGGGAGACCACAGCCTAGGGCCATTTTGGCAAGCAAAGAAGTAAAGAGACTGTAATACAATAATACATTAATGGAGGATGTGATCACAGAGAAACATTTAGAAAAGAAAAATGAAGGAGAAAATAGCTAGATCTCACTAAATCAATGTTTTCTCTCAATTATCTTGTTTATACAATGTTTGTCTTTCATCAAACACAGGGATTTCCACAAATATGTATAAAATAAATTACATGATCATAGGCCCCAAAACAGTTTAAAGTTTTTCTGAGACAATGCATGAAGCCATCAAATTATTTTTTATTATCCTTATGTATTGGCTACAATATGCAAACATACTGTAATGTACTGGCAGATTTCCTAAAAGTTACATGGTGACCTAAAGCTGATTATATATCACTTTTATTGTATTACTATTACTAGCAGCTGATTATTTTCTTTGCTGCCACCCAAGTGGACAACACTGTGATCCATGATCTAAACCACATTATGTGAACTTGAAAATGCTGAAACACATGCACAGTTAAAATCAACATACCAGTGCAGGGCAAATGTACCCCCTGTAGGCTGCTGAGTACCAGTGGGCGATGGACCTTATCTGCTCTATAGGAATCCTCAGTGCAGCCACAGTGGTGGCTCTCCTAATTCAAAATGAGCGTGGGGCCAAACTTCAGGCCAACTCCAGGCCAACTGTTTAGGCATGCAGTAAGCTGATGAACTGGAAGTGCAACAAGCATCACCTGTTGACATGCATTAGAAGGGGGCCTTGGTGCGAAGGCCACGCTGAGAGATACTAAGCTATATCCCTCACAGGTCAAGGCTTATGTGCCTCATGCCTGTTGGTTGTCTTGGAGCAGTGAAGCCAAACATGAACCTCTGTGCTTTTGACCCACAGGTCTGCCAATGTCAGTGCCCTGCTGCTGCAGTCATCCTGCATTCTGTGATTCTAATACCAGTTCACTGCAGTGGAAGTCTCCAAACAAGGTTAAGGAAAAGATGGTCTGGAACAGAGTAACCTCAAATGGCAAGGAACAGACCTCTGGCAGCTGGAGTGGCAGGCCCATGAGCATGACCAGTGCAGTGTGGAGCAAGTGGCTATACCCTTTCACAATCCATTGCACTAGAAAAGAGTGGCATGGTAGACCATTCCCACAGCCTTGTAGTAAAAGGCAATGGTGGCCAGATACAAGCACAGTGTCTTGGCTGATAAACTCTGTGACCAAAGGCAAGCAAGGTAACATAGTATTCTTACTCCATTCTTTGAAGACCATGGTCCTGCCCTGGCTTAAGGGCACTGAGAAGGGCAAAAAGGCTGCATCTTCCCATTTGTCATGCTGTCTAAGTCACTGGGGATAAAGAACCCAGCAGACTGTTTGATCAGCTACTGCCAAGGCTCAAAAGGTCCTGTGGGAATGTCCTGGGGTGCTGGTTTGCTCTGGCGGGGGCAGGAACTAGATCCTTTCCTGCTGGAAGTGAGACAAGGCATCTGAAATGCGATGGTGACCAGAATATACTTTGCTGAGAACTATATGTTACTGTGCAGGCTGGGTGGGGCTGGTGTGCTGCCATAGAAACATGCAGTACTGAGAAGGCTCAGAGCCAGTATTGGGCTGCTAACAGTGCAGCAGACAATACAGTCCAAAGATACCAAGTCCCTGGGACAGCCCAGAGAGATATCAGTCAGGCCAGGAGTCAAATGCCAGGAATGTATGCAGCAACAAGAAGAATCCAAGAATCAAGGTCAAGAAGCCATTCAGTGGTCAGTCAGGGTCTAGAGACAGCAGTGGTGTGTAGACAAGGTCTGGTAGAACACACTTTGCAACCACAACTGCAGTTCCTGCCAAAGTCCTTTTATTCCTCAGAGCTACTTACCTGGGACTGTTCCTGTAAAGACTCTGGGTAATGCTTAGCTTGCAGTCTTGCTGAGCAGCACCTCTCCTTTAAGGCCACTCTCAATCTCTGTCTGCAATGCTGACTTACATCTGGAGACCCACTGCTAGAATCTTCCTTATACATTTCAGCAGTAGCTCATGGAATCATTGCAACTGAAAAGATGGCAGGAGACCCAAAATGATGGGGAGAAAGAAAATGTTTTCAAGACATAAGGCTCAACCACTGGGAAAAACACTGGTAAGCTGTGTATGTGGAAAGGCCTCTGACAGGCCCTGACTCTAAAGTAACAGAAATAAAAGAAAAGTAATGATGCATTTATTCTAAAATTCATTAACTAATCTATACTAATAAAAGGGTGTGTCTATATCTTTATTGCCATGCAACTTAGACAAGTGAACTGGACCCTGGCCTTTTGAGAATACAACATGAAAGATATATATATGGCTGCATACTTACACATTTACTGGTGTCCTAAGCTCTTCCTTGGAAAAAAGGAAAATCTATAGGGATCAGCTTTCATTTTGATATATAACAGCCTGCTTCAGAAAAGTTACTCTTCAAATATTGAATGATGTATGTTTCCCAGTGGCTTGCCAGCAATGTCTTAAGTCTGTTTGGTTAATGTAATTAGTTAATGACATGTTTAAGTAAGGCTAAACCCTAAATCAATTTCAATAGATGAGTAGCAATTATCATTATGTCCACATCAGCAATGCGTTAATAAACCCTTATTATTCTGTGCAACTATACAAGTTCTTCTTTGTCCAATGCATTTTATTAAATCCTTGATTCAACCTTCTGATCCTCAGTGTTATAAATCTTTGAACAGTTTGTGGTAGAAGCTAAGCTACAAAGTTAATTATAATAGGCATTTAAAACTCTGAATACAACAGCTCAACTCAGAATTAGTCATTGTTAAAACTTCAGAGATGAAGTTCTGCAAAAAATGGTCCTTTGTTTTACATTGCTTTAGACAAAAATTAGCTGGAGGATTTATTCAATGTGAGCATTTAATGGCAAAGTTAAGACAGCAGCATCACCAGATATAATAAATGTGAATATCAAGCGATGAATTAATACAGATAAAAATGAAAAGACTCAGTTCAACTTAAAATTAAGGCTGGAAATACTACTGCCAAAGGAAGGAAGGAAAGTTTAAAAATCTGGATTCATGCAATGAAAATCATTTTGCTAATGATAACAACGTTGGGTTGTATTTGGCCTAACATTTTTGTGGTTGGAAGGAGTGTTGCAGTTTCATTCTCTGGACTGTAAATCCTAAGCAATCAGGTGAACCACAGGCTGAAGAGAGAGGGCTGAGGGTATTGTAAGACCTCCTGTTCCTCTTTGCTGTGACTTGCTTTGGTGTGCTAAATGAAATTCTGCACCCCAGATTCCAAACTCCCAGGAGGCATAGTATAACATAAAATAAAGTTATACATCTCTGGGTAGGGGCATCTAATTTCCTGCAGGGCTGCTGGTGTGAGTCTCCTGAAAGGAACCAGCCAACTTCCTCTTCTGCTTTAAGTCCAAGAGAAACCCAGAAGAGAAACAGCCCCCCACAAGAAAAATATTTCTACCATACATCAAGGGTATCACAGATCAAATAGGAAAACTGATGAAAAAACATAACCTACGAGCAATCTTCAAACCTACCAGAAAAATACTGCAGATGCCATGCTCAGCAAAGGACAAGAGACACCCCCTCGCTTCTGCAGGAATCTATTGCATACCCGGCAGCTGTGGAAAGGTCTACATAGAAACTTCAAAAAAGCAGCACTCAGACTAGTATTAAAGAGCACGAAAGAAACTGTCGGCTTAGCCATTCTGAAAATCTGCAGTTGCAGAACATGTGTTAAACAAAACTGGACATAACATTTTATTTGAAAACACTGAAATCATGAACAACTCAGATGTTACTATGTCAGACTACACAGGGAGGCTATTGAAATCCACAAACACCAGGACAACTTCAACACAAAGGAGGAGATGCTGAGAATTATCAAAACTTGGCTACTAGTATTTAAAAATACCAGTACCAAGGGCATGCTAGGTTCATGGACAATGAACTCCACCCAGTCACAGGATTTGAATTCACTAATACTGTTGCTACTGCAGGGAATGCAAATGCGAATACAAATGTAAATGGACTGAAAACCCAATTCGCATTACAATACAGTCAACCACACCTTTGCATAGCAAGTTCCACCCCAAACACTTACTGATTGGTTCCCCACCCTGGGACATGGACAATATATACCCCTTTAAACATTCCCTTCTCATTGGATACAGAGTGTAACACACTTCTCTCAGTGATACACCTTTGAAGGTGCTGGCCACCGATGCAGGCAAAACGTTAGGAACAAGATCTACCAGACCATAGCCACACAGCTTGGAAAACCCACAACCACCAGTTGAATCTGGCCATGAAAACCTTTGACTTTGATTCAGCTGTCTTCTTCAAGCATCCAGAATACAATTGGCAGGTTTCCTGCATTGGTGGGCAGCCTTCCGTTGCTTGCCTCTGGCTTCTGCTACTGCTCAAATGAGCAGCTCGAGAAGAAAGGGAGTGGGTAATGGTACTGAGCAACACCACAACTTCACTTCCAGAAGTGATGTTACAAGTAGTTATTAAAAGCTGAGAGGAAAATAACTGATTCAGAAGAAGTGAAAAGTTGTCAGAATTTTGTATGGAATTTCCTTTCTACAATATACCTTGAAATATATTTTATTGAAGCAATCTAATCAAAGACAATTAGAATCTATTTTTCATAGCTGGCTGGAGGAACAAATTATTTTATTCTTTAAAAATCATCTAGTAGTGACAAAGAAATGTTTCTTTTGCTTTAGTCTGGCATGTTTTAATCACAGACACCAACAAACATATAAACTCTTTCTCACACACATATTTGTATGCATGAGTTTTTATATATGTTCTTTATCTAAAAATGTCAAATGAAACAAAATATAAATGTAATTGTAAAAAGAAAAAGAATCATAAGTAAATAAATGTACATTTTAGTTGACAGCTGCATTATAGAAGAAATAATTACATGAAATATTGCTTTATATGATGTTAAATTTGATATTGATTTTTGTTCCTCTTTTTGCCTTTTATAAAGCCACCAATTCTCCCTACCCCTTATTCACACTCAGAAAATGTAATGATACTTGCAGTGGTTGGATAAATTACCTTTCTATTATCAGAAAAAATAAAAAAAATCATTGAGAAAAAATGGGTTACTGTAGGTTGTATGCTTACTGTAGCCTGTAGATGAGCACTGTGTAGTCATACCAACATGGAAACAGAGATATGAAATAGTGCTTCTGCTTTAGATTCTATTAAGATAGGGAGGCGCAGAAGATGATGGAAGTAATTGCTGCAGAATACAGGGAGTAAAGTCGATTAATTTTCTTCTGTTTATACCAGAACATGCTAATCATAAAACAGCCATGACTTTTTAGCAATGTCTGAATCTAACCCATCACCCAATGAGCAAAATTTAGGACCTGTCCACTCAGAAATTTAAAGTTTTAGTGCATTTATAATGAGGACATTCAATTGTAAGTCAGACAGAATTTTTTTTTAGACTACCTACCTTCATCCATGGATCTGGACCTTCATGTGGGTCCTAGAACCTGATCTTCTAGAACTGGATCCCCTATAAAGTAACCTGTTTTATTTTGCCATTTTGTGGTGTGCCATGCCTCCTGCCCTCCTTTGCATGCATACTGAGAAGATAAAGGTGGCATGGTGTGGTCATTTGACACCATTGTCAAATATTGGAACAGTTATTCTGAAATTCTCTTAATATTTTTGGCATAGTGGTATGCATAGTAGCACACTTTTGGCATCTGTAGCAAATTTAATTTTTTTTCTGAATTGAAATATTTTTCTAGTATTTTTGTCTATATATGTCCACCACATATGGTAAAAAACACGATCAACATTTCTCTTTATAGGCCATCTTCTCAATATCCTTTGGAATGATATACCAGCAATAAAACCTCTTATACCAATTTTCTCTTAATGTTTGATTGGCTATGAATTTTATATCCTTTGTCTATAAGGTTACCCATTGTTGAAAAGCTATTTCTTTCTCAACATTTTGCATCCATCTTACCATACATATATTAACTTTTTGTTTCAGGATCAAAATGAAATAATAACTTGTAGATTTGCTCTAATAAGTGTTCTTTTTGTTGTATTACCACCTTTTAAAATTCAGTCATTTCCCTTATTTCACCACTTCCAGTGTGAATATCCTTTTTAAATCTTAAAATAAGTAAAAAATACAATAACCACTGTACAGTTTTGCCTTCACTTTTTGCCAAAACTTAATTTCTCCTTGACACTCTATCATACTGCCATATGTTATTATTTTTCTTTGGCCCTTTTCGCACATGCAGAATAATGCACTTTCAATCTGGACTTTACTGTGCGGAATAGCAAAAATCCACTTTCAAACAATTGTGCAAGTGGATTGAATGTGCATTATTCTGCCTGTGTGGAAGGGGCCTTTGTTATTTTTCTTCACATGCTTATTGTAATATGATTCTATGGAATATATTTATGGGCAAATGAATAACTCATTCTTCTTCTTGAGATGAATCCCCAAATTTTAAGCAGTCTATCTCTAATTACATGGCTTTTATTTTGTATTGCATCTTTTTAAACTGACTTTGGAAGCCAGCATGATGTAGTGGTTAAGAGCAGTGGACTCTAATGAGGAGAACTGGGTTTGATTCCCTATTACTACACATGGGCAGTGGACTCTTATTTGAGGAACTAGATTTGTTTCTCCACTTTACACATGAAGCCTGCTGGGTGGCCTGCTGGATGACCTTGGGCTAGTCACAGTTCTCTCAGAACTCTCTCAGCCTTACCTACCTTCAAGGTGTCTGTTGAGAGGAGAGAAAGGGAAGGGAAGGAGTTTGTAAGCCACTTTAAGACTCCTTACAGGAAAGAAAGGCGTGTGTGGGAGTATAAATTCAAACTCTTTTTCTTCTTTAGTCCATAGATAATTATGTAGACCTTCCAAATCTGCTGTTTCAAATTGTATTACTCTTTGATATAGGTTTTTGATGCAATTCACAATCCAAACTGTGTTCTTAACTTCCACAGTCCAATTACAGAAGAATATATTATGATGTATTAATGAATATATTATGATGTGAGTTTGAGGTATCTTTTTAAGAATCACAGTTCTTTCATGAGGATTTGGTCTTCAGATCTCACTTTTTTTCTGGCCCACCTTCATGCCCCCAAACTCAAGTCAAGCAAAATAATTTATTTATTTAATTCATTTATACACCATATATCTCTCCAAAGGAGTCTTAAGGGAGCTTACATAATCTTCCTCACCTCCATTTTATCCTCACAATAATCCTATGAGGTATGTTAAACAGATATTATATGATCTGTCCAGGGTTGCCCAGCAAACTTCCACAACAAAATAGTTTCAAAAATGGTTTTCCCAAATCCTAGTCTGATACTCTATACCACACTGATGTACATGGATCCCCAGAGTAAATTAGCCCACATGTACTCTTAGCAATATAGCTACCAAACACCTGCCTCTAAACATTTCTCTAAGAGCTATCAAACAGATATAAATGAAGCTGATTTCACAATCACTACAAGAAGAATATAACTAAATTCAATCTCAATCTTTTAAATGGGTAATATGCATGGTAAGAATTATACTCAAAGAAAAATGCATTTCTGATTGCAATCAGGTGAAGAATAAGTATGATTGCTTTCTTTAAAATAGAAACCCTGCATCTGCATTATTCTGCTTTATTTACTGGAAATACCTTTGAGCCTCTGTGAGAAAAGATGTTGCAAATAAGTAAATGTGAAGCATTTGTCTCCAGTAATGAACTCATAGGTCATGCTCCAGTCTATCTTTTAAACAATGAGAAGACATCCTCCAGCTGCCTTTCTTCTCTCTGTGCATCTATCATTGCTGTGCCTTAATCCACCTGTCCTCTTCAGGAACTGAATCTGACATATTTTTTCAATACTTTGTTCTACCCAAGTGCTTCACTTCAGTAAGGTTGTTTAGTGCCTGCCTACCAACAAGTTCCACGGACAGATTGCTCTTCTGAATATAATTTTCTACACAAGAACAGATGCTGCATAAAAGAAGGAACACCATAACCTAGTATCACACAGAGATTGTGATTGGTGCTCTGACACTGCTGATTATCATTGTCAGATGAAGGGCTGATTGCATGGTCTTGTTTGTTACCTTTCCTATAGAATGATCAGCTCCAAAAAAATATCATTACGGGCCAATAATCAGATGCTTGGGTCACATGACGACTGTAGAACACAAGGGTATTAGGATAGCCTGACTATAGTCTTATCCTTTGCTACCTATAGGTAAATTTTGTGCTGCTAGGCTGTAGCAAGAAACATCCAATCCCCCCACTCAATTATGCAGTCACATTTTACCCAATCATGATTTTTTTTTTCTGACAAAACAGGCAGTTCTGACTGGCCAGCCTATATATTTTTTCCTTCTATAAAGTCACATCTGCCTCAAATGAGCTATCCATTGTTATATATCCTTCAGTAAAATCATTATAGTCTATCTGGAGCACTGTGGACCTACTGTTGGACAAATATTGGATTACATTATGCTTATAAACCTCAGGCATACTGCAATTTTGTCAATTATTCACACATTAGAACTCCAGGGGATTGTACTTTAGGATTATGGGAAAATGCCTTAAAGCATACAGACTTGAAGTACTTTTATCTTTCAGTTTGCTCATAGAATACATTAGTTTTGAAGCTACCTTAGCTGTAATCTTAAAATTCACAGCACACTGAGCCTTAAGAAAATAATTATTTTAGATGTGCCTCATCACAAAGTTTATGATTTGCTTAAAAATTGTTATAGAGGAAATTGTTTTTTTTCTTTTATGTCTTTATTCTTCTATGCTATCTGGTCAGTAATTTTCAATTTTTGAAAGCTTAAAATCTTTCCTAGCAGAAAGGGTGAAGACTATAAATTAGATACTTTGAATTAGTAATATACTTGTTAATTGGAACATGTTTGTACTGAAAAAAATGATAATATGCACCATAGTTTTTTATTTAAATAAAAATATAACATTAATATAACAAAAATATAACATTAATATGGATGTTCTTTCTGCTAAAATTATTGTTATATTAACACTGCATTAAATGTATATGCGCAAAATATATACACATTTATGGATATGTTTCACATTTATCTGAGGCCCAAATTACCATCATGGTAACAGAAATAGGTCTCTAAATGAAGGCCAATCTCAACTGCTTATAAAGTGGGAGCGTGACTGGGCATCCAGAAGTAGGTAGTACTTAAAACTGCCTATAGATTACTTCCCAGCAGTAAGGCCAGTTGGGAGAAAAGTAACTGGAGGAACTGTGGGAATGAAAGTGCAAAATGAAGGGGAAAGAGATATCATCACTTACCTACATATGAATTTTGATTTCATAAATCAGGGAGGACCATTTATAGATGTGTCTTTACAGCTATCATGTACAGTTTATGAGAGCAACAGGCATCTAATTATAACTCCTGCAATACCAAGGCCATTTTTGCACACCCGAAAAACAGCGCCCTAAGGACAGTAAAAAAACACCGTCCCTGGCACACTGTTTACACAGCTTGTGCTACTGCATTGCAGAAGCACCATGCTTGCCCCCCCCCCCAACCGGCGTGAAATAGCTGCTTTTGGAACTCACTCCCTGAGGTCATTTCTGCACAGATGGCTGTCCACCGTCATAATTAATGCCGGGGGATGCACAAAACCATTTGCACGGTCTTGTGTGGGCAGCACCAAGGATGCTGCAACCCACAGAGGTGGCTCTGCATGGAGCCTGTCAGCCATGTAGAGACAAGTCATTACTATTTAATGGCACAAGTATGATTTTTTTCTCTGGATTCTTTTGGGCAGCCCAAACTTAAGTCCCACTATGTCAATATATTTCTGATGCCTGTGTAGCACAAGTGCCACAAAAAGGAAATAAGTACAGAGGCACATAGTGATGCACTGGACAGTGATTGCAAGCATGTTAGTTGTACCCAATCATAGCCATCTGACATTAGGCAGACACTACCAAGGTACAATGCAGAACAAGTCGAAGGAGGGAAAACAGGGAGCACAACACTTTTGGAATGAGTGCTATGGAGGAACCAAGAGGAGCTTTGAAGAGAATATGCTCCAGGTCTTTTTGCAGATGGAAGATTGAGTCCTCATCTGTAGCCAAGTTGCTATTTGGTGGAGGAACATGTAGGTAAAAATAATTCTTATGCTTCTATAGCTCACTCAACAGAACCAACTTTGTCAGAAAAATGCAGCCCCGGGCTTACCCAGTGCGGTTGTTGCAGCGGGGGGCAGGGCTTCCGCTTCCCCCTCTGGACCTGATAGTGCACTTGTGCGCACTTGGGCAACGGCCCATGTGATGAGGCCAGGCTGGCCAGGCTGGCCCGAGGTTGTTGCAGCGGGGGGCAGGGCTTCCGCTTCCCCCTCTGGACCTGATAGTGCACTTGTGCGCACTTGGGCAACGGCCCATGTGATGAGGCCAGGCTGGCCCGAGTCATGTGCCAGGGCTGAAGTCACATGGTGGGAAAGGGGCATGCATGCCTAAAAAAGATGGCATGTGTTTGTTAGGCAGACTCTTTCTGAGGCTTGCAGTGAGTGGACCTGCTCTCACTCCCCTTTGGTGGCTTTGTTTTTTAGTATGGTTCATACTGTTAGTTAACTGTTTTTGTTAGAGAAGCACATCCTTTCTGGGGAGGCCGTGCTTGTGTACTGGGCCTCCCAGTAGTTAGGGGTCTCAATAAGAGTTCCAGGGGTGGGGCAGGCTCAGGGCACAAGCTGTGGAGGCTCTCCAAGCGAGCCCATCAGGGAGAGGTATCACGTAATGGGTTTGCACTCCTGGTAACTTCCTGGCACCTGGTAACTTGTGGCACCTGGTAACTTCCTGTCGCAATTCCTCAATACAGATTAGGGACAGTGCCGGGTTCAGCAAGGGTGCTGCCCGGCAGCTAGGATGTGCCCCCTCTTGCTCGCCCAGCTTCCTATATGCTTTAATAAAAAGGCTGTGGCCCAATTTATTCCAAACTAATTGTATTATGTTATTGAGGCCAAGGGAGACTCTGCCCATCAGCACACAACACCCCAGACCTCTCCCACACAAGTTTTCACAGCTTGGGCAGAATGGTAGTCAGAGTACTAGTCTTCTGCTAGGCAATGAGAATTCAGGTACTGGGGGCTGCAGCATGGGAACATATAGCTCCACCTTCCTAAAAGGTATTCCCATCAATTTGCTAGTAGCCCACTGGGGAAAAGTATTCATAGCCCTATCTGGTATACTCTATCATTTGACTAATAGCTGTCCTGGCTGGGGATTATACTGTGCTTTGGGAGGCTGTGATTGAACTTAGATGTAGAGCTAAATTAGATGCTACCTTTTTCATGCATTTTTATGTGTTTTCATGTGTTCCTCACAGCCACAAAGCAGCTGCATGGAACTGCTTCTTTAAAAAAGGAAAGCCCAACCAGACTTGGAAAAATGCCATGGGGGGAGGAAGGGATGCTGCTTAGCTTCTCCCCCACCCTCGAAGTTTTTTTGTGTGAAAATCTCTCTAGAGCAAGTTAGTTTCACTTCATGTACCTGTGTATCTGTGCCCCTCAGCACAATTTTCAGTGTATGAAAAAAATGTGTAAAGTTGACTTTGGCTCTCTGTCAGCATCCTAAGCTGTGCCAGTGTATGGGGAGTGCTCTTCCCTTAAATTGACCTCTGAGGACTATCTGAAAGATATGCTGGGATTCTCTCAAACTATTAAACGTGCAGGGAAAAAAGTAATTCCCATACAAAACCCCACTTGGTTGAATATCAAACTTGAGAGCCTGTTGATAATGTAATGAATGACACCTGGATACCTATATGCCTAAACATGCAAGAGAATAAGTACTCACCGTTACCATGTTCTAAATATCAACACACTTCTTTTTTATTTGCATGCCAGAAGTGGTACTTCAAAAAGAATTTGTTATTCGGTCATGTCATACCTTCATGAAGTCACATTTCAGAACCACTGGAGGATCTATTGCTTTTAGAGTCTGCATCTCTCAGGGCCTGCATGTCATCAAATGTAGGATTCTTTTGTCTTTTTCAACAGATTCACATATTTGTGGTACTTCTTATTGTTAAAATAAAATATTTGAGAAAGGAGTTAAAATATTTGAGAAAGGAGTTTGACAGGGGCTTCATTTAAGGTTTATAATAACATAGGAATATATTCTAGTCACACTACATTTCTGGATGCAGATGCAATTTCAGTTAGATACCACAAGCCAGCAAAAACATTAGATTTGTTACATTTATAGAAATGCTAAGTTACTGTGCCATTGTCTGGGGCTGATTTGTGGCCTCTGCCCAGTCCGCAGAGCAACCCTGACCCCAGATGGGCTCTGGGCCCAAAGACCACCCAAATCAAGCACCACCCAGCAACTGCCCTATGGCCCCCTGACTCACCAGGTGAAGCTGATGGACACACTAAGGCTCCAGGACTGGACTAGGACACAGGAAGAGGGCTGAGGGACACCAGCGGCCCCGGAGGTGTGGGCTCTGCCAGCCCAGTGGGGAAGTGCAAAGGCCCTAGGTGCCTTTGCAGCAGTGCCGTGGCTGGCAAAGACCTCAACCAGGCCCAGGCCAAGGGACTATGCCCCAGCCCCGTCTGGCAGGGTGGGATGACAAGAACAGGGGTGTGGCCTGGGAGGGTCCAGGAGATGACCTGTGGCAGTGAAGCCCATTGAGTCCAGGAGCAGAGGAAAGATGGGGAGGGGGATAAAAGGGGAGAGAGGAGAACAGAAGGGGGAGGAGAGAAGTAGAGTGGAGTGGAGGAGGAAGGACAAGAGACAGAAAGAGGCAAATTCTTGAAGGTGTGGTGGAGAGGGGAGAAAGGACCAGAATAGCTGAGAACATTCAGAGGCGGTAAGCCGGAGAAAGCAGAGGGGCCCACCCTACTAGGAAGGGATAGGGCAGGCCTAGCATCAAGCGGAAGAGGGGGCGAGGAGGAACACAGTGTTAAGAAGAGCTAGTCTCGCCATCCTGTGGCTGCAATGCCTGACCAAATTTGGATAATCACCAAACACCAGGGGTGAGGACAGGCCTGACAATGTGTGGGAAGGGATAGGAGGGATGGACCCTGAGCTCCCAGGAGTGACCAGAGAGGCAGAGCGCCTCAGCTGTATTATTTTAAAAAGGTGCTTTTTGGACAATCTATTTTTCCATTTTGCAGGTCTCTCTCCCTCACCCCTTCCTCTTCTTTCCCACCATTCATTGCTATATTATTATTGGTTTTGCTTTTCTTATTACAGCTTTTAATTGGTTTTCTCTTTTCCCTTTATGATTGGTTCCTCTTGTATGCTTACGGAAGAATTGAGTTTTACTAACTGAGGTTTTAAAGTTTTATAGTTTGAATTGTTGTGAACTCTTGTTGTAAGCCACTCTGAGCCCCACCTAGTAAAAAAAGAGTGGTGTAAAAATTGAATAAATGAATAATAACATTTTGGTTACATACAAACACACTTTTCCAACAACCACTGTTTTTATGAGGGAGAATACATTCAAAGGTGGATAATAGATTTTAAAAAATCAAACATTAAGAATGTTGCACAAATAAAGCAGAGATGCGGATCTTTAGCAACACTGAACAGTATTTACACAGTGGTATCCATCTAACAGGTTGATTTTAAATTCAAAATATAATATTTATCTGGAAAGTCACAACTTACATTCTGCTGTTTATCAAAAGAAGTCATGTTGGACAGAAATAAAGGAGAAGTGAGACAGGAGGTCAAGATAGCTGCCTTCTCCCCAAAAACCCTCCAGCAAGAAAGTAATTCATTGGCGATAAAGGCCATTAAAAGCACTATGCCCACAATTTTCTTAGGCTGACAAGGTTAAGGGGATGGTTCCAGGCTTGTTGGATTCCATAATTACATTCTACTATTAAGTTATAAAACCCCACAGGAAACTGTGAGATCACAACCATCCAATATCTGCTTAAATGATTTGACACATGGAGGCTATGGAGATGCACGGTATAAATGGCCTGAGAGAACACTGAAACAATTTAAATATTCAGACTGAGCTGTCAAAATCTCACACTGACTTCAGTGTGGCTACTTTGTAGTAAGCAATTTGAAGGCTCCTTTGGCTTGAGAAACAAGTCTGCATTCAAGACAAGTAAACAAATTGGCTGGGACAAATATACCTTGGCCTGTTTTGTGCTTCAGAGGCTCAGTAAATAATCATCATCTGTCCGAGTACAGTGACCACCTGAGTAATACCCTGATAAATAAATAAGCAGCTTTAGGTCATGTCCTCCTCTCTTGAACATCTTTTTGTGTGTGAGAGAGAGAGTGCAAGTTCCCATCATAAATAAGACTTAGTACAAATTCCTGGGCAAATATTTTGAGAGCAAAAGAGTTAAGAAAATAACCAGAGTCTCAGTGACACCTGCTGCAGCAATAACATTAAAAGCATTGCCAAACAGTGCTCATTTGTCACCATCATTTGCTAGAGCAAGGAGGCAAGATCCAGGAGAACATAATGTATGCTCCATCTATATTAGACGTTTAGTAAAAAAAAAAAAGGTCTGACAACAGAAAACCTTTCAGTGCAGAGAGGCAGATAACCAGGCCTGATGCAAATGGATGACCTTGACTTTCTCTACATCCTCATTTCTATTCCAAATACACCAAGACCTGTAGAACTTTTCAAGCACAGGTTAATGCTCCCCATCACAATCACTTTTGCATTTTATAAGGGGGGAAGAAAAGTCCCTTTTAATTTGCTGTGCTGCAAGAATTCTCACAGGAGTCTTTCAATGAAGATTTCAGAAAACCTAACATAAACTGTGTCACATGTTTGTTTTAATCCAGCCATATGCAGGTTTCTGATCAATCAACAGTTGCACCAAGCATCACATTGCATTTTTTATTATAAGTGGTTAATGTCTACAATGTCTACAATACTAGATCATTTTGATATGGCTGGTCAGATATTTTTTTCCTTACTTCCCCAATGATTTTTATTGTTCTTTTCCCTCCTATTGTCCTGTTGTTCATAATCCATCCTTACTTCCTTTTTCAGTTTCTACTGGTATGTTCTCCTTACTTTTTCACTTTGTATTACCATAAAGGGTGGGAACAATGTCCCTTTTCAAATTTCCTGTCTGGGGGCAAGGAGTCAGGCTCTGCCGTGGAATGCCACCCCCACATCCTCTCTGGCAGGGCACCTCCCCCCTCCCTGAGGGATATCTCCAGCCCAGGCGAGAAGATCCATGCTGCCCTGATGCCACCAGCAGCCTCAGTGGGGTGGAGGGTGGACATGCCTGCTCCTGTAGCTGAAGGAGCATGCCATACAGAAAAAGCTGGAAGAAAAAATAGTGGCAGTGTTTGAAATTGCCAGAGCACTTTAGAGAGGCTCATAGATAGATTGGAATGAACTGCATAAAACACCCATCCCTGTATCACTTTTCTTGGATTTGGGCCAACAACATATGACATCCAGTTTAGAGTGGCAATCTGAAAGGAACCAGTGGAAAGGAGTATTCCAGGCTTCACAGAAACCCCAATAGATAAAGAATTCATACAGATAAACCCATATAGATGCAGGGCTTTCCTCACATAGATGGGGAGAGGAGGGGGCAGACCTGTGGTATTTCAATTGCAGTTTTTTTTCAATCATATATGGGAATGGTAAAGTATTTTCACAAAAATCCTCAGGATGTAAAAATAACCAGGTTCAGAGATTAGGCTGAATGTGGCTGTAAGTTCTTGATTCTTGTTAAAATTTATTACATCACACAAATATTTGTTTTAATGAAATCCTTCTCTGTTAACTCTGAGATGCTTTCTCCCCAAGTTTATGTTAGATGATAAAACTATGGAGTCTGCTGTTTACCATTGTCTGATACAAGAATTTTAATATTAATGAACACTTAATTTTGAAAAAAGACATATAGCCACAATCCCAGATCAATTACTTACAGTTAGAGTTCCTGGGATCAAAATGAATGGTGAAATGCATGAATGCTGGAGGCAGAGTTCTACTAAATGCCAATAGTTTAAACAAAAACAAAACAAAATTTCATGCAGAAGGTAATGATATAATATTGCAATGCCATTCTATTATGAATAAAAATAGGCTGCAAACTGTCACCTGATCAAATTGCAGACTTAGTGAAACTGAAAGCTATTACTTTGGAAGTGGTGAAAGTATACTATATATTAATCAAAGGGATCAAATTTCACATTGATCAAATTTCTCAGCCGTTCTGCACTTCATTTCTCTATTTGTCAAAATTAGATCAAGAGGATTGTGAATTTTGAGAAAGCTGCTTCTTCCTTTGCAAGAGCACAAACATTGGAGGGTTGCCCTGGAAGAGCCACAAGAATAGGAATGAATAACATTCATCATCAGCAACAACTGAAAAGTAGGCTCAAATACTCTACAAATGGTGTATGATCTATGGATTTGAGAGTATGAGAGAAACTAAATTGTCTTTTAGGTCCTGTATTTCATCCTATGTGTGTATGTGTGTACCATCAAAGCACAACTAAGTTATGATGACCCCATAGGATTTTTAAGATCACAGACATTTGGAGGTGAGTTGCCATTGCCTGCCTCCATGTCATGACCCTGGTTGGAGATTGCTTGGAGACTGACCACCCAGATTCTAACCTACTTGGAGATTGCCCACCCAGATTCTAACCTGGGCCAACCCTACTTAGCTTCTGAGATCTGACAAGATCAGGCTGGTCTGGGGCCATCCAGATCACAACTATGTCTCACCTTGCTTTTGCTTACTGGCCTCCTACATATCACCCCTCCATGCATTGAGAGATTGTGCAGGGCAAGAGAATGGGCACAAATATACAGATCCTGCCCCACACCTCCATGAGATTACCAGGTTGTCTGTATGGTATGCACATATGGAGAAAGTGTATGTGCTTACACTCAATCTATGGGACTAAGGATGCTATGAGTAGACACTTCATCTATGTAGAGATGTTGTGTTCACAAACTGGATATCATATGGAAGTGAGGGAACAGGGCCAGTGCACTCATATCCACTGTTTTCTCTGTATATTCAGTCAAGACTTGGAGGGGTTGTGTATTTAGGATTACTGTTTACTTACACTTTAGGATTTAGCTCTTGGGAGTTTAATTTTTCCAGCTGTTGTTTGGTTGTTCCAGAAGACTCTTATTTGACAAGACAACAGAGGTCATGGTAGTTAATGCATCAGTAGGGATGTCCTGCCTGTTTTCCAACTTGTGTGTTTATGGGGGAATGGCAGAGGCATACCACCCACGAGGACAGGGGAGGTCAACTGTTCCTGGCACAATGGTGGGAGGTATGCAAAATCACCCTCACCCCCATCCTTCCCCATGCACACTTGGCTCAGAAGAGCTGGGTTGATGCAAGAGAGGCACATAAAGACAGGTGCCCATCTGAGCTCCTTCCCTCCCCAGACTCTCGGGGGCAGGGCAGCTCGGATGGACACCACAGCAGCAGGCAGCCTCCTGGACCACTCGCTGAAGTACCCTGTCCCCCTCATCCCTGCAGGCCAGCTTCTGCCCTCTGAGCATGGGGGCATGGAGGTGGGAAGGCAGGGGGACACAGGGGTTGGAGGGTGGGGGGTATCCGGAGAAGGTGTTGACCCTGGGCACCATTTTCCCCAATACACCTTGGGGGGAGGGGTACTACAGCATAATGTTGTACTATAGTGTTTTTATGTATTAATTAATTAACAATTAACTAATTAACTAATTAATTAATTAATTCCCTGCCTGAAAGCAGTTTACATCCTCACAACAAACGATTATTAAATTAAGTTTGGCTGAGACAGAGTGAGCTGCCTAGGGTTATCTGGCAAGCTTTCATGTCAAAGTGAGAATTCAATCCTGACTGTCCTTCCTGTCAAAACATCTTTTCCTGAAAAGCTGCTACAATTACCTGCTTCAAAGAAGAGTTCTGGCTACATCGAATGGATTATCTCTTTGTGTGCAACTTAACCTATACAAGAATTTTACATGCCCTTTAATGAAGCATCTTCTTATGATTCTTTATAAGAACATAAATATGTGATGCTAAGAGAGACTTCTGTAATTATTACTTGTGAACCATACCAGCAATATAATTGCAGTACATAAAGAATAAGCAAATCTGTTCTTGAAATTATTTTACAACAAAAGAATTAATGAAATTAACAGTTAAAGGGAGTAGTTATTGCAGTGTTTGTCATGTAGAAGCACAGCAGCCAAGGTTAAAGGTGTTATTGAAACATTAATTTAATTTCTTATACATAATAAGGATAATTATTATAAAATATTATAAATGATAATGAGAAACAGTTTAATGAAGTCTTGGCTTAATTAGATGAGTATTGCTATAATGTGTCTAGCAAATTACAGAATATATTTTCTTTTCATTATGCCATGTTTTAAATGGTTTACTTAGCAATTCCCAGAAAGGCATATCAGGTTGCAATTATTTATTGCAAATTACAGTACTTGGCACCTGCAGACAGAATAAATTACATCAGACCTCATCCCTCCCCCCCCCAAAAAAAAATCAGTAATGTATATCATTATCACTGGTCTCAATCTAAAGGTGTTTTGCAATAAAAGACCCAGGTCTGATCTTTCAGTAATCATAGACAGCTGGCTGCATGAGCCATTGATACTCTCAGAAGTTCAAAGGTATCTGAAGAACATTGCCATGTGGATGGGCATTTGCACAAAATAAATATTAACAACTTTTGCTATGTAGACCATTCATACATCCAGATTTATCCTGTCAAAATGTTGTCACTCTGCTAGTAGCCAGTTCTTTTCCCAATGAGTCCAGTTGCAACATGAATGTTTTTGATTCACATAGGTTAAAAACTGGTAATATATGAAGAAGAAATATTTAAGTTTTTTATTTTGTAATTAATAAAGGTTCAGATGCTTAATAACCACTGAGCATTGAACAACCTTTAAGATTGTAAACTTTTACTAAAAATGATAACATGATCTAATTAATAATAAAATACAGTGTTGAGTGAGGAATAATGTGTACTGGCATCTACAGCTATTTTCAAAATTAACTCTGGATACATTTTCTGAGATCTTTGGTCACAGATTACAAGGTAAATTCATGTTTTTTTTCCTTTTTAGAACAAAATTAAACTGGCATGTCTACAGAGATAGCATAGTTGAATAGCTCATATCCCTGCTCACCAACTACTCATTTATCATTTTTAATAACAATATTGGATACCCCTGTTATCATCCTTTTCTCCATCAGAACTGCTTTATTTTAATTTGCCTCCTGATTTATTTAAAACCATGCCAGCATTTTCAAAGGTTCTTAGTTCTTGCAGCCTACAGAAAGCATTAATAGTGCAGGGCATAGTTCTAAGGCAATCCTTAAGCTAATGCAGTCAGGTGGAACTATCACTTCCACTAGGAAACTTTGCAATTAAACTGACTAGTTACAACATTTATTACTTTAAAAATGGGAGCAGAACTAGAAGAAACTGTCAGGATATTGAAAATTGCAAGGTGGTCATATGCTGGTCTAGAATGACTGGAATGTAACAGTCAGCAGAATTGTAAAGGTCGGAGCCTCTCTGTCTGGGTCTGCAGTGATTGGCATGTAACAGTCAGCAGAATTGTAAAGGTCGGAGCCTCTCTGTCTGGGTCTGCAGTGATTGGCATGTAACAGTCAGGCAGAGTGAAAAGGTCACAGAGCCAGGATGATTAAGATCATCTAGCTAACGCTTTGCCGGACAAAACCACATAAGAAGACTGCCTACCCAATTCAGTACCTCTCCCTCACCTTCAGGTTCGGGCTCCGATTATTGTTAGAGCAGAGAGTGGATAGTTATTGTTAATTTTGTTCCTTTGAGAAACAAGAGATAAAGAAGTATTCCCTGTTGGAACTAAATCTACTGTCTGGAGTGTTTCTTTTTCTGTATACTGCAAGCAGTTACCTCCTGTTCTAGCAAGGGTGAGAGTTGGCACCTAGTCCCTTACGGCTGTGCACTTCGAGGCCAACATATTTTGGTTATGGGCCCAGTATCCTAACCACTGTGAAGCTAGAGTGTAATGAGAACAGTGTACGACCACGATGACATCCACCATGTGCAGTTTGCCTTTTGAGGCGGCTGACTGCGAGGAACTACTCAGCATGGAGTGTGAAAATGCAAGAGCTTTCTCACTCGTGAAGATTTATGGGCTGTGAGTGAGGACCCACGAACCCAGGCACAGCAGCAGAGCAGAGGGCGAAGATGCAGAGCCAAAGGCGTCCCATAATGTTGGCTGTGGAAAACTCCCAGCACTCATCTATCCTACGGGCTGCTGAGAAGGCTTCTGACTGCTGGAAGGTGTTGAAGGACCTGTACCAGACACAGACTGCTGCTGGTTCCAAGGTAATCTTGACCAGGCGTTTATACAATTTTGAAGCTGAAGAAAAGAGGTGAAAATGTGGCCAACCATGTCCAACAGCCTGCGTACACTATCCGTCGGAGCTGGAAGACAGAGGCATGACTTTCACTGAACAGCATAGGGCCTATATTGTACTATATCTTCCCTAGGTGGCGGCTGAGGACAGAATTTTGTCTATAGTATGCAGAGCATAAAGGAAGATGATTTGACTCTAGACTATGTGACTGCACAGCTTCTGGAGCTCCAGAAACAAAGAAGGAGTTTGCCTTGAAGCCACAGCCAGAGAGAAGCCTGCTGTTTCCAGAGGCAAAAGTGAAACCCAACTTTCCCTATGAACTGTCAAAGGTCCTTATGCGGTTCGGCGTTGTTTCCGTTGTTGGCTCCTGCTAATGTCCTATCGAGAGTAATGCCACAGAAGGGGAGAAGAAGGGGCCAGCTAAAGGACGAGGGAGAAGAAAGGGAAAAAAAAGAAAGGAGCCACCACTTGACTGACGTTGCGCGAGGCAGATGTCCAGAAGAGCCGGCCCATCTGGCTCTTGGACTCTGCCTGCTCCAAAGAGCATGTCGTAAATGCTCCATCACCTATTGACTGAGGAGAGTCAAGGCAAGTGTGAAACGCATGTCAGCTTGTACGATGGATCACCAGCTGCTGATGCGGCTACAAGGAACCTGCCTGCATGCCATGCCTAGGTAAAAAAAAAAAAAAAAAAAAAAGTTGCAAGAAATGTGTTGTGTGTTTACTGGACTGCGGATTTTTTTGTTTGTTGAGCGTCCCAAGTTTAGCTGAACAAGGGTACAAAACTATATTTATTTGATAGACAGGGTTGTACAGTATGGCAGGGAATGACATAGAATTGTGCCAAAAGGGTACACTCTGCGACCAAAATGTATGTTATGACTGATAAGGGGCAAAATGAAAATGTAATGAATGTTTCAGAATCCTAGCTAATAAGCCTATGCATGATGATTGTGTGCACTATCTTCTAGAGTCCTAGGACATGCAAGTTTTGCCACCACCATCAAGCAGTTGGCAAAGTATGTGATTTGAGTGTAAAAGCCTTGCAAAAGCATTCCTAGACTGTTCAGTCTGTAGTGGGGTTAAGGTGAAATCCTATCCAATCCCCAAAAAGAGCTACAGACAAATGGAAAGACCATTTGAACTAGTCCCGTACAGACTTAGCTGGTCCTTTCCAATCAATGAAGGGGTGCACGATATATATTTCTGCTGATTGATGATTATAGCAGATGTTCTTACTGCTTGCTGTTGAAATCTAAGGATGAAGCCTTTACAAAGGTTTAAGGAATGGAGTCTCAGCGGTTGAGCGGAGGTTCCCTCACCGGAGTGGCTTGCCTGCAGTCTGACGAAGTGGGGGGGGGGTGATTGTTCATAGAGGGAACAAATTCCAAACATGGCTGACACAGCAGAAGGTAGTAGCCACAGGAGAACAAATCCGTTCAGCCCGGCTACGAAAATACCAAAGCGTGGCTGAGAGGGGCCTAGGCATTCTTCAAACAATGCGGGGATTGCATGATAAGCCAGTACCAAGGTTCCATTCCATTTTCTGAGGGAGAGCTGTCTTAGCTGCCACACATGTAATAAACGGAGTTGTAGGTTCAAGTATCAATGAAACACCATTTTTCAGAATGTTTGGAAAAAAAAAGGCCTTCCCTGCAAACACCTTAGAATATTTGGGAGTTTTGCTTAAACGTCCTCATTCCCAGACAGCAACGAAAAAGGACAAAAGAAATGGCAGAGACTGGATTTTGCGTAGGATATCGCCTTAGAATACAAAAGGCTATAGATTTGCTGTTGGGTCATGGAAGAATTGCTATCTCCGCGCGGTGCCAACTTTGAAAAGCATACAGGTTGGGAACATGTGCATCAAAACTCTCGAAGTGTTCTTACCTGGTAAGCCGCTGACACGGAAGTACCTAGTGACAGCACACAACCCCCACTCCTGTTCAAGGTCACACATCTGCTCGAGGCCTTAAGCAACAACAGAACGGTGATGGTGATCAGGAAGGAAGCCAGGGAGAGGAGGGGGCTGAGCAAACTGGAGAAATAGCTATACCACACAGATCAGAAAAGAGCAAATAAAAGGCATATTACCACCAAAAGGTTTTATGGTACAAGAAGTGAGAGTGTGCCAATTAGGGACAGAACCACAAGGTTTCCATGATAATATGTTGAAATGTCCACCTGAGGGAACAGGAAAAAATGGGGAATCAGGCTATGGACAATGAGTTTGAATCGCTTAGTGAACTTAAAAGTGTTTAAACATTGTTGATAAACCTACTGATAAAGCTGATCATAGGTGCAAGATGGAGTATACAGAAGTAAACCTATGCCCGATGGGACTGCAAATATAAAGCAAATTAGTACTGAGGCTTCTCTCAAACAAAGTTTGACAGTTATGATCAGACTTATGCCCACTGCAAAGGCAGAATCCATGAGATTAGTGATTGCTCTGGCTGAGCAAAGAGACTTTAAAATGAGGCACTTTGATTTTGAAACAGCTTATTTAAATGTCTGGTACAAGAAGCCACCGCGAAAGCCAGCACAGGTTACAAGCACGAACAATTTGACAAGTTTCGCTCTCTAAAACATACATTTTATTTTCAGTGTAAATGTTGAGAACAGGGTACACCTAAAAACATGCCTTGTGAAGCAAAATTTGACCAAAGTGTGGCCGATGCCTGTATATATACCAGAGGTACTGGTGATGAATGTATCATTTGATGATTTATGTTGATGATCTCTGTGTGGTTGCAAACAGACAGCCAAATCAAACAACTTTACACTGAGTTGAGTAAACACTTTTAAGCTGAAAGACTTGGGGTATCCTAAAACAATACCTGGAGTATTCAAGTCAGTAAAATCTGAAGAAGGGATGTGAACCTGACACAAAAACAAAAGATAGAGTGTCAGCACAAAAAGCTGGTCTGCAAGATGCTTAGAAGTGGCACAAACCCCAATGGTGGCTGATTTTTGTAAGCAAGATAACAACAAAGCATTTGAAGAGCCAAGACCTATGGTTCCTTAATTAACCTGCTGCATTGCCTAACTGGACAAAGACCAGACATAGCTTTTGCTGTAGGTTTTATTAAATTAAGAACAGTTGCAAAACCTACTGAGAAAGACTGGCAGGGGCTAAAAGAGTAATTAGTTATGAAGGAGAACTGCTAACTATGGTTTACACTTTTCTAACCAAAACAACAAGGACTTAGTGGTGTATGCGGACAGCTCATTTGCAGAGGACTCAGGATGTAAGATGGTGGTGGTATATGCATGTGGCAGCCATCCGATTTGTTGGAGATCACCGAGGAAACAAACAGCGGTTGCCAACCTTCAACTACTGAGGCAGAGTATCTGACTCTTAATGAGGACATGCAATGAGCTACAATGGGTTATGCAGTTGCTTCTAAAAGACCTGGGTGAAAATGTGAACAACCTATAACAGTTTTTGAAGACTCACAGACATGTATAGCCATGGCAGAAGAGCGAAAACCTTAAAGTCGTACTAAACATGTAGCTGTGAAATTCCCAAAATGTAAAACAACTGATACAGTCAAATATGATTAAGTTGCAGTACTGTGAATCATCTGCAAACATAGCCGACATCTTAACAAAGCCATTACCAATACACAAAACATAATGACTTGGTGTTTGGTTTGGGTTTTAGCAGATGTACAATTTGGCAAGGACTCTGTACAAGAGTGAATTGAAATAAGTAACTCTGGGTACTGAATATGTACTAACTATCTAATGAGTAAATAATGAATGACTTTTGTTTGTATTTATTTTGTTTAAATATTATGTAATGAGGCAACATTCCAACCAGATATGAGAAGGGGTGTCAGGATATTGAAAATTGCAAGGTGGTCATATGCTGACTAGAATGACTGGAGATGTAGTCCCAGCAGAATTGTAAAAGGTCAGACCTCTCTGTCTGGGTCTTAGATGATTGGCATGTAACAGTCCAGCGAATTATGAGTCCAGACCTCTCTGTCTGGGTCTGCAGTGATTCATGTAACAGTCAGCAAGTGAAAAAGGTCTGAGCCAGGATGATTAGATCATCTAGCTAATGATTTGCTGGATCAAAACTATATAAGAAGACTGCATACCCAATTCAGTACCTCTCCTTCACCTTCAGGTTCGGGCTCAGATTGTTGTCAGAGTAGAGAGTGGATAGTTATTGTTAATTTTGTTCCTTTGAGAAACAAGAGATAAAGTATTCCTGTTGGAACTAAATCTACTGTCTGAGTGTTTCTTTTTCTTATACTGCAAGCAGTTACCTCCTGTTCTAGCAAGGGTGAGTTGGCACCTAGTCCTTACGCTGTGCACTAGGCCAACAGAAACTTCACTTAAATGTGAAGGAACTGATTTCAAGCCATACAATTGGAGGAGGGGGCTGTTGTTCTCACACATACAAGACTGAATTGTGTGGGATCACAGCACAGCACTTTTGCACATTCCAGCCTTTTACTTTCAGTTTGAATCCCATTTCTGAACCATCTTTCACTGAAAGACTATGTAATAGCACAGTGAGTGCAGTCAATATTTAGGACAGTACTATTATTTCAGTACATAGAAGTGATTAAAATATGGATATCTGTAATCTAATTCCTAGGTGGTCCTCAGTGCCTCACTATCTGTGTTTTAGTGAATTATGAAAGAGGAAAGGATCATTTTAATCCAATGCATCCTTCTTTAATAAAGGCAAGTTTGCTAAATCAAAACACCTCTAACAAATTAGCTCCAGTCACAGAGAGGGTGCTCATCAGGTAATTACAAAAAAGTATACCAGAACTGTTACTGATGTGAGAGTGGTTATGTTGCACACTATTTTTTCCATGGTGAGTATATATCCTTATCATCAGTAATGCCTGCTTGCTATACCTTCTGTGGTGATTAAGCAATCCTGAATCACAGTGTCAGTGGGACATGTCATTTTTTTTATCCCATTGAGCAGTTCTCAAACATCTCCTGATGTTGACAACCTAATCAATTACCACCCATGGTCAGATTCAAAGGTGACACACACAGCAGAACAAATTGCTTGTCAGTAACACTATAATTTTCATGCCATATTATATTGAAAAGTGTGGAGATAATCGTGAAAGAGTATCAGACAAGCAAAAGTTGCCTTGAAACGAGCTCAATATGCACCATTTTCCATTTGCGAAATGATTTTTTTAGGTTTATTTACCAATAGGATTGTTGGATTTCAGTGTCACCTGGCACTGGGATCTATTCTAGGAAGAAGAGAGGGTAGGTGGAGAATTTAAAATTTCATTAGTTATTCATTTTTTTAAGCTGCTACAGTCTGTTGATCTTTTAAAAAGTAAGAAGGTTCCTCCCCCCGCCCACACATTTAATTCTGCAGTTGTAGTTTGTGTCCTCAGAGCTATTTCTCAGTCAGAAAGGACCAAAATGTATGCTGTGTGTTCATCTTGTCAAGGTCCATCTGTGGACCTTCCACCACTGGTCATGAGCTGATTTTTAATACTAGGATTGAGATGTTAATCTGTATGTTATGTTTTAGGAAATCAAGACAGCGAAGATGGTTTTCTTTTGTATGCTTGAAAGATTTACATGCATAATTTACATTAGGGTTAATAGGATTTGTGTGCATTAGGGAGATGTGCAGATTAAAAATACCCTTTAATTATAAGTAACTTATTTAAAAAATGTGAAATGAGAATCCTTATTGATAATGAAACATCCAGTATCCTAAACCAAAGAATCAACAAGATGTTAATTTTTTTTGTGATATAAAGATGTGGGTGATGTATATAAAAGTTTTTAAAATTCATCAGGATGATGTACTCATTGTTCTTTGATTAAATGTTTTGATACAAGATGGCTATGAATTTATTTTCTGCATTCACATCTAAGAATTTCTGCTGCTGGTAATAGAGTCCCACTGAATATTTCCACTAATGGAAGAGTGTGTGATTTTCACTATTTCTCCTGTTCCTGCTACAGATCACCAAAAATAATTTTTGTTTCTTTAAGATCAAAGTGTACCAGAAAAAAATCATTGTGCAATAACCTGTATTATCAATAGTTCACAGTGAGTCATGCCATAATAGGAGTACCAGAGAATGTCATGCTGTGCATCTTATGTCTATACATGACAATTTTCATTCATGAGCAGTAGCATCAGCATTAAGATGCCCACATCTGTTGCACACATTAAGAGAGATCCTGGAGATAAAGTTGAATCTGAAGCAGGGCAGTTCTATCTACTCACACTAACAACATTTTGATGGGGTATTCCAGAAAGGCAAAGACAAAATTAGGATTGAGTGAGGATAGGTCCTAGACAATAGTGACTTTCCCTGGAGTGCGTTGGAGGTTATAGGACAGTCTTTTAGAAGTGCTAATGTGATTATCCCATCAGATTTAGACATTGTGTCCTTGTGTTTTTCAAACCTTTGTAAACAATTTGTGAGAGACAGAACTTCCTCCAGTAATTATATTTGCAGCACGTAATTTGCTTTTGGGTGGAAAGTAAACAGGCTGCTGATGTCTGTGTTAAGAATTGCATTGGGTAGATATTAGAGCTAGATAAACTGTGCAACCTGTTGCAAGAGATATAATTAACTTAGCAGTTTGACCCATCTGAAGCACTAGAAAGCAATTTTCTAAGAAAGGCTGAAAAAATCCATATTGATCTGTGCTAAGTAGTAAAAATTTATCACTATGTTGTTGGTTGCCTTATTCTAAATCAATATAAACATCACCCAAAGCTTCTTAAATGCAATAAGAATCTGACAAGGCATTTTTGTCATAGATTAGGGTTAAAACAGTGAAAGGTCTCCAAGGAAAACTCTCTGACCAGACTGCTCTTGTGTTGTTGTTTTGGAACAGAACATCTTTATTGACAACTTGGAAATGGAGAGGAAAGTTTTGTCCATTAAGTGAGGCAAAAGCTCTAGGACTTCAGAGTTTTGGATAAGTCATTTTAATTAAGTCCTTAGATAGGAAGCGTTTAGCCTTCCAAAGAAAAATGTTCATTAGTTATCAAAATGACCAGGTGAGAACAATCAGAATCTGGGAGGTGCTAGTCCAAAACCTCCTTGTTTCTCAAAAATATGACCACAGAAATGTGTGAATATAATTTAAGCAACAGAATCTCCTATTATAAATTCGATACATTCGCTTCACAGCAGAATGAAAAAAGGAATTGTCTATTTTCTTCAGGCACAGTGAATATGTTTCAGAAGGCTGGCTGTGCTGTGTGCATTTAGAAGGATTTCAACTCAGGTACAATTTAAATGTAGATTGTACAACATGAAGCAAGGAACCTAAAGTAGTGGAATCTAATTTGAAGCTACAACAGGAGCAAAACAGAAACCTTAGACCTTTGAGGCAAGCTATGTTCCATGAATCCTGATCCTGCCAAAATCTAATAATCTTTGTAGCTCTGACATACTAGTTTGCATAAATTTATCCATGGGGGTTTTCCATCTGATGGCTGTTTTAACAGCTTTTTAATTATTAGGGCAGCAAATGAAATCTACGTTTTCATGTAAAATGTATAAATGAAGAATGGTTAAGCATCCAAGCAGGGTCAATTTACACACCTATTTTAAAAAAGACTAGGGTAACGACACCAACTTCAGTGCCTCGTGTGATTTTTCAGGTGACCTTTTAATTATCCAGTCTGATTTTTGACATATAGAATAAGTGATTTTAGCTATTACAATGCTTGGCTATGTAAGAGGTACCTCCTAATTTAGAAAGTTTGCATGGGTGGGAGGAATATGACGATCATTCTGCTGGCCCCTCAGTGGAAAGGGAGGGCAGCCAGATCAGAGATTACTTCAAGGCTTTCTAAAAAGCTAATAAGGGGGGACATTTCTAAAGAGCTATATACATACTGAGTCATGTGTAATCTATTTGTAGTGTGGGGGTTTAGTGGCATTTAGTGGCACCACTCCATTTAAATTAGGGGACAGTTTGTGCTCAACCCATGAAAGAAGAGGAAGGGGAAGAGCAGGGGAAGAGGTAGTTCAATTTAAGATTTATATTTAATTGTTTATTGATTGATCCATGCTGGCAAGCTGTAAATGGGCAGGGGATGTCTTGTCAACATGATAGCAGTTCCAGCTTCTTTCTCATTCCTCACCTTCCTGCATCCTTTATTTTCACAACAGACCCTGAAAAGCTTAAGGTCCTCACACAAATCACTCCCAGTGTATCCAAAGAGGAATTCATCAAACAGGCATTTTTTTCTGACTTATGTGAGCATAGGGAAGAGGAAATTAAATAAACCCCACCTGTCCTTTTGTGCTATCTACTAACTGCTGGAACAGAAGTTAAAATTTAATGGTTTTATCACTTATTTACTTATAAAATGTGTATGCTGCCTCTGCAGACTTGGGCAAGTAGCTCTGGGCAATGGAAATCCCTACAGGTGGGGCAGGGTGGTGTTTGGGAGGAGGAGGAGGAAGCTCATCAAGGATGTGGTGTCATTGAGTCTGCCTTCTGAATCTTTCATTTCTCCAGGGAACTAATCTCTGTAGTCTAGACACCAGCTATAATTCCAGAAGAACTGGTAGTTGGCGACCCTTCTCCACACCAAAATTTTCTGATTCAGGTAAAAATATCTGTGCATGGAAGCAGTCTTTGAATTTATTTATTTACTTAGATAGCTTTACTGTGCTTTGGGAATCCTGAAAAGTCCTATTGTTTCCATAGCAAACTGTAAACTATTCAGACCTTGATCTCCCAAACCACAGTATGAGACTCTTCGCATTACGGTATGTTGGGTTTCTTTGTTGATAGCTGATGGAGATATTTCCTCACAAGATGGATTTCTGCTGTCATCTAGAGGGGCTCTGTTGTTTTTAGGATGCCTCTTCCACGATGATGATAATCTAACAGGATCCACTGAACACATCAGTTTGAACTTTTGAGACACATATCTGGGTCACCAGATGTTCCATCTTATGACTAAACTCTGGATAGAACTTAAAGTACCACCCTTCCCCCAAAAGCTGAACTATAGACATTTCACTTTGCCTTAATTTAATGACTAAGAATTTGGGTCATATGCAGTTCCTTGCTCCAAGCCTACTTTTAGGATAAGCAGCAGCTAAACTTTAGTTTCCCCAAACATATGATTGATCTATTGTCTGTGCTTTAGGTTATGGCTCAACTGTAGATTTCTATCCCAGTACAAGACCTTTGAGTCTTGAAAGGCTGATCTTCACAAATCTGAGAATGATAGAGGATGAAGGGTTATGTCACAGAAGTCCTCATAGTGCTAGCACATTTGCTTTTTGAGGAACAGACTTCAGTGGAAAATACAGAATCTAATTTCCAACAAGTGAGGCTATTTCATGGAACAAAATTGAACAAGGATTTGATGTCAGGCATTTGTAAGCACTTACCATTTCTTTAGGCAGTTTAGTTACCTTGCACATTACATTATAGAAGCATCCTTAAGTTTGATGCGAAACAAAAAGAAGATTTGCAGCTTTGGACAAGGAGAGTAATATCATCTAATACCTAGTAACATCTGCTGTTTGTTTTAATGTTACTTCTTCATTGTAAAACACATCACAGAAATACTATAGAAATGAGAGAAATTTCAAGGTACAGACTATAACAGCTGATAACAGATGTTCTGGTCAGATGGTTAGGCTAAAATATGGGTTTTGTAAGGAAGAATATAAAAGATTTATGACATAAACTTTTTATATTGTACTTGGTTTAGGAAGCATCTCTGTAAATTCACTGTTCATGGCCAAGAATCCTATTTGAACTAGCTACACAGTAGCCCTTAGTGTCGTTTGAGTAATATTTATTTCTCTCTGTGTGAATTCTTAAGTTTATCCAACTTAAAATGGATGTACACACACACACATAAAATAAAATAAACTAGAAAACAGAACTTTCATACAAGCATGGACTGTTATGGGATGCAATGCACATTGATGATGCAATGAACTTATGATGTGGATCATCCACATTCTCTAAACACATGTATCTATGAATCTGGCACTACTCTTTGAACAGGTCCCACTTTCACAAAATAACTTTACAAACACAATGTAGGGAAACGACCTACCCTCCACAGCTTCTCACATGAATCTTCATTGTAAAGCTGCTGACCTGGATTACAGTGTTACATGAAACATGTACAATGCCCCAGGAAACAAAAAGCGCACCTGGTTTGGACCGGGGTGTCCATTGTGGCAGGGGAGGATGGAGCATCTGCCCACCTCCCCGTTCGGCCGAGAATGGAGGTCACATGACGGTGGAACTGTCACATGACAAGGGAGCTGGGAGGCTATAAAAGCCTGTGCCTGGCTCAGCACGGCCTCTTTGCAAGGCTGGGGGCGAACAGACCCACCCTCCCTCCCCAGGGTTGTTAGGGGTTGTTGCATGCTTTGTTTTTACTTATTTGTCACAGTCTGGGAGGTTTTTGGGGCATAGGGGCACATCCTTTATTGGGGAGGCAGGCTTGCAGGTCAGACCTCCCCGTGGCGGGGGCCTCAATAAGAGGTCTGGGGGTAGTGGAGGGCTTGATGGCACAGGCCTGGAGGTCATGTTTCGGGCTCACTACCCCCCGGCAGGAGGGGGTGTCACAAATGGATATGCATCCAAGTGGCACCCAGTAACCTCCTGTCCCGGTCCCCATGGGGGACGGTGCCGGGTCAGCGGTTTGCTGCCCGAAGGGCCAGGAGGTGTCAGCTTTGGGGTTGGCCATGGCCAGGTTCAGCGGTTCGCTGCCTGGTGGCCAGGATGTGTCCCATATGTTTGTCCAGCTTCCAACTGTTATTATGGCTGTTATTGTTACTGTTAATAAACCGGGCTGCGGCCATTTCATTTCCAAAGAAGAAATATTTCTCTGTGGTTATTGGGTAAAGTGTAATCCACACATCTGCACGCAACGGTCTTAACATTTTCTCAGTAACATGACAATACAAAGTCCAACTCAGAGCTATGATCCACACACCAATAATACATATCTTTGTATGATGAGGCTCTACTACAACGCTTAAAGGAGATAATAAATTTCTATTGATTGATTGATTGATTGATTGATTGATTGATTGATTGATTGATTGATTGATTGATTGATTGATTGATTGATTGATTGGATTTATAGGCCGCCAAAGGGCTCGAGAGAATCCATAAAGTCAAAATTGCAAATTATGTTTATTAATGGAAAATTATATTAAAAATTCATAGCTCCTCCATTTCCCCACTGATCCCTGCTCTATGCCCAGAAGAAAGTAATGCCCCACCCCACAGTCATGATCCCTGGGCTAATATGGCCTGGAGAAAAAAGGTAGGGAATCAGAAGATATGAATTCAAGAAGCACACCAACCATAGAAAGTGGTAAACAAGTTATCCCACTTTTAAAAAGTTGTCAAGCTAGTGTGTGAAGTGGAAACTTGTTTGGTAAGATGCCCAAGTTCTAGTAAATGTCCATGTCATCTTATGTAAGATGACATGGACATTTACTAAGATGTCCTCTGGCATAACTCTGTTTGCACATTATAAATCAACAAATCAGGGGCCTGAATCTTGTATATATTTCCTCCTCATTGTTGAACCAGCACAATTCCAAGCTAGCTACTCATCTTGGAGCCTGGCTGTGGCAGCAGTGGTCCCTGAGTACCATTTCTGAGTCTGCAGCATCTCCTAGTATTTGCTGCCATGGCCAGACCCAGAGTGACTCTTGATATACACCGCCATTAGGCCCAAGCAGTTCTGCCGCCTCTGTGATTGGAGTGGCTTCCAGCATCCACAACAAAAGCAAAGTAAGTGTGTTGTCTGTCCATGTACAGACAATGCTTTAACAAAAATTAATTTTAATTTGTGGGAAATTTAAGCATTTCAGTTTTTTCTGCAAACCTGGAGAGTTCTCCAAGTTTGCAGAAAAGGCTGTTTAGCATCTGGGTGACCCGAATCCATGGATGTAAGAATCCACAGAAATGACTGTTTGTCTGTATTAAATATATAGAGGTGTTCCCCTTGCAAGGAGAGGCAGGTAGAAAGAAGATTCCTCATTAGCCTCACAAGTGTCATGCTGTTCCTCATGTCAGGCTAGATAGCTCCTGAGAATCATCTCGCACTGTCTCATATTACCTCTAAATAGATCAGGATATATAAAAGCTACATTCAGCACCCTATCCTAATTATTAATCCTGCACTAATTATATTTATTCTTTGTCCTACTCAGCCCAGCAAGTTTCACTGACTTCTGCATTCTTCTGATTTCACTGTAAGGCATAATGATTACCAGTTATCCTTTTTACAGGTGATTCTTTCCTCAATACACTCAATGCAATTATTCACAACAACTTGATCTAAACTGGAACTTTGTATTTAAACTCTCTAACAATCTATGGAATTTTCAAAATATCCTTGCTTGTAAGCAGGCAACTAATAGATTATTGTTACTGTGCCCCAGTAATACATTGGTACTGTGCATATATGCTGTAGTACTAGAAGTAGTGTACAGAGAAGAGAAAAATATACTTTTTTTTAAATCATGGGGACATGAGTGACAACAATACTAAAAGGGGGGGCATATCTATTGATGAAATGTGAACTGTATATTAATGAAATGTGAACTGTATATGCTTTTTTTCTATTTGCCACTCCTATATGACATGTACATTTTAATGTGTTTAGTGTTTACAGTTTCATGAAGTCATTCTTATCATTTCACTTCATTATTTTAAAAATGTAGACTTTTCTTAAAGAAACAGCTATTGGCTTTTTACAGGGAACAAGATAAATTTTTTTTTCATAATTTTGAAAACTTCCCTCACTGTTAAATTTACATTTTAGACTATTTCTGGTTGAAGACTAACCCTTATGCACAATGCTTCCTAGTGATTATTTGATTATATTTGGAGTTAGAAAGCAATATTCTGTAACATAGCAATAACTTGCTAATCTGTGTCTTTTTTAATGTGAATGTTAAAAAGGGTTTCCCACAAATAGATGAAATCTTCTTCCTTTATTACTTTTCTGATTGCATAGATAAAGTGCAGTCAGTAAAGTGTCATTCTTGTTCTTTAAAAGGAAGTAGATTAGTCCATTTCCTCATGGGGGCTTGCAAAGTCCTTCAGTAGACGTGACTGGAAGAGGAAGAGGCTGAAGATGGTGGCCTAGGGAATAAACTGCTGGCTTGATAAATCTTTAAGTCTTAAGAGGTCATCTCTTGATGTCTGGAAGAAAGATAGACTTAATGACAAATATGAACTAGAGCCCTTACTACTATGTACATTTTAAACACCCATAGACTGGGGGAAGAATAGAGAATGTCTTTGTTTATCAGACTAATAACAAAATGAATAAGACTTTGCTACTGTAAATATTACCACAATGATGGATTGGGGGATGGGGAGGACTATATTTGTAAAAGGAAATATTATTGATAATGGGCATAATCGGTTGCAAAATGATCCTACTGAAATTCAACAGAACTGATGGTTTCCAAGTTCTGGCTGGAAGAGAGATTCCCCCTTCACTGCTCATGTTTCCTGCCCCTGTGGCTGATCGGACAAAAGTAATGTCAGGAAAATTCCACTGACAATGTCATGATGTCAGTTCCTGGGAAAATCCAAAAGTGATGTCAGTCTTTTCTAGGAGTTGCTGAGAACTCTATGGTAAAAAATATAGGTCAACTATATGGTAAAAGTCTAGTGACTTTTTAGAGACGCATGAAGTCACTTTCAGGTTTTCCTTGGAAGTGATGTCACATCAGCTGCTATTGTCTTTCCTGCTCACTTCTCCAACTCCCCAAACTCCAGCTGGTTGCCAGACCATGCCTAAAATCCCTAATTAAGATGAATAGTGGAGCCCCATTCATATCAATTGATAAAGGCTTTCTGTTAGAGTAGACCATGTGTGATGGATTCCAGAAGACAACCTGACTATGAAGAATTAACCACAGAAACATAAAAGAGATAGATTGCTTCTGATTGCCTGGAGGAGAGAATGTCAGTTAATCAGTGGGTGGTTATTTTGAATAGAAAGTCCGTTGGAGGAGTGCTTTGGAGAGGCAGAGGTTGCGTGAACTACTCAGTGCTCTTGACTGAAAGCTTTGCTTTCTGAGGGGATTATCAGAGGCCCCATTCGCACAGGCCAATAAATGTGGGCTAACAATTGTATAAATGCATTTGGGGGGGGACTTCACATGGATCCTGCTCCTAATGTGAATCCACTCTGTGTTTCCTGACCCCAACCCAGGTTTTTCACAAATTACACTATCTGAGATACTTTTGTTTTAACACAGCTTGCAGCCACTGCTGAGTGAATGGCGGCTGGGAAGCGCTTTCAGCAGCCACACTTGCCTCCATTTTCCAAAGTCTCACCTGGCAGCTGCATAGACATGCCAGGAAATGGGGTGGTTCATGCCTGCTTGCCCTTGTAGCTACACAGCAGAGGATGTGAGTTTTTTAAGTGCCTCCAAGGAAACCAGCATTTCTTCCACGGACTCCATCCACTTCCTTCATGGAGGCAAGTGAACACCCCGAAGACAATGTGTGTTGCTTTATCCAGACTGTAACCTGCTGTATCTTGCTTGTGCAGAAGAGGCCAGACAGACATGGTTAGTCTAATCTGTGTTCACTGGTAGCAGTTTAACATAGACACACACAGGAATATCATTAATCTTTGAGGAATACACACTAAAAGGGAGAGGAAATGAGGCTTCTAATCAAGTCAGTACCCAAAGAAGGAAAGGATTCTTCTGAGGGTCAGATGAGAAAATCCTGATCATAATCCATGTGAATAGGGAACAATCTTCTGGTTGATTATCCTTAGTTTGATATTAGGTCAAAGAGCTAGAGATTTTACCTCAGGGCAAAAGTATTCACTCAAGCTATCTATAGGCAATAGAGTTCTAATAACTCTGGTGTCTGGAGGTGCACAAACCTAAACAGAATTATAAATTCCCAATAAAAAAACCTGCCAGCATTTAAAAGCTTTTCGATATTAAGTTATTTGTAACATCTTGCCATTTTGACAAGGCTTAGAAATGTGTCCCAATTCTGTAACAGTGTTTAAATTAAAACAGCAGTATCTCTCTGTAAATACCTCTGATGTTGAAACTTATTTTTTCTCGGTGACATCAAACAACTTAGTTTTAATAATTTTTCTAGTTCTTTTTAAAAACTGTCCTAAAGCCTCTGGTGCTAAATAATTTATGATAATGAATGGAATGTGGACATAAATGTTACTGTACAGTTTTCTGGGAAGGTCCTTGGGACTGTGGGGGAGAAAAGCTCAATTTATTGAATAAATATATTTTAATTAAAGGGTGGGACATCACTCACATGTTATACTCATAAAGCAAGGGCTCCTCAGAGGGGACAGACTGTCTTTTGTAGGTAAGGATTTCCTCAGTACATCAGAAAGCATAGGGTTGTCACACTATGCCTTTTAAAGCACTTGCTATTTATTGTGTATTTGTATGGGTAAGTGGGTGCAATTCAAAATAGTCTTCTGTGGGTTTCATCTCAAACATACAGCAAAGCAGTTCATGCATTTTTGTTAAAGTTACTCTGCAATGTCTACCACTGAACTAAATATGGTCATAAACTACAAACATTTGTCCAAATTCAGATTTGATTTCCACGTATAAGAAGTCTAGCTGAATTATCACATGCATGTTTCAGGGAAGTTTCTTTTTGGAATAACATAGCATATGTTAATGATGTTTGGCACCCTCTCCCATTTCTTTTCTTATTACCAAATATCCAAGCAGCTATGACAACAATGGGAAATCTCAATTTAAATAAGTTCAGCATGATGTCCAAGAGATGTCTGAGTTATTTTACTTTTGGTTGTGGTGGGTTTTCCGAGTTATGTGGCCCATGGTCTGGTGGATCTTATTCCTAACATTTCACCTGCATCTGTGGCTGGCATCTTCAGAGGTGTATCACATAGGGAAGTATGCTACACGCTGTGTAACTTTATTTTACTTTGTTCAGAAAAAAGATTATCCTGTCACTGGCTTACTCAACTCTGCTTTTGTGTTACAATGTTCAATAAAGAACATTTCTTTTTTATTATTCAAAGAATAGATACTTTACAAGCAACATCCCATAAGGCCTTGCAGGAGAAATTCATTCATTTCCACAGCCCCCACTACATCTTCTTTCTTATCCATGAAATCCCCCAATAGCTTCTCCCCTTTTCTTTAAACTACAGACATTCATAAGGTTGCCTGCCTCCTGAGACCTAGAATTCTCCTGGAATTACAAATGGTTGCTCAACTACAGGGCATTTTCTAGGTGAAATCTCTCCCCAAATATTCCCCTTCAAATGCATTGCTCCCAAATCACCAGGAATTTTCCTGACTGGAGTTGGCAATCTTATGCATTCCGCTAACCCTCTTGGGTTTTCTTAAATCCCCCAATATGTATTTAGATTTCAGATTTTTCTGCAAGCTTGGGGTGTTTTTTTAGGTTTGTGAAAAGATCTATCTTGCCCATTCACTTATACCATCACCATTTTTTTTAATTGGTTCTAGGTTAAACCCATACCTTTTAAGTTTATCCCTGATCCCCACACCTTTAGTTTTCACTTTTGGTACCTGTTCATTTTTGCATGGTTCTTTAGAGACTGCTTTTATCCCAATCCTTTTCTGGGAGTTTATTTTGAGTTACCTTTTTATCATATATATTTCTGTTGGTTTACTTTGTCCTGATCACTCTCTGAAAATTTCCATATTCTGATGTTCCTTGCATCTAATTTCTTGTGGTGTTGGTAGGTCAGTTCTGCACATTTTGTTCCCTTTAGAAGTTGATTCAGCATGACCCAGCTTTAAATAAATTGTATCTTTCTGTAGATTTAAACTGAAATGTTTAATGCTGTTTTTACAGCTGTGTGATGTTGAATTGACCACTAGAGGGGGCAACCATGTGCAGAATTGACCCCTCCTTCTGAAGAAACCGAAAGTTAGACACATGGAACATGAACATTAAAAAAAGGCTGCCTCTCACTCCAACCCACAATTTAATGATTCAATTGAAGAAAAGTGATTTCTCTTTCTTTTTCTAATAGCTCTAAAATATTGGTGTATCTCTGAAGTGTTGTAATATTACACTTAAAAGGTTCTCTAAATCCCCACTTTTTTAAAAAAATGAAAAAAGTAATAACTAACACAGCATATTTCCGCAAGGGAAGGAGCTAGAGACTTAGGTCCATTCTGCACAGCTAAATTAAGATGTCCTGGGGTACAAATAAAGGTGTCCTGGGAAGGCACTCTACACAGCCTGTTTCCCAAGATGTCCTTAGAATGCTTTATTTCTGATCAAAACATATTTTTGAAAAAAAATGCTTCAAAGTGTACCTTTTGCCTTCCAAGCTGCACGCCAGATGTCTCCTGCCTGGTTGTACAAAGTTCAGGAGCTCAGGAAGCATCTTAGGTTTCTTGCCCAACCATTTTGCTCTCTGGTCAGTTTCACCCTCAGCATGAACCCAACATTTTGCGTGCAGCTGAAGGGATTCTTCCTGCCAACATTTGATGAAGGGTGCCAACAAGTTTGCTCTGCATGCTCTGACCCTGGATGCATTTTCAGCCCCAAAAGTACATAGTTGTACTCAGCTGGTTCTGTTGATTCTGGCAATTTATAGTTTCCCTATTATTTTTTGTTTTACTTTTCAAGGAGCTATCTTTGTAGCTACACAGACACACAGGCTGATTATGCACAAAGTCTTTGCTGCACCGTGGGGGCCAGTATGCACTGCAGCCAGTCAGTCAGTTTTATTACAGCCATTAGGCCAGCAAAATGCACTGCAGCAATATTTCTTATATGGATGTATTTTCTGGAGTCCCACTTCCACTTTCAACTCTCTTCACAACAAGCAAAACCACTTATAGCATGATTTAAATCTTGCTTCATAGCCAGAGTGAGACAGATTTGACAGTGGGCACAGCTTTGCCGCATAAATCTTCTCTCCACCCATGACCAGCCTTCCCATTCCCTCACAGTGCTTTGCCGCCTTTTCCTCACCTTTCCCCTACATGCTGTTGGCTGCTTACTGCACTGATCAAGAGATAAAGAGATCAATCTCTCATATGTATAGTGGTGGCAGATGGGGAGAACTGCCATCATCTCTGTTTAACACCCATAGTTAATTGGAAAGTAGCTTGCAGTGAGGCAATGTTGAAACAGTTTGGCGCCATGGAGAAGAAGAACGAAACAACTTTCTGGACAATATTAACAATGTGGAAAAGGAAAATGAGGAAAAACAGCAATTTCTTGATGTCTTAGTCATCCACAAACTGAACCAAAAATTGGGCCACACAGTCTACAGAAAACCTACACACAATGATAGATATATACATAAAAACTCAAATCATCACCCAGGACAAAAAAATAAGCACAATAAAAACTCTGGTAGATCATGCAAAACGAATCTGTGAACCCCACCTCCTTCAAGATGAACTGAATCATCTAAACTGGGCTTTACAGGCAATGGTTACTCTACTACAGACATCAGAAGAGCTGCAAGACCAAGAACAAACCACAGCAATGAAGATAAACAGCCACCCAGAGGGTAGGTGTTTTTACTATACTTCAAGGAAATCACTGATCAAATAGGGAAACTGATGAAGAAACATAACCTCCAAACAATCTTCAGACCCACCAAGAAAATTCAACAAATGCTACATTCAGCAAAGGATAAGAGAGATCCTCTAACTTCTGCAGGAGTCTACCGCGTACTGTGCAGCTGTGGACAAGTCTACATAGGGATCACAAAATGCAGCGCCCAGACACGAATCAAAGAACATGAAAGGCACTGCAGACTAATTCACCTGGAAAAATCAGCAATAGCAGAACAAGTGATAAACCAAGCTCAATACAGAACATTATTTGAAATCACAGAAATTCTGAACCACTCTCATAGCCACCACATCAAGCTGCACAGAGAAGCCATTGAAATCCACAAACACATGGACAATTTCAATAGAAAGGAAGAAACTATGAAAATGAGCAAAATTTGGCTACCAGTACTTAAAAACACTAGAATCAAGACAATGGTTAGTGAACACTACCCAGATACAGGATGTCTCTCTTCAGGAAGCAATTAAATGGATTAAAATGCCAGGCAACTGCAATGCAGATGCCCTCACTAATTTGGTTATGCAACTTCAGTGTTACATACATATGCTAAAATGGGTGGATTCCGCTTAACATATGCAAATTACACTTGCAAAACACATTCAAATTACACTTGAACCCTTAACACTTTTAACCAATGCAAATGGTTCTTTCTCCCACTCTGGACATTCCACAGGTATATATATACTCCACTTGCTTTTCTACCATCAGATCCTCTGAAGACGCCAGCCTCAGATGCAGGTGAAACATCAGGACAAAATGATACTGGAACATGACCATACAACCCAGAAAACCCACAAAACTCTAGTGATTCCAGCCATGCAAGCCTTCGACAATACATTGAAAATCCTGACTAGAACTGGAATTAACTACAGCTGATTATATACATTGTCATTTCGGGACGGCAGCAACAAACAGAGGACAGAAGTCTCGTCTATTCCACTTCCCCACCCATATAAAATCTGTAAGTTGGTAAATACCTAAACATTAAAACATTTTGACATTAAAACAACATCTAAACTAAATTGTATACATAATAAACAATTTGATAAGAACATATATACAGACAAACATAGTACAGTAAGGGAGGAGGAGGAGGAGGAGGAGGAGGAGGAGGAGGAGGAGGAGAAGAAGAAGAAGAAGAAGAAGAGGAGGAGGAGGAGGAGGAGGAGGAGTTTGGATTTATATCCCCCCTTTCTCTCCTGTGGTGGAGACTCCGAAGAGGTTGCCAATCTCCTTGCCCTTCCCCCCTCACAACAAACACCCTGTGACGTAGGTGGGGCTGAGAGAGCTCCGAGAAGCTGTGACTAGCCCAAGGTCACACAGCTGGCATGTGTGGGAGTGTACAGGCTAATCTGAATTCCCCAGATAAGCCTCCACAACTCAAGCGGCAGAGCTGGGAATCAAACCCGGTTCCTCCAGATTAGATACACAAGCTCTTAACCTCCTACGCCACTGCATAGGACAAATAGCAGTTACTGGGAGTATGCCAAACAAAACAAAACAAAAGTATTCACTTTCTGATAGAAGACAGTGATAGAGGGGGACAGATGAACACCTGTGGGGAGGCAGTTCCAATGTTTCATCACAAACAAATGTTGGGATACATCAATCAGGGCTTCAAAAGATGAAATGAATGGTCATATAGGCTCATAGGGGAGAAGACATTCCTTATGGTATGCTGACCCTGAGCCATATAACCATCAATGCCAGCACCTTGAATTGGGCCTTTTGCTCCCGTGGTAAAACACTCTATAATTAGAATGCTCTTAAGCATTGCTGCAGCTAGAAACATGAAAACCAAGCATTTAGATGTTAAGACTGCCTTTTTATACTGTGAGATAGAAGAGGAACTTTACATGAAACAGCCACCAGGGTTCACAAATAAAAGAATAAGTATTTTGTAAACTTCAAAAAGGACTTTATGGCCTTAAGCAAGCAGCAAAAGCATGGTCAGAAAACCTACTAAATCAGGGCTTCATACAAGGCAATGCTGACCCCTGTCTTTATAGCAGACACAGAAATGGGAGATGGATATTTATCTTGACATATGTTGATGATCTAATTATTTGCCATAAAAATGAAACTGAAAGTGCTGAGATTATATCCCAACTGAATAAGGAAGGAGAAGTCAAGCACCTGGGAGATGTCAACTTTTACTTGGGAATCCAAATTGAACGTGAACTGGATAGAAGCTATCTTCTTAGCCAGAAGCAGAAAATACTGGAATTGCTACAAAGCCTGAACCTAGAAGGTGTCAATTCAATGCCTACCCCAAATGAGTTCCAATTTCTACAGACAAGAACTACCTGATGACCTATTACTTGACAGCAATGACTACAGAACTGCAATAGGCAAGCTTTTGTTCTTAGCAATTACTATGAACCCTTACAATGTGCATATACTAAGCACATTGGAATTAAGAACTAGTTTGTAAGAGTCTTGCAAACAGAAGGAACAGTGAAACATCAGTACTGTCCTACTGACATGATGACTGCAGATATATTGCCCAAACCATTGCCAAGAGACAAGTTTCACAACCTGTGTGACAAATTCAACATTGTCTACCTAGAAGGCATACAAAGTTGAGAGGGGGTGTTGGAATAAGCAACTTCTGTCTGGACAATGGGAAGTGCCATGTATCTCTAAGCTGTCCTATTGTTTGCTCTTCATGTCTAGGCTCCACCCACCAACTCCTCCTTCTTCACCCTGCAGCCATTTTCTTTCTTCTCCTTTGTACCGAGCACAATGGTAATGGCTTCTTGCTTCTGCTGGGGCTTTCCCACAAAAGCATATCACACCCACACATATGTGACGGTATGTTAAAATGCCCGCTTGTGATAGAGAAAGTTATCTCTTTAGTATAAGGTTTCTATCTATCTACCTTTTACCTGGAACAATACCTGTGATCTGAAGTTGCTTGAAATAAATGTAAGTTTTCCCTTTTTGCATATATTTGTTTGGCAGAGCTCCTTTACTGCACTCAAAAACAGGGCTGGGCTGATCCATATTCAACCAAATTCCAACAACTTCATCATGACATAGCTTTGGTATACCTCACAGCCTAGCTCCTGCACATTGAAGCACCCCCACTTTTAATCACAAAACCATAAAGAACAGGCATCAATACTGATATTTGATATTTTTGACTAAAACATATTCAATAGCTATATTTCAATCCCTGTTCCAAAAGATCCCCATACAAATTACCAGTGTTTATGTTGAACCAATAGACGCATGGAATCCTTCTGTGTTAACTCTCTGTCAATAGAATGCATCATTTGGGGATGCCTACAAAGAAATCCATCATACAGTCAGTGCAATTTTCCTACATTATCTGCAATATGGATCTTTTGTGGTATTAATTGCTTCTTTTTATAAGGACTAAACATTATTTAAACAATTATGCCCTATTAAATTGAATGCAAATTTGTGAGAAAATTGCACCATTAGTAACATTTCAGTTCTTAACTTTTTGTGATAAAAGATTCTACCCTTTCTGTAATTGCATTACAATTTAGCATTTATTATTTTAAAAATCTCATTTAGAAGCTAAAATAGATTCTGGTTTAGTCTTTTATTACTCTCAGTGCGAAATCTCTTTGTAAGGATTAATTCTTACTTCAGTTCTACTAAAATTATGGAGACTATTTCATGCTAATTTTGCATCATGGTCTTGGCATTGAGATTTTAAAATATGACACTTTCATGTAAAAAAAGTATCAATTTATGCTGCAAGAATGTTTAATATTTAAAAGATCCCTATGATCCTTTTATTTTGATATATCACAGGGATTCTTTAATGTTTGCAATTTTTTCATCTTCTGCTAGTTTTTCAGGGCCATTAGTTTGACCCCTATTGCACCATAATTGTAACTCCCTTGAGAGCATATAATGGGCAGAAATTATTTTCCTAAATACATACAACCTAGCTCTTGAATCAGATGTCTTTTTTCCCCAGCTTTCTATGGCTGCTTTGAGATGTCACAATAAACTCTGGTTTATTAACTGTTGTTTGATCAAATCCCACATAGTCCTGCTATCTATATACAAAAGGTCTAACAAAAGGAGGCTGATTGCATATCATACAAATCGCCCTCTGGAGGTGGCCGTGGATTTACCCTCTCCAGGGCACTTATGCCAACAAGCAGAGGGACAAACTTGCCGGTGCCAAAATGCAGCAGGGCCCAGGGTCACCCAGCTGCAGCACTCAGCTCCCTGCTAGTACACCCGAGCTGCCCAGAGCTATGCTGGTGTCCCGGGGCATTCTGGGAGCATTCTGGGGACAGGGACAACCTTAGTAGGCTTCCAGAGCTCTCTCGGCTCCTTAACACTGGTAGGGCATCCGAGGCTGCCAGTGGAGATATACCACAATTTTCGCAGTGTATCTCTATTTTCCCCTATGGGGGAGTTTCAAGTAGGATTTTTAAAAACCTTTTTGGGCTTCCTGTTCCATGGGAAAGCCCTGTTGAGCAAGTGGATGCTCTGATGATATCAGACATCCCAGACCTCCTGCTCTTCCATTTTTATACACATTTCTGTTTGGCATGGTAGCCTTGTGCTGAATTTTGGCATTAAAATTTACTTTTATCTTGGTAGTGTTCAAAATATGGCAAAACATGCTGTAAATCTGCAAGAAAAGGCTGTTTTGCAGAGGTTTGAATGTTGTCAACATGAGGGCAAGAGAGGACAGGAACAATTCTACTCTCATAGTCTTGTAGTTATGGGAGGAAGTTACTGTACAGAAAATAACATTTTAACTTTCCCTAGTTATTCACTGTATTTTCAGCTCCAGGTCATATGTCTCATAGAATAAAGAAACCATAACACAAGCCTGTTAGTCCTTTTTACCTGAGAATCCATGGGTTTACAAGGATGTGACATAGGGCGGCCAAAAGTCACCATTCGTCCCCACAGAAAATTGTCCATACCCTCAACTAACTCAGACATATTAAATGGTCCCATAGGGTGACTAGGGTCCCTGAAATTCTACTCACCTAGTCCTTTCATCTCAGCAATTCTGTATAGATAAATTGCTACAGTATTTCTGTAATAAAGGAGCTTATCACTAATGCTGCATTTCTAAACATACAAATGAGGTAGTTGGGGTGGGGAAAAGTTACAGTATCAAAGTCAATTATAGTCACTTCTGAGTAAGAAAGGTTTACAAGTCTGTTGTTTACAAGGAAAGTAGGTAAGAGAGAACACAACACACTTCAAGAGAACAAACCAGCATGGCATTGAATGAACAACATCAAATGGGAATGTAATGATGTGCAATGGAGCAAGTTAGTGTACAATAAACACTAACTCTAAATCTTTAGCAGGATAATATTATAAAGGCTAGTCAGTCCCCCACTGTCAGTGGCTGTATAGGAACACTTAAACATTAGGAATGCTAGTCTATATCCTTCAGAGACTAGTAGATATACTATCTTTTAGAGACTAGTAGATATCTTGATCTAATACTATCTAATATTGCAGGATTTTTTGATGCCCAGCTATGGCGTACTCTATTATGATTTGCAAAAAAAAATGCTTTGTTAGTTTACATTTTCTCACTCTTTTTGCAATTTTTTTTAAAAAACTATAAATCTATTATTAGATCCTTCAGGAAGTGAGACAAAACGTACAATTAATGCTAGAAGAGATATACAGCACATCACTATATAGCACAAAGAAACATTTACAACCAATAGTGGATTTCAGGAAGATGAAAATAGAAGATGATGGACTTATATGGGTGTAACACTATTAGGATTGCAATGTTAAGTCTCATCTCTAGTGTGGAAATAATGTAGTTAACCTGGAAGCTTTCTTCCTTTTTCTTATCTTCCTCCCTTACTGTGTAGGCTGAATTGATGTTGGTGCCACTGTTGCTGCTGGTTAAGTCAGGCCAGGTATGGGCCAGCACATGTGAGGAACCTCAGGTTTCTTATTTGCTTCTTTTGGCCCCTCAGATACTCTTTCTGATTTAATATTTCTTGCCTTGATATCCCTTGAGAAATGCAGTACAAGTTTAAAATAATTAATTCTGGAACTACACTTTGCACAGTACAGAGAGGCATGGTGCTTCAGATGTACCAGAAAGATCATGCTGAGGACCAGACTGAGCAGAAAGATTCTTTGTCTATGTCAGCTTCCTGCCTAGTCTGGCTTGGCTGGTTTGACAGGACAAGTGATTTTTAGCCAATTTCTCCCAAATGACACATAGGCAGAGAGGAAGGAGAAGAAGACTGCAGGAAAATGAATGAAAACAATAGACAGTTTTAATAACAAAAAAACCCAATGCAAACTCAATTTTGAAAGTGAAAACAAAATTAAAAAGCAAACATATCTTCATTTATTGACCAAAGCTTACTGAACACCTTGCAAAGTTGAACGTTCATTTCATTATTGCTATAAAAACTATTCTTTATGCTGTAAGGTAACTGTCGCATAACTTCTTTCCTTTTAGTCCAGAATGATTGCAACAGGTTTCTGCAGGCATTTCATTTTGTGATCTTTTCCGATTGAATCAGGAGGGCTCTGGAGATGGAAAAATTCTTCTACTTGAATTTGGGGGTGGATCTTCTGGTGAATAGTTTTTCAGTGCTGCTGTTCTGAAACCTACTTGTAGGTGAGGAAAAAGTGTGAAGGCAGGCATCATAATTTCTTCTTATACTTATTTATTTTATTATTTATTAATTACTTTTATTACTTAAATAAATGGGCTCTGGGTGGCGTACACAGTGCATTAAAACTTACAGATAAAACCAGTAGCAATACATAAAACCGTAAATACAAAATAAAACAATGTAAAATACTACAATAATATCAGATAGCGAATAGCATAACATATATCACGAGGGGTGGTCAAGGTGGCACAAATAAGTAAAACGAAGATGTAGCTGAAGTCCAGAATAAAATATATCTTGAAGTGTAGGGCATGGCACTCACTTCAGTGACTATCCCTTCCCAAAGCCTGGCAGAATAATTCAGTCTTACAGGCCCTGCAGAACTGCTCAAGGTCCCACAGAATATCTACAGATGGTGGTAAAGAATTCCACCAGGCAGAGGCCAAGGCACTGAAGGCCCTGGCCTGGGTGGAGGCTAGCTGCATCATAGAGGGGCCAGGTGCCACCAGTAGATTGGCCTTCACAGAACTCAGAAGCCGAGTGGGGACATAGGGGCAAAGACGGTCCCTAAGGTATGAGGGCCCCAGGCTACGGAGCGCCTTAAAGGTTAGTACCAGCACCTTGAAGGTGATCCTGTACTCCATTGGGAGTCAGTGCAGCCAGTGCAGCACAGGAGAGATGTGGTCCCATATAGAGCTACCTGTAATAAGCTATGCCACTGCATGCTGTTCCAACTTCAACCTCCAGATCAACTACAAGGGAAAGCCCGCATAGAGCGAGTTGGAATTCGTCCAATCTGGAGGTGACTGTAGCATGGATCACAGTGGCCAGATTGGTCTGGGAGAGGTAAGGGGCCAGCCGTCATGCCTGGCGCAGATGGAAAAATGCCACCTGGATTGTACAGGCCACCTGGGTCTGCATAGATAGAGATGAGTCCAGGTGGACCCCCAGGCTACAAACAGAGGAGGCCAGCAGTAGAGAGCCAGCAACAGTGGCTGTAACTCCTCCCCCCTTTGCAATCCACCCACAGGACCTCCTTCTTAGATGGATTCAGTTTTAACCTTTTATGCTTCAACCATTCACCTGTCTCACCATCATCTGCCCAGGTCTCAGTGACACATGCCAGGTCCACCCCTGAAGGCCTGAGATAATCCCGGAGCATCACAGTCTTATTGTTGATGGACCTGGCATTTATTATTATTATTATTATTATTATTATTATTATTATTATTATTATTATTATTATTATTATTGGGTTTATAGACTATTGATTATTGATTATTGATTAACACCAAGGACAAAGCAGAGTAAGGTTGGAGGTCAGAGGAGGATCAAGCACAGCCATTTCTCAGTCCACCTCTCTCATATGACCTCCACCTACCATTATACTTTTCCCGCCCCAACATAACTGGAATCTCTAGCCCCAGAGGTGCCATCCCCAAGACCCCCCTCATTTGTCTTCAACCCACACTCATAACAAAATCAATCCTAATGTCAGGAGAGCCTAAAACCAAAAGTAAAATCTACCTGAATTACTAATTTTACCAGCTGGGAAAGCCCATCACCCCTATATTAAATAACTAAGCTAATATTCTAACCCCTAACTAAACCAACTAAAGAACCAACAAACTACAAACTACCAGATACTACCAGAAACTATGTGCTGGATGGGCAAGTTGGAACTGACCCAACCATCAGAAATGTCACCTCAATGGGTCTCTTTCTGGATTGCAGCTCCCCTCACCCTCCAGATCTCAGCATCTAACTGTGTGGCCCCAGTGGGCACACTTCTAGCAAAACTGCCCCACTGACTCCCCAGTGCGGCTCTCGCTGTGTTCCTCTTCAGGATATCAGATGGAAGAGAAGAGCCAGGTTTTTATTTTATTTTATTTATATTTAGGTGGTGATCTCTTCTGGAGACAGGGAATATAAATCAAACTCTTGATTTATTATTATTGAGCACACAAATGCTTATATGCAGACCATGGAATATATACTGTTCAGTCAAGGTGGCCCAGGCTAGACCAGTCTCATCAAATCTTGGAAGCTAAGGAGAGCTGGCTAATATTTAAATGGGTTAATATTTGAATGGGAGACCACCAAGGAAGTCCAGGGTTGCTACGTAGAGGCAACCTCTGAACATCTCTTGTCTTGAAAACCCTATGTAGTCACGATAAGCTGGGCTGCAACTTGACAACTCTTTCCACCACTATGGAATATACACAGGGCAACATACCCAAGATCAGTTTACAGTATTTTTCTTGAAGTGAGACGTGCCTCTTAATGCATTTTAAGTTTTCTGATTTTCTCACAAAGAAAGAATGGTTAAATAATTGGAAAAGATAAAACCCAGTGCATAATCATAAAATAGACAGGGTTTTCTTTTTTTTCTTTTGCATGTGGGGCTATATAAAAATGGGAGTTAGCAGATGCATTAAACCAGAGACATGAACTTGTATATTTGACATGTTGGGAGGGAAGGCTGCACAGTATAGCCCAATCTTATCAGTTCTCAAAAGTTAAGTAGAACTGGTACTTGGAAGGTACACTCTGCAGAAGAAGGCATGGCAACCACTTCTGCTTAATTATTTGCCTTGAAAGCCCTTTTCTGCAGTCACCACAAGTCATCTGAGACTTGACAGAACTCTGCACACACACCTTTGACAAGTCATAAAGGCCCAGTGACTGCCAGCTTTTTCTTGCTTGTTTGTATTATTCAAAGACAGGGAGATACATTCTGCATTATCAGCCAATGGGCTAGAAATACCAAGTATTTAACTTTTTTCACATCCTATTTTCTCATCCTATTTTCATTAAGTTATGGCTTGTCCTTATCAGTGTTCTCTGTTCAGACATATGTAAGTACCAGAGCAACAAAGAGGAAAATGGCTTTGTATAAAAAAATACTCTCTCTTTTAAAGCATTCACTCGAATGCATTGGCATCATTCTTTTCCTGGTGGGAGAGCTATTTTTTTCCTATAAAGAGTCCTACAGGAATGAAACTAGACCTCTTTCTTACTTATACATAGCCAACATTTCTTTTTAGTGAAAATGCACATTAACTGCACTCCTGGTCTCACTGCAGTGAATCCAATCTCTGATAAACTTACTGTAGGGTATAATTGAAATGAAGCATTTTACTTCCCCATACTTTGCCGTTATTATGGAGGTGCCAGTAACTAGACTAACCATGATGAGATAGGGGAGAAAAGATATAATTCTTAGACCTAGGAAGGCATTCAGTGAAACGGTAGTGCCTCATTTCCATTTTGTCTGAAATGGTGTCTGGCATGACATGAAAGAGAACATCTTCAGTCATTTAAGAAATAATTTATTACTTAGTGGACTTCACATGTCACCATTACAAAATAGAATTTGCAATGTCCAATCACAAAACCACATTTTACTCCCCTCTCTGTGGTACACCGCATGTATTGTGAAGCTATGCACCTACTCTCTTTCAAACACCCCACATTGATCTTACATTTTAAAGTAACAAAATCTATTTTTTTAATTCCAGCAAGGAGTTCAAGGTGCCATACATTGTTCTTCCTTCATCCAATCTGTCTTCATAAGAACCCTATGAGACAGATTAGGCTGACAGAGAGTGACTAATCCTGCTCCACCCAGAGAACTTTATGGCTGAGTGGGGATTCAGACTTTCCATTACATTACACCAGTTCTATATTTTGCATAAACACAGCTGCAGAATACAGCATAGTATATAGTATAAACACCATTTATTTTTTTCAGTTATAAGTGGTATATGAAGAGGTCAAGAGAAAAGGGTCTCAGGAATCTTTCCCATCAACCCTACTGCCACAGGAGAAAGGCCCTGAAAACCCTATGTAGTCACCATAAATTGACCATGGATTCAAATCCCACAAAAGGGAATATTAATTAATTAATCTATTTAATAAAACAGAAAGAAAAAATAGGACTAAAAACCACACTTTGAATATTCAGGAGCATCCTCTAACTATATTCCTTGCTAGACATGCAAATGATAGACACATCATAGGTCAGCAGCCAAGGTGACAATAGTAAACAGTTAGATCAAGGGCTGGCCAGAAGGAAATGTCAATGCAGCCTGCATTTAATATGTGACTGTTTATTTTCTAACTGCATATTGGGGTCATCAGCAATTTGAATCAGAGTTCACTAAATTAGGAAAATCTCAGGTGTATACAAGTAGCAAGGACTTAATAAAAATATTTTTTGAGGGAACACTTACAATACAATCCTTAAAATACTTTCTTAGAAATAAACTCCATTGAATAGACCCTAGTAGATATGCTTGTGGTGGCACTGTTAATATCTCTGGTAGTTTTGCAAAATCAAGATGCCTTTATTTCAGTTATTTAAAGTGACATCCTCAACAAAGTTATACCCTTCAATGGAATTCAGTGGGTTTAGAATAGTGTTCTTCCGAACATCTTTTTTTTCAATTTTTGTGAAGCTGTGTGTGGAGTTTTGTGTGGAAGCCTGTGGATGACCTTGGGCTGGTCATACCCTCAGCCTAACCTACCTCATATAGATGTTATGAGGATAAAATGGATAGGAGGAAAATGAAGCAAGCCATTTTAAATCCTCATTGTGAAGAAAGGAGGAATATAAATGAAATAAATTATTAGTGACATACTGCATTGGGTTGCTTACCAAACTATCAATAGGTTTGCATTGTTCTATTATCTGATAGAAGGAGAAACATAGGAAAGATCAGTTGTATTATTTCTGGATTGTAATGGTTTGCTTTGGAGAGCGGGTGATTTCCAAAGTTAGATTATATATCCTTCTATGGCAACTGCTCTGCATTATCTGAAAGATCCTCCCTACCCCACAAAGGTTTATATATGTTCAAACACATCAAGCTAACTTAGCCTGTGAAGGGGAAATCATCATTACATTTACATTATTCAACATGCATTTGCAGCTCAATAAACCCCAATGGGAAACTGTCCTAACACCTGTTCATAGTCCTCTTCCATCCTTGCTTTACAACTTTGAATACAATTCATATACAACGTGATAATAACTGCACTCACCTTTAACCATGGGGGAAAAACACATTCTTTGTTCCTTCGTATTGTTGTAACACCAAAATTGTTTCTAATCATCTGTTTTTATTACTCTGATTTCTCCCTCATGAATTTGAAACATATATATGTTGGTAGTTAAGTGTGTAAAATTGGAAACTGGCACACAAGGAGCTCAGCTTCCTTCCAATTATTATCTTGTGAAACAGACTCTCTGGAAGTTTTCATTAAAATGCTCTTTCATTATCAATCAGATTATATGTTTAAGTTTATTGTCAATTTCTTGTAGCTTCTATGCGGGCCAGGGCTTTTATGGCCCTACCCCCCATTTAATGGAACAGGCTCCCGAGAGAAGTTAGGACAATCCTGCTTGTCCAAGCTTTCCCACCTGGCTAGCCGGGGAAACTTTAAATATACCATCTATTGCCTCAGCCTCTCATGGGTTTAGTGGGAGGGTGGGTGGGTTTGTTGCCATTGGGGGAGGGCGGGTTATAAATACGAAGAAATTGATAATAAATTAATAAATTAATAAATATTCTTCTTTCTTTCCAAGGACCATGTCTTTCAACTGGGAGTAGAGATGACAACTTGTACATCCAGATCCTTCGGCTTCCTTCCCAGAGCCTCAAAATCCCTTCTGATGTCCCGAAAGCTACGTCCATCAAGCACAGCATTTATTTGTAGGTGCCATTTTGCCTTGATGTGTGGTGATGGCGCAGCAAGTGAAAATTAACTAAATCTGAAGAAAACAAAAACAAATAACAAAACTATGCTAATTGTATAGAAACTAAGGTTATAAAACAAAAACTAGAAACTCTAAACCAACAGAAGCTGTCCTGGAACAACCTTTGTGGGCCTTGATCAACTCTTGCTATAAAAGAAAATCACCTCTGCTCCTCACAGTGGCAAGGAAACTCTCTGGAGGGAAGGGTGCACCCCATGTTCTCAGTCACATGACCTGGATGAAGACTGGGCTAGTCCAGACTGTGACTGGGGAAGGAGGTACCCAATAAGTGACCTAAAGAAGTTAGATTGCTATCAAAAAAGCTCTGCAATTGGCCTGCGCAAGGACAGTCACACGAGAGACAGCTCAGAGGCCATAATGATGAAACTCTAACTAATGATTAAACGCTAACAAGTTAGACAAAATGATGACATTTCCTCTAACTTGGCTTAAATGAACACACAAATAAGAAATACAACATTTCTCAATTAAACTCTTTCTTGTTCATTTGGCCCAAGATTGTCCTGGCCTATTCTTGAACCATTCATTTTGGCTGATTTTGCACTTTCTAAATGCTCTGTGGCTTAGAAGCGGAGTGTACCTGCCGCGGGGCTTCACACCCTGCTTGTAGTTCCCCACTGCTGCTGGCTCTTTCCTTCACTCGAGTCAGGGCCAGTGAGGGAAGCCCTGAATAGTTCCCCACAAGCCCGGGGCTTTCCCATAAGCACCACTTAAGCAAGGCAAGCTCTTCCGTAGTCTCTTTCACGCATGCGTGGGCAGCCTTCATTTTCTGTATTCAAATTGGCTAAATCTCGCCCCATTCCCCCCACTCACTTTCACTATTTTAGTTTTACATGACAAATCAGGTGCTGAGAATCAGTGCCCTCATCCTCCCATCTAAAATCTTTGTGTGTGTGATGGGATTGCCGTCCTCCATCCCCTCGATCTAAAATGTAAATCTAAAATCCATGCATATGTGAGTGAATTGCTGCCCTTCCGTTCTACGCAAGGTTTCTCCCTCCTTCATAAAACCAAAGTTTCTCCATTAGTTTTTTTCACTGCAAGGGGGAGAGGACACCACTTCTCAGTGCCTGTCCATTCGTGGGGCGGGCCAGAGCAGCGAGGCAGGAAAACTGGTCCCATTTATGTTACGGAGGAGTTTTGCATGCCAATGGAAGTCTCTGGAACAGCAAAAAGGCATTTCAAAAGGACCTCAACCTTTGTAGTTCAGGAAATTCATGGAGCAAAGCCATTGTAGCAGGGCGGCTCCAAGGCAGAAATGTGGCAGCCATGCTGCAGCACTGGAGGCTGTGCAAAACTCCTGATTACATCGGGGCATTCCCCATGACAACAGAGGGGCAATTTTGGCATGCAAAAACAGCCATAGACACAATCTCTCTGCAGTTCATTAGCAGGGAAGCAAAGTTGTATTTCTTCTACTTGCACTGTTGCCTTCTGTTTTATCGTCTTAAAGAGACAGTACACAGTAGTTGAATTATGTTTCATCTTTATTTTTGTTTCTCAAGTTTGATACCCATCTAGAGATCTAAATCTGTCGATCAGGGCTACACTGATATCAAATAGATTTTCCTACAAACTTGGAGAACCCCTTCCAAGTTTGCAGGAAAAAAGAGATCTTTAAAATACGAGGGGGGGGGATGAAATTCTTTCCAAATAATAAAAAAGTTTTTTCTATGCATCCACAGGCAATGTACTTACTTTTCTTTTTCAGAGCTGATAATGACAGCATCTGGAAGTTTCTCCTAACCTAGTGGTTGCAGCAGCATCGAGGAACTGCTCTGGGCCTGGAGGTGGTGGTGGTAGTCTGGTAACTGCTCTAGGGTCCTTTTTCCTAATAAGTTTCTGATGGTCTCATGCACATACCCCTCTGTCTCTATTCCTCCCAGTCCCACTTCTTCAGGTTCCCATTCCTAACCTGAAGGGAATGGACCTGCTCCCTGTGGACCAATAGTCCCATTCATTGAAGACATACCCACAATTTGATCATAGACGTGGTCAAAGGATGAGCTCAAGGATGAGAACACGTTTCTTGGACAATTCAAGTCTATCAACTCAGCACATGATCCTTAACAATGATATGTATTAGATTTGTACCTTCCTTTCATTATTAATTATAATAATTACGAAATGGGATTTCCTATAATTATTATAATTAATGTGAAAACCAAACAAACTTCACATCTAAAAATGTGTAACAATGAAAGATCCTATGGTTTTATTTTATTTTCTTCTGCTTTCTTTTGTTATTGTAGTGTCTATTTCTATTGGTTTCCCCTTGAAGCAGCAGCCACTAGGATACTTCATAGAAATATGACGTATTTCTATTCTGAAGAGTTTAGGGTAAGACTTTGCCTTCCTTTTTCCTCTAGATACCCGCCATGCTGTGCCAAACATTTTCTTTGCACTCCCCTGCTTGCTCTCTGCTCTTCTAATCTAATCTAATTCAAGTGAATCAACCTCAGTTCTCTTGTTGCTGCCTGACTTCCAATTTTCTTATCTGCTGTTGCCAAATATCTTTGCTTTGTCAGTCTGCCTCTTTCTTGTGCAACCATTCTTCAACCTAAGTATCTGCATTGCTGCTTTTATTATTGTGACTGTTTGGAATTTTTCCTATAAATCCATGGGTGCCTTTAATTACCTAACAAGGAAAGGATGAGCTCTATTTTATCTGTCTTAAATGCGGCAATGTGGATGTCCTCATGAAATACTACACTGTCTCCTTATTTTGTATAATTTCTATGGCATACTATAAAGATGGGGAAAGGACAGGGGATACTTCAACACATATATGTAATCTTGATAGCTACATTTTCGAAGTATGGTGTGTATAACATCTAGTTAGAGGGATTGCTCAACTGAGTCCATGTAGAGGTGAATCATGTTTATTTGGTTTGAAGGGTGGGAAGAATAAGCCGCATCTGTCCCCTGTTTCTCTCCACCAATCTGACTTCAAAACGTAATTGGGAAAAAAGATGCGTTTCAATGCAGGTTCTGAAAAAACACAGGATAAGGGGGGGTACATGCCAGAACTGGGATGAATCTGTGTTTGGCACTTAAGTGGTGGGGAGTTCTTGCTGAAACCATGTTTTTTGTGTGAGTATCATGCAATAAATTGACCGTGGGGAATCGACCTATTTGACTATTACCAACATCTTGAAATGGTGAAGGTCAGAAACAAGTAATGAGTTGAATAAGACCCAACCAACTAAAGTTTAATTCATATGATACTTAGGCCTTACTCTATCTAATTTTGGATGGTGTTGCAGATTCAGCAAACGCATTTGCTTTGCCGGTTGAGGAAGTGATTGAACCTGTGCATGATTTTGATTTATACATTTGAATCAAATGACAATACCCTCTGAGGAAGAAACTCTTGATACAAGTGGAACCAAAAACTTGTTAGAAAATTTCAAAGAAAACGAGGAAGTTTCACAGGAAAAATATAAAACAAATAAGGAAATAAAGTTACACCCAGACTGGGAGCATTATTTCTGCCTATGAACTATATAGAATTTGTTTTGTGTGTTCTGGTCCTTTATAGACATTATAACCTGATTGGTACTTTTCAATTTTTTAAAATTATTTTTAATGTGAATTTATGTAACAATTTTGCTATTAAGACAAAGAGTCAAAATTGCGATTCATATAAATTCATTGATTCATTTAAAATAACTTTTTTTACATTTATGTAGCAGTCTGTTATATTGTTGGTGCAGATTTATAGTGTTGGAAAATGACAGGTCACTCGAAGGCTTTGCTAGTGTTTATATGAGGTCACCAGGTATCAAAAATAAATATGTGAAACAGTCACTAGTTTTAAATAGAACAGCATACTACCATTCTTATTTAAAGCAGCACATTTTCAGTGCATTTTCTGTTTCCTTTGCTGTTATTTTTATTTTAATGATGATGAATTAAAAAAGGAAAGGCACTTTCTTTGGCTTCTTAAGCTTATAATAATTATTACTGAAGGTGTTGCCACTTGAAGGTTCACTTGCTATTTTAAACTTTCTTTAAGTCTTGCTTCTCTGTGTAGCATGAAAAGTCAATGCAGTAACTTCATTTATCCGTAACTGTCTGCCACTTTGTCTCTGCCATGAATTCCTTTATTCTTTTCTTTATTCAATTATATTGTTGGATGGTTGTGAAGGCAAAGACAGACAGGCAATGGAAATGGATCTGATCAGCTTAGGTAAGAAAAGCAAATTAGAAAACAAGTCTTCAATACTGAACTGTATAACCACTTGTGAAATAAAATAGATGTTTTATTGTCTATGCTTCTTTGCATTTCTGATTTCTTACAGTTATTACTAACACATCTTTATTTAAGCTAATACAACATAACTTGCTCTGATTTTAGGCATGCAATGGAAACATTCTAATAATTTCCTCACGTACAATAGCATCAATGGATCTATTATTAACGGAACATGGCATTAGGTGAAGAAAGCAACAACAGATATTCAGTGATTTATTTTCTCATACCTCAACTGTATCTAATTGAATTAAAAAACAAACATACAGCCCAATCCAGAGTTGTGGTGATGAAGGGAGTTGTGGAAGTGGTAGGGCTCTGCACCAGCAAATTTCACAGGGCACTTACAACAGATCCAACACAAAGCATCTTGTCAGAACTTCTGCACCCCCATTTGGGGCATACCGGAGGCTTTGCCAGGGATGGCCAAGGGTGTAGCTAACCTTAGTCAACTTCTACCACAGCTTTGTCTTCTGGGACTCTGGTGCCTGGTGCCTAGGTTGATACCATCCTTTTGAATGGTGAATGCCCATTGAGCTCAATGGAGGGCTTTTTGGTGGTGGCGATGGTTTTTTTCATTTTAAACTATCTTCCTTATTTAGGGCAGTGGATTAGGCTTCCCCTTATAAAAAGCATCTATCATGTAGCCCTTTTCCACACAAAGGGCTACATGATAGGTGCTTTTTAATGCTACCAAATGCTATGCTTTCTTCTTTTAATGCTACACTTTTTTCTTCCATTTGGTTCCAGAATCATTTTTCCTTGATCCACTTTGCTTGATCATGTTCAACTGGCCCTTTGGGGATGGGGCGGTATAAAAATCGAAAGAATAAATAAATAAATATGTATTTGGTTCCAGAATCATTTTTCCATGATCCACTTTGCTTGATCATGTTCAACTGGCCCTTTGGGGATGGGGCGGTATAAAAATCGAAAGAATAAATAAATATATATATTTACCCACCCCACCAAAAACATGTCCCCTTCCTCACAATACTAGAACCAGGGGGCATACATTGAAAATGCTGGGGGGAAGAATAAGGACTAATAAAAGGAAACATTTTTTCACGCAACATGTGATTTGTGTTTGGAATATGGTGATGGCCACTAACCTGGATAGCTTTAAAAAGGGCTTGGACAGTTTTATGGAGAAGTCAATCTATGGCTACCAATCTTGACCCTCCTTGATCTGAGATTGCAAATGCCTTAACAGACCAGGTGCTCAGGAGCAACAGCCGCAGAAGGCCATTGCTTTCACATCCTGCATGTAAGCTCCCAAAGACACCTGGTGGGCCACTGTGAGTAGCAGAGAGCTGGACTAGATGGACTCTGGTCTGATCCAGCTGGCTTGTTCTTATGTCACCCAACCTCCTCTTCAGCCATTTTTTCCTCATCACATTAACCAGGTCAATTATATCACATTCTCAATTTCATCCAAAAGGAGTGTTAATTATTATTATTATTTATTATTTATTTGATTTATGAGTCGCCTGCCCCAAAGGGCTCAAAGTGAAGAAGCAGGGTATCCACAGTTTGGTCTGAATGAAATTAACAAGGGAATTTGCTTTTTCAGGAGAAAAATTGATAAGGGACTGCTAAAGTAAAGCATCATTGTTACTGTGGAAGTTCCTGGTCAATTTCCTTCTGCAGAATCAACTTTCCTTGTCAATTTCATTTACTTCTAATCAAAGACATGTTGTATCTTTGCCTTAAGGTAACATTGCTCATTCGGGATGAAATTCAAAAGGTGTTTGTGCCCTTACATTACACTGCTAACTTGAGAGAGAGAAAATAAAAAATTCCTTTTGAAAATTGAGAAGTAGTGAGAGGAAAAAATAGCTGAAGGGGAGAGTTGTTCTTTTGCACAGATGACATTCCATCACATTAGAAATAATCTCTTCAGCAGTAACAATTTCACAGTAGACATTTCCAAGACACAAGGTTTGACCTCTGGGAAAATCTGTGGTAAGTTGTGTGGAAAATGCCTTTTTTGTGATAGTATGTCCTATTGACTATGGCTATTCTGATCTGAGTTTACATCTCCTCAATACTACCTTCTTAAAATCCTTAAAGAAAAAAAATGAGATCATCCAGTTCCTATTAGAAGTAAGGATATGGATCATAGGTTTTATTCCTGCGCAGCATGTTAATTTTGAAGTTTGAGATAACATTTGTTTGGTGAGAGAGTTTTATTAATTGGAAGATAAATTATTTTCATGTTTTTGTCTCTTTCAGATACATGTTCACACACATAATTTTGTCCTACTATCTCCTCCAATTAAAATATTTTACAAGTTTTTGAAATAATATAAGAACTTGCAAGGTTCATTTTTCAAGAGGCAAAAGTGAAATGAGTGCACAGAACACCAAAAAATGTTTGTTTCAACTAACTTCAGTTTTCTGAAGTGGGGGGAAATATCATTTGTTTCCATAAATATTTAAACAATGAAGAGCATTTTTAAATAATTGCATGATGAGAAACATCCAAATTAAAATATTTCTGGCTACACAGAACAAGAAGAGAAGGTTTCCACAGTACACTGTCAAATATGATGCATTTTTTTTAAAAAAAAAATCCTTGCCAGTTAATATGCAGAGGACTTTCAGTAGAAAATTTGGTCAATTGCATATCCATCCTAACAAGTACAAAATGATAAGGTTTTCCAGTAGAACCTGACAATTTTTCACTTCCCGTTGGCTGCTCTATCCTCTGACTTACTAGATACAAAACCTAAATTAGGTCTGAGAAAGAGGATTAACCTTTCCAATCACATTTGAGGTGAAATTACTTAACTACAATGCACAATGTCATGCTACAGATAATCCATGTCCTTGATTAATGCTTTTATAATCAATTGCTGTCTGGAAGTCACTCCTTCCCATCACAGTCTTTGCAAAAAGAGCAGATGGTATTTAAAAGGTTATGGCAAGGGGGCATACCAGAGGTCAAATAAAACATCAATCAAGTGGGCAGAAAAATTGCTTTTTTCCCCCTTTCCTTTCCTCTTATCCTCAGATTCCATTGGGGAATGGGCATATGAATTATAGCTTGATCTATATACTTCAAGCACTAAAATGTTTTCTTGTTTCAAATTTCTATGTTGTTTTGGGTAATGAACCTGGAAATTGGATTCCTTTTGTGCCAATAAAAAATTGTCCCAATGCAAACATCTTGGCAGAATAATACTTAGACCTTGAAAGGTTTCCTTGCCTCTATTCTTAACATGGCCAGAAAATGAAAGTAAATAAATATTGTTATTAATATTTGGATAGTCCCTTAATCAGTGTTAGCAATGGCATTTTTCCAAAAATAGAAAAAGATCACACACTATTTCAATGATCTGTTCAACACCCAATAAAAAGTAATATTCCGAGTTTCTTTAAAGTTTCTTTGTGTCCATACATGGTTGGTTACTACTTTGTACATAATTCCATCACCTGAGCCAATACTGAGAAAATCTACTCAGCACTAAATTCTATAGAGTTCCCAAGATGGCTGTTAACTAATAAGTGTAGTTAGGAATAAAGAGGTGTTGTAACCTGCAAAGAGAAGATGCACTTGCAAATTACATAATTTGTAAAGAAAAGTCAATTTCTATTTAAAGTTTTGTTCTATTGTTTTTGCTTAATTTAAGCTACAATCATAGGGATATTTCCTTAGGAGTAAGTCCTGTTAAATTCAGCATGACTTGATTCTTAATAAAACACAGACAAGATTTTTTTTAAAAAAAAACCTTAATTATATCTGAGTAAAAATGAACATGGTTGAAATATCACAGAATTTCATCATTACTAATATTTATCCTTGGTGTTAGAGGAAGTCTCTGTGGAAATATAAACATTGTGGGAGGTTTTATGAGATAACTAAAGCTGGATGATTGACTCACAACTGAGTCATTAACTGGGTGTAATTTAATGACAAGGGATAAAATCACAGCCTCTTCTATTGACTAGCTTTGGTCAGGATATTTTATGAACAACTAATTAAACAACAGGACAAAGCCTGCCAGTCCTGGGACATATAAGTTGCCTTAAACAAGACAAGAGAAATTCCAGAAGGTCCCTTCATGAGCAAATCTGAATGTACAAAATAAACCTTTTGTTTTACTAGAATAATTAGTAACTGGTCTGTGCAGAGCTGTTGAAACAATAAATTACTGATAGCATAATACCAGGACAATTTGCAACCTGCTCATTAAAACACCCTAATGATCATGTCAAAAAGATGTTTTGAAATACCAGCAACATATTAGAAGAGCAGGGAAAATAAACTTAATGACAATTTCTACCATAAGCAATATCATTAAACTTACATAATTAGCTGTGTTACATTTTTTTAAGTCCTCTGAAGGCAAACAAATTTAAAAGGATATAATTCTTCAGAGGGTTTCACAACTAGTTATGCAAGTTTAAATGATATTACTTATGGCCAAATTGTCATCAAGTCCAATTTCTCTGTTCTGTTTAGGATTTCAATAGCCAGGAGCAATCCTAAGCAGCTCAACTTGGAAACAAATCCAATTTTATTTAATGGGGCTTATTTCCAGTGATGTGTTCCTAGGATTTTGGTACCAATTTACATCTATTGCAGTTCAGTGACAACTCTGAACTTTGCAGCCCTTTCAGTACAAGGACAATACTTTACCTGTACATTAAAGCCCTTGTTGAATCATGGCAAGTCATTTTTTTTAATATACCATACATTCTTTTAAAAAAATGTGTGTTGGGGAGATGAAATTTCAGTTCAGTGGTCTATTTAAGCCTTAATATGAGGAATATACATGCGAAGCCTCAGACATTTCAAAACATCTGAAACTATCCTTTAGAATGTAGTACTTGTGAATACTTTCAGATTGATGGCCATGTGATTCATTTTCACAGAGATCAGTTAATTAATATTCCAATATCACAGGTTTTACTTTGCTGCAATCCTATGGAGCTGTTTCTATCGATAATTCCAACAGATAATTCTTATGGATAATTCCAACAGATATTGGCTACACTTTATCAGTGTGCACTGGTAGCCAAATAAATCTAACAAACTTTTTAGTAGTTGTCTAGTACAGGTTGTTGATTGATTGATTGATTGATTGATTGATTGATTGATTGATTGATTGATTGATGATTGGATTTGATATACTGCCCAATCCCCAAAAGGCTCTGTTGTTACTATGTAAACTGGTAACATGGAATCTACTATATATAAAATATACACATTTTGGAATCTACTATATATAAAATAATATACATTTATATATATTATTAGAAATACCCATTTTCTCAGTGTGTTTCTACAAGTATACAGGAGGAGGAAAGATTAATATCATCAGAATTGGCAAATCTAAGATTTTCTCCCATATTCTTTAATATAGTAATAAAATTCCAAGTTTACCAATTAAGACCTAATCCAAATAATGCAATTTCATAAATCTCAGAAATGCAACAAATGGAAACTTTTTTTTGCATTTGGCAGTGGTTGGAAATCTTCCACACTGATAGTTAGTCTGATGTCTCACTGGTTTCCATTTCCCAGTGTGGAGAAAGCATAAGATTAGTGACTCAGCACTGGCAGATATAGTAACCATGTAGACCAAGATTGTCTTAACTAGCTCATATTTTGTTCTACATTTCCATTTTATACCAGTCATAGCACAAACTCAATGTCACTCACATCAAAATGTTTCTGTTCATGCAGCCCCTTGTTTTTTCTGTTTACAGTGTTTTCTACTTTTTGTAATTCTAGACCGATTGTATTACTTCCCAGATGTTTCATGTTATTGGATTGATTTATTATTGGATAAATGTACTAGATATATTGGGTTTCCCCCCAACAAAATAAGTGAATCCTAAACTAAATTTGACCCTAGCCTATTCTGGCACTAGAAGCATTTTTTTTCCAATCTGGCTCTGTTCACTGCCTGAAGGCACAATCTTATGCACATTTACCTCAAAGAAAACACCCACTGAAAGTAGTGGAACTTCTGTTTGTGATCCAAGGGGCTGGATGAACAGGAACATTTTGATGTGAGTGGCAGTTTGGGAGGAGGCAGACAACTATTATCTCCTCCTTCTGCCTCATCACTCATATAGAAGATGAACACCCTAGGCACTGGCAGTGTTGCTTGGTCTCTACTTCTTCCTGCCAGCAATGGCACAGGGCCAGGTAAGGTGACTTCCAGACCTAACTTACAAGGAGCAAGCTAAGTTCCAGAGGTTCTGGTGAACCTGCTGGGGCTCATTTTCTTCCAGACCCATCTTTACCCTGACTATAACTGCCCTGTTGGGGTTAAAGTATACCTTGTCCTGCCTGAATCTGCTTATTCAGAGCTGATTTGGAAGTTTTTACTGAATAGGGAAGCCAGTTTAAATGGGAAACTAGCTTGCCCATTAGCCAAATGTCTAACTGCAATAAAAGAGTACATTATCTATGGCCCTTTCTGGGCCACGCAAGCAGGGGTACACCAGCACAGTCTATGCTGGTGCATCCACGGGGTCATTTGCATGAACGGTCACAGTGGCCCAGCAGCCAGCGGCATGCCTTCTGCATGGGCCACACTACTCCTAGTTCCCTTTTACATCCTGCATCGTGTGGAAGCCGATGTTTTCCCCTTGTCATTTCCGGTTCCCTTTTACCTCCTGCCGGCTCCAGTCACTCTGTGGAGGCCAGGGGCCACACCCTGATGGCCAAAGTGATGTCTCTGGGGTCAGAGGCCAGGAGGTGTGTTCCCTGGCCTCCACAGAGTGACTGGAGCCAGCAGGAGGTAAAAGGGAACCGGGAGTGACAAGGGGAAAACATCGGCTTCCACACAATGTTGTTTGCTTGGCACTGGATGGAAGCCGGCATTTTCAAAAACACCATTGGGGGAGGGGCGGGACACTGCTGCTGCTGTGCAATCTTCTTCCCCACAATGGCATTTTTATGGGCCCCACACCCGTCTAAATTGCCTGTGCGGAATGGGCCTATTTATTTATTTAAAACATTTATTAGCTGCTGTTCTTCCTTACAAAGCTTAAGGTTATTTGCAATGTAGATAAAACACATAAAATATGTTAAGTGTGTGTGTGTAAACAAAAGGTAAAATCACAACTCATAACTGTTAGCAAATTCAACCAAATTAGGTCCTAAATAAAGTCATCTTCAAATATGTATAAATTCTGAAAAAAATGCTACTGATTATATTTGGAGTGACTTCATATGTAAGAAGAATAAAAACACATTTGTTTTAAAATAGGTAGACCTGATCTTAAAGCTCTGAGTTTCATTTGTTTTTTAATTAAAATACATTTGTGGTTGTGTGTGTTGGTGTGAAAATATTTCACAAAATAAATAAATAAAACCTGAAATACAAGTTAGAATGCTTCATTTGCCCATAAACCACAGTAGGCTCAATGTACAGAAACAAGAAGGTGGTAGTTCTTTTTTGGTTTTCTTTTAATGCAGTATTTTGAGCCAATCCCTACTCCTCCAAGTGTATTTCAGATTTTTGATAGGTGTAAATAGCCTTCCAGAGTAAAGGGAGACAGTGTAAAATAAGAGTGTTATTTACCATCCATCAGGAAAGGAGAGCAAGAGATGCTGAGAACATTAAAGGAGTCTTCCAACTATCGTTTTGTAGCTGAACCTATTACACTACAGCACACTCCTTTCTATCACTTTATCTCCCCTTTGTCACTTCTCAAGCCATACTTTATTGTTATCTTTCATTACCTTTCATAACCGTTCACAATCAGCCCCACTCTTATTTCTGCCTCCCAGCACAGTACATTCAGACTTTTTTCTTCCCAACAGCTTAGGCTCCTGTTGTTCTTAGACATAGTATCAATCATAAGCTCTATTGTGTACATCTGCCAGGTGATCACTCTTCTACACCCTGAGAGTATTTCCTTGGCCCAATTATATTCCTGGCTTAGCTGTCTGTCTCTTTCTCAGAAATCTATGACATCCACTATCTATCGAGGGAAAATGAATGCCTGAGGCTGCCAGATAGTTGTATTACAAAGTTTACATTGATACTAACCTCATAAATGTAACACTAAAATGAATCTATAGCACCAATGTATACATGACTATTAAAGTGTGCAATATTCTGGTGGAATCAATAACTTATAAGGAAAGAGCAGAGTGTTCTCAGGCTGTATAGAAGCACCTAGCTTATAAATACTACATTCACAAAGAAGTTGGCAATCACTTGGGTTAGTATCCTAGTGCTAGTAGGCTATTAGCTAGTCATGGCAAACAAACAGGGCAGGGCTGATATAAGCAAGCAATGTAGAGTATGACTTATCAAAATAATTCATTGCTATAGGCCATTTCCACCTGGGAAGAAAGGTTGAGCGATTGCTAAAACCTGGGCAGGAAATACTTCACATTCTGGCACCTGAAAGTGATTACAAACCATGGAAGAACTCATTGAGCAACCACATAAAACAGGAGTGAGATCCTCCCTCTCCTGCTGTAGCTTCCAGAAACACTGCTCCTCGAAGACAGAAGACCCCCAAGAACACCATGACACTGGCAAAAGAAAAAAATCTGCCTTAGCACATCTGCTAATTTTCAGAAAGGTTTGAATAGTCATATGCTAAGAAGCACCTGCATACCTTAGACTCTAAAGCTGAAATTTTGGCTCATGCCCAGGAACCATTATGGCTAGCCATTGCCCCAGCAGCCTCCCAGATGATGAGATAAGACAACAGCTCATTCCACATGGTCCATAAAGTCCATTGTGGGGCCAGTAAAAATGCCATTGGGGTGGAGGACTTCACACAGCTGCCACAGCTGGAGGAAAGCCACAATGGCCCACCTCCTCCACCATGGCGTCATTTGAAAAATGGCGGTGTCCACCTGGTGCCTAGTGAACGGTACCAGGTGGGCACCACTGTTTTCCCCACGCCGTTTCAGTTCCCCTCTTACCTACTCTCAGCTGCCATCACCATGCAGAGCCCGCAGGACATTTCTCTTTGCCTCCAGCCCTGGAATCATCGCCATGGGGGGAGGCCCCTGGCATCAGCATAACAATGGCAGCCAAGAGAAGGTAACAGGGGACCTGAAGCTGTGGGCCCCATGCAAAGGTGGCCCCACGGGATGCTGGGGCACTGGCACCATTGGCAGGACAGCGTGTGATTGGCCCCAGGGGGTGCACTGGCATCAAGTATGCTGGTGCACCGCTGCTCATGTGACCCGTGCAGAATAGGCCAATCAGTGTGAGTTCGATAAGGTGCTCATCAAATTTGTCTGCAAACCTGCTGGCCTTGCTTATCATTGTCTGCACAGCCATATGTATTGAGAGCTGACAAGCTTCATCCCTCTCTCCTGATGTGCCACAAACTTTCTACCTGGTTCAAAAGATGTAACTCAGCATCAAGGGCACTCCTTCACAGCACACCAGCTGCAACATATGGGATGGCCTGTTCAGAAAACCCCAATATGATTCTAGATGCCTCAGGGTGTTTGCTGATTGACATTATCTATTTTGAGCAACCCAACCTATGCCTGCTGAACTAATTTATTTATTTATTTATTTATTTATTTATTTATTTATTTATTTATTTATTTATTTATTTATTTATTTATTTATTTATTTATTTAGATTTATGAGACACTCTTTCCCATATGAACTCAGTTGTGGCCCAACCAATATACAACCAGGCCTATTTAAAGTTGATTGCCAACTACAGTGACAGCATACAGCAGACAAAAAAGGGCTTTGCCCCAAGCCAGTCAGGCTAACCTTCCCAATGCAATTCCTGGTCAGCCATGCAATGATGATCAGCTAATGTCGTGCTGTCCTTAGCAAGAGTGAATTGGTGAGTGAGTCAGCTGAGTAAAATGCTTCTAAATAAGAAGGTGCAACTGCATAATCTCCTGATTGGTCGATCAATCTGCATCTGAAATAATAGTTTCCTGTGCCACATTTGATGTTAATGGGTCTGGAAAAGATTGATTCATGGTATTTTCTTCAGGGAATGACTTACTTACTTACTTACTTACTTACTTTTACTTACTTACTTACTTACTTACTTACTTACTTACTTACTTACTTACTTACTTATTTATTTATCAAATTTATAAACCTCCCAGAGGAGCATATCCTTATGGGGAGGCCGAGCTTGCGCGCCGGATCTCCCTGTGGTTGGGGGTCTCTATAAGAGGCTTGGGGTGGGACGGGCCCATGGCACATGCTGCGGAGGCCTCTGCAATTGAGCCTGACACCCCAGCAGGAAGGGGGCCACAAAGGTCAGGTGCCCCAGTGGCCCAGTACTTCTCTGTCCCCCCCCAATATGGATTGGGGTTGGTGCTGGGGTCAGCCAAGGGTGCTGACCAGCTGCTCAGATGTGTTCCTCTTGCTTGCCCAGCTTCTGCCTCAATAAAAAGGGTTGTGGCCCATTTTAATTCCAAGATATGGCCTGTGGTTATTTACCAGATGGAGCCTCTGCACATCAGGGCGCAAATAAAAATAATATAAAAGTTTATGTGGCAGGGACTTTGTAAAGTAGGAACTTTATGTTGACAATGCCTGATGTATCATTTGTGAATAAAGTGTTCCATAACTGGATCTAAAGGTGTGCACAGCTCACTTTCATGGAAGTTTTGCTGAATAGGTTATTCTGCAGAAAAGTCTGCTATAGATAAACTGAGAAGCAGCAATATTTAGGAAGGTCCTATGAGGATAGAGAAGAAGTCCTTTGGCTTCCTTACAAGTTTGACAGTTTTGGTCCCAGTGCTTATTGAATCAGCTTTCTAATAGGAAGCCATGGACCTTTGCCCTTTTTTGCTCCTGCTGCCTCTCTTTTTGTCAAAAGGCCTATGGTTAATGAGGTTTTTTTACTGGCTGGGAAAGGCAGGCTTAAATATTGAGTATGGAGTTGAGTGTCAGAGACAAAGTTCTGTCACAGCATTTGTACTTAAAAGATTCACAGTACCATACTGAGGCTTGAGATATATCATCTTTTCACACCATTACTTCAGTTTTTTTCTAAATTCAGCTTTTAGCAATGGCAGTTTGTTGTGATTTAGTTTAAATTAAAAAAATGCAATAACTGCCATGTCAACTGAAGGGATATTGGCTGTTGTCACTAGTGAAGTAACATATAATACATACCAGAGTTTGGCACTGTTCTTTCAAAACAGTTTCTGAATGTCACTGATGTATGTTATCTCCAAAGCGTGTTGCTGTTTTGCAATTCAGTTTGAAATTGTCTGTCAACATTTTAAAAGGTGGCAAAGGGATATGTGGAAACACTGCAGACAAGCCCCCATTTAGCCTTATTAATATTTCATTGAAATGAACCCTCCAAAAATCTAAATGGCATGAAGCTATTTTTGTATTTTAAAACACCAGAATCTCAGTGTGGCAACACATGCCTCACACCAGAGAAGAATGTTCTATATTATGGACTGTAATAATATGCCATTGGGATGAAACTTCATTATTACTTCATTCAACATCCCAGTACTTTTGATGCTAAGCATAGTTATTTGCAAGCATATTCCACTGAAGTGACTGGACCTGCTTCCAAATAAATATGCTTAGAACAAAAGTATGAAGATTAGAATGTGTTCAATTTTCACTCATTTTATTGCATTCACATCTTTGTTGGTGTTTTGTAATGCAACCTCAAAACCTATTCTCATATCTTTATTATGATTTCATTATCTTGTCACACATGACTTTTCATGTGGGGGAAAAATCTAATTTGCACTTGTTTCTTCTGTATATTGTTTTTGTACTGCAAAATATTATTCCCCCCAAGTAAGTCCAATTCAGCTTCGTACTTTATAGCTGTTTTATGTTCTATATTAACTTTTGAATATTCATTTTGATGATGGACAGGGATGTTCCAAATCTTGTATTGATCTTTTTTTCTTTTTCCAAACAATACGATGTATTGTTTTGAAACATTCTGAGTAGGTCTCAGGTGTTGCAATAACAATTGACCCTGGGGATAGCTACATCTTCCTGGTCCACCTTTATTGCTATTCCAATCACAGCATTCTATCAGTGCCTATATTGACTGGCCAATTATATCCCCTAAGGCGCGGAGCTTCGAACCCAGCAACCAATAGCAAGAGACCTATATCATGTTTTTAATTAGGCTTCAAAATCTTATTGCCCCTAACAAAATATAAACTAGGGGTTTTAAATGGATCTCGTATTATAGCACAGATTGCTACTGGTTATATTTGCCATGAAAACATTTAATGAGAAAGGTCATTTCATATCAATATTGTTTACAATAACATTTGCCTATTCTTTTCTTATGAAACTTTTTAAAGACCTTTTGGCAATGTATGCAATTTTTCAATCTGAAAACAATGTTTTCTACCACTTCTAAATCATGTTATACACTGGTGTTTGCGCTCAAACTCCATTTTATAAAATTAGGCATGGTACTTTGTTCTGTGCTTTGCTTTATAATGTAAAATAATATAATAAAACAAAAACATAAATATTATGTCAACACAACATGGAATTTTTGATCTTTTGAAATTATACACTAACAGTGCAATCCAAAATTGGGGGCTGAAAGTGCAGTGGAGGCAGTCATGGATGACCAGGGCCTGCATAGGCACAGGAACGGCCATCTGATCAGCAACCACAGCATGGCAACTTTGCAGTCAAGGTGGAAGTGGTGTGGGTAGGAGGCTTCTCATGATCAGCATTCTTTGGGGCTGAGAGCAATGACTGTGACCTTGCAGTCAGGAATCAAGGGGCAGTGCTAGCCTAATGGAACAAATATTAAGAAGGTGGTTCTTTTTTGTCTGGTGGTGTATTGCCCTCAGTACAGACCGACGTCAGCACCATGGCCTGACAGCCTGACTTCTGGTGAGTTGCAACCAAATGGGTGTTGATACTGAGCCATGCTCAATGGACAGCAGCATCCTGCATAACCCAACCTGAGATCAGTGATAGTGGGGACTCTTTGGAGCTGGGACCCTGTGTGACCAGCCCACAGCTGACAGAAGACAACTTGCGGTGTATAACAAACGGTGTAAGGCAAATGGATGGCATTTGTGGTACTAAGGAAAATCAGTTGGGAATTCCAATATTTCATTGAACCAAAGTAAGCTTTTATTTACAACTGGTAAGTAACCTCAAGGTTCCAAACAAAATTATTTACAACAATTAAAATAAAATCTGAGGCACCAAATACTTTCAGTAACTTCCAATCAGCATGAAGACATTCTGACCCTTTTCACATCTTCTCCCTCTATCCCTTATACTATTCTCTTGGTCTAAAATTTAACCTGAATTTATTAATGAATAAAATATGTGAAATGTATTTTAATTAAGTATGGAACTAAAATGCTTTTTTTTGCCATTTATGAAGTTATATTTAGAGTGTGGCAGCCAAATTATATAATATCATACATTTCCCCTTCAGTTCTGGACAACTCAAAACGCACTTCTAAAACATATCTACTCAGCTAATAAGCGATATGTCTTTTGTGCGTCCTTCTACCTGCACTTCTAACCCTTCACCTGAAAATAAATGTTGAACAAAAGATTGAACACCTGTCAATGCTCATTATCTAACTTGTCTTTCTATGCTATCAAAGTTATCAATCATAATTTCTTTCAATTGAAATTGAAACAGGTGACATTCAAGTGTGTAGATGCTCAGATGGTGCTTAAGTGTGTGGGTGTTCTTTGCCGGTGTGCACCCTTTACAGTTTCTTCAAAAACAATGAATTTGTTCAGTGAACAAAAGCGCTTTGTAATGAAGGAAGAAAAAACCTGATTGATTTCTTTGCTAGATGTGCCAGAGCTTTAAAATGCCTGAGTTTCTTTATCATTCATTCAACATATTATCATCAAATCAAGCACTCACTGTATTTCATTTCTCACTGTCCATAGAAAAGACTGATGGATACCTTCTAACTATAATTATGCCCTCTCACAGGTCTAATACTGAGAATTAGGGAATATGTACACAGTTGCTGTGTAGGGAAGTGGCCATAATTGGCAACTATTAATCTGATAGAAAGAGATAGATGGGGGTAAGATGATTAACACACGCCACACATGGTGATAATTTGTTAAAATGATGACAGAAATGATGGTCACATTATTAAGCATTCCCCAAAGGCTACAAAAACATGTAAAAGCAAATAAAATTAAAATTAAATCTAGTAGCAGATGAATCTGCCTTTATACCTAAAGAGAACAAAGTACTAGCAGTTTACTCTAATTCTTAATTGAGGGTGGATTACCTTTAATACTTTCTTTTCCTTCCAATGGTGTGAGCCAGAAAGAATGCTAGCTATTAACACTTCTGCAATATAAAATTTTTCAACACAGCAATACAAATTGGTTGCCTACATAGTCTTATCAAATATTTGCGTGGCATTCAGTGGCTGTGCGCTGGTAGCCCCAGTTCCTCATCTATTTGGCCACCATCTGGAAAATGTCCAGGTTGTGGTGGCTCCTACCCGATGCCTCCTGGATGTCTGGCTTCCCCCAGATGGCTTCCCCCAGATGACTATCAGGTAGCAGGGATCCATCTCCCTCCAGGCCTTGCCACCCTTCCACCTGTGTTTTCACCTGTGTTGGTGGTGGTCATGTGTGGGAAAGGAGGCCCTTGGAGCCCCAGAGCAGTCTTATTGTACTGACCAGGCACCTTCCCTTATGGGAAGTCTCCCTGCATATGCCTTCGAATTCCCTTGCATGCTTCAAGGTCTCCCAGATTCCATGGCCACTCCCCCCTAACACACTCCTCCCAGATGCCTCCCTGGTGACTGAGGGAGTGGAGAAGAGCATGACAGCTGGGCATTGTGGATCCAGCTGTGACACTGCCTCCTGGGGCCTCAGCATCTGTCCGGCCAAGAATCTGGGGCACCCAGGAGCTGTGATTTCTTCTCTCTGGGTGCCTTTTCTGCATGCTCCATGCTCAGCCACATTCTACCATCTACACACAGTTGTGTCCCTGCATAGCTAGACAACCACAAAAGAAAGAAAGGTGACTGCATGGGGCCCTCAGCTGCCACAAGCCAGCAGGGATCCTGCTACCATGGTTCAGAACGCATTCCAGGCTGCCTGGGAAGTTCGGGCAGCTGCCAACACTGGCTGGCAGCTTGTGCAGCAGGCAATGGCCTGTGGACAGCTGACCCACCCAGAATGAACACCAGGAGGGTTCTCCCTCCCCAGCATGGCCACCATTGCTGGAGGTGAATTTAACAATCCCGGCTACTGCTGGGCCCTTCGAATGACTGCTGCTCTCAGGCAGATTTTTCAAAAAGAATCGCTAGTAATGTGATTTTTGAAAAACCCACCTTGGACAGAAAAATGCAGCCCTTCCTCACTGTGGGGGCTGGAATCTTGCAAAGTTACACCCATGCACTTCAAATAGTGGCCATAGCCTGCTTTTAAAGGCCCGTGCAGAGTGGGGCGATGACTGGTGCTGTGAATTGGGTAATCCTTCGATGCTAGACTTTCCACTCAAATCTGCTCTTTTTCTGGGGAAAAAAGAAAGAGAGAGAATTGGATGACATTAACCTCTCCTACAGAAAGTCTCATCTGCATATCTTAACATATAATATACCTTCCTGATTGACATTCCCATTAATCTTGACATTATAAAAGACCGCCTGTTTAACAAGGTAAACAGGGCTTAATGTAACTGCTATTGATACTCAGGCTTTACAGGACAGAATATTTAATGGTTGGTGTTCGCCAGAGATGAATTCTTAAAATGGAAAGTGTCTACAGAGATGAATTGTTAAAACAAATGAACAGCTATAACATAAGAAGCTAGGGAGTCATTGCTAAATTGTGTGACGGCTCAATAAATTCCTTGAGACCACACCAGCACAAATTCAAAATATGCTTTGTTTGTTGTCATATATTTATTAGGGTACTGGTGTTAGGGGAACTAGGAATTATATACGTAAGTGATATAACAAAGGAAAAATAATGTTAAGAAATATTTACATTTTTTAAAAAATAATTAACTCAGGAGAAAACAGCAGAGCTTCCTACCTAACATATAGATTGTTTCCTAAGTATGATGTTCACTGCTACACCAGATCCTTGTGGAATCTACACTAAAATAATAATAAAGGAGCATCTCTATAGTGTCTGTGGCAGCTAGGCACTTTCCATCCCCATCATGTCATGAAAAATTCCCTTTGCAAACCAGTCAAGTATAAAATGCACCAGTCAGTGCAGTATCACTCCTGTGTGGCTTGCTATTGATACTCAGGCTTTACAGGACATAATATTTAATACAACCAGCCTTTTAATGATAACCAATGAACAGTGCAATCAGTTTAGGACTACAAAATTAGAGGGCAATATGAACCTCCAACTATTTTAGCAATATGAACAATATGAACCAAGATATACTATACTTAATACAGACATTGGATTTCCAAAAAGGCTTTTGACAAAGTTCCTCACCAGAGACTATTGAGAAAACTGATCAATCATGGAATAAAAGGGAAAGTCCTCCTATGGATTAAAAACTGGTTAAGAAACAGGAAGCAAAGGGTGGATGTAAATGGGAAGTTCTCACAATGGAGAGATGTAGAGAGTGGTGTCCTTCAAGGATCTGTTTTGGGACCAGTGCTCTTTAACCTATTCATAAATGACCTGTAAGTAGGAATGGGTAATGTGGTGGCCAAGTTTGTGGATGATACTGAATTATGTAGAGTGGTGAGAACCACAAAGAATTGTGAAGAGCTCCAAGCGGACCTTGATAAATTAGGTGAGTGGGCTAAGAAAGGGCAAATGCAGTTCAATGTAGCAAAATGTAAAGTGATGCACATAGGGGCAAAAAATCCAAACTTCACATACACACTACAGGGGTCAGTGCTATCAGTCACAGACCAGGAAAGGGATTTGGGCGTCTTAGTTGATAGTTCCATGGGAATGTCAACTCAATGCATGGCAGCTGTGAAAAAGGCAAACTCTATGCTGGGGATAATTAGGAAAGGAATTGATAAGAAAACTGCAAAGATTGTCATGCTCTTATATAAAGCAGTGGTGAAACCGCACTGTTATGGCCCCTGATACCCCCAGAATATTATTTATATATTTTTGCTTTAGAAACATATTGGCCAAAAAGCCAGTTGCCAAAGCACTCCTCTGGGTGTAAGTAGCCACATGGTCACATGACAACAAGCCAAAAGGTTAGAACTGCCTTAACAAAAGCTAAGTTAAAATGAGTTACTTCTAGCAGCTTGGAGGTCTCATTTGAGTTAATAGCATGCTTGATTACCACACCTTGCTATGGAAACTGTTAAAGACAAAGGATACGGAAAGCCACCTTGCCTTCAGATACTGCATTTCCTCCACCCACCCAGGTCAGCAACAAATACTTACTTCTCTGCATTTCCCTCCTTTGGAGTGATTCCCCTAAACCCCTTGCCTTGTCCTGGTCCAAAGGTCTCAGCTAAAATCTGAATATCTTGGGCAGTAACCTTAAGAGGTAAATCTGCATGGAAGCCTTACAGCAGCTCCTCATTTAGACTAACAATGCAAGTTTTGCCCTATTGTCACAGGGTTAGCAATAGGTGAGCTGACTCATCAAGATCAGCACCCCCAACCCAGCACAGGTGAGCAGAAACGAAACTTAATGCGATTGGTTCCTTTTCCCACCAAGGAACGATCTACCCTATAAAGGTTTAGTTCACCTGCAACACCTTGCTCATTTACTAGCCTGTACCTCTCTTGGTCTGGTCAGTTTTGAAACATGATATCGTCCTTCACTGGGTTTCTGTGCTGGCATGGAATCCCTGCCTTCTACTTCGTCTACTTCTGTGAAATCATTAGGAAAAGTATCACCCTGCAATTCCCAATTCCCTCTCTATCCTCCCATCTATATTTCAAACCTTTTAATATACTAGAACTTGGATGTATGTGGTCTTGTGCCTTACTGTATGTGTGTGTTGTTGAACCAAAATTATATAAATACGTTAAAACTTAATTTGGACTCTTGCGTTTCTCTGTGGAATATTCATTGCCAGAATTCCTTCCCCATATTATACAGTCTAAAAGATCCCCCCTGGCCCCCCTCTCGCTGCCAACGTTGAGTGCTCATTCCCCTTTGCTACCTTTAAGAACCTTAATGTGTGCTGTTACACTCTTAGCAGCTGGTGGAGAATCCCTTTTATAAAACCCCTTCCCCTGTTAGGCCAGCATGGAGTACCGTGTTCAGTTCTGATCACCACATTTCAAAAAGGATATCAACTCTTTGGCCTCCTGGTACTGCAACTTTCTCAGTAGTATGGAATTTAGGCTGTTTTGACCATAGTGGGGAAAGGTGGTTTCTCCTTAGAACAGACTGTGGGACTAGAGAGGAGCCATACCCCCTTGGGAACTAGTCAGTGGGCCAGTGTGACAGGACGTGGGGGTGACAGGTGGTATAATGGTGCTTACAATTTTGACTATGCTAAGTTCTGGCAAACTACCACACCCTGGACTGTTCAACAACAAGACTCTGGTTTTAGATGATTTCTTTATTGTGAAACAGCATCAAGAAATGAGCATTTAGACTACTTTAGAACATGTGAGAGATTTGAGGAACATCATGCCTGAGCCATCAACATTTTAGGACAATTGCTACAGTACCAGACAGCTGATGTCCTAGTTGAGTAGGAAACTATCCTGGAACTATGCAGCCCTATGTAATTGGTTGTAAGAGATTATCTTATCATTTACAATGCCCCCAAAGTGTTCCAGTACATTTGCAATTAAGTTGCATCTGATCCTGCTGTCTTGCTTTTTTTGTGTGATCTGGTCAAAATGGTCTGTCTTTCCTCAGTGAATGTTATAAGAAGCAGATATAACTTCCAAAGAGAAGAAATTTGAAATTCATGCCTGGGCTATCTCACCAGCAAGCTAACAAATGAGCCAGCTATATTTTGTTCGGTGAGTGATGCTGTAAATGGTGAGGCAGTGCCAAGGAGCAGCTATTACAGCCATTTATTTGTGACATTGGAGTTCAGGGTCAGCTGTTTCCATTATAAGCTCAAATTTTCAGAATTGATAATTTGGCTGCTTTTAAATCATATTCAACAGAAATTGGTACATCAGTTGCTTGAGAAGATGCAAGTCCCCCCTCCCCCCAAGTTACTTCAATGAAAGTAGCTATATCCTTTAAACATTTTTTTTAAAATTTTAAGGTAGCCAGAAAAATTTTACTATTACTTTATAGAAGATAGTGCCCAAGACATGAAGATAGAAATTTCTCAGCCTAAATAAGTTGCTATTCCTGAGATGGTTTGTACAAAATATCTGCTACAAACTATATTTATATAACCCACCCTGGCAACTCTTTCTGATAAACAAATGATCTTGAGCAAAGCACATCTATTCCAAATGCCAGGACAGCAAGGTTTAAAATAATAACACCAACTTCTTGTCTAAGATTCCGATCTTCTTTGGAAATATGTCTTATTATTTTAGCTTGGAATGAATTGATAAATGTTCATGTAAATTTGTGTCTTAAACATCAATTGATTGAGTCATTCATATACCTTCATTTTATATACAGCATCCATAGAAGCAGTAGCCTTCCATTGATTGTAAATGTCACCTGGTTTAAGATGCGTATCTCACTTGTTGGTCAATATGAAGATACTTGATAGACCAGCTAATTTTCTCTGTCAGTGAGGAGGTGATTTTCATCTCCTTGCAGTTATAAGCATTCAAAATTCATGTCAAAATACCTAAAGTCAACCATCTTATTGGTGCAATGAATTTAATACATTCAGGTTGAAATTTTCTGCACTTTTAATAACATCATCAGCTAATTTACAGGACTCATAGAAAATCCTATTAAATAGGAGTTAAATATTAAATAGATATGAGGTTACACCTAAATGTAACTGTAATAAAACTAGAAAAATAAAACATGGGTTGTCATTTGTTTAATTTTCTTTCAGTTATATAAAAATGAAGTATACAAAAAGTAAGATTAATAAATACCTAAGTGATAGTTACATTCCTGAAATTAGTGGAGATCAAAAGGACTTATTAAACAGTTCTATCACAATTGAAGAAATAGAAAAAGGAATAAAAAAGTAAATTAGAAAGCACTCAGCCCTGATGGGCTTTCCAGAAGATAATTAGAAACCTTTCAAAAGGAACTGGTGGTCCCATTGCAAAAAAGAAATGAATGATATAATAGCAAATGGTATACCAAATATGGTTTAATAATCAAATCAGATTAGGATGTTAGTCTAATGAAAAAATAATAGACCAATATCATTATTAAACCCTGATTATAGAGTTTTGTATGAAAATATTATGGATAAATAATTAAAGAGAATTTTAGGTAAAGTAATATAAAAAGGTCAAGTTGGTTTCTTACCTAGAAGGCAAACCAAAAACAACACTAGAATAATAATAAACATAATAAAATACTATCACCAGAGACCACCAGTGCAGAGAAGGCTTTTGACAAGGTTAATTGGGAGTTCTTATTTGAGATTTTGAAGAAGATGGATTGTGGAGAACTTTATAAAGAAATGCATAAGTAAAAAAATTATAAAGAGCAAACAACTAAAATAATTGTAAATAGTGATTTGACCAAGGCATGTAACATCCTCAGAGTTGAACAAAACAGGGGTATCTTCTGTCTTCTTTGTTGTCTATTTGAATATTAGAGATTCTAAATAGAAGCATACATGAAAAAGAAAATATTAAAGGATTAAAGACTAAAAAGAACTCTTTTAATTTAGTGGCATATGCTGATGATCTAGTCCTGATTTTAGAGGATCCACTGGAAAGTAAGTATGAAATACTTAAAAAGTTGCCCACAATCCTTGAAAAAAGTTATCTTTTCCGCTTTACAGAGGCTATTATTTACCAGGTGATCTTATTTATCTCCAAGCTGTAAAAAAGCTTCAGCTGCCCATTTCCACACAGGGGCATTTTGCTATCCTATGTGTATAATTGAAGTAGAAACCACAAACTAAAAACCTCACAATAGTTTCTACATATTGAACTTGCAACTAGCAAAGAAATGCATAAAGATTTGATTTTTAATTTCTTCCTTCCTCATATTTCAGAGATTTGTCTGTTCCTGCAATTATTATACAGACAAAGTATCCATTGCAAACAAGATTGCTACAGTCAAACCAATCAACTTCATATAAAGTCAAATGAATGTCTGTTATAATTTGTGATCAGATGAGAAATGGGGACCAATTGAGAACATTTTCCCTGTCATTTTTTGTATTTCTCAGCTACAGAGCTCTAATTTTAAAATTCTACTATTCCTATCCTAATAACAGTGTTCCCAATGTTTGTATTTTTTCCCCTCTATACAATGAAATAAGGTGGAAGGGTGAAGGAATGAAACAAATTTAAGTTGTAATTTGTTTGTGGAGGCATTTAGGCTATTGAAGTAGACAAAGTAACTCAGTTTGGTAACTAGAATTTTAGTGGTTATTTGAAAGGCATTTATTAAATCTTTGAGCTCAGACTAGAAAATCCTGTGAGTTTTATTCTGTGCAATTAAAGACACTACCTGAATGATTTCTGTTGTTATAAATTACAAGGGTTAGTCTGCTACAGCACAAACAAAGAAGGCACCATAAAAGCAAATATATGTATTTATGCATGAAGTGAATTCTGCACTTTTCTTCATGTATTTGATGAAGCTAACTCTTGCTTTTACCAGAGAAAGCACCACTGAGCATAATAGATTTTACTTGTGAGCAAATAGGGATAGGATTTTGCTGTAAGCTTTTAAAGTGCCAAAAAGTGATTTTTTTTATTCTTCATTGCCGGCTCAGGGCCATGCACCTTTCTTCCAGCTCCATTTTATTGTGATTAAAATGTTGGACAAGAATATGTGAAATCCACGTTCAGATCCCCATTCTGCCATGAAAACAGACTGGGTGACCTTGGAGCTAGTCACACAATCTTTGTTTAACCAATCGCTTAGGGCTACAACAGTGGGGTTAATGTGGAGGAGAAGGGAATGATGCCAGCTGCTTTGTATTCCCATTGGAGAGAGAAAAAAAGGTAAAAAATGAAGTAAAATAAGCATGCTAATTAATTAATTACAACAATCCTGCATTGTAACTTAGGCCAAGAGAGAATTATTGACCTAAAATTAACTAATGAACTTCATGGCTAAGTGAAGATTTAGGAGGCATAGAAGGAGGAAAAGCATGCCCCACCCAGCCCTTGAACATATGCTACTTAGCCAGATTCCTTCTTTGGTGTGTAAGGTTCAGCAGGACTTCATACCTCCTTCACTACATGCCACAAAACTTTGTGGGGGCCACAATTTTCCTTCCTTGTGTCACACAGAGCTTAATGTGGCCATGAGCTTCTTTATCTGCAACCAGGTGAGGGTCAATGGCTTGTGGCATTTGGCACCAATTCTATATGGGCAGTGAACTACTCCTTGTCTGGAGCCACGTTGTTCCTGCTGGGTTTTCCTAAGCCTTTATGGCCAATCCAACCCCAATCCCATTAGCTCTTCAAGAAATTATTAGATGAATAAGCAGGTTTTTCTTTTTTTTTTCCTTCCCCGCTACACTGTTCACCATAAAACAATATCTTTCAAGATTAAGTCCTGAATTTAAAATGTTACATGATTGTTCTTCCTTATTGTGTGTAGTCAAAGCACAGGTGGCATTGGTATGGAATGCCTTCCTACACTCCCCCTTTTGTTTATATTATATAATTTAGGTCATGTAATTCTCTGATATGATCAGCCCTTATTCCCTAACTATGTATATGTTTTAAAGTCATACATAGATATATTTTAGTACTCATATGCAGAGAAACATGCAAGAGGTTCATACTCCTTCTTGATGAAAAAAAATTCAGCTTTCAATTTCAAGAGAAATTGAAAGAACTATCTTTGAGCCCAATTAAGAACCAGTGAAATAAGGGTTTTGATGGGTCTCTTGGGGGACTTGTCTTTTGCATCTATGATAAATACATGATTATAAGGACAAATTATATGAGCAGCAATAATTCCTCAGTAATGTGATCATTAAAAGCCTTTGCAACTGCTATACATCAATATTAATTGGGAACAGATGATCACTTTAATGGCATGCTCAAGTCATTATCCATATTTCACTACGTCATGAATACTTGAATAATCCTAATGAAGTGATTATTTTCCCCCCATGATTCTCTGTGCTATGAGTTTTAAAGCATTGTTTATTTAAAAATCATATTAGGAAACTAGATTCATCGGAATCCTAAGCAAGCTGACACTCATCAACTTCAGTGATTTTAGAAGAATGCAACTCTATTTAGAATAACACTGATAGATAGCTAAAGTAGTTCCATGTGTTTAAAAAATCTAATTCATTAGCTAATGTTTATTCTTTTTATTTTGTTATTAATTTTATTTTTATATTAATTTGTAATTGTGCAATTCAATGTAATCAGCTTGCTGGTGATGCTACAGAACTTGCTACAGAACACACCTGATGATGATACAGAACTTGCTCCTTGGATTGCCAGATAAATGTCTGAGTTGTGCATTTATTGATTTTAAGGAACCCTCCTTCTAGGTAAAAATAGTCAAATTAGGTTTTTAAAAGCCTTTTCTTTGAAAAGACCATACAACATACTAATCACAAGCTCTTCCAGTTCACACAAGACCAAAAGAGTCATCATAACACAGAAGCCTTTCAGTCAGTAACAAGTAAATTGCACATGCAATCACAGTATGTATTAGGGCCATGTAGGAAGGAAAGAAATAATTTACTCCCCCCACACACATGCAGTTTTTTCTAGTCAAAATTTGATTCCTTGTATTATGAAATATTTTAAAGAGGAGAAATGTATCCTTTAAAAATTCCCATTAAAATGTCATAAGTACACATGGAACCTAGTATTGAATACTGAAACTGAGCTGGGCTCGAAACGATCATCCTTTTAACTTTTCAAGGCCCTGATCCTTGGTCTTATTTGTTGAAGAAAGTTGGTGGTGTTCAATTGAGGATCCCAGGAACATGACCTTCAAGATCTAAAGCAAAAATATTGATTTGAAGGTCCAATCCACATCCTACTGAAATGAGTGCCAGAATGTCCAGCAACTTTCTTATGAGCACTGAGCATAGATTGTCAGAGCTGTCAGGACGACTCAGGAAGAACGCAGAAGGGGGCATACCAAACAAGTAAGCTTGAAATATTGGCTTTTAAGTTGTTCCTTTAACAAGCAGGATGACTGTGGTGCAGGCAGAAGCAAAGATAATGGAAGGATGGGCATAAAATAACCCCAGTTTGTGCCTGTGCAGAGGTGGCATGATGGACATATTAGAACTGCTCAGGCATGAGTTGATCACGATGCTGAGCATTCAGCTTCTGTTACAGATATATGCAATCATAACATGATCCTAGTTGAAAGATGCTTGAGCACCAGGAAGTTTATTGTTTTTATTCTTCCTTATCTATATTGATACAGTAATATGCTAATTCATTTATGCATTCCCTTTCTCCTGTTTCTATAGTCTATTTTCCTTACTGAGACTCAGGTCAATTACACAATTAATTCAATAATAAATACATATATACAGTGCAATAAAGCTGGATTTAAAAAATTAGAAAGCACTAAAACCATTTAATATGGGTAGTAAAGCAGGACACCAAAACTGAAGAACAGTGCAATAAAACAGTATATTACATATATCAAACAATATTAAAAAGTTGGATTACAAAATCAAAGAACAATGCAATAAAACAGTGTATTTACACTAATCAACAAGTACTGGGTGATGGACAGAATCGGTGCCCTCCCCCCTCTGTTTAAAATCCATATGTGTTTGAGAGAATTGCCCCCTCCCGTTAGGGGTACTTTCAACCCCCCATCTAAAACCCATGTGTGTTTGAGAGAATCACCTCCCTCCCGTTCAGGGCACTTTCCACGGTTTCTCCCTCATAACCTGGGTCATGCGGAAATAGCAGGGGTGGAAATAGCAGGGGCAAAGGTTCCCACCAGGGCCTTTGAAGCCTGTTCTCCAGCCTGCTCAGTTTTTAAAGTAAGTGGGGGGTCGTGGGGGGTGATTTTCATCCTCCCGCAGCGCCCCCCCCCGCACCCACACTTACTTCAGAAACTGAGCAGGCTGGAGAACAGGCTGGGTTTGGGACACTGGGTGTGATACACTTAAAGTAAGTGGGGGGGTTGCAGGAGGGTGATTTTCATCCCCCTGAGGCACCCCCCCGCGGCACCCCACCCCACCTACACTTACTTTAGAAACCGAGCAGGCTGGAGAACAGGCCTGTTCCCTTCCAGGCTTCAAAGGTCCTGGTGGGAACTACATTTCCCAGGAGACCCTGGGAAATATAGTTCCCACCAGGGCCTTTGAAGCCTGTTCTCCAGCCTGCTCGGTTTGTAATGTAAGTGTGGGAGGGCACCACCGGGGGGAGTGCTGCAGGGGGAAGGGGAAGGGGGAGGAGTCTGGGGGAAAATTTTGCGCCCTCCATGTGACCCAAAATCATGTGCCCAGTGCACGGCGCATTCCCCCGCCCCCTGGTGGCTTCGCCACTGAGGGCACACTCTATGAGGGCGCTAGCAGCTTCTACAGTTTTTATGAATAGAGTAGATGTTAAGTATGTATGCAGAGCAGCTACATGGTCTATGGATTTGATCAAGCATTATGCTGTGGATATTGATGCTAGGGCTGAGATGAACATGGATCAAGCTGTATTGCAATTATACAGCCACCTCCACCTCCCCAGTATGCTAGCTATTCTCCCATGTGGGGCTGTACAGAGACCACAATGATGAAAAACAGTGTTGCTTACCAGTGTTGTTCATCTAGTGGTCCTCTGTACAGACACATGTTCATTCCACCTTCCATGATGTGGGCTGTCATCTAGCCTGGATGGTGATTCCTTGCAAAGGTAAAGGAAGATCTGGAGAGAGAGTGTGTGTCCCGCCTCCTTACTCACATGGTCTATATAGGGGAAGTAGGTAATCCAGGCATGCTGTTTAAGTATCTTCGAAGCTTTAAATACTCAATATGAGAATCGGCAGGAATTCACTTAAGTACATGAATGAACACAGAGGTTAATGGACTCAAAGCTCTAAAAAGGTGGCAAGCCATGATGCCTGCAGGCAGAGGCGGAGCAAGAGGAAACGGTACCAAAGGTGTGTGTGCGCCCTGTGCTCCCGTCGCAGCATTGCCCACCCTAGAATGCCCCCGCCATGCCCCAATCATGCCCCCTTGAGGGCCCAGCCATGTCTCCACTGCTGCTCCACCTGGGGCATCGCACACCCTCATTATGCCACTGCCTTCAGGGGAAACATCCCAGGGGGATTTTCAATAATATAGCAGGTAGTATAGAGACATCTGGCTGCAGAAAATGGTGGGTGTGAGCAGCAGGGACAGGTTTACACTCAGGCAGGGGGAAAAACATGGGTTGTTCTCCACACAGAACTCATTTTGGCCCCATATTGAGGAAAAAATGCTTGCAATTCTTTTTTTTTTTTGGTCCAGGCTGTCTGAACAGAAAACGAGGACACATTTTTATAAAGACATCCCCATGATGTTTTATTATGGTAGTACAGAATTGTCTCTTTCCCCTGCCTCATCAGTTTCAGTTCCTGATGCTGCTTGTTTGCCACCCCTCTTCTCTCCCACAGCAGGCTGCTATGTCTTTTTCCCCCTTTGTTAGCTTTGTTCCCCAGTAGGGAGGCAGTTTTGCTAGGGAAACTTTTTTAAAAATTTCTTGTATGACATTTGCTTTTTGTAATTTTATTGTTTGCTCTACCATACTGCATAGATTTATTTGGCTTCTCTTCTGTGTATAAAATTAAAAACCCTTTGTATAAGATTGTTCCCTCCCTCATTTTCCAAAGTGCTGACCTGAATCTGGACCTTCCTATACACAGGCTAAGATCCCAGGTATATTAAATTAAATTAAATATGTGTTGTGCTCCTTGTTAAAAAGGGGGCACCTTTGTATGTTACATCCTTGACACAAGCAGACCTGTTTGAATAACTGGTGTAGTGGGGCCCTGGACTACTCCACATTCATATGCAAACATCAATTGATTTAGTTCTTGTTCCTTATGTATTTTTCTGCAATGCGTTTCATAAGACTAAAGATCCAGGATAGCATATGTGGATGGTCATTCCTCTCTGTACTGAGAAACTGATAGAAATGCATATGCCATCCCAGCTATGCATTGCAGATGGTTTTTGCACTGAATGTATCAAATCTGGGTGGAGTGGGGAGCGTGGGTGGGTGGATATCGTGATACATGTATGCATTCTTCTAATCTGCTTTGTACATCTAGTTCCCAATACAACAACGGGATCTGTGTGTTTCTACACTATTTGGTATTCCAATTTTTTATTCTGATTGAATCCAGAAGACACCCCACAACATAATGTGCATATTCTATCTTTAAAAAAATGTTAACCCATTCTTAGATCTATATGAGGGAAAGTTATACTGATGTCAGTGGATCACTTCAGATGTGCTTAAGATTCTCGTTTAGAAGTATGAATCATTACTGATTAAACATGATGGCCAGTCTTAAGACAGTAAATCAATGATTTTCTTCACTTGTCCATGCTTCAAGAGCTATTCCTTTTTTTAAAATCACTTATTAGACTTTGGTGCAGTATTCACAGGATAGCTTGCCTAATGGTCTAAAATCTCTCCCAATTACATATGCTGTCATTATGACACTACAGATAATATGCTTGAAATCTTCATCGTATAACAGGAAAGACTTGTGGTTTCAGTTCTACAGTTGTGTCAGGTTTTCAGAGGAATCCTTGCTCAGGGTGTCCCTAGAGAGGCTCCAACTTCTGTGAAAATTGTATTTTTGTGACTCTACTTTGTATGCAGAACAAGGATCTCAGGTTTTATACTGGACTAGTTTCTTGAGATTTCCCCCTAGCCTTTATTGCAAATCATGTTTCATCACATTCTCATTCGAAATGCAGGAAGGACTATTCTTCTAGTTTCTGCACCCTGGGGGGTTCCTATAGTGAATTTTACAGCAAGACCCTGGCCTGTCATTACTTGTATTTATTCATATATAGGTATGGAATGGAGCAATTCTGTTGCCAGGCTCTGTACCTTGTAGTTTTGGATAGCAATTTTCCTCCAGTGGATGAGATTTTATAATATTTCATTTTCTGCCTCTTTAATTACACAGTTCAGTTGGAGCTTTTAGTAGCTGTTTTATGCTATGCTGGCATTGCTCATTTATACCTTCTTGCTGATGATTATTTAACTCTGTGCTTTGTGATCCGTAATTCTGTCCTTCTTTTAAGGAAATAATTATTTTCATTTATTTACAGATAGAATTACACTTATTTATTTTATTTATTTATTGAATTTCTAAACCGCCCTCCCCCTAGGGGCTCAGGGCGGTGGACAACAGTGATAACAGCTTAAAAACATGATATAAAACAACTAATTAACAATAATTAAACCAGGAACTGTACAGCATCAGATGCCGTTTCATCCCTCCCCCTCCCCACCTTTATGCCCACAGGAGGCCAGATGAAATGGCAGCGATGTATTTAACCAGGCTGGCCAAATACCTGGTGGAACAGGTCCATCTTACAGGCCCTGCAGAAACTCTGCAGGTCCTGCAGGGCCCTGATCTCCTTTAGAAGCCTGTTCCACCAGATGGGGGCCAGGGCTGTAAAAGCCCCGGCCCTTATAGAGGCCAGCCTGATAGCTTTAGGGCCAGGGATCATTAAGAGGTCCTCCTCCAATGAACAGAGGGGTCTAATGGGGTGATATGGGGAGAGGCGGTCTCGTAGGTATGCAGGTCCAAGGCCGTGAATGGCTTTGAAGGTCAAGACCAGCATTTTAAACATGACCCGGAACTCGATTGGCAGCCAGTGCAGATTATAGGACTGGAGTAATCTGGTCCCTGTTTGATGCTCTTGTAAGAAGCCTGGCTGCTGCGTTCTGTACGAGTTTCAATTCATGGATCATGGCTAAAGGCAAGCCCGCGTAGTGCAGCACAACCAAATGAATAACATAATTAGAAAGGTTTTTTTAAAAAAACTAACAATGTGTTGAAAACAGTTAAAATAACATAAAATAAATTAAAGTAGTTTGTTCTGCACACTTTTTTGATCCACCAAAGCTCCTGTGCCTAAGTAATCTGCACTGACAACCTTTAGGATTACAGGAAAAACTGTCATTGGACACGCATGAAAGGGGTATATGCACTTTTTGTACAGGGGTCTGTTAAGCAGTTTGCAACAGCGCAGCAGCTAGATTAAACAAGAGAATTGGCAAGCACACAGCAGAACAGATGGAAGCACACTGGTCACTTTGACCATTTACTCATGTTGTAAACTTGGCATACAGTTGCCACTGTATTGTGAACTGAACATCATCTTCTATTGCACAGCTGCCTGCAAAGAATATATTGAGATACAAGAACAGTAATGTTCATTGTTCCACAGTAGCAGCAAACAGCAAGTGGATTCCCAAAAGTTTGCAGGTGGTACACATGCAGGGTCTGCTATTCCTTCCTCTTCCTTCGAGTTCCTCAAATGGTGAGTCTTCCTTCAAGTTCATCAAATACTGTAGCTATTGAGCCAACACTTACCCATCTCTTATAGGGAGTTACAATGGAATTGTGTCTACACTGTATATTGCGGCTGCTGCAAGACACCAGACATCATAGGTGTTTGGTCAGCAGTGGCAGGGAGAAGAGGGGATGTTAATTACCCCTGATTGTAGTGGTGCTGCTTGTGTCTCCTACTTGCAGTGGAGGGTGTTATGTTGGAACGATATTATAGTGACAGCTTGGTTATGTACTGTCAGCATATCTGCAGCTGTTGTCAAACGCAAGACTGTAGAGGCAATGCACAGAATAGGGACAAGGAGAAATAATTGGAGCAGTCCAACTTTCAGCCAGGAATACCTGTCCCTTGCTTACCTATGTAAGTATTGTTTATGCATTGACATGTATTGGCAGTTGGGGAAGTAGAATCTCATGCTTCGATTGAATACCAATAAAGGTTCTAATAGTATAGTGTTAGGCATAGGCTACAACAATGTTTGGTTTTTCTTTTGGTTGGTTGTGCTCCCTGCTGAGCAAAATGCCCTGTCTGTGAATGCATTTTCTTAGTCAACATTTTCAGCAATACTATTAAAGATCACACTAACACATACAAACCCCTGGGGAAATATCTCCAGCAGATGCATATAATGATATTCCTAGTCACAAAACAAGAAGTCCATGAAGGATTGTTAGAGAGGGGGCGGGGATGGAATTGTGACAGAGGCATTGAAGAAGTACATGGCATTTCATACTTTTATATGTAGTCAAGAAATTTTGGACGATACAAAAAGCTAGGGATGTTCTAACACTTACTAGTTAGGCTCACATCCTAATTGCCAGTTGTAGAGTTGACGCTTCAACAGATGGTTCATGTTTTTGTCAACATATTTATGTATTTTCATCAAATTGTTTCAAGATATTAATTCCTAACAGTATGCTATACAATATGAGGCTATTCATCTATATTCCCTTTCACTGTGACTAATGAATTCTACTCTCCCCTATCCTCCCTGCCTGCTGTTCTACCAGAAAGCATTTATTTATTATTTACATAGTTTACAGACAGTGAAATCAGTGACAAATCATTCAAATTGTATGACACAATAAAATTGATTTTAATTTTTTTGACATGAATGTATGTACCAAATTTCATTCTGATATCCAAGGATGATGCTATTATCAGGTTGCAAACACATATACAACAAAACAAGTTTGAATGGTTGATTGAACCAAAGGCTTCACTACATTTGACCTGATCAATTATCACTTCATTGTCATCCCTGTTGGTGAGAAAGGCAATTTCATAACGCATCAGAAGAAAATTGTCTAAGAAATGAAGAAGCAATCATAATAGTAATCAAAGTAGTAGCTGTGACAAGAAGGTATGTCACAAATTTTGTGTTGAATGTGTTTGACTATCTAGCTTAAAATGCAGTCATATGTGAGCTCATTTCTCAGGCCGTTTCCGCGAGTAATGGCACAAAGCACTGCTGGACGCCGGATTTCAGACTCAAGTTTTTCCGCAAATAACTGCGGCAGTGCCAAAACACTGCCTAAGCAAGAAACTTGGCAGCCATTAACCAAGAACAATTTAGATAAGAAGTGAAAAGTAATTTTTTTTAAAAAGCCTGCCAGGCGGAGCTACGACCCCATCTGTTGAGTATCATCAATAACTCCCTCCGAAAAAAAGCGTTTTCTCGCGACAGACAGGCGGAACTGGCGGGTCGCCCGCAGTGGTCCCCCCAGATAAAAGACCATCATTAGATCCTAGGGATCTGGCCACTACCATTTCAATCTGTCGGTTCTGCGACGTGAAGCGCTAATTGAGAAAGCGGCTGCTGACCAGCTTCACCATCTGATGGCACATCGCTTTGAGCAGCGTTCCAGTCCGCCTGCTGGGTATGGGACGAGACTGTTCTCGCCGCCGTCACAGATACACCGCATGCAGCTTGACCAAGGAGGATCGGGCGCCGCTGGTACTCGCGGGAGATCGCTTTGGCAGGCGCCGTTTGATGTGGACGGCTCCGTGGCGGCTTTTGCCAGACGAATACCGCCTGGCTGCTGCCCGTCTGGATCTCGCGTCACCGCCCTTCAGTGGATTGCCTGCCCGGGCTGACTCAGCAAGTGAGGTGCAGGGATGAGGCTCTCCCCGGAAAGCGCCCGCTTTGATTGGCGGTGTACCCCAGGGGGCATTATTATCCCCGCTGTTGTTTAACATCTACGCAATTCCTTGCTCAGCTGGTAACGAGTTTGGGCTGTCTTGTCATCAGTATGCAGATGACACTCAGCTCATTCTGTTGATAGAACAGCCACTTCTGCAGCTCTACACAGCATTGTTTCTGGAGGCGGCCGCTGGTTGGCTGGGGAAAAAAGAGTGGTTTTAAAGCTGTTTCTCATGAATACGGAGATCCTCTGGCTGGCCGGTTTAGAGGGAGAGGCCAGCCGATGGCGGGAATGGTCACCTCTGCCGCATTCTCCGGTGACGCGTTAACAGCTGGGGTCCACCTGATCTTTGTCACCGGAGACCCAGGTGGCCCATATAACCTGGGTTGCTTTCTTCCACTGCGCTATGGCCGCTGCGGTTTCTTTTTTCGCTGGTGACCTATCTGCCACGACGTCATATTTTGCCCGTGCGGAAACGGCCTCAGTCTGGTAGATTAGCAGTAATGACACAAATAACTGCTGAGGAGGTTTGCATCAGTTTTCCCCCGGTTAATAATAGCTGTGCATGTGCCAAAATGCAGCTGCGCTGCCTGCTTACAGGCAAGAAAACTTGGCAGCCATATAACCAAGCCTGCTGGGCGCCAGCTGCATTGGCTCCCCTGCAGAGTTCCTCAATCATCTTCAAGGTGTTGGTGCTGACCTTTGTTGCCTTACGCTGCCTGGGACTCGTGATCTTCGACCGTGACGCCTCACATGTCCCTATAATGGCCTCTTCGCCTGGGCGGAGCCAATCTACTGGCGGTCCCTGGCCCCTCGATGATACGGTGGTTGGCTCCACACGGCCAGGGCTTTACAGCTCTGGCCCCAGCCTGGTGGAACACTTCCCACCAGCTGTCCGGCCCCGCGGACCTTACTGAATCTCGCAGGGCCCGTAAGACGAGTTGTTCATTTCAGGCCTTGGAGGATCCAGCCGTTGATGGTGCCCCATGGCCTTTACATCAAAGTGCGCCTTTACACTTGGGGTTTGGTTGATCGGAAAAGAGGGTTTGAAATGATCTGCCTGACTACTGGCGTTAGTTTTAATCTTCTACTCAGTTTTATTTTACTGCTGCTTTTTTTAATGGTTTTAGTTATTTTACTTGTATACGCATTTTTATCTGTATATGTGCATTGTATTGTACAATTTAGATAAGAAGTGAAAAGTAATTTTTTTTAAAAAAAACAGCATTTGTTATAACTATTTATATAAGGGATAGATTGAACTGTCTATACTTGCCCTGACACCAGAATAGTTTTGGGAGGTTTTTTTTAAAAAGATGGTTGCTACAGAGCTTTTGCAATTAGTATTCTAACAGTACATTGCTTTCATTTACCAAAGAAGATGAGAAAAAATATGAAAAATTAAAGTATAAAGAAATTGTGCTTCTTGCACAGAAAAGTTTCTGTGAGTAAAAGTTTCTGTGGTTTCTCGGGTGAGAAAATTTTGCTCTCCCATTTCCTTAGGCATTCCAGTAAGAACTTTTGGCATGGCCAAATATTTATATTTAATACCTGAGCCTAAACTATGCCGATCTCTTACACTGGCAAGATGCAACATCCTTCCTTTCTCTATGAGACAGGGGAGGGAACTCAAAATCTCTCACCATGAAAGACTGTGCATCTGCAAGATGAAAAGAAACAGTTGATCACGTCCCACATCATTGCCCCCTGTACAGCATTGCTAGGACTAGGTTGTTTGAACTTTTATTTCTGGGTAGCACTGAACTTACTGAGCAAGAAAAGACTGTATTTCTTTTAAAGAATGAAGTCACAGATGTTCTTGAACAGACAGATAAATTTCTTTGCTCTGTAATTCTTAAACAGTCTTAATATTATAATATCAGCACTATGGTTATTTTAATGTCTATTGTTTTACACCTGTTGTGCCCAAGTCTTTTTTCCCTTTTTTAATAACCTTGTTTAAATTTATATGCCAATAAAGGTTCCATATTGAATTGAATTGACTACAATAATCAATTTCCACCCCACAGGCATTACACCTGGATGCACATATTCCCAGTAATAAGGGATGGAAATATGACCTCTGATCTCAGGTTAGGTGACAGGAGAACATTATGACAAAATGGACACATCACAAAGAGGTCTCATATTCCAGAATGGAAGAAGTCCCAAATACATGACTAGAATGGGCATTCCAATCTTTTTGCTAATATCTGGACTTCTAACAAAAAAAGAGGCCTACCTGACCCAAAAGAAATGAGTTTTAAAAAATATTTTCTTGTACTATCAGTCCTACTTCCAGCCACTATAGTTTACCATAGCCAGACTTTTTCTGTCTCAGGAGCTTCTTATAGGCTGATCATAGTGAGATAAGATGGTTTACGGATGTTTCTTTTTTTTTTACTAAGGTGGATCTGTTAGCTATAATCAATTAACTCTTTCCTAGCAGATCTACAGTCCTGATTGAACAACACTCTACTGGAATGAGTTATAATTTTGAAGGGTCTATCATTGGGGGGCAGAGGTGCATTCTGCCTTTGAAATATTTAATCACATTAAAATTCTTGCTGTCAATAAAACAAGCTGTAAGAGGCCAGACCACACCCCCATTAGAGTGTGTCGCAACTGGCACAGGGAATAATGGTTCATTATTCATGAAAGCAAAAACTTCTCCATACAGAATTGGTGCTTCCCTGGGAAGTTTGCATCCATTTCATGTGCCAAGATATGGGGATGGGGGAAGAAGTTGGCTGTCTGTACTTTTGCAGTGGCCTGAGAGATGTTCTCAGTTGAACACTGAAAATCAGCGCTCCAAGCTGACCTTTGCATATTCTAATTTGCAGCTATTTAAGCAATGAAATGCATCCATCACAACTATTATGTGATATTCCAGTAGTATTCTGGAAAAAACAGGTCAGATAGTTCAAACTATCTGCATCTAGCATCTGCATATATCTCAACTATTAATCGGTATTCCTGCTAAATTGTTCAGAACACACAACCATCACAAGTGTTAATCTGTAGTCAGGAAAACAATTCAAAGCATTTTCTGGCACCCTGATGGTCCATCACACCAGTCCTTCTCTTTTGTACAGAACCTGGTTAAGCAATCAATTTTTTGTCTCTGGCTTACATGCTAATTTCCCCTATCTAAAAGTGAATACAGCCTATTTAGGGCAACAAAGTCATTCCTCATCAAGGACTGGGCTATGTTGATATGAAGCTGTGTTGTCTGTAAGTCTCTTTGTGCCAGGCAAACACCCAATTTAAGGATTAGGGATGGGGCAGAGAAAGATGTTATCCCTAAAGCTCAACAAAAGCCTTAATTGACAATGGTCACCCTCAGCTCTATTACCAACATTAAAACAGAGAATATGGCATAAAAATGAAGGTAAAGTTGCTTTATAATTGATTGTACTGGCTCCCTGTGTTGATGAAAATACAAATGTACCACTGGAGGTATCAAACCTGCTGCTGTGAAGAATGTGCAACTGATAAATAGTAATCTTATGCCTGATTTATTCATGCTCAAGTTTTGTGATGATCTGTCTAAAAGGCAGGCTTGCTCTGCAACCTGACTCTTGACACTAACTGGGGGCTTAGAGAAGCCAGAATCTGTTTTAACATTAAAGTTCTCACATAAGACAAGGTGGGATAGTGGTGGCGAACCTATGGCACTCCAGATGTTCATGGACTACGATTCCCATCACCCCTGCCAGCATGCCCAATTGGGAATTGTAGTCGATGAACATCTGGGGTGCCATAGGTTCGCCACAACGGAGGTGGGAGTTAGGGATTTTCAGGACTAACTTATCAAGGGTGGTAGACAGAATGTCCCAGAAGTTCTCAGTGCACTGAGATTTTCAAAGTTTAGGGGAAATATAGAAATTAACATAGAGAAATGAGCCTATACTCTGACTGTGGATCAGTAAGACTTATATTTAATCCTGGGACCCACTTTTCAAGAACTGGACATCTACATTTAAATCAAATGAAACAAACATACCCCCTCTACCATGACCTTTCATGCAGATTTCAATGGCTAGTATTGCAACCCTGAAAACTGGAAGACTTGATTCCAGAATCCTTATTTCCTGTAGACACAAAATATCAAAAATACACAAGAGCAGAATAAATTCAGACTCATGAAGTTCTCCCCACTCTGTCAGGTGCTATAACAGAACATTTAACAACACCCCCCCCCCCATCTATAAAAATACATCCGTTTTTACAGGGCTCCACTTGGTCTAACACAGAGAGATTATCTGTTCAGTTCTATACAGGAGGCCCAGAAGTTCCCTGCTCAAAGTCCTCAAGTTAGCAGTTGGGTGTCTCTTCCCTGTCTGCCTTAACTTAAGCACAGTGGAGAATAAAGATGTATTCTTTAGATAATGTATTGACTAAGGGATACCCCTGTGGGATTAAGTAAGATAGAGGACAGTACAGCTGGAGTGGACTTGGATAGAACCACCTCTGCATATGGGGCAGACTGCCAAGGCAATTATACAGAACAACAATCCTTGATTCCCAGGAGTCTAGATCTCAGTTGCCCCGCTTGGTCAGCGAGCTTCATTTGCACTGCAGCAGGAAGAGCTGTAAAAGAACTAATCAGATCCCCCCTAGTTGCCTTCAAAAAGAAGACACTCTGCATCTTCTTCTGTGGGGCCAGGAGGGTCAGCCCAGCTAATTAAATCATGCTGAAGGGCACTCGCTTGTGTTCCCTCAGGAGGCTTATCCATAGCTGCTGAACTGGAAGGATATGATTTTTAAAATTAAGAAATGGAGTTTGTATTATATTATCAAATAACTGTGAATGAAAAAAATTCCTTTGGAGTTTAGAAAGCATTTCTGCTGAAGAAGTAATGAGGAGGGGGATAGTGTACATGGCTGGTGGGAGTTGTTAAGAGTCTCAATGGATTTGAAGTCCAGGTGTCTAATTCTGCTGCTGAGTAGAGTTCCCAAATGCTATATAGTGAGGAGCTTTGTAGTCCAAGGAGGAACATGACCACTAAAAGAGCAGATGTTCAGGCAAAACTTATGAAGCTGTAAAACTAGCTGATAAGGATCACCCACTCTGTTAGCTTGAAATAAGCTGAAACACATATATGACTCTGTGCAGCAATTCTGTGAAATGACTGCCCAGTTGTAGTCTACAGTTATCAGCTGAATTAGATGGTCAGCCTTTGCAAGCACTGACTTAGTTGTTCAAACATATTTTCCATTGTTTTGGCAGTCAATAAAGAGAGATCTTCCCAGATGTTGCTAAAGCTTACAATCATTTCCTTGTCTTCTCATGACAGGAGGGTTTGGGTCTCTGCTTTGATCTCTACTCAGAGCTGAAAAGCCTCAGTGGAGATAGACTACAAAGTGATTTGAAGTAGGGACGTTAGATGTAAAATTATTAGCAGGAGCAAAACAGTCACTACTTCTGATTTGTTTAGACACTGCAGGGGAAAGTAGATTATCCAGCTCACACTTACATTTGCAAACTCCCATCTTTTGCATATCCGTTTTTACACACTTGCTTGAAAGGTAGAGAAAAGTGGGGTATAAAAACCAACTCTTTTTCATTGAGGCACCAAAGTGCAGCCTCTTCCCAAGGATATTTTTTCCTTCCAATTCACACCTGCATCTATGGAACCAAGAAAACCCCTACATACTGTATAGCACGGTTAAAGAAGTAATATGGTTAATCAGCCAGATGAATAGCTACAAACTGGTTGATGATGAAAACTCCGCTTTGCAGCTGGAAAATAGGATATGAGCCAAACAGGACATGAGCCAAACCTGTGTTAAAGGATTTGTGATGTCTTTACATCCTTCAGCTGAACATATCTTTATTTTACTGGCAAACTATCAGTAACAGTTATGTATGTTTTATATCATTTTAAATGGACTGGAATATCTTCTGCTGATAGCAAATTTGCACCAAGATATACAAAGGGGAGGAGAAAAAATTCGGCTTTATAACCTAGAAATTTTACTAGCTTGGAAAACTCAATGGGAAGCATTTGTTCTACTGTAGTAAGGGGTTGAAGAAAGGCTATACTTGTTACACATATTATAAATCTGATAACTCGGTGCTTATATTTACTTTTGTTTTGCTGCACAATTAAGTTCCGTTTTGGAGTTGCTGTTTGGGTAACGTTCTAAGTTTTATTGCTTGGAAGAAATCTTGGCAGTTTCAAGCATAAAACCTACCATTGCATCAGCATTGAAAACTCTTTGCAGTGAGGTCTGATTCAAGTTCCTTTCTGTTCAGAGATTAATTTGTCAAAAGAGCTATCAGATCTCTGAAGATTCCAAAACAAAGTATTGTTGACTGGGTCCTATTTAATCAGAGCCAGTGTGGTGCACTAGTTATGAATGTTAGACTAGTATCTGGGAGACCCAGTTTCAATTCCCATTTGTGCCATAGAATTTCACTGGGTGAGGCCTCCTGAATTTTGTAGCAGTTCCTTGTTTTTGTACTGACTTTGTTGTCTATGTTATAAAACATCAGTTTTGAATCTCTTTTTATTCTGAGGAAACCCCAATGGTAAATAGAATAAATAATGCATTATATTTCCAGTTCAAGGGATCAAGGCTTTCCTTGTCTGTTTTCTTCTAGTTGTGGAAATCATGCCTCTGATGTTTGAAGGAGATTGGCCCTAAATCCTGAGATCTGTGATTCACTACTGATCAAAACAATCACTCCCACATATCTTAGTCCAGGTATAAGCAGAAGTACTCAGCTCCCCCTATGTTCAAGTGGCTCTCTAATAATGAAAAAAGTAGGGTTTTTTTAAAGTTTTAAATCAACGGAATATATATCCTACAGGAAAGAAAGGGGGGACATAAATCCAAACTCCTCCTCCTCCTCCTCCTCCTCCTCCTCCTCCTCCTCCTCCTCCTCTTCTTCTTCTTCTTCTTCTTCTTCTTCTTCTTCTTCTTCTTCTTCTTCTTCTTCTTCTTCTTCTTCTTCTTCTTCTTCTTCTTCTTTATTTTGTAGCCCTCTCAGGTTTTTATGATCAGACCCCTTTCTTGTAGTCTCCCTTCCTTCCCCCCAGAAAACAAAATCCCCTCAGGACTCTTGCTCCCCCCTTTTCTACCTTCAGGCAATTTCCCACAGCCAATCAGGACCAGGCAGGAATTAACCATTTCTGTGCTGTCTATCATTTGAAGCCACCTCTTCTATAGACATCTGTTATACAAGGCTAGAAGGGAAACATGCATATTAGTTTTAAAAGGAGTGTGGATTTGGGGTTAATTATTTCAGAATTAAGTTAACAGTGAAATGTCGGAATGGAGCAGGAAAATAGAGGGAAATGAATTCTATGGACAATGGTGGGGATGTGACAAGCAGAGATTGGAGAGATTCATAGGAAAAACAGAATATAGTGAGTTTGGATTAGTCAACAAGGATTGAACCTTGATGTAGAAAATGGATTCTGGTATTGAACCCCTAGTTACAAGCCTTCCTGTAATCCCTGGTCAAGACATCTCAAAAAGGATATTGAAGAGATAGAAAAAGTGCAGAGAAGGGCAACGAGGATGATTGAAGGATTGGAGCACCTTCCTTATGAGGAGGAAAAGGAAAAGGAAACACTTCTTCACGCAACGTGTGATTGGTGTTTGGAATATGCTGCCACAGGAGGTGGTGATGGCCACTAACCTGGATAGCTTTAAAAGGGGCTTGGACAGATTTATGGAGGAGAAGTCAATTTATGGCTACCAATCTTGATCCTCTTTGATCTGAGATTGCAAATGCCTTAACAGTCCAGGTGCTCGGGAGCAACAGCCGCAGAAGGCCATTGCTTTCACATCCTACATGTGAACTCCCAAAGGCACCTGGTGGGCCACTGCGAGTAGCAGAGAGCTGGACTAGATGGACTCTGGTGTGATCCAGCTGGCTTGTTCTTATGTTCTTATGTTCTTAGGAGAGGCTGCAGCGTTTGGGACTCTTTAGTTTGGAGAGGAGACATCTGAGGGGGGATATAATTGAAGTCTATAAAATTATGCATGGGATAGAAAATGTTGACAGAGAGAATTTTTTCTCTCTTTCTCACAATACTAGAACCAGCGGGCATACATTGAAAATGCTGGGGGGAAGAATTAAGACTAATAAAAGAAAACACTTCTTCACACAACGTGTGATTGGTATTTGGAATATGCTGCCACAGGAAGTGGTGATGGCTACTAACCTGGATAGCTTTAAAAAGGGCTTGGACAGATTTATGGAGGAGAAGTTGATCTATGGCTACCAATCTTGATCCTCCTTGATCTCAGATTGCAAATGCCTTAGCAGACCAGGTGCTCAGGAGCAGCAGCATCAGAAGGCTATTGCTTTCACATCCTGCGTGTGAGCTCCCAAAGGCACCTGGTGGGCCACTGCGAGTAGCAGAGTGCTGGACTAGATGGACTCTGGTCTGATCCAGCAGGCTAGTTCTTATGTTCTTATGTTTTTGCTGTAATTGTAACATGGGCCCTTTCCTCACAATCAAAATAAAATGTTTTGAGGCAAGAAATAAAAAGTTTCTTCTGAAGAATTCTGCATGGTTTTTAACCCCAAATGTCTTATTTCCCACCTCAAAACATTTTATATGCATCCTGGATTTTGGCAATTCTTTTTGTGAATATCTCTTTAAAGTGTTTTACAAGCCTTCCTGTAATCCCTGGACTTCCTCCTCAGTTCCACTTTCTGAGTTTGTTTCACCTGTTTACTTCAATACTTTTCTTTTAAAAAGGGAGGTGATATCTTTGAAGCTTTAAAGACATGACATTTGGAAAATGACATCATGAGGCTTTGAAATATCAAAGCTATGAATCCACAGCAAAGACAAAATAAAATGAAAGAATCACAACATGGTGGCCAGAAAGCATTTTGAGGGGGTGAATGTGGACAAATGGGGTGGATTGCAAATGTTTGGCACATCTTTTGTTGTAGCTATAAGAAACCAAAAGTTAATCATTTGTGTTTTCAAAAAGTTCTTCATGTGTTGCAATGAAATTATTATAGTCCTGCCCCACCTCAGTAAAGAAGAATTCAGGATGGATAGATGGATAGATAGGTGGATGTTAAGCAAGCTAGAAATCAAATCAATTATATGCTATGTTTCTCATGTTTTCATAGAATTTCTGGTCGTTTGGAAAAGATACTGGAAGTGTACAATATTTCACAGGTTATGCCAAACAAGCAAGCATCAGTCTAGTTCATATGTTTTGTGTGCTTTCTGCTTTCCAAATGAAGCACCTAGGCTATAACTCCCATATTTCCCATCTTGCAGAGGAGCACAACAGGCAGAAATATCCAAACTTCTCAGCTAGCAGGAATGAAGAGAATATTTTTGGAGATTCATTGAATGGGTGCATTGAATCCTGGATTTCACCCGAATCTGGGCACATTCGGGCATATTTGGGCCATAACAGGCCGAATATGCCCTGACCGAATATGAATGAATCCAAATGCAAGGCATTCAGGTTTGGGGGGGGGGGTATTTTTGGTGTTTTTTTCACATTTTGGGCTGTAGGGGGCTCATTTTTAAAGCTAGCAGCATCAAAAATTCAGGGTATTAGGATGATGTGCACTTGCAACTCTTACCCTTCTCCTTTAGTGTATCCATGACCTCTCACCATACAGATTCTAGTTATGGACCTACTTTGTATAAGACAGCTTTATACATTAATATTTCTTTTTGTTATTTTAGTCTTGACAATTTAAACACATTTTCAAAGAATCCAAATAATATAAGGTATGAACCAAAAGTTGTATGTGTGCATGTAGCTATATATCTTTGAAATAGCTTTTCCTTGAGGTGTTGTATTCCAAATAGGTAATAAAAGACTTCTAAGATATTTTTTTTAAAAGCTTGGAGAAAGATTTAGTTGTTACTGGTCATTCCCCACAGACTTTAGGTAAGAGAAAATCTATCTTTTATTAATTTCATGTATGTGTGGGAATAGTTTGCCCTTTACAATCAGATATTTTTGCTATCACTGGGGTACTTTGATAATTTCTTTCATGTGTCATAATAAAAAATAATACAGGTTTTCCTTATTTAAAGGGTAGTACATATTTGTCTCCTCTGACCTTCTTTCATAAAGAGGTTTTAGAATGAGAATGAATAAAAGTGTTAGAAGCAGTAAAGGAAGAAAGAAGATTATATATTGGTATCTGTTTATTCTTCCCAGTTTTTTTCTTATTCCATTAGCTATTAATGTTGTCATAACTCACAGCTTAGGTAGGTTAGGAAGCTTCTCTTTACAGGAACTCTTTAATACAGTCCTGTAATTTTTACAATTTCCCTGGAGCATGACTGCTTCAAAAGACACACATTTCAAGCAGCCTTTTATCATGTTAAAATGGAGACCAATTAAGGAACTGCTATGGACAGTTTGCAATTAATACAGTCATTATTTATTAAAGAGAAAGAAAAATACAAATACATATCCTGCAAAAAAATTCAAAGTAGTATGAAGAATAGATATGGGTCGGATTGTCTTTATACATATTATTCCAAACATAGAAAAGTCCATCACTCAGAAACTTATCTATAATATGCCAATTTAATCAGTTAGGTTAGTTTCCATACTTTGTATAGCCATTATCTTAGACAATGGAAAGTTCTCATTTCTAATAGGCAGCTGTATGTACACATGGTGCAATTAATAAATTCAATACCCCTTCAAGATATGAATAGAGAAAAACATTCTTACTATTGCATAATAAAATTGCTTTGTGGGATTTGTACCCTATAATTTTGTATCATATTGTTATTCTCAATAATACTGAAGTTCAAAATTGAATTTCCAGAAAATGGGGAACTGGTCAGCTCTTGATGACACAATACACATATATGTCCTATGTATAAATCAGAGTATATGTCCTATATTCTTTGATCTTGCTTTGTGAATTCTTCCTTTATTGTTTATTTGAAGTCTGGATTAATATAAAAGCAGTCAGATCAAGATGAAAGACCAAAAGGCAAACTAGTCCATCTTGTTGTTGAACAGAAAGACCATGCACTCCTCAGCTTTGCAGAAATCAATCCACGTAGTGTACCAGCCAACAATTTGTAATAAACAAAGAACAAGATGGTTACCGCAAAGTTGCTGCAAAGTAAATCAACCCAAAGAGTTCCAGTTCTACAGAGTTATCACAGGAAATTAGGAGGAAGTGCTCTAACTCTGCGGCTTTTCTTTTTATTTCAGATTATCTTAGTTTTTATTTTAACTTAATGTCTCCTAGCGCTAGACCTTTCCTTTTGTTCTGTTTTATTGCACTTTTATTTCTTGTTTGTTTTCTCATTTTGTAATTCAAAGTCTCTCTCCCCTCCCCTGTGGGAGATAGGTGTGGTACAAGTGGTTGGAAAAACTGTTCAAAACTGTTCACACTGACTGCTTCATTTTTCTTATCACTCTTCTCATTTTTCTTCTTTTACATTTTCCTCCTCTGGGGAATTACTAGGCTGTGAGAGAAATGACAGAAGTGTTCTGAGTGTATGGGGTATGCCTATTTAGTGGATGCATATATATGTTCATCTATCATTTTTGTTGTTGTAACGTGTCCCCCATGCTCTTCCTTTTTTGTTTTAGAATTATTATTTATCTAATTATTTAACCAGTTTTTGTTGCCTATATTAATTAACAACACTTGACTAGAGTATTATTTGACTTAATTGTCAATTAACTATTCTGCTATTTAGTCAGTCTGCTTCTGTCTTCAAATTGTTTAGTTACTAGTTCTTCTTTAGTTCAGTCTTTAGTTCTTTAGTCTTTAGTTCAGACTCTGGAATCAGCACAGCGGAGTAGCAGTGGAAAAGAGGACTGGGCCAGGAAGAGCAGAGTGAGCTCTGGTGTTCATTTTGGAGGGCTTTTCTCAAAGCCACATCTTTTAAAACAGTGCATTTTAACAGGGGTTATCAGGGGTTATCTCTTTTTCTCCTTGTAAGGCTGCTGAGAGGTGAGGCTGCTGAGGCTGCTGAGAGGTGAGGCTTCACAGGGTTTAACAGAAGTTATCTCTTGTTCCTCTTTGTCCTGGGCTGCTGAGAGGTGGGGCTGCTGAGAGGTGAGTCAGTCAGTCTTTAGTTCAGTGTCTGGAACAAGCGGCACCATTTTGTTTTGAATTTTGTTTTGTTTTGTTTTTTAATAAATAAGGACATTTCCTGGGAGATAGTTGGTACAGATAGCTCGGGGGGGGGGGTCGACACTGACTAAAAGTTTAATATTTAAATATCTAAACAAAATCAGATATGAAGGCAGGAAGCCAGCAGGGGGATGGGGGCTTTCCAGTGTTTTGCACTGAGTGTCACATGTATGACTATCTGCCACTAGGACAGAAGTCGTGGGTGTGCCCTCGCTGCAATGAGCTCCTGGCACTCAAGGAATGTGTGCGTTCTCTTGAAGCCAAGGTGGAAGACCTGGAGAAGCTGAAAGAGGCAGAGAGGGTGACAGACGAGGCTTTCAGTGACCTAACAGCCGGGTCCCACTCCCAAGGTGACATCTCTTCAGATGTCATGGAGAATGAAGTTCTTGGGGATGGAGGGTGCCAGTCTGAGGAGGGGAAAGATGCTCCCTGAGATGGGACCCCTTCCTTAGCTGGTGATCAGCTATCCTCTCGCACTGAGGATATCCCTCGGGGAGGTTGGGGGCTCCTCATGATTCGATCATTAGAAACGTAGAGAGTTCGTTTTGTGAGAGGCGTGATAACCGCGTGGTGACTTGCCTGCCTGGTGCGAAGGTTGCGAATGTCACACTTCATCTAGATAGGTTTTTAGACAGTGCTGGGGTGGAGTCAGCAGCTGTGGCCCACATTGGCACCAACGACATTGGGAAATGTAGCCAGGAGGTTCTGGAAGCTAAATTTAGGCTGCTAGGTAACAGGTTGAAGTTCAGGACCCCCAACGTGGCATTCTCAGAAATGCTACCCGTTCCACCGCGGTATGAGCTAGGCAAGTGCCGGAGATACAGGGTCTCAATGCGTGGATGAGAAGGTGGTGTAAGGCAGAGGGTTTCCGATTTGTCAGAATCAGGGGAACCTTTTGGGATAAGGCAGACCTGTACAAAAGGGACAGGCTTCATCTTAACCAAAGAGGAACCAGGCTGCTCGCGCTCAACATTAAAAAGGTGGCAGAACAGCTTTTAAACTGATCCCTGGGGGAACGCCGACAGGAGCAGAGGTGACTTCGGTTTGGAATACAGTATCTATGGGAATGCAGGCAAAGAGGAAGGTTTTTCTAAATCAACCACATACAAGCGAGGAACATAGCAATGTGCATGTGACAAGGGATAGTATCTACAAAAGACTTTATTTATTTATTTATTTATACTCTAGGGCTCTGGGTGGTGTACAACATATAACATGGTACAGTTGTAAGATAACTAAAACCTTTAAAAGCAGCGATAACAATAAAACTAAATATACTAATATAATAAATACAAATTTAAAAATAGGTGGCGTCCAGCAACTCAATTTCCAAAGTCCCCTCCCCCTAGAGGGAGGAGTGGCAAGATGTAAGGGCCTAAGAAGGGGGGCACTATCAGCGGCTGGTCCCTCCAAAGGCCCGGCGGAACAGCTTTGTCTTACAGGCCCTGCGGAACTCACCAAGGTCCTGCAGGGCCCAGACAGCTGGAGGGAGAGCGTTCCACCAGGCCGGGGCCAGAGCCGTAAAGGCCCTAGCCCGCGTGGAGACCAGCTGCATCATCGAGGGGCCAGGGACCACCAGTAAGTTGGCCTCTACCGATCGAAGAGGCCGTGTGGGGACATATGGGGTGATGCGGTCTTGAAGATATGATGGTCCCAGGCCGCGTAAGGCCTTAAAGGTCAACACCAGCACCTTGAAGATGATTCTGTCTTCACCCAAGAGGAGGTGAGAAAAATTCCTGCACCTGAACCATGCTTCTTAGGAAGCGAATCTGAGGAACTAGCGAAGATGGTGGTAGACAAGGAAGAAGTTCTGGCAGCCATTGATAAACTAAATGCTACCAAATCTCCTGGCTCAGATTGCATTCACCCAAGAGTTTTTAAAAAGCTCAAACATGAAATTGCTGATCTTCTCATTTTAATATGCAACTTATCCCTGAAATCTGCCTCCATCCCTGAAGACTGGAAGATGGCCAATGTCACACCAATCTTTAAGAAACAATCTAGGAGGGACCCGGGAAATTACAGACCAGTCAGTTTGACATCTGTTCCTGGTAAATTAGTAGAATCTATCATTAAAGATAAAATTATAAAACAGGTAGAAAAGCAAGACCTGCTCAGGAAGAGTCAGCATGGCTTTTGCAGAGGCAACTCCTGTCTTACAAACTTACTAGAGTTCTTTGAGGGTGTAAACAGCCATGTATATAAGGGGGGACCAGTGGACATTGTCTACTTGGATTTCCAAAAGGCTTTTGACAAAGTTCCTCACCAGAGACTATTGAGAAAACTCAGCAATCAAGGAATAAGAGGGGAAGTCCTCCTATGGATTAAAAACTGGTTGAGAAACAGGAAGCAAAGAGTAGGTGTAAATGGGAAATTCTCACAATGGAGAGATGTAGGGAGTGGTGTCCCCCAAGGATCCGCTTTGGGACCAGTGCTCTTTAACCTATTCATAAATGACCTGGAAGTAGGGGTGCGTAGCGTGATGGCCAAGTTTGCAGATGATACCAAATTATGTAAGGTGGTGAGGATTGTGAAGAGCTCCAAGCAGACCTTGATAAATTAGGTGAGTGGACTAAGAAATGGCAAATGCAGTTCAATGTAGCAAAATGTAAAGTGATGCACATAGGGGCAAAAAATCCAAACTTCACATACACGCTACAAGGGTCAGTGCTATCAGTCACAGACCAGGAAAGGGATTTGGGCGTCTTAATTGATAGTTCCATGGGAATGTCAACTCAATGCATGGCAGCTAAAGAAAAGGCAATAATTTCAGGGAAAGGAAATTGATAATAAAAATCCGCAAAAGATTGTCATGCCCTTATATAAAGCAGTGGTGCGACCGCACTTGGAGTACTGTGTTCAGTTCTGGTCGCCACATCTCAAAAAGGATATTGAAGAGATAGAAAAAGTGCAGAGAAGTCAACGAGGATGATTGAGGGACTGAAGCACCTTCCTTATGAGGAGAGGCTGCAGCGTTTGGGACTCTTTAGTTTGGAGAGGAGACATCTGAGGGGGGATATGATTGAAATCTATAAAATTATGCATGGGATAGAAAATGTTGACAGAGAGAATTTTTTCTCTCTTTCTCACAATACTAGAACCAGCGGGCATACATCGAAAATGCTGGGGGGAAGAATTAGGACTAATAAAAGAAAACACTTCTTCACGCAACCTGTGATTGGTGTTTGGAATATGCTGCCACAGGAGGTGGTGATGGCCACTAACCTAGATAGCTTTAAAAGGGGCTTAGATAGATTTATGGAGGAGAAGTCGATTTATGGCTACCAAGCTTGATCCTCTTTGATCTGAGATTGCAAATGCCTTAACAGACCAGGTGCTCAGGAGCAACAGCCGCAGAACGCCATTTCTTTCACATCCTGCGTGTGAGCTCCCAAAGGCACCTGGTGGGCCACTGCGAGAAGCAGAGAGCTGGACTAGATAGACTCTGGTGTGATCCAGCTGGCTTGTTCTTCTGTTCTTGTGCTAACTGCAATCTATTTATTCCCTTTGGGGCAGGGCAGGAGTAATTTTAAGATTGGAATTTTAAGTTTTTTAAAGATTTAAAGATTTTAAAGTTAGAATTGTAGAATTTTAAGATTTTAAGTTAGAATTATAGCAGAGCTTTGAAAACCCTAACCCAAACCTACTCCCTGGGGGGAAAGAGTTATCCCCTGAGAAGCACACTCTTCAACTTAGATTTTTCTAATTGCTGAAACTGTAAGAAGGATTTATGATAAAATCCATGACTTAGATCAAAGCTTTCCATCAAGTTGGGGAGTCATACTTTATCCCAGATTCTTCTGGAACATATACCTATACTCAAAACACTTCACAAATAGGCTATATAAGAACCTCTCTGATGCTAGAATTATTGATTGGATAGGAAAATGATGCAAGAAGGAGAATTTGGCTTTTCTCATTCATTGTGCTTCCAGAGATTTTGATCTAAAATTTTTGGAGGTCTTTCCTGGCCCTTTTAGAGAAAACTGGCTTACCTTTACAGTCTGTTCTCCCCATGTAACTCCACCCCTAGGAATGCCTCCAGCATGCCCCCATTGTGCTGGCAGTGGCACAGGAGCACTGGCATGGCAATGGGCACTGCATTCAGACCTACTGGAGGGCTCCAGGGGACCTCATGGTGGATGGCCACTAACGTATTTGTCCTTTCACGAAGGTTAGTGTCCTGGGGAGGAGAAATCTGCCAGCAAAGGTCTGTGCTGCCACCAGGAGTCACTTTAGCCCCCGTCATTGAATTGAGACATATTTCCTGCCCATTTAAAAATCTTTCCTGTGAAACATTACCTCTTAAATAGTTATCTACATGTTTTTGGCTGGAAAGACAGTAGGAAACTATCACAGTCTCCTGAACCCTATTGTTATAATTTAATCTGTTTACCCAGGATTGACCAAATTACCCAACCTATGCCCTTCCACAGGGTTGCCTGTGAAGACACCAGAATATTTTTTAATCTGAATTTAAGCTGAATGGTAGAAGAGAGATATTTTCCTAGCTATCTAATTTTCTTTCAGAGTTCATCAAAAAGCCATTTGGGACACCTATGAGGAGATCCACTGTGTTTAATTTCTACAGCTGTGGTGAAGCCCTGCCCTGACCCTGGGGTTGGGGCCCCCTGCCATCCCTCCTTCCCGTGCAGTGGTCTGCCTGTCCTGGCCCCCCCATGCCCTGGGGGCGACTACCACTGAATAGCTTCTTGATCCACAGCTTAGTCTGGCTTGAGGCTATCAAAGCTGCACCCTCCTCTTCCACAATCTTCCAGGTCAGTCACCCCTCTGCCCTTTCCTGTCTTTCTAACTCCTGGCTCTTGCATTTCCTTTCCTCCTTGGCATTCTGCTACTTCTCTCTCCATTCTCCACCCTCCACTCCTTCCACTTCAACAACCACCCCAGCCTCTTCCTCTTTTCACATTTTATCCCCCTCCATTCAGGCATCTTCGCCCTAATGCTTGGGTGTGCCCTATCCTGTCCGGGCTCAGGCCCCACTTCTCTTTCTCCTTCCCCTCTCAGGATGGCCAGCATTGGGGTTTTCCTGTTGCCTGCCGTGGCTTCAGAGCATTCTGGGCCAGTCTGAGCAGCTGTCAGCCCCCTCTTCATCACCTCGGGTGCAGCTTGGCCAGCTGAGCATGCCTCCAGGCCATATGATGACCCCACCCTCACTCCTGGCTCTGCATTGGCCATATTGGGCTGTTGGCAGCCTATGGAGCCCCCGCCAGCCCCCTCTGCTGTGGCCTGCCACCCCAAGGCCCATTGCAAGTCATGGGGGCTGGGCATGATGCCAGGTCACTGGCCAACCACGCCCCCTCTCCTGGCCACCCAGCTACCGCAGGAGGTGTCTGGCAGCCCTGGGGAGCGACAGCAACCCCACCCCCTTTGACCAAGGCTGCAACACTGGCCTCATGGCAGGATTAGCCAGTGACCTAGGGGAGCTGCAGTGGCCCCACCCCGTACAGCCACAGCAGTGCTGCCTGAATGGGCAAAGAGCACACATGCAAATGAAGAAAAGGAAAACAGGTTCCTTTGTAATGACTGCAACCTGTTATACATATGGTGTGTGAATCCACTGTTCTGTTGATGAGTCAACAAAGCCCTCTACGGAGGCTGTCATAAGCTGCCTAGAAGACCTCAATGGTGGACATTTTATAGTTGCTTTTGTATTTAAAAATATCATAAGTACATTTACAGAACATTGCTAAGCAGAGTTGCAACTTCTGAACTCATTGGCTTTGATGAATTTAGGAGCTGAGGAGATGGTATGTTAGGACTGTATTGTTAAATCTTATTTATGCCCAGAATTTCTCAGAAATTGTGTTTCTTTGACTAAGATGATGAAGATCAAAGAAAATCTAGGCTGCTTTGATATTAAGTAGCATCAGAAAAAGGAAGTCAGAAAATAACAGATCAGTTTTATGTTTGAATTAGCACTACTACTAATAAGAAAATGGAACCCTGTTTTAATTAAAACCATTGAAGACATTTTGGAGGGCAATTATTCTTTTGTTAAAATATAAGCATTGTGATAGCATTGTTCTTTTCAGACAGCATCAATTTATTTCTATGAAGATCTCTTTATGTTGTAATCCTAATACAAGCACTGATTAAAACAGTGACCCCTATACTTTTTGAAGGAGCTAATGGCCCCCTTTGGAGTTGCTAATTGGCAAATTCTGTATCTCTAGGCTTTTGAGGTATAGTTGCCATGGAAAATTTGCTTTGAAGTTGGCAGTCGTGAATATTTGACCACAGGTTTCCTTAGTTTTGAGAGTGGATGAAAAGCACAGTCTTCTCTCCCACTGGGCAAGATAAATTCAGAGAAAGCCTGAAAAGTGATGGCCCATTATTGTGGGCAGAACACTGTAGAAAGAGAAGACAATCCAGCTTCACAAGCATGTCTATCTGTAATTTTATCCCCTTTTGATGTGGCTAGTGCTTTTGCACAAAACAATCTGAATAGCATCTGTTGAAGCTAAAGATTTGTGAATGAAAAAAAATAGTTTGTGTCTAACATTGTGATCCAGTGCCATTTAATCTGGAAATACAAATAATCCCCTGTGTAAAGTGACATCAATGTGGACCACCAAGGAAGAAGTCCTTCAGTGTATTCCTCATTAGAACTATTTATTTTCAATTTTGCATGTCTCGATTTGTTTTCCAAATATTCCCTGCACCCAAATTGATCATTCTATGACTGTTCTACTCCTCAAATATATTTGTTCTAGTCATAATATTTCTATCCTCTAAAATAGGGTAAACGTGGGTCAATAAAGTGACCCTTTACCTAAAAAATTCTATGTGCAAAAAAATCTATTTCCTATTATTTATTTCACACTATTGAATTTTATGAATTAATGACATTTCTCTTTATCCTGTGCTATTTCACTGTTCCTTAATTCCAGTTTAACTAGGAGAATTTATATAAGTAATTATGGAATTAAAGCAAGCACAGTTTGCTGCAGCTTTCAGTTTCTTCAGATCATTGCTATATTTTTCATTTCTTCATTACAAAAGCGCACATACACATTAATACAACATTGCAAAGATAGCCCTCAGACCAAGGATTCCCAATCTTTTTGAGACTGCAAGCACATGTAGGATTTTGAGAGGGGATGGTGAGCACTTTCTCAAAATAGCTTACACAGGAGGAGCAAATCTAAAATGGCTGCATCAGGAGGAGAAGCCAAACAAAATATCTCCCTCCTCACACTTCCTGTGAAGAGGAAAATTTTTTAGAGGGAATGAACAATACTTTTGATAGGAAAGCCCAGTTGCTTATCAGTCATTTTCATCCTCCAGTAGAAAAGTATTTCATTTGAATGCAGGAAGGCAAGAACAGGCCATACCCAAATCAGCCCCAAATTGACTTTCCTGCCAAGTTTTGGGAAAGAGCACAGTAAAGCTTGGCTTAGGTGTCATTTGGGACGTTCATATTTTCCAGATCCTACCCATATTGCAGGCATTTTTCCAAACTTTGTCCCTGCAACAGCAATTTTCTCAATCCCATCAACATTTTTTTAATTTTAAATCAACAATTGAGTATATTATTGCTGTTTTTGTAAAAAAAAACCCATGCTGAGTACTGATTTTTTTAAGTGAAAAAGCTCTTGTGGTATATGTGTGCATGCACAAGGGATGGCCCCTGGCAGGAAACTGAAGCAGGGAAACTACAGGAAAAACTACATATAGAAACCCTGTACTGCTATTCTCTATTAGCAGCCACAGCAGCAACAGGGAAACTACAGTAGGCTGCCCCATATGGAAAACATGACAGAGAAAGGAGATTCAAATTAACCAAAGGGAAATATATATGTACAAAGTAAAATAAAGCTTCTCGGTTTTTTGGGAATGTATGTAAGAATAAATATTCTATACCGTTGACTTCCATGTTGAAAATAGAGAGTCAGAGTAAGAAAAAGATTGATCACTCCTTTTGGGGGGGGGGGGGGTTGCTGTTTCTTTTTGAAATGTGAGCCGCACCATCGAACACTTAATTTTTTTTCAGACAATCTCAATGAATCACAATATAGTGTTTGTGTATTCTCACATTGCGGAAACTGTGAGAACTTCAGTTTTACAACAAACAGGCATAGTGAACAAGATAAGTTAATTTTTTGAGCTGAAAACGTATTGTAAGCTGGAAATACATTCTCAAGTTACGTGGGCTTATGTCAGGGAATGACTGTAAAGTCTGACCTACGCAAAGGTCTGAGCTTATCACAGAAAATTAATAGGTACAAGGATAAGATCAGGTGGATTTAAGAACATAAGAACATAAGAACATAAGAACAAGCCAGCTGGATCAGACCAGAGTCCATCTAGTCCAGCTCTCTGCTACTTGCAGTGGCCCACCAGGTGCCTTTGGGAGCTCACATGCAGGAGGTGAAAGCAATGGCCTTCTGCAGCTGTTGCTCCCGAGCACCTGGTCTGTAAACCAGTTCCATGCTGAGTTTTCCTGTAGAAATGGATGATAGTATTGGTGATTTTTATAATTTAATTTGATTGCTGAATCAAGTTAAATTTAGATTGAGTTTCAGTTTCTATTATGTTATATTATCAATATAGCTAATTTTCAAAGTGGCCTAATAAGTGGATTTTTAAAATGCAAAGACTGGAAGTATAAAGAGACAAGACAGATCTTTGTATAAACCTGAGAAACATCCCAAGATTTTAGAAAAAATAATTGAGGGGTTTAGCACCACAATTTTTCACACAAAATTATGAAAGCAGCATTCATAGTTCTTAGTGGCCATTACTAGGCATCCAGAACAGTAAAGTTACCATTTATTGTTAGTTATCATCAATATCCCACTCAAAAGAAAGTGATTGTGATATAGAAAGTTAAGCAATGGCTGCAAGGCTTACTAGTTGTGAACCCTATTAAAACAGGAAAAGGCAACTTATAATGGGTCAAGCTGAAAAAAAACCAATTACAAAATAGCATAAGTGCTATTTTTTTCTTAAGTGCTGCAGTATTTAAGTAAGTTCAGCTACAACTTTTGTTACAGAATGTAAGAAGAGCCTGTGCTCTTATCAGTTTAGCTGGACTCTGACATGACTAGGAAATGTGAATAATAATAATCTTTGGAGTTAACAAAAGTTCTATATAATAACTTTATCAGCAATTGATAGACCTCACAACTATCTAGCCTTACTCCAGTGCAGCACCATGAGTAGAAGATATCAATTCTAATCATCAAAGTAACAAAGAGAAGTTTATAGCTAGCAGGTCATATTCCATTCTGCACAGCCTAAATAAGATGTCCTAGGGATGCTAACAAAAGTGACATCCTGGGAAGGCACTCCACATAGCTTTCTTCCCAAGACATCCTTTTCTTCCCAAGACATCCTATTGTAGCTCAATGCATCTTTTTTTGGAGAGCACTTCAAAGTGCACCTTTTGCCCCTAAGCCACCTGCATGACATCTTCTGCCTTGCTGTGCAGAATGCAGAGCTGAGGACATGTCTTATTTTCCCCACCCAACCATTTTGCTATCTGGTCAGTTTCACTCTCACCTTGCACCCAACATTTTGCACCCAACATTTTGCACCTTTCACCCAACATTTTGCAGATGAAGGGATGCTACTTGAGAATGGGTGGTAGACTTGTCCTCCATGGTCCCATTGCTTTTCAGTGGTAGTCGTCTGAGTGGCTGCATTTATCTTCTGCATGTCTGTATATCTTCGAAGATAGTTCCTCCAACTCCCCCCCTCCAAAAAAACCTATATTATTGGTGAAATTGGCAGAACCAGGCGAGTACAACTGCATACTTTTGGGGCTGAAAAGGCACCCAGGATCAGAGCCTGCAGAGAAAACTTCTTGGGGCAACCTTCAGCAAATGGCGGCAAGGAAAATCTCTTCAGATGCACACAAAATGCCAGGCGCAAACTGAGACAGCAAAACGATCAGGTGAGAAAAAACCTCTTTTTCCCTGTGACATCTTTGCTGTCTGGAAAGTACGCCAGAAGCTACTTTTTTGGCTGTGCAGGGAGAAAAAAGACAGTCGTCTCTTTTTAACATATCTTACAGATGTCTCTTTTGTACTGTGCAGAACCATATTATGCTCTAATAATCCACCAACTCAGATGATATGGCTAGCTCACCAATCATGTTCATAACCTCTAGATCAGCATCAAACATATGCATGACAAGAATATCATGCACAGCAGTGTGTTCACAAATACTGCCACTGAGTTAAATGATCAGTTGCAGTATTCCATTACCTTTGCTGTTCCTCTCTGACAGATTACTGTTTCTGGCATTCAGCATGGCATCAAAAATGCACATTTCCAAGGCCATCATGTGAACAGGATGATCGGCAGATCCATTAAGGCACCTAAAATGAATTTCCAAGAGGTAAAGTGATTCAGTGATATGTTTTACTGTTAAGGGGTGGAAAAGGTTTGATTCAATATAAATTCTGAAAACATAAATTTCAAATGTGATGCAAAGAGTTTAGTAGTAATGTGTTTATCCTTCGTATACGGCAACAGTTGACAGTTAAGACCAAAATTTCAAAAGATAAAGCTGAAGCACCAGGAAATGATAGGTGACCTTGCAACAACTCATCCCCTTGTCATGTAAATGGAATTACACTGATCAGACATCAAAGCCAGAAGCCTGGGAACTTTGTTTCCATACAATGTATGTGAGGATTAAAGAGGTATAGAATCTTAACTTAGAAATGTTGTGGTTGGGTAGCATATTAGTTATTTCATTATTAGTTCAGAAAGAACAGTGTCTTGCCTGAAGCATGCTTTAATCTTTCCATCTCAGTTTTAGCTTTGGTCTACAACAGTGTTTCATAAGGAAACAGAGACTTTGCAAAGATACAGTTTTATCAAAACATCTCTCATCTGCATGAAAAATGAAAGCAGATCACAAAGGAAATTTCAAGAGTTTATGAGATGACATTTTTATGTTTTCTTTGCTTTCAGTATCTGCATATGTTTAAAGTGAAGAAAATGTTATCAAGAAAACTAAACTCTAAACAATGTATCTCAATATATTTCTCACTACAGCTTTTCTTATACTGAGAAGTGTATAGGGAGACTACATTCTATCAATGGTAGTTTTACTGCTACACTTACTGTGCAATCCAAAGGGGGGGGGGGCTGAAGCTGTATAGAAAGTGAAGGAAGGTTTGCACCAGTGTCCATGTCACCAGCACTGTGGAAAGTGGCACAGACTCCAGTGCAGAGAGACTTGTCCCAGTGGCAGGGCTGTGTTTTAGAGGTTTGTGTTCAGTTATAACTCTAATATGGTTTCGTTAAATTCATTATTGAATATATTATTGTGTTCTAGTTTGGGTCAGTTATGATGATTATACTTTTGAATTGAGGCTTTTGCTCAAATTTTGATTAGAGAATATTCAAATACACATCCTTATCGTGCAGGAAAAGAGATTCCACCTAAATATTAGGAAGGGCTGTTCAACAGTGGAATTCACTGGCCATAAGGGCTGTTTGACAGTGGAATTCACTGCCTCGGAAAGTTGTGGAGTGTCCTTCTTTGGAGGTTTTTAAACATAGGCTGGATTAACATATGTCCAGAGTGCTTTGATGGTGTGTTCTTGCACTGCTGGGGGTTGGATTTGATGGCCCTTGGGGTCTCTTCCAACTCTGTGATTCTATGATGATTGTTAAGTCTACAGGGAAGATATTAAAATCCATTTGCTAATTTGAGCTAACCACGTAAGTCCTTGGACACAGGCTTCTAATCAGAAGATGGATAGATAGATTGATAGATATTTCCATGCAACCATGTATGCTATCAATCACATTTGGGCAATGACAAACAACTAATGCACTATCTGTAATTTTTCTGATATTGCTAAAATATTAAAACAATATTGATGATCCAAAATGTCTGAATTTCACTGCAACATATATATTACTTGTATGTTGCTGCAAAGAGATACCTCCCCATACTGTAAATATCCTTTCACGCAATAATATGGAGAGACTGTAAAAGCCCAATGGCTTTCTGATAGTATTAATAAGCACAGTATACATAATGCATGAGGATCCTGTTAATAAAATCTGTGTGTCAACCACTATATTCCCTCTTTCTTAATGAGCTTGGATTGTCCTTCCTTTTTCCTATCAATTGGATTCTCCCATTTCCTAGCTATCAATCAAGTTTTTCTTTCAACCGTCTGCTTTTCTCCACTTATTTGCACTACTTTTATAACTTCGATGACTTGCTGCTCACCTTCAAGGTTATGTCAGGGCATCTTGCTTCAAGGCAAAGCTGAACATTGTGAATTTGACAGCTTGTAGCTATAGAATAAAGATACAACATAAAAGGAGACAGGAACAATAAAAAATTAGAATTTATATGGATCAAATAGGAATTGAAGAATTCAAACCTGCAAGTATGGTAGATAAAGGATTCCTATGAGACAGTGCTGGAAAACTGCATTGATTGTGTTTGAATTTCTCTGAACATAGGGCCTGGGAGGTCAATGCAAAAATTCAGTGGAGTTATTTCAGACATGATCCAAATTTCACTATGGCTATTACTCTAAGCATTCCTCCTTGAAAGTTAGTTTCATTCAAAGTAATAGAACTTGTTTCAGAGTAAACATTGGAAATGTATAGAATGGAAGATTTTGTTCATCAATATAGCTGGTGATGATTCAAAATGCTTGACACAGTTTTCTGTTTTGAACAAATTGCCTTACTTAGACATCATTTTTGCCATTTTATTTTGAAGCTATTATATTAGCTAAGGCATCAGAAGCATTTGCTTATGTATAAGAAATAAATAAGTCGCACTAAGTCTTGGAAAATAAATCAAGTTGATGGCAATCTGAAAGTACACTGGGCAGTAGGTGCTCTCCTAAGGGTGCCATGCATGGGAAGTAATACTGACAAAAATGAAATTCTGGCACATGACTGTATTGATTTAGTGTAGCATATAAAACAACAAGACGTTAATGAGGAAGTTCAGAAATTTCTGTTTAAATCTGAAATAACATTAAATATTCAAATTGATGTAACCCTCTTCTTTTTGATGATCAAATGACTTTCCCTTCAAATATCTGTTGCATCTGAAAATAAATAAAAGTATGCTGGTCAATTCATCAGGGAAGATGGGTCTAAAGGGCATCTGATTCATATTTCATACTATTTCATTTCACCACTTATTTTTTTCTGCAGAAACTCATACATTCACAAAGCTGTAAACTGATGCTGCTTTTGATTCAATTTATTTATACTTGCACAAAAATTCATATGAATTCAGTTCCCAAATAGAATAGTGAACTAATGTTTTTTTCAATTTATAGTCACTGTTGTATCTTCAAAACTAATACATTTTCCTCCTGAGTTAATTTATCTCTTTTTAACCAGTGCTTGAAGTACTGCATTCCTAAAATGCAATGCATAGGGAAAGAAAAATAAATGAGCAAAAACAAACATTATATTTTATAAATAGTACTGTCCCCCCAAAAGATGTGAGAGAAAATATATTGTCTTTCAAATGTAATGCTTGTACTAGAGTGTGGCTGAATGTTCAAATTATCGGTACTAATTGCAATATTTAGATTATTGAAATTAAGACTTTAGACTGATTTTATATACAAAAGGTGCCATTCATATTTTGGCCATTCACACAGAGCAAAATACCTGAAAAACAATGTTGGTTAATAAAAATATATAAACAAAATGTGCAATGCTTTTGTTGTAAACAATAATAGTCAGTGGAAGCAAACAACTGGGAATTTCCTGTCATTGCTATAGGGAAATAGAAGACAAAGGAGAAAATTTCTCATTCATAACCATCTGGAAGTGATGGAGGCAAGGCGAAGTTCATTGAACACTGCACTGATCAGTCAACAGTTTTTATAAACATCGGTAACCATGGCTAGATGAAGACAAGCTGTGGCTGACACCCTAAGCTACATCAAGCTGAAGAGACTCCACAGCATTACCAACATGTTATATTTTTCTAATATTGGAATTTAAAAGGGTTTGCTTGTTATTTAGAGACCCTCCACATAAGCTGTACTTTAGATAGCTCGTGCATAAATTCAGCCATGTCAACATCAAATTGCTAGCCAGTCTTGCTTTGCATATTTGAGGCTGACATAACCCCTGCCTCTGCTGCCCTATCTCAAAAGTTGCTGGTAAGGACAAGTGCATGCCTCTGCCCTCATTTCTGTCCTCAGTGGGGAAATTTCCACCAGCAAATGGCTTTACTGGCCACTGTATCCTGTAGCAACTGTAGCTTCTGGACAGTCTTCATTGGTAACTTCTGCCCTGGCCATGGGATAGAGGCAGCTCTGGTCACCTTGACAGATAATCTCCAGAGGCATCTGGACAGAGGTGGTTTGGAACTGCTGTTGCTTTTAGACCTGACAGCAGCATTCAGCTTAGCCAACCATGATATCTTGACCAACTGCCTTGCCAACTTGGGGATCTAGGGACTAGCCTTACAATGGCTATGCTCCATTCTACAAGGTTGGGGACAGGATTGTGATTGGTGAGAGCATTTCCACAAGCCAGTCAATGGTGTGTGGGGTCCCTCAAAGGACCATCCTCTCACTGATGGTATTTAACATCTATATGAACCCTCTTGCTGGGGGGATTGGGCTTCAGTATCATCAATATGTAGATGGCACCCAGCTGTATCTGTTAATGGGTGACCATCCAAACTCTACCCCAGATACTTTGGCCAGCTGTTTGGGGGCTGTGGTGGAGTGGTTAGAAGAGAGCAAATTGAAATTAAATTCAACTAAGATGGAGATCTTGTGGCTGGGTCAGCAGGAGTTGGAACAGACATGTCAACTGCCAGCTGTAAGCAGTGCACAACTTAATATTGCACAAACTGCGAAGAGCCTAGGTGTGTAACTGGATGCCTCCTTATCAATGGAGGCCCAGGTAATACATGTGCTTGCTTGACTTTTTATCATATATATATGCCACCTTGCACTTCTTGGTATAAAAGCAATACTGATGGAATGCAGGATTAATGGATTGAAAGTCCTATGTGCTGCATAATCCATTATCCTCAGTGTCTTTAGTAACAGGATATATCTGAAAAAGTGCTGTGTAGCTGTAAATCCATGCCAATGGTATTTACATAAAGCTGACTAGATGCCAGAAAGCCTGTGCCTTTAGGCAATCCTGTGTGCATACGGATTATAATGTTCATCTCTTTTTCTGAACATTTTGACTTCTTTTATTCAGTCAGATTATTTTAAGTTTCAATAATGTGGATGCTTTGTGCATCAAATATATAGTTAAGTGTCTTTACTGTAGTTCAGCTCTTCAGTCCTTTCCTTTATAACAGATTTTTTTAAAAGCCTACAATGACAATCCTGCGTAGTCCAATCGAATGACGTGCCAATCAAAAGCTAACATATTGAAAAGGTCACATGTCTTCTATTAAAACATTCTGAGTCAGAAAGTTCTTTGTTCTTTAGTTTCTTCAGTACTACAATTAATGCAGATTATCCTGCTTAAAGCCAAGCTGCCTTATCACAGCTCATAACCTTTTTCTTTAAAAAGTCATTACTTTCTCCATTCTTGCATTTGCCTTTGTTAGCATATTCCACATTGAGGAATCTCACAAGTATTAATGTCCATAAGAGGAGGGAGAAAATGTCAAATACATTCAGGGAGGCCTAAACAAAATGCAAGATAGAGAGATATATGAGAAAATTAATTTGAAAGCATAGAGAGATACAGAGATATTGATGTTCAGTATCACTGTTACCTTTAAATATTTACATGTGTGTTTGTTAAGTGTTGTCAAGTGGCTCATATATGGTAAAAGTCCTTGTTGTTTTTTGAGCATCACTTTGCTCGCATGAGAAATTAATGCGATGGTCCGATAGTTGCTGCAGTCTTTTTAACATATCCTTGGGGGAGTGGGGGAATTGGAATGTAAATTGACCATTTCCAGTTTGTGGGCCATTGTTTTGTTTTCCATATTTTGTTACCATATTCTTGTCAAGCTTTTGATAGACACCATTTTTGTGGCTTGGAATAGCTGTATGGATATATCATCTGTACCTGGTGAAATTTCACTCAATAGCTTTCAGTGAAGCTTTTACTTTTTAACAGTGTAGATTATTCTTCACAAGATTCTTCTTGGAATGAATCTGTCATCCTTTCATCGCTTCTGTATAGTTTTTCAATGTATTGCTCCCACCTTTTCTTTATTTTGTCCTGTTGTTTGTATACTTACTTGCTTATATTACTGTTCTTCTGACTCAAAGATCTTGAACAGATAAAGCCCAACCCTCTTTAGGCAATATCCCAGAGACATAGCTGGGCCAAACTGCACCCTGGGCAGATTCTATGTTTTCTGCCCCCCATAGGCCCTGCCTTCTCACAGCCACCCCCCCCCCCTTACCTTAGTTCAAGCTAAAAAAGTTCAAGGCTGGAAAAGTTCAGGTCTGTTCAGTTCAGGCTAAAAAAAAGCCTTGGTGGGAACTATACTATCCAGGAGACCTTGGGGCTCACAAGGTCTACTGGGTAGTTGAGTTCCCACCAGGGCTTTTTTCAGGCTGCTTTTCAGGCTGCTATCAAGACCCCAGTTTCATAAAAGACCCTAGTTCCATGTCATTTAGCATTGAAAGCATAAATAACACCTGGCATAAACATGAATTGTCACCTTGGGTGAAAAAAAATAAAATTGCATTATTGGTAAATCTAATTTTTTGCCCCATGTATCACTAGTCCGATGGGCCATCCAGCTCAAATTTGATTGAAAAATTACCCCCAAATAACTAAATTGCTTTAACTGTTTAATTACTTGTCAATTTGTAACCACTTAAATTCTGGGGTGGAGGAATACAGAATTAAGTAAACCTCATATTTTTACTTTATTTTTTAATATGATTATTTCTTCTTTTGTACAATATTCCACAAATGCTTTCAATAGTAAACATAGTAAGTAAACATAGCAGAGTGCATGATAATAGAAGTATATCATCTATGTACAGCAGAAATGGCAATTTCATTTCTGCCAGTGCTGGTGCAGAGGTTATGTAACTAGATGGATAAGGAGATACACATTTAGCATTTTGGAAAATATATTTGTTATGTTTGGGACAAATTCTTAATATATTCCTTTTGAGAGATTTTCAGCAAGAAATAAAGATACTATGTCAAAGAGAATAATCACATTTGAATATGCTTAGTCTATTTTGTGATAAGATAGATTTCACCAGTCTACCATCTGTCTGTGTGATCTTGAGAAAAAAAACAAAAACAAACTGACTGTAGTTGTACACAGTAGTGAAAAAATGACATTTCCAAATTTTCAAAAGCAAACTAATATCCCTTGGTGACACTGAATATATTATTCACTTTAAGAAGTGTCTTTGCTTGGTTCAGTCAGAAAATTATCACCCTCATCTTCAAAAAATAATTATTATCAGCCTGCCTATTTTCAAACAACTCTGAGGGAAGATTCAGTTTCTCTTTCTTTATACACAGATTATCTCAAGTTACACAGGAATCTATTTCCATAATAGACAGAATCCTTTCCAGGTTCAAGGTTGCTCTTTTAACACATAAGTTAGGAAGTTGGACACTTAATAGGATGGTTATTTTTAACTAAAAACAAGCTTTCTTCTTGGGTTAGTAAACCTCAAACCCTTTATAAAAGCCAAATAAAAACTTGGCCATTGCCTCAAAATCCCCCAATTTGAGGGAAAACTTTCCTTTACCTACTAAACTGAGATTGGCCACCTGCTCCCATCCAGTGCTCTGATAGGCTGATTTGTATGAGTTGAAAATCACAAGGATTGATTCAGAGTCCTGCATGAGAAGTGGGACTTTTGGAGATGATTACTATACCTCTACAACATGGGTAAAGAAATAGAAAATGTAGATGATTAATTTACTTATAAAATACAACTATGCAACAATTTAAAATAACTACAAATTTGCTTTTTATTAATATAGTTATTTCTATTAACCCATGCTAAAAAGATAATGAGTGGTATCATGATGGTATCATTATATGGTGGTACCTAGGTGATATCATTATGACAGTCTCTGGATAATACTAGATATTTTGGTGTTACTATCTTTAAAAATGTGCCCCCTACAGGCCAAAATGCAAAAACACCAAAAATACCAAAAAAATCAGACAGACCCAAATTTTTCAGGTATACTCGAATATTCAGATATTCTTGAATTTGTTATTAGTCTTATTTGAGTATACAGATAATGTTATGCCCAAACAAATCCGAATCCAAATTTTATTGAATTTCTAGGGTATTGACCAAGCCTGTCAGTGGACAGAGGCATACACAGTCCTTGCCTATAAGTGAATTGGATTGTCCATGCAGGCAAATTATACATTTTCCCTTCTAAGGATACAGATATCAAGGTAGAGTATGTGGTGAGCCAGTTCATACATAAATATCCCTTTCAACTATTATGCTCATGAAGACTTGCTCTTAATTTGTAAGCCAGTTCCATTGATAACACTTATGTATGAGGGGACTTGAGATTATAGGAAGTTAAGACTGATAGCCCATGCACAAATACAAGTCAGTGTTTGACATTGCAGTTTTTATGTGTTTAACAAGAAAGTATAAAGCAATTCATTTTGAGGTCCAAGTGTCAATTCAGTTTTCCCATTCAAATGATCAACTATCTTGGTATCATTATAATTCTTCTCTCACACACATTTCTCACAGAAAATCATGGCCTTTATGGAAAAAAGTTATTTTTCTTTAATAACAGAATACTCTTTGTTTCTGATTATATTTAGCAACTAGTAAATTGTAACTGAAGCTGATTTGGCTATAGCTGGAAGATTGAAATAGCTTTATATATATATATGTTAATGTGCAGTTTTATGCATAATATATTTAAGTAATGAAACCTGAGGCAGAGATATTTCTGTAGAATTAACAACATTCTAGGAGATGGTGATTACTGGCAAGGACTATTAAACTCCCAAATAACCTGTACAGAGGTTATTATGTTAAAACACATGAAGATTATTGCATTCCTCTCTACAATTACCTTTGAAACTGCATGAAAAAGACATTTCCATAGCCTTATATCAGAAAGCCCTGCTCACAGGCAGTTATCAGTGCATACACAATTAGGTACAAAAATCTTTTTGCATTTTATCTTTTGTATTGTGAGCTTTGATAGTGAAGATGATCAGATGATGGAAGCAGAAAATAGTGAAGAACCTATCATCTCCTATAAAGAGGAGACTGCTGTCATGTGTGTGCTGTAAGGGAGGGATGAAAGAAAATACACCAACAATATTCCTGCCATAAGATATCATTGTAGGGATAAGAACTACCAATTTGGTAACCATAAGACATCTTCCTGATCCAGAATTATGTAGTTAAAAACTGAAGAGAAGGAATTCTGCTCATGCTCTAATTTTACCATCGATCCAAAGACAGGACTAAAAAAGAGATCCATAATCCAGAAATTTAAACCTATTGTTTTAATGGTTTTTAATGCTCTTGAGTTGGACTGTAACAAACACCCTGGGACTCCCATAGGGTCCTATTGTATTGTGTTGTTGCTTACAAAACTATCCTGTAAAAGGGTTTCATCATTTCCTTAAGAGCTAATATTCCATTGGTGAATGCTTTAAGAGACTTAAGGGTTTGTTTCCCTCCCTATACTTTCTATCCTACTTTCTATATCCTACTTTCTGTTAAATTTCTTAAAACTAGAAGCCAATTTCTTTCTTAATTTGGTTTTATATTGTGATGTTGTATGAAAGTATTAAAACAAGCTTGACACTGGCCCTTTCTGCACCGCAACGGTGTGGGGGTGCATCGGCATAAACAATGCTGATGCACTCCTCCGGGACCGTTCGCATGGACGGTCCTGGGAGGGCGGCAGGCGGTGACGCAGCCTTCGCACAGACTGTGCCGTTGCCGAATGCCTACCTTGTCTTCTGGCTTCCAGCTTATCGCAGAAGCCAGGGGACACGCCCCCGCAGCCTGGAGAGACGACTCTGGAGTTGCAGGCCAGGGGGGCGTGTCCTCTGGCCTCTGCAACAAGCCAGAAGCCAGGAGACAAGGTAGGCATTCGGGAAAGGGGGGAAATGGCGCCTTCACACAGCAGTGTTTGGAAGCCGCTGTTTCCAAAATACCTCGCTCAGGGAGCAAAGTTCCAAAACAGCGGCTTCGCGCCGCTCAGGGGTTGCAAGGCTGCTGCTGCCGCCATGTGAACCCCTCCCCAGGGATGCTGTTTTTAGTGTCTCTGGGACGCTGTATTCGCCCGTGCGAAAACAGCCCAAGTGTTTCCCATATAGGAACTGGTTTGTATGGTTTCTCTGTTGCTGCTCCAGCTGCTAATACAATGCAAGAATTCTCTGGTAGTGTTTTTAATCGGTGATTTAATAACACTATATTAATACACTTTTAAAATTAAAATATACATCAGGTTCTCTGAGTTCCCAGGGTTTTTTAAAATCTCCATCCCATTTCAGTATGGAGATCTTTTCTCACATCTCTCTGCAAGGAAAGGGGCTAGATATTTATTTGAAAAAAAGGAAGCTGGGAATTGTGAGAATCTTTTGCTTCATTTGGTACAACTGTATATTTATATAACAGTACTAAATGGTCTATAAATATAATAAACTTCTGCAGTTGTATGTGGAATTTTCTGCTGTGGGAGGAATTAAAAATCTGAACTTTCCCACCAACATGGCAGCCACTCAGGCTTTGCTACAATATTTTTAAAAAAACTTTGGAATAAAGCAGCTTTGAGAAATACTGGAAACGCCCAGGAGGTATATGAATGTACCATGATGCTGTCAGAAGATTTAAAAAAACCCACTTCCCAACAGCATCAGACTTGGGGCAAACAGTCTGTATAGAATCACCTTTGGAAACAACAAAATATTCTATAGTTGGTTAAAATTCTGTTGTTTTTTCCTTATTTCTGCAGTTGAATTTTTATAAAACATTATCGAGTCTGGAAAATGAGTAATATATGCATATATCTAAGCTTTAGAACAGTTGGTTTTCGGGACAAGTAAAATTCAGGAAGCTAAGTTCTTTAAAGAAAGGGCTGTACAATGGGCTTCACAGTAAGAATGGTTTCATTTAAGTCTAGAATGAGCTAAACAAGTGATGCTTGAGACAGATATGATTAATAAGGTCAAATGCTGGATAACTTGTGGTTTTGTATATCAATCTTCTGCTTATCCTTTCCATCTCTCACCATCTTTCAGCTGTAATGGCTACCCTTCTATTCAGCTTTCACAGACTTTCAGAGTAAGATAGTACACAATGAATAAAGATGGAAGAAATGCATTATTGAGGCTTAACTGTTACAATGCATGATCAGGATAGTAAGATAGAGTAAACTGTTGCCAGACTGACCTATGGTAGACCAAGGGCCCCACTTTAAGACAGTGGCACCTCTACCACCTCAGCCAAGCTTGGGATGCTCAGCAGAAGTGCCAAAATAGAGAAGCTTTTTGGGACAGCCTACAAGGAAAAAGAACTTGGTCTGGACTAGTCTCGCTCCAAAGCAACTTGCATAATACCCTCTCACACCCTTCCTGATGGAATTAAGTCTACACAAAAAAATCTTGTATGGAGAGAGTTCCCATCTCCAGCCCTGGACCACATGCACCAGAGAAGACAAACGATGTATTAATGTGCTTACCTGTCCTGTCTTTTTTATTAACTGATGTTTCTCCCTATGAGTAATACTTTTAACTACCACATTATCATTGTTTCACAGCTGTAATCTCTTCAGCTAACTTCCTGGAGCACATCAGGCTGATGTCTAAAACAATTAGACTGATGACCCACCATTAAGGTTGATGGAAGGGCAGGAAATCCCTTTTGTCTAGGGAGATTTAAGATCAATCTGTGTAACCCTGAGGGGTCCATTTTTCCCTACAAGAACCCCATTTTCCCAATAGACAGTGTTCAGTATCTCTGGACAACTGTCTGTGATACTGTTCCATAGAGCTAACCATGGGAATGTTCAGTACGTCTGGACAACTCTCTGTCTGTGATACTGTTCCACAGTGCTGTTTCTTCCAGTTGGGGTCACTTAGTTCTGTTCATTGGACCATTCCACTCCAGAATCAGGTGACTGTAACTTCTATTGCTCCTCCCTATATTCCTTATCTATTCTACATCTATATCCCAGGACTGTGTGTCTGTGTTCTGCTGTTTTATTGTGTGCTTGTGTACCCCCATTTTTATCCCTGAATAAAAATGGTTGAACTTTTATCCACTCTCCTGTGAGTTTCAACACAATAGCTGACTCTAATACACATAGGCAGTCAGGACCTGTGTTATCGCCTTTTCCAAGCCAAGAGTCTGCTCTAGCTAATTTCCTCACACTAGAAGGGAGAGACCTCCAACCACTTCGGATAACAAAACAGTCCCAATTTCTTCAGGTTGTGATACTGAGCACAATGTATATTCCTACATATTCACTCATATGGGCAATTCTTCAGTGGAGACATGGGGAAAAGTTTTCTCTGCACATTGGTTCCATTTTATTCATGTGAGTGTGTAAAGTGCTCTCTAGTCACATCTGTCTTTTATCTAGATTTTATCACAAGAGAAAAGCAGTGTTGGTTTACATTGCTTTTTTCTGCATATTGACCCTGGTATTCATTGATGATCTCCCATCCAAATACCAGCCAGGGTGGACCCTTAGCTTCTGAAATTCAATGAGATCAGGTTGGGGCCATGAAAAGAGAACAAAAAGGAATATATGGCAGGAAGCACAATAAATCTTGAAAGAAAATAGCCACATCTTTTGGGTCATGGTCAGATCTTAATACTGGGAATTTTCTCTTCAAACAATGTTAAAATATGAGTGCAATTTTTAATGACAAACTCAAACATTTGCTTGCCTAGATGACCTATAAGTGTAGGTGCACATATCCTTTCACACAGACAAAAGGAGCTTGTAATACGGCTTCTTCTCAGAGGCCTCTGTAGTATATAAGATATCCCAGATATATTATTTTGTAAAGGAAACACTTCCATGAATTGTGCTTTAGTGTATACGGATCTCTGTATAAAGGGCTTGCATTCCATATTCGCCCATCAAAAAATTACAGAACCAGAGTTAGGGACTATGACCTAAGCACAATAGTCAACAAGGAATTTTTGGATAGCTAATAAAATCTTGGAAAAAGATGTACTTACCCTCGCCACCTCGCCCCAAAATTGGCTTTCAACATTGTCACTTGTGTTTTCATATCTGAATTAATAGTATATTGCAGTATGTATTTAAAATATTCTAATGGCATTACTCTAAGCCCAACATATTGAAAACTACATATGTAATATCAGAAATAACAATTTTTTTGTGTTTCTGATATTTAGGTTTTATTAACTCCCCAATCCTTCTTTTTTATGTTTTTGTTTCAAATCTAGGACTCTTTTCAGATTTATAGAAAGATCTATCTAGCTTGTTTACAGGTACAACCACTGGATTTACACCACTGGATTTAAGTATCCTCAGATGTGGCTGACTTCACTATTTGCAGTCTGAGCCATTTCTAACATCCTGTTCCATGGACATTTTTCATGCAAAATTTCAAACTGAGGGGATTAATTGTTGATAGTTCATGATGAATAAGATTTTGATACTTGAATGCTGAAAAAAAACAAGTCTTAAAAGATCCTGGAAATCAATCTATGTATCTGTCTGTCTGCCTACCTCTAGACTCCTTAGATACTTGAGAGAAAGATGGGTTCATCAATATTCAAAATAAATAGATATAAATAAGAAAAAGGATTGCAGGTGGAAAGGGAGGGGTTCTCACAAATTCTTCAATTAATTTTAATGCTAAGTTTAATAAAATTCACTGTATTGAAGGATTATAATATAAAATATCTTTACATTATTACTGCCTCTAATGAGGCATGTGCAATATAATTTCCAAAGTAATAAATATTTTAAAAGAAGCAATTTAAAAATACAACAAAATTCTAGAGCAGTTGGGTGAAACTGTATCATCAAAATCAGGAAAATTCCAAGGACTCATCTATTAGATGCAAAAGTGGATAATTAATTGACAGAGAAAATTTAGCTATTTCTTCACACCCTGCAACCATCAATCAAACCTTTACTATCTAGAGGGGATTGATTGGTTCTTGTCACACCTTTGTGATTCTAAGATATGGTTAACTTGAAAAGGCCAAATGTGAATAGCATTGAAAAGTCTAAACAATTGTCTCACCTTTCTTTGAGAACAAAAGTCATGTCCAAGAAGAAAATGGAGGGTCATTACATTGTCCATACTTATCTTAAATTTCCCAAGACATAACAAACATATGCAATTCCTTCTTCCAAAAAATCTTAACATCTTAATTTGTGATTGTAGCAGTAGTAGTAGCAGCAGCCACAGCTGCAGAATTAGTAGGAGTACAGGAAGGAGGAATAAGGGGAAAACAAAACTTCAAATGCAGGGGAAAATGTGTAATAAGTACTTCTCTATTTTAATGCCAGTATAAAATTCAAGTTTGCAAAACAAAATTCAGTTTTATTATAACAGAATTAGAGATGGTTCTAAAAGAGGCAAATAAATGTATATTGCTATTTTCTGTTAAATTAGTATTGTCATCGCCCATTTCAACCATCCAAGTTTATATTCATTCTTACTTTCCTACCATCCAAAGCATCTATCTTCAATTGTGGTTTCACATATATACTTTCACAACATCCTGTAGATGGGTCACTTTCCAAGAAACAGCAGTTCTGATGTTAAAAACATGAAGCCAACTAGCTTCCAATTTGTCAGTGAAACGATAATGTAATACAGCAAAGACCTGAGTTGGCGAGAATAGGTGGATCAAGGATCATTTTGATTCTTCCTCCTTGAAATAACTGTATTTATGCTGAAAAAGTCTACATACAAGCATTCAGTGCAACCATATTAGCAAAAGTTAATATTAACAGGTGGAACCAAAGTACAATGAAAGAAAAAATATCTCTGCCTAATTAACATTTAACAAACTACTCCGAAAAGTACAGATCAACATTTTTACACTAGTTATTCATAAAGCCTTTTTCATGCCCAAAAGAAAAATGGAGGATTATTAAATTGTCCATACTTGTATTTGTGCAATATAATTTAGAAAGCAATAAATATTTTTAAAGGAGCAATTTAAAAATAGAACAAAAATTTCCACAGCAGTTAGATGAAACTGTATCATCAAAACCTAAGGACTCATCTATTAGACACAAAGGTGGGTAATTCATTGACAGAGCAAATTTGGCTATTTCTTCACACCATACAACCATCAATCAAACGTTTACTATCTAGAGTAGATTGATTAGTTTCTGTCACACTGTTGTGATTCTAAGATATGGTGAAATTGGAAAGATCAAATGTGAATAGTATTGAAGAGCCGAAACAATAGTCTCACCTGTCTTTGAGGACAAAAGTCATGTCCAAGAAGAAAATGGAGGATCATTACATTGTACATACTTATCTTAAATTTCCCAGGACATAACAAACATATGTAATTCCTTCTTCCAGAAAAAGAAATAAAAGAAAATGGATGTTTCAATTTTAACCTATGAGTTTTGATGTCTTTACACATACTATCGTGAAAGAATGAAACTATATTGATACATTCTAACGGAACTATTCATTTTGATGTGATACAACTTTTGAAATGGTGACAGTGAAAAGTGCTGTCAAGTCACAATCAACTTACAGCAACACTGTAGAGTTTTCAAGGCATAAGATATTCAGAGGTGCCTTGCCATTGCCTGCTTCTCGTCAACTTCCTTGGTGGTCCCCCATCCTATTACTTACCAGGGCTGACCTTGCTTAGTTTCTGAGATCTGATGAGATCAGCTAGCTGGGGATATCCAGGTCAGGGTTATTTAGCCTTATACCCATAGTATAATTTTAATATCAAAAGTGGGATATGTTTCCTTCATAAGGTGCTATCCAAATTGCTTCTTGGACTAAGCAGTTCTGTGTCATTAAAAGTCTATAGTAGGGTATGTACTAGATATTTGAACATTCCTAAGTTTGGTTCATTAAAAGGTTCATTGAATTAGATACTAGAAAACTATTGATTTTTGTTGTAATAGCCTATTGGCTTGGGTAAATATAAATCATTGCTTTTTGTCTTATTCTGCTGACTTCAAAAACCTGTGGTGTCAGTTTGTATGCCAGGAATTAGGTATTCCTTTTTTGAAGTTTCATTCTGTAATGAGAAAGCTATTTCTACCAAAGTATCATTTATTTTTATTTTTATATTTATACCCCACCATGCCCCTCAAAGGGCTCAGGGAGGTTTACAATGCCATAAAGCCTAAATCATAAAAAATTCCTATAAATAACAATCAATCAAAACAATAATAAAACCATTTACAACAATCCAGCTAAAAAACCCAGATGGCAAGTCATGTTGCTTCTCCTATGTGAGGCTCAGGGGAGATATCGTAATTGGGAAACATCCAGCTGGCTTGATGGAAAGGCCTGGTAGAACAGCTTCATTTGACAGACCCTGCGGAATTGGGTCAGGCTCCACAGGGCCCTGATGTTACTCAGCAGCATGTTCCACCAGGCCAGAGCCAGGGCCATAAAGGCCCTGGCCTTGTTACAGCCAGCCGGATATCCCTCAGTAGATTCCACTCCACCAAGCAGAGAGGTCTCTGAAGGAGATGCAGTCCTGCAAGTATGTGGGTCCAAGGCCACTTATGGTCTTATAGGTTAACACAAAAACTTTAAAGATGACCCAGTACTCAATGGGCAGCCTGTGTAGATATTCCAGGACCAGTGTTATATAGTCTCTGCTGGCTGCTCCTATAAGCAGCCTCACAGCTGCATTTTGGACAAGTTTTAATTTTTGGATCAGTGACAAAGGTAAGCCAGCTTACAGTGAGTTGCAATAATCTAGTCTGGAGGTGATAGTCACATGGATGACTGTGGCGAGGTTAGATTGGGAGAGGTAGGGCACCACTCTTCTGGTCATGTGGGGGGTACAAAATCGGCCCACCCACTCAGAGATGACCTCAAGGAGCTGTGACAGGCTGCATGCCAGTGCGCTAGGTGACCAGTACACCAGCAGAACAGCCAGCCTCTCGGGAGAGTCCCAACAAAGACCTGAGCACTCCAAGCCATCAAAAAATGTGACAGGGGACATCCTGAAGGAGATAGAATCTCAAAAAAGCATCACAGCACCCCTCCCCAGCCCTGTGTTCGAGGTTGATGACCAAATGTAAAACCATCCAGAGTAAGATTATTGAGGGCAACTGTGTCCCCATCCCTCACCCAGGTCTCTGTATTGCATGTGAGGTCCACAGCCTGATGTTTAATACAATACTTGGAGTACTTGGAGTATTGTGTTCAGCTCTGCTCGCCACATCTCAAAAAGGATATGGAAGAGATAGAAAAAATGCAGAGAAGGGCAACAAGGATGATTGAGAGATTGGAGCAGCTTCCTTATGAGGAGAGGCTGAGGTGTTTGGAACTCTTTAGTTTGGAGAGGAGATGTCTGAGAGGGGATATGATTGAAGTCTATAAAATTATGCAAAGGGTTGAAAATGCTGACAGAGAAATTTTTCTCTCTTTCTCACAATACTAAAACCAGGGGGCATACATTGAAAATGCTGGGGGAAAGAATTAGGACTAATAAAAGGAAACATTTTTTTCACACAACATGTGATATGTGTTTTTGTAATATGCTGCCACAGGAGGTGGTGATGGCCACTAACCTGGATAGCTTTAAAAGGGGCTTGGACAGCCAAATTTGCTAAAGTTTGTGTGGGAGAGGAAAATGTTGTGGGTGAACCTGATGCCCACAGCATTTGTCCCTCCCAAGCAAACTTTAGCAAAGTTGGCTGGTTCCTTTTAGGAGACTCACACCAGCAGCCCTGCAGAAAATGCCCCCACCCACAGCAAGACTTTCACCAGAGTGCCTCCTATTGAAACCTCTACCACAAAGCCAGCTGGGCATAACAGAAAGCCCCATTGAAGTCTATGGTGGGAAAAGTAATTTTTTCGCACCATAGAACTTGTTGAAGAGCCTGGCAGATTCTGGGGAATTTCTGAGTGTGTAAGCACTGGCTGCACATTTTTGAAGATAGACTTTCAATGTGGCTCCATGAGGCCTTATGGTAAGCTTTGTGAACTTTGATGGACTTTGCTTGGTGAACTTTTCTTCTGGGGGTGGGTGGGGGGTGTGAGTTGAGAGAGTTCTGAGAGCACTCAGCCAGCAGGCTTCATGTGTAGGAGTGGGGAAACAAAAGAAGCCTTTTGGGGACCTATAAAATTGAACCCCCAGAAGGAAAGTTCACCAAGCCTAGATGCTATTACCAGGAGGGCCTCTTGCAGCCACCCTGAAAGTCTGGTGCCTCTATTTTCAAAAATGTGCAGCCTGCTTACACACACAGAAATTCCCCATTGGCTACAATAGAGCCAAGGCACAGCAGGACAAAGAATCTTGGGCAAATTTATTTGGGTGCCTTTCAGGGGTGCCTTTTTAAAGCTAGTGACACGAAAACTTCAGGGTATCACCCAGAGTCTGGTGGAGTTAGGTTCATGGGGTCCAAAGTTATGGACCCTCAAAAGGGTAGCCCCCATCTCCTTTTAGCTTCCATTGGAAACAATGGGGGATGGGCCACCCTCTTTGGAGGTCCATAACTTTGCCCCCCGTTGGGTGGTATCATCAGGACTTGGATGGTATCATCAGAACAGTCTCCGGGTGATACCATACAATTTTGGTGCCGCTGGCTTTAAAAATGAGCCCCCTGCAGGCTGAAACACAAAAAACCACCAAAAATACCCCCCAAAATCCGAATACTGTGCATTTGTATTTGTTCATATTTGGGCAGAACATAGTGGGACAATTTTTGTCCGCGTATGCCTGAATTCACCCAGATTTGAGCCGAATCTGGTGTTTGTTTCATCCAAATCTCCAACCCTAGTTCCAACTATATCAATATATTGATACAAGCCTTTCTCCACCTCTTTTTAGTGTATTTTTCTGTTCCCAGGCAGTTCCAACAGCTAGGTTCTTCCTCTTCCATCAAGTTGGTACATTTTCTCACCTGTCTTCCATTGCTGAACACAACAGGCATGCTGGTTCAACACCTTGTGTGCGTATGGGTCCATGGATGGGGTGCCTGCTTCCAGCTCCCTTCTCTTCTACCCCTGGCCTTTAGCATTTAGAGCAGTTAAAGCAGCATTAGGGAGTGGAGGGGGTGAGATTAGGCTGGTGAGCTGGCTGTGGGTGGATGGAAGAGGTCTAGGGCAAAGCTGTGCCCGTTGGAGAATGTGCCTGCTCTGGCAGTGAAGCAAAAATTAAATTCATGCTAGAATTCATGGTCTTGCTCAAATGCCCCAAACTAAAACAAAACTGCTCTAAAAATCATGATCATTAAAAACCTTTTCTATGAGGAAAGTCAGGATGAAAACAGGTAGTCAGCTGTTTATTTGTTCTGTGAGCTGTGGAAATGTCACAGAGAAAGGAGATAATAACCAAAAGAAGCTCAAAAGATTCGAAGGTGATATGGAAGCTTTTTGTTGAGAATTGAGCAGCAAGGAATGAGTAGAACAGCAAGGAAGGTTTACGTTCATATACTAGATCAGAAATCTAGGGTTGTGTGTCTCACTGCTATTCAGCTGATTCTTAAATTAACCATGATGGAGGATCATAATGAACTGGGAATACTTTGGTTCTCACTTGCCTTGAATATATATTCATTTCTCCAGTGATAGGCATTAGTCTGGCATTAAATGTGTCATTTAACCAACCTTATATATTCAAATATAGTTAATAATGATAGCTTCCTTTATCCTTACCTACTGCTGCTCTGTAAAATCTTTCAACTAGCATAGGTAATTGTTCTCCTTATCACTTTGGATTATCCTTTTCAGTCTAGAAAATCTAAATTAATTACAGTTTTGTGATATCTTAGTCTTTTTCAAAACAAATATGTTTTTTCTTTTATTAGAAATGTTAAACACAGGTATTTCTGCTTGAAATGTTTGCACTGCTGCTGCATGTTCAGTATAGACAACTGGAAAGCAATGTCAATTATTATCTAACCACAGAAGCAAAACTTTTCACTATCAGTATTTGTGACTGTGATGCTTTCTATTTTGTTCTTGAATCACTAGAGGTTGGAGGGTGAAGGTGAGATATATATTTTTTCAGGTTTATAAAAGTGTTGACTTTATGATGCTACTGGGATTTTTGCACAATCTGTTTACAATGTGTGTGTGTATATAAAACAAATAACTCAGAGTTGGATTGTTAAATACTGACCTTTTACCTCCAGTGCTGTAAATAGTGATACCACTCAAAGTGAAGTAGCAATATTTACATCCAAGAACACGAAATCATCCTGACCTGCAATACCTCTGCCATTCCACTACTACCTTCTTTTTAATTAAACTGCCATTCATTGCAAATTAGGTATTAAAGCCAGACTACCACAATTTTTCACTTTGAATCTAATTAGGATTTGAATGTGAATGTTCACTGGTGAAACACTAATGCATTAACCCATCTGGGGCCCTGTAACCAGCAGTCCAATAAAATCTCTTCATATCTGCCAGGTTCCCATTGACCTATATAAAATTAAATCTGAGTTATGTATCCGATTCCTAACCTCTATTAACCCACCCTGGGAAAAAAATCTTAATCTGAGGCACAGAAAGACTGCTGACATTCATTGAGGATGACAATGTGAAAAAGACAACCTATGTTTTAGAAATGTTACCTATGGGCTTGGATTCTTTTATTAGCAATATGCTGCCCATCTTTTTCCAAGTAGCATTGTGTTGGTGGAAATGTAAATGCATAACTCATGAAGTTGGCAATGCCATTAAGAGAATCCATGCCATTCAAGTCAATTGCCAATTTAATAGTTCCTAGAAAAAGTAATTACTTGCTAAATATGTAGAAACTAATGGGCATATTATAAAAATAATATCAATGTGACATGGCTGGTTTCAACACATTGCTTGGGTTCTTATTCTGCTGGTGATACCAAATAAACATTTTAATAAAAATTGAACTTTCTTAGTGAAATCAAATATTTGATTCTCTATGATTCAATACAGTTTAAACAGAAAACAATTAAAGGACTATAAAAAAGCATACTGCAGTTCTTCAAAACAGTTTCTTTCTTATGCAAGTCAATGCCGATAACTCAGCTGGTCCTGTGTGTAAATGGCTTCTATTTAGGTGCATCTATAAAGCCAATTTAAAATGTAAATGTGCTTGAAAATTGTTGGTAGTCTTTATGAATTGAGATGCTTCATGAAATAGGAAGCTTAATGCTTTATGTTAAAATTAATTTTGTCAAATGTACTCAAGTAAGTATTTACTAAATACATTTCAAATTCCTAGATTGTTAGTTTCAGGATGATTCAGGAAAATATGGCATGAGAACCAAAGGTATAAGGAGCTACTAAGATAATGTATGTGATGTGCTCTGAATACTAAAAATATCATCATATAAATGATGATAATAATGACTTCATTGCTTGAAATGCTTGAATTGATGGCAATGGATTTCATGATATGTTATTTACCTGCTGGCCTTGGCACTATTAAATTTATATTCAAAAGTTGTTGAGAATCAGGCAAATGTGCATGGGAAATTGAGATATTATGTTAAAGGAGCATGACTCAGCTCCAGCATTGTCCACATTTATGTATTTTTTTAAATGCTCTGTGATTCAGTCTGAAGAGCTGCCAACGTGGTTTCTAGATTAAATTTGAAAACAAATATGTTTAAAAACACTGTTATCCATTAAACAGTGTAATTTTAAAATAGACATAAATCTATATATATAAAAAGCTAACAGTGACTTGTTAGTCACTCCTTAATGCCGAAACGGCTGGACGGATCGCCCCCAAATTTTCACATGACGTTCCTCTCTGTTGCGGGCAGGTAAATTGCTGAAAGTCCATACCTGAGCCAGGTAAAACATCTTTTTCCTGGTGCACCAGGCCATGAAGCTGTTTGTGTTTAACTGTCACCCTTAGAATGTTCGTTCAGCCTGTCTGTTTGTGGCCTGAGGGCTTGGTCTGAGGGCTTAGAATGTTCACGCAGATGGGCACAGATGAGCATTGAAAACAGTAAATAGGTAACACTGTTAGGTAATACGACTGGAAGTGAAACACATACACACTTTGCCGTGTGAGATACCAGGTGGGTTCCCCTTCTCAACCGCTGGTAACTTTCACTCTCTGTGCCTCAACCACTGCTACCACATAACACACATACTTTCATACACATCCAGCTCATCCTCACACACATCACTGTGCCCTCCCTCACATCCAACCACCACTTACCCACTTCCTCACCCATATTCGCCACAGCTCTCTTTTACTAAAAGCAAGCTGGAGTTTGCCTTTTTCTTCTAAGAAAATCCGCAGGGTGGGGGCGAACAAACACTACTGGCTCTGCTTCTTTTGCACATGGCCCATTAAGAACCCAGGGAGCTGGCCTCGATCTGAGTGCTTCACCACCCTGCCTCTGCTGCCTGACTGGGATAGCAGTTCAATGTAGCAAAATGTAAAGTGATGCACATAGGGGCAAAAAATCCAAACTTCACATACACGCTACAGGGGTCAGTGCTATCAGTCACAGACCAGGAAAGGGATTTAGGCGTCTTAGTTGATAGTTCCATGGGAATGTCAACTCTCAATGCATGGCAGCTGTGAAAAAGGCAAACTCTATGCTGGGGATCATTAGAAAAGGAATTGATAATAAAACTGCAAAGATTGTCATGCCCTTATATAAAGCAGTGGTGCTGCACCTGCAGTTAGAGTACTGGGTGTCCAGTTCTGGTCGCCGCATCTCAAAAAGGATATTGAGGAGATAGAAAAAGTGCAGAGAAGGGCAACAAGGATGATTGAGGGACTGGAGCACCTTCCCTATGAGGAGAGGCTGCAGCATTTGAGACTCTTTAGTTTGGAGAGGAGGCGACTGAGGGGGGGGGATATGATTGAAGTCTACAAAATTATGCATGGGGTAGAAAATGTTGACAGAGAGAAATTTTTCTCTCTCACAATACTAGAACCAGGGGGCATTCATTGAAAATGCTAGGGGGAAGAATTAGGACTAAAAAAAGGAAACACTTCTTCACACAATGTGTGATTGGTGTTTGGAATATGCTGCCACAGGAGGTGGTGATAGCCATTAACCTGGATAGCTTTAAAAGGGGCTTGGACAGATTTATGGAGGAGAAGTCGATTTATGGCTACCAATCTTGATCCTCTTTGATCTGAGATTGCAAATGCCTTAACAGACCAGGTGATCGGGAGCAACAGCCGCAGAAGGCCATTGTGTTCACATCCTACATGTGAGCTCCCAAAGGCACCTGGTGGGCCACTGCGAGTAGCAGAGAGCTGGACTAGATGGACTTTGGTCTGATCCAGCTGGCTTGTTCTTATGTTCTTATGTTCTTATAGCCTCCTTGCCGCAGTTCTGCCTTACCCAAGCCAGGACTGTGCGTGTCAACCAGCCTCATGATTGAGGGACTGGAGCACCTTCCCTATGAGGAGAGGCTGCAGCATTTGAGACTCTTTAGTTTGGAGAGGAGGCGACTGAGGGGGGATATGATTGAAGTCTGGGAAGGTCTACAAATAACTAGCACTTTTACAGCTAACCTTTTTCTTAAAAAAACTGTTCAGTTTTTTTTTTTGGAACAATGGGCTTTTCCACCTCTGAGAGAGATTTATAAATTTTAAATTGTTTTGGTGTTATTTTATGAATTTTCCACAAGGGTCTACAGTTCAGAGATTGTAGCCAAAGAAGTTAAATTCATCTGTGGGATTGGTAAATAAGAAATACAGACTTATCAGTTACAGACTTCTCTGGAAAAAAATGAAATAAAAAGAAAACAATTCTAAGAGGTGCTATTAAGTCTAAACTAAAATGAACAGACAGGTGATTGGATCATGTCTGATTGTTACATGATTCAAATATTGAGCATTTTTAATAGGATTTTAGTAATCTGCTTTTTCATGTTGACTCATGTATCAGTCAGATAGTTAACAGTATCAGCTGAAACAGTTGTATCTTTTTTTCATTTGTTAGTTTGACTTGAATTTTGGTGGTTTAAGTCGGTTCTTTAAGCTGAGGAATGCAATGTCAGCTATTGAATATGTTCAGTTTATAAAGATAAATTTAACAAAGCAAAATGGAAATCAGTGCAGGTGTTTTTGTTTCAGATTTGAGGAGTGTAGTTGTACCTCCGCCCTGCATTTGACCACTGATAGGCAAGGACACCACTGCTGACTGCTAATCAGTTGTTTGTTATGCTAATCAGTTGTTTATCAGTTGTTTCTCCAAAAAGTCCCCTGATAGAGCATGAACAACTTGCTGAGGGTCCCTGGCTTGAAAAGTGTCTAGCTGTCCTGCACCAGGGCCAGGGAATTCTCACCTCTGGCCCTGGACTGATGGAATGCTCTGTCAAATGAGATCAGGGCCTGTGGGACTTGTTACAATTCCTCATGGCCTGTAAAACATAGATTTTCTTCCAAGATTATGGTCGAGGGCAGTATTTTTAACAGAGCTGGCCTCCCTCCTCCTTGCCCCACTGGCATAGGCTGGAAGCCTACAGTTTAAAGCAGGCCCCAAGACTCGCTGAGGCCAGCAGCAAAGTGATTACTGAGGGCAGACCAGTTCTAGTTTTATTCTGTTGCTCCACCCCCCCCCCCCAAGCTCTGCCTGACAAGAGGTGGAGCTTGGAGGATGAAGTCAACAGTATTAAACTAAAGCTGGTCAGCCCCCAGTGCTGAGTTTGCTGCTGATCTCAGCAATGTTTGGCCTCAGCTTGGGTCTAGCTTAGGTCTAGAATTTTAAAGCTGGATCTGGCCAGCTAAGGCTAGCAGCAAACAGGCCGTACCACTTCGAAATCCACATAGAGATTATGGCAGCTGACCCCACGCTCAAACTCCACATGGAGTTTGGAAGTGAGGCTGGATGGCACAGCACCCAGGGTGAGCTCCAGGCACTAAGTAAGCTACACTCCTTTATGCCTCTGTTTTATCTACTCATTTGTCCTTTCCCCTTCCTTTCCCCTTAATTAGTTGAATTTTGCCATCATGGGTTATCACGCCAGAAATTAAAACTGTTTCATTTTAGTATTATCCATTTCTGTAAGCTGTCCTGAGCCCATAAAGGGAAGACAACCTATAAATACAAAAGCAAACAAACAAATATGCTGAGGTCTCAGAACAAATAAGCATTGTTCTGACAAATGATAATGGTTGTAACTTTGTAGATAGATTATGAGATAGATATGATATTCAGGTTACATTCCATAGCTTGGAAATCTTTGGATAATTTGCCAGTTTTGGATTTTTTCAGTCCAAAGCTATTAATTATGCAATGGCTGAAACTGTAATAGGCACTCATCACAAAAGGAAAAGTGGTTAGGGTAGTGAACTAGGATTTGGAAGTCCCAGGTTTGAATCCCTTCTCTTCAGTGGAAGCCTGCTGGGTAACCTAAGTTCAGTCATACATTTCAGCCTAATCTACAAGGTTTCTGGGAATATATTATGGAAGACAGAAAAACAATGTAAGCTACTTTGGATCCCTTTTGGGGACAAAGATTGTATGTAAGTGAGTAAATCAATAATACCTGGAAGGAGTTCTGAACAGTTAAGATTCAAGAATTTATAACAGAAGTTACCAGTTCACAGATAACAGAAGTTACCAGTTACTTCTAAATTTCCCAAAAAATGTGGCCTTCAATCAAAAGAACTGGGCAACTGGTTGAAGTTACATTTAGTCTTCCATGCTTCATAACAAACAAAAGGGATTTTGTGGATATGCATTGTTCCAAGTCAAAATCTCAGCAATGTTGAGTATGCTTCACAAACTTCTTTGGGTTCTTTTGTTGTATTCTTAAAACTGTAACACTGACCTTAACCGGAGACAATGTTACTAATTCATTCAATTGATGTCACCAAAGTCTGAAATAAACATTGTTCCTGGGCAAAGCAATTTATTATACATCAGTCTGCCTCATTTTTTTAATCTGTAAAGTATTTCAAGATATTATCGTTTCTCAGTGCAGCTTCAATATATATATAAAGAATGATGGTAATCCTCTAGTCTACAACCATCTTCAATAATATGTGCTAATAAGAGACTGTATAGATGCTCAATTGGAAATGTTTTTGATTTGATTTTACTCATGAGGGCATTGAGGCTGAAAGTCATTTAATGGTCAAGGTCACAAAGTGTGTGTAATAAAATGAAGATTGAGAAGTAACTGAAGACAGTTGGAAACATCCAGCTACTTCATTATAGTACTTTCTAAGAGCATAATTTAACCCTTTGAGTATCTCTATTTTGTATGCGTGTGCATGCATGAAAGGGAATAATGTAGAACTATACCAGTAAGCAACTTGGATTTATTTTTAAAATTTTATTTATAACACAAGTTATGAATTATGTATACAACTCAATTCTGCCATTCAGATCAACCATGGTGTCTATATTTTAGTGTTCAAAATTTTTCAAAAGGTAGGAAAAAATTCTTTATTTGAGAACAGTTTAAGAAATATATCTCATATGGTTTTTTTGATACCTTGAGTACAAAATACATATGTATCAAATTACTTTTTTACCAAAATTTTTTAATCAACTCCAATATTTTACATTAAACACAATATAGAATTGAAAACCTCTTATAGAGTTGGAGGGCATTCTGAAAGGGTGATTACTCTCACCAGACTTGTAGGCTGGATAAAACTCCTAACTTCCTATATCCACTAATGGGAGAGTCCCCTCTGTATTCAAGAATACAGCATGCACAGACAATCTTTTTCACATGGCCAGTTTAACCACTTAGGCTTCTGAGGGCAAACAGATTTTAATGGTTTCACTTTAGTGATTTTTAAACAAAAGCTTTATCCAATTTAATGGTTAAATCTGCTTTGGCTTCCGAAAGGCAAATGGATTTTTAAAAGATTTCATATACCTTAAGGATAAGAAAATAAGAAAATAAGAACTAGCCTGCTGGATCAGACCAGAGTCCATCTAGTCCAGCACTCTGCTACTCGCAGTGGCCCACTCTGCTACTCGCAGTGGCCCTTTGGGAGCTCACAGGCAGGATGTGAAAGCAATGGCCTGCTGCTGCTGCTGCTCCTGAGCACCTGGTCTGCTAAGGAATTTGCAATCTGAGATCAAGGAGGATCAAGATTGGTAGCCATAGATCGACTTCTCCTCCATAAATCTGCCCAAGCCCCTTTTAAAGCTATCCAGGTTAGTGGCCATCACCACCTCCTGTGGCAGCATCTTCCAAACACCAATCACACGTTGCGTGAAGAAGTGTTTCCTTTTATTAGTCTGTTAACATTTTCTACCCCATGCATAATTTTATAACTTCAATCATATCCCCCCCCAGACGTCTCCTCTCCAAACTGAAGAGTCCCAAACACTGCAGCCTCTCCTCATAAGGAAGGTGCTTCAGTACCTCAATCATTCTTGTTGCCCTTCTCTGCACTTTTTTTATCTCATCAATATCCTTTTTGAGATGTGGCGACCAGAACTGAACACAGTACTCCAAGTGCGGTCGCACCACTGCTTTATATAAGGGCATGACAATCTTAGCAGTTTTATTATCAACTCCTTTCCTAATTATCCCCAGCATAGAATTTGCCTTTTTCACAGCTGCCATGCATTGAGTTGACATTCCCATGGAACTATCAACTAAGACGCCTAAATCCCTTTCCTGGTCTGTGACTGTTAGCACTGACCCTTGTAGCGTGTATGTGAAGTTTGGATTTTTTGCCCCTTTGTGCATCACTTTGCATTTTGCTACATTGAATTGCATTTGCCATTTCTTAGCCCACTCACCTATCAAGGTCCGCTTGGAGCTCTTCGCAATCCTTTGTGGTTCTCACCACCCTACATAATTTGGTATCATCTGCAAACTTGGCCACCACACTACCCACCCCTACTTCCAGGTCATTTATGAATAGGTTAAAGAGCACTGGTCCCAAAACGGATCCTTGGGGGACACCACTCCCGACATCTCTCCATTGTGAGAACTTCCCATTTATACCCACCCTGTTTCCTGTTCCTCAAGCAGTTTTTAATCCATAGGAGGACTTCCCCTCTTATTCCTTCATTGCTGAGTTTTCTCAACAGTCTCTGGTGAGGAAATGTTGTCATCCCACAGTTAATGAACCCATAATCCAAAATTTTTTCATCCCTTTTGTATTGTTCTTGTACTTTATCCTTTTTTAAAAAGAAAAATCCATTTAACTTCAGAAATCAAATCAGGTTAAAGAACCTATATGAGGCTCTTAGGCTGCTTTTATCATCTTGTTGATGTGTCTGAGAAGACACTGTAATTGTGGTGTTTCCACTGAAGGAGAAGTTAAATAAGATCCAATGACATTGCTGAAGTAAAAAAAAAATGCTTTATCTGAAATCTGTGTTTTAAGCCATCAAAACAAATGATTCGTATAATTTGAGACATGTTCCCAGAAGCACACTTTTTCAGAAACTGCTTGTTCTAAGTCTTTCCATAAAGATTTAGCATGATTCATTGTTTTCTGTTTGATTAAGGTTTTATATTGAGACTTGAGTTCTAAAAGGTGACACATCAGTAGCCTATCATTACTACATCTCACTTGTCTTATGTTCATGGTTAGTTCTCTTTTAAGCAGTTTACATTTGTGGTCATACCATTAGTATTAAAAATGGATTTTGTGGATCTGTTGTTAAAAACATAGGTTTAAGGTAGCTAATTATCGGTTTCAAAAGATTTTATGACATCACTGCAAGGCTGAAGTGGAGCTTTAAGACCCCAATTCTAAGTTCATAAATATTTGTAGTAAATTATTACATAATTGGTCTGACCACTTAAGTCTCCAAGGCAAGGTAGTGTGTCTTCTGCAAAGTCCTGGGCTGGTTTCAATAAGATATCAGCACTGATGCTAAGCATTAATCTCAGTAGACAGTGATCACTCAGAGAGCAGTCAATAACCTCAAACCTATTCACTATGTTCATTAAGGCAGGTGATATAGCAATATGATCAATTGTACTAGCCTGATAAATTTACATATAAATAAAAGTACCTCCAATTACATTTAATAGTAGGAGGTAATTAGGGCCCCTTCCGCACATGCAGAATAATGCACTTTCAATCCGCTTTCAGTGCACTTTGCAGCTGTGTGGAATAGCAAAATCCACTTGCAAACAATTGTGAAAGTGGATTGAAAGTGCATTATCCTGCATGTGCGGAAGGGGCCAAAGAAGCAAATTTAGGTGTACAAGCAAGATTGCATTATGAAGCAGGATGAGGAGGCACTTTTGATGTTGAGTCTTTTTTAATAGTCAAAAGCTTTAGTCCTAGTTGTTCCAACCTGGTAGTAATCCCTGTTTGTTCTGTGGATTGCATACTTGAGAAAAAACACTTTAATAGTTTTTCTTCTATTGAATTGTTGGGCAAAAATGATTAGGGTGAGTGGATAGATTAATCAAATCCATTGAATCAAATCTTGCTGAGAAGTGTCAGCTAGTTCTACAGATAGTCCATCAACATCTGTTTGGGGATTAAAGTTTTGAGGCTTTGTCAATAGAGGAGTTTAAATTAGATTATCAAAAACATGGACTCGAAAAATCTCTTTAGTATGCAAAAAAATTCTGATGCAACAGTAGTGTAGAAATCTTAGGGCTGTCAAAGGTAAGCAAAATTCTTTGTGTCTGGTTCAAACTGCCAAGGGGCTCTACTGATTTTATGTCAATTGAGGAAGTACTCATGCCCAGAATGGATCTTAAGCATTGGATTATTTGCCATTTAGACTTCCAGCAAAACATCTGTTCTCCGTATTTGCACACTGTTATGTACCCTTTGCAGGGCTGTAACTTTAACAGATATTGAAATCTCTCTGCCACATGTTACTGCTGCACATCAATCTTTCCACTGACAATCTTACATTAATTAAAAGTCTGCTTTCTTGCAGATGGTCCAGCAGAGCTTGGCTTGATGCTGACATACTTTAATAACAACTGAGTAAACTGATCAATCTTAACATCAATTTCTTTTAATCTTTAAATGACAAGATCCACTGTTTCAACAGTCAGGTCAGAGAAACCATTTAAAATACTGTTTACTGTTCTGCGTTTATCTTTTTTGCCTCCCTCTTGAAAGCAAGCAGTTGGATCACCCCACTCTGAGAGCCAGTGTGGTGTAGTGGTTAAGAGCAGGTAGACTATTGTCCTGCGCCCTGGGTGGGGTCCCCGCCGGGGCCCCTGTTGCCAACCCACCTTCCCCTGCCCGGATGCTGGAACTTCCGGCCTCACTCCTGTTCTCCGGGGAGTGGACTAAGTGGGACAGCCTCTTCAGCCACAGTTTGCTTAGGCTGCCCACAGCTTGCCCAGTAACTGCAGGAAGCTAGGGAGGGCGACTAGAGAAGCCCCCCTGGCAGCCTCTGGTTTGCCTCCCTCTCCTTCCCTCTCAATTCCCACCCCTTCTGTCCGTCCTCCGTCTCCTCTCCTCTGCCCCTTCATTTGTGGGTTTTAAAAACATTTTAGTGCTTTTTTGGTTTTTGGCCTGCACGCGGCACATTGTTTTGGCTAGCAGTACCAAACCTTCAGGGATTGTTTGAGGGACTCTCCTGATGATACTACCCAGGTTTGGTGAGGTTTGATATAGGGGGTCTAATGTTATGGACTCCCAAAGGGGGTGCCCCCATCCTCCATTGTTTTCAATGGGAGCTAATAGAAGATGGGGGCTACACATTTAAGGGTCCATAACTTTGGACCACCTGAACCAAACTTCACCAAACCGGGGATTCATTATCAGGAGAGTCTCTTGTTGATATCACCCAGGTTTGGTGAGGTTTGGTTCTGGGGGTCCAAAGTTATGGACTCCCAAAGGGGGTGCCCCCATCCTCCATTGTTTCCAATGGGAGCTAATAGAAGCTAATAGAAGATGAGGGCTACACCTTTGAGGGTCCATAACTTTGGACATCGTGAACCAAACTTCACTAAACCTGGGATGTATTATCAAGAGAGTCTCTTATTGATACCATCCAGGTTGTGTGAAGTTTGGTCCAGGGAGTCCAAAGCTATGGACTCCCAAAGGGGGTGCCCCATCCCCCATTGTTTCCAATAGGAGCTAATAGGAGATTGGGGCTACAACTTTGAGGGTCCATAACTTTGGACCCCCTGAGCCAAACGTCACCAAACCTGGGTGGTATCATTAGGAGAGATTCCTAAAGATACCCTGAAGAGTCTCCTAAAGAGACTCCTAAAGATACCCTTTGGTGCTTATAGCTTAACAATTGCACCCCTGACAGCAGGCACCCCCCAAATTTCCCCTGATTCTCCTTTTAAATCCAACCCCTTCGGCATGGATTTAAAGGGAGAATCTGAGGTCCTCAGTTTAGAAGAAGAAGAAGAGTTTGGATTTATATCCCCCCTTTCTCTCCTGTAGGAGACTCAAAGGGGCTTACAATCTCCTTGCCCTTGCTCCCTCCCAACAAACACACTGTGAGGTGGGTGGGGCTGAGAGAGCTCCAAAAAGCTGTGACTAGCCCAAGGTCATGTGTGTGGGAATGCACAGGCTAATCTGAATTCCCCAGATAAGCCTCCACAGCTCAGGTGGCAGAGCAAGGAATCAAACCCGGTTCCTCCAGATTAGAATGCATCTGCTCTTAACCACTACGCCACACTGAAAGTGATGCTGTTTCAAGGTGGGGGATAATCCACCCCAAAACAGCATCACTTTCAATGTTGTTTAACTAGGGACCCCAGATTCTCCCTTAAGGTGGATTTAAAAGGAGAATTTGGGCTCTCTAAACACCATTGAAAGTGATGCTGTTTGCGAGTGGATTTCAGCATCAGAGCAGCTGCAGGGGGGGAGCGCAAAACTCAGATTTTGCACCAGGCTCCATTTTCCCTCTATGGCTCTGCCCATAGGGGAGGGGCAGGGCAGGGCAGGGCAGGGCAGGGCAGGGCAGGGCAGGGCAGGGCAGGGCAGGGCAGGGGAGTCTGCCATCCCTGACCTCGGAGAGCTGCTTTTATAAGTGCTAGGCCAGGGGCAAGGTTTGGGAAGGCCCCACCCCCAACCCCCCCATAAAAAATCTATACCAACGTCCCTGCTCCTCCCACACACTCTCCCTCCTTTCCTCCTTCTCACCCACTCCCCCTTCCTTCCTGCGCTTCTCCCCTTTTATCCCCTCCCTGGGATTCTGTGGGGCTAACCCCCCCCCTATACCTCCGCACTCTCTTCCGCCTTCCGCTCGTGGCTCGACAGGGCTCTGCTGTCCCTGTCTGACCCGCTCACTCCCTTTGCTGCCACGGCGGCGGCAAGACCCCCCTGTGCCTCGTTCCTTCGATGAGGTGCTGAAGTGACTCTCCTGGCCGCCAGGGCCACAGTTCACCCGCCCGGCCAGGGAGAGAGCGGAGCGCTGCTCGGGTCCCCCGGCGACGCGGCGACGGGACTCTCCTTGCGGCGTGGCACCCCGAGTCACAGGGGAAGCGCCCATCAGCCAGGGGTGGGGGAGCAAGTCCAGGGAGGGGGTGGGGGCTACCCCCGCTCCTGGACAACTATAATCTGGAGAACCAGGTTATATTCCCCACGCTTCCACATGAACAGCAGAGTCTGGTAAACCAGATTTGTTTTCCAACTCCTACATTCTACCTGGATTATCTTGGGCTTGTCACAGTTCTTCAGAACTCTCTCAGCCTCACCTTCATTACAAGGTGAGGAAAGGAAGGAAAATGAGTTTCTAATCCCATTTGAGTCTCTTGTGGGGAGAGGAAGGAAAAGGAGTTTCTAAGCCCATTTGAGTCTCTACAGGAAAGAAGGGGTATAAATCCAAACTCTTCTTCTCCATACTTCCTCACAATGTGTATCAAGCATGTATATTTAGGTCGATTCTGCATGGTCCAAATATCCCAGGTTGAGTGTGGGAAATATTCCAGTTTGGCCAAGAAATGTGCATGGTTCCTGGTTCTAAAGCAGGTTTGTCCTGCAATATTTCCCTCATCCTGTTTTTTTTTTAAAAAAACCCACTAAAATCACGACCTTTTCCCAAATTCTGCACTGAACCGGTTTCCCCGCCTTACACCATGACAGTTTCATTTTTGCTGAGTTGCAGCCCGCCCTTTCCAAAACACTCTCCCAAGCATGTTTTCTGCCATTTGACAGCTCTTCCAGGAGCCAGACAAGTGAGCCCATGTGGGAAAGCATGAGCGCTCACCTTGTTCCTGCTTGCTCTCACGAAGTGATGCTCACTAGCCAAACCAAGCTGCAGCTCAGTTCTACAACTCCAAGCTCACGTTCCCAAGGAGATCTTGTGAGGAGCCAGGAAGCTTTTCTGGGAGCCAGGCAAACCAGCCCATGTGAGAAAGCAAGAGAGCTCACCCTGTTCTTGTTTGCTCTCAACAAACGCTGCTCAAGCCACAGCCCAGAGAGCCCAGCCCCACAGTTCCAGGTTCATGTTCTCACCCCATTACAACCCCAAAGTCCAGTCAAATATTATTTGGTATATCATGGGGTGTGGGGTGAGTGTCTCAGCTGTGGTTTCTTGCACACCTTTAAATTTGGATGGGACATAGTGCTCTGTCCAGTATTGGTCAAAAATTTTTACTTTGTATAGCACAATTGTGCTGTGTTGCTCACTGCACTGGCTCCTTTCCAAAGCTAGGGGGAAAAGGGGGGTGTCCTTGGTTTGCCTGCAGTTGCTGTGGATTCACCAATCAGAAGTGTTGTCTATAGAGAGGAAGAGCCAATCAGAATGCAGCATACTGGGGATGTTCGAGCACGCGAAAGAAATCAAAGTATTTCCTCCCACTCTTTATTCGATTCCTTCCCAGAAACAAGCACCCATGCAAAAGGAGAAACTGAGATAAAATAGACCTGGATTTTTAAATACCAAATGTAAACTGGTATTATTATGATGTGCGGAATTGACCTTTGCAGAGCAAATCAATTTGAGGTTGGAACAACATAAGCTATGTTTTTGTTTGAAGTAAAAAAAATCGCTAATTTTGGTCTGTTTACTTGCCATGTGCCCTTTTAAAAGCCCCCCCCCCCCATTGGTAAGAAACCCAGAACAATTAAGGCTCCTTTAAGGCTTCAAGTCTATCACAGCCATACAAGGGGAGCTGATAGTTACAAGCTCTGTGTTTAGTGATTCCAGACCCAGAAGCTAAAGTTCTCAAGCTTGTCTGGTGAGTTTCAGATAGCTTCTGATAGCTTCTATAGACTCTATAATAAAACAAACAACTCAAATGGGCTCCAGCAGCTTTTATGTGGAGAGAAATTAGAAAATTTGTAGCTGGTTCTCTAGATTAGAGTCCATTGCTTTTAACCACTATACCATGCTGGTTTCTCAATGTGTGGTGAAGTAAGACTGAGGACACAACTACAATATGGCATTCCCCAAAAAACTTGGGGATGGCACAGCTGTTTTATGACAAGAATTCCCTTCAGGCTTTTGGACTCCTTCCTGCCATGTTGAAGTCTCAAGATAAATCACACTCCCCCTCACACATCACTTTGAAAGAAATACTATTTCTCCAATAAAATGGATTCAGCATCCCTAGAGATGCCCTGGGACACTCCTCCCAACACACATAGCAAACAAAATTGTCAGAGCTGATCGATATACATATATGCAACCAGATTATCAGTTAGTGTTTACCTAAACGGTTTCTCTAGTCTACCCTTTACTTCACTTAGCTCTATTTGGAAATGGTTAAACAAATAATCTGAATATTTGTCCCTTGATGTCAAATGATAGGCAACATTGATTAAGAATTGGTACATTAAAGACAACTTTCAGTTCTGCCATTTGTAAATCTGTCACCAATTAGTTCTAAGGACATGATTTCAGGCCCATGTGTGGCAGAAATATGAAGAGTATCAGGAATGATAAAAGCACTTATGTATACTAACATAATCGCACCTGTGTCAAATTCATAGGCCAAGCATCCTGTAACAGTATAATGTCAAGAGTCCCAGATTGAACACCTTCTCATTTTCTGAATGGAACAGGCCCAATAGCCTAACAGAAGTAGTATAAATATTTAAATTTGGCACAGAATATACAGTTAGTTCTTTGTTTTTTGAGACTGAACTTGGTATCTGATATCTATGCTGGAAAGGGAATATGTGCTTGTGTTATGATCCCATAAACCAAAATATTGCCTTGACCTAAATAGTCTCAAGCTAGCCTGTTCCCAGAAGCTAAAAACCTCTGGCCCTGGTTAGTATTTGGATAGGCAACCTCCAAGGAACACCAGTGTTGTGATGTGGAGCCAGGCAATGACAAGCCACCTCTAAATATCTCTTGCCTGGAAAATACTACAAAAAATCATCTGTGACTTGATGACACCCCCACAAAAAAAATTAAGAAAAATGTTGTGTGTGAGTGTTTACTTACTTATATTGCACTTGCTGTATCTACAAAATGGTGTTTACATCAATATTAGTTTCTGTGCATTTGTCTCTGGATGTAATCAAAGACAGTACGGAATTACAAATAAAAGTCACTGTACTTATCCAGAGTAAATTTAAGCTGTCATCCTGCACACTCTGCGTTTGAAAGATATAGTCCTTCAAATATGTGTATCCCAGATAAGGAAGGGATTTGAAGTCAAAACCAGCATCTTAAATTGCACCCAGAATTGCACTGGAAACAAGCACAGCTATTTTACTAGCAATGTCACATATGCATACAGGCTTCCTCTCAATCAGAAGGCAAGAGATGGAAATGAAATGTGGTACAAATAGCCCTGCCTTGTGCACAGCTGAATAATAAATAGGATGCAACAAAACAGTTTTGTCCAGACTGTGCAGCACATTCTGCAATAACTTCAGCCAACCAACTATATCCCTCCAATGCCTCACAATATTTTCCTAAGCAGAGTTACAGGGTAAATGAGAAGTGTACTTCTGTTCCCTTCTATACTTCTTAATGCTCTGTTACTTTTTATACAAGTCAAGCTTCTATTTGATATGAAAGTAGGACTCGGAGAAAGTACTGAAATCAGCAGAGAAATTATGAGAAAGAACAAATATTCACATCCCTCTAATAGGGATGTTTTCAAATGCTGTACCAATTCAAGATTAAAAATCCCTGATTTAATTTTGCTGCCAATTAAACTTGTCATTCTTTATTTTGTGTCTTTCATGTTAATTATTCCCATTAAATGTTTTATATGTTCCAGTAAATCAACATTGTGGATTATATCTTATAAATGCACATCTATGTGATAAGAAGTAACAGTTCACAGGTTCTTCGTTTGCATTGTAATATGTACTGTATGCTGTAATTTGAATATTTGAGCAGTTATGAACAACTGACACATCCATGAGTATTGTGTTTCATGGGGAAAAAATGCATCTGAAGCTCTAGCCAGTTGAATCTTCCAGTACATGCACACCAAGTGCTTGCTTATGGGTATAGTAGCATTAAAGATAATAGTGTAGATACTATTATTATGCACATGAGAGTATTCCACATAGGATTTTTTTTAAAAAAATGAGCCTGAAGTCAAATGTGTTAATTACTAATAAAGCAGTTTCCAAAATCTACTGACTCTCAATAATGATTCCAAAACTATTTGGATCTTTCCCCAGTGTAATTTTGTGTCACATTTTGTGACACATAGGCAAGTTTCATTTTGTGCTCTAGCAGAATAGAACTTAAATGTTGCTATGAAAAACTCAAAGGGTGATAGATTTTCATTTTATTATTACAGAGCAACCTTCCTATGCCATAAGAGTCCTGAAAATAGGATTTAATGCTGGTTGGGTGAGTAACACAGTGATCGTGAATTTTAATGAGAAGCTCCTAACTCTAGTTCTCAGAGGGATGAGAGGTTAATATAGTGGTAAAGTACTGGCACAAGGAATTATTCTAAAAGCTAACTTTGTTCAACAACTCTTTGTAGATGCTACGATGCCTTCCCCAAGGAAATCAGATTGCTTTTTTCAGGATTCAAGCTAGAACTCTCACCATTATCTGGTTGACTATGAAATGGACTAAACATTACATTTCATAAACTTATCCAAAATATTCTGGAATCCAGATAGTGGGTACATGAAAATGAATATATCCTTTTGTTCATTTTCAACATATAAGTTATTATTTTTGAATGCCTTCTAATTCTAGCAAATTGGTAAAACTTAAACAGTTTTAGTATTGTTGAAGGCTTTCATGGCCGGATTCAACTGGTTGTGGTGGGTTTTCTGGGCTGTGTGGCCGTGGTCCGGTAGATCTTGTTGCTAATGTTACACCTGCATCTGTGGCTGGTATCTTCAGAGGTGTATCACTTTGAGAAGTCTGTTACACTCTCTGGCATCTTCAGAGGTGTATCACAGAGAGAAGTCTGTTACACACTGTGTCACACTGCGATACACCTCTGAAGATGCCAGCCACAGATGCAGGCGAGACGTTAGGAACAATATCTACCAGATCACAGCCATACAACCAGTTAAACAGTTTTTACTTTTCATTATTTTTAGCAGTTTTGAGGGGTTTAAAATACTTTAGTAGAATGGATGCATAGCATGCTTTGCAGTGGTTGCTATTACCTGAGTGGGGATCTTTAAAATTCTTTATATGGAACAGGATGACTATAGACAGTAAACAATCAAAGGGAAAAAAGGCCAGGCTACTTCTATTCAGATGACCTCACCTATTGACCTTACTATCTTCATTGTTACTCACATGCTAATGGGTGGATCCCACTCAACACATGTAAATCTAGCTTGCTAATTGCACCCTTTACTTGTTAACAGACAATGATGCTTTCCCCTACCCTGGATACTCCAAAAGGTATATGTACTCCACTTGCTTTCCTACTATCAGATCCTCTGAAGATGCCAGCCACAGTTGCAGGCGAAACGTCAGGAGAGAATACTGCTAGAACATGGCCATACAACCGGGAAACCACACAGCACCCCAGTGATTCCGGCCGTGAAAGCCTTCAACAATACATTCTCAAAGTGGTTTACAAACTCCCTCCCTTATTCTCCCCACAGCAGACTCTTATGAGGCAGGGTAGGCTGAGAGAATTCTAAGAAATGTGACTAACCCAAGGTCACCCAACAGGCTTCATGTGTAGAAGTGGGGAAACAAATCTGGTTCATCAGATGAAAGTCTACCACTCATGTGTAGGAGTGGGGAATCAGACCCAGTTTCCCAGATTAGAGTCCATTGCTCTTAACCACTGTACCATGCTGGCTCTCTCACCCTGTTACTGGGTGATTACTATGTAAGACAGAATGCTGGATTAGATAAATCACTGGTCTCCTCCAGCAGGGCTGTTCTTATGTTGTTATGCTTTTATGACATCAATAGTCCACTAAAAACATGCATAGTCCATATAACACCTATAGTCCACTGAGCTTTTGAAGCTATGCTCTGTAACAGATATGCATTGGAAGGTTAATTATAATTGTGGCAACTCATTCTTTTATTTAGTCCTTTTATATTCTGCCTTTCTTATAAAGATTCAAGGATTGTTTCTGCATGGTAAAATTATATCTGTGTACCACCGGTTTTTTTAACCTGGGTCTATCATGCCTGTAATACTTGTTATAACATCATATCTATGCAGAGATTTGTACAGGGTGAAATTAAAAGAAAGATCAAAAGGAAACTATATTTCTAGAGGGAATGATCACAAGGTGAAGTATGAAAACTGGATAGTCGGCCAAGCATGGACTGGAAATGCATAGAAAAAGAAACAAAAACACATGGAACATTATACATGGGAATAACTGCAGCTCAAAAATAGGTTTCAGAAACAGATCATGGTAAGCATGGTGTCCCCCCTCCCCCCCAAAAAAACAGATTTACCCCAGGAAAAATGTGAGATAAAAACATAGACTTCAAGACAATGGCCCCTTCCACACATACAGAACAATGCACTTTCAATCTACTTTCACAATTGTTTGCAAGTGGATTTTGCTATTCTGCACAGCTGCAAAATGCATCGAAAGTAGATTGAAAGTGTATTATTCTGCATGTGTGGAAAGGGCCCATGTGTGGAAACCAGAGATAAACCAAAGCAATATGGGATCATAGATGCAATAATGCTGTGAGGCGATGTCCCATGGGTTTTACTCAGGTTTTTATCTTTCTACTGAAACTGGTGGTAAGGGCCACTGAACAGAGTAAACCTGACCCATAAACATGCATAAGGCAGGGCTGTATGCTTTACATTGGAATTGGTTCCAATGAAATCCCCTTGCAAATACACACACACACCAGTTAAAGGGTAAAGCAGAATGATACACCTTAGACTAATTTTTCTTTGTTTATTACAAGTCTACTATTATTTCTAACATCCTGTATTATGGTCTCTTTGGGAAGTGAGCCAGATTGGCAATGTTCCAAACCTTCACTGTATCAACCTTCGGAAGTGTTGCTGGCTCAAGCAGTAAGGCACTTAATTTAATTAGAAGAGCTTGCCATAGCTGAAACTGCTGAATGCAGGCTTTTTTTTTTTACAAAGCAGCTACAGAAAATCTAATTTATTAGATATCTGTAACTGCATTGTATCATTGCTATTGTGCTCCCCCTCACCAGCTGCATCAGTTTGAATGTAAATTCCAAGTCTCACTGAAATATATATTTCATTCTTCTGACTTGCACATACTACTAATGTGCATGGCATTTTCTTTTTCTTATCAGAGGGATGTACATTGCACTTTCTTCTGCTACACTATGAAGTGACTTTTTCCCACCTGTGGAGTTATGCCTGAGCACAACATCGTGGAACATTACAGTCTACATTGATCAGTTGCAGTTATAAATTGTCTCTCAATACTCTTGTTATGCTAAGTGTACAGTTGACATTTCATTCCCAATAGTGCCTCATACTACATACTACAAAGAGCTCTAGATCCATTTAGAACTGAGCTGAAGTTACACAAATTTCTAAAAACAAAATTAACAACTCTGATTTCATTGATTCTCTGTGCTTAATAACTGACTTTTAGAAAGCAAAGACATTACCCTTCTGCTGAGGTAAGTGCCCTTGGAAGGGCAAATTCACTGGGGCAGCAGCATACTACTTCCACAGTCTGATTCGGCACCCCGGGATTCTAAATTTGCTAAAACAACTTCTCCCAACCTATGTGTCTCAACTCAAAATTGGGTAGCAAAATAGTGGATTCCAAACTTTGGCAGTTCGTTCTCCCCCCACCCCTCACCCTGCACTCCCCAAGCTGGAAATTGGAATGGTTGTATTTCCTAGTTTTCTAAGCCTTGAATTTTTTTAATGTTCCTGGAGTGGGCACGAGGGTGAACAGTTTGGTGTCAGTACAAAAAGAAGCCCTCATTCACACCTGAGAAGGCTGCCTGCAGCTCCTTGTGAATCTGTGAGTGAACAAAGACTCTTGTATCAGCCCCTTCCTTCCTGAAGTGGTTCATAAGGTTGAGAAGGGCTTGTGGTACCTTTGTGGCCTTAACAGCAACTTCAGTACAAGACAATAACTTTTAGAACTGAGAGGTGGTGTAATGTTCACCCTGTAAAGGCCCTGGCCCATGTAGAGGCCAGTCTGATTGCCTTTGGGCCAGGGATCACCAATAGGTCCTCCTCCGAGGAGCGGAGGGGCCTAACGGGGTGATATGTGGAGAGGCGGTCCCTCAGGTATGCAAGTCCGAGGCCATGAATAGCTTTGAAGGTCAAAATTAATGGCAGCCATGCTGGTGCAGCTTTCTTTGCCAGTGGGGCTGAGGAGTGGTGGCAGTTCTAGGTTGGTGCTGCAAGGTGGCATAGCACCCCCCTGCACATTCATGTTCTCCCTCTGCCAGTGCATTTGTTTCTAGCACTGGCAGGATGGACACCCACACTGGCACAGGGTTTGTCACTTTCTCAGTTAGGTCTGGCCCTCCCTCCAGATTGGGCTGTAAATATTACAAACAAACGTGAAAAAAATAAGGAACTTTTTAAAGAAAACATATTTCTGGTATTTTAAACCCTTGCCTTAGGCAAAAAGAATTGTTTAATTTCAGTAGACTAATTAGTCTCTGTTATACTATTGCTAATTATTTATTTTAACCTCTGGCTATGTGGGGAACAGTACTCATAAAAACAAGACAACTTGAGTTGTCCAGCTAGTAATGGGAATTGCTCTGTGGGGTTTACAGTTTGAAGATTATCTCTAATTCTTACATTAATATTTAAAATCATATTAAAACTGAATATCCTTAGCTTATGAAGTAATGACTGGATAAACTTACAGATTATTAATAAGCAAATGCAATGGTAATTATTTTAATTAAGTTCTTATGTGCTTTCCTGTTTCAATATTCCTTTCATATTCCAATGAAAGTCCATAAACTATAATAAATTATTCCATGCTATATTTTATTGCACACTCAAAGGGAGTTCTTTGAAGGCGTTCAGATATCACACTAATACTGTATGAAATTGGTAAGCAATTAACAAGACAGAAATTAGGTAATCCATAAATGCTTAGATTTATGCCTGGTCCAACTGGGATTCAGGAGTTACAATCATTGATCAATTATCTCTTTGTTTAGGTCAGAAACTTCAGGTAACAAATGCATTCTGAAAGTTTTAAATTTAATTTCTTAGTTATTTCCTTTTCACTCATTTGTAATATTAAAGGGCTGTACTGACTAGCAGTTTGTTTCTAGACACAAGATCATTCATGGCTCTTAAATAAGAATCAGGGGTGTCATTGTGTCATTACCACTACCCACATCAAAGAAACCTTTTGATGCTATTGGCCATATTGAATGAATTTCAGTACATTGTAAGACCAAAAGTAAAGTTCCCAACATCGCCTCCACAAATGCTGGTAGTTTTTGGCAGTGGTGCTTGGGGAGTTTGGAGTTTGCAGAGGATATGATGTCAATATGTTGTCAAAGGCTTTCATGGCCAGAATCACTAGAGTGTTGTGGGCTTTCCGGGTTGTATGGCTGTGTTCCAGCAGCATTTTCTCCTGACGTTTCACCTGCACCTGTGACTAGCATCTTCTGAAGATGCCAGGATCCTCTGAAGATGCCAGCCACAGATGCAGGCAAAATGTCAGGACAAAATGCTACTAGAAAACAGCCATACAAACCGGAAAACCCACAACACTCTAGATATAAGGTCACTTCTGAATTCTTAGAGCATCATTCTAGATCACTTAGAGCATCTTCATTCCATTGTTGGAAGCCATTTTTTCACCTATTCCTCAATTCCTTGGGAGTGGGAAATGGAAGCTGAGAAGAAGAAGAAGAAGAAGAAGAAGAAGAAGAAGAAGAAGAAGAAGAAGAAGAAGAAGAAGAAGAAGGAATACATTCCAAAGAAGAAGAAGAAGAAGAAGAAGAAGAAGGAATACATTCCAAAGAAGAAGAAGAAGAAGAAGAAGAAGAAGAAGAAGAAGAAGAAGAAGAAGAAGAAGAAGAAGAAGAAGAAGAAGAGTTTTGGATTTATATCCCCCCTTTCTCTCCTGCAGGAGACTCAAAGGGGCTTACAATCTCCTTGCCCTTCCCCCCTCACAACAAACACCCTGTGAGGTAGGTGGGGCTGAGAGAGCTCCGAGAAGCTGTGACTAGCCCAAGGTCACCCAGCTGGCATGTGGAGTGTACAGGCTAATCTGAATTCCCCAGATAAGCCTCCACAGCTCAGGCGGCAGAGCGGGGAATCAAACCCGGTTCCTCCAGATTAGATTCACGAGCTCTTAACCTCCTACGCCACTGCTGCTCCTAGGGTAGTTTGGAAACTGATGTCAGCCAATACAGCTCTTTCAAAATGGGCAACATGTGTTTCCAGCTGCTAGCCTCTGACTTCAGTCAGGCTGCTGCATTTTAGACCAGTTGTGGATTCCCAGTTGTTTGTGATGGGCGGCCCCATGGAAAGCTGTATTGCCACAGGTAAAATGGTTTTTTTTTCCACTAAGGGATTTGGAGGCAAAAAGTACACAAGTGATGAAGAAAAAAAGACAGTTTTATTTAAATATCCCTGTAATGTACAGAAAAGAAATTAAGTCACAAAACACAGAATACACCCTTACTATTGATTGGGAACCCCAGGAACATTAGCAGACAGGGTCCTACGACAGGCCGATGTGCACAGCATTGCTTTACAGTCCAGCCTAAACTGAAATTAGATAATATGATGGTTTCCAAGGACTTGCATATGACTTAAGAATACAGGATTTTCACCTATATGCATGATTGCATGTTTTCCCCATGACTGACCTTGGAGGGAAGTAATATATTCCAAAGCCAACCTATAGGCAGTATAGTGCAGCAAATCTTTAGTGCAGGTGATCACTACATCCCAATCTCAGATGCATCAGTTAACATGTAAATAAATGATTCCCAAAGTGCAATAGCAAAAGATAAATAAATATTACAGAAGAAAAGCATGTTTTTAGAAAATAACATCTTCAGGTCTGGCTCACTGGGCATCTAGGTTACAAATGGAGAAACTATGGTTCAGATTATAATGGTTTTCTGAAAGTGCCACTACAAAAATGTGTTGCAGTAATCCAACTACGAGGTTACAGAAGCATGCATCAACATGGCCGGATTAGTTTAACTTAGGTAACAAGAAAGTTGGTGACTCAGATGTAATTAACTCAAGGTGCTCCTGGCCACCATGCCAACCTGATATTCAAAGAAAGGCAAGGTACATGAGCACCCCCAAACTCTTAACCTGCTACGAACATGCCAAAGCCATGTCATCTAAGACAGGTGGATTCAGCCCCCCCCAGAATATCAGCCTTCCCAGTGACCATAACTTTTGCCATGTCTGGATTCAGCTTCAATGTGTTCTGCCTTAGCCACCTGATTACAGACTCAAAGCACCTGTTCAAAACTAACAATAAACTTTAAAAAAAAGAAAATAAAATGACTCATTTTGCACCATTTTGCATTGTACCTGTCCACAGGTAGTATTGGATTAAAAGGTAGTGTGCTGTTGAGTTGCAACCAACTCATGGTGACCCCATGAAGTTCCACCTCATGGAGTTCTCAAGGCAAGAGATGAGCAGAGGTGGTTTGCCATTGTATTTCTCTGCATAGCAGCACTAATCTTTCTTGGTGGTTTTCTATCCAAGTACTAATACTGTTTTGTTTCTGAGCACATGAAATTAGGCTAGTCATGGCCATTAGAATTGCTTCAGAATTAGATTAGACTGCTTCAGATGGGAAAAGAAAGCAGACTGTCTTTTTAAAATTGCAAAAAAAAAAAAGACTAGGCCAGGGGTCGGCAACCTTTTACAGTGAAAGAGTCTAATTACATCTTGCACTCAGAAAGAAAGCCTACTAGCATAACTGAAACCACACAGTTTAACATTACTAGTGATTGGCATGCACTGTTTTCTAATTCTGTAATCCTTGTTCTATAGCATGGTTTACTGAAAGTTTAATTCTATCTGATTTAATTGGTTTTGTTAATACTTTGTAATCAGTTTTGAATTTCAGCAAGAAAGGCAGACTATATACAACTGAATGGATGGATGGATGAAAAAATAGAATGATTAATACATACATTTTTTGCAGCCCAGACATTGATTGTTCTGAGCCTTTCATTAGGAAATGGCACACTCAGTGCCTTGCAATATATATTAAATATACACAGAAACACTGTTACCCCAAATGGTAAATAGTTAACAATTGTTTTGCTCTCTTAAAGATTTCTTGCAAAAGCAAATCTTTGTAAGCTCTGGCAACCTCTTGTTAAGCAAGGTCTGCCCTTCTATAATTCCCTACTCTACAAGAGGCAAACCTCAGCATTTTTGGATGACAGGGTAAATAGCAGTTCCAATGGGGCCATTTCAGGTTTAGAAAATAGCTCAGGGGAAAGTCTTTAAATTTCTTTCTAGGCCAAACCACTTTTCTTGTACATCTTGTGACTGATGTAGCCAGGGACATATGGAGTAGTTGCTGGTCTTCTTTAAAAATATCATCGAGAATGCTTTGGCAGGCCAAATCAGGAATGGTCTATTGTCTCAGTTAAACACTGAGACAAGCCAAATGGGAATAAAGAAATCCAGGAATGCAGAACCCTGGAAAAACAATAAAGGCTAAAGAGGCTACAGAGTAAAATGGCCTATAGTGGATTAGAAAACGTATAACACTGAGATCCAGGAAAAAAAATATGTCTGAGAATGGCAGGAATGTCCAGTTTGGGACAGAAGGAAAGATATAGTTCAAAGTTCGGTCATGTTGGCCAGAGGCCAACAGAAGGTCATATATATGAGAACTTGTAATAACTGTTTATATTCTTGGTTGTTCAAAAGTAGTAAGAACATATTAATACAACATTAATAGATAGTCTGATAAAGTTCTTAAGGGGGGTTGTCTAGGATATGGGAAACACAGGTTTGAATCCCCACTTTGCCATGGAAGCTTGTTGGATACCTTGGGTGAACGACGCACTCCCTGTCTGAACTACCTCACTTGGTTGTCTTGTGAAGAAAATGAAGAAGTGAAGAATAACACAAGCCTGGCTAGAGTTAAGTGGAAAATCTGCTATCTAAACAAATAAAAAATGGTGGAAGATCCATTCCCATAATTCCCTACATCATATCTAGATTGAGCCTAGATTGAGCTCCAGTAAAACTCATGATCTCTGTTTTGGTTAAGAAGAAGCCCTGTGCTTTTATTATATCTCCAAACAGAAATTATGGTTTTCTTCTAGAAAAGTGAAAGATCTATATGGCAACTTCGATGAAATCCAGAAGACCAAAGAGGAAAGTAACTTTATAAGCCATTAAAACAGATAATCTTCTGGTGAAATAAATTGGTTCTGGTGGAATATCATATAAAATTATTGGCTTGAGATTCACCTCTGTCATTTACAAGAACTGGCTCCTCTCTGTTCTTTTATAGAGCTAAAAATAAACAATATACTTTAGATAATATAGTTTTTTATATAAGTGATATAAACAAAAAGCGTTTTGTATATGTGTTCACAGTACTTGGTACACAAAACCCGTTTATATCAGTGCATTAACAATATTAAAATAGTTTTCTGAGATATTGCTCAGTTTAAAAAAACCTGCAGCACTTTAATCTCTAAAATGCTGCATAGCTACAGATCCACAGATACACCCTGTAAAATAAAAGGAAATATGGCTAGTCTATAAAAGCTTGGACAGGTTCCCTTGAATTCTAACGCACAACACATATACATAAAACAATTTCTAATTTATTGGGCCATTAATTAAAAAGCCAAAGCTACTTGAAGAGAATGGGAGTTGTTTGTTCTAAAGAGATATGGTTTGTATTGCAATAAATAAAACTACAGAAGGAAATTCAGCCAATAATGCTTATGGTATTCCCACTTGAAAGTCAACAAAACATGCTCTAATACAGGGGTAGGGAACCTGCGGCTCTCCAGATGTTCAGGAACTACAATTCCCATCAGCCCCTAGCAGCATGGCCTATTGGCCATGCTGACAGAGGCTGATGGGAATTGTAGTTCCTGAACATCTGGAGAGCCGCAGGTTCCCTACCCCTGCTCTAATAGAAAAGACATCAAAATCTACATAACATGGCCAGGCACAGATATTGTTTAGGTCTATGCAATCCCTAGAGAACTCACAGGTTTACTGGTTCTTGTGGGTTTACCGGGTTGTGTGGATGTTTGGGTGGATGCTATTAAGATGGTCCACCCAAACATCCAATTTACCATGGAAACTGAAAAAGGAAAACTGCCTTTTTAAGATGTTTTGGTCTTTTTGCAGACCCAACCACCAATCGGGCCACACAGTATACAGAAAACCAACACATACAAACCGGTATCTACATAAAAACTCCAACCACCATCCACAACAAAAAAGGGGCATAATCAAAACTCTGATAGATCATACAAAACGAATTTGTGAACCTCACCTCCTCCCTGATGAAATCAATCATCTAGACTGGGCTCTGCAGGCTAATGGCTACTCCACAACAGAAATCAGAAGAGCTTTAAGACCAAGAGAAACCCAGAGGACTGAGGAAAAACAGCCCACCACAGGAAAAATATTTCTACCATATATCAAGGGAACCACAGATCAAATAGGGAAACTGATGAAAAAAACATAACCTACAAACTATCTTCACAGCTATCAGGAAAATACAGCAGATGCTATTCTCTGCAAAGAACATGAGAGACCCCCTCACTTCTGCAGGAGTCTATCGCATACCCTGCAGCTGTGGAAAGGTTTACATAGAAACCACAAAATGCACATTCAGACTCGTATTAAGGAGCATGAAAGAGACTTTCGGCTTAACCATCCTGAAAAATCTGCAGTAGCAGAACATGTCCTAAACAAAACTGGACATGACATTTTATTTGAAAACACTGAAATTCTGGACAATTTGGAAAGTTACTGTGTCAAACTGCACAGGGAGGCCATTGAAATTCACAAACACCAAGACAACATGAACAAGAAAGAAGAGACTCTTTGCTTCCCTGGGTGATTCACTCTTAGCCCCCTGCTGGCCTTTGTTCTGCAAAGCAAAAAAGTCACTGAACCCAACAGTGCCCACTTCATTTGCTAGCTGCAGTGCCCTTTGCAGAGTCTTCATGGGGCTGAGCATGTTGCTGTTGGAGTGAGTGTCCAAGTCCTGCCCACACTTGAATACCTTCCTACAGTGCCTACATTCAGCCAAATAGCATTTACACACTGGCAAAAAGCTTTCAGATTATTTCCTTCTTGGGAAGGACCACTTTTCTTCTGTCTGATCCCAACAGGGACTGCTGACTTATGCATAGTAGTTGGGGCAACTGCAGGGGTAGGTACAGCTGTAAGGGCAGGGGAAACTTCAGTGTCATGTGTTTCTGGATCAGTGTCCATCAGTCTCTTAGTGTTCACTACTCCCATATTAGATGTGCATGTACTTGAAGGGGAAGTCTCTTTAACTATAATACTGCTTTGCACATAGGAGCTTAACTGGAAATGTGACTGGAAGCAAACCCTTCCTTGAGTGTTAGGCCGTCAAGTGATACTGAGGGAGCTGTATGGGATGGATTTGGAAGGGAATGTCTGGTGCTCTTTGTAAATCTTTCTTCCCACCACAAAAGCACCAGCAGTGTTGCTGCCTAAACTGCCAATGTCTATCTCAGTCTGATGCCATCCTTGACCTTCTCTGGCACACCAGCCCTTTGGCTCACTCTCTTATTCTGTCCCTTGCCCTGGTACCACTGGAGTAGGCTTGTGATTTACTCACAACAACTGCCCCACTTTGAACTTACAGTGTCACTTCCAATATGTATTGCCAATGCTGAACAGAGCAAGCGGGCAACAGATTTTGGTGGGAGGCTCAAAGTAAAGACTGGTCAACCTTTTCCTCCTCTTTCTCTCCCACTTTCCTAAGCAGACTGTGCTACAGAGGGTATGGGCAGTGTTTCCCATGACCCAGCCTCCTCTACCACAGGCTGATTCCTCATGGGCCAAAAACAGCGGTGTGAAAACGGTGTGAAAACAGTATAAACCCTTTTACACTTTCAAACCCTTTCACACCATTTTCAAACCGTTTTCACACTGCTGTTTTTGGCCCATGTGGAATCAGCTACACTCTCATTTAATACTGCTGACAGAATCTTCTCCAATGATCAAATCTATATCTGTCTCACAAATCTTATGCCTGATAAACCCCCAAAGGGACCTAAAGTAAATATTAAATTTGATCTAATTTCTATATATTCTGTGAGGTAGAGAGGAAATAAAAAATTAGTTGATGTGTTGGAAAGGGGGCAAGGAGAAGACTGTTTCAGCTCACACAGACCTAACCACAGCAAATGGAGGATATATGTTGTGTTGTACAAACAGTTATTCCTGCCTTTCAATTATAAAGGGCCAATGTGAAAGTACTCCCATTGGCTAAGACATGGCAACACCAGTCATGGTACTCTGACATTTCTGTCTCCACCACCCTGTTGTCAGGCTGTGTGGTGAATGTTTCAGTTTCATTTCTCAAAAAGCCACGCCAAGCTGTTTCATGAAAAGATTTCATGCTCTGTCTCTGGTAAGCAGAAGAAGAAAAATGAAGGGAAATAGGTTCAGTGATTTTCAGCGCCCTAATGCACTGATGTCACTTCTGTTGTAACCAGAAGCTGATGACAGCACGTCATTCACAACCTCATTACATCCAGCCAAGTTTTCTCCCATGGTGAGTCTTCCACCAGTTGCCATTCTAATGCTGGCAACCAAAATTCAATAAGAAGTGTTACATTGGATATGCCAATGTGTGGACAACTTGCCCTGGCTCCAGGCTCGACATGGCCACAGGAATGGGTGCTTCTTGCCATCCTTCAGGGTGCTTGCCAGTCTAATTAAACAAAAAGCATTTCACTGACCAACCGCAGTTAGGTCTTTATCAACCCCTCAGGATCAGACCAATTTGTATAACACAAGCCCACAACAACAACAACCAACAACAACAACAAACAAACAAACATGTGAAGCTGGCTTTAAAAAATCCTTTACTCCAGTCAATTTCACAGGGACACAAACATTTCCTGCTCAGCCGCAAAGCTACTCATTTTCTGAGTATAAATGATCTCACTGAAGCCATCACAAGTTGCATGTGAAGCAAACACACATATGTAGCCCATGCCATTTTAGTATTTTTTGGTTTTGTTGGATCTTAGGGCCCAGGGGATAAAAGCTCACTGAGCATGTGCAGTTGGTAAACTTGCTTACTTATTACCAACTGCAAGAGCCCCACCCTCCTCAATTGATCTGGCCTGCAGCAGGAGAAGGAAGGCCTACAGCTTAATTGAGGGAATGACTTATTTTTTTACAGGTATGTGTTGGGCCCAATAAGAAAAGAAAATATATTAGAATTAGGGACCAGCACCTGGTTAAATGGAAGTTTTCTTTCCATACTAAGATGTATGTGTGGTGAATGAAACATGAGAATTACTCAACAGAAGATTTAGAAAATCACATGCACACTGTACATGGATTATGCATGTGTTCACTGAAACTTCTGAACAGGGCTGGAGTTTTCAGGAAAATCAGCTCCTTAAATGAAGAGTGAGATAAAAATCTGATAAATAATAACCAACATGCATAATCTGTTTTATACCCCTAGACTTCTGGTTAAACTTTAGAATATGCTTGATTGTGACTGACGAGGGAAGTTATTATATATTAAGGTGTTATTACTAAATCATAATTTATAGAATATAATAATTATCATCACAGCAATTTAACAGCCCACCTGTTGCAAAGATTAAAGGAACTTCTGTTCATATTTGGAAAATGTGTGCACATTTCATACTTTTGTCTTGCCACATTGTTAATATTTTATTCTGTTAAATAAATTCTGTTATTCTGATTTGCTTACATAAATCATTGTCCTTGGATTGGTGTTAGTCATCATACCCAAGGGAAGGGCAATTGGATGGCAATCTAATCGTGTTTTGCAAGTGTAAAGAAAGTAGATAGCTTTGAAATATGCCTGCCCTCATTTAATCTGCCTCATATCAAACTTGACCTAATGAAGCTTTCTTTATGCAACTGAGTATCAGACAGCAATTCATGAAGATGTTCATATAATGTCCATATTTGTTGCTGTGGTATGGGCTAAATCTTAAAAGCTCTGCACTTCTTTATTTTTGAAAAATTGTAGATAATTACATTATGCTTTACATAAACTGTACAAATTACTGCTTAGCTTGTGAAAAATGATGATCTATTGTCAGTCTATGACCAATATTAATTGACACTACAATATGAATGTTGCAGCTATATAGCAATATATGAAGGACAAAGCCAATGGTGGAAGAAGAAGCACTGGCGTAATGCCCATTGGGCAAGGTGGGCAGCTGCCCAGGGCATCACCTTGTGGGGGGCATCAAAATGCTGGGTTCGTTTTTGGGTATTTTAGTGGTTTTCCATTATTGGCCTGCAGGGGGTGCAGTTTTTAGGCTAGCGGCACCAAACTTTCAGGGTCTCATCAGGAGACTGTCCTTATGCTACCCCCCACGTTTGGTGAGGTTTGGTTCAGGGAGTCCAAAGTTATGGACTCCCAAAAGGGGTGCCCCTATCCCCCATTGTTTCCAATGGGAGCTAATAGGAGATGGGGCTAGAGTTTTGAGGGTCCATAACTTTGGCCCCCCTGAACCAAACTGCACCAAATTTGGGAGGTATCATTAGGAAAGTCTCCTGATGAGACCCTGAAAGTTTTGAGACTGTGACTTCAGAAATGTGCCCCCCACAGCCTGCAACCCCCATTGACAGTAATGCAAAAAACTCAATGCAGAACAAAGATTCTTGGGCAAATTTCTAGGATGTTCCTGCATTTTGGGATGTATCGGCACCAAAATTTCAGGGTATCATCTGGAGATGATGGCATCCCCCAAGTTTGATGCAGTTTGGTTCAGGGGGGCCAAAGTTATGGACCCTCAAAACTGTAGCCCCCATCTCCTATTAGCTCCCATTGGAAACAATGGGGAATGGGGCACCCCCTTTGGGAGTCCATAACTTTGGACTCCTTGAACCAAACCTCACCAAACTTGGGGAGTAGCATAAGGATAGTCTCCTGATGATATGCTGAAATTTTGGTGCTGATATGTCTACAAATGCACCCCCTGCAGGCACCAATGTCCTGGTGCAAAAAGAAATTTGGTCGTGGTGGAGTGGCCGCCCATGGGGGGGGGGCATCCAACTCAGGTTTTGCCCAGGGCTACAGTTTGCCCAGGGCTGCCTTGTTACGCCCCTGAGAAGAAGAGTTTGGATTTATACCCCCTTTCTCTCCTGTAAGGAGACTCAAAGGGGCTTACAATTTCCTTCCCCCCCACACAACAAACACCCTGCGAGGTGGGTGGGGCTGAGAGAGATCCAAAGAGCTGTGACTCGCCCAAGGTCACCCAGCTGGTGTTGGAGTGCACAGGCTAATCTAGTCCCCCTAATAAGCCTCCACAGCTCAAGCGGCAGAGCGGGGAATCAAACCCAGTTCTCCAGATTAGAATGCACCTGCTCTTAACCACTACACCACTGCTGCCACGGGTGCAGCAACAATCTGGATGTTTTGCCCTCCAGTGAATATTGCAATTTTTTTTAGTAACTTACCTCCAGATTACCAGAATTTCACATCCAAACAAGATCTCTTCCCCTCATGATCATGAACCCATGTTCATCTCTGCTTACTGAAATTGGTGGAAGTATACCATCATATTTTTAATTTAAACTGATTATACTGCTATTCTCTCATGAGACTAATAGTGAAATCTAGAAGGGGGTAAGTGTGCCACAGCTAAGGATGGCATAGACTTGGTACAGTCACATTGCCTACTAAGAAGCCTGCTGTGTTGTGGTCAGCAAGTTGAAAATGATGCTCCCACTTCCCCTGTGAAAGTGGGCTATGAAGCACAACAGGGTGCGCCACTGTTTTTGCTGAGATAAATTGAAAATGAGGGCAGCTCTTGGCCAAATAAGTGCAATCATGGCCTAAAAAGGATCAGGAAGCTGATCAATGCTGACTCTGTCCCTGAGAAATGGCTTCCTGGTGCCCAGGCGTCATGCTGCTGCACAGTTCCCTGTCACCAGTGTAACTTGGCCTAACAGTGGTACAGTTGGCATTTATGCTAGCACTCAGGGTCAATGGATCCTAATGAGCCCTTTCAGCCCCACTTTCTGAATTGCACTGTTACAGTGCAATCCTAAACCAATTGCAATTGACACGTTTAAGGACTTCTGGGGAAATGGTGATCTGAATGGCACCACTTCTAAATTGCTCCAAGATCTATCTCACAGTGAGACATTTGAAGAGAAAAGGGCTGACTGAGAAGGATTACTTCTTTTCCTCTCACCTCTCCCAGAGGGGAGAACAAGTTGGACAGGTGTATCCTTGCAGGCCTGAAAAGGGAGCTATGACCTTCTGATCCCATTAACAATAGTGAGGTAATCCAGACTAGAAACCTGCCTCCTGTGTAATGAAGAAAACAGTATAAATATCAGGGTAGATATTCACTGTATATGCTCACTAGAATTCCTTTAAGTCAGGATAAGAGACAGTGACAAACCTAAAGTCACAGAGGCTGAGAGGAAATTCTAATTTAGATCTTTCTAATCCAACTGTAACACTCAGTCCACTACACAATACTTTTGAAACTCAGTTAAAATTAAGATCTAAACAGCAACAACAACAGCAATAACCCCAATTGATTTTCTAAGAATTGAAAACTTTGAAGGCAGGTCATTCAAGTGAGTCTGACTCTTTGTACAAATATTAGTATTTGTATTCTGGCATACCAACTTCAGTTTACAATGTATTCTTTCATTTAAGAATGACAGTGATGCAATGGAAATGCTCATGCTTCAAATTCTGTGTAACCATTTGTCTTTGTTGATTAAACAAGCAGTGTCAGAAGCTAGAGAGATCAGGCTTACAGCAAATCTAACATGACTGTTTTATCTGCACTGAATAAGTTTCTACACAAATGATGAATGTAGGATTCTTCCTTACTTTCTTTAGTTTAAATAAGTTAAGGGGGAAAATACACAGTATTATTTCTTTATTGAAAACCTATATCGTCAAAATATCTATATATATAAAAAGCGAACAGTGTTTTTGTTGATGACAGTATACCTCAGTAACTGCTGGGCCAATTCCTCTGAAAATTTCCAGCCACTATAGCAAGCCAGGCGAGAGTGTTCTTAGATATTCACATACCTGAAATTTCACACCTGGCCCAGGTAAAGCTTTTTTCCTGGTGCTCCCTGGTGAAGGACATGCAGCTGCCTGTGTGTAACTGTCACCCTTCGTGCTGCTTAGAATGTTCGTGCTGCTTAGAATGTTCACTCAGATGGCCAGATATGAGCAGTGAAAACAGTACATAGGCAGTAACTCGAGTGGAAGTGAAACACATACACACACACAAGGGAGAGGGAAGAGAGGGAGAGGGAGGAAGGGGTGGCATGCAAGGGAAGAGAAGTGAGAGAGGGGAGAGAGTAAGGGGTGGCATGCAAGGGAGGGGAGGCATCTTGATATGACCCACCCATCCTAGCAGAGGGAAAGGGAAGGGAGGGAGGGTGAGGGGTGGCATGCAAGGAAAGAGAAGTGAGGGAGGGAAGAGAGTGGGGGCGACATGCAAGGGACAGGAGGGAGGGGCCAGGCACCTTAGATTCCCTGAATACTGCGGTTACAGTTAAGAAAACCAGGCACACATTACTCAGGAGTAAGCTCAGTACAGCAACCGTGACATACTTTGAATGGCTGTGTTGTGCCCCTCAGAGAGTTTCCTCAGAAGCAACACCCATTGCCACCAACCAAACTTACTCCCAGGTAAAGGATCATGACCAGCCAGTCTAGATGTGTGGGAGGGGTGCCTTTCCATCCCCCCCCCCCAGGAATGTGGGCACACACATCACTGACATTGCACAGTATCAGGCTGCGTGTTTGCATGAGCACGTACTACTGCCCTCTGCAATTGATTTGCTGCTACTGTTCCTTTCCCATTTCACCACAATAAGCCACAGCAACGCGTGGCTGGGCCACGCTAGTATATTTTAAAATCTTCTCCAGTTCTAAGGTTTTTTGTTTTCTTTGGTTCATAATTTTGCAATACAGGATTAGGCAATGTAGAGTGATTCTTTTTTTGGGGGGGGGGTCTTAATCTTAATGGAGTGTATTCTGTCTTAATTTGTTCTTTGGCTATAATTAGAGTTGAAATTAAATATGCCTGTGTGGATCTAGGGTTGAGTATGTCAACATATGCAGGAGTGTGGTGACAACCAATCCTTGCTCCTTCTTGTGTCTTACAACATTGTTCTTTAGTGCTCATTTATCACAACATTTTTTCTCAGCATTTTTTATCCCATCCCAGCTTTCATGATTAAAAAGGCCTAGGCCAGGGGTAGGGAACCTGCGGCTCTCCAGATGTTCAGGAACTACAATTCCCATCAGCCTCTGTCAGCATGGCCAATTGGCCATGCTGGTAGGGGCTGATGGGAATTGTAGTTCCTGAACATCTGGAGAGCCGCAGGTTCCCTACCCCTGGGCTAGGCTGTTGTCAGAAATGAATATTCGAGGTAAGATATGGTAGAGAAATAAGTATAATATCCACATAAATTATTTTTTGGATAAAAAATAGACTCCTGCACAAAATTAGGTTGACTTTCTGTTTATTTATACTTGTCACTTAGATTTAAAACAGTGCATTCCATAACATGACAGTGCATTATCTCTGGATAATTTCACTCAGTGGCTTCATATATGGGCTTTCTTTTAATAAAAGATAAAGTTGATATTTGAGGAATTCTATTGGATAATTACCCTGTTTCCCCAAAAATAAGCCCTACCCTGAAAATAAGCCCTAGCATGATTTTTCGGGATTTTTGGAGGATGCTTGAAATATAAGCCATACTACAAAAATAAGCCCTAGTTACAGATTCCCCATCTCAGCTGATCTGGTCACATGGGGTGCACAAAATCATGGAAAAAAATAAGACATCCCCTGAAAATAAGTCCTAATGCATCTTTTGGAGCAAAAATTAATATAAGAACCTGTCTTATTTTTGAAGAAACACAGGGTACCATTGAAAAGCCAAATAATCTGCTAAACTACAGAATATATCCCCCAGAAAGTAATGGAAACACTGAAAAGAAGTGCATCAAATCCTTAATTATTGAAAAAAATTCAACTGGACACCATGGTTGATGGCTTCAAGGACCACTGAGAGATCTATAAGAACCAGCAGCATTCTATCTCCCTTGTTTTTCTTTTAATACAAATTATATATCAGCTTCACCAAAGCTATCTCAATCCCAAACTCTGATATAAAGGCAGGCTGAAACAGATGCTGATAATCAGTTCATACAAGATGGTCTAGCTGGCACTTTTTCAATTTTATTGGATAACTTGCTTCCAAATGATGTATTTGGTGTTGGCCCATAATTACTTAAGGAAGCATAATTCAGAAATATTTGGAGTTATTGAATGTTGAATATAGAATGGTTACAAATAATTCCAAATCAGAGTTGTATTGTTCTGGATATTCAGAATAGTTCCTAATATTTAGAGTCACATTGATTCTTATAGTAAGCAGTCAAGGCTGCTTGCAAGAAGAGGAAAGTAAAATCTATTTATCAGAAAATCTGGACTTGAGTACTTAAGAAGGGAAACTGAAACATTCCATACACAGCCTGGTACAAAGGGAATTGAGAGAGAAATAATAGTGTCCTCAGTTGGTATTGCCATGTTTTTTTCTAAAGGAAAGGATAGCATGCTTTGAACAAAGCCTGTGAGTGTTATCTCTCTGCATCAGACACCAGAAGCTATTTTACCTTGGTCCCCTTTTCCTGTTGGTGGGCATAGCGACTTACATAACTCCCCTACTGATCTCTGACCATTTGCAGCCTTTTTAATACCCTGAACAGCAATGCCACCAGTCACATTCCAGAGTCCAAGTACCTCTATATCCTTGTAACAGCAGCACAGAATTTCTGGGACCCATGCTAACAAGTATGGAAGGGTCCTGCCCACTAGACGCACCACCTCTAGGTGAGGTGAAGCAGAAGTAAACAAAACAAAAACTTATTCACCTCCTGGTGGAAGACAACAGTTGGAGACAGGTTGACTTCCATGGGGATGGAGTTCCACAACGTGGGTGCCATGACAGAGAAATTTTTCTTTTGGGTTGCCACAGATGGTGGGGAGGGGGAGATCCAAATCAGAGCATTTAAATATGGCTGGAATGTAGCAGATAGTCTGTAGATACATATTAGAATAGTCAATCTGTACTTGTATGTTCGTTTGCATATTATATTCCATGGTTCAGTGATATGCTGTGAGACCAACCTATGGTAGGTTAGAGGAATCCTGTTTTAAGGACAGCTGATCATATTCTTTGCGTATACAAGGTTCCAGATTTAATCCCTGGCATTACCAATGAAAAAGCAATAGATAGAAACTTTTTTTTGTATGGTACATTCTTGTCAGTGACAGAACATCGTTGGACCTGATGAACCATGATTTGACTCCATATAAAGAGCGACCGCAAATCAGCGTGGCTGCCATTGCCGGCAGGGAAGGGTCATTTAACCTACATGCATAGAGGTCCCCGCCACGATTGCCACAGAAGGGTGGAAGGAGGGCAGCATCCATGTTGGTGTACATCAGGAATGTCATGACACTGGCACAGCATCATAACCTCACCAGGTGGAAGGGCTGGCCGGAACCTTTTATAAGGCCTTGACTGGCCCAGCCCCTTCCTCTTTCATCATGAGGCAGTGAGTTTCCCACCCACCTCACCCCATTTGTTTGATGTTGTTAATGCATGTGTTCTATGTTATAGCCAAACTGGCAGGTTGCACGTGGGAGCTGATCTGATGGTGAGGGAAGCTGGGAAGCTACTCCTCTTTGACAGAACCTCCTTACGAGGTTTGGGGGTGGAGCAAGTCAGGATGCCCACGCGGGGGCTACTGTGGCTTGTGCCCCTTAGCAGTAAAATGGTTCTTCAGCACGAAGCCTTGTGCCCAGCTGAGTGCCACTGCTGTTGCGGTGTGCAAAACAAATCTCCAGCAAGGGGCCTTCCGCCTAGCTGAGTTCCGCTATGACTGTGCAGGGTTATTGATTTCCTCCAACAGGCAGGTTGGAGGAAGGTTTCACTGGGGGGTAGCAGTTGGGGCTTCCTAGTGTTCAGATCAGATCTCATGCTGTGCCTTCATGCTTCTTTCATCTCTGTCAATAAACGGCTTGGCTATGGCCAAAAATTTACCCTACAGACAAGAGCATTGGGGCCTCGGGGACTCTAAGCAGTACTGGTCCTGCCCTTGGGTGGCAAAGCAGTTTCACATCTGCATAATGGCTTTACCATTGAGTGAGCATGTAACACAGAATAGGAACTTTTAATAATAAACAATGCTAGTTGTTTTTGTAATTGGAATTAAATGAACATTTTGTCATATGCTTGTGCATTTCATCAGAAGCCTAGGGGGAAAAACAGTGACAGTACAGTGTACATAGTAATCTAATTTATCATAAAGGTGAAACATTAGAGCTTATGTAACCTCAGCTTGTGGGTTCTGTGGGGCAGTACTTGGAATGAGTTGCAACAACAATTTTTAAACAACAAAATGGTTTACTTTTCTTTACAATTAACACTTTTAAAACATCAACATTTAACGTTACAATTCAAGGTCCTGTTCAGGTTGCATTTCAAGTCCTTCTAGTTACAGTCTACTGATACTGCCAAGTCCAATTCTTCTTTGCAAGTTGGCTTGGCTCCTGAAGACTCCAAGGGCTTGATGAACAGGATGCAACATGATGAAGGTTTCTAGGAGAACTCTCACCCATTACAACCACAAAAGAAAACCCTGAAACAATAAACTCCAACATTTACAACACAGCAAAACAACAACTACCTTCCCAGTAGTTCCCAACAATATTGAAATTACCTTAACAAGGTGTTAAGGGCTTATAGAAATCAAGGTCCGAGTCTGGTAGCCTTGTTCTTCTGCAAAAGAGCTCTTTCAGCTTCTCTGCTGCTCCGAGTCTCCACCCCTTACTGGATCAACCCATTCTGGGCCAACCCATTCTGGGCATGGGGGTTACACTTACAGTCATACATATAATTGAAATATCAATACTATAAACATAGTAACATAAATAAAGGCTCTTCATCACCCTTCAGAGAGGGTACTCTAGGCAGATCCTGACAGACAGTACCAGTAAAGCAAGGAAAAGGAAATACAAATATTCACTTAAATACTTGATGCTTTCTTTTTAGTTGGGTCTGCGAAAAAATTATCAGTTTCTTAAATTAGACCTTTTCTGTTGCTGGCCATATTGACTAAGGGGTAAAAAATTATTTGTAAACTTAAACAATATCTTAATTTCATTTCAACAACAACTAACTTCTATCTGTTTTGAGCCCACTGCCGCCTGACAAAAATTAACCAGTGTGGTGTAGTGGTTAATAGTGGTAGCTTTTAATCTGAAAAACCAGGTTTGATTCCCCACTTCTCCATATGAGCAACAGTCTCTAATCTGAAGAACAAGGTTTGATTCTCCACCTTAGCCTAGTCATAGTTTTCTCAAAACTCTCTCACAAGGTTGAGGGAGGTCGGGGTAGGAAGACAATTGTAAGCTGTTTTGAGACTCCTTACAGTAGAGAAACACACAGTATAGAAGACACATTTTCTTATTCTGCCCCAAAATTAGCAGTTCTCTTAAAATAAGGTATAAGCCTTTTCCTTCTAGCTGCTGGCCAGAGGGACTGAGGAGCAATAGATAATGTAGGAACAACTTTATCACCTGTTCATGTTCCATGACCTTTTCTCCTTGGGTAGAGACTGATAGGGGCCATTACACTACCTCCTTGTAAACTTTTTAAAAAGAGAATAACATAACATTTTAAAGGGAAAGCAACATGGGTTACACTTGGAAATGTTTACCTGCACCCTTGACTCTATTTAATATCTTATATAGAACTTATAACACTCAAGTAACTGTCCTTTAGAAATACCCAACTGAATTTCAAATACTGAACAAGGTTTTTCTTTCTGTGAGCCTCCTACTTTCCCATTGATGTGGTACCTCTACTTTATTACTAGAAGCCTTGAAGTTATTACAAGGATGGTTTCAAGAGGTTTCTCATCAGTTCTTGGATGGAAACAATCTCTCACATTCTATTAGCAATAAATCAAGATCATTGCATAGGGCACCTTTGATTCTGATAAAGGATACCATATAATTGAATCTGAGCATACTGAAAAGTGATATCACTGTGACTACTTCATTTACTTTTGGAATTGGTGTTTTTTCACATTTATGTTAGTCTTTGTAAATAAGTGTTTTACTGTATGTTAAATAAATTCACATGTGAATTTATTCACAGTTAAAAGACAGCTGTGTTCAACTGCCAAGTTTTAAATTCCCACTTTTGAAAGTACTTGTGGCTTAAAGCAAGTATTGGTTTGACCTTAATTAAGTTGAAAGGTTTTGGTAGTAAATGTTTTCAGGCTAAAAACTACATTGAATTAGCACTGAAGTATTTAAAGGCTCTGCATCCCTTACAGTCCAATCTAGATGGGTGAGGGATCATGGTAGCTGGGGAAGGTATACTTGCATTGCAGTTGTGCTTCCTCTGATATGGTTCCGCAGTGGCACAAGTAGGAGGACAACCATGAAATCCTCATGCCCCCAGAAAGCCCCATAGGGGAAAGGAACTTGTGCCACAAAAATCCTGGTACAAGTTTGGGGCCAGTTGAACCATTGTCCAGGGGTTGCAAATCCAGTGGAAGCTGCCTGCAGTTGGCTCCACCCCTGGACCAATACCTGGAATGCCCTCATACCCACAGACATGCAATTCTATACAAGACAGGAACCATGACCATCCACGCTTCCAGGTGCAAGCACCATGGAGCTCTGTAGCACCTCCTCTCAGAGGTATGAGTAACCTTACCACTGACCTGGATCCCCCTTATAGAGGTGCAGTGCATCAGCAAACTTAAAGTGGAGCTACTTAGTAGAGAAGAAAGTCTAGTAGTCTTCTTGCACACACTGCAGCCTCCTATATAAATTGAATAAGTAATAATAATAATAATAATAATAATAATAATAATAATAATAATAATAATAATAATAATAATAATAATAATAATAATAATAATAATCACTTTAGGAAAAGCAAACTGTCCACACAAGATGTTCTTTCCAGTAGGAAGGTTTTACTTGCAGTAGCAAGGTTACACAAGACTATACTAGATAAGACTACAATGCTACACAGAACAATACTATAACACTGTAATTCTATAATACACAATAATACACTAAATACTATACTACACAGCAATACTGTAACACTAAGCTACAACAGACTTGAAGACTAGAAAAGAACAAGAGAATACTGCATATATATTCAATGCACAGCTTTATAGATTCAAGCCAGGTACTTTTCCCAGCAACATCTCCCATTGGACCAGAGTCACAATTGAATACACCAATCACATTAAAGGTCAATTGTAGCTGGTTGCCCCCAGACTTCCTGGCTCCTGGCCCCTGTTGCTTGGCAAACCTTTTGCTGCCTAGAAGATGGCCTTGTGAACCTTTGTTTTATATATCATGACATCCCTGTTGGTGTGACATCCCTGTTGGTGCGAGTCAGCACTGCATCCAGTGGGGGATTTGCCTCTCCACTCTGGATTGGACTCTTAACCTCAGAATGTCTAGAAAGATCTGAAATAAGATCTGATAAGATATTTTTCAGATATTTAAATATGAGCTTTATAAATGCAACAGAGAATAACTAGGGTGGAAAAAAGAAGCAGACACCTAACAGCAAGGATTAAATAACACACAGCTTTATTAAAGAAACATGGTATTACAAAAAACAATGCTCCAATATCAGCCAGTTCTGAGCACATGGTATCTAGACATAACCAAACTCCTGCAGGTTGAAATCATGTCACATAATTTATGTCACATAAATTATGTGAAATCATGTCACATAAATTCCTCTCAGTTGCTCAGTGATTGAACTGTGTTTGATAAGGTATTATTAGAAGTTCTCCATGCGGTTGTATGTCTAGCACAACAGCATGCATGCTTACACACCTAATGGGCCTTTTTAACATATGTGCTGTGTAACATGCAGTTTCGCAAAGGCCCTTGAGAGCTGTATTTTCATTGTTGCCGGCTAGCAATAGCATCTTTCTTTACTGTTTCCCATCACTCTCACCCTGTTTCCCTGACAAATGCCAATATCTCACATTCTAGTGCACTTGATGATTTTATTAATTTTTTTATCTACATTGCTTGTAGTCTGCTTCTCTTACTGGGACTGAAGGTGGATTAAACAGAGTGAATCAATATAATCCACAAAGCCTAAAAAACGGTACTAAAGAAAAGCATTAGTATTAACATGACATATTAAATAATGCAAAATTACACAACAGGATCCAACCCAGAGCAAATGATACACAGCATACAGACCATAGCCCAAATAATTTTTCCAAGCAACTTTGTGAAGCCATTTGTACAATGCTACACTATTGTTTACATAGAAAAGTCTTCTTAAATAATTCTGTTTTGAATAGTTTGTGGAAAGTCAAAAAAGTGGGACTATTCCTAGCCTTCTCAGGCAGGCCATTCCACAAGGTGGGGGTGACAATGGGCAGTTGTTGATTTTGCCCATTTGCAGTTTGACACCTGCTAAAAACCTTGCTTAGATTAGCAAAGCAGTCATGGCAGTGTATAGGGAGAGAGAGGGTCTTGCAGATAATGCCATAAACAGCTTTTGTGCATTAGCCAATACTTAAAATTGAGCCTGGTAACTAATGGGCAGCCAGTGCAGAGATTGTAAAGTTGGAGTAACATGCATGCTCTTGATAATAGATGAGTCTAGTGTCAATGACACCATGGCATGGAGAAGGTTGTCCTTCATGTTACAGCAGAGAAAGAACTTAAAGAACAGCCTTCCTGTTAAAAGATTTTTTTAAGTCCAAGAGTATGTGTTTGCTAACTAAAACATACTCTGATGCCTTGTCAGTGCCAATGAATGCAGTAAAAAAAACACCCCTCAGGGGTATGGCCCCACCCCCAAGCTAATAAAAGCAAAGGCCCCAGCATGGAGCCTTCCAGTTGCTTCTGTCTTCCCCAGAGGGGAGGGCAGAAGGGGATGCCAGCTGCTGGCTCAGAGATGACAGTCAGGAGGGGGCGGGGCTTGAAGGGAGCTGGCAGCCAGGAGGGGGCAAGGCTTGGGGACATGGCTTGGGGGGCTCCGCCGGGGGCCTCACCCCAGGCGTAGCGGGGGGTGGGTGCCCAGAGAACTGATGTCTCTGGGTGCCATTTCCCCCCGGTAAGCCCCTGATCTCCAGGCTCCTGATCATCCTTGTTGTTCTTCACCTGTTCCATTCTGTTTACATCGTTTTTGAAGTAAGGCTTCCAGAACTGCACACAATACTCCAGGTGCAGCATGAACAATTCAGTGTACAGTGGGACTATAGCATGTTGTGATTTAGATGTTATATCTCTGTTGACAAAACCCCAAGGTTGTGTTAACTTTGTGTCACACTGGCTACTCATACAATTTATAGTCCATCTAGATCTTGTTCATACACACTGCTACCCATAAATGTATCCCCAATTCAATTTGTGTGTTCCTCATTTTTGTTACCCAGACATAAAACTCAGCACTTACCTTTGTTGAATTGCATCTTGTTCACATTTCCCCATTTTTCCAATGTGTTCAGACCTCATTGAACTCTATATCTTAAGGTATGGCAGTTCCTCCCAATATGGTATCACTTGCATATTTAATGAGTAGTCTCTCCATCCTATTATCCAGATAATCTATAAAAATATTTAAAAGTACTAGGCTCAGGACTGAGTCTTGTGACACCTCACTGTCATCGATAACTACTCTTTGAGTGTTTTTCTCCAACCAGTTCCCTATCCACCTAACGATCCTAGAGTCTAGTTCACAAATCTCTAGTTTACCCATCAGAACTTCATGGGGAGCCCTGCTGAAAGGTTTACTGAAATCCCCATGAACAACATCAACAGTATTCCCTCAATCCAGTAAACCTGGCACTCGATCTAAAAAGAAAATGGTGTACCAGGGATGTTCCAAAGGTATGGCCAGGAATGAAGCCTACAATTAGTTGACTTCCACCCTGCCATTGCCTCCAGATGCACCATGGTCCTGGGCTTTGACTTACAGCACCCTCTTGGGTGGCATAAATTCATCGAGCCCTATGGATGGCTTTCTAGTGGCAGGGGTTTACTTTTATTTTTTGCCTCCTTTTGCTGGCAAAAAGCCCTCTGGAGGTGGCAAGGTGGTGGGGCAGCAGCACTGTCCCCACCTGCATGGGCCTCTGGATTGGGCTGCCCAGTGCTCATAAAGTGAGCTTGATTTCTTATGTACAGGCACACACTTGGTACAATCAAAGCAGAAATTGGACAAAATCACATGAATGCAAAAATGTGGTTTGTGGTCTTTTTCTGCTCCAGATTCACAGGATAGCCTAGTCTGTGCTTATCAGTTTTTTATATTTCATCAGAGCCTAACAAACTGCATGGATTGTAGTCTTGTTGTAGCTAATATCTTATCCACAGACTCTGTTTTAAGTTATATGCTGCCTCTCTAGAGACTTGCTTGGTGCATTTTAGGATTAAAAAACCCATTATCACTGTTAAAAACAGCAATTAAAAAGCTGGTTACAGATTTTAAAAAATATATTATGCAGCCTAAATTGATATATTTTTTAAAAACAGTACTTAGTCAAGAAGATAACAATAAAAACAGTAGCTTAAAAGAATGGAACTCTTTGGTTAAAAGTGTGGGTAAGGATAAATGCTTTTGTCTGGCACCTCAAAGACACAAAAGTTCTGTCAGATGAGTCTCAAGTAAAAAGGTCTTCCATAGGTGAGTAGGCTGGCTGATAAAGCCCTATCTCTGTTTCTAACCAATTTCCTTCTGTAAGGGGGGGGCACAGTCAGCAGGGCTTGGAAAGACACTTTTAACCAAATCCAGATAGGGGGCAAAACAACATCTGGGAGTGACAGAGGGCCCCACTGGTGTGTTTGTCCACTCCAGCAGCATAAGGGACACCCACAGTGGCAAAGAGATTAAAAGCACCAATGTCCAGGTGCTGCAGAGCTCCATGGTGGCCAAACCCAGAAGTGGGTGCGGAGGGGGAGTTATGCTGGTGTCCGAGTGGATACTGGCTCAGGGGGGACAGGGGGGTATTCCTGGTGGTGGATCCAACTTTAATTGGCTTCTACTAGCATTCCAGCCTGGGAACACTGCCCTCCTAGACGGCAGACTTATACCACACAAAAAGGTGTGACATAAGCCTGCTTCCCCAATGGGGTAATCTGGGCAGCAGGAGGGTTTTTTTTAATTTTCCTCCTTTCCACACCACTCAAATACTCTTTGGGGGATGAAACAGCACCACCTTAACCAGGCCATCTCAGAATGTTGCAAAGTTCACACCCCCCCCCCATGTGGATTGCAGTGTTAATTTGTGGGCTGGACAGTGTGGAAAGAGGCAGTCCTTCTGGTATTCTGGTCTCTCATTGTTTAGGATTTTAAAAGCAAGAGCTGACAACTTCAGTTGTGCCAGGAACAAAACAATCCAGTGCACATCTTACCTATACTATACTCTGTTTTATAAAGATTACATTAACTGATACATTCATTTTAATGAGGTACTAAGAGTCACATACTGTTTCCCCCCAACATTAATGTTTTGAATTCATTATATAATTAAGAAGTTCATCAACACTCTCTTCTGCTTCTACTGAGTTTACCACAGCTATTCCAAGCAGGTAAAATGATGAACTATTCATTGTTATTCCAAACTTCTCCTTTAAGGTATACACAATGTATTAGATCTGTGATTCAGGAAGTAACCCATGTTAATTCCTGTACAATGGAAAAATCAATATTAAAATCAGAACTTCACTGCTGCTGAGACTGTACTGTGGAGATAGCAAAATATTGACTTACCACTCAGCCTGCAGCACAAAAAGGCAAGCATTTGAACTTTAATTAATACATGCATAATTTGGCCGTGGCTCAATCTGACTAGTTTTCCAAAGCATTTCTAAAAGCTTTGCCAAAGAACAACCTTGATTCGAACTTTAGGGGAATAGTAAATTAAATTGCAATAGTAAATTAAATTGCAGCCTGAAATTTGCCTTTTCTGTCTGTGGAACACTGTGTTCATTTATAGAATTGTATAAATAGCAGTAGTACTGTAAACAGATGATAGTAGCAGGGATCATATCAAGAGCTTTGGGATGTGATATTAATTAAGATTATTTTTAGTTTCTTTTTGAATTCTGAGGTGTCTTCATATTTAGCTAGTGCACTAAATTATGAACTAAACATTTATTTCTTTTTCATACTTACAAGGTTCGTTCCCATTTTGGGGTCCACCCCCTGATAATAGTAGTGGTGGTTGTTATTTTTGTTGCTGTTGTTACTGTTGTTGTTATTTAACTTATTTACTTTATTTATACCTTACCTTTCTCCCAATGAGGACTGAGAGCAATGGGGAGTGCATTTTCCTCTCCTCTACTGTGTCCTCTCAACCAATCTGTGAGGCAGGTTAGGTTGAGAGTGTGCGACTGGCCCAAGGTCATCCAGTTAGCTTCCATGGCAGAACAGGTGTTTGATCCAAATGGCCCAATTTTTTCATTTCCTCACATTTTTGTAACCTTTTGCTCCCCCTTATATATTTTAATGTGTCAGGCTGCTGTTTAATCCTTTTTCTACAGTTACTTTTTGGTGTTTTAGGGACATCAGGTTTTCTGGGTATGGTTTTATGGTTCTAAATGATTTTTTTATAAAAACTTGAAAATTGTCTAGTTGGGAGAAAATATACAAATAGTTGCAGTACTTTTTTCAAAGCCCCAGTACATGATTTTTGGGGGCAGATAGAAAAAGAGCGAGAGTGAAAGAAAGAAAGAAAGAAAGAAAGAAAGGAAGGAAGAAAGAAAGAAAGAAAGAAAGAAAGAAAGAAAGAAAGAAAGAAAGAAAGAAAGAAAGAAAGAAAGAAAGAAAGAAAGAAAGAAAGATCAATGGGCCAACATAGATCCCTCTGTCAGTCTCAGCAGTGGGAACTCTCAATATGGTTATTTTTCTATTTATTTATATACCTACACTTTGCATTTCTCCCCAGTGGAACCCCAAACAGTTTTTATCCTCATTCTCCCCTCCTCAAATTTACCTCCCTAAAGATCCTGTGAGGAAGGTGATACTAAGAGAAAATGACTGGCTCAAGGTCATATAGTGAGCTTCCATATCAGAGTGGAGTTTTGGACCTGAGTCTTTCAGATCTTGGTATATCACTCTAATCTCGATATTACGCTGACACTTATAGACTCTAGAGGGTATTAATGGTACTTGGCTGGTTCAGTGTTTAATGATCTTATAGTAGCTGAAGCTGGGATGATCTGCTGCAGCTGTGGAGCACTGGACTAGATTGAACATGTTTGTTTAATATTAAGAAAGTGTTTCATTAGTAAGATATACAACCAAAACTAGTAAAGTTCTAAAGATCCTACAGTATGAATTTTTTAGTGAAAAAGAATAATAATTCTTACTGATAAAACAGGAATGTTGTTTTTATTTTGATAAGTAACTACTTTTAACTGCACAAGTCTTTAATTTGGGTTCTTGAAGTTGCTCTATATTAAATAATTTAGTCACTTTGGAATTGAACATGCTATACTAAAACTTATATTAGAACAGTCAATATTCTGTTCAATTTTTTGTTCATATTTCTGCTCATATTTCATTTCTGTTCATATTCCATGGGAATATGTTTATATATAATTGTAGAATCCTCTCCATTGCAATGAAAGAGAATATAGAGATTGGCCTATTACTGAAGAATGCCTTATTTCTTTTCATTGTAACATCCAAATATTAATAAGAATATACCAAAGAAGCAGAATGTCTGGAATATTGAAATGTAGCATTTAAAGTAAAAAGGTAATCACTAATAATTTACGAACTTGGTGAATGATAGTGGTGTATGAAAAGGGATGTTTTCCATTCAGCATCTCCAAATTGTCCCTGAGACACGGCATTTCTGGAAAATGTTAATACAGACATTGCATTAAGATGTCTCCTGTCATTGCACCAGATGATGGATAAAAATGATTCTGGGTACACACAGCCTTTGTACAGTGCAAAAGAAAAAAAAAGTAGGAAGGGCAGGACCTCTTTTCAACTGACCTTTAACAGATAAATTGATGATGTTCTCATTAACAGCAACCCTGCTGCTTGCCCTCAATAAAAGATAATGTCCTGCTGTTAACACTATTCCCATTTCTGTGATTTAATACCACTATTACAGCATAGATACTATTTAAATGGATTAAGGTTTAAATTAAGATAAAATATTATTGTGGCCTGCAATGTTTGCCTCCAAAGCCAACTGTATCCTTTCGTCACAGGCGTTCAGTAATAGGGAAGCTTCAGTGACATCCATCAGATGACAGGAATGGAAGGACTCTAGCAACGTGCAGTGTGTGCTATAGCCAAGCTATTTTCCTTTGTAATATGACTAGGAAAAGGTATAGGGTTAGGTTGCTTATTGTAGCATAAACTACTACTACTTTCAGTGTAAGGGGGAAAAACCTCAGTCATTTAAACGATGTATTTTGAATCTTATGTGCTGTTTTTATAGGTCATCACACTTATAAAGGTCACCCCCCCCCCAAAAAAAAAAAACCAACCCATGAAAGCAACATAGACTGTCATGCTTGGGTGTGCAGAGGAAAAACAGAAACATAGTAAATTATCTTGCATTTTCTTCAAGCATGATCATACACATGATATCAGCAAACAATGGTTTGTTTCTCTAAGCAAACCTATTTGTTATACGTTAACTTCTGTACTTAAAATCAGTTTTGGAAGAAAATAAACCCAGAATTTATCCTTAGACTGTCAAGAGCACAATGCAAAACAATGGGACTTGTATACAAATTGTACTTTTATTTTATTCATTGTCAAAAAGTATTCTCACACCCTTGGGGCATTTTCCATTGCAGTCACTCAGTACCTTTACTGGCATAAAATGACTTTTATCTATAAATACCAACCTGCAGTTTTTGAAATGGCAGTGTTTTCTAACTTGATAGTTGCAAAAAGAATACTTCTTCCCTTACTAATTTAAACGAGCCCGATTTTTGTTCTATTTATATATTACTAGCAGGGCACCCGTGTTTCGCTATGCATACTTTATTTATTTATTTATTTATTTCAGAGTTCAACTTCATCACAGGCTCTCTATGATTTTCAGGGTGACATTCAATATACCTCATCACAGCCTGTCTGTGAAGTTCGGGGTGACATTCAGCATACCTCATCACAGCCTGTCTGTGAAGTTCAGGGTGACATTCAGCATACCTCATCACAGCCTGTCTGTGAAATTCGGGGTGACATTCAGCGTACCTCATCACAGCCTCTTTATGAACATGAGGGTTATTTTTCCACATATTTTGCAGCAGCTTCCTGTAGTTGACTTTTTGTAATCGAATCTGTAAATCACTTTCTGCATTTAATCTCTCTCCTCCCTTTAGCTGTTTCAACAGAAGGAACAGGTTCGTATGTGGTGAGGAGGTCAGTGGTAGAATCCAGTTGGGCCACCATTGGCTCAATTGTGCTGGTTGTTTGGTGGGCATTATCGGAACTTGTTGATTTGACACATGGAAGTAGAGCATCAAAGTGCCCTTCATTAAAATCTCCTGTGAAACTAATCATTTTTACTCCCCTTTAGATTGGCATCCTTTAGCTTGGCAAGCAGGTTTTTAACTGCCACCTTTCGAATGTTCGTGCAGATGGCCAGAGTTCAACAGTAATGCAGATGGCCAGAGTTCAACAGTAAATGTGTCATAACTCAAGTAAAACTGAATATTTTGAAAAATTCTTTCTTAGTGAGCACCGAAACCACATAATGAACCAGTGTGCCAAATTTCAACATTGTAGGTTCGGTGTTTTTTGAGTTCTTTTGATGAGTCAGTGGCCCTTTCCACACGAGCGGTTTATGGCACCCTGGGGATGGCAAAAACACCGTCCCCAGGGAGCCATTCACACGGGGGGGGGGGCAGCTGCTGCGCTGCCGCGCCGCCCTCGCGCCGCCCAACCGGCGCAAAGCCGGCATTTCCAAACCTCGCTCAGCAAGCGAGGTTTACTGGAAATGCCAGCTTGGAGCCACTGCCGTGCGAACAGCAGCGGCTTCCAGGCGCCTTCCTCCCACACCGGGCGACTCACCAGTCCTGCGGCCCTCTGGCGCATCGCTGAGGCCTAGGGACATGCCCCCTTTGCCCTGCGACCCTGGAGCGGTCACGCAGGGCAGGGGGGCATGTCCCCTGGCCTCGGCGACATGCCGGAGGGTCACAGGACTGGTGAGTTGCTCTGACAATGGTGCAGCTCTGCGCTGTCATCTCAGCTGATTCTGGGACCGTCCATGCGAACGGTCCCAGAGGGGTCGGGTCGGCGTGGATTACACCGACCCGACCCCTTCCACCTCCATTCAGAAACGGCCAGTGAATCACTCAGTCAGTCAGTGGTATTTCACGTTTATAGATATAAGATTCTGAACCAGTTATCATGATGGTTGGGAACAGGACCTTAGAATCTGTGAAGGCCACCACTTGTACTTTGGATCCTTGCCCATCCTGGTTCCTGAAATCATGAAAGAATTACATTACCAATAAGTCCCTAATATCCTTCATATGTCATACCAGATTCTGACAGAAAGCTATTATATGCTCTTCCTTCCATAAAAGATGCTAAGCAAAATTATTTCGATATGTTTTTACTGTAAATAGCTAATAAATGTCTCTAGTGTTGGTGGTAACAATATTGCAGTTTTAATTTGATATATTATAATGTCTGTATCTATGTTTGTAATTGTCTATGTTTATATTTTGCAAGCTGCCTTGGGAATTGTTTTAGTTACTTGTTTTAAATATTTAAGACAATGGGGGATCGGGCACCCCCTTTGGGGTCCATAACTTCGGCTTCCCTGAATCATATTTTACCAAGCTCAGGTGGTATCCTCAGGACAGTCTCCGGATGACACTCTGAAATTCTGGTGCTACTAGCTTTAAAGATGCGTCCCCTGCAGACCATGAAAAAACACCACAAAATACCCAAAAAAGCCCAAATACCTTGCATTTGGATTCGTTCATATTTGGACAGGGCATATTTGGCCTATTTTTGCCCGAATATGCCTGAATTCGACCAGATTCAAGCCGAATCTGGTATTTGTTGCATCCGAATCTCCAAGTCTATTAATAACCTCCAAAATGCCCTGTCGTTAACAGCCTAGCTCAAGTCTTACAAAGTGAGGGCTGTGGCTTCCTTTATTGAGTCAATCCATCTCTTGTTGAGTCTTCCTCTTTTTCCTGCTGCCTTCAACTTTCTATTGCATTATCATCTTTTTCAGTGACTCTTGTCTTCTCATGAAGTGACCAAATTGACCAGTCTTATACTACTGTTTTATGTACAGCCAGGCGCATACCTGCAATGGGGATATCCAGGGTGGCTTGTCTCAGGCAATGCCATTGCAGTCACATGGGGAGGCGGGGCAGGAGGTGTATCGGGGGTGTTGAGTGGGGCATTTTGGGGGCAGGGCATGTCAGGGGCGGGGACGGCACACATGGGCAGTTTATGCCCCAGGTGCAGTTCCCCTCTTTTCATCACTTTGTACAGCATTCCAGTTAGAAGCTGAAAAGTGACAAACCATGCAAATGTTGCTCTACACTACTTTAAACATGTGTGGTCTCCTTCCTATTGAACCTCACTGCATAATAGTTGAATTCATGATTTTAAAAAGCAGCAAGATCTGTAGTGCCATGAATGGCCAGGGATCAACTTTAACCACATCTGGAGGTCACATGTGATTATTTTTATGTTCAAGTCTTACTACTATCCACAGAGCATAGGGCTGGTTCCTGCTCTTCATATCTACAATTTTGCATACATATTTTTTATACAAAGTATACTTTTTTCTGTGTTTGTATTTTGCTTTATTACCTTGCTCCAATATTTAAAAAGTGGAATCCCTTTCACACAATTAAACTAAGGATGATTGCTCCCATGGAATCAAGGCTAATTAGTATAAAAATAATTAGTCATTTCATTTTATGCATCTTTGACTAAATGAAAATCATGCCTTGAGCTCAAAAGTGCTTTCATTCATACATTCATTTCTTCTTTCCAATTATAGCAAGCAGTAAGAAGTTACTGTATGACTTTATACAGTTAGCAGGGGAGTGGTACAACTTCCTTTACATTAACCATTTAATAATTTGTTTCTTAATCAACCATTTGATTTTGTTTTGATAACTGAAGCCCTTTTGAGACACCATTAGTAGAAAATTCAAATTTGCTTTGTAAGTAACTGCATGTTCTAAACAAAGAGGTAATATTATAATTTTCTGATAACAGTGTGATCTGATTCATCTGATTGTTACCCTAAGTGGTGTAATTAGCAAGAGTAGACGCTTGGCTTAACAAAAGGTTGGGCAAGCTTCAGATCTTGTTTGCCTATGTTTTACAAAAGTCAGCGTTTGCAAGAAAACTCCACAGGAGAAAAAAGAAAATTTAACAATTTCATAGAAGGGGCACACAAACACACAATAATCAAAGCAGCAGAACACATACACAGTCCTAAAATAGGATAGGTCTGGAATAGATGAAGGAATTGGGGAAATAAGGATTATAGTCATCTGATCTTGTAGCAGAATGGGTCTAATGAACAGAACTGAGTGATGAATGCTTAACTCTGGAAGAACAATGCATTGTGAAACAATACCCTTAATCTCTCAGAACAAAGAAGAGTCCTTGCCCTTCTGTGGGAAGACAAAAGACAGACATCATCCTTAATGGTTGGATCATTAATCTAATAGGTTGAGGCATCAGCTTGATGATCCAAGTTCGGGAGTGTCTGAAAGAGGGAAGGTAGTTGATGAAATTACATCTGTAGAACAGTGACAATGCAAATGAGGCAGTCATTAAAGGTATTAGTAAGAGGAAGAAGTATTGGTTTAAGGCAACACAGGGAAGGCAAGCTCATTAATGTGTTCTTTGTCTTTGCAGGGGTGTATGGTCCAGGACAGGGGATGGGAACTGTCTCCAGGGCAGGGTATTGTGTTCTCTTAATCCTGTCAGGAAGGGTGTGAGATTGGCATTTTGCAAGGCAAAGGTGGATGTGGGAAAGTCCAGACCAAGTTCTTACTTACTGTATGTCTTGTGTGTACACTGATCCAGTGCAGGGAATTGGCTCCCCATTTTGGCACTGCATTGCTGGGCATTCCAAGAGTTAGCAGAGATGGGTAGAGACACAGCTGTTTTTAAAACAGGGTTCCTCCAACTTACCATAGGTCAGATCCATGTACATTCATATGTAATAGTCTGATCAGATCCATATTCATGCAGTTCATCTGGCAGGCATGATCTAGAGTCATTGCAATCCTGAACAGGCAGCCTAATCCAGATGGTGGAGCAGTTGGACTGTGGAACTGGCAGAAGGTTATGCCAATGTGTTTGCTCTCTTCGCCAACGCAGGAGGTACCACTGCTGGTGGGAGGGGGCAAAGGCTTCAGCAGCTGGCTGCCCCTCAGGTCTGTGAAAGTTTGGGTCACCTTGGAACTGTGCTGGTGTCCCAATCGAATACCAGTGGAGACAGGGGTGGGAGGGGGGAGCTTTCACGGGCATTTCAGCCTGGGAACACTGACCCCAGCTGATTTCCATTAGCATTCTAGCCTGGGAATGTTGGCCCTGGACTTTCAGGCTTCTGTTGCAGTTTTGCGCAACATAAGTTTGTTTAGGCAGTGTAGCAATTCAGGTGGTGGGAAGTTTTTTTTTTTTGGTTTTCCCTCCATTCTGCTCCACCTGAAGCCCCTTAGGAGGCATCATGTTGCTACCTTTGCAACATTGTCTACAGCTCCCTCTGCACACAACCTTCTCATGTGGATTGCTCTTTAAGTATACACACCACTAAGCCCACTTAGTTCAATTGACTTCGGAGGGTGTAACTCTGCTTTCGATTGTAGTGAAAGCATACTGGTTTTACTGATTTTAGTCACTTTCATGACTTTCACTAGATTGTGTCTTCACTGTGGGCCAAACTACATGTGCTGAGTCACAGGTATGCTACCAAGCTCACAGAGATGTAATTTGGGGGACCTCATCTTTAAAACGTTTCCATTTGCCTGCTGATGTGAGGGAGCACAGCAAGGGGTGAAAAAGAGCATCCAGTTTTCCTTCCACCCTGCTGTCACCAATGGAAAGGACAGCAGGAAGGCACTTTGCCCTTTATTTCTGGTGACATTTGCCTAGGAAGGAGCCAGAAAAGGGGACTGAAAGCCCCACCTTCCTTTGCTCTGGTGAAAGCAGGATGGGAGGGAACAAGAAAGCTTCTTTCCCCACCTCCTTGCAATGGTTTATTGAAGCACTGAGCTAATGATCACTTTTTCATGTGAGTTGCCCTGATATACACACCCATGACCTTGCACATGTCAGACATATTGTATACCTGTTTCCTGATATCCTCTTGCTAGGGTAGATAAATTGTTTCATCTGCAGAACAGTAGTATTACCATTCACTTATTAGGCTGATTCATGCACTTTGCAGTGCTTTTGTACAAAGCCTTTGACAAGAAAAGCCTAGGGCATCTGGACCATGGAGGTGAGGGGTGACTGAAGAATGAAGACTGACTAAAACAAACTGGTTGCACAATGTATAGGAACTCCAAAGGAACATTCCAGAAAATTTTCTTAAAATATTGGTCAAATCATTTTAAATTTAAAATACCTTGCCTGAAATATTAAGTTCATTTCAAACAATTGCCTTTGTCTACTTGCCCAGCATTAAGATCATGAATTATTCATAAAGTGACAAATCCATTTGTGCTACAATGTGATTTCATAACAAATTTTATACAGGGGTGTCCACAGGAATAGTAAAGAATATGAGTATTCCCTGACTAATTTTGTGGATCTGGAATATATTTTTATCTCTTATATATATACAGAAAATTCTGATGTAGAAACAAAATTCATGAAGTTCACATTTTTATAAAGCCCCCTCCCCTTGACAACATTAAGAAGCCACACAGAATTCACATACACTCACGGAAAACTCCACACCTTGTCTGAGAACACTTCCTAAGGGAAAGTCAGTTATTTCACACTGCTCTAATGATAGCTTGCCAGGCTTAAATTAATGACTTCCTTGGGGGGGGAAAGTAATAATATTTTCTCTGATTAACCAACTGGCTGGAGGACTGTACTATAGTTCTGCTTAAATTCATTGGCAAAATCATTTTTTTCTTGAATTGGAGATTTTTTTGAGTCAAAAAGCCAAGGGGAAAGACAGCAATAGGCAGTGTTCTGAGGCTTCTGTAATTAACTATGATCACAAAATGGATTTGCCCTCACAAGATATAAAAGCTGTGATGTGGTATAAATCTTTTGACTCAAAGGTAGTATCTTGGCTTTACTAAAATCAGTAAGAGATTAGGATTTAATGTATTAACTTTAATACACAAAGATTCTGCCCAAGGTTTCTGCAGAAAAATATATTTTAAGGGGAAAAAGATACATTCTCTTTTATTAATATTGCACATAAACAACAATAATACTGCAGGTGAGTGGGCATACACTGTAAGTAAATTTGAAGGGCAGAAGGCATATTTTTAAAAATTCACAAAATATCTTATATTTGTAAGGGATGGAGGCTTTCCATTTTCCTGATTACAAGTGGATGCATGCAATTTACAGTTTCCAGTGTTTTCAGTTTAATGATTTTGAGTTCAATGTCTTCAGTTCTACAAAGCTATGAAAGTTATAGTGGCCATGCATCTCAGTGCAAGGGGTATTTTTGAATATTTATTTATTTAGATTTATTCCCCTCCCTTTATAACAGTCTCAAGGTGGGTTACAATAAAAAAAAAACATAATAGGTCCTTTCCAACACAATAATAAAACCCTTATAAAACCCAATCCTAAACCATAAAACATTATTAAAACTCCCACACCAACCATCCCTAAAAATGGGAGACATGTACAGAAGCTGGGGGAAATCACCCAAATGCCTAAGTGAAGAGACCCATCTTCACCAGGTACCAAAACTCCAGGAGAGTAGGCACCTGGCAGACTTCTGGTGGGATAGAATTCCAAAGTGCAGGTGCCACTGTTGAGAAGGACCTCTGAGACACCCCTGCTCTCCTCACCTCCAAATGGGAAAGCCAGATGGCCCTCCCCTCTGATCTCAACATCTGGGCAGGTATATATGGGAAGATGTAATATCTCAAGTACCCAAGACCGAAGCCATTTAGGGCTTTATAGGTTAGCACCAATGAGTTAAATTGGGTCCAATAGCACACTGGAAGCCAATACAGACTCCTCAAAATTGGGGTGATCTGATCATTGCATAAGGCACCTGTAATCAGATGAGCTGCCATATTTTGCACTAGCTCAAGCTTCCAGACAATTCTCAAAGGCAGACCCACACATCGCATGGTCCAATAATTCAATCTGGCGGTTTCCAGAGTATAGATAACTGTGGCCAGGTCATATCAGTTTAAGAAAAATCAAAGCTGATCCACCAGCCAGAAATGGCGTTGGGCCCTCCTGGTCATTACTGCCACCTGAGCTTCCAGAGAAAGCATCCCATTCACAGTGATTCCAAGTTCCCACACCTGATCCTTCTGGGGTCGAACTACCCCTTTCAGCAGCGCTTGCCCCTTGATTCCCCAGACTTGAGAGCTTGGCACACAGAGCACCTTCATCTTATCAGAATTCAGTTTAAATGTATTGATCCTCATCCAGCCCATGACCAGAGATGGCACAGAAATATTTTAAATAAATAAATAAATGAGTATAGCACATTGACCCCTTTCATAAGGGGTATGAAATAATTCAACCATTTAAGTATTTCTTAAAATTTTGTGGATCTCAATTGTAATTGTAGAATTCTAGTGGTATCTGTTACATATACGAAGTATTATGAATAAGTCACTCCTCGAATCAAACATAAAATGAATATTCTTTTTCTACTGTTCAATTTAAAATACTCCATGAGCTAAAATATGGAATTGTTATCTTTCTAATGCAATCATCATAGAAATAAAGCTATACCAGCAGTGAATCATTAAAATAAGAATCTTTACAGTGTGTGTGTGTGTGGGGGGGGGGGATGAATTACATATTTCTTGATAAATCACCCCCTGAGTTCTATTATAGAGGACTGTCTATCCTGCAGACTCATTGGCTGTTTCTGCACGGTGGCGGAAACATAGCTCCACTGGCATAAACCACGGAGCCCCGACTTTCTCTCCAGCCAGAGAGGTGGCTCTGTGGTTCGGCCCCTCCACTCACCTTCCTGTCCAGTGCTGCTCTGGAGGGCTGGAGGGACATGCCCACGCTGCCCTCCAACCTCCAGGGGTCGGAGGGCAGTGTGGGGGTGTCCAACCAGCCCTCCAGAGCAGTGCTGGATGGGAAGGTGAGTGGCGGGGACGGGAAAAGTGGCGTCTTCCCGCCAGTGCTGTTCGTGCCACTCAGGGGCAGCGAGGACGGTTCTGCTGCAATGCAGCAGTACCTCCTTTGCAAACAGCACCCTAGGGACAGTGTTTTTCCATCCCTAGGGCAATGTTATTTGGCCGTGCGGAAACGGCCATTGTTTAAACCCCTGCCATTGCTCCAAGAACCTAATCTTTATCTGGTTCAATTCTATAAACAGTTTCATGGTGGGAGAAGGGGGGAAATGGAGCATCCATATGAGTTCCCAGTCTTGAAAAGACATAAAAAATGTGAAAATTAACAGCTTGTTTATTCTCATTGATTGTGTTTAAATAATAATTAACTCACTTCTGTATTACCACGGGAGAACAGCAAAAACTCAATGCTAAAATCTCCAAATGGCCACTTGTACTGTTCCATGTATCAATGCACAAGAATTAGTGCAGGAGAAAGCATTCTAAGAAATAGCAGTGACTTTTGAAAAACAAAAAGAGGTTGGTATCCAGTTTCTGGCAAAGACTTTTATTTTCATCACACAACCTGAAGAAAGGGACTTTCTAGCGAGTAGTAAAATGGAGTTTAGGAGGGAATAAATACATTTTAAATGGAGCATCTAAAGAAAGAAAATGAATTTCCTTAACCTTTATGTTTCATTACTAACATATACACTGCTATATTTTTCTGTGTAACTCAATAAGAAAACACTGCTTCAGACAATATTTTGAGATTGAGCAGTTCTTTCCAGTGGCAGCCTCAACATCAGTATTATTAGCTCATTCATTAGTTCAGCAAACCCACTAAAGTGGATTGATTTAAGTGCCAGAATTGTAAACAACTTTTTCAGATACAGGAAATAGAAAAAAAGGAATTAGATTTAAATCCAGGTTTATAATAATAATCCCTGACTCAAAAACTATTAGTGAAGGTATTACACAGCACTAAACCTGTGCAGCTCTTTGTCAGTATTTTAACCACTGGACACTGAATCAAAGTTGAAATTAATCAGTGTTGCTAATGAATAAAGTAACAAATAACTTTGACCACATATGGAACTGTACAAGTTTGCATCTCAGGTCTAAATATAAGTACTTATAGGGAATTTGATGAACTGCTTGATTTGTTTCATGGTACATATAGTCAGCCCTACACAAAAATTATGACTAGGAATGCCACTGAAATTTAGAATGGGTAATTATGTGGCTTTTTCCTGGCACAACTACTTAGAAAATACCTTTGACAAAGCTCCTCATCAAAGGCTCCTGCATTAACTTAGAAGCATGGATAGATCTTTTAAAATTAATAACTGGTTGAAAAGCAGGAGTAAATGAGCCATTTTTAATAATAAAAAAGTGATATTCTTTAAAGGTCAGTACTGACACCAGTGATATCACCTCTAGACTGGATTACTGTAACTTGCTCTACGTCGGCTTACCTTTAGCCATGATTCGGAAATTGAAACTCATGCAAAATGTGGCAGCCACGCTCCTTTTGGGGACAACATTTAGGGACCAGATTATGCTGGTCCTATATCAGCTACACTGGCTGCCAATCGAGTACCAGATCATGTTTAAAGTTTTGGTTCTGACCTTTAAAGCCATTTGCGGCCTCGGACCTGCATATCTGATGGAACGTCTCTCCATGTATCACCACTCTAGGCCCCTCCGCTCATTGGAAGGCTTTGACCTTGGGTTGGTGATCCCAACTCTGGCCCCAAGGCATGATCCAGGTTCTGGCCTCTACTAAAGGTCAGGGCTTACAGCTTGTGCCTCTTTGTCCCCTACTCTGGTGGAACAGGCTCCCAGTCTTGTGAGACTCAGGGACTCTGGCTTGGGACTTACAGAGTTTCCGCAGGGCCTGCAAAACAGACCTGTTCCACCAGGCATTTGGCCAGCCAGGATAATATCAACATCTTGCCATATAACAAACATTTGGTTTCCCGTGGGTACAAGTAAGGGGGAGGGGTGGGAGTTTTAAAGCCATCTGTAACATTTTTATGGTTCTTACTTACTGAGTACTGATTGTTAGTGGTTTTTAATTTTTATAACTTATGTTGGACACAGCCCTGAGCCCTTTGAGGGAGGGCGGTATACAAATTAAATAAATAAATATTTAAATTATTTGTAAATTGGTAATTGAGTCAGGTTAGGGTTAACACTAAGGCTAGCAAAGCTTGGACAGGAGACAAATAATTCAGGGAGGTGGAGGTGAAAACCACACCATCAGAAAAGAACTCTACAAGGATATCTCCAGTAGGATAAATGTGCAGAAATATGGTAAATGAGGCGCACTGTAACTATAAATGGCATACACTGGTATTAAAAAAAATCCTAGCCACACATTTACTGGTAGAGAAGCAATAATGATTGACCAGAAAGACGATCTTGGGAGTAGGGGTACTGAAAATATCAACATTATCACCAGCTGAACATAATTTGGTTGCTAGCATCATTTGGTTGCTAGCATTTGGTTGCTAGCATTGTGTACACTTAGGTTGGGCCTCCTCATCACATTGCTTCAATGATGCAACACATTGTCTGATCTGAAAGCTGCAGTTTTGTGGCTTTGAAGTAACCTCTCATGCTGCATGGTCCTGACTCAGTTGTGCCTGGTGAGACAGGTTTTGTTTACTTTGGTATTGCAGATTGTGGTAGCTATTTTTGCCTCAAAGGTCAGCAAAGTCAGTTTTTACCCATATCTCCAGCTCATTAATCATTGATGACTCCCAGTTTGTCTCTATCTTCCTTTTCCTTTAGCTGTCAATGTAGTCACAATGGACAAGGGATGTGGCATTACAAGAAGTCCTGAGGCTCATTATCTATAGTAGTTTTAAAGTTTTTTAAAATTATGACTGTAGGGAGAGAGAAACTAAATTCTACTATGATCTAAAAATCTACTATGATCATAAAATTATGTGTATGCACAAATAAATCTAGATAATGTGATATCTGTTAGTAGACAGTAAAGTACAGTCATAACTGTGGCAACAAAGGTAAACATAAATCTCATTTTAAAATGCTATTTTTCCCCTTTAACAAAGCGCAGCCGCGCCTCACACGCAGCTGCCATTGCAGGAGGGAAGGCCCGGCAGAGAGGCCGTCTGTTCAGCCCCGGGTTGAAGGGTCGATGTTGCAGCCCTTTCTGCGCATGTGTGCCCATTCTGGCGCATGCACAGTCTGCCCCCCGGAAGTCATCTTGTCCAGAGAAGGGCAAGATTGACGTGAATTGGGGTTGGCGTGCTCTCGCGAGGCATGAGAGCATGCCGTTGGAATGGGGGCTGGGCTAGGGCTTGCCTTGTGGACTGGCCCCATTCAGAGCTGAAGTGACACGTTTTTCCCACCCATCTGATCCCTGCTATTTTGAATGTTTGAATGATGTTCTTGTCATAGCCATTGGCGGGTTGCGCATGGGGAATGATCCGCTGGTAGGGGGAGCTGGGAGAGCTCCCCTGTTTAGCACACCTCATTAGGAGGTTGGGGTGTAGCAAGCTCTTGGTAGGAATGCCCTGCAGGGGGCTAAGAAGCTTGTGCTTCTAGCGTGAGTTGGATGGGGCCTTCAGTCATGGGCACTTCGCTGGTCTGGTCTTTGTCTCACTCCAATCTTTCACTTGGTTTATTCCTCCAGCAGCTGGGCTGAGGAGGAATTGGTTTGCTCTGGGGGACAGCATTAATGTTGCCCAGATGCTTGGATCACCCACCATGCTGCACCATCTAGTCTATCCTATGCTTTCTGTGAATAAAGTTCTTTGGCTATGGCCAGTTTTCTTATCCACTTAAATTGTGTTGGTGTGTTATTTTGGAAAGGGTAGCTGAGTGGGAAGGGCCATACATCTACCTGCAATATGTTTTTTTCAGTTAATGGTGGCAGCAGTGCAGGCACAGTTAGTGGGGGATGGCAGCTGTGCAATAGACAACTATCATAGTAGGGATTATTAGCTAGGAGACTGAAATGAAATCCCTGTGAAAAAATATATGACCCTGCCATATATGTGTGGTTTTGGTCACCACACATAAAAATAGAAAGCAAAAAAGTTTAATGAATTGAAGCATTTTTTCCATGAAGAAAGGCTAAAAAACTTTCATGGGGATGGCAGGAGAGAATGTAGCAATATTGTGATACATAATATCTAATTCTAAACCTGCTCACGATATCAATCAAGTAACAAAGAGAATGGAACCAATTACAGGTAAAGGGTATTTGCTAAAAAAATGGAGAACTCTTTGCTACACGCACGCACGCACGCACGCACGCACGCACGCACGCACAAACACATATATATGGATTCATTTAAAAAACTGGCAACCATTTTAGAGCACAGAGGAACAACCGCCTGTCACTGTGTAATCTGGGTGGGTCAGGAGTGATACAAGTGGATGGGGGAGGAATGGGAACTGCTGTCAATCCTGTCATCACATGTACAGAATACATGTCTTCTTGGTTTCAACTCAAATATGCTTTTTAAAATTAAGATAGGATCTCACCCTTGAATTTCCCAGTTGCTTATGTATTCCAGACCTTTATCTTTTTATCTACTTGAGCGGGTGATCCCTAGATTTTTTTTTTGTAATTGAGCTCAAGGTAAGAGACTGTGGGGTTTTTTTTGGTTCTTTTTATAGTGTAATTCTTCTATTGACTCTGAAATCTATCAAGGAAGCACTTAGGATAATAGAACAGTGGAGTCACAACAGAATGTTATGTCTAACTGTCAGAAGAAAAGTAGTGGTTTAGTTTATTGGTCCACTTTAATAGCCAAACAGCTTCCTACATTACTATAGGTAAGGTCCCTCTTAGGACACTTTTGCACATGCAAAGTAATGCACTTTCAATGCACTTTACAGCTGGATTTTACTGTGCAAAATAGCAAAATCCATTTGAAACAATTGTGAAAGTGGATTGAAAGTGCATTATTCTGCATGTGCAAAAGTGCCCTTTGTGCTGCTGTACTAACCTAGCAGCATAGAAAGTACACATAATGCATCCACAGGTGAAGAAAGACTCTCCTGTCCCACTTTAAATTAGGAAAGCTGATTAGGTAGGCTAGGATGCATGACCAGTAAACGTACTTGGAATTCTGTTATGAAATGTCAGAGACAGAATGGAGTCCACTATCTCCATTCTATACCTTATCTACACCACTGTTCATTGGTGGTTTCAAAGACAGATTGAATATGCCCTAAAAACATGTCACAAATACTGGAACATATGAAACTGCCTTATACTGACTTAGACCATTGGTTTATCAAAGCCAGTATTGTCTACTAAGGGTCTTCAATAGAGCTCTTTTATGTCTCCTACCTGATTATCACTGGAGATACCAGGATTGGAAACTTGGACTTTCTCCATGACAAGTAGAAGATCTACCCATAGGTCCCATGAGGTGTTTTCCTATTTCACCCTGCCTCCCACCTCCTCAGGTTGTCACCTCTGTAACCACTGGCAGCTTACCAACCTTTGCCACTGCCAGCCACCTGCCTTCCACTTGTGCTTCTGCCAGGGGCTAGGTAGGCACAACACCCTCAAGTAGTGGCTAGGGAGAAGCCAGAGATTTCTCTCCCCTGCCCAGGTGTGAGGATTTGGAGATGCATTTGCAGTGCCTGGGTCACCTGCTCCTCCTAAACTCCCGCCACTAGCCTTGGGTTGCCCCCACTTTGACCACCAACTGCCTGGCCACCTGCCCTCTACTTAGGGTACTGCCACAGCCCCATGGGCACAGCAACTTTAAGTGGCAGCTGGGGAGAAACCAAAGATTTCCATCCTGTCCCTCCCCCTGGAGTCTCTGATGAAAAGATCTTGCTCTGTTGGATGAAGGTTTCTCTACTGCTGGAAACTCATTTAGTGAAAAGGAGAATTGGATCCAGCCTTATATACATGAAACATTTAGCAAAAAACTCCACATAAATATTAAATTATCTTTCTGTCTCAGCAGGCATCCTGTATTCTTCAAACATGTGGATAAAACTTTTCATGTTATATCGGTTGATTTCACAGCTGCCAGTTCTTTAGCTGGTTGTTGGCCTTCATTACAATTTGAGCCCTACCCAGAGGCCTAGGAAGTTGTAATGTATCGACATAGTATTCGTGCAGATCCCAGAAGGGCTGCCTTTTGAATCTGACAGATGTTAATTTTGCCAATTTGAAGATGTTTCAAGAGCTGCCCTAGTGTTTTTGGGATGGCGCCCAGGGTGCTGATTACCACTGGGATGACCTCAGCTGGTTTGTGCCATAGACGCTGAAGCTCAGTTTTCAAATAATGGTATTTAGTGACCTTCTCATGTTCTTTTTCAGTGACCCTGCAGTCACCAGGTACTGCTATGTTGATGATGGTTACTTTCCCGTCCTTGATCACAGTATTGTCTGGTGTATTATGTTTCAACACTTTGCCTCAAGTGAATAAAATTCAAGAACAGATATTGATTGAGGTGAAGAACAGACATTTGCTGAAGACCCAGAAAACCAAACAAGAATACAAAAAATGTGATTAAAATGAGGATTGAAAGCTGGCACAACAAAGCTCTACACTACCAATTTCTGGAGAAGTTCAAAGACAAGGTGAACAAGGTGGCTGTGGTTAACAACTGGAAGTCTGAAAAAGGAAACTGAATCCCTGATTTTAGCCGCTCAAGAGCAAGACATTAGAAAAAATTCGATCAAAGCCAGAATCAAAAAATCCTTGGATGATGCAAAATGCAGATTGTGCAAAGAAGCTGATGAAACTGTAGGTGGTGATGGTGATTATTTAGTTTTAGCTGCTCTTCACTCGGAGGGGTCAGGACCACTTACAAGAGGTTCCAATACAATGAAAATTAATAAAACCTACTGTATACCAATAATATACCTATAGCTTAGTGACATTCTAAAATCTGAGAGGTAACAACCACAGTACAACCTTCTGTACAGTACTAGCTACATTGGATTTTGGTTTGCAATTCAAGTAAACTGGATCATGCTGACAGACAGTCCAAGACAGAATAATCTTTCTTCACTGTATGGTACTTTGACAGATCCTACTGGTGACTTGTTAGCATGGCCTTTACCCCCTGTTCTATGAAATATTGGATTTTCATATTATTTCTTACACTGTGTGCTATAAAATGCCAGTTTCCATGTTTGTATGTGTAGGTATCAGAGTGTCCATCTAAAAACAGGCCAAAGGCAAAAGGTCTGTTTGCAAAATTAAATCAATGCATGAGTTACTCCAGGCAATAGAATCTGGAAGCCGAATTGACCATGGGCATATCTTGATTACCACACCCCGCTAATCTGTTGTGATACAATGGCTCCCAGAGAACTTCCTGGTACTAGACATTATATCTGATGTGCGTTTGAGAAACCATTTCCTCAAACAATTGCTTCTTCCATGCATTTCCTCAACCTCTAGATACGATCTCCCTAACAAAAAGATCCCTTCCTGATTCACTCACGCCTCAGCCAAATTTGAATACTCTAGGCAGAGACTTTAGGAAACATCTCTGCATAAACCATTCAAGGTATCACTGATATAATCTAGGACCAATTGACCCCATTGTCCCAGGAAGTAGAAACAATAGATAGAGCTGCTAATTAGCTCAACCCAGCAAGTCCAGCAAGGAAGCCCCAAGCAGTTGCAAAGAAACGAAACTTAAGTTTGAATTTCCTGCCTTATCTGTGCAAAGGGGTATAAAAGTACTGCACACCAGAGCCTCAGTGCTCAATACTAGCCTGAACCTCTCTTGGTCATGTTAGGTTGAGACACGGATTCGTCCTTTGCCTGGATCTCCATGCTGGCATAGAGATCCTTGCCTTCTTCTGGAACTTCTCTGCAGAATTTAGGTAACGTATAAGTCCCTTGCTTCCCTTCCTATTCTATCATCCAAAGCCTATCTTTTCCTCCCTGTTTATATACTTAGGAACTGTGTGTATGAGCCTTAATGTCTCACTGTATGATTGCTTGCAACCAAAACTTATATAAAAATATTTAAACTACAATTTGGTCTCTTTTGCCTTCTCTGTAGAATGTTTCAAAAGCTAATTCTGGTATAGCTGTCTAAAAAGATCCCACCCAGCCTACGTCTCGCACTGTCAAGCTGAGTAATTCCCCATTGCTATTTAAAAATAAGTTCTTATAATGTTAAGCTGGGTAACAGATTTAAGGCATGCTATACTGAAAATTCCTGATTTATAGTCTGATTGTCAGAGACTTATTGAATAAGGCAAGACCTCCCTGAGACTGCTGTTCTAAACTAGTTTGTGTGATGGGGTTAAACAAGGTCCTGCCTCCTCCACTGTGCCTTTTGTTTCTGTAATGGCCAGAAATTTGTTCCATGTTGTCAGGTAAAAACAGAAGGGATAGAGCTTAGATCTGACATTAACTGCATGGGGGTGAATATACACAAAAGAGAGGCATTTTGACAATAGCCTGGGAAGTTAAGGGTGTAGCATTTGAACTGGATCTCTGAACAATTAAGAAATTTAGGAGGCATGATATGTAGAAGTTGGTTCAAATAAATAGAACATGTTTAGCCAGTTCCTTATGTAAATAAAGCTGCTTATACAGACTTGCGATTGAATGTAGCTTCCAAACACAAAGTCAAGGCCACACTTGCCACCTTTTTGTAACTCAGGAAAGTTAGCAATATGCAATTTTCTCCAGCTTTTTCCAAGAGCACCATATTTTTCAATTAGCTTTAAGGTCACAACAGAAACACAGTTCAAATGTTATAGATTTCCCATTAAAACTTGAAGGACACTATTTCTCTCACCATAGAAATGCTGAGCTGGTGATAATTCCTTGATGTACAGCACCCACAATGGGAGATATCTGAAACATTTCAATTTATATCAGCAAGAAATCTGTTGAGCTAATTCAGAAGCAGAATTTATTATTGCTCATTATTATTTGTTCACCATATGTGCATTGATGCTGCAGTTGTCATGATATGTTGCAGTCATTAACAAGGTACACCTCATTGTTGTATATATAATGTAATGTATATACATATACATTAATGTATATGTATTTACATATTATATCTAGAGAGAGATAGGCAGATAGATAGATAGATACAATTACAACATTAAGATAGATACAATTACAACACACACAATTACAACATTAATATACTATATACCTACTCAATACATTTTTTCATTTGATTTGGAGACAATTTGAAAAGAGATCCAGATTTCCTGTGTATTAGCATCATTAAAAAGAGTTGGAAAGTATTATAGAAGAATTGTTTTATACTATAAGATTTCATATCATTTACTTGCTTCTCATTTTCAGTGATGGCATTGTTGTGGCATTGTTTCAGCTGTTTGAATAGATACTGTGTGGCATTGTTTCAGCTGTGTGGCATTGTTTCAGCTGTCTGAATAAATACTGGAGCATTATAGCAATAAATTACTGAACAGCAAATGATATCAAAATGTTAAAGTAGTAGTTGTAATGCAAATAACTCAAGATCTGCTTGATTTTTTGATTAACCCACAGGTGTCTGAACAATTACAAAGATATGAATCATAGAATTACAGTGGTTCAGAACATTCTTTTTTTATTGAATAAAAATTCATAGTGAAAACCAGCATGCTCTCCAAAGTTTCAAAGATGAACAAAAAGATATGCTAATGATTTCCAAATTTCTTAACCTGAAGGAGTCAAAATGACCTGGAAAAGTAATAAAAATGATAAATTGTTGCTTTAAATGTTTTAAAAATCTTCATATGCCATGTCTTTCAACTACAATGACAGTTGCTCTGTGATGTTTCATGGCTCCTCTACTTGTATTTTTTTTGCAAATTTAAATATATATTCTGATGTATATTCTTTAGGTTTAAATTATTGTGGAATCTTCCTGTATGGTCGGTTGACATAAACACTTCATCATATACTTAAGGAGCTGTTGCATATGAAATGGAAATTGATAGCTGGTGTGATGTCAGAGTAATCATATTATGGCATTACCAAATATGTGTTCTGAAGGTACATATTCAGACCTTTTTGAAAGAAATTCTCACCTTCAGAATCTACAAGAGACATTTCTAGAATTATAATGCCCACATGATGTAGGAAAGAAACAAGTCAACAAAGCCAAAATGATACCAAAGGAAAAACTGCTTCAAGATAGTTCCAAATGAATAACGGAACACCATAGGTGGTCACATAGAGCTCTAGGCTCAAACCAGTTCAATCCATCATTAATGATGTGGAACCTATGCTAGACAATGCTAGTCCTTTCTTACAGGCATTGCAATGCCAAACTTTTCTTGCCCACAGACAGCTTCCTAACCTTAAACAACTTCTCACTAAAAAATAATTCAGTTTCTAAAATGGGCATGGTCTCAGGGATTAGGGTCTGCACTAAACCAAAATGCCAGTTCTGTCCTGTAACCCTGCCCTTTATCCTCTGCCTTATGAAATATTGGATTTTCATACTATTTCTTACACTGTGTGCTATAAAATGCCAGTTTCCATGTTTGTATGTGTAGGTAGCAGAGTTTCCATCTAAAAACAGGCCAAAGGCAAAAGGTCTGTTTGCAAAATTAAATCAATGCATGAGTTACTCCAGGCAATAGAATCTAGAAGCCTCATTGACCATGGACATATCTTGATTACCACACTCTGCATAAATCATTCAGGGTATCACTGATATAATCTAGGACCAATTGACCCCATTGTCCCGGGAAGTAGAGACAATAGATAGAGCTGTTAATTAGCTCAACCCAGCAAGTCCTGCAAAAAAGTCCCAAGCAGTTCCAAAGAAACAAAACCTAAGTTTGAATTTCCCGCCTTACCTGCGCAAAGGGATATAAAAGTACTGCACACCAGAGCCTCAGTGCTCAATACTAGCCTGAACCTCTCTTGGTCACATTAGATTGAGATGCAATATATCGTCCTTCGCTTGGGTCACTATGCTGACATAGAGATCCTTGCCTTCTTCTGGAACTTTTCTGCAGAATTTAGGTAACATATAAGTCCCCTGCTTCCCCTCCTATTCTATCTTTTCCTCCCTGTTTATATACTTAGGAACTGTGTGTATGAGCCTTAACATCTCACTGTATGATTGCTTGCAACCAAAATTTATATAAAAATATTTAAACTACAATTTGGTCTCTGTTGCACTCTCTCTAGAACATTTCAAAAGGCAATTCTGGTATAGCTGTTTAAAAGATCACATCTAGCCTGCCTCTCGCACTGCCAAGCTGAGTTATTTTCCCCATTGCTACTTTAAAAGGTTCTCATACTGTTAAGCTAGGTCCCCATATGTTCTCATACTGTTAAGCTAGGTCCCCATATGTTCTCTGACAACCAAACTGGTTCCTTCGTTGGGGTGAGTACTTGAAGAACCCCCTTTACATTTATAGAATTATAATCATGAATTATAGGGTAAAATGGATCAGCTGGGTGTTGTATACATGCCAAATTAAAGTTAAATTTAATTCAAATCATGTTCATCCTGTGCAGCTAGACCAGAGAAACTAACCTGGGGAAAAATAGGTGAGGGATTGCCCCCAAAAGGACCAAAATGTGAAATGATAGTGAGGAAAGGGAGATGTGATTTCAACAGCACCAGAAGGCTTAGGAGCACAACAATTACAAAACTGGGGCTTAGCATCAGGGGTGGAGAAAGAGGGAACGGTGCCGCAGCAGCGCCCACCTCTGACCATTCCCAGAATGCCATGCCATGCCCTTGCCATGCATTAGCCATGCCCCACACTGGTGCATGCCCAGGGCATCACACACCCCATCCCATGGGCACTACGCCACTGCTTAGCATTCCCTTTTTATACACATGGATTTATGTGGGAGACAGGGGAAGCCATTTGCTACAGATCAGTGTAAATGATGTGTATGTACGAGTGAACATATTACCTTGAGTATTTATTTTTGAAATGAAATGTGGAGTGCAAGTATTCAAATAAATAAATATTTTCCCATTATTAAAATTATCAGTAGCAGTGATGCCAATGACAAAAATAATTGTATTAAGGATGTTTAAATTAGCTTACAAAAATTGACCTCATAGATAGGGAAGGAGAGCTGCAGATGCAAATTGGGTTTCATGCATCCATAAGAAATTTCTGGCTCCAAGCAGCCAACAAATACTAGCAGAAAGAATTGGAAAAATGTTTAAGCTACAACAGTAAGTTTATATTAAAGGCCATATATCACATTATATGTTCAAGTTGTTCCAAATAGATGGCTTAAATAATAAGAAAAATGTACTTCTAAAACACTGTCTGTTCAATCTACAGCCTTTTTAAAAATGAGACTTTGCCTCTCATCATAATTATAAAATGTATTACTATGCAAAATTAGTTGATGAATCCTGCACCAGTGATCCATAACAATGCAAAGAAGATTTAAATATTTATTCATTAAATGATAAATAAATAATGTTGGGTACCATGCATTTATAAAAGATATATCAAATGAACCACAACAAATTATTGCAAGATTCTGCCAACTTCTAGCTAGGGCACAATTACCATTTAATTTGTTGTCCATAGAAACAAATATATAATTATTACATTAAGAAATGATCCCTCTCAAGGTTGATCTCTGTAGTAATTCCAGATTAATTAGTAGCTGATAAAATAGAGTTCAGCCTCTCTTTAGAATAAAAAGAAAATGACTTTTTATCATTAAATTGTCCTTTCCCCCTTAGTTTTGAATTAATTGTATCATATTGCTCACACAATGTGAGATAACAAATTGTGATCAATATGCATGTTCAATCTTTCATACTAAATTGGATATTTATTTGGAAGAAATGCCAGTGGGACAAATTTAAGTATTTTCAGCTCTTGTGTTTTTGGAGCAAGTTCACTTTTATTTACATGTTTTGAAAGGAACAGCATCAACAATCAAAATAGTTTGGGGAAAAACTTCATAGCTAATGTAATGGTCTTTGTTGGAAAATATAGTAATTTTCATGCTACTAATCAACAGCAGTCATCCCACAAAAACCAGTGTGGTATAATGGATAGAGTTTCAGGCTAGGATCTGGGAGACACTAAGGAAAAAAATGGAAGAGCAAAGAATGATGCGAACAGCTTTGAATCCTAACATGAAGAAAAACCATGTATCTATATCTATAAATGCGAAATACCACTGACTGACTCACTGACTCATCAACAGAACTCAAAAACCACCGAAGCCACACACATGGAATTTGGCACACCTGTCCCTTACATACTCCAGGTGCTCACTAAGAAAGGATTTCCCAAAATATTCACTTCCACTCGATTTATTACCTATTTACTATTTTCGCTGCTCATCTCTGGCCATCTGCGTAAACATTCTAACAGCAAATCAATCCCTCAATCCACAGACATGCTGCATGAACATTCTAAGGGTGACAGTTACACACCAGCAGCTTCATGTCCTTCACCAACTGCACTCTACCACTGCCCTCCACAATGCATGTGAACCTATTTGAACACAAACCCATCAGTCTACAGACAGGCTGTGAGGAAATATGCTGCATGTCACCCCAAAGTTCACAAACAGGCTGCAAAAAAGTATGCTGAATGTTACCCCGAAGTTAACAGACAGGCTGTGAAAAAGTACTCCTCCACCCACCCTCACGTTAACAACACCACTACAGCCAAATACTATCAAAATAGATTACAAACCACACTATCACCTTGGACTACTAAACATTTGTCAGGTTTTGCATATGGACATCAGATTGCTTACTGTGGAGACAAGTTTATTGCTCTCGGCCTCCAATCACCCTGTGCTTGGTGTCATGCTCTGAAGTGGTGGGATGTGTCCCCAGGAATGTGCTGCAATGGCGGTACAGTCCAGCTCCCTGCCCTTCAATCCTACCCTGAACCTCTTCACAGCCTTCTCACTCATCAGCATCCAATGGCAGAACACTTCCTTTCTGCATCCCGAAAATACAACGGCTGCTTCCAAATGATGTCTTTTGGAGCCCACCAGGTGAAAGAGAGCAATAACACATTGCATTAGAAAAAGACAACTACAGGAAGCTGCTGCAAAATAATGGGAAAACAAACCCATCAGTCCGCAGACAGGCTGTGAGGAAATATGCTGCATGTCACCCCAAAGTTCACAAACAGGCTGTAAAGAAGTATGTTGAATGTCACCCCGAAATTCATGGAGAGCCTGTGATGAAGAATGCATAGCGAAGCACAGGTGCCCTGCTAGTAATAAATATAGCTGAAGTTGGGGTCAGATAAAAGTCCGGTTGGTGGGTGGGTGGAAAGGAGAGAAAGGAGAGAAAAGTGATGATGTGATGACTGCCAGGAGGAGGGGAAAAGGAAATAGTGTGAAAGGGGGAATGCAGGGGCAAGGAAGGCATCTCCACATGTCCTTGTGGAATATTCACTGCACAACTGGACCCATCCCAGTGACTCTGGCACCACACAACTGGACCTGGCTTGGTAATAGAAGTGGTACAAGGTTTTCCCAGGGCAAGTGTAGAAGGGAAAACTGAAGACTGAAAGCAAATAAAGGTAAATAGGCTGGTAGGTGAAAAGGAAACAGAAAAAAAGTAAGTCAAAGGAAGCAGGAAAAGGTAATAATAATAATGAAAATTAATAATTCGAATATATGCTGGAAATGCAAAAAAGCAGTTGGTCCACTCCTCCATATGTGGTGGGACTGTCCACTGGTATTCAAGTTGTGGGATAAAATAATTAATTTGATAGAAAAAAATTTCAAACAAAAACTGGAAAGGAAACCTGAGATCTTTTTAATGGGCTTGATAGGAACATAAGAACATAAGAACATAAGAACTAGCCTGCTGGATCAAACCAGAGTCCATCTAGTCCAGCATTCTGCTACTCGCAGTGGCCCACCAGGTTGAGAGCTCACATGCAGGATGTGAAAGCAATGGCCTTCTGCTGCTGCTGCTCCTGAGCACCTGGTCTGCTAAGGCATTTGCAATCTGAGATCAAGGAGGATCAAGATTGGTAGCCATAGATTGACTTCTCCTCCATAAATCTGTCCAAGCCCTTTTTAAAGCTATCCAGGTTAGTGGCCATCACCACCTCCTGTGGCAGCATATTCCAAACACCAATAATACGTTGTGTGAAGAAGTGTTTCCTTTTATTAGTCCTAATTCTTACCCCCAGCATTTTCAATGAATGCCCCCTGGTTCTAATATTGTGAGAAAGAGAGAAAAATTTCTCTCTGTCAACATTTTCTACCCCAGGCATAATTTTATAGACTTCAATCATATCCCCCCTCAGATGTCTCCTCTCCAAACGAAAGAGTCCCAAACGCTGCAGCCTCTCCTCATAAGGAAGGTGCTCCAATCCTTCAATCATCCTCGTTGCCCTTCTCTGCACTTTTTCTATCTCTTCGATATCCTTTTTGAGATGTGGCGACCAGAACTGAATACAGTACTCCAAGTGCGGTCACACCACTGCTTTATATAAGGGCATGACAATCCTTGCAGTTTTATTATCAACTCCTTTTCTAATTATCCCCAGCATAGCGTTTGCCTTTTTCACAGCTGCCATGCATTGAGTTGACATTCCCATGGAACTATCAAGTGGAAAATCTGATAAAAAATAAAAATACACAAAAATATGACTCACTTTTCTGCAAAATCCTCTTGCCCCTGATAGGAATGAAAGCTCCCTCACTGTCTCTGGACATCTTTGCCAAGGGAAGAGGCTGTGGCCTGAACATGTATTGAGACTCCATTACTCTCTTGGGAAAGCGCCACCACCTCTCTATGATCTTACTCCGATGTGTTCCTCCAGCTGCCTCTTGGTCTTCAAGTGATAAAAGGTGTGGAGTCACCAGGATCCATCTCCACTTTTATACAGATGGGCAATGTGAAGACCGAGCGAGGTGCCAAGCAGAGTGCCAGAGGGAGGAAATGCAGCAAAGACTGCTGAACCAGTCCAGGCAAGCTCCACTAGTGTTAAACGGTCTTCCTTAGCATGTGGTCATTCAGTTGCTGCTTCTCACAGAAGGATAGAAAAAGTACTGCTTTGTGGCCAAACTCTATGGTGTGATGGGTAGACGGGGCTGCTAGCAGCCCAAGGGTGCTAGACATCAACTTCTGCAGGAATTGAGTGTCTGGCATAGGGAGGCCTCAAAGGAAGTGGATATACTTGCTCTTCACATTCATCTCCACACAGTCTGCCTTCTTACACAGAAACAGGCACTGGGGAAAGCTCCTGGGTCTTGGAATCAGCTTGGCAGAAACTGTTTCTTCTCCTTTGGAGTGGCTATTTCTTGGGAATTCTCTACTACTTTAGGGAATTTCTCCTGCTCAATCTCAAATGATTTCTTTAAAACATGAATCTGGAGCTTGACTTGAGTGTTAGGGGAAAATCTGATAGCTGGATGAGAGTTAGGAGATGATCTGAGGCCCAGATAGGAGTTAAGGGAAGGTCTGAGGGCCAGATAGGAGTTAGGGGAAGATTTGAGGTTTGGGTTCCCACTCACAGAAGTTACATGAAGTAAGTGCTAGTGTAGCTTTCCTGTTCTCTGATGCTCTACTCCCCCATCCTCTTTCCTGCATGTTGATGATATTCTATCTGTGACAGAATGTGAATCTAGCTGCAAGTGCCTGCGGGTGCCTCAAGCCCTCCCTGGGAGTCCCTAGGACAGTGATGGCGAACCTTTGGCACTCCAGATGTTATGAACTACAATTCCCATCAGCCCCTGCCAGCATGGCTAATTGACCATTCTGGCAGGGGCTGATGGGAATTGTAGTCCATAACATCTGGAGTGCCAAAGGTTCGCCACCACAGCCCTAGGACTTGAGGTGAACCATTTTCTTCACGAGTTGCTCAAACCTCCTCCGGGTCACCACCATCAGGAAAGGGAGAGTCTGAGGCCTTGTTGCCACAACAACAGAGTTCCTCATTGGGGGCCACTGAAAAGTGTGATCTGGAACCAGAGGCAAAAAGGCCCTCAGGGATGTGAGAAGGGAAACCCCATTTCATGCTGTGCTCTCTTCAGAGCCAAGTGCCATTATAAGATGACTCACACCTCACCCATCAGAAATGGAGAGTCCTTTGCAAGGAAATGCTGCAAAGTGATTTCCCTATGACCCAGCTGAGGCCTGGCCTTGTGCACAGATGTGGTCTTTAGGGATGATGTGTTGGGATTCCTCCTTTGTTTAGAAAGAAACCTCATGCCCTGACTGCAAGCTACCTGGGTTTCAGAAGAGAAGTTTCTCTCATGCTGGTGGCTAAAAGTCATGAGTTCCTTCTGGCTACAATCAAATGACTCAGGTAAGGCAGAAAACGAGGAGGTCTTGGGGTGTCCAGTTCACTACAGTCACCTCAGGTGTGCCTAGAGAGGTGTGGCCACAGTTTTCCTTGTGTACACCACTATCAACAAAGCAGTGAATGTCCTCTTTTCCAGGGCTCTCTTCACATGTTATGACATTCAGTCCAAACTCCTGAGCAAAATGCAACAACTCCTTCTCCTTCAGCTCTCAATAGCTGGAAGGCTGTTCTATCTTGCTGGGTGTAGGTTTGCTGCTGGAACCTGTTACCTAGCTTAACAGTATGAATATATTTTAAAGTAGCAATGGGGACTATAACTCAGCCTGGCAGTGCGAGAGGCAGGCTAGATGGGATCTTTAGGCAACTATAGCAGAACTGGCTTTTGAAACATTCTACAGAGAATAGAAAAGAGACCATATTGTAGCTTAAATATTTTAATGTAAATTTTGATTGCAAACAATCACACAGTAAAACATGGAGAAGCATACACACAGTTCCTAAGTGATATAAGCAGGGAGGGAAAAGATAGGTTTGGATGATAGGTTGGGAGGGTTTTTTTCCTAACCACGATAGTTTCAGTTTGGACCATCTTTGTAGATATTTGTGATTTTTTTTCAGGTTGTCTCATAATTATCTTAAAACAGATTATCCATTCATATTAATCCCCAAACACTTAACTTTGTTGGTAGAACATCACAACTGGTTATCTTCTAAATATCTGTTATTTCTTGTTTTGGGTTAAGAGCAATGGACTGTAATCTGACAGAGTTGTACCATGGAGGGCAAACAGTGGGGATTCTCCCCAGGCAACATTCACATGGATCATGTGGGGGGGCACATTTTGGCCACCTGCCCCTCACTCATTGCAGGCCAGCAGAGGCCTCCAGGAGTTTACACATGTTCTCTGATCTCTTTCTTTGATGGCAGACACTGGCATCGTTAAACACTGCTCCCCAGGAGCTGGCATCATGGGCTCCCTGGGAAGCCCACCACCGCCAGGAAGGTCTCACCTCATTCCTAGCCTTCCCTTCCCAATAAAGTTGGACCAGATGGACCCAGTGCAGCTTTTGTTGGCTTTTTAATTGGCTTCCGGAAGCACTGAGGGGCAAGAACCCAGCAGCACCCAGATGGGAAGAGGCCCCTTGCTCCAGAGCGAACCCATATCTTTCTCCTTCTGGCCATCCAAACAAAGTCAATGCAAGGGGAAAGAAGCAGTTTTCCCAGGCTGCCCAGTCATGGGACCCAAGGGGCAATCCATGCAGGGAGCTGTCAATCACAGTATTTACTGACAAGTAAATTTTGTTGCTGGTATGTTGGCTAATGCTTTCAGCTTTTCTCTTTTCATTTTAAACATACATTATTTTATGTAGTTATAACCCAGCAATCTTCAGAGGTATCACATTTGCTCTAATTTTATAGATCTTTGAATGTTTGTTTATTTAGTATACGTTTGTACTACTTTTGCTCTACATCGGTCTCCCATTATCAAAAGGAGATATTTTATTTTATCCTCAAAACCACTGCAGTAATCTCCTGCAAAAAAGAAGTATATTGAAGTTGCAAAAATTAAATTAAATATTGACAGTTATTGATATATGATAGAGAGGTCAGGTATATTTTCAATAGAAAAAATCAAAAGGAATGAAATGATGATTTCCCTAAAGCCAAAAAGCATTTAAGATGCTGTTGATCTTATTGTCAAGGATTAATGAGTAATTATTGTCTAAAAATCCAAGACAGCTAACAGCCAAAAATGTATAAAGGGAATACTGTGGATGGATGAGTGTTATTCCTGTTATATTAAATAAAAAAATATAATTAATAATCCACTAAAGAAACAAACATTTTATCTCTTGTGTAGAATCAAGGCAAAAAGAAAGCATAAGTGAGTGGAAGATACAGAGAGTCAAATAGTAGGTGGCTTCTTTTGGGTGTGGGGCTCTTGCCTATGATGTAATAATGTTCCTGAGAACAGTGATGTAATGATTTAATACATGGATTTGGCTACGAATAAATCTGTTGATTCCTTGTAGTCCCTAGAGAATATGAATGGACAAAAGTATGTGACAAATTCCTGCAGGGAAAGGGTGAATAGCCACTTATGTGCCATTCAAGAACCACTTTCCTATAGTCTGGACTGCTAACTTTTGTCCTGTGACTTATATGGTTCTTTAAAAGGCTGGGACAACAAAATCCCCAGCCTATAATGACCAAAATCAGCAGCCCCTAATGGACATTTCCTCAGGAAAACCCCAAACCCTCTCTAGACCAAACTTCATTGCCCTTCCCCTTTCTTTCCTTCCTTTCCAAGGGAAATGAAGAACAGAATCAGAAGGCCTTGCTGGGCATACCCCCACTCATTCAACTAGGGAGGGAGGAGCAGGTGTAGTGCAGAAACTGGGAAAGGGAAGAATCCCAAGAGAGTGGGTGGGATCCACAGCTACCTAACTTCTGCTGCCTGCCTGGCTCCTCCTTCCCTCACCATGCATGCAGAGAAAGAGGCAGGGAGGGAAGAGAGGTAGCTGTGGACTCCACCCACTCCCCAGCTTATAACGACCAAAATTGCCAGCCCCTAATGGCCATTTCCTCAGGAAAAGGATTATAAGGGTTGTTTCAGAACACTGCAAGGGGAAACAGGAAAACCATGCTCCACAGGCAGAAATCCTTGTGCTCATGGAAATCCTCATCTGGAACTGAGTCTTACTGTATTACTAAAATTAGTTAGTTAGATCCTCCCATGCTAAGTAGCATATCGGGCAACAAATGCTTCCAAGCATTTCCGGTCTTGGGCGAGTGTTTCAGCCTCTTCCCATGCAATATTCAGTGTCTTCAGGTCTTGTTTGAATGTTCCCCTCCAGGTGTTTTGGAGGTTTCCTTGCTGTCATTTGGGATCCAACCATTCTCCATGCAAAGGATGTGGCCAGCCAGTTGAAGTCTTCTGTGTGCAATGATGGTATGGAGTTTGCACATACCGCTCCTTTGGAGCATCTCTGCACTAGTGATGTGGCCATAATATTGGATCTTTAGGATTTGGCATAGGCACTTCTGTTGGAAGCCTGTTATTGATACTTGTTGATGCCTTCCAGGTTTCACTAGCATAAATGGCTGTCAGGATCACAATGGAGGTGAATAGGTGGAGCTTGGTCTTTCAGGCAATCGTTGGTGAGCACCAGATCTTGTTCATTCTCTGTAAAACTACTGCAGCTTTCCCAATGTGGCACCTGACATCTGCCTCTGCATCTCCATTCTGGGAAATCACACTGCTCAAGCAGGTGAACCTCTCCATTTTGTCTAGCTGCTGTGATCCAATAATGATCCCCTGTGTTTGGGCTGCAGAGCTAACATACATGATCTTTGATTTGTCAGTGCTTATCCTGAGGCCAGTTTTGCCCACTTCTCTATCCAAGTCAGTCGTCACGCACTGCAGCTTTGGCTCATCTTCCTCAAGCAGAGCGATGTCATCAGCAAAATTCAAGTCGCCAAGGTGGTCTTGGTCAGGCCACTGTATGTCATTATCAGAACATGTTCCAGTTCTCTGCAAGATGTAGTCAAGGGAAACAAAAAGATGTGGAGACAGAATACAGCCTTGTCTGATCCCAGTGGTGATTTCAAGGAAGTCTGTGCAGCCGTTATTTGTCTTGATGCAACAGCTGGATCGTAGATACAAGTCTTTGAAGATGGTGATAAAGGATGCTAGTATTCCATACAAATGCAGGATCTGCCTGAATAAATAGTGTGTTTGATTTAAAAATTTTCCACATTCCCCCTCCCCCCACTGCTTTCATGTTCTGTTAACTGATTGAAAATTGATTGAAAATTGATTAAAAATTGGTGTTCATAAAAAGTGTTGTAGAGTCCGATACACCCAGATTCAAAACCAGGTAAACCAACTGCCCATGTAAGGTTAGCTTACTAAGAGTTCATGATTTAGACCAGTACCATACTAATGCTGTACTTCGGTAGCAGGTTACCTATACCTACATATTATATATTTATTTATTTCATTATGTCCTTTCTTCCTGGCAGTTACTTGAGGCACCTTACAACATCCTCCCCTTTTTCCAGTTTATCCTCCCAGCAACCCTGAAAACAGATTATTGTGCTGGACCACTGAAACACAGCAAGCTTCCATGTCAGAGTATGGGTTTGAATCTGGTTTCCCCAAACCCTAGTCTTGCAATTTAAACTACTAGGGGTCTGCAACCTGTGGCTCTCCAGATGTTCATGGACTACAATTCCCACCAGCCCCTGCCAGCATGGCCAATTGGCCATGCTGGCACAGGCTGAGGGGATTTGTAGTTCATAACTAAACCATTCTGGCTTTCAGGTATCAGCATATCAGGTATCATTAGTAATGTGGTATATCACTGCACAAATTATTCTTATACCAAGATATTAAAATGCTTATGTGAGATTTTGGCAAAGCAAGTTTCTCTTTTGCACGAGACTAGCATTAGGTTTATATCAGTTTTCACTGAAATAGACCAGTTTATTGATTTTAAAAGTGTGGCTTACAGCTAAGGTTTTTGGACACTTTATGACAATAGAAGTAAAGTTTGAATTATCAGTGTCTTAATAGAAAGTCTACCTTTACTGTTGGTCAATAAAAGACAACAGAGAAGTGGTAGCATGGGCTCCACCAGTAGTTCAGTAGATTGAGGTTTTTTGCCAAATATAGGAAAGAGCAGGAGTACTTGTGTGCCAGGCTGTTACATAATAACAAGGCTATGATACTGCCTGCTTCTCCAGAGCTGTGCAGTTGTGGTACAACAGGTGAAAATAAAGATCCTCTCACAGCACATATCTGATTCTGAACTGGGCCATTATAATGTGGATTAACAGATCAACGAAATGGAGCTATGGACATATGGGGGAATTTATATAGAGACCTAAATGAAATCCCAAGTTTGCAGAAAAATCTGCTATCTATAACAGAAAAATTGCCAAAATAATGAAAACAAAGCCTGTAATGTTACAAAAAAAACCACCCACTATTCTATCAGTTGTCATTCTGAAAGTTGCTAGGCAACCAGACAATATTGCTCAGTCTTCCAAGCAAACATTGGTGTCTGTGAAGCAAAGTAGTGGGTGGACTTGGAAGCCAAAACAACTCTAGAAAAGGGTTCCCGTTCCCCTTTCCTGTCATAGCCCCTGATAAGCCCAGTGACAACCACCAAAAATTCACTGAACACACTACTTGGCCCCAGCTAGTGGCTACTACACAGCTGCATCTGATTTTTCCCAGAGAAATGGAATAGTACATTATAGTCCAATCTTGTGAGATCTCAGAAACTAAGCAGGGATGGTACTTGGATGAGAGATCACTAAGAAAGGCTTTGCAGAAGAAGGTAATGAAAAATTACATCTCTTTAATCACTTGCCTTGAAAATCGTGTGTAGTTGCCATAAGTCTTCTATTACTTGATGATTCTTTAAGCAAACACACTGCTGATGAAAGAGGCCAGTTTTCCAAGATGAAAGGTTTAATATAATTTTTTTTAATCAGTGGAGTTCTTGCACAAATAGTGTAAAATCCATGCATACCTAGCAAGCTAAAACATTCAGGTAAATTAGATTTCAGTGTTCTCTAACCAGTACCAATAAGTGTTGTGTTTCTTCACTTTTCATTGGCAAGTTATTGATTGATGAATAAACATGGTTGCAGAATCATGCAGCTATGCTAACACTGAAACCATGAATATTTAAAAACCCATCAGTACAAATTATAAGGGGGAGCACCTGCCACTGATGGCATAATATAAAGGGGTTTTTTTTTCTGTCTCTGGAGTTGTTAAATACCCAGCTAGGGAAGTACTGTCTGGAAAGCTGTCCCTAAAGAAATCAATTTAGAAAATGATACCATTTTTCTGAAAGAAACTTGGCTAAGATCCTTACATTTACTTTGAAAGTATTTCAGAGTACTGCTAGAGTTTTTTTCCAACACTAAGTTAGCAGAATGCTTTACAACAGAAGTGTAGATTTTGTCTGCCATATAACTTAAACTGGAAAAAAATCAATTAGGATTTATTTTTCCTTTACAAATCAGCAGACATTAAGGAGATACAAATGCAAATCAATTAATTCAAAGTGATGAGTTTATGCATGTCATATAATTGCTTAAGATGTTTTTGGAAATATGAACTCATTTCAAACCTCACTATGTTCAGCAGTGGGATGTGCACATACTGTATGCTCCAGACAGATAGCTAAACTCACACAATGCCAGTTGCCTTACTTCTTCCGTCTACTTCCTTTTCCAAACTATCAGCAATGTCAAAACATCTACAAATACCATCTTTGTTGTTGTTGGTATTGTTAATACAAGCAATAACAAAACAATCATAACTTTTCTAGATGGATAGATAGATTTATATACTAATAGTGAAATCAGCCAAATCTAAATATATTTAAATGCAGTGATTGGAGCTGTGTACAGGCAAGGTTGATATTTCTGCAAACCTGAAAAGAACCCCAAATTTGCAGAAAAATGTAAAATCTAAGAAAAAGACAAGGTGGGTTTCAAATAAACCTGAAAAATGATAAAAGGAGCTCTTGTAGCTTTAAGCAATGGATTCTCTCAGAGGCCTTTGAGAGAGGACTCATTGGGGCCAAACCTGGGTCTCAGTTTGCCAGTTCCAGGTTGGGAAATTCCTCAAGACTTTGTGGTGGAATTTAAGAAGGGCAGAGTTGAAGGAGGGGAGAGGCTTAATGTGGATATAATGCTACAGAGTCCACCTTCCCTAGCAGCCATTTTCTTCATGTGGACAGATCTCTGTCATCTAGAGTTCAATTGCATCGGCAGCTGCTGTTGGCCACATTAGTTTGGTTATGCTTGTCATGTGGGCAGACACGGTGGGATGCTATCAGTCCTGATAAAGTGGAGGATATTACAAGAGTGCATTCTAGCTCGATCCTGCTAGCTCTCTGAAGCTAAGCAGAGGAGGCCCTGGTTCCCAGTCAATAACCCAAACTGGGCCAGGTATAAGGTATGCAGGAATACAGCCCAAGTGGTACGGGAGTCAGGCTGTGAGGTTCTCCCATGGGCTGAAACCTCCCATTACCAGGCAACGTAATTTTGCCTTGATGGTGCACACCTGTCCGAGGCAGGCAAAGATGTGTGGTTACACGCCAGGCAGACCACATTATTGCAGTAGGTATGGTCTTTGGAAGTGAGATCTGCAAGGCCACAGCCCAAGTGGTACGGGATATGGGTGATGAGGTTATTCTGAGATAACCCATGTGCAGGAGGCACATTTTGGCCAGATGGAGTTCACCTGTTCGAGTGGGGACAGTAATTTGGCTACACACCATAAGGCATGCTCTATTGTAGAGGCTGGGCGACACACAATAGGATGGTAGCTCTGGGCTTGGGAAGCTGGGGTGGGAGCTGTTGATAACAGATCAGTGGTGGTTTTGGGGCATAGGAGCATGTCCATATGGGGGAAGGAAGAGCTTGCATACCGGACCTTCTTGTAGTTGGGGACCTCAATAAGAGGTCTGGGGTAGTAAAGGGCTTGATGGTGTTTCAAGCTCGCTACCTCTGGCAAGAAGGGGTGTCATGAAATGGGTATGTGCACAAGTGGCACCTAGTAACTTTCTGTCCCAATCCCCATGTGGGGTGGACCCAGGTTCAGCATGGTTGCTGCCCATATGCCAGGTCCAGTGGTTGCTTCCTGTTAGCCAGGATGTGCCCCTTATGCTTGCCCAGCTTCTTATGTGCTTATCAATAAATGGGCTGCGGCCAAATTTCTATTCCAACCAAGAACTGTGTCAGTGGTCAATAGAGTGAACATTAGCACATCTGCATGCAACAATACACACACATATATATGCATAGTAGAAAATTGCTACAATGTTGCATATTACAGAGATCATATATATAATTTCTTGATAATACTTTAAAAAATATATGGAGAAAGTGTGATCAGTGCTGGCATCTGTCACAACGCATATATATTTAGTGGATCATTTGTGAAATACAACTGTTTTCTTTGCCTCTAGAGAATGAATAGGTTTTGAACTGCTCATATTGCAGAATAAAGCAAATGCCTTTTGACGTATTTTAATAATATAAAGGCCTGGAAGTTCTCATGATTCAAGATCCTTTGAAATAAATTGGCTTTTCACTGGCAAAAAAGTTTAATATCAGTTAAATGCCTTTTAAAAATGACATCAACATTCAAGTGGAATCAAAAAACAGAAACTGGCATTTTTTTTTGAGATACAGATTCCAAGTTTCCTGAGCTTCAAATGCCAGATTGGTATTCCGATCTGCATTTGGGTGGGAGGGAGGTTTCCATTGGGTTTCCAAGGCAAGAGATTTTCAGAGGTGGTTTGCCATTGCCTGCCTCTGTGATTATTATTATTGTTGTTGTTGTTGTCATTATTGTCATTTTTAATTCATTAATTCATTAATTCATTAATTCATTAATTCATTGATTGATTGATTGATTGATTGGTTGATTGGTTGGTTGGTTGGTTGGTTGGTTGGTTGGTTGGTTGGTTGGTTGGTTGGTTGGTTGGTTGGTTGGTTGGTTGGTTGGTTGGTGGGTTGGTGGGTTGGTGGGTTGGTGGGTTGGTTGGGTGGGTTGGGTGGGTTGGTTGGTTGGTTGGTTGGTTGGTTGGTTTGGATTTCATAGCCTGCCTCATCCCTGGAGGGCTCTAGGCCATTTACAACACAACACATAATATCCAACAATCATTTAAAACACAATTACAAGCCTTAAAATCAACACCAGCATACAGAATTCTAAAAACAGAATCAACTCAAATTCCCTATGAGTGGCGCCCGGTCCCAAGGCTGGGAGGGGTGGCAATGCCAGAAGATGGAGCCAGTATAAGGCATTGCCAAAGGGGACAACATCTGGCAGGGGCCCCATCAAGGGGCAGCCAATCCGCGGCCAGCCTCTTTAAAAGCCCGGTGGAACGGTTCAGTTTTACAGGCCCTGCGGAACATGACTTTGTGATTCCTTGGAAGTCTCTTATCCAAATACTAGCTAGGGATGACCCTGTTTAGCTTCTGAGATATGATGAGTTTAGGCTAGGGCTACACAGGTCAGGGCATTGCAAGCCTAGCAAATGTAAAGTCAGAGAATAAAACCAACATCACGAAAAGCAAATGTAACATGAAGCAAGTCAAAGAATACATCTTTGCAAAGTCAACAAAACCAATTTGAAAGGTGTAATCTAGGAGAAATCTGTCTGGCAACCTAAAACCAAGCCTGGGAAGACACAGACACTCTGAAAAAGAAAGGGAGGAGGAAGCGGGAAGGGAATCCTGGGAGTTTTAAAATTCTGGCTCCTACTACTTCTAGTTAATATCGTGTATTTCTGAGATTTTTTTGGAGGGGGGGAATATACCAGTATATAGTTAACAGCAGTGCACTCTAATCTGGAGAACTGGATTTGTTCCCCCACTCCTACATATGCAGCCTCTGGGTGACCTTCAGCTAGTCACAGTTTTCATGGAATGTTATCAGCCTCATCAACCTCACAAGGTGTCTGTTGGGGAGAGGGTAAGGGATGGAGACGTAAGCCACTTTGAAACTCCTTGCAGCAGAGAAAAGTGAGTTATAAATCCAATTCTTATTCCTGTCCTCAAATAGGTTTGGAGAAGAGTATGTTGTTGTAGGGAGGATGATAGTTTCCTGTCCAGAAGAGGATGAAGTTCAGAGAAGCAGACACTCTCATTGAATTCCCTGAAGAGGAGTAGAGAAGTGCTAGCACAGTGCAAGTGAACCAGAGTTTAGTCTAGGAAAGACTGGGAAATAAAATGCTGCCTGGACGTCTAGATATGGGTAAATTCGGTCCTCTCGCTATGTTAAGAGAGCTGATCTTCCTAATCAAAGATCTAACCTGTCCTCCAATGAGAACAATGCAGTGGATGATGGCTTGATGAGTCAAAGCCAAGGAGCATTCATTGGTTGATTAGATTTTAAGTGGAATTGATGAAATCACAACTCTGGGGGTATTCCAATTCAAAGTGAGATTGAATGATTCCCAGTAGTGGAGCAGGAAGGGTGTAATAGGATTAGCAAAGTAAGAATAGCTGTCTGACAAACTGATTGCATTAAGATGGCTGGTGTTTAGTGTATCGTTTGTGAGCTGATGAACAGGACTTCAGGGCTGGGGGCATTTCCCATGGCAATGGCTGTTGGATTCCAAATAGTGCTATTGAGGCTAAAGTGAAGGTATAACTGGCTGGTATGCATACTAATTTGAGAGAGACTTATCCAGATCTTGGTTGGCTATGTTTTATGGAAATCAGTTTTTGCAAAAAAATTCCTATTATTTCCTATTGACACCAAAGTCCAGGCCCAGGATATGGCATCCATCGTAGCCTACACTTTCCATGGCGCCCTTAAAACAGATGGGTAGAGTGCTTTCATAGAAACAACACACACACACACACACACACGTTCTTCTACAGTATTGTCTGGTAACATTGGTGATACTAGTAACAGCTACTTGTGGACAGGGAGGTGGGTATACTGAAGGAGGACCTGTTTTACCACAGAAAATGATAGCATGGGTAGGGGGGATGCTGCTGCTAATGAGCTGAAGTTGAACAAATTTCTAAAATGGCAGTAACAGTTATCTAAAGTGAATCCTTCCATGCATTATGGTGGACATCTTTTGCAGATACTTCTGTCACCACTCTCACAATGGAATCACAAAGTAGAAACTGTTGGGTTGGGAAATAGTGATATTGCATAAAATTTCTACACTTAAGAAGTAAAAATGCCTGGGGGAAGGGGAGAATATGCAAACTAGTGCTCTAGGAAAACTAAATAGTACTTTATGTAAACTAAATAAGGAAGGCAAGTGATAGAACAGTGCATTGACTAGATCAATTTTAAATTCTACCATGATGGAACATAGAGCCAGTATGCTTGTGACTACCAAATGCGGGAGAAAAACAAGAAGGGAAACTGTTGCCCTCATACAATTTCCAGTTATCTCTTCCTTGCCACTATTGGAAGCAGAAAATTGGATTATACTAGATTTTGGACTTTAATTTGAACTAGGGTATCTCTCAAAATAGGTATTTCACATCAAGGTTAGCTTAATTTCTTGTAGATGTGAGTGAAACTGTTACTCGAAGTTACTCGAAGTTATAGGAGTCTCTTCCTTTTAGAGTGGGAAATTAGCAAGAGCAGACTCTTGGCTTAGCAAAAGGCCAGGCAAGCTCGAGATCTTGGTTGGCTATGTTTTATGGAAATCAGTTTTTGCAAGAAATCCCACAAGAGAGCAAATCAAGTTTAACAATTTTATTAAGGGATAATGGGGGTACACGAGCACACACTAATTGAAGCAGCAAAACATACACAGAACATATCCCAGGATGTAACCAGTTGTGAGGGAATAGGTCTGGAATAGGGACTTGGGGAGTAAGTGTTATAGTCACCTGATCTTGGAGTGGAATCATCTGATAGAGTTGAGGGATCCGTACTTAGCTCTGGTAGATGAACAATATGTTATGGAACAATATCACAGACTGAGAAGTGTCCAGAGATGTTGAACAAGGGCTACTGAGAGAGGGACCCTCGAGGTTATGCAGAGTGACCCTTAATTTCTCAGAACAAAGAGAAGTCCTGCTTTTCTGGGGAAAGACAAAACACAGACATGAATCTTAATGGTTGGGTGGTTATTCTAAGGGTTGAGTCATTAGTTTGATGTTTCAGGCTTGGAAGTGGCTGAAAGGGGGAAGATAGCTGATGAAATTACAGCTATAGAACAATGACAATGCAAATGTGGTGGTTGTTAGAGAGGTTAGTTAGAGGAAGAAGCATTGGGTTAATTCAACACTGGATAGTAACACTTGGGGCACACATTAACAAATCCTTTGCCTCTGGAAGGGTGTATAGTCCAGGGCTGGAGATGGAATGCTGGCCAGGGCAGGGATATTATGTTTGCTTCATTCCTTCAGGAAGGATGTCAGAAAGCCATTATGCAAGGATGATTTGGAGAGGGCAAGTCCAGACAAGTTTTCACTTACTTTGTGTCCTTGTGGGTATACTGGGCCAAAGCAGAGAATGAACTTCTCATTTGCACTGCACTGCTAGGCACTCCAAGGGTTTGCAGAATGGGTAGTTTTATCAAAACAGAGCTCCCCCCACTTAGGTTGGTCTAGCAACAAAACTGTCAGCTGCAGCAAAATTAAAGGAAGCTCCACTATTCCTGTTAGTCCTTGAATGGATATATACAGTCTTACTGGGTAGGTTATTTCAGTCTTGCTGGGTAGGTTATTTATTTCAGTGAGGTAACTCATGTTTTCATGCCCAATCTCAGTTAACATTTCTTCCCTATCAGTAAGTTTGACTTTATACAACCAAATCCATTATGAAAAAGAGATATTTTTTTACTTCAGATCGATGACTCATGAACATGATGATAGTATAAAAGATAAGCATAATTTGACAGCACAGTAATTATATTTTAAAAATAACATTAAACCCTTATGATTGCCCTTTAGAAATATTATGAGGGAATTTATAGCATGTGACAAACCACAAGTGCGTAATAAATGGGTATAAGTATATTTCAGAGATGATTTACATAAACAACTTCTAGAATATTCAGATTCAAAATTTTATTTTAAAAGATATATTATTCAGTCTTTCTTTCCTTCATTCAGAAGAGGAAACAAACCTTTATGTATGTAGAAACTGTTCGGTTTGTCATTGTAGGTTATGGGTGCCCTCTGCTGTCTGATCGCAAATTTTCATTCATTTCTATTTTTCTTTTCTAAAGTTAGTAGTAGTTCCCAGTTTTTGTTATAGCTTTTAGAAAGTGAAATAATGTAGATCTGGAGGATGTAGACACTCCTCATAATTTATTTATATGCTCTCCTAATCTTAACGCACATGTATGTTTTAAAAACTATTCACAATTTTCTTTTTAAATATAGAAAGTTAACACAATATGAATTTTCTTTTTTCTTATATTTTGGCAGGTTATATCGGCTAGATAAACTTTTCATGTTATATACACACTACTATATATTCTAGCTCAAATTATTGTTTGGAATTTTTGCAAGGCATGGTAGATTTACCTGCAGTCATAAACCTTCCCTTTGCTCACAGTTAACTTAGATATGGGTCCATCTAAATTAACAACTGGGTCAACTTCATGTCAATGTCATGTAGTGCCTCAGATTGTACTAGGCAAGAGGATATAATCTTTACGAGCCCCCCCTGCCATGGGCTTGTTCACAATTATTAATTAAAGATAATATTTAGGCAGCAAATATCCCCATAGATTAAAAACATTAAAACATATATGTATGGTTAATGTCAAGAAACTGGGTTCCACTATGCTGTTTCTTGTTCCTTCAAATAATGTTTCATGTTTTAAGGCTTTTAACAAAATAGTAGGACTAGAAATTTAAGTGTTCTGCTTGCAATGCAGCAAAGTCCTGACTGTTGAAACTGAGATATCAGACCAGGTGCTAAGAGTAAAACAGTTTCAGGCTTGACTCCCTTGGCCTTCAAGGTCACAAAAGCAAGGAACGACATTTCAATGAATTTAGCTGATTAATTTTTTTCTGTGTTAACTGTGAGTAAAGGGAAGGTTTATGACTGCACCTTGTTATCTCACTCTTACCTTGTTATCTCACTCTGACCCTTTAGGTCACCTGTTAACAACTGAATTGCATAATTTGCATAGATCATCAGGCGCAGATTTCATTGGTTAATTGGCAGAGGCATAGCTCGGCCAGAGTGCGCCCAGTGTGCACTCTGTGCCCCCCCCCGTGGCGCCCTGCCCCCGCCCCCTTATCTTAGTGCAGGCTGGAGAAGCAGCCTATTCTCTTCAGACTGAAAATGGTCTAGTGGGAACTACACTTCCCATGAGACCCTGGGACTTGCAAGGTCTCCTGGGAAGTGTAGTTCCGACCAGGCTATTTTCAACCTGGAGGGAGCAGGCTGCTTCTCCAGCCTGCACTGTTTCATGAAAGTAAGTTTGTGTGTGTGGGGGGGGTGCGCAACAGGGAAGGCGGCAATTTTCTCCCCCCTGACACGCGCCTAGTGCAACGCACACCCCCGGCCCTCTGGTAGCTCCATCTCTGTTAATGGGTCTTAGGCACCTCAAATCCCCTGCCCATAAAGTTTAGGATTTTCAGCCTAGCAAGTGTGCTTCTTGGTACCTGGCTATGGTTTTTTGATCCACCATTTGGACATTGAAAATCATATTATTGGTGCCTTCTAACATGGCTATTTGACACCTTAGAACTCAGGGCTAAAAATGTTGTTGTGCTAATACTCTGGATAGAGTGGCCTTTGGAAGCTAAAGGATTACAACTGGAATGGTAACATCTTGCTTCTTAAATCTGGATCTTGCCTTTGAACCTATGCTATTTCACTATGTAGTTAGTCCTTCCCTGGTTTAGGTTTTATTATTTTAATCCTCACTGCTTTTTGGTCTCTTAATAATGCTCATGCACAATTTTAATAAATTCCTTTAATCATATTTCGGGATGTTTTGTCTTCAGGTGGCTTCAATCTAATTCCAGTCCTAGATCCTTGTGGCTACATCTAGCTGGTTAATTTATTTTGTGAAACTCACTCTGCAGGTAGCCTGCCATGCAGGGATTACTTTCTTAAATGTAATCCCAAGACATTTGGAAACTTCTCCATTGGCTTCTGGCTGTTTGGACAGGGTGTCATGAAATGCAGCTTCAAGATCAATCAGCCAAGGGCCAATCAGCAACCAGACTAAAATAGCTATCTGCCAACCAGGACCAATATGTCTGAATCAAGGTACAACCTTCCAGACACATCAGCTAGTATCCAGAACTCCTACCTGGATCAAATAAAATACAATTCTGCCCAAATATAGGTTGTAAAAAAATATCTTATGCAGTAAGTTATGTTGGTTTAGTCTCCAAATACTTACAACAGGAGCACCTCCACATCCAACAAATTGGTTGGTCTAAATTAGGCTTGAGCAAAAAAAAATCCTAAGAGTTCGGATTTTGGTTTTTCAGGCTTGCAAATTATCAGGAAACCTGAAGAATGTGAATTTCTGATTTGGGAAACCTGAAAATATTAGCGTCCATTTAAACCTATGGGGATTTTTTTGTGTTTTTTGTGGTTTTCCACAGTGCATTTTCCAACATATTGCCATCAAAAGACCCTCTTGGTAAGAACACCCAGGTTTGGTGAAGTTTAATTTGGGGACCAGTGCCATGGGCTCTCAAAGGGAACCTCATCCCGCATTGCCCCCTGAGCAAAACTTGACCAAAATTGGGTGCTCTCATCAGGAGAATTTACTAAAGCTACCCTGCAAGTTTGGTGCCTCTACCTTTAAAATTAATCTCCTACAGACCCCTCCAGAAATTCTCAATTGGCTACAATCTGGCAGGCTTCAGCAACTATCTATGGTGAAAACATTTCCCACCATAGCCCTGCATGTGCGAGGGGTGTGTGTGTGTGATTACTTTTTCCCCACTGTAGACTTACATGGCGCTTGCTGTTGTGTTTCAATTGCACTGTGTTGGATATTTTATTGGGTGTTCTGGTGGGTGTCTTTCTCTAGGGAAGAGCACCAAATTTGCAGCACAGCTGCTGGTGACTCTCCTCACAAAAACCAACCAACTTTGCTGAACAGTGGGTGGTGGGCCCAATTTGTAGACACCATGTTTTCCTTCACTTGGAAGGAAGCATTGCCCCCCACCAACCAAATGTTAGCAAAGTTGGTTGGTTCCTGTGAGAAGTCACCAGCAGCCTTGTGCCAAATTTGGTGCTCCTGTCCAAAGCAAGACCCCCCACCAGAGCCCCCTCCCCAATAAAATTGCCAGCACAAAGTCAGCTGAGCATAATAGTGAGCCCCCTTCACCTTCCACTGTTTCAAATGGAGGGAAAAACATTTTAGAACAGGGGAAAGTAACTAAAAATTTATCTATAAGTCCTACTGTGCAAGTACTAAAAGCTGGGGAGGGGTTCGCACAGCCGCCACGGCTGCATCACAGCAGCAGCGGCCTTGCAACCCCCGAGCAGTGCGAAGCTGCTGTTTCTGAACCTCGCTCCCTGGGCAAGGTTTTTCAGAAACAGCGGCTTTCAACGCTGCCATGCGAACGGCAGTTTCTGGAAGGCACCATTCCCCCCTTTTCCGAATGCCTTCCCTTCCCTCCGACCTTCCGAGACGTTGCCCAGGCCAGGGGACACCCCCCTGCCATGAAACTCCAGAGCTGTCGTGCAGGGCAGGGGTGCGTGTCCCCTGGCCTGGGCGACACGCCAGAAGGTCGGAGGGAAGGGAAGGCGTTCAGACCCACCAGCCGAGTCCTCCCTGCTTACCGCGGTGTGCACACATCATGCTCAGTGACCCAGGCCAGCCTAGATGTGTGTGTGTGTGTGTGGGGGGGGTGATTATTGCTGTCTATCCTCTCTCTGACTCTACAGGTTTAAGTTTTACAAGGAAGTCAGGATTTTCCTAATAAGGGCGTAAGCTGTGTACCATAAGAAGGAGAATGAGGCTCTGTGTTTTCTTGACTGAATACAAGCTGTAGCTACTGAGATTACAACATGCATGAGGTATTCCAACTCTGCAAAATAAGAGGTAGGATTTTACATTCCTCTCTAATCTCAATGGCTGTTTCTGCACGGGCGGAATACAGCAACCCAGAGATGCTAAAAACAGCATGTCCTAAGGGAGTTCTAGAATCTTCATCAAGTTTGTCCACTTTGAAAACTATGAAAATACAAAGCCAAGAAGAGGGGAGAGTCTTTGATTGAAGCCAATGGGAAATTATAAAAGGACACTATGAAAGATTAAATAATGAAGCAAAAGTATCTGAAAATCCCAGTACTGAAACTGCCCTTTTTTTAAACGATACTTAAAATGAAAGAAATCCCATGCTGAAGTCTAATATTCTCATATTACAAAATACAGTTTAAAATCATAACATGATAATAGCAGAGTGTAAATTTTATTTTATGCTTGAAAGACAAAGCAAAGATAAATTACTGTACTATTGAACCATATTGTCCTGATATGTCAAACAAAAGGTATACACCATACCTCTTAATATGTTACATTAGCAAGTAAGGCAAATAAAAGCATTAATGAAAATAAAGCTGTCTTTTGCTATTGATTCTCTCAGACCATTTCACCCTGGCTTTTCATTTACAAACCACAACATTTGTTAATGCACTATTTGTTTTCATCATTCAGATATTGAATTCCCTCAGACATTCTACCTGAAAGAAGGTCAGTGCCATTTTTTGTGTTTATACATGTATCTCAGACCCACTTGTCTTTCTTTGTTATAATATAAAATTTATTACAATGCATTGTGCCTATTTTCACTAGGAACAAAATCATGTTCTTTTAGATGGAGGTATAGCATTTCATTGTTTCCACAAAAATAATAAGCTTGAGTTCAGAATAGATGTAATATATAATGGAAACATTCTAAATAACAGCTCTTGCCTATTAGCAAAACTAATTTACATTTTCTAATGTTACAAGACACCTAAGAACATACAGTCTAATTGTTTTATTCTTGAAGAAGTAATTGGATGTGGGAACTGTTTTGTTGAAATATATTACTACCTTTTGCACCTAAAACTCAATAGTTAGATTGTACTGTGCAGATTCTCTAGGTTTTCCTAGAGATAGCCTATGTGCTGAAGGATACCTAGATACTCCATTTTCACTTCATTAGAAAATTTTATTCTTTTGTCCTTATTTTGCATTAATACCAATTACCAAAAGGCCTATGTATTAACCCAACTGAAATATTCTCCAAAGGTGGGGTCAGTCAGAGGTTGGCACTAAATTCTCACCTTTTAAGAATGAGCTTTAATTTCTGCACTTCCAGTACCATTTACATTCCATCCTGTACCAAGCACCTTCAATACTATGTAGAACTGGTGCTAACACCTGAGGAGCAAATACAGTGGCAAAAAAATGTACAGTTTATATAAACATTTTTTTAAAAAAGACTGAAATATGCAATAGGCTTGGATTCACTGTAAGGTGGATTCTGCATGGGCCAAAAACAGCAGTGTGAAAATGGTGTGAAAATGGTGTAAACTCTTTTACACCATTTTAAACCATTTTACACCGTTTTCACACCTCTGTTTTTTGCCCATGTGGAATCCGCCTAACTTATTCACAGGATTTTCCCACTTCTCATTTCCTACTGCAGCCCAAAATGCTATCCCCTCAAAAAAACCTGTTCCTGTGTGCAGGTGAAATGTTAGGAGCAAAAGTGACCAGTGCAGGTGAAATTTTAGGAGCAAAAATGACACACAGCCCAGAAAACCCACAACAGTCAGTTACAGTAAACTGTTTTGTGGGGGTACACAAAAGCGTAAATTCTGTTTTGTGTTATTGGGTCAGATAATCTGGATATAAAGTTGTCATAATCCAGACATCTGTTCATTTAAAGGATGGGATTCCCCAGAATTTTCCCCTTCAAAATGCTTGAGTGACATAGAAGAATAAAGCTGGATTTTTTCTTTCTATGGAACTTTGACATGTGCAAAAATCCAATCAAGATTCTGTTTGCAATGTTCTTTTTGGAATGTTCTGTTCGCAATCAATGTTCTTGGGTGCTGTGTGGTTTCCGGGCTGTATGGCCATGTTCTAGCAGCATTCTCTCCTGACGTTTCGCCTGCATCTGTGGCTGGCATCTTCAGAGGATCTGATCCTCTGAAGATGCCATACAGCCCGGAAACCACACAGCACCCAAGTGATTCCGGCCGTGAAAGCCTTCGACAATCAATGTTCTGTTTCCAATGGCCAGGAAACTTGTATAGATCAGCCATCACAAATGTGGTGGTCTTGTACAATGGCTCTTAATAAATTTAGGAAATGAAAGATCTATGACACAGCTACAGCATATTCAGTTTTGTTGGATATTCACTTGAGTACAGCAATGAAAGGAAACAATAGGTCTTTCACAGATCCTTTCCATGTCCAGTGGTGATACAATATTATTGTGAGTTTTTGTACTGTTATGCTATTGTGAGAAGACAGCGTAAAATTGAACTAATCAAGGCAGAAAGAATAGGTCTGTGATTGGAATGTATTTAATTACTAGAGCAGGTATAACCCTATGACAAATGCATTGTGTCACTGATGCTTGGGAAAAGACTTTAGATTAGCAGACTATCATCATGTACAATCAAGCTTTTCTCCGTACAGGCAGAGAAGACACAAAATAAAAAATTCCAGTCTATTTTTCAGAGATCTTATGGTTGCAGAACTCTGATGGTTAGAGTTTAGGCTTCCTCTCTAAACTGACAGCCTATTTGAGGTACAGCTGATGTCAGTGACACTCTAAGGCCCTTTCTGCACAGTGGCAGAAATGGCTGTCCACTGGCATAATTAATGCCAGTGGATGCACAAGACCATTTGCATGGTCTCGTGCAGGCAGTGCCGAGGCTGCTGTGGCCCACAGAGGCAGCTCTGCATGGAGCCACCCACAGGTCATCCCGTTCACCTACCTCTCCTCCCTGAGCAGCTCTGGACAGCTGGAGGAACATGCCCATGCTGCCCTACAACCTCCAGGGGTCAAAGGGCAGCATGGGCATGCCTCTCCAGCTGTCCAGAGCTGAACAGGGAGGGGAGGTAGGTGAACAGGAACACTGGAGGGGCCAAAGGGGGGCCCTCACGCTGGTGAGCTTTGCACTGTGCCAGCGGGAAGGTGCCACTTTTGAAAAACCTTGCTTAGGGAGCAAGTTTCAAAAGCGGCGTCTTCACGCCACTTGGGGGGCAAGCACAGCACTACCTCAATGCAGCAGCACTAGGTGTGTGAACAGTGCCCCAGGGACGGTGTTTTTACCACCTCTTGGGTGCTGTTTTCCGCCTGTGCGGAAACAGCCTTAGACAGCTGAAAGTTGCACATCCTCAGTTTTGTTAAACTCCATTTCCTTGGTTCAGACAGTGTAGAACATTATTACTTTGAGATAATGTTGACTTTCAATTTTTGTGCTATAATTTAAGCATGACAGATAGAATGGGCCTTGTATAGCTTCTTAACCACAATCATGTCTCAATTAGCCTCAAGGCAATTGTATTAATGCACACAAATGTACAGAAACATAACAATTGAGTGGTAAGATTGGCTTTAAAAAGGAGTAGCATTGCAGGATTCAAAAGAGCAATGATCTGAATGTTTTTATACTGGAAGTATGCAACCAAATCAAATGCTGTCGTTTTTGCTCAGTATGACATGGGATTTTTAAATTATCCAAGTACTGCAGGATCAAAATAAGGAGTTTAGGCTGTTTTGTTTTCTTTTTGTAAAGATCTCCCAGTGAATGCATCTTTGCCCAGAGAACATTCACATTAGAAGTTCGCTTAATAAAGCAGAGTATGTTCTCCAGGCTTCCCCTTCAAGCTGTTCATAGTTCTGAATGTATCTGTTTAGAGAAGGTGTCACAGATGGCCTACCAGGAAACAGCAAGTACATCAATTGCAGGGACAGCTGTTTGCCTTTTTTCCAAGACAGTGAAAAAGAGTTTAATAGCAGCTGTCGAACAAAGATAAAACAAATACAAGCCACTGAGAGAAACAAACATAGGGCATAATGATACAAAACGTACTGAAGAAACATATTTTTTTATCCTTCATCAAGATGCATGTGTTTTGAAAAGCTAGATCTCTTTGATGACACAACTTCAGGCAAGTAAAGTGCAATTTCAGGACTTGTTTCTGAAAAGGCAAGTTATTTAATGTTGAAAGGCTGCAGACGTGATTCAGCTATGGTTTCATTTATTGAAACTTTTGTTCCTAATATGGAAAAAGGGCATGTTTATCTATTCTGAAATCAGTAGGACATAAACTGCTGCTATTTGGTTAGGGCAGGGCCAATAAAAATGAGGATTGTTGCAAAGCTGACTGTTATGATACCCAGTTTGAATCCTTCTCTGAACTAGTCACATTATGGGCAGATGTAAATTAGATTTAGCATCCAATCCCAGCTTCTGTCCTAAAAAACAGGAGCTTATCAGGAAAAGAACTCAATGTTAGGACTGACCAAACTGGATCCCTTATATCAGTGGTGGCAAACCTTTGGCACTCCAGATGTTAAGGACTACAATTCCTACCAGCCCCTGCCAGCATGGCCAATTGGCCATGCTGGCAGGGGCTGATGGGAATTGTAGTCCATAACATCTGGTGTGCCAAAGGTTTGCCACCACTGCCTTATATAAAAGCTGGTGACAGTAAAAAGGTTCACTACATGGCTTGGTAAAGTCATGTTAAACTAAACATGTATGTCATCATAATATTTTACCCCAAACAATAAAAGTTAAGGAATCAAATGTCCCAATGACAAAACCTCCACCAGTGGGGGAACAGGACTCACAAAGTAAATCCTGCTCCCCCATTGGTGGCCGACATTCAATTAACTACTGGCTGTAAAGTAGCAGTGCCTGGGTGCTTCATGGGCTGACAAAGATATCTTGTCTCCCCTCACAGTCAGCCCAGATCTTTAAAACAGCTGAGCCATGGGCTGTCAATACCTGCCTGACTCCCCCGCACCCCCAACACCCAGCCTGGGCACTCTTGTCTCAGTGGCATAGCGCCCACTGGGCAGGGGGCATGATGCCCCAGGTGGAGCAGCGATGGAGGCATGGCTGGGCAGTCAAGGGGGCATAGTGGGGGCATTCTGGGGTGGGGCAGGGTGGGGGTGGGGTGGGCAATGCCACAGCAGGGGTGCAGGGCATGTGCACACCCAAGTCACAGTTTTTCCTCACTCGGCTTCTGCTCCCCCTACTCCAACCATCCCAATTTTACCCTTCTCCTACCCTAAGCCACACCTTCCAAGCCTCCCCCATCCCAAGCCTCACTTTCTAACCCTTCTCTACCCCAATGGGTTTTGCTGCTAGTAAAAGGCTATTTCAAAAGGTGTTTCTTTTCTTTTCAGGTAGAGAAATGTTCATTGATAGGAAAACTCTATCTGCATTCTGAATCAGTACAAGTGTTAGAAGAGGTATCTGGTGTGCTTTTGTTTCTGATCAAACTGTCAGCATTCTGCCAACTTACCTGTTTCTTCAACAGAGTTAGTGGTGATTATGCAGAACTCATAATTATCTGGCTTGAAATACAAATTTGTCTGGTTCATAATGGCCACAGATATTGTGGGTAACACAAATAAATAATGTTCTTGGATTGCACAGCTGTGTTTCCAAGACTATCCCTAGGCTTACCACCATTCCTCGCAACATTATACATGTAACCCATTAATTGAGGTTTGTTTAACTCTTTCAGAATTGTGCTTTGTTTTGGGAGATTTGAGTGAAAATAGAATAAAATGGAGCATACAGTCAGTACACATGCAGAGTCTGTTTTACAATATGAGTCATTGTGGAACTATCAAATGGAATGCCCCAATCTGATTTTTTTGTTACAAATGAAACTAGGGAAATATCACTTGTCTCTAGTTGTGACTAAATCCCATTTGTATTTGTGAAGCATTTGGTTTTAGGTATTTTTGATTCCTGAAATTTCTGAAGTTGTTTTGGATTGGAAATATCCAAATGTACATTGCTATTGCTGATTCATTAAAAAAAAGTTCCCTAAACTTAGGTGTTAGAAAGAATTCTATTTAGTAAGCACACATTTCTTCTGTCCAATAAGATTTTTTTTTCAAGATTTCACCCTGATAGTGAAGCTAAATGTCTTACAAAATGCACAGTTTCACTGCTGCAATTTAGTTTTATATGTATATGTTTGCTTGGGCTTACAAGACTGATAATTTGGTAAGTAAGGAAAATTCAGAGAAATATTTGCTATCGTGTAAGGACCAAGCAGGGTCACCAAGAAACAAAAAAGCCTAACCTTGTTTATCATATGGGAGTACTTAAGACTTTACATTAAGGAAGGTCGTGAAAATTCAAGAAGGCAAACTGAGTCATAAATACTCTACAAACCATTTACAATATGTTTGTCTACAGATAAACATGTACAGTGGTTTGCTTATGGTATTGCTAAAGATGTTTTCATACTTCTTCCTTTCCCTCATTATTACTGAGCTGTAAGGCAAAAAAATCTCATTGTTTACTGGCTTTCATGTAGATTCATTCTTTTCTACTAACTCTCTGCCTCTTTCAGCTGACCTGTCATTATCTCCCAACTACAGCTATGGAAAGGAATATCAGACCTAGAGTTGTAAAACTGCACTAGAGGTAGTTAAAAATAAATGGAAATAAAACTTGACTATACAGAAAAGGAGACAAGAATGATGGAAATGGGAGTCCATATGCCAGGAGCCCCTGCCACTTCAAGCATCAACAAAGGAAACCGTCCATCAAAAATGCTTACTTCCCTCTTGTCTTTCAAATATGACAAGAACAAAAGTAGTTTTACATCTGTCAAGAACACCACAGGCAGAAGTAACAGCAGCCCCAAATCACCCACACAACAGGGAACCGAACGGGAAAATTGCCCATCAGCAAAAAGAGAGTAGTGAAGATAAGAGTTATAGAAAACAGTAGTGTGAAGTTAAAAAGGCAACATTAAAATAAAAATAGTGTTATTCAATGACAGGCAAAAATTGCTGCCACAATTAATAACATTTGAATATTCATTGCTTTACACATTTAGAAGATTTAACCAAATTGTTCAAATGCTCCCATACATACAGAGAACACTCTGAAATGTATTACAGCTAGATCTTATCCCTTTCAAGAAAGCAAGCAGCACTTTCCTGGCACTGATCTTTGTATTCTTGCCAGTAGCTGTGTCTGCTATGAATGCTGAATTTACCTTAAACCTGAATCAATGTTATATTGTTTTGAGCTGAAAATAAATTTCCCCAGAAAGTGTTTACATTAACAATATCTCTATTTGAAGCAAGAGTTATTTATACTGTATATCTGTCATATCAGTATGCTTAAATCTCACTTATCAAAAGCAGTGGGATTTAAAAGGTTTTATATTGGCTTATGTCCTTTTGTTTTCTTCAAATATCTGATAAAATATCAACATCAGATATATACACATGAGTGAGACTAAATCTTAAACACATTTCTGCAACACTAGACCGTAGGGAGCTGAATTGAGGTGTAGTGGTTATAGTATCAAACTAGGATGTGGGCGAGTCAGGTCTGAGTCCCCACTCCACCACAGAGCTTGATGGGTGACCTTAAGCCAGTCACCCACTCTCATGTCAATCTATCTCACAGAGCTGTTTTGAGGATGACGTAGAGGCAGAAGAACAATGTAAACTGTGTTGTGTCCCTACTGGGATAAAAAGCAGGATAAAAAATGAAGTAAATAAATACACAAAAAGCAGCAATGCACAGTGCCAGAGTTGGCATTGCTACAAGACACAAAAACGTTTTAACAGTACAAATGCCCATGAAATCTCAATCAAGGGCTCCATTTGTTTGCCTATTATAAGGCAGTTATTGCCAAAGAAAACCATAAGATTGTGAAGTAGAAATATATTGCCTCTTTGTTCAATTTGCTGTCTTGAGAAGCTCAACTCATCAGTAGCAGTATGTCTTCTCAGCTCTGTGTGTTTGATGTTAAATGAATAGTTACTTATATATTGCTGGAGGAGGAAAATATACATTGTATCTTTTTTTAAAAAAAACTGTTGCAACAAATGTATTCAATTTTCCAACACAATCTAAAATACAGCATTGAAAGTATTATTTTCCCTGAAAGATGTATACGTTTTTAAGAAGGCAATAGAGGGCACCAGCAGGCTGCTTTCTGAGTGAGTCATTCCTTAGAGAATGGTTTTCCTGCTGAAATGGCATTTAACATGGCATGCCTTTCATTATTTGACTTTCAAATTTGAGAGGAAAGCAATGGGTGAGAAATAGGTAATGAGAAGGAAATCCATAAAGCAGACCTTAGTCTGGCTTTAGGAAAAAGAGGCCAGTGAATCTCAGCTTTGGTAAAATCTCCATTATTATACAAATCTAGTTATCTGTCTGGATCAGCATTAAGCTCTGTATAATTAAATGAGGTCACATTGTTAGGTTGATCAGTTCTGCTATAACTATGCAGTCCCTAATTACAGCTCTCTTGCTGTGCTCTAAAACAATACCAAACTGAACACATGGTTGTACTCTGTAGGGATGATGAGGTTGAAACTCATAGGTAAGCACTAACATGGTGAGGGGGGTATTCATGGAGTACCCTGTTAAGTACCTACAGCAGAGAAACTAAAGGAGGGAAGTACTTTTTAAGCATCTTGTATCTCTGTACTAGCTTAATTCGTGCATTCTGAATTATGGTAAAGTGAAACTTTCCCATGGATTTTTGTTGTTGTTGTTGTTCCATTTGGGCACCAAACTTAGGATAATACTGCAGGACATTCTTTCTCAGCCTCCCTGTCTGAAATATGGAGATAATAATGCCAACATATCTTAAAGGAACAGTGTAAATTAGACCAAGGAAATGTATGTGAATCATTCTAAACACTGAAAACACAATATAAATGCAAAGTATCAATACTATATTTTCCTAGATCTTAAAAGTGTTGAAAATGAAAGCAGGGAATCTGCTATATATAAACTTGTTGTTGTACAAGTTCACTTCAGGTTCCAGGGAATTTTATCTCTTATGTCATCTGGAGAGGAGGGGTCCCATGTCATAACTGCTTTAAAATGCAAAATAAGGTATGCAAATTGAGTAAACGTGTGAAACAAGAACATTTTTTTAAATCTACACAGCAGATTTTGCACACAGAATTCTGATTTTCTGCAGCCCACCAGTATTTGGTAGACATTTCAAAGCTGGAAGGTTACTTGGACTTTCCATTTAAGCACCAAAAGGAAGTAGAATGATGGTTGAGAATCAACATCTGTATCTACAAAATAAACTGGAGTAACTGCAAAAAAATTGCACTGCAAGTCTCATATTCACTCATAGAATGTAAATAGGATATAATTTCATAACAAGGAGATTGGGGGGTCTTAGTTGGAAGCTCATTAAAATGTCATCTCATATGACAGCTGGAACTAAGGCAAACACAATGTCAGCAATTATTAAGAGCTGGATTAAAAAAAGACAGTATTTTAATAACATTATGTGAACTGAAATCCTAATCCACAATATTAAGAGAGAAGAAGTGGGGTGGGAGAGGTAAATATAGAAGAATTGTATGCATGGACATCACCAGACATTACCAAGATAAAAATGAAATAGATTACATAATCAGAAGCAGAAATTGAGACGCTCCATTCTCTGTACTAAAACAAGACCAGGAAAAGCTTGTGGTATGGGACATGAACTGTTAATATTGAAAATTATAATAAAGCTAAAGAAAACCACCAAAATATTCACAGAGCCAAAATGCAATCTAAGCAATGTTTCTGAAAAGTTTAAAAAAATGAGTTAAAAAAGTTTTACAAAGTACTACAAAGTTCAAGTTCAAGTGAGTGTCAGCTTGGATAACTATGGGCTGAAACCACAGATACTGTCTTGAAGGAATGTGAAAAAAACTATTCCTGTAGCCAAGGGAAATAAAAAAACCTTAATGAATAACTAATTAAACTCTTAACATTTCTAAAGACAGATGAGAAGCAAAGATTAAAGGTGATAGAAATGGAGTCTAAATGCAGCATTCCTGTAACTTCCATGTACAGATAGAGAACTATTACAATAACCAGCCTAAAGAAATAGTAGAGAGTAACAAAAAAGGAAGAACAAGAGATCTGTTCCACAAAATCCAAGAAACAAAAGGAAAATGTAAAGCATGGTTAGGCATGTTGAAAAAAATCATAATGGAAATACATTAAATGAACAGGATTTTTTAAGCGGGAACAATACACTGAAGAACTATACAGAACAGATGAAAGGATGACAGATTCCTTCCAAAAGCAATTTTGAAGAAGAATCTATAATTTTAGAAAGTGAACTGAAACCCATACTGAAAGCAATTTGATGAATAAATCAACAGGAATAAAAGGTATATCTATAGATCTATTTCAAGCAACTGAAAAACCATTCATCAAAAATCTAAACAAGACAGTGGCATCAGATGGGGGGAGGGACAGAATGGCACACAAACTGGAAACTCTCAATTTACATTCCAATTTTTTTTTTAAAAAAAGGAGTAATCAAGGAGTGCAGCAGCTATTGGACCATTGCATTAATTTCTCACTCAGCAAAGTGATGTTTAAAATTTTACATCTGTCACCAGATACGGAACAAAAATACTAGATGTTCAAGCTAGGTTCAGAAAAGAAAGAGGTGTCAGAGATCACTGCACATTTATGTTGGTTACTGGATCACTTTAGGGAATTTCAGAAGAAAATCAGCTTGTATTTCATCGATTACAGCAAAGTTTTAAAATCATGAAACACTATGGTTGATAGGTGTGCCCCAATGTCTGATTGTTTTGATGTGCAACTTCTACTCTGGATGAGGCTACTTTTTGTATGGAAAATGGAGAAACAGGATGGTTTCTAATTGGCAAATATTCAGGGAAGGATATATTTTATCTCCCTAGCCATTTGATTTATACCCAGAACTTATCATAAGGAAAGCTGGATTAGATTTAAATGAAGGTGTGGGGCGGGAATTGGTTGGAGGAACATTAACAATCTAAGATGACATTACATTACAGGCAGAAAATAGCAAAGACTTGTTTCATGGATTACAGCAAAGTTTTAGAATCATGAAAAGCTATGGTTGATTTTGAAAGAAATAGGTGGGCCACAACACCTTACTATCTTGATGTGCAAACTCTACTCTGGACAAGAGGCTACTGTTAGGTTGGAATATGACTCTTGATGAAGGTTAAAGCAGAAAATGCTAAAGCAGGATTACAGCAGACCATCAAGAATACAAAATTCATGACTACTGAAGAATTACACAACTTTCAGGCTGACAAAGAAGAAATTGAAATTATGCAAGGTTTCTATTCCTTTGTTCTATCATCAACAAGAAGGAAGTCTTCAACCAATAAATCAGAAGTAGCTTTTGAGTGGGAGGAGTAGCTATGAAGGGAGACAATTCTTAAGTGTAAAAATATGGAACAGTCAACCAAGATCAAATTAATTCATGCCATAGCGTTTTCTGTTACTATGTATGGGTGTGAAAATTGGGCAATGAAAAAAGGTGATTCCTTTAAAATGTGATGTTGGAGGAATGTTTTATGATTACCATGGACCACCCAAAAGACAAATAAATGGATTCACAATCAAATAAACCTGAACTGTACCTTAGAAGCTAAAATAGTTAAACTGAGGCTATTGTACTTTAGTCATATTATGAGAAGAATAAAGACAATGGCCCATTCCACACGGGCCATTGAAGCGGCTACACTGGCATACATAATGCTGATGGAGCCCTGGGACCGTTCGCATGCTTCCATGTGGGCATCTCAGAGCTGCCCTGACCCTCCTGTTTTTTAAAAAACCTATCTTCCCTCTCTGTGGAGCTCCAGAAGGATGGGGGGACATGCCTTATGTTCTTATGTTCTTATGCCCCTGTGGCCATGTCGACACCTCAGGGGTTGAAGGACAGTGTGGGAATGCCTCCTCATTCCTGCTGAGCTGTGCAGGGACAGAAGGTAGGCTTTTTAAAAACAGGAGGTGCCTAAAAGCAGCTCCTCCAACCCACTGCTATTTCCATGGCACTGGGTGCAAAATACTATTTTCCAAAAACCTCGCTTATTGAGCGAATTTGGAAAACAGCGCTTTCCTGCTGGTTGTGGGGGGACAGCATGGTGCTGCTTTGCTGCCACCATGCGAACTGTACTCCAGGAATGGTGTTTCTACTGTGCCTGGGGGGCTGTTTTTGGCTTGTGCGGAACGGGCCAGTAATGCAAGAAAAAGTTGAAGACACCAGGAAAAGAGAAAAAAGACTCAATATGAAACAGGTTGACTTAATCAAGCAAGTCACAGATCTCAGTTTGTAAAAGCTGAGCAAGACTGTTAGCAATAGGATTTTTGGAAGGACATTGATTCAAAGGGTTGCTATAAGTTGAAAGCAACTTGATGGCAAATATATATACCCACAGTTATAAACGAATAACAAAATATTGTGGCCATTTGATATGATTGAGTTCAAGGGAAAAAATGTAGTATGAGGAATAAAAGTATTAGCCTAAGAGATGGATGTGTTTTCACATCACTATCAAATATCTGGCAGATGGTTTTGTGTATATGGACTATAGTGAAGTCAATCAACTGAGACACTGCTATCAGTTTTGAAGGAGGAGTATACACAGAGATATATATTCACAATCAGTCATTTGATGTCCTTTCTCCCCTGTGGAATAGAGAAAATCTCAGAGCACTGACTCCTGCTTCCCAAAAATAAGAAGCTACCTATTTTAAACATAAGAGACCAAATTAAGAAATAAAGCACAGCACCCCTTCGGAGGGTCTATGGAAGGTGTCTCAGCTGCATTCCAGTCTTCTGATGTGGAGCCTGGTCTGTAGGCTATAACTTGCTAGCTTTTATTTAACTGAGCACATGAAGACAGCTAATCAGATGAATCTTTGCTTATGACATAGTTAGTGCCTAGTGAAAATTATAAAATTCCTGACAGGATTTTCCTATCATCATAGGGATAGTGTGGCACATTTTTTGACCCATACTATCAAGGTGATTTTTCTCAAAATGTCTTTCTCATGTGCTGCATAGTGTTATTTTAATTTTATTCCAGGTTGAGACATTTCTGGAGATTTGGGGTTGCAGCCTGGGGAGGGACCTCAGCAGTGAATGATGCAATAGAGTCCACCTTCCAAAGCAACCTTTTTTTTCCCCCGTGGAACTGATCTCTGTACTTTGGAAATCATTTATAGCTCTTGAAGAACTCCAAGCCCACCCAGAGGGTGGCAACTATTTTTATTTGTGTTTGTTAATACATGAAAAATAGGCATGGGGAGGAGAGAGGTTGTGCAGTGTAGTGATTAAGAGCAGTAAACTCTAATCGAGAGAACTGGATTTGATTTCCCAATCCTCCACATGAACGGCACACTGTTAGGAACTGGATTTGTTTCCCTTCTCCTACACATGAAGCCTGATATACAGTTCTCAAAGAACTCTCTCAGGCCTGACTCACAATGTCTCTGTTGTGTGGAGAGGAAGGAAAGGGATTTGTAAGTCACTTTGGTCAAGCTCAAGATGGCCTCTATGGGCGCCCCACTGCAAAAGAATTCTGCTGGAAGGAGGGCCAGCTGTAAGCAGCAAGCGAGCAGGTCCAGCAGAGGCAGCCAGCCAGCAGGGAGGCTGCCCAAGTGACAGAGCGCCTCTTCCCCTTCCCTCTGTCGTCGTCCTGCTGGCCTCCTAAGCCCCTCACGATAAGCTGCCCTCTGACCTCCAGGGGTCGGAGGATGCAGGGAGGATCAGAGGCATGACCATTGACAGGACGAGGTAAGTGGGAGAGGGAAGGGGAAACAACACCCCAAGCGGTGCTGTTAGCACCGTGCCGGGAATGCTGTCCCTTCAAAACAACCCTCTTTAAAGGTTGTTTTAGAGGGGTAACCTGATTACCGCCTCAGAGGGAGGAAGGGGCAGCCAGCGCTGCTGCGTTTCAGCAGCCAGGTGAATGCCGCCTGGGGCTTACTGCTATCGCCCAGTCGCGTTTTGGCCCATGCGGAAACGGCCTTTGAGACTCATGAGAGAAAAGTGGGGCATAAATCCAAACTCCTCCTCCTCATCTTCTTCCTTCTAAAATCATGCATGTGCAAAAAAGACTTCCAGATTCAAACATATTTTCAGGCAATACCTTCACCAAGGAATCCATTAAAAACAGTGATTTATATATATATATATATATATATATATATTAAAAAATAAAGCTGATTTGCCATCAGTTCCTATACTTGATGATTGATTTAAATAGTTTAAAGGATTAGACTTATTCATGGATGGTAGGTCTATTAAGTACTATTAGCTACATTTGCTACAAACAAGTGACAGAGAAGCAGCATAGTCTGTTTACCAAAAGATGAGAAAGGACAAAATACTGCAGAGATGTATCACCATTATACCTTGGTAAGGAACTTGCATGAGCCATGCTGGAACAAGAATGATGGCTTAGCCCAGACCTTGGAGTCTGAATCTCATGTATTACAAATATTCATCAACAATCCTCTCCATGAAGCCTGCAATGCCACACATATTCATGTAAGAAGCTGACCTAGCTTTTTTGTTTTGTTGAAAAAAATTGTTTAATCAAATTATCTCAATTTGCAAATTAGCCACACAAAAAAGAGCTTACTGGCATTTGCACATCCATTTGCTATTGACATTTTTTTTCACTGAACAGCATATGCATATAAACTGAACAATTTTTGTGAATTGAGCATAGATTAGTAATTGTGTCTGCCTCAGAAAAAGGCATATTGTCACCTTTCTGTTTTGTGATTTGATGAACAGATGCTAATAATTTCTAAACACAAAAAGGAACCCCTCCGCTTCTCTGTGATAAAACTACATTGAGTATTGTGGACAGCCTTTCATTCAGCTTTTCTACTTTTATTTGTTGCAGCATTTTTCTCTAAATTTCCTATATTTTTGTAAATAAACCCATTTATCTCAACATTTGTGAACAGCAGTATTAAAGAGATAATAAAAACAGACAAAATAAGCAAGCACTCTCAGATGCTCCATTTTGTTATTAACCAGCATGGGAAATACTACCCTGGAGAACATTCAGGTTTTATTACCATATGCATGCACTGTGTGTAACTAATAAACTCTATATGTTCGGTCTTTAGATGGAATTTAAACTCTTAGCTTAGTGACATTTTTAAAGCTGTAAATCTACTCATTGTAGAAATTTTGCAGGTACTACTAATTTGCTACTAATTTGTGTTCTGTTTATGTATAGCTTCAGGTCTCGGGAGAAAGCATTTAACTATCAGTAAAATTCTAATAAAAGAGATTCAGCAGATGTAATACATAAAACATTGGATTTGGATGGGAAAGACCTAGGATTGAATCCTCACTATGTCCATGGCATGATGGTGAGTCAGTCAGTTTTCTTATGTCCCACATGGTTATTATGGGGGAAAAAACTACAACTATCTCTATTGTCCTGAGCTCCCAGAAAGGTAGGTGGGACAATAATAATTTACTGAAGAAAACTAATAGTCAAGATAAATATGTCAATCCTACTTCCTTCACTTCCTGCAAACACCTTTCATATCTCTCATGTCCAACACTATACAAGCATTATCTCCATGTGATGAATTGCAGTCTTCCAGAAGGCACAGATTTAATCTCCCTTTGTGACTACTGAAATATGTCTACCAAAAGACAAAAGGAAGTTACGGGGCAAAAACATGGATAAGTACTATGCAAAGTAGCAGAATTTTTCTGTTAGCTTGCCTTTGATCGTGCTCATTTAAGCAACTATAGCCTTGAAACCATATTCAGTTTTATATGCATGAAGAGATAGCAGGCAATCCTGCTCTGTGCATTTTTATAGTATCATGTGGATGCAAACAAACAGCAGTACTGATGTGCATTCTTTATGTAAATCATGGTTATATGTAATTGTATAGCTGGGTGTCCAGAGCACATGATTCATTTGTATAACAAGAACAACTAACGTTTTTTTATTCACTATGGCACACATGCAGCTTTTGAGTGCTAATTCTGTGTTCTCACAGCTTTTTGATACTATCTGACACTGTTGCATTTTGAATAGTAGCTGGTCTTTCATTCCAGCAATTTACTTTGAAAGCTATTTGACTGTGGCTATTTGTGACAAATTAAAAAGTAAGATTGCTTTCATATAATATTATCATTTTATTGTATTAATAAAACTACATTAAGAGTTGGCTGGATCTGGTGCTGATTTGTAAATAAATAAGCAATGCCAGACATTGTTCAGACATTTAAATTCAAGAATGGTAGAGCTGCAGTCTGAAATCTCTATATATTATCGAGTAAGAACCTGGCCAGCTGGTCACAAACTTCTAGCCAATTGCCACACAAGATACCTGCTGGAGGGAGGCATACGAATGAATCACCAGGAGGTCCTGTCTGTGAAAAGAAAAGGAACATGGGAATGTGTAGCAAAGAACTATACAAACCTAGACCCCTACACAAACACAGGATCTTGTCTCACATCAGCTCCACATTAGCAGCTTGGGGCTAGCCAGGTAGGTTGGGAGAATATCCAGGGAAGATGTGAGCCTGGGTAGGTTGCCTGCCAGACTGAACATTTTGCACGTGGTAGATGGTCTCTGCCATCTGGGATATGATCCTTATTTCAGGGTAGCCAATCCCATCTTGGATCTGCCCATCTGAGTGAAGGGTAGGTTCCTGGGAGGAAGCAGAGTAATTTCCTGTATAGGTACATAAATGTATATTTTGGTGGTTGCCTGGGTGGAACACCCCTAGGTTCTGTTGGAACTGCCTTAAAGTGGATGAGTCTTTGGGTGTTATCCAGTGGTGGGATTAAAATAATTTAACAACCGGTTCTGGTGGTGGGATTCAAATAATTTAACAACTGGTTGTTTATAAGCACCATTTTAACAACCGGTTCTGCCGAAGTGGTGTGAACCTGCTGAATTCCACCACTGGTGTGATCCCCAGAGGAGTTGTCAAAGCAATGTCTGATCAGCAAAATTGAAATAACAGATTGCCACATTATACAGCCTCTTTCTGGACTAATTGGAAGGAAACTCTGATTGGTTAGTGAATCATAGATAAGTCAGCACTGTGCTTTGTACTGTGAGACTCTTGTCTTCGCGTCATCTGGCGAAGCACTTTGTCTGAGAGAGCAACTTTCTGTGAACTAAATAAAGTAGGACCACTTCTGCAAAGCTGATATTGCTGTGTGCGTCTCAATTCCTGCTGTGAGTTCCAATGTGTGTGTTGCGCAACTCTGCTATTTGGGGATTGAACCCTGCTTCAGTACTGCACCCCTCAACAGGGGTATGGTTAGTGTCAGATCTCTCCTGGCTTATCTCAGAGCCACCTGTTAGGGCTGCCACAATGAAGCCATGGCCCCTGGCTTGGAGGGGAATACAGTGTGTGCAAGGGGGACTGCCAAAAGAGGTTGTCAGATGGTGAACTTCCTCATTCTAGACTGGGACATCTGACCATTACTGTGGAATGAAGGAATTGCTGTTGAGTTACATGCTGCTTCCATTAGAGATTTGGATTGGAATGCATGTGGAAGAGAGCCAGGGAGCATCCTTATAGTAACAAAGGAACAACTCCAGGGAAGAAATGGCTCTGCAGAGATCTGCTAATACTTTACATCTGCCCCCATATCTGCCATGGCAGTGAGCCATTGTAACAAAAATTCAAAACCTAAAACTGACCATAGCACTATTCTCAGACAGCTCCCTAAAACTCAATGTAACACTAAGACAAGCCTGAGCCTGTCCTCTTGCCTTAACCCTAACCCTAACCTATTATTTTTATTTAATTTATTTTTTGTTACAATTTTGGGAACAATTTATGACTGAATAAATTAAATAAAAATAATAAGTTAGGATTAGGGTTAAGGAAAGGGCAGGGCAGGGGCTCAGGCTTACCTTAGGGTTACATTGAATTCTAGGGTACAGTCTGAGAATAGGGCTATGGTCTGCTTCAGGTTTCAGGTTTTTGTTACAATTTTTTTGAACAATTTATGACTGAATAAATGAAAAAAAAGTTAGGGCTAGGGTTAAGGCAAGGGCCGGGGCTCTGGCTTGCCTTAGTGTTACGCAGAGTTCTAGGGCACAGTCTGAGAATAGGTCTATGGTCAGTTTTAGGTTTTGGGTTTTTGTTACAATTTTTAGAACAATTTGTGACCGAACAAATTAAATTAAAATAATAAGTTAAGGTTAGAGTTAAGGCAAGAGCAAGGGCTGGGGCTTGCCTTAGTGTTACATTGAGTTCTACGGCACAGTCCGAGAATAGGGCTGTGGTCAGTTTCAGGTTTGGGGGTTTTGCCTTAACCCTTGAATTTGGCTGAACCCTAACCCTAACTTTTAATTTTTATTTAACTGATTCAGTCAAAAATTGTTCTCAAAATTGCTATAAAAACAAGAAACCTGAAATTGACCATAGCCCTATTCTTGGACTGCGCCCTAGAACTCAAAGTAACACAAAGGCAACCCTGAGCCCCTACCGTTGCTTTAACCCTAACCCTAATTTATTATTTCAATTTAATTTATTTTTGTTACAATCTTGGGAACAATTTATGACTGAATAAATTAAATAAAAATAATGTGAGCTAATGGTAGATGGGGCTACCCTTTTGAGAGTCCATAACTTTGGACCCCCTGAACCAAACTTCACTAAGCCTGGGTGGTTTCATTCAGAGAGCCTCCTGCTGATACCACCCATGTTTGGTGAAGGTTGGTTCAGGTGGTTCAAAGGTATCTGTGTGTTTTTTCCTGCTAATGTAGTTCTTTTTGTTGGAAAAAGAACTGCCTGCATTGAAGGATCGTTGGATTCACCACATTGTATTTGAATCACAGTTATTTTCCTCCTTAGTGAACAAAAATATGTTTTAGGTTTCATCTTCTTTCAAAAACCATATAAGTTTGCCAACTCATTTGTAGTCTCAAGGCAATTAACAACAACTATTTAACTGAATTGTTCTGGGTTTTTTCTTGCAAATATTTCAAAATGTACGAAATTAGTTTTTTTTATACCTTTCCACCCTTGATCTTGGAATGATGGATATCCCCTTGGCCTTATTGCTTCCAAGTCTGAGTAATAACCCTTTAGCTATTGCTATGTGCTATAAATGAATACACTCTGAAGAGGAAAGCAGTTTAACCCTCCCTTATCACAGTATGATAAAATATCATCACTGAACTCCCCAGGGAGATTATAAAAATTGCTTATATCCCTGGGAGGAAAGAGCTTAATGAATGAATCCTCAAATTTTATCTTTTGGACTTACTGCATGACACAGGAAGCTGTGGGCCTGGGCAAAAAACAAAACCTAGCTAGCTTAGAGCAGTGATGTCTCATACTGTAACAGATAGGAAGGAAAAGCTATTAACTGAGGTGTGTAGAAAGGTTACTCTTCTTTATTGCTTTGACCTCCCACTGTTGTGGTACTTTTAAGACTCCAGCTCACAGTTTGTGTATGCTTGATAAATTAATAATTTAAGCACCTTTAAAAATATACAAATCTGATTTATCAGCAGTTACATGAATAATATATTTCGCCATGGGCTTACAAATCATTTATTTCCTCAGCACTTCAGTGGTGGCCTGATCCATACTGGGAGCAGTTACTGTTTATTTTTTAAAATTATTATTATTTCAATAAAAGGAAAGTTTTTTTAAAAATGAAAGGACATAGATTAAGCTTCTCTGTTTGATTATTGCATCATTGTTTATATGTGAAAAGAGGCTAGCTGTTCAATCAGTTTGCATGTGTGAATAGCCATCATAGCTCAAACAATATAGCAGTGTTTTCAAATCATCTCCCACTGCTAATCATGCAATCCTAAGCAGACCCTGTATGAGCTTCAATAAACTTTTAAAGAGTGTGACTGTGCTTAGGATGGTGCTGTAAGAGTATATTTTGACAACTACTTGCTCACTTCTGAGTGGTCATTGTCCAGTTCATGGAAAGGTCCAGGTGAGTTCGCACTTGCCGTTTGGAAGGGACTTGCATGCTTCAATGATGTTGAGAGCTATGCTGGAGGTAGTGTATACTACCAAAAGGTTCTTCCAAGCCAGATAAGTCTCAACCAAGAAACCAGACAAAGAGTGTCCCCCAACCCATACAATACGGTGAAACGAATACAAAAGAATCCTATACTGCATTGGTCATCACACAGGTGAACAAGGGTCACATCACATGCTGAAGTCCCTGTGCATGCATCAGCAAGTGAGCTACAAGTGGACCAACCATCAAAAAGAAAGAATTATAGCGCACAAGAAAATCATGCCATCGTGGCCTGTTACTACAACTCAGAGTAAAAAAACAGAGGATACTCAAAACAAATGTACGAACTGCGTTTGAAACTCCAAGAAGTTTGCGAATGTAGCTTGATTGTATCTTCTCAAGAGATTTTAATGAGGGTTTATCCATACGGGAACACCATATAAGGCCTTGAGCACTAGTTTTGCTTGATAAAGTCTCATAGCTGCCGGTACACATTGCCCACATAAAAAAACCCAGAAGGCTTGGGTAATGATCTTGTAGTACTCTAGCAGATTCAGGACATTTTAAAAATACCACTAATTCTAATATCTTCATTATTTCTCTGGCTGACTTGCAGACTGATAAATAAACTTTGGATGGGGGTTTAGACTACACTGGCACTGGTCTCTTCCACCTTCATGATACCATAAATAGGCTTTCAATCATGGCTCTCTCCCAGTTCCTGCTTTTAACCATCCTCTGTAGTGGTTACCTTTTGCCAAATGGGTCCACCAGTTAAGATCCATCTCTCCATTTGACAGATTGTGGTAGGGTAATATTCAAATCTTTTTGCTGTAATTAACCCCTTTTTTCATTGTAAATAGAACTGGCAGATTCCTTTCCCTCATAGTAATCTGAGCAGAAAATGAATTATTTCCTGTAGTTGATGACATATTGTCTGATTTTATCCTACATTCTACAACTTTTGATTCCAGATATCCACACATCTCTTGCTTTTTTTAAAAAAAGAATTTATTGAAAGTTTCTTTTATAAAAATGTTCTTATAATTTGATAGCCCTATTAGGGTACATAAATAGATTAGTCAGTGCCTTTTGCCATATGGACTCCAAGTGTTATTTCCCTGTTTTTTGTTCTGCTTTACAAAATTCACTCTGAACCAATTTTTGAGAAAGTGCCTCTGGGGGGAGACACAGTCTGGGAAGTGTCTTGTGCAAAAAAAATCTAGTCTTAACATTTCTCCCAATGTTTAAAGACCCTGAAATATGCACAAAATTTTCCAGCTTAACTGTAATGTGCCTGAAACCGTCCACTCCTTGTCAATGCTTGGAAGTCTTCCAGTGTAAATTAAAGAAAATAGTTTTACTTTAAATATCCATACATTTGTGAAATAGCTCTTGCAATCAGCACTCAAGCTCCCCACAGATAACTCAAATCAGACAGCTTACCCCAGAAATACTGTGAACACAGAGGCTGCTGGAGAACGTTGAAAGATCCACATGAGTGTGAAATCACTCAGAACTGATCAGCTGCATTTTAATGATAATATTATAGCTTTAAGTTACCACCATGTCAACCATTTCAGCATAGAACACTTTTTAATAGGAAGAGCTTTTTGATGAGAAAACAAGATAGAACTAGATTTTTCTTTTGTTAAACATATTCTAGTTCAACTTACTCTTAATCATAACGTGGAAAATCAATTATCTGGTGAAAAACTCTGTTTAACAGTACATTCCTAATTGAATGGTTTTAGAAGGGCCATCACTTCTTAGCCCACCAATGTTGTTATGTATAGTTTCAATGCAAATATAGATCCATAATCATATTCATATATAGCTCAATCAATGTAATGTTGCTATCAGCTGTAATTAAAGGAAGTCAAGATCTGACTCAGTTTTTCTTTAAAAACACAAAAATGCATTTTGTCAGTTTAATGTTTAGATTTCCACCTTATATGGATTTGACTCTAAATAATCACTATCTCCTATTTTATCCCAGATAAAGAAAATTCCCTTCAATTGAATTCCATATGCATTTAGCAATATAATTAGAAACTATTAGTAATTTTTGATCACCAAGTTATTTTCTAACACGTGGCTGTGGATACTTTTTTTCCTTTGGCTGTCAAGTCACATTTGACTTATGGAAACCCCTGGTGGAATTTTCAAGGCAAGAGATATTCAGAGGTGATTTGCCATTTTCAGCCATTGCGCAACCTTTGTATTTCTTGGAGGTCTCCCATTCAAATACTGGCCAGGGTCAACCCTGATTAGCTCCTGATATTTGATGAAATCAGGCTAGCAGGAGATAATTCAGTATCTACTGTCACACCACCTGTCTTGCTGTGGAAAACACTTTGACAATAACTTTTGTGACCCAACTGACGCATGGTGGGAAGGAGAAACTCTGTTTTTACAGCAGTGTCTCTACCAATCCTGCCAACCCTTGGGTGCCTAGCACTACTGTGCCAAAATGGGGAAACCATTCTTTGCATTGGCTAGTGTACTCACAAGGATGCAGTAAAAACTTGTCTGGGCTTGCCCTTGCCCAATAACTGCCTTGCAAATATGTGCCTCACACCTTTCCCAAAGGGGTTAAAAGAAAACAGTGCCTCTGCATTGGAAAGCATTCCCATTTCCAACCCTGGACTGCCCCCTGAGAAGACAAAGGACTTGTGAATGTGTTTGCCCTAGTGTTCCTGCCAGTATTGCATTAACCCAAAATTTCTTCCTCTGACTAATATCTCTCTAACAACCACTTTATTTACATTGTCATTGATTTATTGTTATGATTGACTCAGCATTCTGCTCACCTCCGGGCACTTTCAGGTTACCCCATTATGCTAAGCTCTCAAACCATTAGTATAGGCTCATTCCGCACACACAGAATAATGGACTTTAAAGCTGCTTTCAGGGCTCTTTGAAGCTGTGCGGAATGGCAAAAACAGTTGTGAAAGCAGCTTGAAAGTGCATTATTTTGCGTGTGCGGAATGAGCCTTAGTGACTCAGCACTCAAAGTTAATGCCTGCCTCTTGTCTTTCTCTGGAAAGAGAAGGCTCCCCTTTGTCCTAGGAGATTAAGGACTACTCTGTATAACCCTGAGGGTCCCTTTTTCCCCCTATAAGAAGCTCCCACTCCCAATAGCCAGTGTTAAATATCTCTGGACACCTCTCTGTCTCTTGATGTTGTGCCTAACATGGCATTCTTTCTTCTACCAGAAATAGAGCTGGTTGCTAAGCTCCGTTCATTGGACATTTCTGCTCCAAGATCAGGAGACTATAATAACCCTTCCTCCCCAAATTTCCTTAATCTATTCCAAACTTATCTTTTCAACACTGCTTATATTCTAGGACTGTGTGTGTGTTTTGCTGCATTGATTATTATGTGCTTGTGTACCCCTAGGTTCCCTAAATAATTTTGTTAATTTTTATTTTGCTCTCCTATGGATTTCATGCAAAAGCTGTCCTTGATATACATAAACAAAGATCTCAAGGTTGCCTGACCTTTTGCTGAGCCAAGAGTCTGTTTTTGATAACTTTCCACTCAAAAAGGGACACACTCTCATCATTTTGGGTAACACTACATAAACTCTGTACATTTATACTTCCAGGACTCAAAAATTAATGTTTTTGAATTGAAGAAAGTAGTAATACTGTGCACAAGGAGTTCAGTTCTCAAGGAGCATTGGCATATGTTTTTATGGAGCTGTTGAGTGGCTGCTTTATATATGAAGTTTTTAAATACAGTAATGGGACCCCCTCAACCAGCTAGCTACATTTAACAAAATTCTGTGATAACATAAAGTAGCTTTCCTGAGCAAAGAGAGTTAAGCTACAAAGAGAGCGAGCATGGTGTAGTGATTAAGAACAGGGCTCTAATCTTGAGAACCATATTTGATTTCCCACTTATCCACATGAATGGCAGACTCTTATCTAGTGAACCAGTTGTTTTCTACTCCACAAGAAGCCTGCTGGGTGACACTGGTCTATTCACAGTTCTCTCAGAATTCTCTCAGCCCCACCTACTTTACAAGGTGTTTGTTGTGAGGAGAGGAAATGAAGGCAATGGTAAGCCACTTTTAAACTCCATAAAGATAGAGAAAAGTGGGGTATATATAAAAACTAACTCTTCTACATTCTGCCCTGATATCTATAATGTCAATGAATCAGGTCAGTCACAGGTATAAAAGTGTATGCTCATCTATTCAAATCTCTTTAGAGATTAAAGCCTTATGTATTTATTTTCACTGAGTTCTGGTAATGTCCATGCCCTTTGTATACCTAGGCCATTCTTGGCTTGGACCTTGAGCTCTAACAAGAACATTTATACTGAATATTCAATCTTGAAGCCAAGGAAATGTTCATGACCTGTTTTACAAGATGTTTCCCAAGGGACTGAAACAGCATTTCTATGAGATGTAAATTTGTCATTTTCTCCTTAGCCTAGTCCTCTAGAAAAAGTTCTGGGGAATGTTGCCAAGACTGCTGTATTAACATAGGAATCAGGTCTCATTTAGGGCAGATCAATATACATGTTTCAAATGGGAAAAGGACAGGGTCAACAGCCTTCTCCATCTGTCTCACTTCCTCCTCCTTCACATGCACATAAATACACCCTTGCTATGGATGGGAAAAAATATCCAATCAACTCTTTCTTTCTGCATTAAAGCTGCTTTTCCATAATGCTTACCTCTAATAACATCTTGTGTTATATGAGGATGGTGTTCAGCATCAGGATTAAGAAGTTTGCAGATTCCCTCCAACAGACTATCTTGGCACAGTTTCTCAGAGCGAGTGGTATCACTGATCCTGTGAGTCCTGCAAGAGTTCATGATGATGAGAATACATAACATAAGCTATTGTGAAAACTATAGAATTGTTCTAAGAGGTATTTTATTTGGTCTCCAGATATACTATGTAAACTGCTGGAGATTATTTTGTAGAAAGGTAGCATACAAATCATAGTTACATAAACATATATAAAAGAAAATTGACTTAAATTTAATAACATGCTCTGTTGTCCTTAATGCCATATACAGTTATTGAAAATAAATATATCTTACATGTGCAATGTATGTACACAATCATATTTCAGAAATTACAAATATATCTCTCTCAGAATATATTAATAGCAAGTTTTTCATAAAGATTTGTGATTGTTTAAAGCCAGTTATCTTAATTTTGAATGATTTCATGTAGAATATCATTTTCTGGATTTTCAGAAACAAGAAACATAGAACATGCTGATAAAAACATCAGGTTAACTGCAATACAAGCTTTTTAAACAGTGTTGTCTATACAAAAGTTTCATATATTTAAAAACATTTGCATGGAAAGTAAAATACTTTTTCTCAGTATATGCCACAACAATCATATGATGAAAGCTGAAACTGTCATTTAGGATGTCATTGATATTTTCCGATACAGATGTACACTGGGAAGTTGGAATCTTATGAATCAAAGCTGTATTAGTCAACTTTTTATTTAATAGTATAACAGCCCAATCCAGGGATGGAGGTGGATGGGCTGTTGGACCTGGCATGGGGCCATTTACACCAGTGGGGAAGGCAAACTGGGAAACAGGAAGTTACTGTTTAGAACAGGAAGTGGTTGTACCCCACTGAGTTGTGCCAGCCTAAATCTGGCTGCCAGCATGGCTGGGGGCAGGCTAAGGGAGTATCAGGACTGAAGCTGACTATAGTCAGCTTCCACCAGGCATTTAAGCCAAGAATGTCTCCACTGAAGAGCTCAAACTTAACTCTATTTAGCCCTGTGAAGGGCTTTTAGGTGGTGAGGTCTTCTCTGATTTCTTCTCTCTCCCCAAATCACCGGGAAGTCCTCTGGTGGTAGTTTGTCAGCGGAGCCATCCCTGGCCACTGTAGCCTTAGGATTGGGCTGCCCATTTCTTCCAGAAAGAGTAGTCCTTGAATTTTGTATCTCTTGAGCTTTGCAAATTTTTAAAGCAAACTGTGATTTTTCAACAGAAAAATAGACAAGTGCTACATAAAGTGCTTCATAAATGCCACACTTTCCCAATATAGGAGAATGTACTGTTCACATCATGAGACAACTAGATTGAGTACATTTCAGATTTAATCTTGATTACCTAAAAATGATCCAGAAATGCTTCTTCTCTTCTCTTGGTAAGTTGTGTTTTTGAGGGGAAATAGGAACAAACTGAGGAGAGTTGAAGAAATAAATCAGTCCAACATATGAGTTGCACTGTTTAAAGTTTACTGTAACAAATTAAATGCAAAAACATTTACTAACAGCAGGTCTCCTAATACCAGAGAGACCTTTGGTATGTATTATTTCCAGGCATAACAGAATGAAGGGTGAAAACTAAGAAGCATTCAATAATTTTGAGGACTGGCATCCATCATGACATATACTGACTTTTCTTTAATAAAGAATCCTTTCACTAAATTAATGAAATGTGTTGTATCTTTAAAGTGAGATATAGGCAGTAGAGCCCAGGAACCATACCTATTCTGTCCATGCCAGAAATAGAGCCTGGAAGCTTTAATGGACCCATTTGTGATGGAGCCTGGGAGCCATGACAGAATGAACTACACTGGCAGAAGAGCCTGGGAGCTGTGCCAGATCCAGGATCACTGGCAAAGCACTTGCTACTATGCAAGGGGGGAATGGTGGGAGAAGGAGCAAGAATCATTGCTCTCTACCCCACTTAGCCATTATGGCAGAAAAATTGGAGAGGGGTGGGGGGATTGTGCAGGAGTCACTCTACCGCTCCCCCCACCCTGGAAAGCTAGCAGGCAGCAGGGAGTTCTTGCTAGCCCCTATTCAGGTAGCAAAGATATAGATGGCAAAAAAACAAAAGCTGATATTTCTCCCAGTCAACCTGACAAGGTTGGGGGTGATGGGGGAGCAGTATGAGATTTGATGCAGCACCCCCCATCAAGTTTGCAAAGATGCAGGTAGTAAGTGGGCAAGAGTCATTTCTGCCCCCCACCGCTCACAATCCTGGATAAGTTTGCAGGAATTACCCCTCTCCCTTCCCTCCAACTGTCAAAGCTTCAGGTGGATGTGCAAGAGTACCCCCCCCCCCCACACACACACACACCTGGTAACTGGCAGGAGTTGACAGACAGGGGTTCAGGGGCAGAAAGTGAGATAAGTGATTGAACAGTTTTGGGAGAGAGAAAGTAAAGGCAGGGATGATGGGATGCCCCTTCCCCTCAAGTTCATTTTGGTTCCCTGCTTGTATATGTGTGTGTGTGTGTGTGCGCGCGTGCCTGCGTGCGTGCGTGCACCTGCACACTTCACAATACAGGGAAAAATTCTCTACTTCCTTTATTTTGTATTCCATCCATCCAGATTATTTTTAAATGGATTCAGTTAGTGGCCAGTTCACCAAGAATGTCAGTCCAAAGAGTATAGCATAAAATGTCCAATCTTTGATCTGTTTAGCTATTAGCATTCATTTCACAGAATTATACTACTTTCTCCACTTTCCTAGTTGAGCCATCATTATTGCTCATTGCTTGGCTTTTCCACTGAAGTGGAAGTAGGCTGGAACTCAAAATTGGTCCTTTTGCCTCAGACAAATTGCTGTTGACTTGCAGGAGATCAAAATGAAATCCTGAAAATATTATTACTTCTGATTTGTCACAGAGAAGCAACATCTGCCTCAATTTATTACTGCTCTTAAACTTGACTGGGGATCAAATTCTGGCATTGGTTGTACTAGGGATATATTTACTTCAGATTAATGAATTTCTCACAGTTTAACTATCCAATAGTTCCTCACAGTCTCAGCAGGACTGGACAGCAACCACCATGAAAAGCTTGAAGAACATTTCTGGGGTGTCAGTCATGTTAATTTTTGCCTTAAATATGGGAAAAATAATCCTTTACTGTAACTAATGATAGTGTTATGTATTGACTAAAATATATAATAACCATTCATCACACACAAACTATGTCATCATCCTTTTGAATGCATGCAAGTAATACCAAAAATAATAGAAAATGAACCAATGTGCTGTAGTAGCTAACAGTATAACACAGGGATCTGGGAGACAAGGGTTCAGATCTCTACTATGCTATGAATTGCTCTGGATAATTTAGGATCAGTCACTCCCTTGCTGCCCAGTCTACTTCACAAGCAGTGCAGACTTCCTTAGAAGCAGTTAAGGAAAAGTTGGTGTATGCAAGTTCTTCAAATCATCTCCAACTGTTTCCAGCATTGCAAGTATTAATCAATAGATAGGCTTCATGGGAGGAGTCAGAATCCTAAACTTTTAATATTATTAAACCATTTTTAACTGCTACTTATTTGTCTGTGGATCTTACTCTCTGTCCTGGCCAAGTGCAAGGCACCTGATTTGAGTTTGCTTGGGGGAAAAACAGATTCAGTGATACTAATCATTTTGTATGTTAGTAAAAACTACTTTCACTTCCAAATTTAATCTGATCAGACAAAAAAAGAATAATAAAGTGTTAGCACTTCAGTGTGCCAATTTCAATAGTTTAGAATATCACGGAATATTAATTTGGAGCCTGCATTTTGTAAAGAGTGTTTTTACAATAGGTTTTTTTTTTACCTTGATAAATTGTCTTATACTTTCTAGGTTGATGTTCTTCCCTTGTTTTCACAGGCCAATTTTGTAATCATATTTTCAGGATGCTGGAAATAAGGGTAGATGGATGAAGCACATACTATAACAATGCATGAATACATACAGTCCTGTCTTGGAACACTAATAAAATTGCAACCATGTCCCTCTCTCTCAAATGAACCTCTTCCTCCCACTCTCACTTTGATAACAGGATGTTCTTTCATTAAACCTCACCACATGGAACAAAATTCACCAGGGTGGAAAAGAAGCAGCTGCTTTCTCTGGGCTGCATCATCACCAATGATCCAACAGTTTCACACCATTTCACATGCCAAGCTGAGTCCCTGATGTCCTAAAGAAAAGAGACAAAGAAGAAAAGCAAAGAGCCATCCATCCTCTGGCAATCTGTGCTGTCCACTGATAACAGCTAATTGAAACCTCCAGGAACATGTAACACAGCTACTGTTTCTCAAGATGTTCAGTTTGTATATGGACCCAGGAGTTTAACTCCTTCCTTCTTAAAAATGAAGAGGAACTCCATAGCAAAGAAAGAAAGGGGGGGGGAGCAGTCCAATATGATGAATTCATGAAACTCAGCCAATGATTACTAGGTTGAAACCTAGAAGCTTGATCTGTTTTCTTACATCTCATTTAATTTGTCGATGCGACAGCTATAGTTTTCTTGCTGATTCCCTCCCTAGTCCTGTTGTTCACTTATGTTTGCTGTGTGATGCACTAGACTCCAGCTAGTTTGGGCAATTCTGAGAGAAAAATGGGCAGGTCAAACTACACCAATCTCATGCTATAGGTGGAGCCATCAAATGAAATGCCTTACACTTTCCAAGTTACTCACTCACATGACACTGTAGCTACCTAAATCAATGAATTACAGCAATAGTTCAGTAATCAAATGAGAAACATGCATTGGTTGAAGTATGAATAAGAAATCAATTACAGATTCCACACCACAAGCAAAGTTTCCACAAGTCTTCACATCAACTCAGAGGGCTCAGTTCACACATCCAGCTGCTTTTCATGAAATGTGAAGAAAACAAATAAAGTACACATAGGTGTGAATCATCCCCTAATGCAGAGCATTCAAACTATTCTTCTCATTTTTTTATTTGAACAATATTTCCACACACTTGAAGTGAGGCATAAATTTTTCAGCAGTTCCTTAGAAACTGTAGTGTGACCCTTTATGAAAGTGATCAGAATAAAGTTTACAGTTTCCATCAGATGGATAAAAGCTAGGTCTGAAGCTTTATTTAAATATCACTGTTGAGAAAGAATTTATCAGCAGCCTCCTACTTATAGACTACTAGAAGGGCCCGGCCATGCGTTGCTGTGGCAATTGTCCTTTTCATCACAATCCGCAAACCACACAGATGTCCATGCAGGTCCCATGATCCACAGCGTAGCCTTTTAGGGTGGTCAAATGGAATCCCTCTTTCCCCTTTCAATTCACATTGTTATATGGTGGTGTCTTGTTTTTTTTAAGTATAAGGTAACCCTTTCCATTCCACAATGGAACTGTCCAGAGTGCAAATCCCGCTGTCCATGAGGCTGGTTGACACACACAATCCTGGCTTGGGTAAGGCAGAACTGGGGCAAGCAGGCTATCCCTGTCAGGCATCAGAGACAGGGTGGTGAGGCACTCAGATCGAGGCCAGCTCCCTGGGTTCTTAAAGGGCCACGAGCAAAAGAAGTGGAGCCAGTAGTGTTGGTTCGCCCCCACCCCGTGGATTTTCTTAGAAGAAAAAGGCAAACTCCAGGTCGCTTTTAGTAAAAGAGAGCTGTGGCGAATATGGGTGAGGAAGTAGGTAAGTGGTGGTTGGATGTGAGGGAGGGCAGAGTGAGGTGTGTGAGGATGAGCTGGATGTGTATGAGAGTGTGTTGTGTGGTAGCAGTGGTTGAGGCACAGAGAGTGAAAGTTACCTGCATGTGAGGGGGGGAACCCCACCTGACGTCTCACACAGCAAAGTGTGTATGTGTTTCACTTCCATTCATATTACCTAACAGTATTACCTATTTACTGTTTTCACTGCTCATCTCTGGCCATCTGCATGAACATTGTAAGGGCATACCAACCCCTCAGGCCACAGACATGCTGCACAAACATTCTAAGGGTGACAGTTAAACACAACCAGCTTCATGGCCTGGTGTGCCAGGAAAAATATGTCTTACCTGGCTCAGGTATTGAATTTCAGCAATATGAATATCCAACAACCTGCCCATATTGGAAAGGCACATTGAGTGAAAATTTGAAAGCAATCCGTCCAGTGGTTTCAGAGTTAGAGTACGACTCACAAATGGACTGTTTGCTTTTTATATATATAGATGAGGTGGAACATACTACAAATGAATGCATGTAAGCCTGACCCTAGCTTTGTCTCTAAAGAATTGTCTCTTTGAAACCACAATAAAGAGTGGCCTGGGATTTATCCAGGGCTGCTGTTGCTGTCTGGGAGATGTGGAGTCAAGAGCTGCCCTCTACACTGGCCATATGGTGCCCTGAGGCAGGGCCATTAGAAGACTTACTGGCAAAGTTGCATGAGTGGTTCTGGGGGTGGAGACAGAGATTCCTGGCCACCTAAGGCTGGGCAAGGTGGGCTTCTGCCTTTTTGACTCCACACTCCCCTAGTTCTTCCTGCCCACCAACCCTTTTTTGCATCGTGTTTGGAGTTTGGTTGTTACGGGTTAATTGTTTGTTATCTGTTTATTTGTCACCACTTGGTGGGTTGTGCATGGGAACTGTTCTGTTTTGGGGAGGAGTAGTCTGAGTGCTGGCCCTCCCCATTAGTGGAGGCCCTATAAGGCGCCTAAGGGAAAGTCAAGTTTCAGTGCCACATGTCCAGGCAGAGGCTGCTAGCTGACCTGCACCCCCAGGTAGCAAAGGGAGATTCATTTAAAGTCCAGCACCCAAATGGCTTCCACTGTCTTGCTGCTCCTGGTTCTCCCCCACACATACTTGGGCCTGGGGGAAGGGTATCACTGGGGGCCGCAATGGTGCTGCGGAGTGACTAGATCCATCTCCTATGTTGTGCTTCTGCTTCTTTAGCTAGCAAACCAATAAACAAGCTGTGGCCAGTTTTATTCCATAAAACAGTGGTCTTGTGTGTTATTGTGGGCCCTCAGGCTCTCTTTTCCCTCCTCAGGTGGCAATTATTATCTCAGGCAGTTGGGTAGCAAAATTTCAGAATGTAATGGCATCACCATTTCTTCCTCCAACCCAGATGAAAGAAAAGAGTTGAGGAGAAGATTGGCAGCTGAGTAGAGGTGTATTCTGTAAATATGTAGCGGAATGTTTCAGTGTAGATCAGTGATGGCGAACCTATGGCACGGGTGCCAGAGGTGGCACTCAGAGCCCTCTCTGTGGGCACGCACAAACAGAGTTCATCATGTGGGGGGGGAAATCACCCCCCCCCACACACACACACACACATCTAGACTGGCCTGGGCTGCTGGGCTTGATTATTAGCATTAAACCTAAGACCTAGTTTTGGGGAAGCAGTGTAGGTAACCCTGTTAAGCACTGTTTAACCCCACTGATTTTCATTCAAAGAACTAAAGCGCGATCCTTTACCTGGGAGTAAGCTCGGTTGCTGGCAATGTGGCTTGCTTCTGAGTAAACCCTCCTAGGGTCGTGATTCACCCATTGGAAGGGTTGCATGGTTGCTTCGAAGCAAAGCCAACAACTATCACCAAGCTTACTCCCCAGTAATGCACGCCTCCGAGCCAACCATTTTTTCTAAACTAAAACCTCAGTATTCAGGTTAAATTGCTGTGTTGGCACTTTGCGATAAATAAGTGGGATTTGGGTTGCATTTTGGGCACTCTGTCTCAAAAAGGTTCGCCATCACTGGTGTAGATGTTGTGTCACACCTTGTATGCTTTGAGCTGCAACCTCATAACCTCTACCATTCTTGAGCTTCAGGAGCTGTTACTGATCTCTTTATTAGATTCATACAGACCCTCACTATGGCCAATTACCCACTGGAGCTCTGGCACGTGGTGGGACTGGAAGCTCTTCAGGGCAAGAAATATTGTCCCTATGTGCTTCCTCTCTGTGGTGTGCAGAGAGAGGAGGTACATCAGGGCAAGATTTCCTGTCCTGATGTGCTTTATTTTGCCACATGTGTGCTCATTTTCCACAGGGAAAGTGAGAGCACTTCTGGTGCAACTTTTCGCACCACAAAGGAGTCGGGGGGCGGGGAGAGCAGTCTGCAATCAGTAATGTAAACTACAATTTTAACTCAATTTTTCCATCTTAGATTAAAATCTATGTAGATTGATAACAATGACACTGATAGTATTAATGTGCCTCAATAACCATCAGAATGGCTTGTTAACCAATTGAATCAGAAAGTGATAAGATTAAATTCTGTTTCTATTTTGCCTATTTAAATTCAACAGTTTTCAAGGGAATTCTAGCAGCCCTAGCTGCTTGCTCTGCACTGAAAGCATGCACCCTGAAAAATGCAGAGGTCCCTCAGCCCAACTGGCAACCTGGGAGCGGCTTGGAGACCAGGAAGCCTGCAAAGATTTTTCTACATTGGTCACCCAGGCTCTTCTCCTCATGCAGTTTCAGCTCTGAGTATTCTGCTCCAAACCAGCTCTCTCTATGTGTGCTGTCACAGGTAAGGTGACAGCTTCCCTCAGCCATCACTAATTTCTTGAGGGACTGCAACAGACAGCAAGTTTAAATTCAGTATGTTTTAAGGGGATTTTAGTAGCCTAGGTGCATGTAGGATTTCCAACAAAAACATGCCCCCCCCCCCCAAGCTTACCAACTATTCCAATCATATTATATGGAAGTAAACCCAGCACTATTCATTTTCTATGTATAGTTAGACATAATACAGCCCTTATATGAGGAAGAAGAATAAAACGATGCAGCAAATCAGTCAATAGACCACTCCCCTCTTTTTTGCTTCAACTGAGGAAGTTTATGCCTGATAGCCCAGGATTAGAATATTTGCAGACTGCAGCTGACTGACTAGTTGCCTGGGCATAAGAAATATCCTTAGGTTTCAATAAAGTAATACAATGGTTTGCAGTAGAGAAGAAAAGATAGAAATGAACAGTTAGATGATATTTTGCATCTGGATAGCATAATGTCATGGAAAAGGTCAGAGGATTTTAGCAGGAATACTGTCATCAGTAATGGGGTTTATTAGGCTTCATGTGGAAATATGGACCAATTCTTAATAATGAAAGGTAAAATTAAACAGTGGTGCTTTATATTTTTATATGAGCATAAAATGCATCGAGAAGATCTGAGGGAAGATTGGAGTAACAGAGATAACCTGCTTGAGAAAATCCCTTGGAGTCCCAGATTAGCAATTTGTGAAAAGTCAATACTCAAATTGACTTTAAGTGAAAAAGTAATGAGTAAAAAAAATGGTTTGGTCAGAAGATAAGAATAGAAAAAAACCCACTTACTGGAATACATTTATTGGTGAAAATGAAAAGTTGTGTGGACAATTGTTGCTAAGAGTGGATTGAAAAAAAGATTAATATGGTTTTGGAAAACAGTGAGGGAAGTGTGTTTGGATTAGGTTTATTTATACCTAATATCTTCCATAAGAGGATGGATAAAAGTAAAATTGTAGCCCTGGTGACATTTTCTGGGGAACTTCATATGATGTCATATGCTGTCAAGGAATGTATTTCTAAATAAATGGGCATAACAGGCTAAGAAAATATGCGGACAAGGGACACCTTCAAATGCAAATATTAAGTGAATCCTTTCTCCCTTTTATTTCATTTCTGTTGTTTTATATTATCCAGCAGCATCATTAGCACAATTATTTCCATTTAGAGTATATTCACATTTCACTGCACCTCACAAATAAACTTCATCCCAAAACAATTTACCTAATAAATTAATAATTAGTGCACATAACCTTGGAGCCAGTATTTTTTTGGAATTAAAGATCAGAGGCATCACAGATTATTAGAGAATATGCATAAATGCAATATACAGAAAGAGACTAGAAGTGAAAACTTAAACAGAGCTTCAAATTCCTGGACTGTAACTCATCTGTAACTGTAACAGTGCCATTTTAAGCAAATCTATTCAGAGTCCTATGTAGGATCTATTAAATAGGTTTAATACCTAAAAGTGTTCTTTCTTTCTTTCTTTCTTTCTTTCTTTCTTTCTTTCTTTCTTTCTTTCTTTCTTTCTTTCTTTCTTTCTTTCTTTCTTTCTTTCTTTCTTTCTTTCTTTCTTTCTTTCTTTCTTTCTTTCTTTCTTTCTTTCTTTCTTTCTTCCTTCCTTCCTTCCTTCCTTCCTTCAGAGAGAGTGGTGGTGTACATGCTGCTACCTGAGTAAGTTCTAGAATGCTGAATATATTTTTTAAATGATAGGCTACTGAATATATATTTTAAAACCAATATTATATATACTAACCTGGCCCAGATGTATCTGATGAGTCCTACTACAAACAGTCTAAAGTTTGCTAAATCTACTGAACTAAGAACACTTTTCTGTGGAGGAAATTCTATTGAATAGAATGGAACTTCTGAAAATACATGCTTAGGATTGCTCCATAAATTTGGTCTGGTTTGGTGTCAGCCATTCTAAACAATATTGATTTCAGTCCATCACTATCTTTTTCTATTAGAAGAAATTAAATGCACTAATTAAACACAAGTCATTCTTTTGAAGGATGGCTAGCCACTGTTAACTAAAATAACCCATTAATGAAAATGCTAACAACATAAACAGCTTCCTTTTCCCCCTTTGTCCCAGAAGGTACTTTTTAAAAACACCACTCGCTACTGAGGTGCATGCCCTGGTAACATCTCAGTTAGGTTACTGCTTTATGCATAGCTGCCCTTGGAGACTATCTGGAAGCTACAGTTTTACAGAATGATGAAGCCAGAATGTTGATTTGAGGGAGTTGTAGGAACTATATCACTGCAGTTTAATTATATTTGCATGGTTTCCCAATTTGCTTGTGAGCTCAGTCTAAGATGGTGGTGTTGACTTTTAAAAGCATACCTGAAGGACTTATAGCATGGAAGCTGAATTCCTGAAGATCTCTGAAACCACTGTTGTATGCTGGTATGAGCAAGACAAGAATAACATGCTGATATCACCAGCTTTTAAGGCAGCTATTCCCAGTGGTTTGAGATCCACTTGTACCTTGTTGACATTCCAGCTGGGGTACTTATGAACACTGGTCCCTAGTGTGAGAACTGCCCTATATTTCAGGAAAGTAAGCAAGGCTCTTGCCAATGAGGCTTGTGGTTAGCAAGTGGTTCACATCTTGAAACAGCCACTGGAGTTGCGGTAAGCTGTGAGCCTACCTGAAGTGTAGTCTCAGGGCAGGGATGGAAATAAATGTGGATCTTTTCTTTGGCCGTTTCCTCACGGCCCTTTAATGGCGCCCTGGGGACGGGATAAACGCCATCCCCAGGGAGCCATTCGCACAGGTGGCGCTGCTGCTAAGCAGCGTTGCTCCCCCTCCCCCAGGGCGGCATCAGGCCACCCTGAAAAACAACCCTTTAAAGGGTTGTTTTCCCCCCGACAGCGTGTTCCCGGTGGCGCGATGCGAACAGCACCGCCAGGAACACGCTATTTCCCTTCCCCGTCCCACTCACCTTGTCCCCGTCGTCGGCCTGCTGGCCGTTGAAGCCCCGCCCACGCTGTCCTCCGGCCCCTGGAGGTCGGAGGGCAGCGTGGGCGGGGCTTCGACGGCCAGCAGGCCGATGACGGGGACAAGGTGAGTGGGACGGGGAAGGGGGAAGAGGTGGCTCCATGCGGAGCCGCCTGCATGCTTGCATGCGAACGGCCTCTGCCTCCACGCTGGCAGAATTCTTGCAGGCGTGGAGGCGCCTCGACGGCCGTGTGGAAACAGCCTTTGCTAATTGTGAATGTGGCTCTTCGTAAGACACAGACTTGTAACTGTATTAAAGAAAACAAAAAAATGTGGACAATTATTTGTTATCCCCATATCCTGAAGGAGTAGCAGACCATTCTGGTGCTGTGCCTGATAAATCAAAATGTGGGAAAGTACAGGACATTGCATGCCTTACAAGTCAGAGGGATGAATAACCTGAAATATGAAATGGTGAAATAGAAGAACAGAAGGTTCTTGCACTTTCTGAGAAGTACTTAAGATGGAAGGATAAGTATGAAAGTTGCTTTATACACTTTGAGTAACCTGAGAAACTTAGCTTTAAACAAGGATGGGAGTATGTCTTAGGAAGGTCCACCCATTAAGCATTTAATATAATTATCTTAACGTTATTTTTTAAATTCAATTTTCTTCTGAAACACTCTTTGTTACATTGTGTGGAATGAATTTACTTGATTTCACAAGGAATTCTGTTTCATCTACTAAATAATGGTGAGAACATTTCAGGCTGCAATAAGTTCATCCTTTCACTGCTCAATATTCCTTTTTATTATTTCATTTTTCTCTTATTTTGTGTTGCTTACCTCATAATGTATATATTCCAAGAAACCATTAAATTAACTGTAGTTCAGTCTCTGAAATTTTTGTGTTTGTTACTGGTTCAGCATAGTCCTCCAGGACAAATAATAGCCCCATATATATACCATTTTACTGAATTTCCTAAGGATAGCAAAAAGTAGAATGAAAGAATGTGAGACCCACTGTTTCCTTCCCATACCCTGATCCATTTTTTAAAAACTTTAATGCCTTTTACATTGTACATATTTTCTTTATCCTAGCAGCAAAGAAAACTAAATAACATGGAGAACCATTAAAAATCAGCTTCTGTCTTCAAGAACTGAAGCAATGACACAATATTGTATGTGCACAGGATGCTGCCAAGGAAAGTAAATGAAACATTTAGGACACAGGACATGACTGCAAACAAAAGAAGACAAGACAAACAGTTCCTTCCTTTAGAAAGATACTAACACCATCTTTATCATTATAATGAGTGTTGAATGGCAAAGGACGGGTTTCAACAATAGTTCTAGGATTTATTTTCCTATTAGTTAATGGTAGATAATGATATACATGCAAAAAAAAGTAATGGGATGTATTCATGACCACACAGCAGTTGACTCTAGCAAGTACGACCTTAAGAATCTTGATTTTCTTTTCACCAAAATGACTTATTAGGTACCAATATACTTAGCACATTTTTCCAGTAACATAGTTCTCTTGAGAAGCCATTGATTTTGGACAATACTATAAACAGAATGGTTAATGAAGCAGGAAACTGAATAAAATATCTTGCTGTGATACAGACTTACTACTACTCTGTAAATTTTAATATAAAATTGTATTAACAATCCAAATTCAATATGAAGCACAATTTATGGTCTGGGGACTAACAATTGTTAGGTACAGTGACCACTTTTTTTACAAATCTGGAGAAAGGGATGCATCATGGTGTATCAGTCAATGACAAACAATTATTGTCTTACTAATTAACAGATTTACAAAGTAATTTGGAAATATAGACAACTCCAGGTTCAATTATTTCTTGTCATTGCAGGGGCACTATTCATGGACATAGGATTAATAATCTGCCTCCTCTTGTGAAATACACCTCACCTGATAATTAAATCCAAACTTTTGTTATAAACCTGCATTTCAGAGGCTAAAGTCCTAAATTCTTTTGTAGAATTTTTGTGCCTTGTTCACTACTACAGTAATATAGAGTGGAAAAATGGCACTTCCATGATTAGTGAGCAAGCATTCCTCCACTCAAACTCAGGGGAATGAGTAAATGTATTCAATTGCATGCAGTTACCACATGGCAGTCCAAGCCTTTGGCACTGACAACATTCCTTTAGGATGGTAGTCACAATCATTCCATCATGTTCCCTGTGAATTTTCCTGTTGTTTGTGTATTTTCTCAGAGTGATATGATTTTTCCTTGAGGGAATAAGCTCTCCAGAGAGCCTTAGTTCATTCTGCCAGTATTCTTCTGTTATGGACCACACCTTTGCCTCACGGTGCCTGTGTTTCTTTACTGTGCCAGTAGTGAATACCTATATATAACTTCTTGTCCAAACCTAATCCTTATCATTGACAAAGAAGGCCAGAAACAGAAATCAGAAACTGCCCATCCAAGGAGCAGTCCATTATTCAGGAGAGATAATATCTTAACCAGGCTGTTTAAAACTTCATTAAAAAAGAAATCATTTGCATTCTCCCCGTGGACCTTGAAAAGGGTATATCTACCTAGAATGGTGATGATAGCTCTGGTTAACTGGACATTCCAGTAATTACACTCATGCAAGTCAACATTAATCAGGATTATGTTACAATCTGTTATTTTTTAAACTGTTTGCAATTCCATCTAGATTCTGTATGAGAATACTCCACCACCACACCTGAGTTTTTCCTTGGATTCTCCAAGCATCTTGTCTGCATTATTTCATCCTTTTTCATTTAAATCTTGCCCTCCCTCTCCTAATACTGACTCCCTCAGTGAAATTCACAACTGTAACTCCAAGCTGTGAATGTACAGGGTGTGCAAAAAGAGGTAGAACTTTTGCCCATTTAGCTTTGTTTACAACTGTAGGATTCTTTATGATCAAAATTAAGGTAATTCATGCCATAGTATTCCCATTAGTATGTATGGGTGTGAATATTCAACAATAAAGAAGGCTGGCAGAGAGAAAGTTGATTCCTTTGAAATGTGGTGTTGGAGAAATGTTTTATAGATGCCCCGGACAGCCAAAAAGACAATATGGGAGTTCTATATCAAATCAAGCCTGAACTCTCCCTAGCAGCTAAAATGACTAAAATGAACCTATCTCACTTTTGTCCCATTATGAAAAGAATCACTGGGAGAGACAATAATATTGGGGAAAAATGAAGGCATCAGTAAAAGATGAATGCACTCAAACAAGGAAGTCACAGCCCTCAGCTTAAAGACCTGAACAAGACTGTTAACAATAGGACTTTTTAGAAGGCATTAATTCATATTGTTGTTAACAGTTGAAAACAAATTGATGGCACCTATCACAAACACACACCCCAAACCACTTACCTGAATGGGTTTAGAAAGACATTGGCTCTGCTTAGAATTGCACTGTAAATGACTTTGAATTACTTTCAACTCATTGAAGGATTAAGCCATTAATGATTGATATTCTCATGATATTGATTGTTTTTTAAACTGAAAACAAACTCATTATGATTGGGTTTCTCCTGCTTTCCCAGTATGATGTGTTTCTTGAGGGCACTTAAAACACACATTCACAGGTGATTGGCTTGGTGCAAAGCCTTTTTTCCAGCTGTTCCATGTTGTCACTTTGGTTAGGATGTTTGAATTAAATAGGTCTGGTTATAAACTGGTTAAGTCACAATTGGTTGGCAGGAATAGGGAAGGTTACTCATGATAGGCAGGTCAATTGACAAGGTTCTTGAGATGTGATGGGAGGATGTCTGGATCAGATGCCCAGGTGTGTTGTGAAGAAGCAATCTTGGTATAGGGCAGCAACTTTGAAATCTGGTAGAAGCCTTGTAGCTCATCAGAGGAGGTGGATGAAGCTTGGTGCCTCTTAGCATGTAGTGATTCCGCAAGCTGTAGTAAGCAAGGACCTGGATGGATCTGCCTCAAAGGCATACCAAATGGATGCCTAGTGCAGCCTACCCTCAAATTATCAGCTTGTTCAAATAAGCAGTGATTTAGATCAGACTTGGGTAGCCCAATCCAGCTGGGGGGGGGGGGACTGAAGCTCACAGGGAGTGACAGACAGCTGCACCAATATGTTTTTCCCCTCTGCAGGTGCAAGAAACACCACAGCCAATGGATGGGGCAAAGGACATAAGCCATTATTTTGAATGAGAGACATAAATAATCCTATTCTTCCTCCACTTCAGGCAACTAGAGCTGAGTTCTACATCCAATAGGGGATGAAAATGTAGTAGGAGGCAACTAGGGCCACAGTTAACAGACATTCTAGCCAGATTCTACCATGGAAACTTGCTGGGTGACTTGACACCTGTTACTCACTACAAGCCTAGCCTACCTACTATTGTGAAGTAAAAGAAGAGGAGAATGCTGTAGACTACTTTGTGAAGAATTAATGAAGTAAATAAATAAGTGATTAAGCAAATGAATGAATACAAATGGTTAACATCCAGAAAATCAGAAGTGATGCTCTGCTTACAGAAGAAATTTTCCTCTGTTCCCTTGATTAATCCACTCTCACACATTGAGGCAGACTCTTAGAGTGCAGTGTGGAAGCCTGCTGTGAGAAGGTTAATTGGCTGAAGTGCCCTTGGACTCTCATAGGCAAGGATTGTATCGAATCCATTGTTTCCAGTTTGGGGCTTCAATTCTGATGGAAGATTGCAGATTACTTTCCAGATAAAGCTACACATTCTTCAAGAAAATTACGCAGTAATTTTTCCAACATTTGAATTATTACTGTAATACATGGGGACAATGCACTATAATTCTATGTGCTTTCTTCAGAATTTCTAGTATTTCCAGTTTGCAAATTATTTTTTACCTTGTTTAAACTGCAAGTATAAATACCTGAAGTATAAATGCCTGGCTTAATTAGGATTAAACTAACCATCATTTAAAGATACCATTCCCATAGATCTTTGCTGCTGAGATAAACTTTAGAATCATGGTAGGGAGGATCAATAGCATTAAAATAAACACCTTTCCTTGCTTCATTTACTGGACAAACACATTATTGATCAAAATAAAAAAAGATTAATTTTGACAAAACAAATTAGTTTTTTAAAGCTTGCAAGGACAACAGAGGCCATTACTCTGTCATGCAGTAGTTCCACAACAGACAATAGATGAATTACATAGCTATCAATACATCATAATTTATGTAGGGTAACTTTTGATAAAGTCACAGATCATTTATTTTAATAGATTTTCTGCTTCCCCTAATTTTTGTTAAATATTTAGGATCCATGACTTAGCATTATTTCTGCTTCTTATATACCATGCATGCACCCCAGTTACATCTAAACTGTACATCAACAGCCAGATAGTTGGCTAACCTACTGTCCAAGTGCCATTCCCACTACCCTTTAGATAGAGATTACACAGGTGAAACTTGCAACTTTCTGAACATAAAGCTTGTATTGTACCACTGAAGTATGACCTTTACCCAAATATTTCATCCAATTTTTTTCCTTTCAATAGATTTGAAAACTCTTTACATTTGTTGTATTTTGTATTTCCACACCTGCTCTGATACTTCGATGATCCCCCCCCCCCACACACACTTCTCTGGAAATTTCTCTTAAATGGAGAAATCTAGCAACTTCTCAATTTCACCTATCTTAATACATGATCAAAAACATCCTGATACATTTTCAAACCTTTATGCCATGAGACATTTCACCTGCCAATTCCTTCATATCAAACTGATGTTAAAACTGCAGAAAAGGTCAAATTATTTTTCTTTTCTGTCCAATTTGCCAACTTATACACAGCTTGCTCAGATTCTCTTCTACTGCTTGCATTTGAAATACATACCACAATGTCTAACTCAGGCTGAGTTTTTGGATTGTTGTCCCAAGCCCTATTGTTTACCAAGCAATCCAATCTGCATCCTCCTTTGGATGAAAGATACAGGCATAATCCTCTGACAATTGTCTAGTGTCATTAGTTCTGTTTCTTTTTCGTTTTATCTTTTTTTTAAGTGGGTGACTCAACAGAAGAGGTATCAGCAAGGTCTTGGAGTTTTACTTGTGTGTTTGTGGATCAGTGTTTTGCCAAGTTAAATATATATATTATATATATAAATATATATAAGATGCTGCATAAAATAGGGGGTGGTATAACCCCCCACTTCAATGGTGAAAAGCATGATGAAGATTTTACAACTTGTTTTGAAAGCTTACCTTCCTTGTGGGTCTGTTAGAAGGACCATCAGAATTTGTTTTTTTCAGAATTGCATATGTGTAAACTGCTACAGAGCACAAGGTCACTTAGAGTCGCTTGAGGAGCGTTGGGTAACTTGATTGCTAGATAGATTAGCTAGCTAGATTAGCTAGATAGATTGCCTATGTATATGGGCTTCAGCTCACCATAAGAAACCGGCAAAGAAAAATAAATTCTTTTTATAAAGATTTTATTGGAAAAATAACAAATGGAATAAAACAAAATTTCACTCACAATCACTCAATTACTGGGGTGAAAACACACACATACAAGGTTTCCTGGGATATAATTTGGAAAGAGAGAGAAGGGATGGGATATCAAAAGATTATATTTACCAGTCTTGTAGTTGATGTCCAGGAAACAGAGACCTAGGCTCTGGATGATCGCTAATGGAACAATATTACTGACCACCATGGTGGTGTGATAATATTGAACAACTGACTGGGGTCTGAGACATGCTTTTTATATGTCTTGGGGTCAAGAAAATCCTTGAACAAAGGATTCTTCCTGCTGTTACAGGTGAGGTAATGGCCTTGAGTATCAGACCATTGAGCTGATGGCTGACCCATTATCTTAATGGGTTTTGCCTGCTGTTCAACAATTCAGGTAACAACCCTTAATGGTCATTACAATATAAGATGGTCACAAGGGGATGAGTCACAGGAAAGGTTTAACAAATATAGATAAAAGAGAACTGGCTTTGCCCAGGGTGTGCTGTTTTCCATATTCAAATGTTATTTCCTGAATATGGGCCAGGCATGAAGTTGTGAGCGGGGGGGGGGGGGGGGGCCCTTGAGGAACTCTTGCCAGACAGTCCCAATATGGAGTTTCTGAAACAGACTCCTACATTTCAGGGCACTATTATGCCACATCAGACAGGGCAGCATTCCGGGAGAAAGATGCTTTCTCTCACCCTCCGGACTGCTACAGGGCTTAGGTTGGCTACACCTCAGGTTGGCTACACTGCTTGGGCCGTGAGGGAAACAGGCTGATGGGGCTACCCTGTTGTGGAGTCCCCTTCTGGCTGGTTAACCAGGGAGCCCCCAGGAAGCCTCCTGCCCCATGGCGCCCCTGCCCCTCCTCATTGCCTCAGCTAAGCTTGAATGCAGAACTGTGGAGTGGGGGCCAGGTGCAACCCCCTGGCTCCCTCACACCTCCCATTTGGGCCTGGAGCAGCCCAGCCACAGAGCCTGGGAAGCATCCCCAAAAGAAGCCTGTAGCAACCACCAGCCAAGCGACTCTCCTTGCTTGCCTACAGAGTGGCTGCTTCCCATGGGGCCTCCTGGTCAGGTTGCTCAGGTGATTGAGGCCTTCCCCATGGGGTTCCAGCCTGACCTGGGGACTGGCAGATTCCCCATTCCTGAACAGGAAAAGAATGTAACAGAGAAACGGTGCACACTTGTAGATGGTTTCTTAGAGGTTTAGAGTGGAATGCGTTGTAGTGTAATGCCTTGTTCCTGTCTGTTTCTTTGTGGTATGGGGCAAATGCCAGTTGCCTGTTTTTATCAAAGTATATGTACGTGTCCAAGAAATTGATTCAGACCGCACTAGCCCATCAGAGTTTGTTTTTTTCAAAATTGCATATGTGTAAACTGCTGCCAGTCCAAGCTCATTGGCAGCCATAGAACAAGGACAAGCACCAAAGTCCATTTTTATCTAACAATATTTTTATCTATCAATGGCTATATCTACACAGTGAATCACCATTTCTCATGCGTTCTTCACTTGACCAGGGAACTGTCACATAACCCATTCAGACAATAAATTATTTGATTGGTTCAAAGCTTTAATTGAAGACATGTCAGGAACATAGAAAGAGAGTTCAGCGAAAACCATGCCAAACTCTTGATAATATGAATGTAAGGTCCCCACCCCCACATAAGAAGCAGACAGTTTGCATTGTCCGGCCTGGTGTCTCTTCCCAGCCGCAGAACTCCAAGGGCACAGCTAGAAGTGATAACACAGCACTTGCTGAAGTGAAAGTGATACCCCCCAATAGAACCATCATGACAGGTGTCAGAGTATCAAAGTGCCTCTGTAGGCATATTGTGTGTCTTGCTAGATCAGTCTGATGTAACTGACAGTTCACTGACAGCTACTTGATGCAGTGAGCTGGATCAAACCGGTTCTGGCCAGCTGCTACTAATTTGTGTGTGACCTTTAAGCTGATTGGTCAGCTTCTGTATATATGTATGAACAGCTGCAACTGTTCTCTCTCTTCTGAGCATGCTGTGTTGGTGAAGCATGCTGTCAGTCTGTTCCATGACCTTGTATATATCTTCTTGTGATTAGCTGCACTGTATATAAACTATACTTCACTGAAGAGTAACTGCTTCTTATGGTGTTTTTCTGGGTGCTGCAGCTAAGTCCTAAGGCTGCTTCTCCTACTCTTGGTAGCCAGCACTCCACTGTGCAACTGGTCACTAACAGGTTATGGGCCCAGACCCCTGCATTACTCGAGAGTAAGGCTGCCTTGGTGTTTGGAGTTAGTCAGTCATGGTCTTCACGTCTGCCAGCTGCCATTGGAGAGGCTGAATGAGGATAACTATGCTGCCTGGAGCTGTAAGATGCAGAGTTTTCTCATCAGGGATGGTCTCTGGGACATCATTGAGACTCCACTGACAGCCGGAGTAGCTGCCAAGGAGAAGGCTGATAAAAGGGTCCGTGCTACGATTATCTTGGCTTTGGAGAATTCGCAGCTGGTGTATCTCCGTGATGCTGCCCATGCCTCTGATTGCTGAGAAGTCTTAAAGAAGCTTTATCAGCATGACATGGTGGGCCCCACGGTCATCTTGACTCGTCAATTATACAATCTCAAGCTCAGGCCCGGTGAGTGTGTGTCTGCCCACATGCAGCAGATGCGAGCCTTGTTTGCTGATTTGGAGGACAGAGGGATGCAGTTCCTGGATGCCCATCAAGCATACATTCTACTATCATCTTTGGATGATACATGGCAGCAGTTGGTCCTGAGCCTGCAGAGTGTTAAAGAGGCTGACCTCACTTTTGACTTCGTGACATCAACATTGCTGGAACAGCAGAAACAGCATGATTTGCAGCAGGAGAGCCAGCATGAGGCCCAGAAGGGGAATTCCGGTGCTTCAGTTCCCAGGTCCCAGGGTGGCCGTGCTTTGCCAGAGTCTGCACCTGTGAAATCGTTTTCAGTATGCAGATATTTTTCTTGTGGAGCTACCACGCATGTAGCGCGCTTTTGTCCAAATGCTGGATCTAGCCCATTGGGGCAGCAACATCAACAGCAGAAAGGGAGAGGCAAGAGGAAAGGTTTTCCTGCCAAGCAACACAGAGCTTCATCTGTTTTTCTTGTGACTAGTGCCAGACATGCTGAGCAGAACTCTTGGTTGATTGACTCAGCTTGTTCTGAGCATATTGTGAATTCTAGAGCTCTGCTACACAGCATAAAGGAAGCAGCTGTATCTCACTAAGCCTTGCAGATGGTTCACCCTCTGAAGTGACTTTACAGGGGTCTGCGTATGTTCCTTCTTTGGGAATAACACTAAATAATGTTCTTCTAGTTCCCTCCCTTGACTTTTATCGATTGAGTGTGGCAGCATTGACTGGGGATGGTTATACAGTTGATTTTGTAAATAATGCCTGTTATGGGCAAAAGGATGGTGTAGTATGTGCTAGGCGTAAATTTGACCAGAATCTGTATAAAATGATTCCAAAGAGCATTAGCTCTGCTAAGCAAGCGTCTAGCTTAATGAACAAACCTCTGCATGATAACTATGTTCATGCATTGCACAGGGTGTTGGGTCATGCAAGTTTTTCCACCATCAAACAAATGGCTAAGGTCTGTGATATTCAGGCAAAAACTTGCCATAAGTTCCTGAATTGCTCAATCTGTGGTAAAGTAAAAGTAAAAGCTTTCCCCTCTACTACAGTTAGCAAGCGTGTTTCACCACATCCATTCTATTTGGTTCATGCTGATCTGACAGGTCCTTTCAAACCCACACAGGGTGGTGCAAAATACATTCTACTTATTGTAGATTACTATAGCACAGGGGTAGGGAACCTGCGGCTCTCCAGATGTTCAGGAACTACAATTCCCATCAGCCCCTACCAGTATGGCCAATTGGCCATGCTGACAGAGGCTGATGGAAATTGTAGTTACTGAACATCTGGAGAGCCACAGGTTCCCTACCCCTGCTATAGCAGGTTTTCCTTCTGTATACTGCTGAAGTCTAAGGATGAAACTCTTCTGAAGTTCAAACAGTGGGTTGAAATGGTGGAATGTACTTTCCCTTTTACAGTTGCTAAGTTGCAAACAGATTGTGGTGGTGAATATATGGGAAACCAATTTCAAAATTGGTTATCTCAAAAAGGTATTGTCCATAGAAGGATGAGTGTGGTGGGGAGGATGGTGAGGATGGTGTGGTGGAGATGGTGAGGAGAATTGGAATGTTGAAAGTTATGAGAGATGCCATGTTGGCAGATGCCAATCTCCCTTTTCATTTTTGGGGTGAGGCAGTACAGGCTGCCACTCACGTCATAAATAGGCTGTGAAGTGCCAGTATAAACCAAATGCCTTACTTTTTGGGAAACCACTGTCTCTGAAACATTTAAGAGTTTTTGGCAGTTATGCTAATGTGCTAATTCCACCACAGCAGCAACATAAAAATCAGCCCAAATCCCAAAGGTTATTCTTTGTTGGTTATGAAGGGGGAAAATCCTATCATTTTTCTTTGTCTTTTGGGAAGGTGGTGATTTATCGGAGTGTGAACTTTGAGAAGCACTCAGGCTGGGAAAGAATCCATGCCAATTCAGAGGTTTTTCTTTCTCCCTCGTCTGAGCAAAGTGCTGTTTCCAGGGACCCTATGGAAAGTAGCTGCTCTGCAAGCAGGCAGACAAAGTGGGTTGAGGCAAGCAGCCTCTGTCGCTCGACCAGCAGCTGCCACAGGCCTCTTGCAGTGCCACTTCTTGGGCTCTGTAGCTGGGCCATTCCCAGCCAAAGCAGGAGGTATAAAGGAACTGGAGGAACAGTTCCTGCCCCCACCTCACTATTCTGCATTCAGACTCAGTCAAGGCGATGGGGAGGCAGAGGCACTGTGGGTCAGGGGCTCTCCAGTTGACTGACCAGAAGTGGACTCCATCACAGGGAAGCCCCCATCAGCATTTTCCCCTTATGGCTCAGAGGTGTATCTAGGGAAAATGGAGCCCAGGTGTGTGTGTGTGTGTGGGGGGTCTGTGTGTAAAACTCAGATTTTATTCTGGGCTCCATTTTCCCTATATATGTCTCATATTGTAGAAGTAGAATGTTAGAGCACAATAATGTTACAATAATTACTGATTTGGTAAAACCTCTGAAACTTTCTAGAGGCATGACAGAAAATAGGGGCAGCTGCTTGATGTTGAGTGGTGAATATGATGTGAATTAAACTGATAGTTGTTCAAGTATTACCCCCCTCCACACACACACACACACACACACACACACACACACACACACACAACCACACACACACACATACACACACACACACACAAATAATTGGATTGCATGCACACATTAAAAATGTCTAGACCTGGAAACTGTATCAGATTTAGTACAATCACATCGATTTGGCATGATCTTAGAGAAATATGAATTCTAATCCACAATTTTAGTTAGATGTGTGCAGAGGGGTATCTAGACAAACTGGAGGCCAGGGACAAAACCTGAGTTTGGCGGCCCCTTCTAGTATGGGCGGCCAACCTCCCCCTCCACGACTAAACAATGATTTTTTGCACCAGCTCACAAAACATCTCTCAGCCCCAGCAAAACATACATGGCTTTCTCCCCACCAACTCTCTTTCCTAATTTTGTCCTCACACCAACCCAATCACCCCCAGCAAAATATTTACCAAACAAATGTCAGCATCATATCTCACAAATCCACAAAGTGGAATCCACCTCCAAACAGCATCACTTTCAATGGTGTTTAAATTAGGGAGCCCGGAATCTTCTTTTAAATCCACCTTAAAGGGAGAATCTGGGGTCCCCAGTTAAAACAACATTGAAAGTGATGCTGTTTTGGAGTGGATTCTCCCCCACCCTGAAACAGCATCACTTTCAATGTTTAAACTGGGGACCTCACATTCTTCCTTTAAGTCCATGCTAAAGGGAGTGGATTTAAAAGTAGAACATGTGGAAATTTGGAGGGTGCCTGCTGTGAGGGGTGCAATTGTTAAGTTAGCAGCAACAAAATTTCAGGGTAACTTTAGGGGACTCTCCTGATGATGCCACACAGGTTTGGTGAAGTTTGATTCATGGGGTCCAAAGTTATGGACCCTCAAAGGTGTAGCCCTCATCTTGTATTAGCTCCCATTGAAAAGAATGGGGATGGGGCACCTTTTTTGGAAGTTCATAACTTTGGATCCCCTGACCCAAACCTCACCAAACCTGGCTGATATCATCAGGAGTGTCTCCTGAAAGTTCCCTGAAATGTTTGGTGCTGCTGGCCTAAAAACTGTGCCCCCTGCAGGCCACAAACTGAAAAAAACACTAAAAATACAAAACTCACACAAACTAACCTGAATTTTTTGCGCCCTCCACTTGGGGGTGCCTGGGGACATGGGGTACCCCCTGTCCCTAGGCAAATACATCACTGGATGTGTGATAAGAAAATGCACCAAATATATAACAAATGCACCAACAGTAGTAATAGAATAACCTTCCACTTTCCCCTGTACAAGATTTTTATTCATGTTCCCACTTTGGAATTTATCTTTTGTAGGATAATGGGTTTCTGCATACTCATTTAATCATAAGCCTTGCAGACATCACTAGAGCAATTGTGCTTTACAAATAAGACTACTTAAATTTAGGGCTAAGTGAGCAAGAAGTTACTCATAAAGTCCCAAAGTTTAGCAGTCTTGGGCTATTGCTCTAGGAGTGGAATTTCCCAATTATTTATCCCTTTTCACCCTGTGACTAGTCATTAGCCCCCAACTTGTTCAAACTCAGTCTTCAAAAGGACTACAACGAACACACAGCAATAACTATCACTCTCCTGAATATTTTATGTACATGGGACAACTGCTAAATGTTCTATCACATTTAATAGGGGCTGAAGAGTCAAGCTTGGCTAGGCACAGTATGATACAAGGAGATTTTGCAAGTATGAAGCAGGCAAATTATTCTGGGAGCAAATTATGGGCTACTGCTATAAATCTATACAATATAAGTGATTGATTATAAAGCATCCAGAAAAAGAAGAAAGAAAAGTGTTCTCAAAGCTTTCATTAATATCCCCAAAAAGACTTAAAAGAAAGATGAAATTTAGAAATGCTTGATAACAACACTGATGGGAAATTGGCTTACACCAATAAATAATTGGCAACTCTGGCAAGAAATATCTCAGGAACTAAATGATTAAAGGTATTTCATATCTTATTCTAATTTTTGTTTGACAAAAAAACAAAACACCAGGTTCATGACCAATGTAAATAATAACCTTGCAAACTACAATCGAATGAAAGAAATTACAAGATAGGGAGGATTTTAAAAGTGGGATTGCTGGGCGCCGCTTGTTACTATCGCTGCTTTTAAATTGTTTTAACTAAGTGTTTTAACTGCATTTCATGTTGTACACCGCCCGGAGCCCCCCGGGGATTGGGCGGTATAAAAATCTAAACAATAAATAAAAAATAAATAAATATTGTTGCTGAGTCATTCTGTATGATACTTATCTTGGGGTTTAGGTAGAAATGAGAACATAAGGTGGTCTACATTTAACATATGAAAGTGATATTTAAATCTTCTTCTTACTAGGCTATTTTCCCAGTAGAGGGGTTAGCAATGTGACTGTCATTGCTACAGGTCTCTGTTTTGTGCATCCACAGGGCTCAGGTTGGCAGCACGCATGTCTTTGTTGATGGTGTCCATCCATCTTTTCTTTGGCCATTCATGTGGTCGTCATCCTGTTGTCTCCAAATGTAGTGCTGTTTGAGCAACTGATGTTGGTTCTCTTCTCATGACATGGCCATACCACCGTAGTCTGGCTTCCTGCATTTTCTTGCTAATTGCTTTTATTCCTAGTCTTTGACAGATGTCATCATTTGGCACAAGGTCAAGAAGCGTCAGGCCAAGTGTCCATCTCAGCATTTTCATTTCCATTGTGTTAAGGGCTTGTTTGTGTTTCTTTGTTGCTGGCCAGCACTCTGACCCACAGAGGGCTACTGGGCGAAGAACTGTAGTGTAGATCTTAGCCTTGAATGAAAGTGATATTTAAATAATACTGTATAATTCCATTCAGAGTTCAGATTTTTATAGTAAACTTCTTAATCACAGAAATTGGATAACTATAAACACCTGAATGCAGACTTCAGATACTGTAATAGTCTTCAACCTTACTATTAGGTATTGCAAAATACAAATATGTAGTGGAACAGTACAGATTTCACATAGAATTGTCTAATAGGGACCAGCAGCTAAAGGCCATAGGAAGGACTAAACTCAATCTGGCAAGTAAGTAACTCAATCTGGTGATATTTTATGGCAGGTCACTCTGTGTATGACTGGTGGTTGGTGGCCAAGCCATCATCTTCCATTCCATCCACAATTATCTTCCTATAAAATTAGTTGCTGGCCAGAGTAACACAACAGTACATAAATATATGCCTTGGCACATAAGATGGCATAGCAAAGCTATTGCCTATAATTCCTTGAAACCATGCTTGCAACCTGCACATTTTGTTCAGGCTTCCAATAAGATTGCAGATAGAAAAAAATGTAAAATCATTGGGGGATTTTGGGAGGGAAATAGGTACCCAGGAAGGAGTAAAGAAGCCCATCTCTCTTTCCACCACACACTCCATTCAAACTGTTGTCTCTTGTGACTATATTTTGTTTAAAAAAACATTCCTAAAACTAAACATGTAACTGCACAAATGTAGTAGCTCTGCTTGCAAATGACACTATGGAACATATTAATAAATTGTGCCATGGTCATTTTTACACATATGTAATGTAACTCAGTGTAGTTCAGTTATCACAGAGGCTATACTCCCTCAGGTTTAAAAGACTGGCAAATGGCTGGATAATAGCAAAATTCTATAATTGCGTGTATGAGAAGACTTAAAAAATGTTCAAACTACCCGTGCACTTTCCAGCCATAAAGTACAAGAAGCTATGCCTGTTACATCTTTAAATTAAAACAGTAATTATTTTTTAACAGCCAGAGCTGTAATAACAACAAGCTTAAATTCTTTGCTAAATTTGTTTTCTAGGGACGTAACTTTCTGTTCATTAGTTCTATGCAAATTGATAAAAACAAATTATTTGTTCGCTTACTCCCTGGCTGACTAAAATACAATGTGTTTGTTACAATGTTTAACAACCTTATCAAATGTATTGTCGAACCACACAGCACCCAAATTTAACAGCCTTTCCCACAGAAATACTTTTCATTTAAATAAATCTTAGTGCAACTTTAAGTGGATGAACTCTCTCATTTTTTCCCTAATCTGTAAGACAATAAAGAAAACAGTTCCTATAGAATCTTTTTCTCCCATGTTTGAATTCCATTTCCACTCCTGGAACACTGATTTATCCTTGCAATTTTTCTTAATATTCACAGCCACCTCTGTGTCATGGTTTCAGATGTTCACTGAATGCCAATAGACATCACATGCTAAAGAACTAATATTGTGGGGATATCCTTTCTATACACTGGGTGCTCCATGATGAGTCCCATTTTTACCTTCTGAGTTATTAGTCAAGTGTGCATAGGTGTTACTCCAGGAGGGGAATTCATGCTATCCATCTTTCAAAATCTGTCACTGACAGTAAAATGAGAGCTAGGTCAGTTACAGTTTATGTGGACTTTTATGTTTGCCACAATAATTTGTACTTCCTGATGTGATGTATGATGTGGACTCAATGGCTGGAAAGAAATCTTTGTTTAAGTGCTGAAAATTTTATGCATTACTGGGTATTTCCAGAATGACTGATGATAAAAAGTGCCTTTCACTGAGGCAGTGACAAATATATAATGCCTAGAATAAAAACCTGGGGATGCTCCTGCAAGTGGAACACCTTTTTTTTTGAGGTTATGTTATAATTGTTATTGTTGTTATTTGAACATTATCATTAATACATATAATACAATCACATTTTACAAGCCACTTGATGAAATAACGATTGGATACTTAAAAGTATTGTACATTTAGATACACAGTAGTATTTATAGATAATGTTGTTGTTATTTAGGTAGAATTTAATTTCCAAAGTTGTATTTAATTATGCATATTTGCATGAAGCAAAATAACGATTAGGAAATGAGTGATCTTAAGCAATCAGTGAGTTCCAAATACTTGTTTCATGTAGCAAATGTACTCCTAATTTCCTTCTTTTTGTGCTTAAGAGGATGTTCTTATGACCCAACTACCTTATAAAATCACATTTGGGAAGTATTATATTTAAAGTGTAAGTAATCATACTATCACAATATAATCCACAATATAATTATTTCGGGGGGGGGGGGATCACCCTGGAAATTCAATAAAGGTTTCATGAGTAATAAACCTTAAAAACACCGTAATGTTATCCTCCTTTCAAAAGGTAAATTTTTTATTCTACAAAAGACTAAATTAACAAAATTTGTATTCACAATGAAATTAAACAAATATGACTTTTTAGTATAGCTAGACATAAATTTGTTAATTATTAACAAGGAAATTTAATTCTTGCAGCGCAATCTCTTTGCTCAGAATTAAGGCCCACTCCATGAACACGGATTACTTTCACGTAAGCATGGATAGGGGCTGTAGTGGTAACACGATTTCACACAAATGTATTATTTATTGTGTGTTTTTTTCAGTTACCTTATGATGAAATCTCTGTGGGACTAAATTACAGTTATGAAAGTCACATAGGTCTGCTTCTGTACTATGCGTGAACAGGCACTGCAGCATATTTTCATTCATTTATTTGGATATTTCTATTCTTCCCAAGAGGAACCTAAAATTGCTCATATAGCTCATCCCTCCTCTATTTTATAATCACAACGATATCCATGTTAGGCTGAGAGAGAGTGACTAGCCTAGTCCAATATGCCAACCACTATGCAACACTGGCTTATATAAGTATATGGCTCATTCTGCACATGCAGAATAATGCCCTTTCAAACTGCTTTCAGTGCTCTTTGAAGCTGTGCGGAATGGCAAAATCCACTTGCAAACAGTTGTGAAAGTGGTTTGAAAACGCATTATTTTGCATGTGCGGAAGGGGCCTATGGCATATAAATATATGTCAAGTACATATGTAGAACTACAACACTTCCTGGATTTTACTGAAAAGATCTTGAAAGGGGAAACGCTTTACAAAATTCATGACTTAAAATTAGGTATATAATTTTTTTCACATTATATGAAAGTTTTGTAATGATACTTTGTCATGGAAGCAAGTGACCTCCATTTTGTCTGATAGTTTTCATGTCTCACTAAAAGGTAATCCCGAGGAATTAAAGTTCTCAAATTCTTTAATGTTTTTGAATTCTGAGTGAATAATGAGACATCTCAAAGCCAGAGACAACTCGAAGATATGTTCCACTAGCAAGTCACTGTCACATTTATATTAGCAGGTAGTGAATGAGCAGTGTGATCCAATGCATGAGTCCTACAAGGGTTTCCAGGTAAGTAAAAATTCCAGTCATAGTGTGTGTGGTGGGGGGAGGAGTTTCTGTACTCTTGTACATCTATGACAGTGATGGCGAACCTTTGGCACTCCAGATGTTATAGACTACAATTCTCATCAGCCCCTGCCAGCATGGCCAATTGACCATGCTGGCAGGAGCTGATGGGAATTGTAGTCCATAACATCTGGAGTGCCAAAGGTTCGCCACCACGGATCGATGATCTCATTCCTGCCATCAGTTTGAACTATGATAGTTTCCATTGGAAATAAATATTTATAATGTTTTCTAATATAATTTTGTGGTATGTCACTGACTTGCTTATTGTTATGGTTTTTCCTGTAGTTACCTGATATGGGTTAGACTGAAAAATGATGATTCTTAATGACGGGTTGCTTTCCTGATAGCTTAGCATCACTTTTGCCTTTAGAATGTCAGATTTTACAGAGGCCCTTTCCACATGGGCCAATAAACCTGGATTAACCATAGGGTAAAACCCGTGTTGGGGGAGCTTCACATGGATCCCACTCCTAACGTGATTTCACTTCGTGATTCTCCCCTTCCCTCCCGGGTTGTAATGCAGATTGCAGCTGCTTGCTAGTGAATGGCTGCCCAGAAAGTGATTGCTTCCAGGTTTTTAAAGGTCCTCCCTGTGCAGCTACACAGCATGGGAGGTGAGTTTTTTTAAAAGACGCAACTCCATGCAAAGGTACGACAGCAGCCTGCATTGCATCCGTGGGCTCCATTCACTGCCTGTATGGATACATACGAACGGGACAGCAGGAGAGCAGGTTACTTTATCTCACTTGCAACCAGCTCTCCTGGTGCTATGCAGAAAGAGCCAGAGTGAGGGTAAGAAAACCAGCTTGAAACCAGTTAAGTTCTTTGTGTTGGGAAGCAAATTGCTCAAATGGGGTTCAGACATTACAATGAACCATGTCTTACCATGACTTAAACTGAACCGTTTTGGCAGATCTGATTGTGTGTTTTATGCACATTTTTATTTGTTTACAGTTTGCATCCTTGCAGAATTACACTTATATAATGCCTTTAGCCCTCTGAATATAAATTTTGTGTGATTTCAAAAGTTCAGACCTAGTGTCTTGAAACAGTAAAAAGAAGACAAGATTTTAGCATGCAAAACAAGAATGAAGAATCCAAACAAGACTATAATTTTAGTTATTAAAATCTTCCTTCTGAATACTGAACAGAGTGACAAAATAATTACTCCAGGGAGTACTGCATACCACATTGCAACATATGCCACCTCTCATGCTGCCAAAGAAAAATCCTTGCAACTGTCTAGCAGACTTCAGTTATCATGTAAAAGCCACTTCCTCATTGTTGGCTTGGCTGTCAGGGTGTGCACTCTGACCAATGTGGGTCAGACCTGACAGACTCATTTATGAGTTAATTGCTGGGCAGCAGCTCCTTAGGACATCATTACAGCCTCTGGTTCATGTTGCTGAATTGTCATGAATTGTTACAGTTTGAAGATATTATGAACCATTTGCCTAATCCTTATATGCCTCCCTAAGCAAATAGAAAACTTTTGCTATTAATTTTTTGTAGCATACGCACATATAGAATTTTTCCAATTTTCATATGATATTTTTATGTCAATATATTAAGTTTTTAAAAGATTATTTTGTTATATTAAAATATGCCTAACAACTACAGATGTCAACAACAAGACAGAGTTAAACAACAATTCAACTTTAATATCTTAATTTAAAAAAAGTTGTACTTCTCACACATGAGTAGATGCCTGGAATCAATTGACGCCACTCCAGATATTCTGGCCAATTGTCTGAGGCTGTGGTAAAATGGTTGCAACAGAGCCAGCTGAAATTAAATCCACCAAAGATTAAGGTCCTATGGCTGGGCTGGGAAGACTTAGGGAAAAATGGTCACCTCCCAGTTTATGATGGGGTGAGGTTAGCACCTTTACTAGCTTTTACAAGTTTTGGTGTGTAACTTATGCCTCTGTAACTATGGAGGCATAAGTTGTGCAAGTGTCCAAACTGGTGTTTTACCATCTTTGCCAGGCCAGGTTACTGGCCCTATATTATGCCTTGACCAAGCTCTAGTGATTTATGCAATGGTCACCTTCAGATTAGACTATTGTAATGTGCTCTATGCTGGGCCCTTGAGAATGACCCAGAAATTCCAGCAAGTTCAGAATGCAGCTGCACAGGTCCTTACTGTGACCCTGTGGTGGGAATTTATTATTCCAGTGTGCCACCAGCTGCATTCGTTACCAGTAGATTATCATGTCAGGTTCAAGGTTGTGATTCTAACCTTTAAAGCCCTGAACAGTTTGAAGCTATTGTATTGTATCTTTGAGAACACCTATCCAAATACACTCCCAAGAGAGCATTTCACATGATGGATAACTACTTGTTAGTGATCCCTGATTCGAAAGATATCCAGCTGTCCTTGACCATGGCCCGAGCATTTTCAGCTCTTGCCCCGGCCTGGTGGAATGCTCTGCTTAATGAGATGTGGGCTTTTTTGGACTTATGTCAGTTCTGCAGGACCTGTAATATGGAGCTGCTCTGCCAGGTCTGTGGTTGAAGACAGCAAGTTTTTCCAGCATAGCTGGCCTTCCTATCCCTATCTCTTTCTTTCCTTCATCCCTCCTTTCCCCTATTTTCCTTCATTCCCTTAGCTAGTGTTGATTTTAGAGTGCTGTTAGGCAGTTTGATGAAAACAGTTTATGACTTTTATCTGTTGTAAGTCATCCTGAGCCCTTCATGGAGAAAGGTGTCCTATAAATCTTTTTTTAAACACTATGAGAGACTTTCTGACACATTGAAAGCTCACAAATCTTCCATTTTACCATTTACCAGTTCATCAGACTGCCTAACAGCACTACTTCTACTGTTCCCCCCCCAAAAAAAAATTAAAGTCATTGCTTACTCATTTATGTGACAATATGCAAGGGAGAATAGGAACCTGTTTTGAAAATATAAAACTCACCTTCACCCATTTTAAGAACATTTATACATGTTACCTGGGTTCTGCATCCTCCATAGCTAATATGTTTCACCCAGTAATCAGAAATATAATTTTACTAACAGAAACAACTGCTGGAATTTGGCTATTCACTGATGCCATTGATAACATACAAAACAATCAAAAATTAGGAAACTTCCCTCCCATTTACTGTCTCTCAAATTCACTGTTTCCAACAATGGATTAATCTTTTTTTAAAAAAATGCCAATGCAGCAACAATTATGGCAGCAAGGATATTTTACCTGACAGCGTTAGTGTAACCTATGGATGAACTCCATGAATACTGGAAAAAATGTTGTTGGTCTGCTTCATTTTCTTGTTTGTATTTTTCAGCAACAGCCTTACATGGCTACTTTTCTGGAATGATTACTGTCTTTGAGATCTATGTGTGTTCAATAAAAAGATAGGAAATAGTTCTCCCTGTTTTTTCTCTTCCATAAGTTTTTGCCTTATGGAAAAATAATGTAGCTGGTCAGGTGAAACTGACTAAAATACAAACTGACTAAAATAGGCATGTTGGTCACTTCAATACTTTGAAAAATCCAGATCTCCTAAGTACTGAAGTGACAAATATGGCCTATCTTGGTCATTTCGTTTGAATTTTATCTGAATTAAAAAGCTCTTTTCCCCTTTGCATAGGCCAAGATACTACAAAGTGATGGACACAATAAAAGGAAGAACTTTGCAAAAAGAAGAGCAAAACACACATCTCAGTAGAAGATCAAGGAGGTAGATTTAATGACACAGAACTGACAAGGAAGTTAATTATTTATTTGATGGTCCACTTAGACACAACCTGCTTTATTATATTTCATTAAGCTTTGAACACTGTTAAGATCTGTCCTGTTATTCATTATACTTTCAAGCCTCTATGACCATGAGCATCTCATAATCAAATAAGCAGCAAACAAATTAAAAGGAGTTAATTTCTTTCTTTCTTCCTTTCTTTCTGTATATTGATATGCTGCTACTTTTTGAACTTCAGACTGCTAGTAGCTGGTTTTTGCTGCTTTTCATCTATACAACTGCTCATTGATTACAGACAAGCCTCTAATTTCAGCACTGATATTCCAGTTGATTAATGGAGTGCAAGACCATATGGATGTATATAGCAAAATTGCCTAGCTAAACATGTAATAGAATTATGGATTTTCCCAAAATTATAAGAAAACCACAAAAATATGGGTGGAATGGGGAATGGAGTGGGGGCTGGGAGGAAGAAGCAATAAGAGGGTAGGAGAGGAGCCATCATTGTTATGGTCTCCATCACTTGAGGTGGGAAGGGGATCTCTGCAGCAGGCATGCAGAAGTGGTGTTTCAGTCAGATGAGCAGGCTGATTAATGGCAGGCTTACAGACCTCCTCCAGCGATGCGGGCACGGCGGGGGGACTGGGGCGACCCACTGCTTGACTATGGGTGACAACTGCCAAGCCCAGTTGGGACAGGGAGAACACTGTCCCGATCAGGGCAGGGTCCCCTGGGGAGGGATTGGGCAACCGAGAAAGGGTGTCGGCCAAGCAATTCGACTTCCCAGGGAGAAAGTGCAGCGTGAAGTTGAAACGGGAGAAAAAGTCAGCCCAACGAAGTTGCTTGATGGACAATTTCCCTGGGGCACGAAGCAATGCCAAGTTCCTATGGTCAGTCCACAGCTCGAAAGGGAGGGCCATGCCCTCCAGTCAATGGTGCCAGGCAGTCAAAGTGCACTTGATCACCCCCATCTCCTTGTCCCCAACCATCCAGTGATGCTCTGCCCCCGAAAACTTGCGAGATAGATAGGCACAGAGATACAACCTCCCATCCTCCCCCTTCTGCAGCAGGGCAGTGCCCATAGCCTTGTCCGAAGCATCAATATGAACAATAAAGGGCTTGGAAGGGTTGCCATGGAGAACCAGGTTTGAACTTCTCCCACTCTTCCACATGAAGCCTGCTTGGTCACCTTACGCCTGTCCCAATTCTCTCAGAACTCTCTCATCTCCACCTATCGCACAAGGTGCCTGTGGTGAGGGAAGGAAAAGACTGTAATTGTAAGGTGTTTTGCAACTGCTTAAGTTGGATAAAAGTAGGATATAATAGCCAAGGTTTCTTTCTTCTCTGTAAAACTCTTCTCCAGATTCTCTTCTGCTTAAAACACTTGACACATCTTCATTCAACTGAGGATATATGGAGTTTTGATGCCTTTGTTCACAGTTATTAATGAGCTCATTAACACTCTGTTAAAAGCTCTTACATCAAATACAACTAACTGCAAGCACTAATAAAATTGTCGCTAAAAACATCAAACCAGTTTTTTAAAAAAAGTGATAGAAATCATCTAGCATCTTGTAGTCATATGAAAAGATCACACATATTGATATAGAAATTGTTGACCCTTTTTATTTTCTTTTATTCTATGTATATTCCTGAGGGGATGTTAAATTCTATCATGTCTCAAATTTTGACAGTATCTTATGGTAATTGTGACAGAATATTTTGTATGTTTTAATCTGTGAAAAGTGCCCCATAGTGCAGAGTGGTAGGTGCCATTCTGCTATCAAAGCTCTGCTCGTGACCTGAGTTGGAGCCTGACAAAAGTTGGTTTCAGGTAGCTGGCTCAGGGATGACTAAGCCTTCCATCCTTCTGAGATTGGTACAGTGCCCAGCTTGCTGCGGGTAAAGTACAGATGACTTGGGAAGCCAATGGCAAACCACTCCATAAACATAATCTGCCTAGTAAACAACATGTTATGACATCACCCCATGACTTGGTGACTTTTTAATCTGTGAACAACTCTATGGCTTCTAGTTGCTTTTAGTAGCAATGCCAGTGCCAAATCTAATGACCACAAATACTTCAGAACTGCTGCTGCACTCTGGAAAACAGGATTGTAGTTGACTGCTTTCAAGGTTATAGAAATGATTTATTTTTAAGAATTCTCTCAAATTCTTTACTCCTACAGACTTTATACTTCCTTTTCCCCTTTAATCAGAAAAGAAACATTGTTTTGCTGGCCATCTATCATATCAGTGATGCTTTAAGAGGGTCTAACTGCACAGTTATTATCTTAGTTTTGAAAACATTGCTATGAAGGATGTTTTGTGCAAAACTATCTTTGGACATCTATTCTTGCTTCACTGTATGGATGAGATACTTTTCCCTTATGCAGATTGTTTGAATATAAATGATATAAATAAAAAGTCCAGTCAGAAAATAGTTCTTTCTGTTCTTTCTTTCTGATTCATGGCTTGCTTCCAGTTATACAGAAAGCGCTTCATTTTCGTATGAAACTTGCCTAATAATTTTGTGCTGAATAACTTTTTTCTGTAAGAAAGGCATTATAAATGATAACACTCATACATTACTCTGCAACTTGACGTTTTCAAAATGAATAGTTTGAGAACAAAATTACCATCAAATTTCACCACAAGTTAGAGCCTGTTCAGGATACTTTGACGTGCCACTGAGCACTGCAGTTGTTCATCTCCAACCTGGATGATAAAGATACCAGAACTTCTGAAGCTTGCCTTGAACCTGTCATTGTCATATAACTAATAGGTGGGAGCAATACAAGCCATGGCTATAGTACTGCCAGAACCTCAGGAGGTTTCCTTAGATTCAGGCAGTAACACAGGTATGGAAGGGTTAGTTGCAAGCCATGGCTATCTCCACCATCACTTGGGATCATGTAGTGTACTGGTGACTTCTTTTGATTGTGACATCCCAATGAGTAATGCTTGGACAGAGAACTAGCCTTGACTAAAGTTGAAGACAGAGACAAATTTGAAGGTTTTTTGATTAAGAGAAGCATCTGTAGTATTTCAAATAAAGGGGGGGGAAAGAGTATAATTAAAATAGCTGTTTATTGGGGGATGGGCTATACATCAGTAGACTGATCTGGGGTACATGCTATTTTAATTACTACTTTCAAGGATCCAAAAATATAAAATGTACTCGATCATTAATTGAATTAAATCTATCATTAATTGAATTACATCTATCACAAACGCCTTATATACATGCAGGGGCAGAGTGAGGGGGAACTGCACATGGGGCACATGCACACCTGCGCCCCTGCTGCAGCACTGCCCACTCCTGCCCTGGAATGCTCCAGAACATCCTCACCACACCCCAGCCACACCCCCACACTAGCACGCACTTTGGGTGTCATGCCCCCCATCCCATCGGTGGTACGCCACTGCATTCATGTATTAATGATCTATCACTGCACATATAAATTAATGGATGACACACTGTAATTATGACAAGTAATTTTCAAACATCTGATCTTCAAAACTTCTGCAAAAGTAGATATGCAGGTCAGTGTGGATTACTGGAAAAGTTCTAGTTATTTTTAAACTAAGTAACAGGAACAAATAATTCTTTTTTGCTTATGGCAGATAGCTACTTAAAAATAATTGTTTACCACTTGGCCCAGAGAAAAGTGAAACAAAATCAAACATCTTCATTAGTTTGGGCAAGACTTTTAGAACTACCCAAGAACCTAGCTATGAATTGTGTGTATCTTGTTCAAACATTAGTGGAACAGCACAATTTTACTTCTACTTCTAAGGCACTAAACCACTCTGAACATGTTATTAAATCCTATTAAGATGATATAATTATGCCAGTCTAAACAGAATTACTGCTAAAAGAGAGCAATCTTTCACATGATCTGAGTTTTACTATAGTAACATTTTACAGTTGTAGGCATTCTCAGTTAACCTAGAAACATGATGAGATTTCAAAAGAACACACTTTCTGAAGTTTTATGACCTGTACTATTTAGCATTCAATATGGCAACTACAAAATCAATTACCTATTTTGGAAATGGCACCTCTAAATGGTCTAAATAATTTAAAATACAAAAGGTATGCCACATGGTGCTTTCTAACAGCAGCAAGATTGATTTCACAGAATAGTATCTTTGCTCCACAGATATAGCCCTTTTAGTTAAGTTTTCCAAAGTTATCGCAATACAACAGTAGTCTGTATTATGCAGTACAGGTAACATCTGTAATTCTGAAGTCTGATACTCTGCTCATTAGTCAAAGTAAAAATATTTGGTTTCTTCTCGGGGTTTTTTTTTTACCATGAAGAAACAGACCATTTAGAAACAGATCATGAAGACATTTTCCATAGGTAAATTTTTAATGCCTGCAAGAACTACCTGAAGGAAACCTAAGGTTTTTTCCCCTTTCTCTCTGTCTTTCTAAAGTCTGTCAGTTGGAAACTATGGAACTCAAAGAAGAATGAGGTTAAAAAGACAAATCTTCCCTAACTTCATCATTCCTTAGTGCATCCCTCTTTTACTGAGGATTCAAAGCCATAATAAACAAAATGCACTACATGGAGAGTTACAGGGATTGATGAAAATAAAATAAAATCCGCTCCTCCTCAACATTCCAATAAAAAAACACCCCTGGACTTACCCAGGGCACTGTTGCGGCAGAGGAAGAGTGAACTGGAGCTTTCCTCAAAAGAGCTGATTGTGGGGACAAGTCACGTGATGGGGGGCCATCACATGATGGGGAGGCTGGACGCGCCTATATAAGGCAGCACCCAGCCAACCCAGGCTCTTCTCGAGGCCAACGAAGCACTCCCTCATTTGAGGCCAGCGGAGCACTCCCTCATTCCAGCATCAGCACCGTTCGGCCTTAACAGTATGTGCTGAGGCCATTTACCTATAGTCAGGGATGCTTTGAAAGAGCTCAGGCAATAGGCCTGAGGCGATTTAGCAACCTTTTGAAAGGGTGGGTGCGTGGATCGGTTGCTTGGGGCTCTCGGTGGAGAGCCTGTTCTCGTGCTCTGAGGCCCATCAGTTTGTGGCACAGCCACATTAGCAGGTGTCTGGGTGGGCATTCCCCCTCATCCCTCCTCAATTGCACAAATATGGGCAGGACAATTGAGGCAGAAGATGGGGATTGTCTGCATGCACTCACAGTCTTCCTTTTCTTTTTCCCCTCAATGGCTTCACAGCGATGGTGCGTTGGAGCCCCAGGGATTAGGATTAGGGCTGATATTTGGCCTCGGCAGCCATTTTGAGGAACTTTTATCATTAACATGGTTTGGCGGTTTCCTTTTTCTCTCCCATCCACCCCATTGTTCATCATATAGTTTGCAAAAAAAAATTAGTTATTATAGTTGATAGGTAGTAGGGTCGGGGCTGTTTACTGTTAGGCATTAATTGATAATTACATTAAAGGTTTGTTATAGTTAATAGTTATTTAGTAGTTTAAGCAGTTAATAGGTATTAAATAGTTATTTGGTAGTCATTACAATAGTTGGGTTGTTTTGTGGTTCTATTAGCAGGGTAGGTATTAATAGATATCAGCTGTCTTGGTTGGAATTAAGCCAGTGGGGTGCATTGCCAGGCGATGAAACCACAACCAAGAGGGAATAAGAAAGCCCCTACACAATGCCAGACCTTGGTCATGGCAGGGGCCAGGGTTCAAGAGCAGGGCACCCATGCAGTGGTGAAACCAAGCTGGGCGACACGTCCCAGGACTCGAGGTGCAGCAGTGGGGTCAGTAGGTCAGCCAGCACTGGACCAGTCAGTGGGGCCAGTGGCCACACTGGGGCAGTCCAGATATCCAAAGATATCCAAAGACAGTTATTTTCCAATCATGATTATTTACATTTTCATAGGTGTATAAGCGTGTTCTTATACAAAGTTGTTTTTTTAAAAAAAACATCTTCAAACTGTATAATGTGGGCTTTCAATGCATGACAGTTTTTATTGTTAGTGAAGTTTGTATGTGCTCACTCAGAAATGGCCATGGGCTGTATATCTAGTGCTTATTCAGCCTTTTAAAAATAACTAAAGAAACGATTCCAATAAATATTACAAATTTGGTGCAAATGCCAACCAACAGACACATTTATACCATTGGTTACTGCTGAGAAATTGATCAGAATTTCTGGGCACAAGCTACTTATGGCATTTTTATCTTGAAGTTTGCTTTGTTTTTTTCCTTTAAGGCCCCAAGCCACAACATCCATTTTCCTTGCTAGAAATAAAAAAATAAATAAAAGCCTTTGTTTGCTATTTGTTTTAAAATCAATACTTAGCTACTCTTAACACAAGCAGAGCCATTTAAGCTAAGTAAACCCTTTTTGAATGGAGTAGTATAACTTCAAGGACAATTTTCACCTAATATCCCCATGAACCAACTATTTTAGGTATTGAACGTTGTCCTACCTGAGTGATAATGTTCTTTCTCCTTTCAAAGTAACAACTTTTGAGAATGAGGCCAGCAGTGATATTTTTTCTTCAAAAGAAGGGATGAACACATGTTCTATTCCATCCTTCAAAAATTATATAATGAACAAAGGTTTTAGTCTGTTATTTTCCACTTTTAATTGTATATAATTGTATATTATAAAATATTATATTATAAAATTTCACCCCCTTGAAATGAATCCTGGCCACTATTACATGATTCTTTCCCCCCTTTTTGAGTTCTATGTTGAATCGATGCTTCAGTGCTTTACTGCCTCATGCTGCAATTCAATACTTCTCATATACTCGATTCTTCAAAGCTGACCCCCCAAAATAAAAGAACAAACAGAAAAGCTGCAAATAAACAGGTGAGGGGGTACTGAGTGAGCTCAGAAAAGGGCACAGAGGAGGAAGTTCAGGGGAGCAGAGAAGCATAGGAAGTGTAGTAAATAGATAACACGAGCAACTGTTCTTTGTTTTCCTTGTTCTGGCCATGTGCTTACCTCAGGCATCTGAGAGGTGGGGCTTGCTAAGAGGTGGGGCTTGCTATTAGCTCTATGCTCACTCTCTGGAAGCAGCAGCGAGGAGTAGCAGTGGAGAGGAGGAGTGGGACAGAAAGCAATAGGTGAGCTCTGGTTTTTAGGTTTGGAGATTTGGGCCAAATCTGGCCTATTTGGGCATATTCAGGACCTGCTCTCCAAATCTGCAGCATGAGGCAGATCAACCCCATGCATAATCAGACTTCAGCTGGATGACTGGGCCCAACTTCACCGCTGCTGCCACCACCGCCAAATTTGGCGGCACCAGGCTTTTCCAGTTTCTTCCTACCCAATCCCCAGCCAAAAACAGACTTCCCTCCCCCCTGCTGCTGCAGCCGCATTCGGCAGCATGAGTCCTTTCAGTTAAAAAATCACTCACCCCCCACTGCCACGCTTCTCACCCAGATCTTCCTATCCAATACCCATCCAAAAAAAGAGATTCACTCACCCCGCCATGCCCGCAATGAGTGGGACAAGTCCTCCTTTCAGTAAAAAAAATCACCCCCCTCTGCCACTGCCACGCTTCCCACCCAGTTTCCCACCCAATCTCCAGCCAAAAAAGAAACTCACTCACCCCCGCCACCCCCACAATCTGTGGGATACTTCCTCCTTTCAGTAAAAAAAATCACCCATCACCACCACGCTTCCCACCCAGTTTGCCACCCAATCCCCAACCAAAAAAGAGAGACTCACTCACCCCTGCCACCCCCGCAATCAACAGAACGAGTCCTCCTTTCATTAAAAAAATCACACACACCCCTCCCCTGCTGCAATCGGCAAGATGAGTCCTCCTTAGTAAAAAAAAATCACACACATCCCACCATTACCACCACACTTTCCACCCCATTTTCAACCCAATCCCAGTCAAAAAAACCCACACTCACTCACCTCCGCCACCCTTACAATCGGCAGGATGACTCCTCCTTTCATTAAGACAAATCACCCCGCCACCACCATGCTTCCCACCCAGTTTTCCATCCAACCCCCAGCCAAAAAAAGAGAGACTCACTCACCCCTGCCACCCCTGCAATTTGTGGAATGAGTCCTCCCTCAGTAAAAAAAACCAACAACACGCACCCTGCTATTTTACATCCAGGGTTGGTGACTTTTGCTTCAGGGGGCAGTAAGAGATGGGCCTTACACTTTTGGGGTCCCTTAACATTGAACCCCTGAAGCAAAGGTCACCAAACCTGGATGGTGTCATCCAGAGGTTCTCTTGAAGATACCCTGAAAGTTTTGTGGCTTTACCTTGAAAAATGTGCACCCCACAGCCCTTCCCGAAGAAATTCCCTATGGACTACAATGGAGTCAAGGCACTTCAGAGCACAGAATCTGGTGAGAGATCAGACTTCAGATCATACCTGGAAATTTTGGTACTGCTAGCTTTAAAAATGTGCCCTTGCAAACCTAAACATGAAAAACACCCCAAAATACAAAAAAATTCAAACAGACCTAAATTTATCAGATATACCCAAATATTTGTGTATATCCAAATATATTATTTGTCTCATTCAGGCATGCGGATAATTTTATGGCCGAAAAATCCAAATTTTACTGAACTTTTATGGTATTTACCAAGCCTACTTTTTGGAGGGCTTTTCTCAAAGCCAAATCTTTTTTAACAGGGTTTTTAACAGGGTTTTTTTCTCTTTTTTTCTTTGTTCTGGCTGTGTGCTTACCTCAGGCATTTGAGAGCTGGGGCTTGCTGAGAGGTGTTGCTTGCTATTATCTTTATTACTCACTCCCTGGAAGCAGTTCAGAGGAGTAGCAGTGGAGAAGAGGAGTGAGACAGAAAGTACTAGGTGAGCTCTGGTTTTCTTTTTGGAGGGCTTTTCTTAAAGCCAAATCTTTAACAGTGTGTGTGTGTTTCTGAGGGCTTGGGTGCTTGATCTTTGAGGGCTTGGGAAGGCTTTTTATGTATAGATTTTTTTCTCTGTTTATTTTGTTCTGGATATGTGCTTGCTTCAGGATTCTGAGAGGTGGGGTTTGCTATTAGCTGTATTGCTCACCCTCTGGAAGCAATAGGTTTTTTTTACTCAATAAGGACATATCTTTTGAGGGAGAGTAGAAATTATGTTGGAGTCTTGACAAGAGGACAGGGCTTCAGTCATTAAGTCTTATCCTTGGAGTCCAGTAAACAGGGGCTTGTCTAAACAGGTAAGGGGAACACTTTTTGTTGAGAAGTTCTTATAAGACTTTCAAATATGGCTGGCAGGGAAGTTACTGCAGCACTTGTAACAGCTGTGGGATTTTTTTCTGCTGGAGGATGTATGTATGTAGCTACAACTGCAGCAAGTGTAAGTTGGCTGCTCTCTTAGAAAAGAAGGTTCAGGTTGAGGAGCAAGTATCTACCCTTCAAGAAAAGGAAGATTTCCTCAACAGAGAGGAACAGACGATACTGGATGAGGAACACACTGGAGATCTCTCCAAAGAAAATAGCAGATCTCAAACACTGGAGGTGGGCAATTGGAGGAATGTGACACACAGAAGTACAGGGGCTAGGAACATTCTGTGAGCTTAAAGCTAGTTGAATGTGCTCTCCCTTTTCGCAACATGTGACTCTTCCATAGATGACTTCTGAATCAGAGCAAGGCTTCACCTTCTTTTAATGATGTGATAGATTTCAGGCCACCATTTCTATTTTTTATTAGGGTTGGTGGAACTGATAATTTGTTGTTGCATAAGCTGTGTCATCTATAAGTTCTATGGCCATTGGTTAGTTAGGGATTCTGGCATTCCAATTCATTTGCTAGGTTGGCTAGTGGATGAGAATTAGAGGAGGAAAAAAGGAAAAGGGGAGAGACTATGGGGGTTTTCAGGGAAGGACAACAGGAAAAGATGGAAGGGGAAATGAGCTGCTCTCCCACAAGTCCTTGTTCTTCTGCTTTGTAAGCTCTCTGACCAATCCTATAAAATATATATATTTCTCACAGCAGTATATTTTCCTTTAAAAATCATATTGGCAAAAGCCAGTTGCCAAAAGCACTCCTATGGGTGTAGGTAGCCGCATGATCACCTGACCACAGCCAAAAGGTCAAAACTACTTTAACAAAAGCTAAGATAATGAGTTACTCCAGCATAACTTGGAGGCCTCATTTGAGTCATGAGAATGCTTGATTACCACGCAACCTTGCACTACTTAGGAAGAGCTATTAGAAGACAAAGAAGATGGAAAGCTACATTAGCATCAGTTGCTGAATTTCACTATCTCTTCTAGCAACAGATGGTTCCTTCCTTGCATTTTCCCCAACCTATAGATGCCATAGTCTCCTACAAGAAGATCCCATTTTCCTGAATCAATCAGAGCCTCATTCAAATCTGAGATACTGAAGGCAAAGAGTGTAAAGAGTTACTTTTGCATAAAAGAAGCCATTCTGTTGCTTCTATTGTGAGCTTAATCTAGGACCAATTGACTCTCCCATTGTCCCAAGGTGTAGAAGCAATAGAAGATTAAGCTAATTAAGAAGCTCACCCAGCAGAGCTGGCATGGAAATTCCAAGAGGAATTTAGAAAGGGAAACTTAAAAACTCAGGCTTGTTCCCACCTCTTCCTGGGCAAAGAGTATAAAAGGTCAGTTTACACTAACACATGTGCTCTTACTAGCCTGTACACCTCCCTTGGTCTGGTCAGTTTGGAGACACGATATCAAAGATCCCTCCACGCCTGGATTCAGATGCTGGTCATTTGGGAGAATCCTTGCCCCTTCCTACCAAAGATCTTCTTCCCAAGCTGAGATTTAGGTAATGTATTTTACCCTGAAAACCCCCCCTCCATTTCTATCTCTCAATCTATATTTTTAACACCTTTCTATATCTCAGGAACTTGAATGTATGTGCCCTTGTGTCTTACTGTGTGTGTGTATTTTTAAACAAATTTATATAAACATTTAAATTCAATTTGGACTCTTGCATTACTCTGTGGAATATCCATTGTCAGAATTCCTTCTCCGTATTACACAGTCTAAAAGATCTCTCCTCCTACCGGCCCCTCTAAGCACCACCCTTAGCGTGGCGTTCACATTCCCCTTTGCTACTTTTAATAACTATATGTGTGCTGTTACACTTTTTAGCAGCTGGTGGAGATTCCCTTCAATAAGACCCTTACCCCTGTTAAGGCCGTAACAGTTTCTTATAAATTATTCTGTATATGTCCATTTTTGTGTGTGTGCATAAGCATACATCTGTGATGAGTCTCATGTATCTGATTCATACAATCAGTAGTGATCTGTGCAAACTGAAAAAACACAGTGCAGTGTAATGAGCAATCATTATAACAATAGCATTTGACTTCAATGTGAGACGTTCAGTTTTAAATTCCAGCAGCAATTTATTTTGAGTAAGCAGATTACTCTTGCCTGTGCTGTTCACCCCTTAGTAGTTTACTTAAACTTTTAAGACAAAGAATGTAAATGATTACACAGAGGATTAATGACTAGTCATCCAAACATCCTCCCTTAAAAACAAACTCTTTCACTAGACAAAGTATAAATATTAACAGCAACCTTTGTTGCCAGAAAGCAGAACAAGCCCTGAAAAATGGTCATTATCCACATCCTCTTGTCCAGGGGGATAAGATACTATCTAGTCCAAGATGAATGAGTGAAACAAGGATAAGGATGAAGCCATTATGTTCTGAATAAAATGTAACTTAGAAAGAAAAAGTGGCTTTGTGTAGAAAAAGCATTGGCATGTAACTGTATTTTTAAAAATGGAGCTTCAAATTTTACATATATAAACTCATTGTTAAAGTTGCATATATTTAACTGATTTTCATTCACATTGGATGTTCTCATACAACAACATCATCTCGTAATATTTCACTGCAGAAATTGTTTGGCATGATTCTGTATCCAAAGCTACCGTGGATTCTTAATTTCAATACTACAAGCTTTATGTTAGGATTTCTTAATTACCAAAATGTTTTATAAACTTCCCATTTGTTCACAACCTTAAAAAGTAAAGTGTTATATTTATTTATGAATTTTAGTTTAATTATACCTCACTTTTCCCTCAAGATGAGTAAGGCTATTACCACCCCCAACCCCAGTTGGGCAAGAAAAGCCTCTTCCCTCTGATGCCTGTGCTATCTGGAAAACAAATGAGAGGCAGCTTTTTTTAAAAAAGATGCCCCCGGGCTGTGCAGAATGGACCACTATCAGTATACCACAACTCTCTTCTTCCATTTCTGTTCTTCAGTAATATGTCCAGTAGTACATTTCGTGGTAAGCTACTCTTTATTTGTCCTGCTCACTTAATCCCTGAGCTCTGTCACAATATCATGTTAGCATGTGCACCAAGCATCTGGTAGCTGATTTCTTAGTATTGCCCCCTGCACTGTTGGGCATCTGCACAAGCTACCCAAACTCTGCACTGCCCTAAGGTGGTTTCAGTAATGTAGCATCTTAGGTCAGTGTAGGCTGGGCAAAGTGCACAGTTGTTTCTGGTGTGCTGCATTTCCTAAAGAATATTAGGTAGCTTCAGTCCTGTTAGACCAGGGATCCCCAAACTACGGCCCACGGGCCGTATGCGGCCCCTGGAGAACATTTATCCGGCCCACTGGGCAGAAGCGGATCTCCCCCTTCTCTCTCTTCCTTTCCTTCCTCTTCCACCCTGGGAGAGCCCCGTCCTGCTCCCCTCCCCTTTTCCTCCTCCTCCTCCCCTCTTTCTTTTGCCCGGCTTGCAGCTGAGCGAGAAGGCAGAGGCCGAAAGAGAGTGAGCCGTGTGGCCAGGCCCTGCGCGCAGCCATCCCAGCTCACTTTCCCCACCCCTCTCCGCCCACCTGCTTCATCGGCCCGGTGGCTGCGGGAGGAAAGAGCCACTGTTGCCAGCCAGGGGAGTGAGCAGCCCAGAGGAGGAGGAGTGAACTCTTCCCAGAGGAGAGGGAGGACGGCAAGCGCTGAGGACCTTGTTAGCCCGGCTGGCCCGGCCAGGCGGAGGGAGTCGATGGTGAGGGCAGAGGAAGGAGGAGGGGGCTGGCTGGGTGGGGAGGGGGATCATGGCTGCTCAGGTAGCCCCCGCTGTGGGTGCCACTATCTTGGGTGCCAGGCCCCGTCGGACCTGAAGAAAGCCGAGCCACTGCGGGATTGCTCGTTGGAGGAGGCCAGGGGCGAGGCGGTGGGCACGCTTCACTGAACACGGTGGGCAAGCTTCGGTGGGCATGCTTCACTGAACAATAACCTGCCGTAGCCGCCCAGCAGTGGGAGCAACAACAGCGACAAGGTGGGCACACTTCAGCCTCAGCAGCAGCAGTTGCCCCAGCCTCTCATTCCCGCTCCTCACCTGGTCACCTTGGCTCTGTCAGCGTACGGCTTTGGGTACGGCCGAGGCGCCCAGGCCATCGCCTTCCACCAACATGAAGAAGAAGAAGAGGAGTTTGGATTTTTATCCCCCCTTTCTCTCCTATAGGAGACTCAAAGGGGCTTACAATCTCCTTGCCCTTCCCCCCTCACAACAAACACCCTGTGAGGTAGGTGGGGCTGAGAGAGTTCCGAGAAGCTGTGACTAGCCCAAGGTCACCCAGCTGGCGTGCGTGGGGGAGTATAGTCCGGCCCTCCAACGGTCTGAGGGACTGTGAACTGGCCCCCTGTTTTAAAAGTTTGAGGACCCCTGTGTTAGACAGTGTTTCAGCAGCAGTAACCCTTTTCTGCACAGAACAAATAAAACGTTTTGTTGATGTTTAAAAAAGATCCATTTTGACTTTTTTTGCCTGCATAGTGCTGACAAATGAAGTGTTAGCTGTTATTTTTCCTGCCCCCTCCCCCAGCTCACATTCTGTTTCTCCATAGCTTGCACCCATTATTTTCATCCCTCTTCAGGAGACTCCGTGCTGCCATCATTTGCAAAGTGTCCCCATGGAGTTTCTTCTGTTTGCAGCTCATACCAAAACATTGTAGTTTTGAAGTTATCTAAAAAAAAAATGACATGTGTGCAGAATTACCAGGAAAAAACTACCTTTATTAATGCACTTTATACAATGAAAGGATGTGTGGAAGAAGAAGAGGAAACTGTGGGTACATTTGGGTGCTGTGTGGTTTTCGGGCTGTATGGCCGTGTTCTAGCAGCATTCTCTCCTGACGTTTCGCCTGCATCTGTGGCTGGCATCTTCAGAGGATCTGAAGACGTCAGGAGAGAATGCTGCTAGAACACGGCTCACAGTCTTAAACCACAGCACCCAAGTGATTCCGGCCGTGAAAGCCTTCGACAATACATTGTGGGTACATTCTGCAAATGGCAGCAGCATAGAGCCTCCTGAAGATGAAAGAGCTGACATGAGCTGCAGAGAAACTGAAAGTGAGAGCTATTTAAATTTGGGGTGGGGGGTGGGGATTGAAATACTTCTTGTGTACAATCATGAGAAAAAGACTTAACTCTATATTTGGGAAAAAGAATTCAGTATTTTCTAAAAAAAACCTGGCTTAAGCAGAAATAAATGTCATGTTGAGGAAAACTGTGTGGAGTTCTTCCCCAAAACCAGGGGCATAACGAGGCAGCCCTGGGCAAACTGTAGCCCTGGGCAAAACCTGAGTTGGATGCCCCCCCCATGGGCGGCCTCTCCACCACAACCAAATTTTTTTTGCACCAGGACATTGGTGCCTGCAGAGGGTGCATTTTTAGACATATCAGCACCAACATTTCAGCATATCATCAGGTGACTGTCCTTATGCTACTCCCCAAGTTTGGTGAGGTTTGGTTCAAAGAGTCCAAAGTTATGGACTCCCAAAGGGGGTGCCCCATCCCCCATTGTTTCCAATGGGAGCTAATAGGAGATGAGGGCTACAGTTTTGAGGGTCCATAACTTTGGCCCCCCTGAACCAAACTGCACCAAACTTTCAAGGTATCATCAGGGCAGTCTCCTGATGAGACCTTGAAAGTTTTGAGGCTGTGCATTCAGAAATGTGCCCCCCTCAGCCTGCAACCCCCATTGACAGCAATACAGAAAACTCAATGCAGAACAAAGATTCTTGGGCAAATTTCTGGGACGTTCCTGAAGGGGCGCATTTTTGGATGTATTGGCACCAAAATTTCAGGGTAACATCTGGAAACAGTTTGGTTTAGGGTTAGGTTATGGGCCCTCAAAGGGGGACCCTCAAAGGGGGTACTCCATCCCACATTCTTTGCTAAGGAGAAGCGGGATACCCTTTTGAGGGTCCATAACTTTGGACCCCCTGAACCAAACTGCACCAAACTTGGGGGGTGCCATCATGACAGTCTCCAGATGATACCCTGAAATTATGGTGCTGATACGTCCAAGAATGCGCTCCCTGCAAGAAAATCCCAAAATTTACCCAAGAATCTTTGTTCTGCATTTAGTTTTCTGCATTGCTGTCAATGGGGGTTGCAGGCGGGGGGGCACATTTCTGAATGCACAGTCTCAAAACTTGCAGGGTCTCATGAGGAGACTGCCCTAATGATACCCCCCAAGTTTGGTGCAGTTTGGTTCAGGGGGGCCAAAGTTATGGACCCTCAAAACTGTAGCCCTCATCTCCTATTAGCTCCCATTGGAAACAATGGGGGATAGGGGTACCCCCTTTGGGAGTCCATAACTTTGGACTCCCTGAACCAAACCTCACCAAACGTGGGGGGTAGCATAAGGACAGTCTCCTGATGAGTTGCTGACATTTTGGTGTTGCTAGCCTAAAAACTGCACCAGCTGCAGGCCAAAAATGGAAAACCACTAAAATACCCAAAAACGAACCCAGCATTTTGATGCCCCCCACAAGGTGATGCCCTGGGCAGCTGCCCACCTTGCCCAATGGGCATTATGCCAGTCCCCAAAACACTTTTTCCCCATTCGTAAGATATTTTATTTGTGCTGTGCAGAAAGGGGCTATGATTTTATAACATGTGCGCAATCACTGGAGAATGCTTGGAGGTTGAGAACCAAACACAAGACAAAACCAAGGTTCCATTCATACAGAATTAATTATTGCAGATTTGCTTAACAATATACATGCAAACATACATCACAGTGGTCTTTTCCACACAACTGAAATATAGCATCTTGAGAATGTTATAAAAAGAATTTTGGGGAAGAAGTTCACGTAGCTCTCTCCCCCCAAATGTCTTCAGGATGTTTTATTTCTCTCAATGTGGGTTTTTCAAAGATTGCTAAGTTAGCAATCTTTTTTTCCTGAAGATGGGTTGAAGACATCTCCTGGCTGCCTGTGTGAACGAACGCAAGCAGGAGACACTTTATTTCTCCTGCCTTTCAGTTCTTATCTCATTTTTGCTGCAGTTGCACCTGCCATTTTCTGCCCTCCTCAGAAACCTCCTCCTTCCACCATTTGCTAAAGGTTTCCCATGAATATTTCCCTAGCTCATCCACACATGATTTCACTTGTTGATTTCACTCCCAGTACATGAATGAAGTTTGCTTTGCCTGCAATTCTGTGCACATCAGTTTTCCTTTTGTTTGTTTTTGCTTCGAGGAAAATATCTGTGAAGCTATGATGACACAATATTAGAATCTGTAATATGTGCATATTTGAGTCATCATAGCTTCTCAGACATCTCCCTCAAAACAACAACAGTAAAAACAAAGGAAAAACAACATGTGCATTGAATTGCCAGGCAAAACAAACTTTATTCATGTACTTTTTTACAGTGAAATTGTGTGTGGATGAGCTGCAAACAAAGGAAACCTGCATCGCAAACTTCACCAAATAACAGGAGGGGCAGAGAATCACAAGTGGGAGAAAAAGGCGAGTGTGACTATGAAATTGACAAGAGCTCCCTTGGGCAACAGGTGGGAAAAAAAACTTTCAGCGGGCAACACAGCAAACACAAAAAGCCAAAGCGGATCAGCAGGATGTTTTATTTCTGCTGTGCAGACAAGACCACTATATGCAGGTGTTCTAGAGAAAAACAGAAACCGGAGAGCAGAAAACTACTAATATTTGCTGGGGCATTTGCACTACACATAGAATTGGACTATTAATCTGGAATTCATATAGATAACCTTTTTTAAAAAAATCCTGAACAGTTATGGGTTCTAAAATGTGAAAAGCTATTCTTTGACCTACCAAAATCAAGCTAAATCACCTACCTTTGAGTGGTATAAAACTCCACTATGCAGGATTTATTAAGTCCTGTTTGAAGAAATCCAGATGAAGCTGTATAATTGAGTATGAATGTACGAGTACTTCAAAACCATTAAAACTTGGTTTCCTTTCTGATCAGTGCTTATATTTAGAGTTTCCATTAATTTAGTGCCCATTACTAAATTGGGTTCCAGTTCCAACAGGTTGTGTGCATTACATTAACCTGTATAAAATTGCAAGGAACATCTGGATTCAGTCAGGGTTCTTCCATGTTACATTTCAGTAATGACAGTATCAGCATTATGAGAAAATGTATGACACTAATTTTGTTGATGAGAAGCCCTGTTGCAGAGTATCCCTTTGTCCTGAATGCCATTCTGAAAATCCCATAAATTTGTTGGAAGTCTTTTAAAGCCTTGCCTTTCATTTTTAATTAATTGGCAATGGCTCTTCATTATCTTTTATTAGAACTGTAATATTACCATATATAAAAATTTGATATGTAGGGAACATAACATTGCAGGTCATTTTAGAAGCAAAACGTGAAATATGTAATGAATTAAGGCACTGAAAAGAAAGTTGATCTCTTTTTAGGAGACAACGATGATTTTATATACCAAGGAAACAATGGGATTCAGTAGCTTGATCATACTTGACAATAACATCTAGGCTGCAAAGATATTCATGTCATGGAATAGGAGTTGGTAACATTGCTAGCAATATAAAATTATAGATACAGAAATAGTGCAATGTAGTATCATTGGGATCATGATTTATTCATATCAGCTTTTACATCAGACAAAAGATTTTAATTTTCAGTTTAGAGCCACCAGAGTCCAACTATGTATAAGAAGATGATACCATGAAAACCTCTACCACGAGCAAAGATCCAATAACGGCACCCTTGTGATTAAATTGGTACTTCTTCACAGTACAACAAATACAGTGGTAGTAGTAGTAGTAATAATAATGATGATGATGATGATGATGATGATGATAATAATAAACTGGGATGTTCAACAATAGAAAAATGATAAACAAAAGATGGCACATAGTACTGTGTCAGTAAATTCAATTCAAATGTGGGTTTATCAACATTCCCAAGTTGTCCAGACTGGCAGAGTACTTAAACATTAATTTTATGATATTGTTCTCAAACTCGTTTTTAAAATAAGTGTTATGTACTTTCCAATTATTAAATGTTATAGTCATGAAAGCTTGAAAAACAGGTACAGAACACTTCAAGAATGACCAGCTATAGGTCATTTTCAAAATGAGACAAACTTCAAATACATGTTTTAAGATTAAATCTGTGTAATTTCATTTATTGTCAGTGCTACATTTCTGTTCAGTTAATTTTTTTTTACATCGTTTGATCAAAACAGTATAGAGGGGAATTTCTTCTTCCAAAGTTCACTATTTTAGATGTAGCCATTGATTTCTGTTATTCGTTTTTTTTCTCATATAAAAGAGGGAATTCTCTTTGGCGGTTTCCACATGGGCTAAAAGCAAAGACTTCAGTCCAGTAAAACACCGTTTTGGCAGGGACCCTTTGCACAGGCGCCGCTGCCAAATCGATGCAGCAGCGCTCTGTTCCTGCCAAAATGGTGTTTTCAAAACTCGCTCAGGGAGCGAGTTTCCCTGCAAATGCCGGCTTCCATCCGCTGCCATGCGAATGGCAGTAGGTGGAAACCAGCGTATTCCCCTCCCCGGCCCCAAACGCCTCCTTACCTCCTGCTGGCAGCTGTTGCTCTGCTGTCGCTCTGAGGAGGCCAGGAAACACGCCCCCCTGGCCTCCATAGCCTCAGCCATTGCTCTGGCCATGGAGGGGGGGTGTCCCCTGGCCTCCTCAGAGTGACAGCAGAGCAATGGCTGCCAGCAGGAGGTAAAAAGGTGTTTGGGGCTGGGGAGGGGAATACGCAGCTGTGCGGAGCCTGCTGCAACAGCTGCACGTCACATGGGACCATATGTGCAAATGGCCCCAGAGCCTGCATCGGCATGATTCATGCTGATTCAGGCTCTCTCCCTTGGCTGTGCAGAAACAGCCTTTGATTTTTCTCTGAAGAGAACTCACCCTTTTATTATGTTGCACACTACAGGGTGGTGTGCTGATAGGAAAATAGGAAGACTTGAAAAGACATCACCTCTAACTATGACTAAAGTGAAATTCTGTAGAACATCCATTCCTGCTAAGCTTTTGATTCAAATGGAATTGATTAGGAACTGATTCCAAAATCCTAAAAGGGGGAAAATAAATTGATAGTGTTTGTTTGTTTGTTTGTTTGTTTGTTTGTTTGTTTGTTTATTATACTGCCCACCTCCGAAGGGCTCTGGGCGGTGAACAGAATAATCAAACATTAAAATCACAACAACCATAAAACCGTAATTAAACATAAAAACAGAACAAGATTGTAGATGATGATAAAAATCCCACCAAAGTCAGAAACAATCAAATTCAGCTCCTTATCATGGGGGTAATCCAATGATGGGGAAATATGGGGGGCAATCAATGGTTACTCTCCTTCAAATGCTTGGCAGAACAGCTCAGTCTTTAGAGCCCCACGGAACTGCCAAGGTCCTGCAGGGCCCTAATGTTTGGTGGAAGAGTGTTCCACCACACTGGGGCCAAGCACTGAAGGCAGCTGTGGGCAGCTGTGAATTTATTGACATTTCCCTTTTGTATAGTTATTTTAAAATTGTCCTTTGAGGTAATGGTTGTTGCTCTAGGCTCAATTTTTACCTTGTGTTGTAAGTTGCAGGTTGTACCTTATGGCCCAGACAATTATGTTCTAATAAAGTTCTGTTTTGGCACTGGTACTGTGGTCTTATTATAGTTAGATTTCAGACAGAAATTGTAAAATGGGAGATTAAGAAACTTTCTCTTAACAACCCTAGAAGAGGAGCTCTGGTCATCTCAAAAGTTTGCAGAGTTTTGTGATAATTTAATTGGCACTATAAAGGATATTAACACAGATGTTTATCCTTGTTTTTGAATTTTGTGTGGAACAATATGGTAATTCAACTTTTTAAATAAGATCTGGACATGGCCCACCCACCTTAGCAGAAGGAGGGGAAGTGAGGGAGTGGGAGGAGTGGCATGCAAGGGAGGGAGGGGAGGCATGCAAGGGAAGGGAGGGGAGACATGCAAGGGAAGGGGAGGGAGGGGAGTGAGGGGAGTGAATGAGGAGTGGAATGCAAGTGAAGGGGAGGGAGGAAGGGGAGGGAGGGAGAGGGTGGCAAGCAAGGGAGGGAGGGAGCCTGGCATCTGGACATGGCCCACCCACCCTAGTGGAGGGAGGGGGAGGGGATAGAGGGGGAGGGGTGGCATGCAAGGGAAGGGGAGGGAGGGGAAGGGAGGAAGTGAGGGGTGGCATGCAAGGAAGGGGAGGAAGGGGGAGGGGTCTAGCATTATCTTTGTCCAATTGTACCATGTTTTAAGTAATTTTGGAAATCACAGGCTGCAGCACAGTTTTTCTGCAGAACTCTTAGGGCTCTGGTTCTCCTGGTTCTCTTAACTCCCCCCATTAACAACCTTAAAGGCACAGATCTCATCACACTCAGGAGTCTCAACACTAGTGTTGATATTCTCTCTCTCTCCGTCCCCTCCTCCTCTCTCTCTACTGCAAAAGAAGAGAGTGTTGTTTTAAAACAGAGTACTGTCTGAAATAGAGTTTTAAATGCTTTCCCAATCAACATGGAGGACACAAGCAGACAAGCCAGAAGCTAGCACCTTATAATGGGCTAACTAAATATTACCTAATAAAAATAAAAAATCTTCCTTGAAGCACATTCTAACTCAGTGAATACTGACATTTTAGTCCTGCATGCACCCCAAGTCCCATGCACTCTGCTATGCACCTCTCTAGCATCTCCGCCTCCTCTGCCCCCCACTCGGGCATCAGCCACCCAGAGCACAGGCACCAGGCCCGTCAGCCCTCCCTGCTTGCTGCAGGGCATTGTGCCCAGTGGCCCAGGCCAGCCTAGATGTGTGTGTGGGGGGGTGTGAGGGTGATGAACTCTGTGCACGTGCCCACAGAGAGGGCTCTGAGTGCCACCTCTGGCACTTGTGCCATAGGTTTGCCACCACTGTTCGAATTAATCCTGCTCTGCCATCTTGAAACCATTTAGTTTGAATATGTTTTACCAGCATTGTAACTTTTTCTAGAAAGAGCAGGGCCACTATGGAATAATGTAACGGTTACATATGTCTTTGCCTTTAGAAGTAAGCTCGTACTTTTACAATTTTTTCTCTGTAATAGATTTCCCCTGTAATGTGAAAGATGTCATGTTATTCATACAGAAGGTCAAACAGTTCACTCGAATGATCATATAAATAGCTTATGTTTGATTATTCGAGGTTGTTCATATTGCTCTCATCAGCATTCCGCACCTCATGGTGAAAAAAATGAAGAAACAAAAAATGCACCTGTGAAGGAGGAAATGGAAATAAAAGACAAACTCAGAGCCAAGTGAAATATGCAGCTTTCTCTAGCACTGCACCCAAAGGACTCTCTTTTCACCTTTTGCAAAGCATCTTTCAAGCCAATTAAAAAATAATATAGAGATACATTGGCTGCCCCCAAAGTAACTAATGAGATGGGAGGCATACACACTACTTAGCAAGCAGTTCAGTCATTTGACTGTTTTGCTTTCTGCACTCTGAACTTCTGGAATGGATGTGGGGAAAAATATATTTCCCATTTCACCTTATAACTCAGTGTTAGAAATTAATACAGATTTATTTCAGAAATGCAATAAAAAACTCCAGATACCTCCATTTGGTAAGTAATTTCTATGTCTCATGTTCATTACCTTTGTGTGTTTCCTGGAAAAAAGAAATCTTAAGATTTTTGAAGAGGAACAAAAGGATATACTCATCGCATATGAGATACACACACGCTCAATTTTACATACATACATACATACATACATACATACATACATACATACATACTTTTTTCAGGTGCATTAACTGTCTTTGACTACATCTTTCCTTGTATTATATTCTTGAGCTTTATGATATTTTGTTTCATGTTAGAAATGATGAGGACAAAATTAATTTGAATATGCTTCAAATCTTATGAACTACTGCTGGCATATATAAACAACAAAATGTCAGCTTGGATTGTCATCTGAAAAAAGTTTTCTTGCACATTGTCGAGGATATGTGCATCACAAATCATGTTTTGTAGTTCAGGTTCACATTATCTGTTTTTCAGTACCTCTGGGCATGTAGATCAATCATTCTAATATTAGAAATATTTTAAAGTAGATTGCAAGTGACACACAGTAACAAAAACTGGACTTAAAGCAGATTTCTTGGTCTAACACAGAAGATCTTGGGCAGTACAGGTTTAACACCAGAGCAGCCTAATCCAGATGGAGGGGGTGACTGATCACAGGAGCCAGCGGAGGGCCACACTGATGCAACTGGTGCATGGTGAACTGGACCCAGCAGAGGGATCAGAGCAGCCAGGACATGACCACCTCTCAGGCCCACTGAAGCAGAAACTGAAAGTCCAGGCCACAGCAGAGCTGTGCTGGCATCTGGAATAGATGTCAGAATGGGAGGCCAGGTCGGGGCATTCCTGGGGTGGAGTCAATGTTAGTCATCTTCCATCCCAGGTTTTCTGCCAGTTAAGGTGCAGCCTCAGCTTGGGCCTTTCTCTGCCAATGAACTTTTGGGTGGCATAAGTCCATTGGTCCCAGTAGAGGGTCTTCCGGTGGCAGGGAGGACTTCTTTTTTCTCCCTCCCTGCAGAAAACTTGCTGGAGGTGGCATGGCACCGCCTTTGCCAGGCCGCCTCCAGCAAATATTATAGTTTTATTACATTTAATTATAAATCAAAAGACTATTAACCTTACACAAATTAATTCACTTTCTTGATTAATAGTACAATTGCATAATTTTAAAATACTGACACCTTTACCTATACATTTTTCCTTTATCCCATCTAGCAACTCATTATAAAATATTTCAATCCTAAATAGTCAGTATTGCAAACTAAATGTGAAGTATTTATATTCTTGTTCTCTTTTCAAAAAGACAGCATTGGATCCCAGATTTTAACCATTTTTTTCCAAGTTGTGATATTTAATTACTGTTGTTAATTTATTAATTGCTGAGTGTTCTGTTTATCCAATCGTCGGTACTTTCGTTGTTGGTACTTTCGTCGGTATTTCCACTCTTTTGCTTGAACCATTACAGTAGCAGTGACCATACAATATTAATGTTTCATTGTCTCTTTTTTACCGAAGAGTCTAGCAAGTTTATCAGAAATATTTCTGGTTTGAATTTGAAACCCAGTATATATTCTATTCTATTATAAACTTTGTACCAGAATTTCTTAACCACACTGCAGCTCTACCACATTTCCAGCATATCTGCGAAATTCCTTTTATACATTTTTGCCAACTTTGATGGGTACAAATACCATCAATATAACATCTTATAAAAGTTCTCCCTCAAATTTTTTACCACTTGTGAATTTTGATCCCCTCTTCCAAACTTTTCTCCACTCTTCTAACTTAATTATCTAACCTAGTTCTTGTGACCATTTGACTACATTTTCCTTAAACTGTTCTATTTTTGTTTCGATTTATAACAGCTTACATGTTTTCTTTATTAAGAAGTTTTCCTCTTTACCTAGTGCTTTCCACAATTCTGTTCTCCTTCTCCAAAATCTATTTTTTATCTTGTCTAATTTTTCCTTTGAATTGACAGTATAGGAACCACTGACATTGTTCTTTAGTAATGATTATTTCGTATTTTTCTTTCAATTTATACTCTCCCACTACCTTTTTAATTATATCACCATATTTTAGGTATTTACTTTTCTGGCTTGCTTTCATTGTTACAGCCTCATGTGGCAAAATCCATAGTGGGGTCTTTATTATTGCTTTTTTCCCCTATAACTATCCCAAATTTTATAACTTGCTTTTCTTTTGTAGTGTAATCTATGAAATCTTTATGCAGTAATTTCTCATATTACTTAAATCTTGCCTCTCCTTTGTTGTTAACATAATTACTGCATCTCCCCTGCAGAATATATATGGTGCCCCAGAGCATCCCATTTCTTCCTTTCTGAGGGGTCTTCACTGAACTGGCTTTGGATTTGACCAGTGCTGCTTTAACTACCAAGGAGTTGGGAATGGGGTGATGACAGAAAAAAAATTAGCATTGGAAGCATACATGTTATACAAATTTTCTGTTTTATGGATAGACACTTTTCTTAACTTTTCCCAAATGTCCTCCACTTTTCTCAAATGTCTTCCACAATCCTCATAATGCCCTCCACAGGTGGAAATATGACTTGTGAAGTGTCCACAACTTCAACAATGTCTAGGACTGGTTTTGCTGCTCATGGTTCTTTGTGGCTGTACTTTACACTGAGCGCTTTGCCACAGCTCTTGTAGATGTGAACTAAATTCCTGTTCCCCAGGAGACTGATGAATCTTGGACAGGCCGCCCAGTCAGTCCATTCATCCTCTAATGAAGACCATCAGATATCCCTTAAAGACAGAGTCAGAGAGTGGTGCACATTGGCACTCCCTCTCCTGGAAGTGAGACCTCACACTCCACACAAGCAAAGGAATAGTGAGTGAGCTACCCTTGTGAGTGCCCTCTTTCAGTCCACTCATGTATTTTTCAGGGAAGAAAACCTGTAGCATGCTGGGAGAAACCTCCAAGTGAGGAGGTAACAGGCTTGATGAGGTTGATTGGCTCTTGGGTGAGCCTTTGGCCCTTGGCAGGGAGCATCATCCTGCAAGGAGTGGGAACATGATCCCTGTGGTGGTAGCTGATTCTGTGTGCCTAGTCTTGCATCTTGCCTTTTTAGGAGACTCTGAAAGGGAAGCCATAGGAGTAGAGGGACTGTCATCCTTGAACAAGAGGTCCCCCTGGATTTTCAGTTGCAGCAAAGTAGTACAAAGGGCAGCCTTTAGCTGTTCTGCCCATTTCTTCAGAGCTTTATTAGAAAGTTTCAAGCATGCCTTACAGGAGGCCAAAATGTGACTGTCCCCAAGGCAGATCACACAGTGCTATTGTCATTCACCATCAAAGAGACCATGTAAGTGCAGCATTTCTTTGTGGGCACCATTTTGCCTTGTTTAAAGCATGTGGAGATGCACTGACCATGAAATTACTAACTAATGAAAACAAAAATGATGAAAAACTGAAGGTAACTCAGAAATAAAATGACTATAAACACTAGCATAGAGCTGTTCACAAACAACCCCTGTAGGTCTCAACAATTGCTCAGCTATCAGGAGAGTCAAATTTGCCTCTCCTCCTCATGGCAGTAAAGAAAGATCTGGAGGGAGTGGGTGCACTTCTCCCTAGTCACAAGACCTGGGTGGGGAAAGTAGCTAGTCCAGGCCTATTCTACTAAAGCTTTTAATATGCTATCTAAATTGCTCTGCTACTGTCCTTGCACATGCATAGACAGTGGTGTTACCCAGCTTAACAGTATAAGAACTTATTTTTAAATAGCAATGGGGAATTACTCAGCTTGGCAGTGCGAGAGGTAGGCTGGGTGGGATCTTTTTAAACAGCTATACCAAAATTGGCTTTTGAAACATTCTACAGAGAAGGCAAAAGAGACCAAATTGCAGTTTAAATATTTTTATATAAATTTTGGTTGCAAGCAATCATACAGTGAGACATTAAGGCTCATACACACAGTTCCTAAGTATATAAACAGGGAGGAAAAGATAGGTTTTGGATGATAGAATAGGAGGGGAAGCAGGGGACTTATATGTTACCTAAATTCTGCAGAGAAGTTCCAGAAGAAGGCAAGCATTCCTATGCTAGCATAGGGACCCAAGTGAAGGACGATATATTGTGTCTCAATCCAACGTGACCAAGAATGGTTCAGGCTAGTATTGAGCACTGAGGCTCTGGTGTGCAGTATTTTTATACCCCCTTGCTCAGGTAAGGCGGGTAATTCAAACTTAGGTTTCGTTTCTCTGCAATTGCTTGGGGTTTCCTTGCTGGACTTGCTGGGTTGAGCTAATTAGCAGCTCTATCTATTGTTTCTACTTCCCGAGACAATGGGGCCAATTGGTCCTAGATTATATCAGTGAAACCTTGAATGGTTTATGCAGAGATACTTCCTGAAGTCTCTGCCTAGAGTATTCAAATTTGGCTGAGGCTTGAGTGAATCAGGAAGGGATTTTTTTGTTAAGAAAAAATACAAAGAGATACTTCAATCTCAGGGAAGGATGTTCCTGTACTATTTGCATATCTGCAACCATGGCAAGGTGTGGTGTTCAGGTGGCTTGTTTTACCAGGCTACCTTTTGTAAATTTTCTATTTATGTGGTTCTGTAGGGTTTTCTGGGCTGTGTGGCTGTGGTCTGGTGGTTTCTATTTATGACTTCCACCAACAAGGACATTTACACTCGGATATATCAGATCCAACCTTATGAAACTTATTGCTGAAATTAAATTAATATAATCTTACAAATTATTTAAAAGGACAATGACAAGGAAAGTAATGATGTGTTCATTTAGTACACTGACTGTTACAGCCTATTCATCCTATCATTCATTTTTATTTAATAATGATTCTATTTTACAGGGGAACTAGTTTGCAATACAGCATGGCAAATTAACATGTCCAACACTAACTGTTAGACAATAAATGGGCTTCTTTATCTTCATAATATTTGTGAATGGAAGAATGACCCACATTAATAAAATATTACATTACTTTTGAGAGTCATTTAATTTCTTAAATTTGTAGTTTTCATTTGATAGGGATAATCTATTTTTTTGTGTTAATATGTTATCTCAAACATAAAGAACTACCATTTTGAAAAAAGAGGCAGACTGTATAACTTGAAGATTAAAACATTTTTGAGCCACAAGTTCAGTCCATGCATGAGTATAAAGGTTTAAAGTAAATGCTCTACTGTTCATAGTTTTCTTCCTCACTCTTGTAACACAAAAAAGGTTATCTTCCCATCTTTCTCAATTCATTATTTTGGAATATTTGACTGAACGTTGGTATAAGAGAGTTACCTCCCTGAATTTCTTGACGTGGATGCTGTGAAGTTCACAAGAAATGTGTCTAACATTTGAACTTACTGTAATTGAACTGCTGAGTTACACAATAATCAGACCTCTCATTGGATTGCCTCTCTGTTTATATTGTAAGTTCAACTTCTACACCATTTGTGTAGCTACTTCTACCAGCTTGTCTGCGTCTTTTGTTTCATATCCTCGTTAACATGAGCAAGATTTTGTCTTGATGAATAAGCAACATTTGTAATTTATGTGCTGAAGCTGTGAAGGGAAAGCAGGACTAGGTCTTTTCTAAAATTCCCATGTGGCACTGTGAGAATTGGTGTGCACAAATTGTTGCAAATCTGAACAGTTTGATGGCCTTGGCTGTTGAAAAGCACTGAGTGAGACAACTGTAAGGGAAGGAAAAGGGATCTCACAACTGAGATTCATTGATGATTAAACATTGATGTTCAACATACTTAGCAAATGAGGAGCACAGTGGATTAAAAGGCAAGGTGTAACAAGTGCCAAATGTAAATGTGTCAATGAAGGGAAAACAAATAGCACTGAACAAATTGTGTATGACACTGCTATTGATGCTCAGAGAACAGACCCTCAGACACATTGCAAATATACTGCTAATTTTGGTCTCGTCCATGACTTGGAGAAAATACATCGTTAAGCTTGAGCAACATCCAAAAAATTGTGAAATTTTTGATTTGGCTTGATTTGGTTGCAAAATATATAATTGAAAGCTGAATGAGCCAATTTGGTATATAATGTACCGAATATATTTGGGTATATGAATTTTTTGGCATTTTTAGGGTTTTTTCTGTTTTTGGCCTGTAGGGTGTGCATTTTTAAAAACAGCAGCACCAATATTTCGGGGTATATTCAGAAGACTTTTGGTTCAACAGATCCAAAGTTATGGACCCCCAAAGGGGTTATGCCTCTTATACTCCATTGTTTACAATGGGAGCTAATAGGAGATGGGGGCTACCCCTTTGAGGGTCCAAACATCATGAAATTTGGGTGGTATCATCAGGAGAGCCTCTGGAGCCTCTACATGTGAGCTCCCCAAGGCACCTGGTGGGCCACTGCAAGTAGCAGAGAGCTGGACTAGATGGACTTTGGTCTGATCCAGCTGCCTTGTTCTTATGTTCTTATGTTCTTATGAAGATACCCTAAAATTTTGGTGCTGCTAGCTTAAAAAATGCACCCCCTACAGGCACCCAAAATTTTCCCCAGATTCTTTGCTCTGAACTGCACTTGCGCCATTGCAGCCAATAGGAAATTCCTGGGTGTGTAAGCCAGGTGCTTGTGGAGATTCAATTTTATGGACTCCCAAAAGGGTAGGGCCTATCTCCCATCACTGCCAGAACCAGAGGTAACCAAACCTAGGTGGTGTCATCAAGAAAGTATCCTGAAGATACCCTGAAAGTTTGGTGTCACTGGTTTCAATGAGAACACACTGATCATAATATATCTTCAAGAATGCAATTCTTTTTTTCTGAACAGAAGTGCTGACATAAAGTATGATACAAAGAAGATTAGTTGAGTCTGAGGTTCCCTTGGTAGGACTTTACATTCATGTCATGTAACAAATATTTTAAAATTGTAGTCTACTGTTGATTCATGGAAACAGACAATTGAAAGCATCTTTTGAGTGACTGGATATTTTGTTTGACTGTAGTCTGGAAAAGCTGGAACATGTTTTGTAAATGATGTGTTTAATGTGATTGCCAACACATAATTCTTTTCTTTTTACAGTTAAGCAGTATACTGTACAAATCGAAGGAAATGACTATTGAACCATTAAATGACTAACATTGTCCACTAATGTTAAAAATTAATTTTCATTATTGTCTGAGCCTCAGGAACCTTAGTATTTGTTCCAGAAGTCCAAAGAGAAGCAATAGTTTGCATAAAGTAGATGTAATTTCACTTTAACTGGCAGTAACTGCAGCCTATACAATGTGAATGAGGAAGATTGAACTTATGTCCTATTGACACATAAGTGTTCAATTCTCCATGGTTTCTCTCCCTATGGTCTGGGGACAGACCCAAAAACTTCTGCTAGCTATACCTGGTCCTTGACTGATGACATCATAAGCAGAGCTGTTGTCTTCTAAGCACACATTGAAAGTGAATTGGTTTAGAAAGCTGTTTAGAATGACAATGATAATATATTCAGTTCAAATCAAATTGAAAACCTGTTAGACATTTAGAATCTTTATTTTCCTGTACAGTACACTTTGAATAGTATATTGGTTAAAAACATGTTTTAAAGCCCATAGATGGACTTTTTAAAAATGTATTCAGAATAGTACTAGAGAAACCAAAGAACAGCAGGAAGGATGGAATTTTAAATATCATTTGAAATGAGGAAGCATGCTACGTAGATAGACCAGTGTGGTTTCTACCCCACCCTTCACTTGGCAGAAAGACCCTGAGTGATTTCTGAAAGCAATAACCTCTCTTAGATGGGAAAAGGTTGTGTAGCAAAAAGGCCTGAAACTTTATAAAAGTATAAAACACAGTATTTGTTGGCCTCACATAACACATAACATTTCTGTTAACAAGGTAGGAGTACAATGAGCAGCTAAGCTTTTGTTTCTGTGAAAATCTTTGGCTTTTGCTCAGTCTTAGAATTTTCACAGTATAATGGCCCAATCCAAAGGGAGTAGGGGTGAATTGCAGTGCAGGCTTGTGCCAGCAACTTTGCCCCCTCTGCCAGTATAAGGGGTACTCCCACCCGTGGAGAGGGTAAGAACACTGGTGCCTGGCTGCCCCAGCTTCGGAGTGGTGAAACACAGAAGTGGGGGTTATTGCGGAGCTACATTGGTGTCCGATTGGATGCCAATGTGGGGGTGAGAAAGGGCTGGGGCATTCCCAGGGTAGAAAGTATCCTGTTTAATCCCAAAAGTCAGGCTTTGAAACATGCAAAGTCTCTGAGAAAGGATTTCTTCGCACCTATTTCTCTGGAGGAAAAAAACCCAATCTAAAGGAGTCAAGTATTTTAGCCTGGTTTCCCTCACACCATGCTATGAGGTGCTCAAAGTCCCCTGATAAAATATTTTTTCCAACATCTTTCTGGAGCCATTAACCCTTTCTGAAAACATTGACTATTTTAGATCACAAAATGGACTCTAAGACATACAAAATCTCTTGAGAAAGCATTTCTTCAAGCTTTGTCCTCTGAAGGCACAAATCCTTATTAGTTATTTTTATGCAAAGGCTCAATCTTGTTCTCTACAGTTATCCTGAACAAAGCTGAGTTGATATTTTCACTAGTCACAGCAAATACAACAGGCAAATGCCATATGGCAGAAAACACATCTAAGCAAATGCTACAGGCCACTGATAAGCAAATGACAGCTTTTTGGGACTAGTGTGAGTCCTAATCCATAATCAGTTAGAAGGGGAAACATTAATCCAACCCAAATGCCAATTCCCCCCAGACGGTTACTCACTATTGTCCAGGAGAACTACAGCTGACTAGATCAACTACTTTCAGGACACTTTCTTAGGTACTGTTAGATAAAAAAGTTATAAGAAAGACAGAAAGTATGATGGCATTTAGCAAAGCAATATAGTCAATTTTATCTCTTGATTTGACAGTTCCAAATGTTACATAGTGTTTTTTTAAAATAAATAACTACCAAATTTTCAAAGTTAATTTTTATCTCAGATTACAATAGTTTGTATAAATTACATAATGTATATTACAAAATGTATGTACTTTCCCTTTAAACCATTCTATTAAGTTTGAACTAATGTTCTATCCTAAACCATATACATCATAAAAACTGTCATGCAAAGTTTGGTCATTCTGTTTTTGCAAATATATAGTTCAGGGATTATGCTAATATATGGCTAGTGACTTGAAGTAGCTCAGTATAGCAATTTCATTCTATTCCTAAACAAACTGGAAACATATTGCCTATGGAAATTGGAGAATGTCCTAGTCCTATACTTAAAATTTCTTCTTTAAGGAAAGGATAGGTATGCATCAGGATTATATCTGGAAGTTATTAAAAAAACTATATTAATGTTGTGCTAGGAAATAGTTACCACCAGAGCTCTTTGGGGATAGGGCGGTATACCAAACCAAATAAATAATAATAATAAAATAATAGTTATATTTATGAATGCCCAACAATTTCAAAGTTGAATTATTTTCAAATTAAGCAAATTCTGTTTCATCTTATAACCAAGCTACACCTATTAAAAAGAGTTTATATTAGTTTAAGTAATACTTCTGGTACGAGGCCACATGAAAGGCAGCTCATATGTGATGGTCAGTAACTTCATTCAGGGAAAAAAGTGAAGGAAAGAGTGGAGACGGATTCTGTAAGAACATAAGAAAGAGCCTGCTGGATCAGACCAGAGTCCATCTAGTCCACCACTCTGCTACTTGCAGTGGCCCACCAGATGCCTTTGGGAGTTCACATGCAGGATGGGAAAGCAATGGCCTTCTGCTGCTGTTGCTCCCGAGCACCTGGTCTGCTAAGGCATTTGTAATCTCAGATCAAGGAGGATCAAGATTGGTAGCCATAGATCGACTTCTCCTCCATAAATCTGTCCAAGGCCCTTTTAAAGCTATCCAGGTTAGTGGTCCTCACCACCTCTTATGGCAGCATATTCCAAACACCAATCACATGTTCCGTGAAGAAATGTTTCCTTTGATTAGTCCTAATTCTTCCCCCCAGCATTTTCAACGTATGCCAGCTGGTTTTAGTATTGTGAGAAAGAGAGAAAAAATTCTCCCTGTTGACATTTTATACCCAATGCATAATTTTATAGACTTCAATGGTATCCCCCCTCAGACATCTCCTCTCCAAACTAAAGAGTCCCAAATGCTGCAGCCTCTCCTCATAAGGAAGGTGCCCCAGTCCCTCAATCATCCTTGTTGCCCTTCTCTGCACTTTTTCTATCTCTTTGGCCCCTTCCGCACATGCAAAATAATGCGTTTTCAAACCACTTTCACAACTGTTTGCAAGTGAATTTTGCTATTCCGCACAGCTTCAAAGAGCACTGAAAGCAGTTTGAAAGTGCATTATTCTGCATGTGCGGAATGAGCCTTTGATATCCTTTTTGAGATGTGGTGGCCAGAACTGAACACAGTACTCCAAGTGCAGTCGCACCACTGCTTTATATAAGAGCATGACAATCTTTGCAGTTTTATTATCAATTCCTTTCCTCATTATCCCCAGCATTGAGTTTGCCTTTTTCACAGCTGCAATGCATTGAGTTGACATTCCCATGGAACTATCAACTAAGATGCCCAAATCCCTTTCCTGGTCTGTGACTGATAGCACTGACCCCTGTAGCGTGTATGTGAAGTTTGGATTTTTTGCCCCTAAGTGCATCACCTTACATTTTGCTACATTGAACTGCCTTTGCCATTTCTTAGCCCACTCACCTATTTTATAAAAGTCCACTTGGAGCTCTTCGCAATCCTTTGCAGTTTTCACCACCCTACATAATTTGGTATCATCCACAAACTTGGCCACCACGCTACCCACCCCTACTTCCAAGTCATTTATGAATAGGTTGAAGAGCACTGGTCCCAAAATGGATCCTTGGAGGACACCACTCTCTACATCTCTCCATTGTGAGAACTTCCCATTTTCACCCACCCTTTGCTTCCTGTTTCTCAACCAGTTTTGAATCCATAGGAGGACTTCACCTCTTATTCCTTGATTGCTGAGTTTTCTCAATAGTCTCTGGTGAGGAACTTTGTCATAAGTTTGTACTATGAACATGAATATTCCCATATGCACTGAAGAGCACAGAGAAGCATCTGTCCACATACTGAAATTGCTGGATCATAGCAATGGTCTTGAGAACTGTCCCAACAGTGCCTATATTAATTCAAAAGAGATCTGCCACAAGCTATTAGATCATGAGAGGCACCTAATCACAGGTATATATTATCAATAGAAAACACGTCATTCTATTTCTAAAATTAAAGGTTTTTTTAAAACCATCATGGTGTGATTATTAAAAATAAATATTCTGATAAGAAATAACAAGATGCATTTAAACAGAGTCAGTGCACAAGTAAGAGACTTGCATATTTGATTACAGGGGTGTTAGTACCTTTCATTTATAGCTTTCTAACTGCCATAATCACAAATGGAAGCATTATGGACACATCATATATATAGTAACCATTGTCTTTAAGAGATGCAGGGTAGCATATCAGAAGCATTAAAGTCTTCTTCTTCTGCCACTACAACTACTACTACTCTTAAATTTTCTTTCTCCTGTTAAAAATTGTGTCTGAGGTTGTTATTTGGCCTTATGCTCTGAACATGTGTATCCCATGCCATTCTATCAACTCACTGACCAACATTAGTCATATGTCAAACTAACATTGAACTTGAAACTTTAAATGCTGAAGGGGAAAATCTTCACTTTGTTCAATCAATAAAAGCCTGAAAACTCATGTTTATAATGTTTCATAACAATATAGAGTGGCAATGAAATAGAAGTGCTATGAAGTGCTCATCTAGTATAAGTAACTAAATTGTCTTCAAGTCACATCTGACTTATAGTGACTCCAGCAAGAAATGTTCAGAGGTGAATTTTCCATTGCCTGCCTCTGTGTCACAACCTGGAGGTCTCCCAGCCAAATACTTGCCAGAGTCAACCCAGTTTAGCATCTAAGCTCTGATGAGATCCACTAGCATGGGGTATACAAATCAGAGCAAATTGTGTGTGTGTTTATTTGCTTTTGATTTGTGATGACCCTATAAATCCATGTCCTCCAAAATGTCCTATCACTAATAGCCTTGCTCGGGTCATTCAGTGTGAGAGACAGGCCTTCCTTTAAATTGGGGCTTCTTTTCCTGGTGCCTTCAACTTTTCCTTACATTATTGTCTTTTCCAGTGACTCTTGTCTTCTCATAATGTGACCAAAGTACAATAGCCTAAGTTTAGTCATTTTTAGCTTCTAGGGACAGTTTGATCCAGAGCCCATATATTTATTTTTTTTCTTTTTGGTTGTCCATGATATTTATAACACTCCACATCAAAGAAATCTACTTTCTTCCTGTCAGCTTTCATCAGCATCCAACTTTCACACACACCTATATATATAAAAAGCTAACCATCCGTTTGTTGGTGACTCCCTAACGCCGAAACGGCTTGACGGACCGCCCCCAAATTTTCACATGACATCCCTCCTGTTGCGGGCAGGTAATCAGACCTTCAAATCACCAAAAGTCCATACCTGAGCCAGGTAAAATGTCTTTTTCCTGGCACACAGGCCATGAAGCTGGCTGTGTTTAACTGTCACCCTTAGAATGTTCGTGCAGCCTGTCTGTGGCCTGAGGGCTTGGTATGAGGGCTTAGAATGTTCGTGCGTGCAGATGGGCAGAGATGAGCAGTGAAAACAGTAAATAGGTAATACTGTTAGGTAATACGAGTGGAAGTGAAACACATACACACTTTGCCGTGTTCCCGCCCCCCCACACACACATGCAGGTAACTTTCACTCTCTGTGCCTCACCCACTACTACCACACAACACACATACTCTCATCCACATCCAGCTCATCCTCACACACCTCACTCTTCCCTCCCTCACATCCAACCACCACTTACCCACTTCCTAACCCATATTTGCCACAGCTCTCTTTTACTAAAAGCAAGCTGGAGTTTGCCTTTTTCTTCAAAGAAAATCCACGGGGTGGGGGCGAACCAACACTACTGCCTCTGCTTCGTTTGCACGTGGCCCTTTAAAAACCCAGGGAGCTGGCCTCGATCTGAGCACCTCGCCACCCTGCCTCTGCTGCTTGACTGGGATAGCCTCCTTGCCCCAGTTCTGCCTTACCCAAGCCAGGACCCAATGGCAGTGTCAAGCCACAGCCCCTCATTATGGACAGCGAGGATTACAGGCGACACTGGACAGTTCCGTTGTGGAATGGAAAGGGTTACCTTATACTAAAAACCAAGACAGCACCATATAATAATGTGAATTGAAACAGGAAAGAGGGATTCCATTTGACCACCCCAAAAGAGGAAGAGGAAGAAGAAGAGGAAGAGGAAGAGGAGGAGGAGGAGAAGGAGGAAGAGGAGGAGTTTAAATTTATATCCCCCCTTTCTCTCCTGTAGGAGACTCAAAGGGGCTTACAACCTCCTTGCCCTTCACCCCCCACAACCAACACCCTGTGAGGTGGGTGGGGCTGAGAGAGCTCCGAAAAGCTGTGGCTAGCCCGCGGTCGCACAGCTGGTGTGTGTGGGAGTGCACAGGCTAATCTGAATTCCCCAGATAAGCCTCCACAACTCAAGCTGCAGAGCTGGGAATCAAACACGGTTCCTCCAGATCATAGTGCACCAGCTCTTAGCCACTATGCCACTGCTGTTCCCAAAAGGCTATGCTGGGGATCTTTGGACCTGCATGGATATCTGTGTGGGTTGCGGCCTGTGATGAGAAGGACAATTGCCACAGCAACGCACGGCCGGGCCCTGCTAGTATATAATAACAGGGAATATTATGGCATGAATTAATATGATATTGGTTGCTAGTGACACATCTCGACACTTAGGAATCTTCTCTACACTTAGGAATCTTTTTTTAGCTCTTCACATTTGACATCCAGACTCTCAATCTCCTTCTGATTTCTTGGTTGCAGTCTTCCTTTTGGTTGATGATGGAGCCAAAGAATAGCACAATTTCTTGAACAATTCCCCACTAATTACTTTTGTCTTCTTGATGTCAGCTGTCGATGCTTTGGCATTTTGGCATTTTTTCCTTTATCTCTCAGCAGTAGCTGTTTGAAATCTTCACTATTGTTTGTAGTATCACTGGCATATTGCAAATTGTTAATGTTTCATCACACAGTTTTCACTTCACCTCCATCTAAATCTAATCCAGCCTTTCTTAATGATATTTTCTGCATGCAGATTGAATAGATGGGGAGATAAAATACATTCTTGTCTGATATTCTGTCCTAACAGTAGCCTCTTGTTCAGAGTACAGGTTGCATATTAAAACAATCAGATGCTGTGGCACACCCATTTCCTTTAACACTAACTATAGCTTTTCAGGATCCACACAGTCAAAAGGTTTGCTGTAATCTATGAAACATAAGCTGATTTTTTTTCCTGAAAATCTCTCGCATGCTCCAGTAACAAACCAAAATTTACAAGATGATCTCTAGTGCTCTTCTTTTTTCTGAATACAGGTTAAACATCAGACATTTTTTTGTTCCATACAGGGTAACAGTCTTTGTTGTAAGATTTTGAGCATCACTTTACTCATATGAGAAATTAATGTGATGGTCAAACAGTTGTTGCATCTCCTTTTTTTGGAGGGCGGAACTGGAATTTAAGTTGACAACTTCCGGTCTGTGGGCCATTGTTTTGTTTTCCATATTTGTTGGCATATTCTCATCAAGATTTTGATGGACTGCTTTTGTGGATTAGAATAGTCTACAGACATTCCATTTTCTTCTAGTGATTTATTTCTCCCAGTTACTCCCAGTGCAGCTTTCACTTCACTTTCTAAAATTAGGTTCTTCTTCAAAAGATTCTTAGAAGAAATCAGTCATCCTTTCATCTCTTTTGTATAGTTCTGTCACCCGAAATGGTAGGGTCTGTCTCATTAGGGATAAGGAATCAACAGACCTTTTTTTTTAGAGGGGGTAATCACAGATCTTTGCCATTGGAGTTTATGGAAGAAATCCATAGGAGTCAGAAAATAAAGTTTAACAATTTTTATTAGAAAATAAAATAATTAACTTACACACACTCAATTGGTAAAACACAAGCACACAGAAAATTTAAGATACATTTTTTCTTTTAAATTTTTTTATTAGACTTTTTACAACTACAAGACCTAACATAGGAGGAGGAAAGACAGGGGTGATCCAGGCACCCTATTCTATTTACTCACAAAAGTTTGAACTACCTAAGCATTATACACTACATAAAACTGATTTCCCACGCATACCCTGCTGTCAATCTTATCCATAGCATTTTTCATTGATTATAAAATCTCAAGCCCCACATAGATTCCTCTGTTTACTTAAACCTTTTCTGATATATCAAGATACAATTTGAGGCAATTTAAAATAAAGAAAAATTCTTATCCACCGCAGTTAATTTCCCATAATCAAAGACTTTTAACATCAATTCCCTCTTCACTCTCATGTTTCCCTTTTGTTAATCTTATAACCAAATGTACCATCCCAGAGCTCATTTATCATTAATCTCTATTAAACTCATTTACTTCCCCACTTGTTAAATCATTAATTAATCTTGGAAAACATTTTTATTTGAGGTCTTTTTTAATTTTCTTGAAGACCTCTTTGGTACTCATTGCTGAAGTAATTTTTTGCTGTTGTCCCTTTTATGTGAAAAAAACTCCTTGCCATCTAAGCCATGGAAATTTTATCTGATTTCTTTTTAAAATATCCACCAAAAATGCATATTCTTTCCTTTTCTGTAAGACTCTTCAAGGGATCTCCTTCATCATGATGACATTATTGTCTTCTATCTTGATTGCTTATCACCTGTGCATTTCCAAAAATTGATCTGCTGTTTCTTTAGTGTGGAAATAGATGTCAATATCTCTCCACATTCCTTTCAATTTTGGATTTTCTGATGTGACTAATTTTTTTCAATCTTTGACACCATTTCTCCTTCATTAATCTTCAAGTGCTTGGTTAGGACAATTTTGTAAAATTCAGCTACTCTTTTGCTGGATTTGTACCCTCTGGTACCTTTCCAAATCTCAAGGCCATCTCTTTGATTTGATATTTCAGTCAAGAAATGGCTAAATCATGTGTTTTAACCTCAAATTGTAGTGTTAACTTCTTGTTTTAAAATTTTCACTTTCTTGTTGGTCTTTTCTATCTTGTCTTTTATCTGTGCTATTTTTTTGAAATTAAACTTTCATTTCCTTAATATTCTTTTATAAGCTCTGACATCATTTGTGGGATGCTTTTATTGACAAAGTCTTTCAGAGAGTTTATTTCTGCCTTGAGATTTAGCATCACTAGCAGATATACTCTTAAGATTCATGGCAATTTCACCTATTTCAAGTGACACTGACCCCTTTCTAGTAGATGCCACTGCTCAATAGAAGTTGCTGTTTCTGCAGTTTCCACAGTTTCCCAAAGTTTTCAGTAGTTTAATGTGGGGATCAAATTCCTCTCTTTCTAGCTGCTGATATATGTCTGATATCACTTCTTTTCCAGTTTTGGTTTAGCAACCCACCAACTCTGAGGGGGATAAAGACATGGAATTTTTAACCTTAAAATGGCTGTCTCACTCTGCTGCCTTTTCCTCTGGGATATATCTTTTAGTATAGCCTTATTTAAAATCTTTTTCTACATTCTGCATTTGCACATCATTCCATACCTTTTAAGAAGAGCTCCTGATTTTTTTTGTTGGACTTATTGGCAGCAGGATATGAACTCCTCTTTCATTCTCTTTATATCTTAAATTCCATCCATATGGGGTACAGAACCTGGATAATGTATTGTTGAAGACTTTCATGGCCGGATTCAACTGGTTGTTGTGGGTTTTCCAGGCTGTGTGGTCATGTTCTGGTAGATTTTGTTCCTAACTTTTGCCTGCATCTGTGGCTGGCCTCCTCAGAGGTGTATCACAGAGAGAAGTGTGTTAGACACTGTGTCCAGTGAGAAGGGAATGTTTAGTAGGGTATATATTGTCCCTGTCCCAGGGTGGGGAACCATTAAGTAAGTGTTTTGGGTGGGACTTGCTATTCAAAGGTGTGGCTGACTGCATTGTATTGTGGGTGTGGTTTTCAGTCTTTTTACATCTGTATTTGCATTTCCATTCCCTGCAGTAGCAATGGTATTAGTGAATGCAAATCCTGTGTCTGAGTGGAGTTCATTGTTCATGAACCTAGCATGCCTTGGCCTTTGATTCTTGTGTTTTTAAGTAGCCAAGTTTTGTTTTGTAAATTCTCAGAGTCTCTTCCTTCATAATTTTCTGACTGAAAATGTTGTAGTCCAGCTAATTTTAGTTTTGCTCCCTCTCAGGATTGAAATGTTTAAACATTCCATTTCTCATTTTACAATTTTAAGCTTATGTTGATTCATGCTTCTCACATTACATATTCCAATATGTGTCTTATGTGTCAAATAGCACTGGACTTTCTTATAGCATTAATTCACATCATCTAAACATCCTTTTAGCTTCAGTCCACTCATATAATTAAGAATAGTGTTACTCATAGTTGTCCTCAGCTCTTCCCCAATAGCTAATCAAATGTTTTCTAACCTAGGAATGCCATCTTCTAGTAATCTATCTTTTTATTTTGGATTGTCTCATCATAGGATTTTTGAGATAAGGGCTGGTCAGAAATTGCTTTCTTCTGCACATTACTAACCAGGATTAGCTGTTGTGGCCACAGCCATTGTCTAGGAAAGATCCTCAGTCAGTTTCACTTTCCATTATTACTACTGCATAGTAGCTAGCTTTCAAGGATTCCTCAACCCTCATTACCATTGGAACTCCCTGTTCTTTTCTGCTAATGCAGCTGTTGATCCTGGAAGGGTGTGGCATTTTGGTTGTGACCATGCCTTTAGTGACTCTGCTCGGGTTAAGCCTGCCAACAGATTGTAAACCCCTTATGATATTGCTCCCAGCTTCAATGACGCACAGAAACACCCTCACCACATTAAGATATATGCCCAAAAGGGAGGATTGTCCTCTTTATTTGGTGATAAAGATCCTGCTGTCTTGCCAGAAGCAAGTTAGCAGCAGCTGAATTCCATTTGAGCTAGATTTTTTTCTCCTTGCAGGCACTACAGCTTGAATGGGACCAGATGTACAAACCCTGATAAATGAGCTACAGAATTCCTGTCTCTTGGCACAGAATTCCTGTCTCTTGGCAATGTATAGAAGCTTTGTCAACTAGGTTCAGTGCTTGAAATACTTGTTTTGTTTTTTAATCATATTATTCATTCATATCATTAAATTGTATTTTTAGTAGCTGTCAGCAAGCCACGTGTTCCTTTGGGGAGAAAAGAGGCATACAACTTATCTAGATATATAAACCAAATTACTTTCTGATAGTATATATGTGAACACTACTACATTGAGGCAAAATCTTCTTCTATGACAGTGATCCTGACAAGGTGTCTCTGTGTTCTGATATAGTTATCTGTCCCACAGTCCTTGCAATGTATATGCCATCTTTCCTCCACCTATCATATCAAAGGATATTTTGCTATAAAATAATTGGTCATCCTTACCAGATCTCATATCTTATGTGTGCTAAAGTAGCTTTTAAGGTAATTTTTTCCCCTTTACTCGTTGAAGTCAGCAAATGCTTAGAGCAATATGCTAGGTCAGACTTTAATAATGAACAAGTTATTATTCATTCTCTTCAAATAAAAAGTGAAAAAATCAACTCCAGTAGTCTATTACTGTTGCAAGATAGCTAACAACCTGAAGTGACTTAATGGCATTCCAAATGAAGATTTCTATCATGCATCTAATATTTGAAACAATATCCTACAAGTAGTCTGTTCTTGGCTGTGTCTGAACATCTAAAAAAAGAGCCCACTAATGACTGGGCCATTAAACTATTACCTTAAACACTTTTCCTTTTTACAGTTGAGTTGATGATAACCCAAATTATACTTCTGTTGGTAATGAAAGGTGCCTTGGTCACAACATTTTCTTAAAAATAATGACACACTTTATTACCTCTAAGTGCTGACTGAGTGCTTTCGCCTTTCCTTCCCAAGGTGACTATAACACAGATTGATGAAAGATTCTGCAGATCTACTAAGGTTAAAGAAGCTGGCCCAGAGCAAAGTAGGCCTTCCTGACACTGATGGAATGCAGTACGAGAGTGCCCACATTACTGTCCTTTTCTTTGATAACGGGTGTAATATAAAAACTGACTATAGAAGAAAAGAACAAATTAAATCCATTAATCAAACATATCTGTGCTAAACAGTTGTTGCAAAGAGATGAACAAATGAAAAATTTATTGTTTGTTTTCATGCTAGCCTGGATTGGGAAAGAAAATTAATTATGAGCCTGCTGCTGCACTATTAGTTAAATTTTTCTAGGGGAAACTATTTATTGCTTTGTCAAAGAATAAATGAACCTCATTAGTGAGATTAGTTTCTGTCAGTAGTTTTGCATTAGCACAGACTAATAATATATACTTCAAAAGATACATTGTAAATAATAACTTCAAAGAACCTGAAGTCCATTTGTTATTTCTTAATTTATTATGCTTTTAAAAAATCACTTGTGTATGGTTTCCCAGCCAGCTAAAAAAGTCATCCTCGCCAATAATATCACACTAAACTGTACCTGGCATTGGCTTGAGTGTAGGAAAATAGCCTTGAGTTTACTTGTGAAATTTTTATAGAATATAAATTAATCTATTCCTTCCACAATAAATATTGGACTTCACAGTCTTAAGAACTATGGGGTGGGGGGGGGGACCAGAAATAATTACTGGGACTTTTCACAATTTGGTAACATTTCTTGTTTTGTTTTTCAATGGCCTGGAGGGAGAGAGGAAAATTACTTCTATAATTAATATCTAGAATTTATGTCTCCATTTTTATTATCAGTTGTATATTGTATATTTTTAAAGTTTAAAACTGTTATTGAAACTCTTTCAAAACTAGATGCAGCAGTATTACACAGAAATTTACTTATCTGCCTGTATAAAAGTCCACAGTAGCTTCCGGTATATACAATGTATTATGAATCTGTGTACATTGTTCTTGAAATATCCCATTAGAAATCACATTACGAGTTTTGGAGCATTCTGTGAACCACAGACCCTTTTGAGCAGAAATAGAAAATGCAACCGTCCAGTGTACTCATGCTCATAATGGAGTTACAGCTCATTAGTTCCAATTTAGTTAGGCCAAACATTACACTGCCCACAACTAATATTTGGAACTATTGGTTTGATAATAACTCACAGTCAAAATATCAGTGCTTAATTATTGATTCTTTTGAAAGTGTTTCTAGGCATTGTTAAACAACTATTATCCCATTCTTATCATTGCTTACTGTTGAAAACTATTAGATTTATTCAGATCAAATGACTCCTGATCAAAAGTTAAAGCTATAAAAGAATAGACTTTCCCCCTTATTTTAAAAATGGTACTCAGTTGAGAAGTTATCTTCCCCTAATCACAGTATACTCATCCATCCATCTTGAAATCAATTTCTTTAACAGAACTACATCAATAAGCACAGCAAAGACAGTGACAGAACCCCTGGCCTTTACAGAAGGGAACAATAAAGTATGAAATGAAAGTCTATGGGAAAATAAAATAAAATAAAATAAATTATGTTGTTCTCAAATAGGTAAAAAAACAGTGAAAGGGCTTATAAGATTACAGATAAAACAAGCTATTCATTTGACAGCTATGATTCTGTAATTACAGAATAAGAAAGGGATTCAGTTGAATTTCCAGCCTGATGCCTTTCATTTAACTAAGACATGCTGGTGGATATACTTGCAAGAATAGGCATTGTTGTCCTATTTAAACAATTGTCAAAGTCAAACAGCAATGGCAGGAGCTTGGAGGGGACACAGGGAGTCCTGATGTCACATACATCATGATGTCATTGCACAGAAAAACTGGAAGTGATGTCTTACTGCAAAAAAGATCACCCAGACTGAATACAAACAGAGGCAAAACTCAGTAGCCAAGATGATTCACTGGAATTTATGCAAGAATTACAACATTACAACAGCTAAAAACTGGTGGGAACATTGCCCAGAGAAAGTCATGGAAAATGAGAAGGTCAAGATCTTGTGGGACTTTTGAATCCAAACAGTAAAAGTGTTGGCACATAATACACTGGACATCACAGTGATGGAGGACAAGAAAGTGACCATCATCAGCATAGCAATACCTGGTGACAGCAGGGTCATTAAAAAAGAAATTGAGAAGATCACTGGATACCATGTTTTGAAAATCAAGAATTAGTGACTGTGGAACAAACCAGCTGAGGTCATCCCAGTGGTCATTGGCACCTGGGGCACCATTCCAAAAACACTTGAGCAGCATTTGAAATTTATTCAAATTGATAAAATCAACATCAGTCAGATTCAGAAGGCAGCCCTTCTGGGATTCACACAAAAACTATGCTGATACATGTCCTTGGTCACTGTGTGAGGCTCAAATTATAATGAAAGGCCAACAACCAGCTAAAGAACTGCCAATTGTGGTATTAAACAAAATTAGATAAAAATAATATATCAATTGAATATCTTAGTAAGCATGGCCAGTTTAAATCCTAGTTGTATGGTGTGTAAACATTCACAATCAAGAAGAAAAAGTACCTTGATGTTACCCGAAATGGTGAGAATCTCTCCCTTTTAGAGTAGGGAATTTGGCTTACCAAAAGGTTGGGCAAGTTTGAGGTCTTTGTTGCCTGTATAAACCAGCTTTTCAAGAAATTCACAGGAGAGTGGATAAAGTTTAACAATTTTATTTTGAGATATTGTACATAATGTACATACACAATCACAGAATAATCAAAACATCCACACACACACACAGTCCTAAAATATAAGCAGTTGTAAGAGGATAAGTCTGGAATAGATGAGGGAACTGGTGAGTAAGAGTTATACTGTACCAGATCCTGAAGTAGCTTTGGGCCCATGAAACAGAGTCCAGTGACCTGAACTGGGCTCCAAGGAAGCAGGGTAGAAAGCAGGTGCCATGCAGTAGAAACTGAGTCCGAAGGGCAGCTAGAAGTACTGGGTGGAACAGTGTAGTCCAGATGCACTGAACACTGAACACTGAGTGCTGGGTGAGATTAGGCCCTCTAACCAAGCCAAGAGAGCTTAAACTCCCAGGACAAAAAGGAGTCCTGTCTTTCCAGGGAAAGACAAGAGGCATACCTCAACTCATGTATGGTTTGAGTCATTAGCTTGATTGTCCAAGTTTGGGAGTGCTGGAAAGGGGGAAGGAAGCTGATGGAATTATAGCTATAAAACAATGACAATGCATGGGTGCTGTGTGGTTTCCGGGCTGTATGGCCGTGTTCTAGCAGCATTCTCTCCTGACGTTTCGCCTGCATCTGTGGCTGGCATCTTCAGAGGATCTGATGTTGGGAAAGCAAGTGGAGTATATATATCTGTTGGAGTGTCCAGGGTGGGTGGAGAAACATTGTCTGTGAGTAACACAGAAGGCAACCAGGTCAATAGTTGAGGGCATCTGAACAGAAGTATGAGTCACAATGAAGACTATAGCATGGGAGTGTCAATGGAGATAGCAAGGTCACTGGTGGGAGCATCTGAATAGAAGTATCCTGGCCTTTGTTTCTTTTGTCTATGGTCATCCTGTGTTGGTGTGGAGCTGGTTAGACACTGTCTTGACTCTAGTATTTTTCAACACTGGCAGCCAAGTTCTGTTCATTTTCATAGTTTCTTCCTTCCTGTCAAAATTGTCCATGTGCTTATGGATTTCAATTGCTTCTCTGTGTAGTCTGGACGTGAGTGGCTTTCTTTAGAGTGGTCCAGAATTTCTGTTTTTTTTTCTCAAATAATAGTCTATGTCCAGGTTGGTTTATCATGTGTTCTGCTATTGCTGGGATTTTTTCTGGCTGAAATAGCGTCTCGCAGCATTGCCTTCTCGTCAAAGTTCTTTTTGATATACGTCTGCTGGCCATTCGCGCTTTCTTGCAGTGGTTCTTTATGTAGATCTTGGTTGTCCACAGCTGCATGGTATGCCATAGGACTTCGCAGTAGCTTTTAAAGCTGATCCCTTCTTTAATCCTTTGCTGAACGTCGCGATCTAAGTTGAATTTTCTTAGTGGGTCTGTAGGATTGTTTTGGTAGGGTTGTGCTTCTTTCATCAGTTTTCCTGCGCGCGATCAGTGGTTCCCTTTGATGTATGGTAAGAACACTTTCCCTCTATAGATGGCTAATATCTTTGTTCACGTGGCTTGCGTTCGTGGGTCCTTGCAGCCGCCCTCTTCTTGATTTCTGTATTAGAGTAAATCCATTAGCCTGTAGAGCCCTGTTTCAGTGTGATTCAATTCATCTTGTGAGGGAGGTGTGAGGTTCACAGGTGATTCTGTTTATGCCGCCGATGTACCAAAAGTTTTTATGGTGCTCCTTTTTTGCCCTGGATGGTGATTGGAGTTTCTTTTGTAAGTAGATATTCAACTGTCCGTGCGTAGGTTTTCTGTATACTGTGTGTCCCAATTGCTGGTTTGGCTTTATGGATGACTCAAAACATCTTAAAAAAATGGCAGTTTTCTTTTCATTTTCTTTTTCCATAGTAAATTGGATGTTTGGGTGGATCTTGTTGGGATATGGTCCAGGAACTTGTTTAGTTCTTTTTCTCTTTCCTCTCGCGGTCTCCAAATGGTGAATGTGTCATCCACATAACGGAACCATATGGTGGGCTTTTTTGGTGCTGTTTTCAGGGCTTGTTTCTCAAAATGTTCCACATAAAAATTAGCTATTACAGGGCTAAGAGGGCTACCCATGGCTACCCCTATCTTTCTGTTCCTCATAGTATTCTTTATCCCACCGGAAGTAGCCAGTACTGCGAAAATGTTGAAACAGGGATGTGATGTCTTTTGGGACTTTATGGTTAATGAGTGTCATGGTGTCTGCTATGGGGACCTTGGTGAATAGGGAAAACCACATCAAAACTGACTTCAGTTTGTCATTGGGGTTGAGTTTGAGTTTAGCTGATTTTTTCAATGAAGTGCGTTGAGTCCTTAATGTAATGTGTAGTTAAGTCCAATTATGGATTTTGCAGTTGTGTGGCCAGTGAAACTTTGCCAAATCATATGTAGGAGATCCAATTGCACTCACAATAGGTCTGAGTGCGGGAGTGGAGTCCTTGTGGATTTTGGGAGTCCATATACAGTCTAGGAGGGTGAGCTTCTAGGATTTGCAGCAGAAGACGCTGGGCTTAATGATTGAACAACAATTGAGGAGTTTTTTTAATCAAGGTGTTGGTTTTCCTGGTGATTTTGTTGGTTGGGTAACCTGTTTTTAACTTTTTTGTATGTTGTGTGGGTCCAAAAAGTTGTCTGATTTTTTTCTTTGTATTGGTCTGTTCTCCATGATAACCGTGGCATTACGCCTTTATCTGCTGGTAGAATGATGTGATTTCTGAATCAGAATTGAGATCTTTGATGGCTTTTCTTTCTTTCCTTTGTTATGTTACTGGAGGGAAGTTTTGCTCTTTCTCAGAATCCTTTTGCTGTTTCCCCTCTTACTCTCTCCTCTCCTCCGGGCTTCTTCCTCAGGGAGATGATAAATCGCTGATTCCACATTAGCTTTATGATGCTTTTCTTTACTGGGAATTCTGATGGTGGTAACAGCAAAAGTTGCCTCCTTTTTGCTAAGATGGATACTTCAGCCTCAGGAGAGTTGCCTCTCAGTCAGATTGGATGATGGTCCGTGATGTGTCCAGTGCACAGGTTCTCACTCTGATGTTTTTGGCATTTGCTCGAATTTTTTGTTTCTGCCTTTTAGTGTGGTAAGCCATGTCTTTCTCCATTTTACTGTAGGTGTAGTTGTCAATTTTATCCCAGTCTTGTGCACTCATTTTTGGCTGGTATTGATATGAAGGACTAATAACTCCCTGTCTAAGTTTGCAAGTTCTTTGCGGGTGGTGTGGATTCTCTCACGTAAAAGCGTACGTTCTAGGCGGTTATAGATGCGGTGAGCCTGTGGTGTTTTGAAAGTCCTTTTGGCTGCAAGAAATGATGGGATAGTACCGGTGTCTCTGCAGCATAGAAGAAAGGTTAGAGAACACAGTAAGTGTGCTTTCCTGAGCCGTAGTTTTTCCAATTTCCATGTGTCTTGGAACAATTTCTCCCCATAGAGATGTTCAATGTATTGTCGAAGGCTTTTCACGGCAAGACCACGAACAAGACCACGGCAAGACCACGAACAAGACCAAGGCTTTTCACGGCAAGACCACGGCAAGACCACGAACAAGCCACATGAACAAAGATAAAGAGCCATCTAGAGGGAAAGTGTTCTTACCATACATCAAGGGAACCACTGATCGCATAGGAAAACTGATGAAGAAGCACAACCTACAAACAATCTACAGACCCACTAAGAAAATTCAACAGATGCGACGTTCAGCAAAGGATAAGAGGGATCCTTTAGCTACTGCAGGAGTCTATCGCATACCATGCAGCTGTGGACAAGTCTACATAGGAACCACCAAACGCAGCGCACAGACACGTATCAAAGAACACGAAAGGCAATGCAGACTATTTCAGCCAGAAAAATCAGCAATAGCAGAACACATGATAAACCAACCTGGACATAGAATATTATTTGAAAAAACAGAAATTCTGGACCACTCTGAAAGCCACTACATCAGACTACACAGAGAAGCAATTGAAATCCATAAGCACATGGACAATTTTGACAGGAAGGAAGAAACTATGAAAATGAACAGAACTTGGCTGCCAGTGTTGAAAAATACTAGAGTCAAGACAGTGTCTAACCAGCTCCACACAAACACAGGATGACCATAGACAAAAGAAACAAAGGCCAGGATACTTCTATTCAGATGCTCCCACCAGTGACCTTGCTATCACCATTGACACTCCCATGCTATAGTCTTCATTGTTACTCATACTTCTGTTCAGATGCCCTCAACTATTGACCTGGTTGCCTTCTGTGTTACTCACAGACAATGTTTCTCCACCCACCCTGGACACTCCAACAGATATATATATATACTCCACTTGCTTTCCCAACATCAGATCCTCTGAAGATGCCAGCCACAGATGCAGGCGAAACGTCAGGAGAGAATGCTGCTAGAACACAGCCATACAGCCCGGAAACCACACAGCACCCAAGTGATTCCGGCTGTGAAAGCCTTCGACAATACAATGACAATGCAAATAAGGTAACCAGTGAGAGGTTAGTCAGAGAAAAAAGTTCTGGGTTAATACTACACTGAGCAAGACACTTGGAGCAAACCCATTAACAAATACTTGTATTCACAGGGTGTATGATCCAGGGCTGTAGATGGGAATGATCCAGGGCTAGAGATGGGAATGCTCTCCAAGGCAGAGGTATTGTGTTCACTTAATCCACAGGTGTCAAATTCGCGGCCCTCCAGATGTTCATGAACTCCAATTCCCATCAGCACTTGCCAGTATAACCAATGTTCATGTTGGGAGGGACTGATGGGAATTGTAGTTCATGAACATCTGGAGGGCCATGAATTTGACACCCCTGACTTAATCCCTTCAGGAAGGGGTTATGCAAGGCTGATTTGGAGAGGCCAAGTCCAGGCAAGTTTTACTTACTGTGTGTCCTTGTGGTTACACTAAGCCAATCCAGAGAACTGGGGTTCCCTCAACCCATCATGGGTCATTGTGGCAACACTAAGATGTTCAAGGTCACCAGAAGAACTGTCAATCATCAGCAAAATAGAGAGACCATGAGCTATAAGTCTGTGAAAGAGCGAAATCTAGAGACCTACTGATACTGTCAGAAGCAAGAGATGGGAGAAATTACCCTATTATGTCAAGATTAAGGTAAATTCCAGATGCAACACTGATTCTGAAATATTCAGTTTTCCTTGATACAATATACAAACAATACAAATACAAATACAAATACAAATACAAATACAAAACCTTTAATGGCATATAAAGAGTGGTAAAATACAGATTATGTTAAAACCAATTGACTAAAATTTACACAAAGGTTTCACTCTTGATCCAAGTGCCTTTGTTAAAAACCTGGCAACTGATTCAGTAGTGTGGGGATGATGGTCACTAAGCAGGTGTGAAACTATTTCCAATCTGATCTCACTGAAAATTCTCTTCAAGATGGCCCTCGAGAAAAAAAAGCAACTGATAGACTGTGGCCAAATCTTTGCAATGAAGGAGCACGGGTTCAGTTGTTTCGGTCAGGCTCCGCTGCACAGGTGAACAAGTCCTGTTCTCCCGTGGATGCCATGATATTCGCCTCTCTTTTGTTTGGGCACAGTCGGTAACACATTAAGCCGGGCAAGCATAAAATATCTACGGAGATCTGGATTGATCAAATTACTCAGATATCTAGCCATCAACCCCGGCAATGGTGGTGGAAATGCCATAAAAATGTGTGGGAGAACAATGTTCTGCAGGCTCCAGCTGTGAGAAGCTGCCTCCCTTCAATGTCAAGAGTACGCTTGTTTCAAAACTCCGAAAAGCCTGTCTTTCGTCCATCAGTGTAGGGAGTTGGTCAAAAAAAGATACACCCCTATGTTAAGTTTATCGTTCCGCTTGATAATTTTGGTGTGCCAGGTGGAGTGGAAGCGCTGGTCAGCTTAACAGAAAGTAATATATGTGAGACTGCCTCGAGGGCTCTTATAATGAAGGCGAAGCTTTCAGTATTTAAACAAAGAGAGCCAAACCCGGAAAAATCTGTCTTGGCTCCGCTTTCTAAACAAAGAACTTGATACGTAATGACTGAGTTTGGAAGACCCAATAAAATCTACTTTTAAGAAAACAAAGATTGAACACTCTCTAATTTCCTTCAGCGCCGTTTTTGCTCCCCAGATTGGAGCTCCGTAAAGCAATTGTGGCAGTAGTTTTAACTGAAAAACTTCCTATTGGCGCAGGAAAAAATTGACCGCCTCTGGTGTGAAAAAAAAAATCTGGATATTGCCAACACTTTTGATTTTACTTTTGTATTGAGAGTCTGGTGGATATGAGAGGTCCAGGTTAAGCTGAATGATGGAAGGTGATTCCTAAATATCTGTACATGAATCGGACCTGTTCAATCAATGTACCGCTTATTTTCCACGCGGCCTGAGTTTTTTTTGAATCTCGAAAAGATCAGCACTTTGGATTTGTTATAATTAATCGACAGGGCACCTCGTTTGTGCAGTACCGCCGCGAAAGCTGCTTGAAGTAGTTCCTCTTTGCAGGGCCCACCTTGGACCGAGACAGTAAACACAGTGTCGCCTCGCATAGAGAAGTGCACATGTGGGTCTTTGTCCCAAATGGGTGCTGACTTTCAGTCTGAGATAAATGAGGAGCAAGGTCGCTTTTAAATAAAGATTGAACAGGAGAGCGAGCAAGAATACAACCCCTGCTTGACTCCCCTTTGTTAGAAACTATAGGTGAAGAATTAGGCGCCTCGCATCTATCACAAACTAACTTTGACAGGTAGTTGAGGAATTACAACTGGCTTAATAAGAAACAGTAATCTCTGGTCTATTCCCTAACACAGTCCAATTTTTTTCCCACAGCTGATTCCTGGGGATAGAGCTCGAATGCGATTTCAAATCTATAGGGAAAGCCGGGCAAGGAGTTTCCCCACCCTTTGGGGTGGCAATATTTCTCCTCACCAAAATGGTTTAAAACCAGACAATGGTCATGGTGTGGGATTTTACCTGTGGCATACATCCTATCTGTTCTGGGCCTAAAGCACTGAAGAGGACCAGGTGGGCAGTGAGATCGTGATCATACAGGTACCTTTATGCAAAAGCTTACTTTCAGCCACTTCTCGAAAAGCAAGCTTATGGGGCTTTAATTTATAGGTTAGGGGATGGATTTGATGGATCGCCTCTTTTTATGGTAGAGGTACAATGATAGCTTCCAGTCCAATGCTTAGGATACAGCCATCACTGTTGTTAATTTTGCAAACAGGGTGAAGCCAAAATAGGGCCCAGAACTCCGGGAATCTTCTAAAGAGTTCAGGTGGCAGGCCATCAGGCCTGGGCGCTTTCCCTTTGTTTTAGGTCAGATATAAGGGTGATCACCTCGTCCGCGAGCTGACACAGGAGGCCATTCATGGTAAATGCGCTTTGCTTGCTCCAGTTGCAATACATGGAGTATCCAAAAGTTCTGGATTGCAGAAAATGGCTGTAAAATGTGTCCTCCCATGCCTTCCACTGAAATCTGAGAACTGATGGCTGTATAGGGCTCACCGGGCACTTGAATTCAATTATGCTACCAAAAGCTTTGCTGTCTCTGGAGTTAAAGGCTTGATGGAGATTGTTCCAAATCTTTGTAAGATGTAATTTCTTTTTGGTCTTTAAAAGATCATGGATAGGACTCTTCTTAGCCATGCAAAGCAGGTACTCTCTTTTGATAGCTTTTACACTTTTCCTCTAAGTTCACAATGATGAAATAACTTCCGGAGTTGGGACTTGCTGCTCATACATTCTCCGTCAAACCAGGTGGAGGGATTCACTGAATGTGAAAATTTATGATGTGATTGATTACTGGAACCCTGAATGGTTAGATAGGAAACCAGTTCATTATAGATTTGACAAACCTCCTCTGCTGTCCTTGCAGCAGTTAACTGTTGAAGAAAGTTAGCCATCCGATCATCAGAAATAGAATGAGCGACGTTTAGTTCAGTTTCTTAAGGCCCATGCTTAAGCCGACACATGACAGGAAGACCCTTCTTCCTGAGCTGATTTGCTTTGAAGGGATTTGTTTATTAGTCTAAGAAGAAGGGGAGATACAAACAATACTTTTCTGAGGCGCTACTAGTAACAAGTACTGATGTACTTCTAAAAAATTATATCCAAGGGCAAGTAAAAGTACCTGGGAAGCTGCCTGTTATAGTGACATATACTGAAAAAAGTTTACCACTTGACCTAATTGTGACTGAAGAATATTCTCAAAAATATATCCTGTAGGATATGTAGTTTTGCTTTTATTCCTTACATCAAACCCATGGACCACTAGAAAGGCAACTAGAAGAGATGGAAAAACAGACAGTAATTTCCATTGTAGAGTTCAGTGACTGTGTAGCCCACATCTTATATTCTAATAGTGAAGTCCACCAAATCTTGGGATACTTACATCTGGTGACTGGAGCTGTGAACGGGCAAGACAGATCTTTCTACAAACCTGAAAAGGGTCCAAGACTTGCAGAAACATATGAAATCTTTTTTAAAAAATACATTGGGGGATTTAAAAAAATTTGAAAATGATTACAGGAATGCCTGCAGATTTAAGCAAGATTTGGTTCTGTTAGTAAATGACAGGGAGAGGGGACAGAACTTTTTCTAGGCCTATTTTGATCTTTGAGGGAGGATACCTTGAGGTCAGGCCTGACTAATGTTTCCAGCCCAAGTTGGGAAATTCCTGGGGATTCTGTAGTGGAATCTGAGGAGGTCAGGCAATGGAGTTCCCTCTCCAGAGCAGCCATTTTCTCCATGTGGACAGATCTTTGTTGTCCAGAGTTGTACTTCTGAGAGATGTCCAGCTTCCATCTGGATGTAGTTCACCTAGGTCTGGCAGCAGAGATTTTATGCCACTTGTCTTGTATGACTCAACTAGGCATAGCTGCTTGCTACTATTCAACTAAAACCACCCTATGAGAGACAGTGTGGTGTAGCTGTTAGAGCTTCAGAGTAGGGTTTGGGAGACCCAGATTCAAATCTCCATCTTCCTCTGGAAGCTCACTGGATGTTTTTGGACCAGTCACATACTTTCAAAATAACCTACCTCACAAGGTTGCCTTCCAGCTAAAAACAAGGAGAATTTGATTGGAATCCTACAGTACTGCCCTGAAATGATGATATCGCTTCTGATTTTACACTGGAAGATATGTTGATTTTAACTTCATTTTTTCCTCCTGTCACTCTACAGAGTGGCACTGGGGAATTGGGAAGACATGACAGATCTATTATTGTCCTATTGTAATCTTTTAGATAACATTGTCAGCTGACCAAGCATAAGCTTGCTTTTGTTCTGCAGAACTCAACACTTTTCAAAGCATAGAGATCAACATTTGTGGATCAAAGTACTCAGAAAAAAACATTTTTGTAGTGCATGATTCAAAAGCTGGTAACTGTTTACATTGCAAGTGCTAATATCACAAACAAGGAGGAATTTCCATTGGTTGTCGCATTGCTATAGAACAGTCTTCTCAGGGACGGACTGACCACTTAACTTACAGGGAGAACTTCCAGTAGGCCACTGCCCCATGATGCCTGCAGACTGTGAGGAGCAAGCAGAACTGCTGGGATCACTCAGAAAATTCATCCAATAGTACCCCCAGTTACATCTGGAATTAGTAGTCCCTGCAGTGCTCTCTTGTTCCACAGCAATACCTTAATTGCTGTGGAGCTGTTTTAACTTGTTATTCTGCACCTGAAGCTTATGCTAGACATGTAAAAAGGATGAGGAAATTATGACAATAAGGTTATTTTTGCACTTTGGCAGATTGTTTAATGCTTATGGTTCATTCATTTAAGTATGTTGTAATGTTATCTCTTCTCAGTCAGATTTTACCTTTATTTTATTTTTTCTGATTTTGCTTTTGTTAATGTAAAATTCAGACACACATTAGAACCTCAAAGAAGTACAAGCTCTAAAAGTGTGCATCATATGGTTACCAGAGACTGAAACATTCACCACTGTCTGGTGGTATTTTGGATGTTTGCCAAAGGAGGGAGGTTTGATTCCTATAATGACAAATATTTTACATATTGCAGCTTATTAAACCAATGGGCTAAATAACACAATAAGTAAGGTTATTGCTTAATATTTAACACTCCCACTTAAAACCTCCAGTCAAATGAAGCCCCTCTCTTCGTGCTGAGGTTCTTCTGTAATACTTAAGCAGCAGACAGAACAGCAAGCCAGACCTAGAAAATACATATAAAACCAATTTCTAATCTCACTGAATAAAATGTCTGAATTTCAACAGGTAGTCAAGAAGCCTTAGGCATCTCAGTGGGAACCCAAAAAGCCCTGAGGCTTTATTCACACCCACTGATCTCATCTTCATTCATATGCAGTACAGAAAGCAACAGAGCCTGCTACTGAAAATCAGAGAGTTGCTATGAATTTTAAGAGTTGACACATTTTCTTTTGTCCTATAAAATGGAGCATCTATTTTTAGGAGACAAAAAGAAATTAAAAATAGAACAGCCGCTAATATAGTTTGGGGAGGCTCAAAATGTATTTGATTGATTGATTTACTTCCAGATTTGGGAAAAGATTGGGTTAACAGAATTATACAAATTAAACCAGACTGCACAGACATGTTATTTTTAGATACTTCTTGGGTGGATTATAGCAAAGTAATTTATATACTATTGTTTTTATATGTGACTACATGTATATATGTACTTTGAATGTATTTTTCTCAACATACTTCAAATAAAATTTGGTGCTGATAGACTCAATGCAAAATTAATAAGTTAGAAAGCATGGAAGAAGAGTCTGAAAGGACAGATAAAGAGCATCTTCAGTGCATTTACTCTTCAACAAGATCTGTCTTTGATCAAATTAAACTTGTTTAAAACAATTGTTATGCATAGAGAAAGTGATTGAAATTTCCTCCAAGTAATTCTAGAGTTCTTTCCCTCTTAATTTTATCTTCACAATAGTATGCAATAAGTTAGTATGAAGGATAGCAACCAGCCCAAAGTCATCCATGAGAACCAAATTAAATGTGATGGCTTCCATGGGTCAGAAGTTTACCATATATGGAATGAAAAAATATCAGATGTTCATGCTGGCTTTAGAAAAGGAAGAGGCACAAGAGGACATATTGCAGATTTATGTTGGCTACTGAAGCATACATAAGAATTACAAAGGAAAATCATCTTGAGTAAGGCTCGAAGACATTAACTCATAAGGTAACCATAGGTCAGAAGTGATTTCATAGCACTTAATACTCATGAACACACACAATAACTCCAAGCTATTTTGGCTATGGGGTTCACATAAGATAGTCTAATGTTAGGAATACCAAAACTTTAAACTTGTCAAGGCAGAGCTAGCAAAAAAATTTTAAAGTTTCAGGTGTTAGTAGTCTACCATTACACCAGTACACTAATTTCATTTTTAAATAAAATATATAAGTCTACATGGAACTAGTTGGAAGAAAGAGATAACGTGAAAGTCAGTTAAATATGGAGCAGGAGAAACAATGGAGACAACGTTCTCTCAAAAAAGAAAGAAAACCAGAAGCGAATCCTGTAGTATAACATACATTATGAGCAGAATATGTTACAAAAACATTTGATGGCAATCTCAATATGTATTCAATATGTATTTATTCAGCAGAACAAACTAAAACACATTCTACAAAGGCATGGGAAAATTCATATATTTTCCCTTGACTGCTTTTGAGATAACCTAGACAGAGCTATTCGCAAAAAAATAAAAAAAATTGCAGATCTTACAGACATTGCTTCCCTTTTTTAGGTGTATAGTTAACCACATCATAAAACTCAGAAGCAGCTGTATTTTTCACGATACCTGATATCTGGAAGATCTGGATTGCAGGTTGGGGCTGTGGGACATTGTATTTGGAAAGGAAACTTCAAACAGCAAATATTTTTTAAAGATATGAAAACATTTTTCATTAACAACACTCAAGATCTGCCCAGCTATATACAACATCTGTCTGCTACTTCTGTTTCTGACATGCAGAAGTAAAGGGCCTATTTGCTAATAATGTTTTTAAATGGTTAATTAATAACACAACAACACTTCTTTCATGGTTTTTGTAAACATTGCCAATAGCAGAAAGCAGTATACAATGGCTAGCACTCATTCCAGCAGGTTTGGGACTTTTATTGGCTGCCTATAGGAAGAAAGCAGATTTTCATATAAACTTTTGGTTTGTTTTCATCATATGCACATTTATCCTGAATTTTCAAAATTGCATTTGTTCATTTTCTTTAAATGAATTTTCTTTATTTTAGTTTCCATTATTTTGAATGGAAAACGTATTTCAGACTAACCTTTATCCATTTGGTATAATATTCTCAGGAATTGTACCCCTTATCCAATGGATCCTCCATGCAACAAGAGAAAGTATTCCTGCTTTACAGGCAATTAAAATTCTCACTTGCAGACTGGGTAGAGCAATATTTTGGTAACTGAAGAAAGCTAAAATAGAATAATGAATGACAGGATTCTTATCTATTTACATATCTATTTGGCCCATCATGTAGAAATAGAACAAAGCAAACATTTAGTGCCCCACCTGTCCACCCACACACTGCTACATACTTGCATGTGAATGTAAAATATTAGCCTCATCTGCACAAGAGAAACAATTTGCTTACACATACTGGTATACAGTTTGGTAGAGGCTAATGTGGGGGGACACCTTCTTGCCTTTGTTCACAATTTCTTCTCTCCATATTCTTAAACCTACCACTCTTGGAAATGAAAGATGCTTTGCCTGCTGCCATCCCAAGCATATGACCAGTAGTGAGAGAAGCCAGGCTGGATAGCAGAAGCTCATTATCTTCTTTGATGGTGCTATGTCCAGGGCAGGCAACACACGTTTCAGATACTGGAAATGATGGTAAGAAGTAGGGAAAGCAATTTGAGGGAAGAGGCTCTGAATGACTGTGAGCTAGGGGTCTGGTATCTTCCTGCATGCTGACCTTTGATGCCAGGTATATGAAAGCAGGATGAATGGAGTGATCGAAGGAAGGAAGGAAGGAAGGAAGGAAGGAAGGAAGGAAGGAAGGAAGGAAGGAAGGAAGGAGGCACTAGCAGGAGCCTGTGGTGAATAACAAGAGATGAGCAGGAGGCAGAGATGGAAAACAAAGTGAGAAATGGATGAAAGTGGGCTAAGAAAAGGAAAGCTGGAAACAGAGATAACATTGGTGAAGAAAAGGAGAAAATCCTCTGACCTTCCTTTGCTTTTCCCTTCCTCATAATTTCTGAGGAATCCCCTTTTCCATCGTATTGTCCTCTTCCAGTTTACAACACATTGACTCAATGTTCAGTATCCATTCCAAAATAAAATTCTTCTTCAGCTAGGAACTCCTGTGAGTTGTCATGGGTAATTTGCCTCTCCCATTGTTGTAGTGTTGAACTAGCACTCTCACTTCTTCAGAGGAAGAATAGACAATAAATAAATAAATACTTTACAGATTTACTGCAGGTAACCTAAGGGTTTATGTGGCTGAGAAAAAGAACAGTGAATTAACTTCTTGTGATTTCAGTTACCAGTTACTGGAGGTTACAGTTTCCCTGCTCTTCCATATTTTTATTTCCTTCAGGATACCGTGTCTGCATAGAATTCAGTTTGTATAATCCTTTTGGGCAGCAATTCATAAAAAAAGACTATGAACATTTCTTCCAGTCCTTTTTGAATGATAAATGCTCTAAATGCTACTAATCTTGAAGAAGGAAATAAGTTTTTTAAGTTCCACCGTATTATCCCCAGGTGCATATCATAAGCAGCAGAGATGATGAAATTGTGTTGCACAGATATTAATGCTGAACATACGAAGTTGCATTCATATTGTGTACTTTGACAATATGTGCCTCTCCAGGGTTTTATACAGAGAATAGTCTTTCCTAATACCTGCTATTTTGAGATCCTTTAAATGGAGATGGTGAAGACCGAATCCATGTCCTCTGCAAACAAAGCATATCCTTTACTGTGGAACATTTTTTAGCATGAGGTAAAAATTAGAACACACTAAAATCCCTTAATTTCTGAGGTAGCTGGAATGTAGCTATATATTTAACATATTCAGCTGAACTGAAAGTGTGTCTTATCCTGCAATATAATGTGGCTGTGAGACATTTCCACACTATCGCTATCATCATAATGATTTATGACTCTGGCATGAAAACTTTTCATTATTTTATTTACAATGTTTATATCCTACCTTTCTGCCCCATCAGGAGCCACCAAGGTGGCTAACAATTAAAACTGCAAAACAAAAATACACAGTAGCACCAATTAAAGCTATACACACTAACATACAACCTGTAATTTTGATTCTATAACTGAGAAGGTACTCTGTCACCTGTCTAGCCTCAGATAATGGGGGTACCCAAAGCAGAACATCAGATAATTGCCATAGCAGTTGGATAGCTCTGATGGTAGCGGGAGTCCTCAAGGTATGCATGTCCCAAACTGTATAAGGTTTTAGTCTGAAAGAACAACATGAAGACTATGAATTATCATTGCCCACAGGCATGGAGAAAAGTGTCCTGTACCATTAATGGAGGCTTAATGGGATACATTTTAGCAGGTAAAACAATGCCATGAAATGCTTCTAGGGTTCACTTCCGCACATTATATATCTAGTAAAAGAGAGAAACATTTTTCTTCAGGCCTCCTGGCAATCCTAGCATGTGCTACAACTATAGTGTGAAGAACACATCACTGGAATGTTTTTCAAAGTGGATACATTAGCCCTTGATTCCTACCTGCATGAGGCTATTTTAGACATACTAGCTTTATTTCTGTTGAGTTACTGGCAAACATCATAGGAAACTAAAATGGTCAGGTTTCAATGTCTAAATCCACTCTTCTATTGACCCGCTGAACTGGTTTAACTTCAACATGTTTTGTCTTTTTCCATCACTAGATGGCAGCATTTAGGAACTTATTTCTGCACAGTTTCCAGTAAGGTTTAAACAAAAAAACAACCCTCTCTGGAGACAAATCTTCTCAGCCCTTTAAAATCAATTGTTTAATTCTCACTTCTCTTTTTATATATCTGTTATGACAACTCAGTTCTAGCACTTATTACATCACTAGACATAAGCGCAGAATACAATACAAAAACTATTATATGACTGTCAACATTGTTCAAAATTTTGAAAGAAGCAACACTGATTAGAACATGAAAGATCTGATATACAAGCAAAACAACTTTAGAAATTAGTGCATTTTGCAGAAGCTTGGAATAATGGTTATATACAAATATATTTTGTGAATAATGGATCATGTTATATGCTTCTCTTATGTGACTAAAAAAATCACTTGAAAGATATGCTGAACTCATTCTAACAACTATCCAGCATGTTCTTGGGTTAGTACTATGTTCATACAATATATCTCTGCAGTTCCTGATCTAGAAGGGTTTAATAAAGAGCAAAACTGCACAAATCCTTCCAAATTTAGCTTCAAAATAGGTTCGTGTGCAGGAAAAATTCCTTTTTGTTTGTTTTTTATCCTTTTAGTTCCAGGTATATGCTTGCAGATTTGCCAGCAATTTAAATAAACTTAAATTTTATTAGGTCAAGTTTTGTTTCAAATCCCCAAGGCAAAGCTCAGAATCCACAGGTAACATTCATATGCTCATACATTATATATTATAGAATATATTATTCTCATATAAATTGCCCTTAAGCAGAATGAAAGTTCAGCTCTGTCTTTCAAGCAGTGTGTCAGCAATTCCTTCCAAGTTTTTAAAAACTTTTTAGATGAAGGATTACTTTATTGTGAGTTGAAAACAGTATTATAGTCCATTCCTTCAATTGTTTAGTTTTAGTTTTATTTATAGCTATGGATGACCAATGTTACCTTTCACTTTACAGTATTCATAAAAATGAAAAATCTCTTCCAAGATGGAAGAGAAAGGAAAGGTATACTTAAAAAATAATAATCTCAGCCTATTTACCCACTAGGTTCCTTGTCAATGCTGCAATAGCAGAAGGATAGTACCAAATGTTCTTTTTGCCCCAAAGGAAGAAATCTTAGGTTATTCTGCATGAGAGGAAAATGCTAGTTCTGCTCTTAAAATACTTCCAAAGCACAATTGGCACTATCTACCTCCTCCCTCCACACATAGGGAAAGGTAAAAGTAAATGTAGACTTCTGTGCAAATGGTGCGCATGTGAATGGGGTCATGTCACATGATAATATGATTATTAGGTAGACTATTTACAGGGTGGTTTGCCATTGGCTTCCCCAGCCATCTACACTTTAAACTCAGCAAGCTGTGTACTGATTTTATTGACCTCAGAAGGATGGAGCACTGAGCAGAGGTGGAGCGAGGGGAAACTGCGCCCGGGCACGCGCACGCACTGCACCCTTGCCATGGTGTTGCCCGCCCCACCCCGGAATGCCCCCACCACGTCCCTTTGATGGTGCTATGCCACTGACACTGAGTCAACCTTGAGTTGGCTACCTGAAATTGATTTCTGACAGGGTCCAACTCAGGTTATGAACAGAGGTTCAACTGTGGTAATGCACTACAGGGCAGAGAGACTGCTGTGCAAATCTGGTGCAGGAACTAAGGATTGCTTTGATTATCTTCTATCTGTTGTATAAATATCCAAGATATGCAATTTCTTTCACCCTCCTCTTTTTTTTCTGAGAGAAACTGTGCCAGCATCTTCCACATCACTGCATGGAGACTCACGTGAGAGATCCCAAAACACTTGTAGAATGTTTTTTTAAGTCTCTCTCAGAAACAGAAACAGCATAGTCTACATTTGAGTACACTGTGCATTCATTCCACCATTTTCTAATCTAGCAGAGTAAAATTCTGCAACCCAAACTGAACAATGCCTTCCAATCTAAACTGAGAACGTCAGTCAGAACACACGAGAATACAGTTGGAACACTTACACGCAAATGAGAAAAATATGTACATTCTAGAATATAGTAAGAGAAACACATCTACCTGGAGGTTTTAACAAGCCTAGAGAAAGCAACTCCCATCACCATTCTGGGGCTGTTTCCACACAACCAGAGGCAGCAGCTTCCCATCGGCTTTGATGAAGCCGGTGGAGCGTCGGGACCGTTTGCATGGTCCCATGCAGACAGTCCCGACACCGGCCAGGATGTCTGTGAGGGACTTACCTTGCATTCCTCCACAGCTTCGGGCGGCTGGGAAGACACGCCCATGCTGCCTTCCGACCCTCGGGGGTCACAAGGCAGCGTGGGCATGTCGTTCCAGCTGCCCGGAGCTGCAGAGGAATGCAAGGTAAGTCCCTCACAGACACTGGAGGGGCCAAAAGCGGCGCCCTCATGCCTCATGCGGTTCACGGCACCGGCAGGAAGACGCTGCTTTTCAAAAACCTCGCTCAATTACCGAGGTTTAAAAGCGGTGTCTTTGCGCTGCTTGGGGGGGCGAGGATGGCGCTGCTGCAATGCAACAGTGCCTCCTGTGCAAACAGCACCCTAGGGACGGCGTTTTTTTCTGTCCCTAGGGTGCTGTTATTTGGCCATGCAGAAACAGCCTTTCATTGCAAATAGAACAGAGGGAGGGGGGCTCAAGATTACATGTGGTGTGATACTCCACACCTTTCATTTTTCTCATTTGAACTCTTACAATCACCCTGAGGCTGGTGGGCAATTTTGAGTCTCTTAGCTTGCTCTCTCATGAGTGATGCCTTCCACAAATGATGAGGGACACCCATGGTAATAGCAAACCATTTGCTTTGTTTCATTATAACATTTGGTTTAGATCAGGGATCTGTAAGGAGGAAGAATAACCTTTTGTGGGAAGGAGATTCCACAGCATCACTCCCTGTGGAATGAGGAAATGACCCAGGAAACTGGCACAATTGGAACTGGGATGCCTCTCTCACGTTTAATAGTCCAAGCAGTACTTCAGTTTACATTGCCATTGTATCCACATAGTATAGATCTATGGAACTCTTCTAAAGGCCAGGGGTCTATTGGTCTGCAGTCTTCAGGAGGAGGTGAACTGCTCTGCAACTCACTGTGATAATTTTGCTAACACTTTAAGAACATAAGAACATAAGAACTAGCCTGCTGGATCAGACCAGAGTCCATCTAGTCCAGCATTCTGCTACTCGCAGTGGCCCACCAGGTGCCTTTGGGAGCTCACATGCAGGATGTGAAAGCAATGGCCTTCTGCTGCTGCTGCTCCTGAGCACCTGGTCTGCTAAGGCATTAGCAATCTGAGATCAAGGAGGATCAAGATTGGTAGCCATAGATTGACTTCTCCTCCATAAATCTGTCCAAGCCCTTTTTAAAGCTATCCAGGTTAGTGGCCATCACCACCTCCTGTGGCAGCATATTCCAAACACCAATCACACGTTGCGTGAAGAAGTGTTTCCTTTTATTAGTCCTAATTCTTCCCCCCAGCATTTTCAATGAATGCCCCCTGGTTCTAGTATTGTGAGAAAGAGAGAAACATTTCTCTCTCTGTCAACATTTTCTACCCCATGCATAATTTTATAGACTTCAATCATATCCCCCCTCAGACGTCTCCTCTCCAAACTAAAGAGTCCCAAACGCTGCAGCCTCTCCTCACAAGGAAGGTGCTCCAATCCTTCAATCATCCTCGTTGCCCTTTCTCTGCACTTTTTCTATCTCTTCGATATCCTTTTTTGAGATGTGGGCTTACTCAGGAACCGAACACAGTACTCCAAGTGCGGTCGCATCTTCACGGCTTTATATAAGGGCATGACAATCTTTGTAGTTTTATTCTCAATTCCTTTCCCACTTATCCCTAGCATATATTTTGCCTCTTTCACCGCTGTTACGCATTGAGTTGACATTCCCATGGAACTATCAACTAAGACACCCAAATCCCTTTCCTGGTCTGTGACTGATAGCACTGACCCCTGTAGCGTGTATGTGAAGTTTGGATTTTTTGCCCCTACATGCATCACTTTACATTTCGCTACATTGAACTGCCTTTGCCATTTCTGAGCCCACTCACCTAATTTATCAAGGTCCGCTTTGAGCTCTTTCGCAATCCTTTGTGGTTCTTACCAGTTCTCTACATAATTTGGTATCATCTTAAAACCCGGCCACCACACTACCCACCCCTACTTCCAGGTCATTTATGAATAAGCAAAGAGCACTGGTCCCAGCAAACCATCCTTAAAATACCTAATTTCTACATCTCTCCACAGTGAGAACTTCCCATTTACACCCACTCTTTTGTTTCCTGTTTCTCAACCAGTTTTTTAATCCATAGGAGGACTTCCCCTCTTATTCCTTCATTGCTGAGTTTTCTCAACAGTCTCTGGTGAGGAACTTTGTCAAAAGCCTTTTGGAACTCCAAGTAGACAATGTCCACTGGTTCCCCCCCTTATCCACATGTCTGTTTACACCCTCAAAGAACTCTAGTAAGTTTTAAAGACAGATTCTGCCTTTACAAAAGCCATGCTGACTCTTCCTCAGCAGGTCTTGCTTTTCTACATTGCTTAATAATTTTATCTTTAACGATAGATTCTACCAATTTACCATTAGAACAGATGTCAAACTGACTGGTTTTCCAATTTCCCGGGTCCCCTCTAGACCCTTTCTTAAAGATTGGTGTGACATTGGCCATCTTTCCAGTCTTCAGGGATGGAGCCTGGATTTCAGGGATAAGTTGCATATTAATGTGAGAACATCAGCAATTTCATGCTTGAGCTCTTTAAGAACTCTTTGATGAATGCAATCTGGGCCAGGGGATTTGGTAGCATTTGTATTTTATCAATGGCTGCCAGAACTTCTTCCTTGTCTACCATCAACTTCGCTAGTTCCTCGGATCTCACCTCCTAAGTGCTTGGTTCAGGTGCAGGAATTTTCCTCACCTCCTCTTGCGGTGGTAAAGACAGATGCAAAGCAATTCATTCAGCTTCTCTGCAATCTCCCTGTCACCTTTTAGCACACCTTTTGTTCCTTCATCGTCTAACGGATCTATCAGTTTTTCCTAGCTGGCTTCCTCTGCTTTTGATGTAATTGAAGAACTGTTTGTTGCTTGTCTTGATGTTCGCAGCCATGCGTTCCTCATAATCCTTTTTTGCCTCCCTTACAGCTAACTTGCTTCTCTTTTGCCACCATTTGTGTTCTCTCTGGTATTCTTCATCAGTTAAGTTGGACTTCCATTTTCTAAAAGACATCTTTTTTTTCCTAATAATTACCTCAACCTCCCTTGTTAACCATGGTGGCTTTCTTTTGGACTGGGCGCTGCCTTTCCTAACCTGCGGAACACATTCCAGCTGAGCTTTTAAGACTGTGTTTTTAAATAACCTCCAAGCACCTTGGACATTTTTGACTCTCTTGATTTTCCCTTTCAGCTTCCTGCGCACTATCCCCCTCATCTTTGAGAAATTTCCCTTTCTGAAGGCAAATGTAACTACATTAGTAGTTGTCACTTGTTCGCATGCAGAGATACTGAATCTGACAGCATTGTGGTCGCTGTTCCCTATCGGCTCAACAACACTGACTTCCCGCACCAGGTCCTGGGTCCCACATAGAATTAGATCTAGGATCACATCTCCCCTGGTTGGTTCTACAACCATCTGCTCTAAGCCACAGTCATTTAGCATATCCAGGAATGTTCTCTCCTTACTATGACCTGAACATGCATTTTTCCAGTTTATATGGGGATAGTTAAAATCGCCCATTACCACGACATTTTTGCTTTTGTTGGCCTCTCTAATTTCTTTTTCCATCTCACAATCCTCTTGTGCACTTTGGTCAGGGGGACGATAATATATTCCTAATGTTAAACTTTGCTTCACCCCTGGTATTGATATCCACAGTGCTTCTGTAGAGGAATCAGCTCCCCCTGCATTGTCTATTTTATGTGACACTATGCTCTCTTTGATGTAGAGGGCCACCCCACCCCCAATACGCCCTGTCCTATCCTTCCTGTAGAGCCTGTAACCTGGGATAACAGCATCCCACTGGTTCTCCTCATTCCACCATGTCTCTGTGATGCCCACTATATCAATATCCTCCTTCAAAACTCTGTACTCCAGCTCCCCCATTTTAGGTCGAATGCTTCTACTATTAGCATAGAGACACTTGTATACTCTGTCTCTGTCCCTAACCTGGGATTTATGTGTTTTGCCCTCTAGCCTTTTGTAGACACTATCAAAAGTAGTCCCACGAGATCTCGTAATGGTGCTGAAAGGAAAGCCGATAAGGTCTATCCAGGGAATCTAGGTGGGCTTGCTGCCGCACCCAGCTATCTTCTTTATAAGATGGCTGTTTCCTTCATTAATGCCCTGAGGCTCCCACGCCTCATCTCTGCAACAAAGAAAAGTTCAAACTGTCCAATGATGGTCCCTGCACATCTTCCAACGGCTGGGGACCTCTGGATGCTGCCATTAGATTTGATTTGCAAATCCAAAGGGGGTCTTTGTCCTTGCTAAGGAGTCGGCTGGGTGTTGGTCTAAACTGCATTCCACAGCCAACTTCCTTGTCCCTTAATATCAGCCTCTACAGGCCGCTGCTTTTACTGACAAACACAAATCTTAAAATAACATTTTTAAACTAAAACATTAGGGAACACAGTACAATACAAACACATAAGAATCTCCGAAATTAACAATAACAAAACCTTAACCTAACTGGAGAACCTAGTCAAACTATAATCCTAAACAGTGCGTAAATCATAAATTCAACTCTAAAAGGGGCTTTCATTATACTTAAGAAGGGCAGAGGCAAGAGGGGAACCATACAACATTGGCATTATCACACATTCACGACCTTTGTAAGCCTTATGGGGGTTTCTGAGCCACACAAGTCTCTGCATCCGGGCATGGAGCCAGTGTAGTCAGGTAACCCGACTCAGGAAAATATTTTGTTTATTTTCCTGAGCGGTAACAATAGTGCATTAATTTTTTTTTAAAAAAAATAAAACTATATATTTCCAGAATCGACAGGACCAGCTGAGTCCTGGGACAACCTTCAGCAAATGGCAGCAGTGAGAATCCCTTTAGCTGCACTCAAAATGTTGGGCGCAGGGTGAGGGGAAAACTGACCAGAGATCTAATGGTTGGGCGGGAATCACAAGATGCCTCCTGAGCTCTGCATTCTGCAAAGCAAGGCAGGAGATGTAGACAGCTCAGGGAAAAAGGTCACTTTGAAGCATTCTCCAAAAAAAGAGTATGCTGCTGCTTGCTGCTGCTGCTGCTGCTGCTGCTCTGGTCTGTTTTGAAATTCTACAGTTTGCTGCCTGCCTGGGAAGTACTTCTTGTTTTCTGCCCAGTGGACACATTCAGGACCAGTGAAATTAGTTTTAAGATATTTCTAGTTTTTATGTGTGCATGGCTCTGTGTACATGTGTGCTTTTTTGCTTGGATGGTTGTAGATTTTTGAGGGAGGTCACCCATTTTTCTGGTTCTTTAAAAAGGTTTCTTCAGATTTATTTAGTTCTGTTAAAAAAGGATTTTGAAGGCTTGTGGTCCATTTTCTTCTCCTGGTTGATTTTAGTATTTTTAATTGCTTTGCATTTTTTTCTGTTTCTAAACACTAATTTTAAAAGTGTTTGTGGTTTAGGGGAAATTTTCCACATTGTTAGTGTTTTTGAAAACTTTTTTTGCATTCTCTTGGTTCTGGTTTTATAGTTGTTCCACTATAGTTGTTCTAAAGAACTTTTGTGTGGTGTGGTGTTTTTTTTCCAGGGGCATGTTTTTGTGGTATTTTTTTTAATGTACCGGTAATCATTGCAGCACATTCAGAAGGGAATTCATGATAATGCTTTAATAATAGACAACTGTAGGTGAGGCCTGAGCATGAGATTGGTTTGGCAGAGGCCCCTTTCGCACACACAAAATAATGCGTTTTCAAACCACTTTCACAACTGTTTGCAAGTGGATTTTGCTATTTCGCACAGCTTCAAAGAGCACTCAAAGCAGTTTGAAAGTGCATTATTCTGCATGTGCGGAAGGAGCCTTACATTCTCTTGTTTGACCTAAGCTTTGTTGGGCTTGTCCCATTGCCTCATGGTCTTGCTGATATTCTTTGGTTTGGCCTTAGTTCTGCTGGGTTTGTTCTGTTTGCATTGGAGACTTTTCACTCATAGATAATCTTGTTTGACTACTGGCTTTTTTTGAATTTGTTCCCTATCAGAAACAAAGGAGAAAATAAGATGGCTAGAGTCACCTTGTGCAGGGGCCTGTGGAATTAGATTCCTTGGTCCAATTTGCTTAAAACTTGAGAGATCTTTAGTGGCAGGATCACTAGGTCCCTGCAATTTTGATGTTATTTTCTTGAAAAACAGGCATTCCAGATCTCTTGGAAAAGTCCCCATGAGGAATAATAAAACCTGCATAATTCCAGAATCTGAAAAATACCTGAATATCCAGGAATACTGGTATTTATGCAATTCCTTAAATCCAAATCTGAAAAAGATCTTTTTTTTCAGACGCACATCGCTAACAGAATATATTCATAAGAATCAGAGCTTAGAAACACTGAAGTGGGGCTCCTCTATGTCACAGATGATCAGACAAATATGATCAAATTAATCTATCTGATTTGGGTGCTGTGTGGTTTCCGGGCTGTATGGCCGTGTTCTAGCAGCATTCTCTCCTGACGTTTCACCTGCGTCTGTGGCTGGCATCTTCAGAGGCCCCTGCACAAGGTGACTCTAGCCATCTTATTTTCTCCTTTGTTTCTGATAGGGAACAAATTCAAAAAAAGCCAGTAGTCAAACAAGATTATCTATGAGTGAAAAGTCTCCAATGCAAACAGAACAAACCCAGCAGAACTAAGGCCAAACCAAAGAATATCAGCAAGACCATGAGGCAATGGGACAAGCCCAACAAAACTTAGGTCAAACAAGAGAATGTAAGGCTCCTTCCGCACATGCAGAATAATGCACTTTCAAACTGCTTTGAGTGCTCTTTGAAGCCAGCCACAGATGCAGGCGAAACGTCAGGAGAGAATGCTGCTAGAACACGGCCATACAGCCCGGAAACCACACAGCACCCAAGTGATTCCGGCCATGAAAGCCTTCGACAATACATAATCTATCTGATATTTGCCATAAAAAATTCTGAACTACAAAATAGAACGAAAAATCCGAAGCTACTAAAAAAAATCAGTCAGCAGTCAAATAAATGTCAGGAGAGTGTTGGGAGAATACAAATATTTTACAGGACAGTTTTCCTATCACACGCCAACCATAAAAATGCAGCTTCTGACTGTCTTTAGTCTAGACTTCAACACCACAAGGAACAGCTTCCTAAATTGCTGTGACCTGCTTCTGCATTCATTTGGAGAAACTGCCTGCCTGCTGTGAAGGTTTAAGAGTGATTGTACCTTTCATGATACCAGCTATGTTTGGATTAAGCAAAGAATCCTAGTGCTGCAGCTAATCTTTCAGAAAAAGAAGAGGTTGCTCAGTAATAAGCATTTTATCAGTACTCTTTTTTAAAAAGCATAAAGAAAACCGTACAGGAAATAAAATTCCCTTCAAAAACACAGACCTATGAGATGATAGATAAAAAGATGAGGAAATGTGGAAGAAAAGGTAGGTTGAATGGCAAATAGAGAAATAAAGGCAAGAAATATATTGCTGAAGTGTAGCTAACTAAAACTGAAGGGAAACTAAGTATACAAACTGTGGGAAAATCTTTTAAAGGAAGAATAAAGATGCAGATATTCCTGAAAAAATTATTTTGGTTATGGAAAAGATTCAGAAAAATGTCTCATCAGTGCTACCTACTCTGACTGAGTTTATAGCAGCTTGGGGTGCCAGCAGCCTGTAGAAAAAAAAGTCCTGCCCCTTAAGTACGTGAAAATGGGCACTTGAAGCTTTTCGTTGAATTGATTTAAATAAATATCCTATCAATCCTCTACTAAGGATGGAAGATTTTTCTCTCTAGCCCTTTCTGCACAGCCATTGGGCCGCCCCTGCGCCGGCAGGAATTCTGCCGGTGCAAGGGTGGGGGCCGTTCGCACAGAAGCGTGTGAACGACCCCCGCAGAGGCCAGCGCAGGAGAGGCAGCTCCGCACGGAGCCACCTCTTCCCCGTCCCTCTCCCACTCACCTCGTCACTGTTGTCACCCTGCTGGGGTCGGAGGACAGCGAGGGAGGGTCGTCGGAGGCCAGCAGGGTGACGACGGCGACAAGGTGAGTGGGAGAGGGACGGGGAAAACAGCGCATTCCCGGCGGTGCCGTTCGCACCGCGCCGCCAGGAATGCGCTGTTGTTCCAAAAACCTCCCTCCAGGAGGGAGGTTTTTGGAGGTGGCCTGAGGCTGCCCTGGGGGGGAGGGGAGTCAGGTCGGCGCTGCTGCGTTTTGGCAGTGCCGCCTGTGGGGACGGCTCCCTGGGGACGGGCGTTTTTGCCGTCCCCAGGGCGTCGTTAATGGCCCATGCAGAAAGGGCCAATGTGTTCTTGGCAACCCTATAGCAGATCTCTAGAGCTTCATTAAGAGAGCAATCTTCAAAATCAGAATCCTTATTAGATTTATTCAGTGGAGTTTATATCCAGAAAAGTGTTCTTAGGATTGTGATACTTGGAATCTATAGATTTGATAAAGCCATGCTCATGGTATACCCAATACAGCATCATTAGCTTGGCTTCATATAATGGATAAAGTAAGTTGCAATGATTATGTCAGATCCTACAGCAATGGCAAATGGAGATAATATATCAATGCTGTTGTTTGCATGGCTTACACAGACAAGGAAAATTCAGCCATGAAGGAGATTTTAAAAAGTGAGCTATTGGAGGGCAAAAAGGTAGCATTACAGTAGACCTGCACGATTTGTAGATTTATGAGTGTGGCTTCACTTGATCATGTGACAGTGTCTCATTGTCATCATCATTAAATTGTTGAATTTTCTAGGGCAATTCAGGCGGAGTGATTGAGAGGCAACAGTGCCCTGCCTCCCATTATTCACAGAATTCTCCATTGATGATGATCCAGGCAAAGGCTCTCCTGCAGATGGAAATGGTATAATGCATAATAAAAACATTATTTAAAATAGTGACATATAAGACCCAAATCACTTCAGACAGTGATAACTTCCTCGCATCTAATGAGAGAATGTGGTATCTAAAGAGTTTAAATAAACAAATAAGTGTTGCAAGTCTAGGGTAGCCTTCAAGAATTGCTGGTCACTAGTGATGTTGCAGGTTTTATCTAATATTTGTCCATTCAATCCAGCCACATTCCACTTAGTGCCCACAATTAAAGTGACCAACCATGTCAGTTTAAGAAGAATAGTATTTTCTATTAAAATATGAATTGAAACTTGAGTTCCAAGAACGTGTAAGTCTCTCAGAAAGAAGGGCTGCATTGAAAAATAGTGATTTACTGGGAACAACAACTGCATATTAATTGTACTTTTAATTGATAGCCTAATAAGGCCATTTGAAACCCAGTACAACTACCCATACCTTTCTTTTGAACTTGACAAAACTTGCTTTTCTGACTTTCATAAATATATTGAAAATACTTTGCTTGTTTAATTCATTTTCTTCCATATTTGTTGAAGTTTTCCACCTAATTTCTAGTCCTCCATTTATTTTGTGCTCTCAGTTGTGGAATAAGGGAGACCCCAAATTAGGCCATGTTCTTTACCCTTTTAACAAAGTGAAGCTAAATTCTTAACAGTATGAACTTCAATGTCAAGCTGTGAATCTAAACTTTTTAAAAAGTAGAAACAATCAGGAGACTCCATTTTAGCTGCCTGGAGGTGATTAGGGAGGTAAAAAAAACAAGTAGAGCAAATAGAAAGAAAATCACCATGGTCTCCATTAGGGGTAGATTAAAACCTTTTACATTAAGCTCTCTGTCTGTGTTTGCCTTTTGCAATATTAAGCACGAAGAACCCAACTGTGGCCAACACTCTTGTTCAAAATCAGCATGTTGCAGCCAAACCCTATTAAAACCATGATCAAATTACCATGAACATTAGAAATCCTAAAGGCAAAAGAGAGTGGCCAAGTTTGAGAAGTTTTAGGTGAGATTAAACCCCCTTAAAATGAACTATTGATGTACTTGCCTCAATTACATATAATGTTAGGGTTTATTTCTCCATATAGCTGTTAATAATGTGCAGAGGTGATTTTCTCTATGTAGAATTCATGTGTTTTCTTGCACTTAAGTTCAAAACACAAACTTTTGAAAGAGCTTCTGTTAAGCAAAAAGAAAGAGAGACCCCATGCATATTTACGTGAAAGTCGTACTGACTTCTGTAAAGCTTACTCTCAAATGAGTGTTCACAGGATTACAGCAAAACAACAGTCCCACTACAATGGTTACTGCAATTCCAGTGCCAAAACAGAGTATCTATGATGTTGTAATGTGATGTAGGTATGTTGTTGTATTGTGCCAAATATCATACAATGAAACTCAACATTGTATGAAAAAAACAAGAGACAATGTATCAAGGGTTAAATTATGCAGAATTGGGGGGGGGGGGGGGTGGGGGGGGGGGGGGGTGGGGGGGGGGGGGGGTGGGGGGGGGGGGGGGTGGGGGGGGGGGGGGGTGGGGGGGGGGGGGGGTGGGGGGGGGGGGGGGTGGGGGGGGGGGGGGGTGGGGGGGGGGGGGGGTGGGGGGGGGGGGGGGTGGGGGGGGGGGGGGGTGGGGGGGGGGGGGGGTGGGGGGGGGGGGGGGTGGGGGGGGGGGGGGGTGGGGGGGGGGGGGGGTGGGGGGGGGGGGGGGTGGGGGGGGGGGGGGGTGGGGGGGGGGGGGGGTGGGGGGGGGGGGGGGTGGGGGGGGGGGGGGGTGGGGGGGGGGGGGGGTGGGGGGGGGGGGGGGTGGGGGGGGGGGGGGGTGGGGGGGGGGGGGGGTGGGGGGGGGGGGGGGTGGGGGGGGGGGGGGGTGGGGGGGGGGGGGGGTGGGGGGGGGGGGGGGTGGGGGGGGGGGGGGGTGGGGGGGGGGGGGGGTGGGGGGGGGGGGGGGTGGGGGGGGGGGGGGGTGGGGGGGGGGGGGGGTGGGGGGGGGGGGGGGTGGGGGGGGGGGGGGGTGGGGGGGGGGGGGGGTGGGGGGGGGGGGGGGTGGGGGGGGGGGGGGGTGGGGGGGGGGGGGGGTGGGGGGGGGGGGGGGTGGGGGGGGGGGGGGGTGGGGGGGGGGGGGGGTGGGGGGGGGGGGGGGTGGGGGGGGGGGGGGGTGGGGGGGGGGGGGGGTGGGGGGGGGGGGGGGTGGGGGGGGGGGGGGGTGGGGGGGGGGGGGGGTGGGGGGGGGGGGGGGTGGGGGGGGGGGGGGGTGGGGGGGGGGGGGGGTGGGGGGGGGGGGGGGTGGGGGGGGGGGGGGGTGGGGGGGGGGGGGGGTGGGGGGGGGGGGGGGTGGGGGGGGGGGGGGGTGGGGGGGGGGGGGGGTGGGGGGGGGGGGGGGTGGGGGGGGGGGGGGGTGGGGGGGGGGGGGGGTGGGGGGGGGGGGGGGTGGGGGGGGGGGGGGGTGGGGGGGGGGGGGGGTGGGGGGGGGGGGGGGTGGGGGGGGGGGGGGGTGGGGGGGGGGGGGGGTGGGGGGGGGGGGGGGTGGGGGGGGGGGGGGGTGGGGGGGGGGGGGGGTGGGGGGGGGGGGGGGTGGGGGGGGGGGGGGGTGGGGGGGGGGGGGGGTGGGGGGGGGGGGGGGTGGGGGGGGGGGGGGGTGGGGGGGGGGGGGGGTGGGGGGGGGGGGGGGTGGGGGGGGGGGGGGGTGGGGGGGGGGGGGGGTGGGGGGGGGGGGGGGTGGGGGGGGGGGGGGGTGGGGGGGGGGGGGGGTGGGGGGGGGGGGGGGTGGGGGGGGGGGGGGGTGGGGGGGGGGGGGGGTGGGGGGGGGGGGGGGTGGGGGGGGGGGGGGGTGGGGGGGGGGGGGGGTGGGGGGGGGGGGGGGTGGGGGGGGGGGGGGGTGGGGGGGGGGGGGGGTGGGGGGGGGGGGGGGTGGGGGGGGGGGGGGGTGGGGGGGGGGGGGGGTGGGGGGGGGGGGGGGTGGGGGGGGGGGGGGGTGGGGGGGGGGGGGGGTGGGGGGGGGGGGGGGTGGGGGGGGGGGGGGGTGGGGGGGGGGGGGGGTGGGGGGGGGGGGGGGTGGGGGGGGGGGGGGGTGGGGGGGGGGGGGGGTGGGGGGGGGGGGGGGTGGGGGGGGGGGGGGGTGGGGGGGGGGGGGGGTGGGGGGGGGGGGGGGTGGGGGGGGGGGGGGGTGGGGGGGGGGGGGGGTGGGGGGGGGGGGGGGTGGGGGGGGGGGGGGGTGGGGGGGGGGGGGGGTGGGGGGGGGGGGGGGTGGGGGGGGGGGGGGGTGGGGGGGGGGGGGGGTGGGGGGGGGGGGGGGTGGGGGGGGGGGGGGGTGGGGGGGGGGGGGGGTGGGGGGGGGGGGGGGTGGGGGGGGGGGGGGGTGGGGGGGGGGGGGGGTGGGGGGGGGGGGGGGTGGGGGGGGGGGGGGGTGGGGGGGGGGGGGGGTGGGGGGGGGGGGGGGTGGGGGGGGGGGGGGGTGGGGGGGGGGGGGGGTGGGGGGGGGGGGGGGTGGGGGGGGGGGGGGGTGGGGGGGGGGGGGGGTGGGGGGGGGGGGGGGTGGGGGGGGGGGGGGGTGGGGGGGGGGGGGGGTGGGGGGGGGGGGGGGTGGGGGGGGGGGGGGGTGGGGGGGGGGGGGGGTGGGGGGGGGGGGGGGTGGGGGGGGGGGGGGGTGGGGGGGGGGGGGGGTGGGGGGGGGGGGGGGTGGGGGGGGGGGGGGGTGGGGGGGGGGGGGGGTGGGGGGGGGGGGGGGTGGGGGGGGGGGGGGGTGGGGGGGGGGGGGGGTGGGGGGGGGGGGGGGTGGGGGGGGGGGGGGGTGGGGGGGGGGGGGGGTGGGGGGGGGGGGGGGTGGGGGGGGGGGGGGGTGGGGGGGGGGGGGGGTGGGGGGGGGGGGGGGTGGGGGGGGGGGGGGGTGGGGGGGGGGGGGGGTGGGGGGGGGGGGGGGTGGGGGGGGGGGGGGGTGGGGGGGGGGGGGGGTGGGGGGGGGGGGGGGTGGGGGGGGGGGGGGGTGGGGGGGGGGGGGGGTGGGGGGGGGGGGGGGTGGGGGGGGGGGGGGGTGGGGGGGGGGGGGGGTGGGGGGGGGGGGGGGTGGGGGGGGGGGGGGGTGGGGGGGGGGGGGGGTGGGGGGGGGGGGGGGTGGGGGGGGGGGGGGGTGGGGGGGGGGGGGGGTGGGGGGGGGGGGGGGTGGGGGGGGGGGGGGGTGGGGGGGGGGGGGGGTGGGGGGGGGGGGGGGTGGGGGGGGGGGGGGGTGGGGGGGGGGGGGGGTGGGGGGGGGGGGGGGTGGGGGGGGGGGGGGGTGGGGGGGGGGGGGGGTGGGGGGGGGGGGGGGTGGGGGGGGGGGGGGGTGGGGGGGGGGGGGGGTGGGGGGGGGGGGGGGTGGGGGGGGGGGGGGGTGGGGGGGGGGGGGGGTGGGGGGGGGGGGGGGTGGGGGGGGGGGGGGGTGGGGGGGGGGGGGGGTGGGGGGGGGGGGGGGTGGGGGGGGGGGGGGGTGGGGGGGGGGGGGGGTGGGGGGGGGGGGGGGTGGGGGGGGGGGGGGGTGGGGGGGGGGGGGGGTGGGGGGGGGGGGGGGTGGGGGGGGGGGGGGGTGGGGGGGGGGGGGGGTGGGGGGGGGGGGGGGTGGGGGGGGGGGGGGGTGGGGGGGGGGGGGGGTGGGGGGGGGGGGGGGTGGGGGGGGGGGGGGGTGGGGGGGGGGGGGGGTGGGGGGGGGGGGGGGTGGGGGGGGGGGGGGGTGGGGGGGGGGGGGGGTGGGGGGGGGGGGGGGTGGGGGGGGGGGGGGGTGGGGGGGGGGGGGGGTGGGGGGGGGGGGGGGTGGGGGGGGGGGGGGGTGGGGGGGGGGGGGGGTGGGGGGGGGGGGGGGTGGGGGGGGGGGGGGGTGGGGGGGGGGGGGGGTGGGGGGGGGGGGGGGTGGGGGGGGGGGGGGGTGGGGGGGGGGGGGGGTGGGGGGGGGGGGGGGTGGGGGGGGGGGGGGGTGGGGGGGGGGGGGGGTGGGGGGGGGGGGGGGTGGGGGGGGGGGGGGGTGGGGGGGGGGGGGGGTGGGGGGGGGGGGGGGTGGGGGGGGGGGGGGGTGGGGGGGGGGGGGGGTGGGGGGGGGGGGGGGTGGGGGGGGGGGGGGGTGGGGGGGGGGGGGGGTGGGGGGGGGGGGGGGTGGGGGGGGGGGGGGGTGGGGGGGGGGGGGGGTGGGGGGGGGGGGGGGTGGGGGGGGGGGGGGGTGGGGGGGGGGGGGGGTGGGGGGGGGGGGGGGTGGGGGGGGGGGGGGGTGGGGGGGGGGGGGGGTGGGGGGGGGGGGGGGTGGGGGGGGGGGGGGGTGGGGGGGGGGGGGGGTGGGGGGGGGGGGGGGTGGGGGGGGGGGGGGGTGGGGGGGGGGGGGGGTGGGGGGGGGGGGGGGTGGGGGGGGGGGGGGGTGGGGGGGGGGGGGGGTGGGGGGGGGGGGGGGTGGGGGGGGGGGGGGGTGGGGGGGGGGGGGGGTGGGGGGGGGGGGGGGTGGGGGGGGGGGGGGGTGGGGGGGGGGGGGGGTGGGGGGGGGGGGGGGTGGGGGGGGGGGGGGGTGGGGGGGGGGGGGGGTGGGGGGGGGGGGGGGTGGGGGGGGGGGGGGGTGGGGGGGGGGGGGGGTGGGGGGGGGGGGGGGTGGGGGGGGGGGGGGGTGGGGGGGGGGGGGGGTGGGGGGGGGGGGGGGTGGGGGGGGGGGGGGGTGGGGGGGGGGGGGGGTGGGGGGGGGGGGGGGTGGGGGGGGGGGGGGGTGGGGGGGGGGGGGGGTGGGGGGGGGGGGGGGTGGGGGGGGGGGGGGGTGGGGGGGGGGGGGGGTGGGGGGGGGGGGGGGTGGGGGGGGGGGGGGGTGGGGGGGGGGGGGGGTGGGGGGGGGGGGGGGTGGGGGGGGGGGGGGGTGGGGGGGGGGGGGGGTGGGGGGGGGGGGGGGTGGGGGGGGGGGGGGGTGGGGGGGGGGGGGGGTGGGGGGGGGGGGGGGTGGGGGGGGGGGGGGGTGGGGGGGGGGGGGGGTGGGGGGGGGGGGGGGTGGGGGGGGGGGGGGGTGGGGGGGGGGGGGGGTGGGGGGGGGGGGGGGTGGGGGGGGGGGGGGGTGGGGGGGGGGGGGGGTGGGGGGGGGGGGGGGTGGGGGGGGGGGGGGGTGGGGGGGGGGGGGGGTGGGGGGGGGGGGGGGTGGGGGGGGGGGGGGGTGGGGGGGGGGGGGGGTGGGGGGGGGGGGGGGTGGGGGGGGGGGGGGGTGGGGGGGGGGGGGGGTGGGGGGGGGGGGGGGTGGGGGGGGGGGGGGGTGGGGGGGGGGGGGGGTGGGGGGGGGGGGGGGTGGGGGGGGGGGGGGGTGGGGGGGGGGGGGGGTGGGGGGGGGGGGGGGTGGGGGGGGGGGGGGGTGGGGGGGGGGGGGGGTGGGGGGGGGGGGGGGTGGGGGGGGGGGGGGGTGGGGGGGGGGGGGGGTGGGGGGGGGGGGGGGTGGGGGGGGGGGGGGGTGGGGGGGGGGGGGGGTGGGGGGGGGGGGGGGTGGGGGGGGGGGGGGGTGGGGGGGGGGGGGGGTGGGGGGGGGGGGGGGTGGGGGGGGGGGGGGGTGGGGGGGGGGGGGGGTGGGGGGGGGGGGGGGTGGGGGGGGGGGGGGGTGGGGGGGGGGGGGGGTGGGGGGGGGGGGGGGTGGGGGGGGGGGGGGGTGGGGGGGGGGGGGGGTGGGGGGGGGGGGGGGTGGGGGGGGGGGGGGGTGGGGGGGGGGGGGGGTGGGGGGGGGGGGGGGTGGGGGGGGGGGGGGGTGGGGGGGGGGGGGGGTGGGGGGGGGGGGGGGTGGGGGGGGGGGGGGGTGGGGGGGGGGGGGGGTGGGGGGGGGGGGGGGTGGGGGGGGGGGGGGGTGGGGGGGGGGGGGGGTGGGGGGGGGGGGGGGTGGGGGGGGGGGGGGGTGGGGGGGGGGGGGGGTGGGGGGGGGGGGGGGTGGGGGGGGGGGGGGGTGGGGGGGGGGGGGGGTGGGGGGGGGGGGGGGTGGGGGGGGGGGGGGGTGGGGGGGGGGGGGGGTGGGGGGGGGGGGGGGTGGGGGGGGGGGGGGGTGGGGGGGGGGGGGGGTGGGGGGGGGGGGGGGTGGGGGGGGGGGGGGGTGGGGGGGGGGGGGGGTGGGGGGGGGGGGGGGTGGGGGGGGGGGGGGGTGGGGGGGGGGGGGGGTGGGGGGGGGGGGGGGTGGGGGGGGGGGGGGGTGGGGGGGGGGGGGGGTGGGGGGGGGGGGGGGTGGGGGGGGGGGGGGGTGGGGGGGGGGGGGGGTGGGGGGGGGGGGGGGTGGGGGGGGGGGGGGGTGGGGGGGGGGGGGGGTGGGGGGGGGGGGGGGTGGGGGGGGGGGGGGGTGGGGGGGGGGGGGGGTGGGGGGGGGGGGGGGTGGGGGGGGGGGGGGGTGGGGGGGGGGGGGGGTGGGGGGGGGGGGGGGTGGGGGGGGGGGGGGGTGGGGGGGGGGGGGGGTGGGGGGGGGGGGGGGTGGGGGGGGGGGGGGGTGGGGGGGGGGGGGGGTGGGGGGGGGGGGGGGTGGGGGGGGGGGGGGGTGGGGGGGGGGGGGGGTGGGGGGGGGGGGGGGTGGGGGGGGGGGGGGGTGGGGGGGGGGGGGGGTGGGGGGGGGGGGGGGTGGGGGGGGGGGGGGGTGGGGGGGGGGGGGGGTGGGGGGGGGGGGGGGTGGGGGGGGGGGGGGGTGGGGGGGGGGGGGGGTGGGGGGGGGGGGGGGTGGGGGGGGGGGGGGGTGGGGGGGGGGGGGGGTGGGGGGGGGGGGGGGTGGGGGGGGGGGGGGGTGGGGGGGGGGGGGGGTGGGGGGGGGGGGGGGTGGGGGGGGGGGGGGGTGGGGGGGGGGGGGGGTGGGGGGGGGGGGGGGTGGGGGGGGGGGGGGGTGGGGGGGGGGGGGGGTGGGGGGGGGGGGGGGTGGGGGGGGGGGGGGGTGGGGGGGGGGGGGGGTGGGGGGGGGGGGGGGTGGGGGGGGGGGGGGGTGGGGGGGGGGGGGGGTGGGGGGGGGGGGGGGTGGGGGGGGGGGGGGGTGGGGGGGGGGGGGGGTGGGGGGGGGGGGGGGTGGGGGGGGGGGGGGGTGGGGGGGGGGGGGGGTGGGGGGGGGGGGGGGTGGGGGGGGGGGGGGGTGGGGGGGGGGGGGGGTGGGGGGGGGGGGGGGTGGGGGGGGGGGGGGGTGGGGGGGGGGGGGGGTGGGGGGGGGGGGGGGTGGGGGGGGGGGGGGGTGGGGGGGGGGGGGGGTGGGGGGGGGGGGGGGTGGGGGGGGGGGGGGGTGGGGGGGGGGGGGGGTGGGGGGGGGGGGGGGTGGGGGGGGGGGGGGGTGGGGGGGGGGGGGGGTGGGGGGGGGGGGGGGTGGGGGGGGGGGGGGGTGGGGGGGGGGGGGGGTGGGGGGGGGGGGGGGTGGGGGGGGGGGGGGGTGGGGGGGGGGGGGGGTGGGGGGGGGGGGGGGTGGGGGGGGGGGGGGGTGGGGGGGGGGGGGGGTGGGGGGGGGGGGGGGTGGGGGGGGGGGGGGGTGGGGGGGGGGGGGGGTGGGGGGGGGGGGGGGTGGGGGGGGGGGGGGGTGGGGGGGGGGGGGGGTGGGGGGGGGGGGGGGTGGGGGGGGGGGGGGGTGGGGGGGGGGGGGGGTGGGGGGGGGGGGGGGTGGGGGGGGGGGGGGGTGGGGGGGGGGGGGGGTGGGGGGGGGGGGGGGTGGGGGGGGGGGGGGGTGGGGGGGGGGGGGGGTGGGGGGGGGGGGGGGTGGGGGGGGGGGGGGGTGGGGGGGGGGGGGGGTGGGGGGGGGGGGGGGTGGGGGGGGGGGGGGGTGGGGGGGGGGGGGGGTGGGGGGGGGGGGGGGTGGGGGGGGGGGGGGGTGGGGGGGGGGGGGGGTGGGGGGGGGGGGGGGTGGGGGGGGGGGGGGGTGGGGGGGGGGGGGGGTGGGGGGGGGGGGGGGTGGGGGGGGGGGGGGGTGGGGGGGGGGGGGGGTGGGGGGGGGGGGGGGTGGGGGGGGGGGGGGGTGGGGGGGGGGGGGGGTGGGGGGGGGGGGGGGTGGGGGGGGGGGGGGGTGGGGGGGGGGGGGGGTGGGGGGGGGGGGGGGTGGGGGGGGGGGGGGGTGGGGGGGGGGGGGGGTGGGGGGGGGGGGGGGTGGGGGGGGGGGGGGGTGGGGGGGGGGGGGGGTGGGGGGGGGGGGGGGTGGGGGGGGGGGGGGGTGGGGGGGGGGGGGGGTGGGGGGGGGGGGGGGTGGGGGGGGGGGGGGGTGGGGGGGGGGGGGGGTGGGGGGGGGGGGGGGTGGGGGGGGGGGGGGGTGGGGGGGGGGGGGGGTGGGGGGGGGGGGGGGTGGGGGGGGGGGGGGGTGGGGGGGGGGGGGGGTGGGGGGGGGGGGGGGTGGGGGGGGGGGGGGGTGGGGGGGGGGGGGGGTGGGGGGGGGGGGGGGTGGGGGGGGGGGGGGGTGGGGGGGGGGGGGGGTGGGGGGGGGGGGGGGTGGGGGGGGGGGGGGGTGGGGGGGGGGGGGGGTGGGGGGGGGGGGGGGTGGGGGGGGGGGGGGGTGGGGGGGGGGGGGGGTGGGGGGGGGGGGGGGTGGGGGGGGGGGGGGGTGGGGGGGGGGGGGGGTGGGGGGGGGGGGGGGTGGGGGGGGGGGGGGGTGGGGGGGGGGGGGGGTGGGGGGGGGGGGGGGTGGGGGGGGGGGGGGGTGGGGGGGGGGGGGGGTGGGGGGGGGGGGGGGTGGGGGGGGGGGGGGGTGGGGGGGGGGGGGGGTGGGGGGGGGGGGGGGTGGGGGGGGGGGGGGGTGGGGGGGGGGGGGGGTGGGGGGGGGGGGGGGTGGGGGGGGGGGGGGGTGGGGGGGGGGGGGGGTGGGGGGGGGGGGGGGTGGGGGGGGGGGGGGGTGGGGGGGGGGGGGGGTGGGGGGGGGGGGGGGTGGGGGGGGGGGGGGGTGGGGGGGGGGGGGGGTGGGGGGGGGGGGGGGTGGGGGGGGGGGGGGGTGGGGGGGGGGGGGGGTGGGGGGGGGGGGGGGTGGGGGGGGGGGGGGGTGGGGGGGGGGGGGGGTGGGGGGGGGGGGGGGTGGGGGGGGGGGGGGGTGGGGGGGGGGGGGGGTGGGGGGGGGGGGGGGTGGGGGGGGGGGGGGGTGGGGGGGGGGGGGGGTGGGGGGGGGGGGGGGTGGGGGGGGGGGGGGGTGGGGGGGGGGGGGGGTGGGGGGGGGGGGGGGTGGGGGGGGGGGGGGGTGGGGGGGGGGGGGGGTGGGGGGGGGGGGGGGTGGGGGGGGGGGGGGGTGGGGGGGGGGGGGGGTGGGGGGGGGGGGGGGTGGGGGGGGGGGGGGGTGGGGGGGGGGGGGGGTGGGGGGGGGGGGGGGTGGGGGGGGGGGGGGGTGGGGGGGGGGGGGGGTGGGGGGGGGGGGGGGTGGGGGGGGGGGGGGGTGGGGGGGGGGGGGGGTGGGGGGGGGGGGGGGTGGGGGGGGGGGGGGGTGGGGGGGGGGGGGGGTGGGGGGGGGGGGGGGTGGGGGGGGGGGGGGGTGGGGGGGGGGGGGGGTGGGGGGGGGGGGGGGTGGGGGGGGGGGGGGGTGGGGGGGGGGGGGGGTGGGGGGGGGGGGGGGTGGGGGGGGGGGGGGGTGGGGGGGGGGGGGGGTGGGGGGGGGGGGGGGTGGGGGGGGGGGGGGGTGGGGGGGGGGGGGGGTGGGGGGGGGGGGGGGTGGGGGGGGGGGGGGGTGGGGGGGGGGGGGGGTGGGGGGGGGGGGGGGTGGGGGGGGGGGGGGGTGGGGGGGGGGGGGGGTGGGGGGGGGGGGGGGTGGGGGGGGGGGGGGGTGGGGGGGGGGGGGGGTGGGGGGGGGGGGGGGTGGGGGGGGGGGGGGGTGGGGGGGGGGGGGGGTGGGGGGGGGGGGGGGTGGGGGGGGGGGGGGGTGGGGGGGGGGGGGGGTGGGGGGGGGGGGGGGTGGGGGGGGGGGGGGGTGGGGGGGGGGGGGGGTGGGGGGGGGGGGGGGTGGGGGGGGGGGGGGGTGGGGGGGGGGGGGGGTGGGGGGGGGGGGGGGTGGGGGGGGGGGGGGGTGGGGGGGGGGGGGGGTGGGGGGGGGGGGGGGTGGGGGGGGGGGGGGGTGGGGGGGGGGGGGGGTGGGGGGGGGGGGGGGTGGGGGGGGGGGGGGGTGGGGGGGGGGGGGGGTGGGGGGGGGGGGGGGTGGGGGGGGGGGGGGGTGGGGGGGGGGGGGGGTGGGGGGGGGGGGGGGTGGGGGGGGGGGGGGGTGGGGGGGGGGGGGGGTGGGGGGGGGGGGGGGTGGGGGGGGGGGGGGGTGGGGGGGGGGGGGGGTGGGGGGGGGGGGGGGTGGGGGGGGGGGGGGGTGGGGGGGGGGGGGGGTGGGGGGGGGGGGGGGTGGGGGGGGGGGGGGGTGGGGGGGGGGGGGGGTGGGGGGGGGGGGGGGTGGGGGGGGGGGGGGGTGGGGGGGGGGGGGGGTGGGGGGGGGGGGGGGTGGGGGGGGGGGGGGGTGGGGGGGGGGGGGGGTGGGGGGGGGGGGGGGTGGGGGGGGGGGGGGGTGGGGGGGGGGGGGGGTGGGGGGGGGGGGGGGTGGGGGGGGGGGGGGGTGGGGGGGGGGGGGGGTGGGGGGGGGGGGGGGTGGGGGGGGGGGGGGGTGGGGGGGGGGGGGGGTGGGGGGGGGGGGGGGTGGGGGGGGGGGGGGGTGGGGGGGGGGGGGGGTGGGGGGGGGGGGGGGTGGGGGGGGGGGGGGGTGGGGGGGGGGGGGGGTGGGGGGGGGGGGGGGTGGGGGGGGGGGGGGGTGGGGGGGGGGGGGGGTGGGGGGGGGGGGGGGTGGGGGGGGGGGGGGGTGGGGGGGGGGGGGGGTGGGGGGGGGGGGGGGTGGGGGGGGGGGGGGGTGGGGGGGGGGGGGGGTGGGGGGGGGGGGGGGTGGGGGGGGGGGGGGGTGGGGGGGGGGGGGGGTGGGGGGGGGGGGGGGTGGGGGGGGGGGGGGGTGGGGGGGGGGGGGGGTGGGGGGGGGGGGGGGTGGGGGGGGGGGGGGGTGGGGGGGGGGGGGGGTGGGGGGGGGGGGGGGTGGGGGGGGGGGGGGGTGGGGGGGGGGGGGGGTGGGGGGGGGGGGGGGTGGGGGGGGGGGGGGGTGGGGGGGGGGGGGGGTGGGGGGGGGGGGGGGTGGGGGGGGGGGGGGGTGGGGGGGGGGGGGGGTGGGGGGGGGGGGGGGTGGGGGGGGGGGGGGGTGGGGGGGGGGGGGGGTGGGGGGGGGGGGGGGTGGGGGGGGGGGGGGGTGGGGGGGGGGGGGGGTGGGGGGGGGGGGGGGTGGGGGGGGGGGGGGGTGGGGGGGGGGGGGGGTGGGGGGGGGGGGGGGTGGGGGGGGGGGGGGGTGGGGGGGGGGGGGGGTGGGGGGGGGGGGGGGTGGGGGGGGGGGGGGGTGGGGGGGGGGGGGGGTGGGGGGGGGGGGGGGTGGGGGGGGGGGGGGGTGGGGGGGGGGGGGGGTGGGGGGGGGGGGGGGTGGGGGGGGGGGGGGGTGGGGGGGGGGGGGGGTGGGGGGGGGGGGGGGTGGGGGGGGGGGGGGGTGGGGGGGGGGGGGGGTGGGGGGGGGGGGGGGTGGGGGGGGGGGGGGGTGGGGGGGGGGGGGGGTGGGGGGGGGGGGGGGTGGGGGGGGGGGGGGGTGGGGGGGGGGGGGGGTGGGGGGGGGGGGGGGTGGGGGGGGGGGGGGGTGGGGGGGGGGGGGGGTGGGGGGGGGGGGGGGTGGGGGGGGGGGGGGGTGGGGGGGGGGGGGGGTGGGGGGGGGGGGGGGTGGGGGGGGGGGGGGGTGGGGGGGGGGGGGGGTGGGGGGGGGGGGGGGTGGGGGGGGGGGGGGGTGGGGGGGGGGGGGGGTGGGGGGGGGGGGGGGTGGGGGGGGGGGGGGGTGGGGGGGGGGGGGGGTGGGGGGGGGGGGGGGTGGGGGGGGGGGGGGGTGGGGGGGGGGGGGGGTGGGGGGGGGGGGGGGTGGGGGGGGGGGGGGGTGGGGGGGGGGGGGGGTGGGGGGGGGGGGGGGTGGGGGGGGGGGGGGGTGGGGGGGGGGGGGGGTGGGGGGGGGGGGGGGTGGGGGGGGGGGGGGGTGGGGGGGGGGGGGGGTGGGGGGGGGGGGGGGTGGGGGGGGGGGGGGGTGGGGGGGGGGGGGGGTGGGGGGGGGGGGGGGTGGGGGGGGGGGGGGGTGGGGGGGGGGGGGGGTGGGGGGGGGGGGGGGTGGGGGGGGGGGGGGGTGGGGGGGGGGGGGGGTGGGGGGGGGGGGGGGTGGGGGGGGGGGGGGGTGGGGGGGGGGGGGGGTGGGGGGGGGGGGGGGTGGGGGGGGGGGGGGGTGGGGGGGGGGGGGGGTGGGGGGGGGGGGGGGTGGGGGGGGGGGGGGGTGGGGGGGGGGGGGGGTGGGGGGGGGGGGGGGTGGGGGGGGGGGGGGGTGGGGGGGGGGGGGGGTGGGGGGGGGGGGGGGTGGGGGGGGGGGGGGGTGGGGGGGGGGGGGGGTGGGGGGGGGGGGGGGTGGGGGGGGGGGGGGGTGGGGGGGGGGGGGGGTGGGGGGGGGGGGGGGTGGGGGGGGGGGGGGGTGGGGGGGGGGGGGGGTGGGGGGGGGGGGGGGTGGGGGGGGGGGGGGGTGGGGGGGGGGGGGGGTGGGGGGGGGGGGGGGTGGGGGGGGGGGGGGGTGGGGGGGGGGGGGGGTGGGGGGGGGGGGGGGTGGGGGGGGGGGGGGGTGGGGGGGGGGGGGGGTGGGGGGGGGGGGGGGTGGGGGGGGGGGGGGGTGGGGGGGGGGGGGGGTGGGGGGGGGGGGGGGTGGGGGGGGGGGGGGGTGGGGGGGGGGGGGGGTGGGGGGGGGGGGGGGTGGGGGGGGGGGGGGGTGGGGGGGGGGGGGGGTGGGGGGGGGGGGGGGTGGGGGGGGGGGGGGGTGGGGGGGGGGGGGGGTGGGGGGGGGGGGGGGTGGGGGGGGGGGGGGGTGGGGGGGGGGGGGGGTGGGGGGGGGGGGGGGTGGGGGGGGGGGGGGGTGGGGGGGGGGGGGGGTGGGGGGGGGGGGGGGTGGGGGGGGGGGGGGGTGGGGGGGGGGGGGGGTGGGGGGGGGGGGGGGTGGGGGGGGGGGGGGGTGGGGGGGGGGGGGGGTGGGGGGGGGGGGGGGTGGGGGGGGGGGGGGGTGGGGGGGGGGGGGGGTGGGGGGGGGGGGGGGTGGGGGGGGGGGGGGGTGGGGGGGGGGGGGGGTGGGGGGGGGGGGGGGTGGGGGGGGGGGGGGGTGGGGGGGGGGGGGGGTGGGGGGGGGGGGGGGTGGGGGGGGGGGGGGGTGGGGGGGGGGGGGGGTGGGGGGGGGGGGGGGTGGGGGGGGGGGGGGGTGGGGGGGGGGGGGGGTGGGGGGGGGGGGGGGTGGGGGGGGGGGGGGGTGGGGGGGGGGGGGGGTGGGGGGGGGGGGGGGTGGGGGGGGGGGGGGGTGGGGGGGGGGGGGGGTGGGGGGGGGGGGGGGTGGGGGGGGGGGGGGGTGGGGGGGGGGGGGGGTGGGGGGGGGGGGGGGTGGGGGGGGGGGGGGGTGGGGGGGGGGGGGGGTGGGGGGGGGGGGGGGTGGGGGGGGGGGGGGGTGGGGGGGGGGGGGGGTGGGGGGGGGGGGGGGTGGGGGGGGGGGGGGGTGGGGGGGGGGGGGGGTGGGGGGGGGGGGGGGTGGGGGGGGGGGGGGGTGGGGGGGGGGGGGGGTGGGGGGGGGGGGGGGTGGGGGGGGGGGGGGGTGGGGGGGGGGGGGGGTGGGGGGGGGGGGGGGTGGGGGGGGGGGGGGGTGGGGGGGGGGGGGGGTGGGGGGGGGGGGGGGTGGGGGGGGGGGGGGGTGGGGGGGGGGGGGGGTGGGGGGGGGGGGGGGTGGGGGGGGGGGGGGGTGGGGGGGGGGGGGGGTGGGGGGGGGGGGGGGTGGGGGGGGGGGGGGGTGGGGGGGGGGGGGGGTGGGGGGGGGGGGGGGTGGGGGGGGGGGGGGGTGGGGGGGGGGGGGGGTGGGGGGGGGGGGGGGTGGGGGGGGGGGGGGGTGGGGGGGGGGGGGGGTGGGGGGGGGGGGGGGTGGGGGGGGGGGGGGGTGGGGGGGGGGGGGGGTGGGGGGGGGGGGGGGTGGGGGGGGGGGGGGGTGGGGGGGGGGGGGGGTGGGGGGGGGGGGGGGTGGGGGGGGGGGGGGGTGGGGGGGGGGGGGGGTGGGGGGGGGGGGGGGTGGGGGGGGGGGGGGGTGGGGGGGGGGGGGGGTGGGGGGGGGGGGGGGTGGGGGGGGGGGGGGGTGGGGGGGGGGGGGGGTGGGGGGGGGGGGGGGTGGGGGGGGGGGGGGGTGGGGGGGGGGGGGGGTGGGGGGGGGGGGGGGTGGGGGGGGGGGGGGGTGGGGGGGGGGGGGGGTGGGGGGGGGGGGGGGTGGGGGGGGGGGGGGGTGGGGGGGGGGGGGGGTGGGGGGGGGGGGGGGTGGGGGGGGGGGGGGGTGGGGGGGGGGGGGGGTGGGGGGGGGGGGGGGTGGGGGGGGGGGGGGGTGGGGGGGGGGGGGGGTGGGGGGGGGGGGGGGTGGGGGGGGGGGGGGGTGGGGGGGGGGGGGGGTGGGGGGGGGGGGGGGTGGGGGGGGGGGGGGGTGGGGGGGGGGGGGGGTGGGGGGGGGGGGGGGTGGGGGGGGGGGGGGGTGGGGGGGGGGGGGGGTGGGGGGGGGGGGGGGTGGGGGGGGGGGGGGGTGGGGGGGGGGGGGGGTGGGGGGGGGGGGGGGTGGGGGGGGGGGGGGGTGGGGGGGGGGGGGGGTGGGGGGGGGGGGGGGTGGGGGGGGGGGGGGGTGGGGGGGGGGGGGGGTGGGGGGGGGGGGGGGTGGGGGGGGGGGGGGGTGGGGGGGGGGGGGGGTGGGGGGGGGGGGGGGTGGGGGGGGGGGGGGGTGGGGGGGGGGGGGGGTGGGGGGGGGGGGGGGTGGGGGGGGGGGGGGGTGGGGGGGGGGGGGGGTGGGGGGGGGGGGGGGTGGGGGGGGGGGGGGGTGGGGGGGGGGGGGGGTGGGGGGGGGGGGGGGTGGGGGGGGGGGGGGGTGGGGGGGGGGGGGGGTGGGGGGGGGGGGGGGTGGGGGGGGGGGGGGGTGGGGGGGGGGGGGGGTGGGGGGGGGGGGGGGTGGGGGGGGGGGGGGGTGGGGGGGGGGGGGGGTGGGGGGGGGGGGGGGTGGGGGGGGGGGGGGGTGGGGGGGGGGGGGGGTGGGGGGGGGGGGGGGTGGGGGGGGGGGGGGGTGGGGGGGGGGGGGGGTGGGGGGGGGGGGGGGTGGGGGGGGGGGGGGGTGGGGGGGGGGGGGGGTGGGGGGGGGGGGGGGTGGGGGGGGGGGGGGGTGGGGGGGGGGGGGGGTGGGGGGGGGGGGGGGTGGGGGGGGGGGGGGGTGGGGGGGGGGGGGGGTGGGGGGGGGGGGGGGTGGGGGGGGGGGGGGGTGGGGGGGGGGGGGGGTGGGGGGGGGGGGGGGTGGGGGGGGGGGGGGGTGGGGGGGGGGGGGGGTGGGGGGGGGGGGGGGTGGGGGGGGGGGGGGGTGGGGGGGGGGGGGGGTGGGGGGGGGGGGGGGTGGGGGGGGGGGGGGGTGGGGGGGGGGGGGGGTGGGGGGGGGGGGGGGTGGGGGGGGGGGGGGGTGGGGGGGGGGGGGGGTGGGGGGGGGGGGGGGTGGGGGGGGGGGGGGGTGGGGGGGGGGGGGGGTGGGGGGGGGGGGGGGTGGGGGGGGGGGGGGGTGGGGGGGGGGGGGGGTGGGGGGGGGGGGGGGTGGGGGGGGGGGGGGGTGGGGGGGGGGGGGGGTGGGGGGGGGGGGGGGTGGGGGGGGGGGGGGGTGGGGGGGGGGGGGGGTGGGGGGGGGGGGGGGTGGGGGGGGGGGGGGGTGGGGGGGGGGGGGGGTGGGGGGGGGGGGGGGTGGGGGGGGGGGGGGGTGGGGGGGGGGGGGGGTGGGGGGGGGGGGGGGTGGGGGGGGGGGGGGGTGGGGGGGGGGGGGGGTGGGGGGGGGGGGGGGTGGGGGGGGGGGGGGGTGGGGGGGGGGGGGGGTGGGGGGGGGGGGGGGTGGGGGGGGGGGGGGGTGGGGGGGGGGGGGGGTGGGGGGGGGGGGGGGTGGGGGGGGGGGGGGGTGGGGGGGGGGGGGGGTGGGGGGGGGGGGGGGTGGGGGGGGGGGGGGGTGGGGGGGGGGGGGGGTGGGGGGGGGGGGGGGTGGGGGGGGGGGGGGGTGGGGGGGGGGGGGGGTGGGGGGGGGGGGGGGTGGGGGGGGGGGGGGGTGGGGGGGGGGGGGGGTGGGGGGGGGGGGGGGTGGGGGGGGGGGGGGGTGGGGGGGGGGGGGGGTGGGGGGGGGGGGGGGTGGGGGGGGGGGGGGGTGGGGGGGGGGGGGGGTGGGGGGGGGGGGGGGTGGGGGGGGGGGGGGGTGGGGGGGGGGGGGGGTGGGGGGGGGGGGGGGTGGGGGGGGGGGGGGGTGGGGGGGGGGGGGGGTGGGGGGGGGGGGGGGTGGGGGGGGGGGGGGGTGGGGGGGGGGGGGGGTGGGGGGGGGGGGGGGTGGGGGGGGGGGGGGGTGGGGGGGGGGGGGGGTGGGGGGGGGGGGGGGTGGGGGGGGGGGGGGGTGGGGGGGGGGGGGGGTGGGGGGGGGGGGGGGTGGGGGGGGGGGGGGGTGGGGGGGGGGGGGGGTGGGGGGGGGGGGGGGTGGGGGGGGGGGGGGGTGGGGGGGGGGGGGGGTGGGGGGGGGGGGGGGTGGGGGGGGGGGGGGGTGGGGGGGGGGGGGGGTGGGGGGGGGGGGGGGTGGGGGGGGGGGGGGGTGGGGGGGGGGGGGGGTGGGGGGGGGGGGGGGTGGGGGGGGGGGGGGGTGGGGGGGGGGGGGGGTGGGGGGGGGGGGGGGTGGGGGGGGGGGGGGGTGGGGGGGGGGGGGGGTGGGGGGGGGGGGGGGTGGGGGGGGGGGGGGGTGGGGGGGGGGGGGGGTGGGGGGGGGGGGGGGTGGGGGGGGGGGGGGGTGGGGGGGGGGGGGGGTGGGGGGGGGGGGGGGTGGGGGGGGGGGGGGGTGGGGGGGGGGGGGGGTGGGGGGGGGGGGGGGTGGGGGGGGGGGGGGGTGGGGGGGGGGGGGGGTGGGGGGGGGGGGGGGTGGGGGGGGGGGGGGGTGGGGGGGGGGGGGGGTGGGGGGGGGGGGGGGTGGGGGGGGGGGGGGGTGGGGGGGGGGGGGGGTGGGGGGGGGGGGGGGTGGGGGGGGGGGGGGGTGGGGGGGGGGGGGGGTGGGGGGGGGGGGGGGTGGGGGGGGGGGGGGGTGGGGGGGGGGGGGGGTGGGGGGGGGGGGGGGTGGGGGGGGGGGGGGGTGGGGGGGGGGGGGGGTGGGGGGGGGGGGGGGTGGGGGGGGGGGGGGGTGGGGGGGGGGGGGGGTGGGGGGGGGGGGGGGTGGGGGGGGGGGGGGGTGGGGGGGGGGGGGGGTGGGGGGGGGGGGGGGTGGGGGGGGGGGGGGGTGGGGGGGGGGGGGGGTGGGGGGGGGGGGGGGTGGGGGGGGGGGGGGGTGGGGGGGGGGGGGGGTGGGGGGGGGGGGGGGTGGGGGGGGGGGGGGGTGGGGGGGGGGGGGGGTGGGGGGGGGGGGGGGTGGGGGGGGGGGGGGGTGGGGGGGGGGGGGGGTGGGGGGGGGGGGGGGTGGGGGGGGGGGGGGGTGGGGGGGGGGGGGGGTGGGGGGGGGGGGGGGTGGGGGGGGGGGGGGGTGGGGGGGGGGGGGGGTGGGGGGGGGGGGGGGTGGGGGGGGGGGGGGGTGGGGGGGGGGGGGGGTGGGGGGGGGGGGGGGTGGGGGGGGGGGGGGGTGGGGGGGGGGGGGGGTGGGGGGGGGGGGGGGTGGGGGGGGGGGGGGGTGGGGGGGGGGGGGGGTGGGGGGGGGGGGGGGTGGGGGGGGGGGGGGGTGGGGGGGGGGGGGGGTGGGGGGGGGGGGGGGTGGGGGGGGGGGGGGGTGGGGGGGGGGGGGGGTGGGGGGGGGGGGGGGTGGGGGGGGGGGGGGGTGGGGGGGGGGGGGGGTGGGGGGGGGGGGGGGTGGGGGGGGGGGGGGGTGGGGGGGGGGGGGGGTGGGGGGGGGGGGGGGTGGGGGGGGGGGGGGGTGGGGGGGGGGGGGGGTGGGGGGGGGGGGGGGTGGGGGGGGGGGGGGGTGGGGGGGGGGGGGGGTGGGGGGGGGGGGGGGTGGGGGGGGGGGGGGGTGGGGGGGGGGGGGGGTGGGGGGGGGGGGGGGTGGGGGGGGGGGGGGGTGGGGGGGGGGGGGGGTGGGGGGGGGGGGGGGTGGGGGGGGGGGGGGGTGGGGGGGGGGGGGGGTGGGGGGGGGGGGGGGTGGGGGGGGGGGGGGGTGGGGGGGGGGGGGGGTGGGGGGGGGGGGGGGTGGGGGGGGGGGGGGGTGGGGGGGGGGGGGGGTGGGGGGGGGGGGGGGTGGGGGGGGGGGGGGGTGGGGGGGGGGGGGGGTGGGGGGGGGGGGGGGTGGGGGGGGGGGGGGGTGGGGGGGGGGGGGGGTGGGGGGGGGGGGGGGTGGGGGGGGGGGGGGGTGGGGGGGGGGGGGGGTGGGGGGGGGGGGGGGTGGGGGGGGGGGGGGGTGGGGGGGGGGGGGGGTGGGGGGGGGGGGGGGTGGGGGGGGGGGGGGGTGGGGGGGGGGGGGGGTGGGGGGGGGGGGGGGTGGGGGGGGGGGGGGGTGGGGGGGGGGGGGGGTGGGGGGGGGGGGGGGTGGGGGGGGGGGGGGGTGGGGGGGGGGGGGGGTGGGGGGGGGGGGGGGTGGGGGGGGGGGGGGGTGGGGGGGGGGGGGGGTGGGGGGGGGGGGGGGTGGGGGGGGGGGGGGGTGGGGGGGGGGGGGGGTGGGGGGGGGGGGGGGTGGGGGGGGGGGGGGGTGGGGGGGGGGGGGGGTGGGGGGGGGGGGGGGTGGGGGGGGGGGGGGGTGGGGGGGGGGGGGGGTGGGGGGGGGGGGGGGTGGGGGGGGGGGGGGGTGGGGGGGGGGGGGGGTGGGGGGGGGGGGGGGTGGGGGGGGGGGGGGGTGGGGGGGGGGGGGGGTGGGGGGGGGGGGGGGTGGGGGGGGGGGGGGGTGGGGGGGGGGGGGGGTGGGGGGGGGGGGGGGTGGGGGGGGGGGGGGGTGGGGGGGGGGGGGGGTGGGGGGGGGGGGGGGTGGGGGGGGGGGGGGGTGGGGGGGGGGGGGGGTGGGGGGGGGGGGGGGTGGGGGGGGGGGGGGGTGGGGGGGGGGGGGGGTGGGGGGGGGGGGGGGTGGGGGGGGGGGGGGGTGGGGGGGGGGGGGGGTGGGGGGGGGGGGGGGTGGGGGGGGGGGGGGGTGGGGGGGGGGGGGGGTGGGGGGGGGGGGGGGTGGGGGGGGGGGGGGGTGGGGGGGGGGGGGGGTGGGGGGGGGGGGGGGTGGGGGGGGGGGGGGGTGGGGGGGGGGGGGGGTGGGGGGGGGGGGGGGTGGGGGGGGGGGGGGGTGGGGGGGGGGGGGGGTGGGGGGGGGGGGGGGTGGGGGGGGGGGGGGGTGGGGGGGGGGGGGGGTGGGGGGGGGGGGGGGTGGGGGGGGGGGGGGGTGGGGGGGGGGGGGGGTGGGGGGGGGGGGGGGTGGGGGGGGGGGGGGGTGGGGGGGGGGGGGGGTGGGGGGGGGGGGGGGTGGGGGGGGGGGGGGGTGGGGGGGGGGGGGGGTGGGGGGGGGGGGGGGTGGGGGGGGGGGGGGGTGGGGGGGGGGGGGGGTGGGGGGGGGGGGGGGTGGGGGGGGGGGGGGGTGGGGGGGGGGGGGGGTGGGGGGGGGGGGGGGTGGGGGGGGGGGGGGGTGGGGGGGGGGGGGGGTGGGGGGGGGGGGGGGTGGGGGGGGGGGGGGGTGGGGGGGGGGGGGGGTGGGGGGGGGGGGGGGTGGGGGGGGGGGGGGGTGGGGGGGGGGGGGGGTGGGGGGGGGGGGGGGTGGGGGGGGGGGGGGGTGGGGGGGGGGGGGGGTGGGGGGGGGGGGGGGTGGGGGGGGGGGGGGGTGGGGGGGGGGGGGGGTGGGGGGGGGGGGGGGTGGGGGGGGGGGGGGGTGGGGGGGGGGGGGGGTGGGGGGGGGGGGGGGTGGGGGGGGGGGGGGGTGGGGGGGGGGGGGGGTGGGGGGGGGGGGGGGTGGGGGGGGGGGGGGGTGGGGGGGGGGGGGGGTGGGGGGGGGGGGGGGTGGGGGGGGGGGGGGGTGGGGGGGGGGGGGGGTGGGGGGGGGGGGGGGTGGGGGGGGGGGGGGGTGGGGGGGGGGGGGGGTGGGGGGGGGGGGGGGTGGGGGGGGGGGGGGGTGGGGGGGGGGGGGGGTGGGGGGGGGGGGGGGTGGGGGGGGGGGGGGGTGGGGGGGGGGGGGGGTGGGGGGGGGGGGGGGTGGGGGGGGGGGGGGGTGGGGGGGGGGGGGGGTGGGGGGGGGGGGGGGTGGGGGGGGGGGGGGGTGGGGGGGGGGGGGGGTGGGGGGGGGGGGGGGTGGGGGGGGGGGGGGGTGGGGGGGGGGGGGGGTGGGGGGGGGGGGGGGTGGGGGGGGGGGGGGGTGGGGGGGGGGGGGGGTGGGGGGGGGGGGGGGTGGGGGGGGGGGGGGGTGGGGGGGGGGGGGGGTGGGGGGGGGGGGGGGTGGGGGGGGGGGGGGGTGGGGGGGGGGGGGGGTGGGGGGGGGGGGGGGTGGGGGGGGGGGGGGAATGCTTCTAATACTATTAGCATAGAGACACTTGTATACTCTGTCTCTGTGTCCTTAACCTGGGATTTATGTGTTTTGCCCTCTAGCCTTTTTTGTAAGACACTATCACTTATCACATTGCTATGCTCCTAAGCTTGTATGTGGTTTGATTTAGAAAACCTCTCTCTGTGTCTTGCATCCCCATGGACTCTACTGTATTCGAACCAGAAGTCACCTCAGCTCCTGTCAAGCTTTCCCCCCAAGGATCCAGTTTAAAAGCTGTTCTGCCACCTTTTTTAGCGTTGAGTAGCCAGCAGCCTGGTTCCTCTTTGGTTAAAGATGAAGCCCGATCCCTTTTGTACAGGCCTGCCTTATCCCAAAAGGTTCCCCAGTTCCTGACCAAAGCTGAAACCCTCTGCCTTACACCACCTTCCTCTCTCATCCACTCCATTGAGACCCACAACTAGTATCTCCCATTGCACACCCTAGCTCTCCCTGCGCGTGGAGACAGGTAGCATTTCTCGAGAATGCCACCTTGGGGGTCCTGGATTTTAAACTTTTTTCCTAGCAGCCTAAAATTTCTCTCGGCTTCCAGAACCCTCCCGGCTACATTTCCCAATGTCATTGGGTACCAATGTGGATAACCACAACTGCTGACTCCCACCCCAGTTCACTGTCTAACAGCCTATCTAGACGAGGCGTGACATCCGCAACCTTCGCACCAGGCAGGCAAAGTCTGTCACCATGCGGTCATCACGCCACCATGTCACAAGACCCAACTCTCTATATTCCTAATGATCGAATCACCCACCTTCCGCCAAGGAGCCCCCACTTACTCCTCAGGGTATCCTCCCTAGTGCTTGAGGAGGATATCTGACCACCAGCTAAGGAAGGGGTCCCATCTAAGGGAGCATCTTCCACCACCCCTCAGACTGGCACCCCTCCTCGGGTCACCTGAGACTCTCCATTCTCCGTCAGGACATCTGAAGAGATGTCACCTTGGGAGTGGGACCTGGCTGCTAGATTCCCCGAAAGCCCTCTCGTTGTTGCCCCCCTCTCTGCCTCTCTCAGATTCTCCAGGTCTGCCACCTTGACTTCACGAGAATGCACATGCTCCCTGAGTGCCAGGAGCTCATTGCAGCGAGGGCATCACCCATGACTTCTGCCCTAGTGGCAGATAGTCATATCATGCGACACTCAGTGCAAAACACTGGAAAGCCCCCATCCCCCTGCTGGCTTCCTGTCTTCATAGCTAAGTTTGTTTAGATGTGCAAATACTAATTTTACTTACGGCCGCCATCTTAAAGTTTCTATAACTTCTACGATCCCTTAAAATATGTTTTTATTTAGTAGTAAACACCTGCACTTGCGCCGTTAGGAATGCTTGCTGGTTCCAGAGACTAACTGAAAAGATTTAAAAATGTGAGAAGCCCCACCCCTTCAGCACTAACTGAAAAGATTTACAAATGTGAGAAGCCCCACCCTTCAGCAGCTTCCACCAATCAGCAGCCCTAGGACAAGGGGGAAAAAAGAGAGAAACCCCCTGTTTAAAATACACTGTTTAAAGATGTGGCTTGTGAGAGAGAGCCCCTCTGTCAAGCTCCTCAGCCCTTTCTGGCCCACTGCTGTCCCTCCACTGCTCCTCTTCTCTGCTGGTTCCAGAGACTAACTGAAAGATTTAAAAAATGTGAGAAGCCCCACCCCTTCAGCACTAACTGAAAAGATTTACAAATGTGAGAAGCCCCACCCTTCAGCAGCTTCCACCAATCAGCAGCCCTAGGACAAGGAGAAAAAAAGAGAAACCCCCTGTTTAAAATACACTGTTTAAAAGATGTGGCTTTGAGAAAAGCCCTCTGTCAAGCTCCTCAGCCCTTTCTGGCCCACTGCTGTCCTCCACTTTGCACATAAAATCTCTTGTGTCCACTCCAACTTGAATCCAACATTAGCAGTGACAGGATTGGATGACTTGTGGGTGCCAGTTTGTCCATTTGCATGGGATATCTTTTAGCTCATTTAGTCCAAGTATGTGGATAGGATTCTAGAAAGTCTGAAATCAACAACCTGCATTTACAACCCCTGACTGTCCTGATTGCTTAAATCTGCTGAGGATGCAGACAGAGTGAGTCTGGGAGACAATAAATGACTCCATGAAAGAGGAGGAGTTGCTGCTGGGATGTAGTGGACAATAGCCTTCCATTCCTAAAAAATCTACTCTGGACCCAGGAGAGTTGAATAACTACTTCCAGTGAACAAGGTGATTAGATGAGTGGTAACTGGGCAACTTTAGGGACTCCTGAATGAAGCAGATTGATTGAAGCAGAATAATCCCAATATGGTTTCAGGCCTGGTTATGGACTTGAAACAGTCTTGGTTGCCCTGGTGAAGGACATGCAATGGGAGATAGACAGGGGGAGTGGAATCCTGTAAAGTATACTGGATTTCTAGATGCTTTTTAATACCTTCTGGATGGCCATTCGGGATTGAGACTGGGAGATATTGGCCTGCAAAAGTTCCTATCCTACACTGAGGTAGGCTTTAAAGTGTTGTACTGGAAGATTGCTCCTTTGCTCCTTGCCTATGCTATATGGGGTTTCACAAAGCTCCATCTTGTCCCCCCCCCCCATGTTTTACAACATCAAAGGAAAGCCACTGAGATGTCACCAGTATTCAGAGAATGCTCAGCTCTATCTTGTACTTCCTGCAGAGCCTAAGAAGGCCATGGAAACTGTCTGGAGACAGTTTCAGAATGGATGAAGGCTGAAACTTAATCCCGCCAAAATGGAGGGGCAATTGATGCAGAAGGGTGATCCAAGAATTAGGTGATCTCCTATACTAAATGGGATTATCCTGCACCCTAAATGATCAGGTTCATAGCCTTGGATCCAGGCCTCCTGTTTGAAAACCAGGTGGCAGCAGGGGCCAAGGATGTCTTTCACCAGCTTCCATCGGTTCTGGCAGCTTTGGCAATTCCTAGGGGAAAGGATGTTGCTGCTGTATTGCATGTCCTGGTAACATCTAGATTAGATTACTTCAATATGCTCTATTTGAGGGCTGTCTTTGAAGACTGGTATAGAATGCTGTGGCTGGATTTTTGACTGGAGTCTTGTTCTATGTGCTAGCATTGTTCTGTATGATTTGGGGCCAGCATACCTTAAGGTCTGCCTTCTCCAATATGAACTTACCCATCCATTCTAGTCAAATTCAGAGGCCCTGCTTTGGATATATATTCGGGGAACCAGTGGCAGAGGTTTTCTTACAGAAATAAACTTGGTCCTTCAATAATAGCGGAGATTGCCAGCAGTGGACTAAGTTACAAGGGATGGTAACAGTAATCCTTGGCAGTTTGGTTGAGGGAGAAGAGACATTGGCCTTTTTTGTGATGAGTTTTTACATTATTACTCTTCATTACTCTCCATCGGCCCTTGCTTAACGTAGTTCATATTAGGAGTATAGGCTACTAGGAGTTGTTAGCAAGTAGCTAGTTGTTAGTTTTGTACTTGTGAATTAGTCAGTTTCCCCTGTGTAGTTATTCTTTTGTACATTGCTAGGTGTAGAGGTGTAGAGTAGCCAAATCCTTTAACTAGGTAGTTTTGTTAGATTTTTGCAGCAGTATAGTTTAATGTGGGGTAGTCTCAGTTATTGCTAATGATTTCATTGCACTGTTTAATGTATTGCTTGTTGTTGTATTAGTTGATTGTTAGGTATTGTTTGTGGAGTTAATGTATCGATGCATTGGAAACATATGGTTGTAAATGTATCAATATATTTTGATTTAATTGTTATATACTGTTATTCTGATGTTTTTGATTAGTGCTGTGTAATTATGTATTATTGCTAATCTATTGACTTATTAATGTTGTGAATATTATAGATTTAGTGGTATACATTAATGTGCTGCAAATGCTGCTGTTAATGTTCTCCGAAATTGTTTAGTTCGAAATGTTAAGTCGCCATCTGTAATCTGGTCCTATTTTAGTTCTATGTAATTTATCATTGTTATATTGGTATAATGTATCTGTTTATTATGTTGTTAGCCGCACTGAGCCCCTTGGGGATAGGGCGGGGTATAAATATAAAGTGAAATGAAATACACACTTTATATTATACTTTTACATTATACTTTTCAATCTCTATGTAAAGCCATTAAGACAAATCATTCATAGTTTTCAAGTTGGTTATCATCAATATGCTGATGATATTCTACTCTATATATCCTTATCCAAATTTCCTGGTGATGCCATAGAGGTCCTGAATTGGTTCCTGGTCATGGTGGTTAACTGGCTAAAAGTGAACAAACTGAAACTAAACCCTAAGAAGGCATTAGTAATGCTAGTTAAGAAGATGGAGGTCTGGAAGGACATTGGTCTCCCTAATTTTGATGGGGTTTAACTGAGCCTTGCTATCTTAGTTAAAAGCCTTGGGTGTATATTGCATGCAGCTTTATTATTGAAAAAGCAAGTTAATGCAGTGGCAAAAAAAATGCTTTCTGCCAACTCAGCCTAGCTTGTAAGATGGTCCCTTACCACAGCAATATCAAGACTCAAGTGTCCCCTGAAAATCTGCTCAGAAATTCCAACTGGTTCAGAATGCCATGGCTCAACCATTAACAGGAACTAGACAGAGCATGCATTTTACTCCTATTGAGCAGATGCTCAATATTTGCAGGACGACCTCCCTGCCTATGCACCACCACAACATCTTTGCTCATGTCAGCAGGGGCATCTGTGGATACCAACCTCCAAAACCAACAGCTGCCCATACATGTGCTTTCTCCATTGTGGCTCATGCCTTGTAGAATAGCCTGCTTAAATAAGTCAGGAAAGCTCCCACTCGTCATTCTTTCTGTTAACTATGCAAAATTGAACAAAATAAGAGGGTTTTTCTGCACAGGTGAACTACACAAAATGGTTCACAAACTTACTTGGATAATATGATTAGGGACTGTAAGCTACACTGCTGAATATAACTCATCGTAAGTAGGATTCTGTTATGCAAATTTTGTACCACTTGAAGTGTCATGTTAATATTTATGCTTTGGTTCTTTTTGGTTCAGAGAATCATGCCAGCCACAGATGCCAGCCACAGATGCAGGTGAAATATTATGAGAAAATGCTACTAGAACACAGCCATCCAACCCGGAAAACCCACAACACCCTAGTGATTCTGGCTGTGAAAGCCTTCGGTAGTACATTTGCCAAATAGCTAATGAATGCTTTACCATAATTGCAATGTTGTACCCTAATTTTCATATTGTCTACAAAAAATTCTTTCCAAGATTTGAAAAGTACCATGAAACACTATATGAAATTCCTTTTGGGCTGAGCAGTGAAGCTGTGAATAAATCTGCAACCTCCTGTATCTCTAGTTAGGGTCCTTGCAAAATGCTCAGTCTTAATGTTTGGTTTGCCTCTGATGGAATCTAAGCCCAAATAACTACACATCATTTTATTCAGTTCCGGTAAATGTTATTTTGAAACCAGGTTTGCACAGTAAATAACATAATGAACTGTAATTGTATTCTGGTTGTCATCCTTCATCAGTTTCTAGCAGATATTGTGTTTTCCCATTTATGCAGGTGCATCATCTGTAGCAAAGTATACAAAGGTGTTCATTGGAATATTTAGAATTCTTCAGAATGTAGCTGTTAGGCTTGTGGTAAAAATCTACAGCAGTTGTTGTCACTTCCAATGCTCCACAAAACAACATCACTGTTTAAAAACTATTCTTGGCTATATACCTCACATAGAGTAAATTGTGATTTGATCAAGTAGCATGCTAAACCTCTTAAACTTCAAAATTCCTACCAAATATTTTTATATATTCATAACTATCTCATCAATGCAAATCTGTACAGTGTCATTGCTAACAGAAAAAGTGAAAACAACTTGATCAGACATTTGAATAATTATTTTGAACCATGATTTTGATAAAGGTGGCTTTATAAGTTCTTCTCTGATAATATTTCTCACATTTTGTTATGAATAGTTAAAAAAAGCATAGAGGACTATAAAACATGATGAAGAGTGATAGTGTGGAGTGTGAATATACAATTACTTGTTCACTGTTTTGAAAGCTTGCACTTCTATGAAGTATTTCAGCAAGTATACCAGTCTGTTCATTGTGCATTATCTTAAAATTATTTTCATGTTGACCATGTTTCATAGATTCATGTTCAGACAAAAGGAACATTGTTCATAATGAGGATAAACTTTATCATCAAGTAGTCAATCAAATACCTATCCAGTTTCTTTCTTTCTTTCTTTCTTTCTTTCTTTCTTTCTTTCTTTCTTTCTTTCTTTCTTTCTTTCTTTCTTTCTTTCTTTCTTTCTTTCTTTCTTTCTTTCTTTCTTTCTTTCTTTCTTTCTTTCTTTCCACCATATTCAACGAGTGGCTTGCAAATGTTTGCATGCTACTGCTTCCTACTAAAACTCACATATTGGGAATGCTGGTTGGGCTCATCTTGTTCACTAGTCAGCATGGTCTAGTGTAGGGGTCTGCAACCCATGGCTCCGGAGCTGCATGCGGCTCTTTCAGCCTTATACTGCAGCTCCAGGTGGCCTGGAGGTCGGAGGGTAGTGTGGCTAAGTCCCTCCAGCCCTCCAGAGCAGCTCTGGAAGGAAAGGTGAGTGGAGGGGCTGAACCGGAGGTGGTTCTGTGCGGAGTCGCCTCTCTGGCTCAGTAAATCTTTGGGGCCATGGAAAATGGGTCCAAATGGCTCTTTGGGTGGTAAAGGTTGCTGACCCCTGGTCTAGTGGTTTAGAACACTGATTCCCCACTCCTCCACACAAGCAGTAGACTCTTATCTAGTGAACTGGATTTGTTTCCCCACTTCTGCATATGAAACCTGCTGAGTGGTCTTGGACTAGTCACAGTTGGACTAGTCACAGTTCTCAAAGCACTCAGTGTTATCTACTGCACAAGGTGTCTATTGTGGAGAGAGGAAGGGAAAAGGTTTCTAAGCTGCTTTCAGGCTGGTTCCGGTGGGTTTTCCGGGCTGTGTTGCCATGGTCTGGTGGATTTTGTTCCTAACGTTTCACCTGCATCTGTGGCTGGCATCTTCAGAGGTGTATCCCAAAGAAAAGTCTGTTTCATACTATGTCTAAGTGAGAAGGGAAAGTTTAGTGTGATCCCAGGGTGGGGAACCAATCAAATCCAACCTGTGTTGCACCAGCTGCATTGGCTCCCAGTGGAATTCCGAATCATCTTCAAGGTGTGGGTTTTGACCTTTAAGGCCTTACGCGGCCTGGGACCCTCGTACCTGAGAGACCGCATTACCCCATATGCTCCTACTCGGCCTCTGCGTTCGGCAGAGGCCAATTTGCTGGTGGTTCCTAGCCCCTCAATGATGCGGCTGGCCTCCACACGAGCCAGGACCTTTATGGCCCTGGCTCCGGCCTGGTGGAACACTCTCCCTCCAGCTGTCTGGGCCCTGCGGGACCTCGGTGAATTCCACAGGGCCTGTAAGACTGAGTTGGTCCGCCGGGCCTTTGGAGTGTCCAGTCGCTGAGGTGCGCCCCCCCGCCCCCCCTCCTTTGCTTCGCTCCTTGGGCTTTTGTTCACTATTTTATACTTTATTTGTATATTTATTGCTATTTTAAGGAAGCGTTTGGCCGCTCCCTCTCTTTTTTGGGGGTAGTTTAAAGGAGTTGGGCTACGGGACGCCATCACCATCATTACTATTGTTATTGTTTCTGTCCGCTGCTTAAATGGTTTTAACTGTTTTAATGGATTTTAGTGTATTTGGTCACTATCGTGACCCTTGTTATGTTTTGCATACATAGTGTTGTATACCGCCCAGAGCCCCTTGGGGATTGGGCGGTTTATAAATTTAAGAAATAAATAAATAAATAAATAAATAAATAAATAAATAAATAAATAAATAAATAAATAAATAAATAAATAAATAAATAAATAAATAAATAAATAAATAAGTGTTTGGGTGGAACTTGCTATGCAAAGGTGTGGTTGAGTGCATTGTATAGTTCCACCCAAACACTTAATGATTGGTTCCCCACCCTGGGACATGGACAATATACCACAGGACATGGACTCTCTGAATCAGTGTTCTCCATCTGTAAAATGGATAAATGTTAGGGTTGGGGGTCACCACAACATGAGGAAATGTATTAAAGGGTTGCGGCACTAGGAAGGTTGAGAACCATTAATTTAGTGTTTAGAGCCAGCATGGTGTACTGGTTAAGAGCAGGTGTACTCTAATCTAGAGAACCAGGTTTGAGTCCCCACCCTGCCACTTGAGCTGTGGAGGCTTATCTGGGGAATTCAGATTAGTCTGTACACTCCAGCAAATGCCAGCTGGGTGACTATGGGCTAGTCACAGTTATTCTGAGCTCTCTCAGTCCCTCCTACCTCACAGAGTGTTTATTGTGCGGGGGGAAGGGAAAAAAATTGCAAGCCTCTTTGGGTCTCCTTACAGGCAAGAAAGGGGGGATATAAATCCAAATTCTTCTTCTTCTTCTTCTTCTTCTTCTTCTTCTTCTTCTTCTTCTTCTTCTTCTTCTTCTTCTTCTTCTTCTTCTTCTTCTTCTTCTTCTTCTTCTTCTTCTTCTTCTTCTTCTTCTTCTTCTTCTTCTTCTTCTTCTTCTTCTTCTTCTTCTTCTTCTTCTTCTTCTTCTAAGTAGTCTCCATAATATTAACAGCTGCTGATTGGTATGAATTGACAGCTTCTTTGCTCAAGTACAAGTTTGCAAAAAAACCCCCATGTAAACCTGTTCAGATGGCATTTACTGGTGTGCAGCATGAACTAAACAGGTTGTGTGTCTGGCTGACATCCTATCAATCGTTCTGAACATCATAAGTTAAGTATATTTCTGGCAAAATTTGCAGCACCTGTATCAAGCTAACTGGCCAGGGTGAAGACCTCTGCTGCTTTTCTGAGTCCTTGATTAGTCAGTTAATTTGATAAAAATTCACTGTGTACAGCCCTATTGATTTTCTTATTGAGGTGACACACAGAGAGGTAAGGAAATGTTGACAGAACAGTTTAATGTATTGTCATGGCTTAATCTGCTCAGGTTCTAGGCCTCCCCCTCTCTTCTCTTCCATTCTCCACGTACCAAACTGAGATGAATTGAGATGAAGATCTGCAAACCAGTTTGTCATCCTTGTCATCTTTATGTTTTATCATCTGGTCAGCAGCTAGGTAGTACCAGGACAAGAAGGGTGAAGGGGAGGAGAAAGAATGCAGTGGTAGTTGTGTCCAAGATAGAACTGGAGAAGAGGTTCAGATATGCTTGTTGCAGGTAATAGGAATGATGTTTATCTAAAGTTAGATCTTTTTGTATTATTTGTTGGTTGGTTGGTTTAGGGGATATATATGCCTCTCCAACACTTGATCAAGGTAACTTTTGACAGCTGACCACTCCATTTTTATCCATCATTTGTAATATGCAGTTGGTACTGAAGAAGTAGACCATTGGTGGTTTTGGTAATGTTATCTGATTGAACTCAGAAACTTACCACTGAAGGAAAAGACTCAGCAGACTGGAACCTGTTTTGTGGCAGGTTCCAAGGTTCCATTTTGTCACTTATGTTCTTCAATGAATGAAATTGTCTAGAGCTTTGGACACCATAGATAAAAGCTAGCTCTGTATTTTAGGATCTAAGCCTTCTTCATTCTGGACTGATTTTTAGATTATGGTCAAGTGGCTAAGGTAGCACAGCCTGAAAGTGAATCCAGTCAAGATGAGGTGATGTTGGCCTGGAAAGATGATGCTTTGGAGGATTAGATTCACTTCCTTTGGGTGGCCTGGAATTTCTGTTTGAAGACCAGGTTAAGAGAACAAGAGTGCTCCTGAAACTGATTTTGCTGTCTAAAAAAGCAGATTGGTGTGATAATTTTCTTCCAGGGGGAGCATAATAAAGAAATAAAGCAAAGTGAGGGGTTGGGTAGTTGCTCCGACATTGAGAGATGTAAGATAGATGTCAGAGAGGGGAAAATATAAAATATTACACTGTGGTTCTGGAAGCTTATAAAGATCAAGGAGAGGTAGTTTCTCAAAAAGGTGTCTGAAGGGGCATTTCTTTTCAGTCTCTATTTACTGTGCACATTAAAAAAGGAGCTGGAGTATTCTCAGAATAGAACAAACAGTATAAAGCAACTCCAAGTACTGGCTTTCAAATGCAAAAGTGGAGAAGAGGCTGCTTAAAATACTAAATGTCTCATTTTGCTCCCCAAAGTTTTGAATACACCCCAGATTTGTACATCATACTTTCTCAATTAAGAATCACACAGTTTCCACTATAATATCTATTTAGATACTAAATCACAGTTTAAGAGTATGCATTCCTTGATGTAATTCCTTCAAAGCTCATCTTTCTTCTTTGATGGTTAATGAGTTCAGTTTTTACCACTGGATGTCATCTGCATTCAAAAATTAACAGTATCATCAGGAAGGGTACAAAATAAAAAAATCATTTTGAAATGGCTCAAACATACTGCACTGATAAAGTGTTAAAAGGAGGAGCTTTTTTAAAGTGTGAAATATGAATGGTAGATTTTGAACTAAATTTGTTACATAATGCACAATCAAAATCATTTTGTAAATATATGCTATGGGTACATGATTAGTAGTTACTAGGAAATGACTTCACTTGCTTGCCCCAATATGTGCATTGGCGGTGGGTAATAGAGATTGAACTTTGTGTGTAGAAATGATTTGCATGTAGACAAGCTCAGAATAAATATCAGCTCTACACTCTTAAGTGTTTTGACTTGAAACAAGCTTATTTGATTGCTAATCAATGGGCTGAACTTTGGGAGAGGCCAGGTGTTCTAACAGGGAATGGAGAATAGTCCTGAGGGGGGAAAGGGTTTGAGTACACAGATGGCAAGAGGACCAGAATTACAATTAAGACTACACATACAAGAGTCGGATTACTGGTTCCAATTGGGTAGGACTTGGGAGTTTAGACTGGATGAGAAGGATCATTTCTTCATGCCCCTGCTTGCTGGCACTAATCAGAGCATACTGAGAAGGCTGACAAGGCTGATACCATTTGCAAGAGACTGGATTTTTCACAAGGCTGCTCTCTTTCACCATCTTTTACACGTGCTCCATGATGAGATGACTTTGAGCAAGGTAGTTTCTGAATGCAGATTTCTGGTGGGCTGTAGAGTGATTTTAAATATGCAGACAGTGTGATTCTGATCTCTGCTCTACCAAGGGGTCTGTATTGCTTCACAGAAAGATTAATTACAGCTCACATCAATTTTGGCCTCTAGATGCCATGTAAAGAACATAACATTGACAAGGAAGCTGAGGAATTTTGATTTTGTCCATCAGCAAAGAGAGTGAGAGGGAGGGAGTAGAATTTTAAAAAGCTGAGTTTTAATAAGTTAGGTACTTAAAGCGAAATACAGACTCAGTGAAGAATAAAAATCTACTGCCACTGAATAGACTTTCATTTCTGTAGGTGTTCACAAGACTGAGAAACTAGATAGAGAACTGATGTGGTCTACATTATTGGCCTTCAGAATTAAATGCTATACTACCTATATAAAAGTAGTCCTGTTGGTAATATTTCCTTACCTCTCCATTTGTCCCATGACTCATTCTGCACTACCAAAGGGTCTTTTTAAAACAGCCATTCTTGTTATGTGGTTTGGGAATTAATGGTGTAGGGATAGGATGAAAGGGCCACATTTCTAAGATGCCCTAACAGTCATACATTGGTATCATAGACAGTTTTGACTAAGATGGATGCGGTAGCGTACTGCTAATGGGGACATGGGGTAACTTATGTCCCTGGATGCAAGCCATGGGGTGGGCACAGGCTGCCTGGCCTCTCCCATGACACAGCGACTTGGCCAGTGCCCAGTGGCTCCCCCGTGCCAGCATGCAAGTTGGGCACCACAGCCACAGGTCAGCTACCACCCCCCAGGGAGGCTGGGGAGACAGGAGCTGGACTGCAGGGAAGCCAGGAGGGTTGGGGCTTGGCACCGCCCACCCGATCCACCCACCACCGAGCCCTGCCCCCCTGCCAGGGTCTTCCTGTGAGGCAAAAGATCACTACAGTAGAGTGGGGGTGGGATCATCTGGAGTCCCTCAGAAGTGTTGCAGCAGGCATCTCTTGGTACCACCCCTGACATGACATCACAGAGAACAACACTTGCCTTGTTATGGCCCCACACCTTGGGTGCTTGTCTCACAGTCATGCCCCTCGGCCAGGAGCGCTGCGAAGAGGCACAGTGGATCCACCTTCTCTGGTCTGGACAATTGTGCATATGCATGGCTCCTCGCTCTGGGAGTGCAGGAAGGCAGGAGTCCTGCTACTGCCCTTACCTTACTTGCAAAGGTAAGTGGGGGCAGGAGGCAGGGTTGGGTGGGGTGAGCACCTGGAGCAGATGTTGCCCCGGGCATCATGTCCCCCCCAGTAGTCCTCCAGATAGATGCCATCTTAATTCTTGAACTTTGATATTCAGAGGGGTTTGCCTGAACATGCTTCCCCCCTCTCAAATCAAGTATGCACAGCAGTAGACAATGTCTTTCCTGAAGACTCAGCCACTCAAATCTGGAAAACACCAGCTCAGCCTTGAGAAGGCAAACCTATCCTCAACCTAACAAAAAACTTGCAAATGCCTCACATTGTTTATTTCTCAGCGAACCAGATAGATTACCAAAATCCTTTCTCCTAAATTTAATCTAATTTAATCTTAAACCTCCTGTCCAATTATTACAAAACCACTAACTTTCTGGACATAAGAACATAAGAACAAGCCAGCTGGATCAGACCAGAGTCCATCTAGTCCAGCTCTCTGCTACTCGCAGTGGCCCACCAGGTGCCTTTGGGAGCTCACATGCAGGATGTGAAAGCAATGGCCTTCTGCGGCTGTTGCTCCCGAGCACCTGGAGTTTCTTTGTTTAACATTCAAGATCCATTCTGACTTAGAATACCTCTGGTTCCAATATTATCAGTGCAGCAAAACCTAATCAGGAGTTGGGGGGCTTCCAGGTTTTAACCCAATCAGATGTTTTTCCATAGCATTGTTCCTGTCTGTCTGCTTTGTTTCTGAAAAGTAGCCCCTATTACCACTGCCAAGTGATAACTTTGTTAGAGGGTTAACTTTTCCTATAAGTAGACCCCTACCTCTAAAAAAAAATCCTTGGCTCTTAGTACTAGGCTGCCCTTCTTGTGCCCATGAGCAGTACTAACCGCTGTCTCCTTTCACTTCTTCCCTTTGAGAATGGTAAATATCACCTTAACCTCAATGCCCTCCTCTATTCCTTTTATCTTTCCCCTCTCTATATACACAAGGCAAGTCAACAGTCCCTCTCTGTGTTTGCAGCTTGTATGTATACTTTTATTATTTTTAATCCTTAAATAAAATTGTAAACCTTCTCCTAAAATTCTGGGTTTTGTGCAAATTTCTAGGGGGATTTGGATTCTGTATACACTGGTGAAGATTTCCCGTTACCTCCTCATGCAATGCAAAGTCTGTTCCCAGCTAATCCCCTAAACTAAAAGGGAACAGACCAGACTATTTCGGGTAACAAACTCACACAAAAAATTAACTGTATAAGCAATAAGTGGAACAAGCCTAACAGATATTTGCAGTGCGGAGAAGGATTGAAAGATACCTCCTTGCACATGGTTGTGAGAAGCTCATTCTTAAACATTTACAAAGATTCGTGAGTCATCAAACAGGGCAATCAAATTTCCTTTCTGGTCCTACATCTGGTATTGTCCTACATCTGGTATTGGTCCTACATAATGTTTTTACTCAGTTTAATAATTGTTTGATTTGATACCTCAATTTATTTGGTGAAGACCTCCAGAATCAAAGTGGTTATATTAAAGACAGCAAAATTACACATTATTTTGATTAGCTTTTATCACCTTAGGCAGGCAATGTTGGATAATTCAATCACTGGTTATATATTTTCTATTTTAATTAATTGTGAAGATAAATATATTGAATTACCTGAGAGAAAGCCAAGAAAGAAAGTCTGTTTGATAATGGGAATGATTGTACTTTACAATATTTCCTAAGAATTTTGTTGAAAATAATATTAATGTAATCATCTGATGCTACATGTCTTTTTCCATATGAGAAATCTGAAGTTGAAACTTTCTGGCTCTATATTTAGATTTTTAAGTGATTTTAGGTCCATGTATTACTTTGACAGCTGTCCTTATGCAATTTTACACATGCTTTTTATTGTCCACAAATAAATGTTACCTAATGTAGAAACTTAGGGAAAGACAAGGGGAAAATGCTCTCTTCACACTTCTCTCTTTTTCTTTTCTTTACAGCCTCCATATCCTCTTCCGTTCCCTAGTTCTTTCTGTACTTGCCGCTCTCAAACCAAACTTTATTTTATCTGCCACCTCTTCAGCTTTATTTATTTTCATTTATTCACTACTTTCTCTCTATGGGGAGATCCAAACTTACAGCATTCTCATCTCTATTTCATCCTTACCATAACCATAACAGATACATTAGTTTGAGACAGACTGACTCATCAAGTTTCCATGGCAGCCTGCAGATTTGAATCCATTTCTGCTAGACTCTAGTTTGACATTCTAACCACTATACCACAAAGGCTCTTAACTTTCCTTTCCATTGTGGGGAGGGAAGAGAGCAGCAGTCCCCTCCCACTGCTCTACTTGGAGAATTCTGATATACACCACACCCAGTGGGGTTACAGATGCATCTTATCAAGGTATGCACACTAGCCACCTGATAAATGGCAGCCGACCCACCCACTGACATCTGCCTCTTTGAAGACTAACTGTATGACAGCTGTTGAAAAGCGTCATCCTGAGGATGGAGAAAGAGAAACTGAAACATACAAGCCAGTGACGTAGGTATAGATTTTATGGGGGGTTCAGGGGTGGGGCCATTCCCCCACCCATGCCTGTGGATGTGGCCACACCTCTCCAAGCCCCACCCCAGCCTCAGTGCTTATAAAAGCAGACTCCCCTGCCCTGCCCCCCCCCACTGGCTGGGTTCCCAGCCGGCAGCCGGCAGTCCTTTCTGCCCTCCACTCTGGGCAGAGGCATAGCTAGGGAAAATGGAGCCCAGTGCAAAATCTGAGTTTTGCACTCACACCCCAATGGGTGGCCACTGTGATGCTGGAATCCACCCCTAAACAGCATCACTTTCAATGGTGTTTAAACTAGGGAGCCCAGATTCTCCTTTTAAATCCACCTTAAAGAGAGAATCTTGGGTCCCCAGTTAAAACAACATTGAAAGTGATGCTTTTTGGGGATGGATTATCCCCCACCCTGAAACACCATCACTTTCAAGGTTTAAACTGGGGACCTCAGTTTCTCCCTTTAAATCCATGCCGAAGAGGGTGGATTTAAAAGGAGAATCTGGGGAAATTTGGGGGGTGCCTGCTGTCAGGAGTGCAATTGTTAAGCTAGCATCACCAACATTTCAGGGTATCTTCAGGCCACTCTCCTTCTGATTCTACCTAGGTTTAGTGAAGTTTGGCTCAGGGGATCCAAGTTATGGATGCTCAAAAGGGCAGACCCATCTACTATTAGCTACCATTGAAAACAATGGGGATGGGGCACCCCCTTTGGGAGTCTATAACTTTGGACCACCTGAACCAAACCTCACCAAACCTGGGTGGTATCATCAGGAGAGTCTCCCAACAGATTCCTAAAATTTTAGTGCTGCTATCCTAAAAACAGCACCCCTGAAGGCCAAAAAAAAATTAAAAATTCAAAAAACCCACAAACGGGTGGGTGGAGCTTCGGACATGTAATGGGGGGTTGAACCCAAGAACCCCCCTTACCTACATCCTTGATGCAAGCCTGTCCTGAAGAGAAATAGTCACTGGTTGTGATCCAGTTATCTGGGAGAAGGCTCTGAGGTTGCCCTCAGTGAGTTGACGCACCATTATTAGAGAAGCTGCCCTGTATTCCTTACTTACTTGTCATGACACATTGCCTTTTGATATAAGTTAAGGCTCCTTCTATTATATTGGAACCCACACTCAGGTGTACTGTGCACAAAGAAGGGGACCAAGCCATAACAAAAATGGGGATCCGCAGGAGTGAGGATCTCTTGAGTACCTCCTCAATGTCTAAAGAGCCTGGAAAAGGCCATGACCCCTTCCCCCTGCCTTTTAAAGCCAGAAACAAGACTTGAATGCTCTCAATACTGTTCTGGTTGCCTAACAAAATCTACAGAGGGCATTTGTTTCTTACAGCTCTAGATGTTGCTTCTGTGTGCTGGTTGTTGTTGTTTTAAATATCAGATTTTTCTGCAAACCTGTGTTTGTTTGTTTTGAGGTATATAGAAAAATCAGTTCATGGCTCCAGTCTTCCAATTAAAGTTTCCACAGATTTGGACAAACTGAGAATCAGATACCTTGACTAACTGATTCATAGTGGTGCGTAAACTATGCAAGTACATTTACATCAAAGACTGTGTCCTAATAAAATTAACAGAATATATTATTTGTAATTGTCGATGATTGTGTTTCTAAGTTTCAGCTCTAAATACATCTGTGTGAATAGAAACTTCAGTGCAGTATGATGAACAGCACTGAAATCAATGGACAGAGAAATATGAGTCTCTTTATACTGGGAGCTCGCTCTGTCTTTTCCTGTTAGTAATGAAGCCAGTAGTTCAATGACTCATTGATCCTAATGAATCAGAAATGTGCTTTCAATGAAGTAAAACCCAAAATATTTTTCATGCTGTTATTTCTATCATTTGTCATTTTAAATTAAAAAGACTATTGAAACTGATTACCTTGAAACTATTTCTGTGTTTTATTTTGAAGCTATTTTTAAATTGCTGAAAATGCTACCCATGTATAATTTACATCTTCAAAAACACATCTTTATTGCTTTCAAATATAATTATTCAAAGAATACTATCACTATATTAAATATAATTACCTTCTACTCTTTTGGATTTCCTGGCAAACGCTCATAAAATATGCCTAATATTCACGTAGCATACTACCTCCCTGTCTAATAACACCATATTTCTGGAAAGAAATTGTAATCCTCTTTCCTGGTTCAGGTTAATTCCAATAAAATATTAAATCCATTTTCTAATCTAAATGAGTTCATTAGGAGAGGCCTGGTATTGAGAATACCCTACTCTCTACAGAGTTCAGCTTCATTACATTTCAGCAATGTGCATTTCCAGAGCTGTTGTATTACATTTATGAGGATTTATCTATAGCATTCCTAAAACATTCATCCTAATTCTGCTCCTTCTGTGTATGCTAATCATGAATATGTTAAGTGGAAACACTAAGCTTGCAGCCAATCTCATCCCCAGATGGGTTCAAGGTATGATTACAGAAGCAAAATTGCCATAAGCACTCTTAACGCAGTGCCAGTGAAGAGAAAACGAAGGTTTTGGAGTGACACTAAAACAAATCCTCACAAAAACAGCAGGGTTGATATAGTGGAGGAGAATGTCATAAGATGCTTGAACTCTGAGGTCTGTCTTCATCTGCTAAGCACCCAAATGTAGACACAACTGCAGCAAACAAAATCTTAAGTTACACATAGCTGCACCATTTATTTAGCTTAAAGGTCAAGCTAAACCTTGGTCTCCTAGATTCACAACTGAAATCCATAGGCTTTTCCCATAATCTTTTTATTTATACATAATATAAATCAAAGGTTTTTATTTTAAAAAATCAGCAATATAAGGAGAGTGAACTATGGACATTTGGATCGCTTAGCTATTTAATTCTGTTTAATACAGAAGTTTTAAGAGATGTTAGCAAGGGAGGGAGCCTGAAGAAATATAGATGAATTTCTAAACATAGTTTTAGCAGTGGACAACAATGGAGATCATCTGCAGAATATGTAACTTCAGAAGTTTTCACTAAGAGCTTTCCCTAAACCAGTGGTTCTCAACCTGTGGATCACGACCCCTTTGGGGGTCAAACAACCCTTTCACAGGGGTCACCTAAGACTCTCTGCATCAGTGTTCTCCATCTGTAAAATGGATAACTGTTAGGGTTGGGGGTCACCACAACATGAGGAACTGTATTAAAGGGTCGCGGCATTAGGAAGGTTGAGAACCCCTGCCCTAAACAAACTATAGCATTAATGGAATAGTACAGTTAAGCATATCAACACATCACATTCATTTCAATATAGCTTGATCAGAGGGGCTTCTCAGTAATGCAGTCACTGATTGGATGGCAACTGGTTGTCTCTGTAGTTCTATTAAAAATATAGCCTCACTAGTGTCCAGACAAAAGTAACTCTTAAGGAACTCAATTGACAACTCCATCTGTTCATGTAACTTATTTAAATATTAAAATGGTTCCTTGTGTATAGATTAATTCAAAACATGTAAGATAAAAACGTCAAAAGCTCTTAGGTATGACAAGTTCAGTATGTCACATTCTAATTATTTTCTGATTGAATATTTTGAAAAATCCAAGTTAAGGAATGCTCAGATATATTGGCTGAAGAACTGCTGAAATGATTAATGTTTTCCATGGTAGGATTTCCTTTGTGAGTGTTTGTGAGCTCTTGTTACATATTAAAGAATTAAAAGGGTTTGTTTGACTTCCAGGAACAGAATAACATGCTGCTTTTATTTTATCAATAATTTACTACAATAGATTTCTGCATCCTACTTTTGAAGGACAAGCAAAGTCATCCATTTAGTTAATTCTATGCAAAGTACCACAGTAGTTCTAATTAATTAATTAATTAGTGTCCAGACAAAAGGATTCCTCTGCTGAGAAATTTTCATTCTAAAATGCTAGAGCATCCTTTCTATGAGCCCACAGGTCACAGAGGTAAAAAAAAATGAATGTGGAACATAAAAATCCAAACCTAATTAATTAATTAATTAATTAATTAATTTTGGTGATTAATTAATAACTGGTGTGTCAAATCAATTTATCTGACAGCTCTAACATCATCCACTGTTGTTTGTCGAGCTCAGTACTGCATTGCAGCTATTCTGGATTGGAGCTTTTTTCTTCTTCCTTTGGTGTCTACATTTTTATTTTGATATTGTGGTTTTTAAACTGTTCATTCCTTTGTGCTATGTGTATTTTTTTAAAAAAAATAATTTAAACAATAAAAGACCATTTTTGTTCTTGCATTGTATTTCTGCAAACCCAAAGGATCACTTGATTGACACCATTATTTATGTTTCTATTGAAAAGTGCCAATTAGCTGGATTCCTCTGCTGAGAAATTTTCATTCTAAAATGCTAGAGCATCCTTTCTATGAGCCCACAGGTCACAGAGGTAAAAAAAAATGAATGTGGAACATAAAAATCCAAACCAAATAAATGCGCCAAGTCTAACAAGGAGTTTGTTGTAGAAATAAAACAAGCATTCCATTCCATCAAATACAGTTCTGTCCTAAGACAAAATGTCAAAGTAGTTTATCATGGGAATGTAGTTACCTCCATAATCCAACTTGAGCAAAGGGAATAGTAGATACTGCTTGTTAGACAGCTCTACTTCATTTTCTCTACATAGTGCTAGAAATTTAGAAAGTGGTCACAAAATTCTGAGATACACAATGAATGAAGGAACATCACTGAATCATTAGAAAGTAAAAATAAAAATACATACATACCCCAAGCTATGGTCATTCACTTCCAGAGAAAGATAACAATATCAAAGCATGTCACATGCACATACATACACACACAGCAATGTGCCTATATGAAAGATACTACCACATGGAGAGAACCTTCCCAGAAGAAACGTTGATGCATAGTATTTGCTAGAGATCAGGGGCATATGCAGACCAGGCCAAAGTAACATTGCAGGAAAACCATTCCACCATTGCTTATACGCTAATTTATTAAAATACATACAAATTCAAAATGCTTGTTATTTACATGAAGGACAGCCATAATAGCATAAAATGGCCAAGGTCAAGGCAAAGTTCAAACTGGAGACATAGCAAATAATAAAGGGTCTGACACTGGATCTTCAACAATGGCACTTCAGAGTAGAATGCCCAGAGTAGAATGCCCAGCTGTTATCATGAAGGTTAGTAGCTTGTAGATTGATACAAGGCTGATGGTATTGTAACAGAGAAACTCATGTGCCAAGTGCTGAAAAGATTTCCATCACTATGTTTTTGCATACCTAATAGGTAACAATACTTCTTTTATACTGGCTAGTGACAGGACATATCTACTTCTACAGCAAGGTCTCAGACCAGATGTGTATTCACATTGGGACACAAAGAATTTGACAGCTGATGTAAGCAACCAAAGATAAGTCTGAAATTAGCAGCTTTCTGGAAAGCAGCAGTCTTTTTTGCTGGAGGGTGGGGTGGGGAAACAGATGCTGCTTTAAAGACTAGCTCAGCATGTTTCAGACCTTCCATGGTCAATATGTATATCTATAACATGTAGATTATTACAAAAACACCCTACGTCTCTAGCATTCCCTCATTCAGTTCTTCTGAGAATTCCTACTGTTTAGTGAATGGAGAATATGGTTTGTGTGCACACATGTGCACATGCATGCCCAGAAGCAGACATACGCTAGTTGGGATATGAGTGACTAGTAATTTGACAACATTAGAAATAAAACTGTTACCCGAAGTGGTGGGAAGTCTCTCCCTTTTAGTGTGGGGAATTAGCAGGAGCAAACTCTTGGTTCTGCAGAAGGCTGGGAAGCATGAGACCTTGAATGCCAACGTATATGAAAGTCAGCTTCCACAAGAAACTCTCAGGAGAGTGAATGAAGTTTAACAACCTTAATTAAGGGATAATAGGGATACACAAGCACACAATCAAAGCAGCAGAAGACACACACAGTCCTAGGATACAGACAGGTCTGAAGGGATAAGTCTGGAATAGAAAAGGAATGATAAGGGAGGGTCAATAACAGTTATAGTCACTTGATCTTGGAGCAGAATGGCCTGATGAACAGAACTGAGTGACCCCTACTTAGCTGTGGGAGAAACAGCACTGAGGAACAGTGTCACAGACAGAGAGTTGTCCATAGATACTGAACACTGTCTATTGGGAGAGTGGGCTTCTTACAGGGAAAAACAGACCCTTGGGGTTATGCAAAGTGACCCTTAATCTCCCTAGACAAAGAAAGTCCCTGCCCTTTTTGGGAAGGACAAGAGACAGACATCAACATTTTTATTGGGTTATTGGTCTAATGAGTTGAGATATGAGCCTGGTGTTTTCAGGCTCAGGAGTGCTTCCAAGGGAAAAGCTAGCTGATGAAATTACAGCTGTGAAACAATGACCATGCACAATAAGGTGGTTGTTAAAGGTATTAGTAAGAAAACATTAGTTAGTACAGCACTGAGAGGGGAAGCACATTAACACATCCTTTGTCTTCACCAGTGTGTATAGTCCAGGGCTGGAGAGGAGATCTCTCTCTCCAGTCTAAGGTCTTGTGTTGACTTAATCTTGTCAGGAAGGGTGTTGTCAAGGTCCCTTAGTATTCATTCAGGACCTGTTGGTGTGTGGATCCTGTCTGAACCAAAAAACACCTCCCACAAACTGAGTAAAAATTATTTTTGATTTATTTTGAAAGAGATTACAGTTCAAAGGCAATAGTAGGGACATTCACAGATGGAACAACATTGGAATATAGCAATAGCAGCATAAGAAGGGAAAGTCCCAAAATAATCCAGTCAGCAATATTCATGATTGCTCAGCCTCAGTTCCAAGAAAGCAAGCAAAGTAGCATTCTTAGGAACATTGATCAAAGCAAAAAAAAAAAAGCAAGGAAAATAATACATATAACAGCATAAGCAGATAAGAAAAGATGTCTCCCTTATAATATTCTGAAGTATTATAGAAAAAGCTATATGTCAGGTGACACCCTACATCCAATGAAATAACTTCTATTAATTAAACTACTAATTATCTCAACTACTTGCAGGTGGAGACAGTTACAAACTCTACCAGGAATGCACTTTCCAATTATCTCATTCAACGGTCTTTTGTGACCTTGGAGAATGAAAAACAATCTTCTTAAAAGCTGCAGTTACTAAAACAAAGCATACAGACACCAGATTTATTTTCTAAAATCTTAACAAAATGGCTACACTCATGCTAAATTAACATTACAATCTCATAAAAGCACACTTTCTTTACAAGTGTGAAATTGCTTTATGCAAATTGCTGCGGAGGAAGAAAAACACAGGCAAAGTACATTTTCTCCTTGGGTGCACTGAGCCAGAGCAAACAATGGGCTCCCCATTTTGGCACTGCACTGCTAGGCACCCCAAGGGTGGGCTGAGGTGGTAGAGATGCCCCTGTAATTCAAAACAGGATCCCTTTGGGCCACCATAGGTAATTCTGGCAACAGAGCTGTGCACTAGTATACCAAAGAAAAAATGCTTCTTCGAATGCATTGTTCCTTGCTGTTTCTTCACATTTAGCTCTATTCCCCAAATCAAATAGGATATGGAATGTAAGAAAAGATGGCAATAGGCCACTTTACTATAGTGTACTCTCCTCCCATAATTACATTTTCCCTTCTATCTATGTGGTATCTTGTCAAAGACCCCTACAATGAGATCACTGTTGTTTTTTTCCCTTTTCATTTTTACCCAGATGCTCTCAACCTGGTTCCCAGGATTTAAGTCATGGACCTGCTCACAGGTATAATCATCCCTGACATATAGTGCTACTCCTCCGCCTTTCCTAGTTAATCTATTTCTCTGGAATAGGTTGTACCCCTCAATTATTACATTCCAGTCATGAGATTAATCCCACCAGGTTTCAGTGATGCCTATTATATCATATTTATTATGCTGTGTTAAGAGTTCCAATTCATCCTGTTTATTATCCATGCTTTTTGCATTAGTGTAGAGACTTCTAAGGCTTTAGTTCATGCCCTGTGAGTGTTTATTTAATTTTATCCCTCTCACAGTTGGGTTTTGAACTATTTACTCAGTTCTCTCTATAACCTTCAGCCTATTCTCTCTAGTACTAGGTGAACACCTTCCCACTTGAATATTGTCTCCCTCCTCCCTCAGTTTAAAGCCCTCCTAAGATTTGTCAATCTTCTAGCAAAAATGCTCTTTCATACAGCCATGAGGTGTAACATCCCTTGCCAATAGTCTCTCTTCATGAAACTGCAGACCATGGTTCAAGAAGCCAAAATGTTCCTGGCACCTGTAAAGCCAATTATTCTCCCCCACTATTCTTCTTTCCTGCCTAGGCCTTCACCCTATGATATTCTTGCAAGTAAGCTGGAAAGATATGGACTAAACAATGCAACTGTTAGATGGATTTGTAATTGGTTGACTGGCCAAACACAAAGAATGCTCATCAACGGCTCATTTTCATTCTGGAGAGAAGGGAGTAGTTGAATGCCACGGGATTCTTTCCTGGACCTAGTGCTAGTCAATATTTTTTATCAATGACTTGGATAATGAAATAGAGGCATGTTAATCAAATTTGCAGATGATACCAAATTAGGAGGGGTAGCTAATACCCTGGAGGTCAAGGGCAGGATTCAAAATGATCTGGACAGATTAGAGAGCTGGGCCAAAACTAACAAAATGAATTTCAACAGAGATAAATGTATGATTCTACACTTAGCCAGAAAAAATGAAATGCACAGATATAGGATGGGAGACACCTGGCTTGTAAACACTACATGTGAAAGGGATCTGGGAGTCATAGCAGACCACAAACGGAACATGAGTCAGCACTGTGATATGGCAGCCAAGGAAGCCAATGCAATTCTGGGATGCATCGATAACAGTATAGTGTCTAGATTGAGGGAAGTAATTGTGCCACTCTACTCTTCATTTGTCAGACCTCATCTAGAGTACTGTGTTCTATCCTGCATACCGCAATTTAAGAAGGATATTGACAAGCTGGAATGTGTCCAGAGGAGGGCAACCAAAATGATAAAATGTCTGGAATCTATGCCCGACGAGGAGAGAATTAGGGAGCTGGGGATGTTTAGTCTGGAGAAGCAAAGGTTAAGAGGGGAAATGATAACTATGTTTAATATTTGAAGGGATGTCACGTCAAAGAAAGAGCAAGCTTGTTTTCTGTTGCCACGGTGGCTAGGACACAGAGTAATGGATACAAGGTGAAGGAAAAGAGCTTCCACCTAAACATTAGGAAGAACTTTTTGACTGTCAGGGCTGTTCAACAGTGAAATTTGCTGCCCCAGAGAGTGGTGAAGTCTCTTTCTTTGGAGGTTTTTAAACTGAGGCTGGAGTGCTTTGTCAGGAGAGCTGTGATGTGTGTTCCTACATGGCAGGGAGTTGGACTTGATGGCCCTTGTAGCCTCTTCCAACTCTATGATTCTATGATTCTACCCCTGTGCAAGCATCATTGCCACTTTTACCACCAAAACAGGGTTGGATACTAATGTAAAGATGGTTACATCAGTGGCAGGGTACAGCACAACTCTGTGGCAATCGAATGCAGATGTTTGTCCCTGTGCCTCATTCTCTCCCACAGGAGGCTATGTCTGCATGGATAGAGACACTATGGGACATTCCTGGTGGCAGGGCAGAATTCAATCTGCTTCCAAAGCCCTTTCAGTCTCAGAACATCCCCTTTTCTGGATGCAGACTTATACCATCAGAAAGAACAGTGTAAATCATTGCCCTAAATAGGGCTTTTCAGGGGCAACAAGGGGTTTCCTTTGTTTTCCTAGCAGCTGTGCTGTCAAATACCTCTTGTCAAATGCCTTTTTGGACGTTGTATTGCTTTGCCATCCCTGCCTGCCACACATACTCATCTTTGGATTAGGCTTTTTGCATGATTTGACCTGTACTGGAGTTACGTTTCATTGAATCCATAGAATGGATCCCCTACAGTCCAGGCAGCATAAAACAAATAGTTGCAGATTAACAGTCAACAGTGGAAATTGAACCAGTGTACACTGGGGTCCATGATTCATCACTGCAACAATCATTTGCTAAATGGGACTTGTCAGTCTTGCAATCAATTAAAGGAAGAACTAATTTAGAGTAGTTAAGAAGGGAATCCTGCAGGATTCCTTATTTGGCTGGTGGTTCATTATTTATAAAATAAAGATTCATTTGACAGGAATCCTCTGCATTAGTGTTTATTGCTTATTGGTATTAAAGTTTTGCCCCCACCCAGACCTTTGGGGATGTCAAGGGCAAGTTTCCTATCTAGAGACACTGTCCCAAGCTTCATAACAAGTTAACTGGGATCCATGAGCTAGTAATAGTCTTAATTGAATATTTAACTACACAAAAGTTTGTTCTATTGCATATTTCACTTCTGAAGAATGCTTAGGAGTGAGTTATTGCAGAAAATTTTCTTCTTCAACTATTGCCAACTTATTACACATCACTTTGGGTAATAATTAAGGAAATTCTTGATAATCCCAATTGAATGGTTTATAGTCTACAATTTGATTCAGAGATCCTTAGCAGTGCATACATCAATTACTACACATGCAGTCTTCAATGAAGGCACAACTATATTCCTACAATTCTTCCTCCCATAATTTGCAATGCATGCAAGAGCCCGGGAAGTATACTCCAGAAACTCTGTTCCACCAAACCAAAAACAACACAAATTACTTCAGATCTGTAAAGACAGGGTTGAAAAATAGGAGGGTTGAAAAATGCTGGGAAGATGCATAATGCACAAGTCCTTCTTTCTTCAAAAAGAAAGAAGGACTTGTCTAATGACATCCTTGAGTTAAATATACATTGCTTCCCACTCATGACATATGTGCTGCAGGGCATAATACATAGCAGCTAGAAAAAACCTGCTACACATAGTACTAAGACTAAGACCAACCAAATGTGGGGTGCAAATATAATGTGTAATGTACTATTGTGACAAAAAGGAGCATGACATCATACTAAACAAAACAGAGCAACAAACAAGATGCATGAACAAACACAGTCCACAAAAGACAGGAAAAACCTACCACAGAATTGCATTTATGGAACCTATGTATGTCATGTCAAAAACATCACAGAATTTAGGAAACCAAAGTAATTTCTGATAAACATTTGACCTGTGATTCAATAAAGCAAGCAGCCAAGGCCTACCAAAACCAAAAAACCCAACAAACTGAACACAAAATGTCAAAGAAAATGAAACACTATCAATAACAATCTTGAGATATCAACACCAGATCCAAACTTCTTGGACCACAACACAACTATCCACAAGAGGCTGGATATGATTCTAGAAAAATTAGACAATTATCAAAAGGAAAATAAGAACAAACTAGCGAAATTAGAAACAGAAATACACGAACTCAAACAAGAACCGCAAAACTATAGAATTTGGATGCAACAATAACAATCAAAGGAAATATTGAAAACACCACCCAGAAAATGGCTACAATAGAAAAACAACTAGTGACACACAAAATACAAAATGATATACTGCTAGAAAAACTTGCAATGATAGAACTAAAACAGAAAAAAGATATCCTTGAGGATAAGAGCACTTCACAAAACACCTAAAGAAAACCTTCTACAAATGCGTACTCCACTTTTATCAGAAAGTAGCAGGGCCAGGCCACACATTGCTGTGGCAATTGTCATTCTTATCACAGTCCGCAACCCACACAGATGTCCATGCAGGTCCAATGATCCCCAGCATAGCCTTTTGGGAGGAGCAGTGGCATAGTGGCTAAGAGCTGGTGCACTCTGATCTGGAGGAATTGGGTTTGATTCCCAGCTCTGCAGCTTGAGTTGTGGAGGCTTATCTGGGGAATTCAGATTAGCCTGTGCACTCCCACACATGCCAGCTGGGTGACCTTGGGATAGTCACAGATTTTCGGAGCTCTGTCAGCTCCACCCACCTCACAGGGTGTTTGTTGTGAGGGATGAAGGGCTAGGAGGTTGTAAGCCCTTTTGAGTCACCTACAGGAGAGAAAGGGGGGATATAAATCCAAACTCCTCCTCCTCCTCCTCCTCCTCCTCTTCTTCTTTTGGGGTGGTCAAATGGAATCCTCCTTTCCCGTTTCAATTCACATTATTATATGGTGCTGTCCAGAGTGTGAATCCCGCTGTCCATGAGGCTGGTTGACACGCACAGTCCTGGCTTGGGTAAGGCAGAACTGGGGCAAGGAGGCTATCCCAGTCAGGCAGCAGAGGCATGGTGGTGAGGCGCTCAGATCGAGGCCAGCTCCCTGGGTTTTTAAAGGGCCATGTGCAAAAGAAGCGGAGCCAGTAGTGTTGGTTCACTCCCACCGCGCGGATTTTCTTAGAAGAAAAAGGCAAACTCCAGCTTGCTTTTAGTAAAAGAGAGCTGTGGCGAATATGGGTGAGAAAGTGGGTAAGTGGTGGTTGGATGTGAGGGAGGGCAGAGTGAGGTGTGTGAGGATGAGCTGGATGTGTATGAGAGTATGTGTGTTGTGTGGTAGTAGTGGGTGAGGCACAGAGAGTGAAAGTTACCTGCATGTGTGTGTGTGGGGGAACCCCACCTGACGTCTCACACGGCAAAGTGTGTATGTGTTTCACTTCCACTCGTATTACCAAACAGTATTACCTATTTACTGTTTTCACTGCTCATCTCTGCCCATCTGCACGAACATTCTAAGCCCTCATACCAACCCCTCAGGCCACAGACAGACAGGCTGCATGAACATTCTAAGGGTGACAGTCAAATACAGCCAGCTTCATGGCCTGGTGTGCCAGGAAAAAGATGTTTTACCTGGCTCAAGTATGGACTTTTGGTGATTTGAAGGTCCGATTATCTGGCCGCAACAGGGAGGGATGTCTTGTGAAAATTTGGGGGCGATCCGTTTCGGCGTTAGGGAGTCACCAACAAATGGATGGTTAGCTTTTTATATATAGAGATATGGGACATCCCAATTGGCCATGATGGGAGGGGCTGATGGAAACTGTAATCCATGAATATCTGGAGAGCTGCAGGTTGCAGACCCCTGATCTTAAGGAACTGATCAGATTTATAGAATTAATTCAAGTTACGCTAAAGAGCACAAGACACCAAGGGATGTCAGTGAGGAAATGTCTGAGAAAAACCATGTCAGACAAGATTTTAAGGAAACACTTCAATGAAAGACTAACTTTGGAAAACTCAAACCTCACTAGGCTTGGAGATTTGGGTGCAACAGATATCGGATTCAGCCCAAATTTGGATGAATTTGGGCATATTCGGGCCAAAATCAGCCCTATGTCCTGTCCGAATATCAACAAATCCAAATGCAAGGTATTCAGGCTTTGGGGGGGGGGGCATTTTTAGTGTGTTTTTTTTCATGTTTCGGCCTTCAGGGGGCACATTTTTAAATTTAAGGGGCGTGCACCAAAATTTAAGGACCTTATCCAGACACTGTCCTGATGACACCACTCGGGTTTGGTGTGGTTTGGTGAGGTTTGGTTCAGGGGATCCAAAGTTATGGACCCCCAAAAGGGGTGCCCCTATCCCCCCATTGTTTCCAATGGGAGATAACAGGAGATGGGGGCTACCCTTTTGAGGGTCCATAACTTTGGCTCCCCTGAACTAAACTTCACTAAACTCAGGAGGTATCATCAGGACAGTCTCTGAATGAGACCCTGAAATTTTGGTGCCAATAGCTTTAAAAATGCATCCCTGACAGGCACCCCAGAACTTTGCCCAGATTCTCTGTTCTTCAGTACCTTCGCTCCATTGTAGCCAATGGAGAATTTCTGAGTGTGTAAGCACTGGCTGCACATTTTTGAAGATAGAGGCACCAGACTTTCAAAGTGGCTCCAGGAGGTCCTCCTACTAATAGCATCCAGGCTTGGTGAACTTTACTTCTGGGGGCAGGTGGGAGACGGGTTGAGAGAGTTCTGAGAGAACTCAGCCAGCAGGTTTCATGTGCAGGAGCGGGGAAACAAAATAAGCCTGGGAGTGTATAGAATTAAACCCAGGTGCACATTGTTGTAACATCCGTCAGCATGGCTGTGGGGGTCCAGTTGTGCATGCCTCTGTAGCCACACATTGGCAGGTAGAAGGTTTTTTTTAAAAAAGCCCCTCCGTGCAAAGGCGTGATGGCAACTTGAATTACTTCTGTGGGCTCCATTCACAGAGACATGTGAATGCGCCAACTGGACAGTGGGTTGCTTTATCCTGACTGCAACCCACTGTACTTTTGCTGTGCAGAAGGGCCTCTGTCTGCATTCTGTGAGTCTTCTGGCTATGCCTGAGGATCAGTTGGCTAGAACTCCAGCACAGTGGGGTTATCCTGCCAGTGCTCCTCATCTGAGGACTCCTGACTGGCTGACTTTGAGCTCAGGACAGTAAACACTCCTTGATCACATCTCTACTGCAACTGCAAACAATATGATTGGTTATTCATATATAGGAATTATGCAGCAAAAAGGGAAAATCCTTCCAGCAAATCTCACCATGTCTAGAATGATCCATATTAATTAAGCCAGCTGAAACAACAGCTGTTGGCCACTCAAATGTTTTGCTTTCATTTGTTATTCATGATTCATATAATTAACCAGATTCTGTCACCCCTCTAGCCCATTCTAATAAATGATAATAAATATAGGTCTAATCATGGTAATAAGTATAGCTCTAATGATGCAATCCTGAATAGGGGGCAGAGATTAAAGGGCACTAGATTTAGAGTGACCCTGTTGCCGGTGTAAATGTCACTTAATGCCACCATAAATGGAATCTATGCCAGGACAGGAACACTTAAACTGGTCCAGGAGTCATAAGGCTATGTGATGCCTGGAACCAGCGCTTTCATGGTGCCAGCATTCTTCTAGCATAGGAGTCCATGCCCAGAAATGGAGCTGACTTCAGTAGCTCCTTGAGTCCTTTTTTTTTTCTGGCATGAACTAATACCAGCAATAAGTGTGGTGCAGCCCATTGGGCTGCAGAGGGGCTTTTTACTGCCATTGGAAAAGGTTGCCTGTTTTCTTGCTGGGTATAGTGCCACAAGCTACTGTTGAGACAATGAGGATGTGCCATACCTGGCTACCATGCATCTACCCCCCAATCCCACACAGGATTGGTCTGCCAATGTTAAATGCACCTAACTTTCATGCTAACATTTTCCTCTTAAAACCATCTATAGTTGCCCACTTGTAACTATATATTCTTCAGGAGAGGGAAGGCAGCATGGTATAGCCTGATCTCATCAGATCTCAGAATCTGAGCAGGGTTACTTCTTGAAAGGGAGACCACCGAGGAAGACTCTGCAGAGAAAGACACTGGCAAACCACCTCTGCTTCTCACTTGCCTTGATAGCTCCTTGCTAGTCCACTGCAACCTGACAGCACTTTATACATACATATTCTACAGGGTCTGTGCAATTTGATTCATATCAGCAATGAGAAACCCTCCTGCTCTTGTGGGGATGTAATACAAAAGTAATTTTCTTTTGCTGGATCTGTATAGCATGTTTGTGATAATAAAGCTTTTCTGTAAAGAATATCCTAATTCTTACTATAACTTTTGTTTTCTTTTAAAGCTGTCCCTTGAAAAAATGAACTATCTGTCCTCTTGGTTTTGTTTCAATGGTGAAAGGAAAGCAACATGGAAGTTGTGTTTATGAGAAAAAATGACGTATCATTTTTAAAATGACTGCTAAATTTTATTCCTCCAAAAACTCTGTCCTTGTTGTCCATATAAATGGACAAGGAAGGAACCCATAAGGACATGTGTGATATCAAGTTGTCTGGTAGCCATCACTGCTCCTGGGTGAGTTTTACCTTTGCTTGGTAGCAAGTTGCCTGGTGGTGGGTGCTGAGTTTGACCATATGACTTCTTCTTTCATGGCAGGAGGGAGGGGATCAGGGAAGATTGAAAGGCCTAAGTAGCCCTGGAAAAAACCCTTTGCCTGCCTTTTATTGTCAGGAACCAAGGTTTGGAGGCTGACAATATTTGTTGTGCTTACCTGGAAATCCCCTACAATTGTCACTGATGTCTCAGAGGGCATTTCTTAAAGGTGTGTTGCTTCTGTCACTTGTGGTGGTTAACCTTGATTTTTAATTTTTTTACTTTTAGATTTCTTTCTTTTTTCTGCAAACCTGGGTTTTTTCCTTGTTGTTGTTCCCTTGTTGTTCATAACTCCAGGCTCTGGATTTAAACATCTACAGATGGGGGCCATGTTGCAAATTAGATATATAGATTTGGAAATCTGAAGAGATTTCAACTAAAAGGGAAAATGGGATTTGGAATTTTTAGATTTTAATCTCCCAGGATAGTTCTTAAATCTGATAAACAGTGACATCACTTGTTGGTGATGATAAACATAAAGTCCATCTTGTGTGGAAATGTAAGAGGAACTCTTTGAATGATTTAGACAGTAATGCATCTTTAACATCAAAAGACTGCATTGGAAAACAGTAACCTTAGCCTATGAATTACACCTTTTCTAGAATGGAGGAGACTTGAGGCTGCAGCTGCCTGCAGTGAATGAGTGGTAATAATAGCTACATTTAATCAAACTCTAAAACCAAATGATAAATATTAAATGCATCCTTTAAAAATGTTAATCTTCCTTTTAGGTTTTGTTTTTACATGACATTTTAAATTACCTCCTGACAGATAAATTCTGTATGCCCCAAACACTGAAGCAAGCCCATTTGTTTGGTAGGGGAGCTAGAAATCTGACAGTGACTTTTATTATGTTTTACATTTTAATGCTCACATACTGCACAGAGCTGAACCAAGCTGTTTCCCAGAGATTTGAGATGTGGCATACAGTGTGCCCTTAACCCCCAAAAGCAAGATATATGCACACATACAAGCTATTCTTTATGAACAACATGATTGCTATTTGCCTATTTCAAATAGAATCCAAACGTGCCAAGCACAGCAAGAATACAGAGAGCAAAGAATGCTTAATATTCTAGCCCAGTTCACCAAAAGCGGAAAAAACTGAGGCACTGAAGTGACAGCACAGTGTTCTGCAGAACAACATGATGTGTCTGCTTTAAATGGAGAATAATGGATTTAAGTTTAGTGCAGAACTAAAGGACTCAATTACTATTCATGAATTCTGAAATTTTCTACTTCAGAAACTCTTTTTGCATGAAATGTTCATCAGAAACAATGTACGAAACTACAAGGAAGTAAACCTTCTCCCCCCCCACACACACACAATACTGCTCTTAACTAGACTAGTACATTTACAAAAGAGTATTTCAATGGAATTTGAGTGGGTAACACAAGCCACCTATAATAAATACAGTGGTAGCTGTTGTGCGAAAAGAACCCCTGTCACTGCCATTTGGAACATGTGGCTTTCTTTGACAAAATGGACTACCATTTATCTTGAGGCTTCCATATTTTGGAGGAGCCGTTGCCATGGGGACAAAAGGTAACCTTTTTTGTTAGCAGAAATATTAATTTGTCACTCTTTAAAGGCAACTCTATAAGAGCAGAAGCATCATCTATAATAATTTTATCATTGAAGAAGCCCCAGAGATATTTTGTTTCATGTCCAGGAAATATTATTCACCATGAAACCAATACTGACACTCATCTTCTGACAGTTCTACATTTCATTTGGACTACACAATATAATCCTGTAACTTGGAAGTCCCATTAAATGCTATCAGAATTTTGCATGACTGAGACCTGCACACACTTTCTTTGACATAAATGCTTTTGGTAACAATTGGATGCGCATCAGTCAAATATGTTTACAACCCTGAAGGTTTGTTAAGATAACTAAATAATCTGAAAGCAGAAAGTTTTTTTAAAAAAAAAACTTGTTCATTCTTGCACTAGAAATATTAACAAAAATATTTAAACCACTTATTTGCATTTATTCATATATATTCCATCACAGACATCAATCTGAACATTTAGTCACAGAAGTATATAGACTGCATCCACATGCTGTGTTGCATTGAATTCTTTGTGTGATAGAAATAATTTGCAACAGCATTTCCTTTTCCACATATGGAAATTAAATGGTGAGTATTTGCTATACCACAACAAGAACAAAATATCTTATAATATGTAAGTGCAGCCCAAGACAATATGGGAAGTAGATAATCGCATAACCACAGTACAATATTCAATTAGCAATATTCAGTATAACACAATGTGATTTTGCAACACAACTTGTTTATTGTACAACCCCTGCAACACTAGCCTAGGTTGTAATCTGGACACTAAAATTCCAAGCTTAACTGGCTGACTGGTTATGATGAGCTTTTGTTAAAGAGACAGCTCCTCACACCAGCTACAGAAACATGGTATGATAAATTGTTTAACCATGTGATGAAAACTGTACCCTTGTATATCCAATACATGAAGGCAGAAAGGTACTGTATCCCATAACTAATTTCCACTAATGTTTGGCTCTGTGTGTTCTTAATCATTTGCAATCCACACACTGTTAACTGCAAAAGTTTAAAAACTGCAAATTGCATTTGACATTCCCCCATATTTCCATGGACTAGAGTACTGGTGAGTTTGAAAGCTTGCAGTATGGTATGTATCATTTTGGTTGCTCCCAATTGAAATATATTATACGGATACAGTTCTTTGGGGATTTTTGTGTTTTTACTTTATGGATATTTGATTTCAGCTGAGAAAGAGTGATTGGTCAACAGGATAAAAACAAGCCTAACAAAAGATTGTACTACACAATGTAAAAACATCCAGTCTGGCTTCAGCTGAATTTACATCTTATAAATTACTGAGATCCAGCATGGTGTTGTGGTTAAGGTGTCAAACTAATACTAAGGAAGCTTGGTGGGCACCCATTCACACACTGTCAAACCTGACCCTGGATAGTATTTGGATGGGTGACCACCAAGAAATACAAGGGTTATGATGGAGAGGCAGACAATGGCAAACTACCTCCAAATGCCCCTTGCCTTGAACACTCTATGGAGTGTCAAAGGCTTTCACGGCTGGATTCAACTGGTTGTAGTGGGAAAACCCACCATAACCATTCTATGGAGTCTTCAAAAGTCAGCTGTGACTTGATGGCAAAACAGCACTCACAGTTTTAAGCATATTTCAGTAATTGTTAATATAAAGACTATCACATGCTTACTTTTGGTTTCAGCGTTTCAGACATTATGTAGCTCAACTTGGGCCTGAGAGGAATTTGGATGGCATCTAGATGGATTGAGAGGTGATTGGTTGGAGTTTTCTTATGAACTCAAAAGTGTGCACAATGTTCTATGTCATCTGGGTTTGTTCCAATGAAAAGTTCTCTATGACAATGATTTGAGGAGCAGAGCCAAACCCATATAAGGTTGGATTCAGATTCAATTTTTTCACAAATGAAAGGATGAGATAACTTCCTTCATTGGCATAGGAGGTTAAGAGCTCATGTAACTAATCTGGAATAACTGGGTTTGATTCCCAGCTCTGCTGCCTGAGCTGTGGAGGCTTATCTGGGGAATTCAGATTAGCCTGTACACTTTCACACACGCCAGCTGGGTGACCTTGGGCTAGTCACAGCTTTTCGGAGCTCTCTCAGCCCCATTTACCTCACAGGTGTTTGTTGTGAGGGGGGAAGGGCAAGGAGATTGTAAGCCCCTTTGAGTCTCCTGCAGGAGAGAAAGGGGGGATATAAATCCAAACTCCTCCTCCTCCTCCTCCTCCTCCTCCTCTTCTTCTTCTTCTTCTTCTTCTTCTTCTTCTTCTTCTTCTTCTTCTTCTTCTTCTTCTTCTTCTTCTTCTTCTTCTTCATTTCCCCCTCCTGCTACAGAGGCCCAATTTGCCTATCATGCTGTTACTGTTCCCAGAAGAAGCATTCATGCTGTTCCACCCTGGCATATGGTTGACACAGCTACAGTTACCTTCTAAGCCTCCCCCATTTACCATTTACTTTTAATTAGTCCACATGGAATGATAGGTTTTTTACTGTTCTGTAGAATTAACAAGGTTGTATTTGAATGGTTGTATTTTTCTTGGATATTTTAATGATGTAACTGGGCTGATTGTTATATTATTGTTGTTATTTAAATGCATGTATGTTAGTTGTATGTTGCCCTGAACCTGAAAGGAAATGAGTAGCCTATTAAATTTAATTAATGGTAATTTCTTTTAGAAGTAGATTGTAGTGGCATGTTTGGTTCAAAGGGAAAATTTAAAGCCCAATCTGGGGGGTGGGGGTAAATTGCTCTTTGGTGCCAGCGCACCCCCACAGTGGTGGAAATGCTCTTTCTGCCAGTGCAAGGAGCAAATGAGCCTGTGGAGGGGTGAGTTACCTGGGTGACCAGGGGCTACAAGGGTCCACAGTGCCTGACCCTGAAAGATCCTCCCTCCCCCAGGCCTGCTGGATTAAAACTCTGCCCTGGAATGACCAGGGCATTCTGGGGACTGGACCAAACTTAGTTGGCCTCCAGAGCTCCACTGGCTCCTGGCAACTGGTGGAGCTGCTGGCAGAGATATACCATGATTTTCATGGTGTATAATTATTCCACACTACGAGGGATTTTCAGCTTCTTTTTTAAAAAAAAATTGGGGCTTCCCATACTTCAGGAATGTCTTTGGAAGGGGTGGAATGATGCTGGAGCAGCACTGCCCCTGCCTGCTTGACAGCTCTGGATTGGGCTGTTAATCTGGACCCAACCCTGAATATTGAAGAACGAAGAGCAGTATAACAGAACAGCATGTTACATTTCCCCATTATGCTCTTGTAAACTTGCAGATAGGAAGGGAGAATAAGTGAAAGGCCCTGATGGGATCCCTGGCAAAGTATTATCCAAACATGCAGACTGGTGGACTCCTATACTGGTCAAACTTTTTTCCTTTATTGATCAATGTGGCATAATCCTGGAAATTTGTTATCATCAATAGTCATACCAGTTCATAAAAATGGCCCTATAATCTGGGCAACTTCAGACCCATTAGCCTTTTATCCACAACATTCGGGTTCGTCTGATTTTTTGGTATCTTTGGTGTTTTTTCATGTTTTGGCCTACAGGAGGTTCATTTTTGAAGATAGAAGCACCAGACTTTCAAGGTGACTCCAGGAGGCCCTCCTGGTAATAGCATCCAAGCTTGGTGAACGTTGGTTCTGAAGGCTTAATTTTATGGGGCCCCAAAAGGCTTATTTTGTTTCCGCACTCCTACACATGAAGTCTGCTGGCTGAGTTCTCTCAGAAATCTCTCAACACACCTTTCCACAGCCGAAGAAGCAAAGTTCACAAAGACTGGATGCTATTATCAGGAGGGCTTCCTGGAGCCACCTTGAAATTCTGGTGCCTCTATCTTAAAAAAAGTACAGCCAGTGCTCACTCACTCAGAAATTCCCCATTGGATACAATAAAGCCACTGCAGAGCACAGAATCTACCTCTATTTTCAAAAATGTGCAGCCTGCTCACACACTCAGACATTCCCCATTGGCTACAATGGAGCAAAGGCACTGCAGAACAGAGAATCTGGGCAAAGTTCTGGAGTGCCTGTCAGGGGTGCATTTTTAAAGCTATTGGCACCAAAATTTCAGGATTTCTGGAGACTGTCCTGATGATAGGGGGAGCTTAGAGAAGTTTGGTTCAAGGGGTCCAAAGTTATAAACTCTCAAAAGGGCAGCCCCCATCTCCTGTTAGCTCCCATTGGAAACAATGGGGGATAGGGGCACCCCTTTTGGGGGTTCATAACTTTGGCACCCCTGAACCAAACCTCACCAAACCCATGTGGTGTCATCAGGACACCATACATACATAAGCCTTTATTGGCATAGTCAGAAACAAATACATAAATCAGGAGCAAATGCATGAATAAATGATAGAAAGGCCCCACGGGGAGCACAACAAGTACGTTCTACTGAGAACTCTCAACTATCTCCACAATGAAATTGGTGACCTCTTCACAAAGACCAGGGTGCGAGTTGTTTAACAATAGAGATAACCTAGTTAGATCAGGCAGCCCAGATTGCAAGAAAAAATGTAAGTTGGTATATTTAGATCTGATGTTATCAAATCTGGTGCAGTGCAAGAGTTGGTAAGTCAGAGTTATACAGAGCCAGTCTATAGTTCTAGAAAAGTCAGAATTGTCTGCTCTGAGTGGTAGTGTCTCTCTAGGGGTTCAGGCAAAAGCTTTTCACATCATTTATAAACTGATTCTCTTGAGTGAATCTGGGGTTTATCTTGGGACATTCTGCAGCAACCAGATGCAGCCAGATGTTCTTCCATGGCACTGTGCTGTTCTCTTAGAATAAGTAAGAGGTAAAAGCAGTTCAAAGAAATATGTTCATTAAATAACTTGATCAGGGATAATTAGTCACCTGTTTCAATAACATGCAAATTGCACTGCTTTGATTTTTTTAATTTATATCTCCCTGTTCTCTCCTATAGGAGACTCGAAGGGGCTTATAGTCTCCTTTCCTTCCCCCCTCACAACAAACACCCTGTGAAGTAGATGGGGCTGAGAGAGCTCAAAAGAACTGTGACTAGCCCAAGGTCACCCAGCTGGTGTCTGTTGGAGTGTACAAATTAATCTGAATTCCCCAGATAAGCCTCCACAGCTCAGGTGGCAGAGTGGAGAATCAAACCCAATTCTTCCAGATTAGAGTACCCCTGCTCTTAACCACTATACCACTGATGCTCCCTCCACTGCTGAGGAATGGGAATATGGCAATACATATTAGAAGGCATTTATCTTGGACTGTTATTTTTATTATCATTTCTATTTTATCCTTTTTTCATCAAGGAATTCAAGGCTATATCTGAGATTCCCCAGAAGTCTACAAAACAAATTATAGTCCAATCCAGAGCAGATTCCATACTGCTCCGCCCATTTCAAAGTGCTTCCCTATTGCAAAAATGTAAAACAAAGCAAAAACAAAACCAAGAACTTGCCTCAAAGCCCCCATAGGGACAAATAGAGATACATTATGAAAATTGTTTTCTATCTCTGCTAGTGACTTCACCGGTGCACAGGGGATGATCAAGCTCTGGAGGCTAAGATCGGCCCTGACTTTTCAATACTCCCACCATGCCCCCACCACTCCAACACAGCTGGCTGGTGGGCAGCTGGACAGCACAGGAGCACCAGCATAAGGCAGGGTGTTGCAGCTGGCCAGCAAATTTGCCCTCTGTTGAGGTAAGTACCCCAGGGAGGGAATTTCCCTTGGCATAAGCCCATACTGTCTTAAGACAGAGATTCACCACCCCTCTAGATTGGGTTGCCCATCGGTGTTCGTTGCAGGCTGTATAAATGTTAACCAAAAATAATATTTCTTTTCAAGTAAACATGGTTGACTAGGCCAAGTCCAGCTTAATATTGTTACCATACATATATTCAGACCACAGCTGAGGAATTGTATGCTTTGCAAGCCAATCCTAAACCCTTCTAAATCCTTTCTGTCAATGGGGTTAGATACTATTGTAAGACTGCTTAGGATTCTATTGTAAAGGTACATATCATTCAACCTTTTTCCATTTCAGAAATAAGAGTTGATTTTAAAGTGATATTCCAGGGGGTTTCGGTAAGTCAAAAACTGCCAACATTATTTGAAGCTAAAAGGAAGTAGAGACAATTGTGGAATCAGGAAGCCTTACCAAACAAGTCTCTTTAATTTGTAAAACAATCCCTCAAAATAACATATGCATAATTTTATCATCATTGTGCACCATCTGGAGTATATAGACTGAACTACAGTTTGGAAATTAGGTTGAAGGGATAATCTAATTTCATATCCTTAGAGCAAGAACAATGTTATTCAAATGTGCACATATTTTCAATGCTGATGATAGATATGTGAGAACAAACAAAAGGGGGGGGGACCATCAAGAACTTGCAGGGAGCCAGCTCACATTCCATGTTTTTCTCTTTCCCTACCCTGAAAGCCCCATAGCCTTTTCCATTATCTTGAATCCTTTTCTCTTTCCCATGCACCAGCCAAGCTACTTTTATTGGCCCTATCTTTTGCTTTTACTTCTTCCCAGCTCATGGTGGCGTCTATCCAGAAAATTTCCATGTCACAGTGGGGATGCAAACCTGGGTCTTCCAGATTCTAGTGTGAAACTTTAGTGATTACGCCACATTGGATTTTATGGGATGGCTGCTGTAGAACATTCATAAGGGACCAGACCTGGGTGAGTCATGTAAGTTGGATGCTCTCGTAGCTTCATCACAAATGCCAAAACTTTGAAGACTATTCAGTACTCGACAGGTAGCCAGTGGAGATCTTTCAGGACAGGTTTAATGTGGTCCTGGCTAGAAGCTCCAGATCACTGTAGTTGGGGGATCTGTTGTTATTCCATGAGATTTCTACGTCATATCTTGTAGTTGGCAACCAAAGAAGGAAAAAAATGAAAGAGAAAAAGGCTATGGGGGATTTCAGGAAAGGGAAAGATGAAATAGTGGGTAAGGGGAAATTGGGTTGCTTCCTGCATGTACTTGAGGATTCCAACTTATATGTCTTCTTTCCAGGGCTGTTTTAGCCTTTGAAGTAGATGTGACTAGGGCTGGCAACTTCAGGTTGAAAATTTATGGATTTGGGGGTGGCTCTGGGAAGGGAAGTGTTTTTGGGGAGGAGAGTCCTTAGCTGGATATAATGCCTTAGAGTCTCTTATAATGCCTCCAAAACAGCCATTCTCTCTAAAGAGGCAGTTCTCAGTTGTCTAGAGATCACTTTCCAGGAGATCTCCAGGCTCTAACTGGAGGTAGTAACCCTAGGCCTGGCAGCAAGCACTGATTGACTTGACATCATATGATTTGTATGATTCAGCTAGACATGGCTGTTTGCTACTGTTCAGCAGTATCCACCCTATAAAAGTCAGCGTGCTGCAGTAGATAGAGCTTTGAGATCTGGGAGATCCAGGTTTGAATTCCCATCTTACTGTAAAACCTCACTGGCTGATTTTGGGCTAGTCACTGAATTCTTGCCTAACCTATCTCACGGTGTTGTTGCATGAATAAAAAGGAAAAGAGAAGAATAATGTAAGATATTTTGGTCCCCATTGTGGAGAAAGGTGTACATAAATAAATACAGTGGAACCTCAGCTTTCATTGCCTTCGGTTTTCATCGGTTTCGGTTTTTATCGATTTTTTTGGTGAAAAATTTGTCTCGGTCTTCATCGATTTGCAGTAAGGTGCAGGGGTTTGTGGAGAAAAATCACCTGCACAAAGCTGTTGCGGGCCGTGTCTGCAACTTGTTTAATGACAAAGTCTTGCCCCATTTCAGACAAATCTTAAAGAGGCATCAGAAACAGACCTCTTTGGACAGTTTTCTGCTGTGACATTGGTCCACTGGCTATGAAGCTGGTCCTAGTGTTATTGTTTGTTACTGTTTTCAGCATTAAACACTATGTTTATTCACCAAAAATGTGTTTTTGTATGTTTTTTGGAGTGCCTAGAACGAATTAATTGGATTTACATTGATTCCTATGGATTTTCATTGGTTTCGGTTTTCATTGATTCTTTTCAGACGGATTACCAACGAAAACCGAGGTTCCACTGTAGTAAGTATTGCTGTAAATAGGAGGAAGATAAAATGGAGTTTGGTGAATGGCTGAGGATTGTCATTGCAGGGTCCACCTTGCATGGTAGTCCCAGAAGGAAGGAAAGGGGAAATAATGTGGGGAAGGTGATACAGGGAAAAGTGACATGCCCTCCACAAAATCCTTCAGAGTTTCCTACCATGCAAATGGGCCAGACCCAGTGGCCAGCAATACACAACTGTACCATTTGTTTTTCTAAGTAGAGGCTGCTGGGGCAGGGAAGAAAGTTGTGCAAATAGGGTCACACTATGGGGGAGAGGAGATAAATTGGATCATAATTTTGTGGGAGACTTAAAAAATCTTCCCATTTGTGCCATTTTTTGGTATCATTCTCTCTGCTATTTGTCCAAATAAAGGATCAAAGCCTGCCCTTGTATTGTACCTAATAGTAGCTCTGTCTGTCGGGGGTGGGACTTCCAATAAGAATTCATAAAAGAGAGAAAAAAATCACATACAATATTAACCATGAGTGCCTAAAGAAATAGGATTTTAACATTTTTTTTCTGATTGTATCTTTATCAATACATTTTGACCAAATATTATTCCTGTTAAGCACCAGATACAGACATTCAGAGAAAAATAAATCCATCTTTATTTGGAATGTATATACAGATTTCATTAATATGATTCACAGCATGGTCAGAAACCCCAAGAACAGTAACAGTGAATTCTCAGTGGCTCTCCACCACCACTTTATTTTGTTTTTTTTTTAATGATGGCATCTTTTTCTTTGAAAATCTTATTGTGGGTAACAGAACTTGCCTACATTTTTCTTGCCTTAAGGGAAATATGTAGAAAAAAATGCTACATATTTGAATTATCTTTTTTTAAAGAATGTATTTCACTAATGTCTATCACTGCCTTTTGCTGCACTGATTGCTGCATGTAACTATTATGTCCTGAGGGGTAGCTTATTCTGATAGTTAAAAGTGAAGTAAGCATTTTTTTCTTCTGGATGATAAATTATAAATAAACTGGAGATGTATGGAACATTGGGGCTGTTCTGTACATTCTGATTTGTCAGTGGCCAGATTAGCAAGTTTCAAGGCTAATATATATTTGCACATCTTCAGAAAACAAAACATATTTTGAGGTAGCTTCCTTTAGGAAGCAGGTCTGACATACTGGATTGTCATTTTTTATGTTGCATCTGAGGAAGGGACTTTAAGATGGCATCCTTGGAATTTTACAACTAATTACCACCAACCCATTGCTGTCAAGTGATCACATCAAAAGTAGATGAGACAGGAAAGTGATCATAGCCTGACTCATTTCACTTACTGAAAAAAGCTTCAGAGAGTCTGCAGTAAAACAACTAGGTTGAAGTCCAATTGCACCTAAGAGACCACCAAGAGTTTCAGGGTATAAACTTTTGGGAGACAAAGCTCCATTTATCAAATACAACAAAGGAAAACAGTTGATCTGGAGAGAGGCTGAGCTTTGACTATGACTAGTAATGAAGGCCTCTCGTGATAAACCACAGTCACAAATGGATCCTAGCATATTAACCCTCTGTACCCCTCAAGATACTAGCATTAACATTTCTATAAAGAGACAAAATGGCTGTCAGTTACCCCGTTCAGACAATAACTCACTTGATGGGTTCAAGGATTTTATTGAAGACATGAGAGAAAGAGCAGAGCAAGACAGTTTTGGCAAAAGGGTGCCAAAACTGTTAATAATATGTGATTTGCAAAGTGATTTGCACAGTGATTTGCAAAGCAATTTTGGTGCCCACATGTGAACAAAGGCAACAGAAAGAGTCCAGTCTGAGAGCTCATCGCAGCCGCAGGGCACCAAGGCCAGAGCAACAGATAAGTGGCACCTGCAAAAGACTAAGTGTTCTCCAACTATTCCCCCTCCCAGCTAATGGCAGTCCTGACAATAGCACATATAATGTAATCATTGCCGTGTTGCCAGACTGACCTATGATGGGCTAAGGGAATCCTGTTTAGAGGACAGTGGTATCTCTACCCATCTCAGTCAACCCTTTGGGTGCCTAGTAATTCAGTGCCAAAATGGGGAGCCCATTATTTTCATTGGCTCAGTTCACCCACAAGGAGAAAGAACTATGTCTGAATTTGTCCTCCTTCAAATCAGCCCTGCATAATGCCTCTCTCACACCCTTCCTGACAGAGTGAACATAATGACCACCTTGTAATGAGTTCTCATCTCCAGCCTTGGACTGTACATGCCTGTGAAGACAATGGATGTATTAATGTCTTTGCCTGCCCAGTGTTATACTAACCTAATGCTTCTTCCTCTGACTAATCCCTTTAACAACCATCTAATTTAAATTGTCATCGTTTTACAGCTGTAATTTCATCAGTTAACTTCCCCCAGAGCTTGGAACTCCAGATCTTGGGACATCAAAGTGATGTTTCAACTCATTAGATCAATGGCCAAACCATTAAGGTTGGTGTCTGTCTCTTGACTTTCCCTGGAAAGACAGGACTTCTTTTTGCCCTGAGGAATTAAGGATCACTCTGCATACCCTGGAGGATTAATTTTTCCCTGAAAGAAGCCTCGTCAACCAGTAGCCAGTATTCAATATCTCTGGACACCTCTCTGTCTGAGAAATTGCTCCACAATGTGTTGCTCTTCCAGAACTATGTCTGGGTTGCTCAGTTCTGTTCATAGGACCATTCCTCTCTTACATTAGATGACTATAACCCTTCCCAATTCCATCATCAATTCCAGATCTATCCCTTCACGACTGCTTATATCCTAGGTCTGTATGTGCGTTCTGCTGCATTGATTTTATTGTGTGTTTGTATACCCCTATTATACCTTAATAAAAATTGTTAAACTTTATTCACTCTCCTGCGACCTTCTTGCAAAAGCTGATTTCAGTATAAACAGGCAATCAAGGCCTTGAGCTTGCTTGACCTATTGCTCTTGCTAATTTCCCACTCTAAAAGGGAGAGACTCCCACCACTTCAGGTAACAGCAGGATGAATTGCTTGTAATGGGATAACCTTGCCAAGTATCCAAAGAGATTGCTGGGGGGAGGGGGGAGGGAAATAACTGGTATATAGAAATCTCAGGGTAAATTTCCCAAAGGTGAAAATTATATAGAATTACAGAATCATAACTATTAAAAACTAAGCATAAAAATCCATCAGTTTCAGAAACATATACAAGTACCTTTTACACTAGTGATTTTTTTTTTGTAAAATTACACTTATACAGATGGGGATTTCACACATTTACAATTATATTTCCCATGACCAGGTACAATTATTAGTAACACTAGAATGGCACCCGTGCTTCACTACGCATACTCCATCACAGGCTCTCTATGAATTTCGGGGTGACATTCAACATACTTCTTTACAGCCTGTTTGTGCACTTTGGGGTGACATGCAGCATATTTACTCACAGCCTGTCTGTGGACTGATGGGTTTTGCATATTTTGCAGCAGCTTCCTGTAGTTGTCTTTTTATAATGCAATGTGTTATTGCTCTCTTTCACCTGGTGGGCTCCAAAAGACATCATGTGGAAGCCATTGTATTTTCGGGATGAAGAAAGGAAGTGTTCTGCCATTGGATGCTGATGAGTGAGAAGGCTGTGAAGAGGTTCAGGGTAGGGTTTAATGGCAGGGAACTGGACTGTACTGCCACTGCAGCACATTCCTGGGGACTCATCCCGCCACTTCAGAGCATGACACCAAGCACAGGGTGATCGGAGGCTGAGAGCAATAAACTTGTCTCCACAGTAATAAATCTGATGTCCATATGCAAAACACGACAAATGTTTAGTAGTCCAAGGTGATAGTGTGGTTTGTAATCTATTTTGATAGTATTTGGCTGTAGTGGTGTTGTTAATGTGAGGGTGGGTGGAAGAGGACTTTTTCACAGCCTGTCTGTTAACTTCGGTGATTTTTGAGTTCTGTTGATGAGTCAGTGAGTCAGTGAGTGGTATTTCACATTTATAGATATAGATAAAAATGTATACTAAAAGTGTTTCAGCTCTTCTCAGCAGTTTAACTTTATACAATGCACGTCATACAATGTATTTGTTAAAATTACTACATGTCTGACCAAGCCACTGAACATATAGATGTAAAAACTTTTTTTAATGGAATGGGTATTCCTCTTGTTATAATTAATTAGAATCTTCAGAGATAAATTTCAAAGTGGTAATTGCTAGTAGTCAAAAAATGTTATAAACCATGTAAAGATAAAGCACAGTCCAATAGTGTGCACAGTCACATAAAGGAAACCAAATGCCTGTATGTATGTGTCTAATGTCCACATGGGTATAATTATAATTTTTCCCACTGCCAATTTTTTTTGTTACATAGACTTAACTGAACTTGATGGATTTTTATGCATACTTTTAATATTTACTATTTTTAGGGAAAATGCTGTGATTCTATATAATTTTAGCTTTTTTATAATGGACCTTGAGATTTCTGTATATGATTTTTTCAGCCATTTTAGTTACATGTCTTTTTCTGTATTGAAATATTTATCTTCTATCCATGTTTGTTTTCACTGTTTCCTGCAATTATACCTTTATCTCTTGGAAACTACTCCCCAGTTTTCCCATTTAGAGATATTTTCAAGAGTTCAATCCACTCTCTTCTTCTTTATCCAATCAGGTAGATATATACATTTTGCTACCAATCTCCGCAAACTGGCAACTCTTTTTAGCCTAATAGGAGAGAGAGATAGTGAAGAAATGAATTCTCCCTTATTCTCAAGCTATTCTTATGTGAATTTGGGCCAAATAGAAAAATAGGTCCAATTCACATGAATACATATTTAGCTTACATCTGTCTCCTTGGGCTAGAAATTTAAAACCATTTCTGGAAAGAAATCTTTGTTTTAGCAAAATGTGATTAATTGCCCAATCCAGAGTTGGGGATGGGTGGGTGGGGTGGCACTTGTGGAGGCAGAAGAGCTGGCAGATTTGCCCAGGGCATGTACCCCTGCAGAGAGGAAAATCTGCTGGTGGACAGCTGCTACAATCTTTTGGGATGCCCCCATGGGTTAGAGAGCATCTCTTCAATGTCCCTGCACCCCTGTCAGCTCTGCTGGCAAAGCAGGGGCATTCCAGAGGCATAGCTCGGGGTGGAGCCAATGTTAGCTTCCACTCTGACATTGCCTTCTGGAATACTGGTGCTCCAGGCAAAGGTGGCATAAGCCCATTGAACCCAATGGAGGGCTTTTCAGTTGTGCATAGACTTCTGTTTTTTGCCTCCCCATGCTGCCAAAAAGTCTTCTGCAGGTGTCAGTGGGCATCCTTGGCCACCCCAAGGCTCTCGGTTGGGCTGTAAGTATGGGGAAAATCCCTCTCTTGTATCCACGGAAAGTATTGGTGGTCCATGAAAGGGCAGAAAGATGGGATACAAATTTTGTAAATAAATTACAAGTAAATAAAAATAATTGAGTGTTGAAATGTTAAAATGTTGTCTCTAGTAACTTTGGGGAAAGTTTTGAGGTTTCATCGATGTAAAGCAATGCAAAAGAGCTTGTTTTGAAGCAAACATAAGAAAGGTATTCTGGTAAAAATAAAATTTAATTATTTCTGACATGTTATTTTCCTAGAGAACAGGCATATGAGCTTTCACGAAGTCATGCATTAAGCAGAAGTCATTGTTTTCAGAGGATGCAATGGATCAAGTTTGTGTATTAATTTATATGTCACAAGAGCATTATTCTGTAGAAGAAATGATGCATTAGACTGAGAGTTTATCTTTGCTATACCACCTCACAGCTCAAACTTGCATAAAACTGATTGGTATAGTTTCTCTATCTTTGTGTCCATATTCCTGCTGAATAATGAAAGAGCATTATGAATAGTAGGTGATCCCATCTTGCTAATGATTAGTCTTAAGCCTTACTAGTGGTTTTCCATTTTTAGTGTTTTAGCAATATCCAAAAAAGTCCAAAAGACACACAGAATCACTCCTTGCGTAAAACAGGAATGGGATTTTTAAGGACAGAGCATGTCAGTTCAAAACTCATCATTGCATCAGTTTACAATTTGCAAGCAAGAACTATCTTTCTAAAATACAGCATGTCAGAGGTAAGTGAAGAACCGTGGCATTATGCAACTGAAGCATGGTTTTTACACATGGAGAGTTAATAACTGCTGGATTTATTGCTAACCTGCTGCTTTATATTTGCAGTCTCTGAAAAGTCATTGTAAAAGAAATGCCATAAAATCCATAATCCCACTGAAATCCTAAATTCACAGTCTGCATTTATAGAGGTTACAGAGGTATTAAGGATGAAGAACAAAATTGTAGGGGTTGGTTGTGATGCAGAAGTCAAATGGATGGAAAACTCCCTCAACCATGGCTTTCATTGATCTTGCTCAGCCGTGAAGTATCATGGGGATTACCTATTTGAACAGTGTACATTTTTTCTAGGGTTCCATACTTCACTGCAGTTTGTCATAATTATTTTATGGTATTATAGATTTATAGAGATTGATATTGCAAAGTACATATTATAAAAACATATAAATGGTTATAAAGGAGGTTCATAACTGCTAAAGTGGGAAGCAGTGCTTGAATATAAATGTTAAATTTGAATGTATATTAAAATAGAATTATGATTATTAAAATGAAATAATTCTTTAACATGTTTAGCTATAGGAAGTTTTGCAGCCATTCTAGGTTTCAGCTTTGTAATTCCATTATACTTTTCCTAGGCAGTCATGATCCACATTGTCAACTAATTCTGTAATCTTCACCCAATTGCATTGCTCATTGAATGTCTTATATTGAGCATGTACTCAGATGGTGTCTAGCTAACCATTCTAAAATATTAAATCAAACAGGATTAAGAATTAAAAAAGTAATTTCTCTTCAATTATCAGGACTGTGCTATGGGTATACAGTCACAATCTGAGAACATGTTGGTGCTGCACTACAAAATATTTATATTCATTTATTTATTGTTCTCTGTGTTTTTCTTTTTTCTCATTCTTCCATCCTTCTCTGTTATTTTCCCTTCCTTTGTCCTTGTATGTCTGTATTTTCTTTATTCATTCTAATTTTCACATTTCTATTTCATATTTTTTCCAGTTCCAAAAGGTTCAAGAGTTGGAGATATGTGGATGGGTGGGTTGCTGCTTGTTGGCTGCTTATTCAGTTGGGAAATAGTAACTCACAATAAATCCTGACCAGTCTCATGTGTAACTGAAAAACTAGCCCCTCAAAAAACATAATGGGCTCATGTAGAGGTGGCCCATTGGCATATATGATGCTGGTGGAGCCCGGGACTGTTTGCATGCTCCTGTGCAAGTGGTCCCAGAGCTGCTGTGTCAAGATCCCCTTGACCAGACAATGAAGACACTTGTAGGATCACAAAGGTTTCTTTATTGCAGGCATAAGTCAGATCAAGTACAGTTTCAAAGATAGCTCTGTCAGATGTACAGAAGCTGTGAATCATATAAGCACAACTTCCCCCTCCCCCTCCCATTGAGTCAGCGAGCAAGAGAGTGAAAGTAGTTTTGGGAATGTGCCCTCCAGAGGCTGGCACCAGGAAAAGCAGATAAAGCACCTGGTGTTTGGCAGCCTGTGAGCTAGCAAGCAGAAGAATCCACACAGAGCAGAACCCACAAAATCCAGGCCTGACATGCTGCGGACTGTGGAGGCGCCTTTGCACAAAATCTGCTATTGCTGATTTTTCTGGTTGAATTAATCAGAACACATGATAAACCAAACTGGGCACAGAATATTATATGAAAACACAGGAATTATGGACCATCAGATGCTGATGCCAGCTCTTGGTGCCAGAACAACAAAGACAGCACTGGGAAAATAGAGCCCCAGAGGCCATCAGACCAGATGGGAAGTATGGAGTCAGCCAACAGAAGCCCAACCCTGATGACCTGGGCAGGTCACTGGAGGAGCTCAGCCCTGAAAGAACCTGGGAGGAGCAAGCCGAGATGGTGCAAGAAACTATGGGAAGTGGTATTCCAAACCCAGCCTAGATAATGGTAGAGGGTAGAGGGTTGGGGCTCAACAGCTCAATAAATGACAGCTCCGCAGCCAGGTTATGGATGAGTGAAAGGGAGAGTATGCCATACTTTGGAGAAACACTGCTCACACCAGATCGTGGCACCAGTGGGGGAGGAGCATCAATAAATTGGTTTAGGGTTGCACTGTTACCATCACCAAATTCCTGTCACAAAAATTCCATGACTTCTTATCCCTCACTGCTTTTTTAGCATTTGGCTGTTTTGCCATGCAATTCAGATGGGTTTCCTGAAGTTACCTGATGAATGTTAGACCTACATGTGACTGGGCCAGTCAAGAAATTTAATGTATGTTATTCAAATTGAAATTTTGATTGCTTAGATACATTAGATACAAGATTAATTGAAAACATTATTATTATTATTATTATTATTATTATTATTATTATTATTATTATTATTATTATTATTACAGTTGACAGTTGTCAAGCTATAAAGTAAATCCAGTTCAAGTGATATTGAAAGAATTGATGCATCTCAATAGTGAATGAATACAACAAATAAAATTGTAACCAGAAAGTCATACCTATCTTTGAGTTCTAGAAAACTGCTTCCTTGGAGTATTCATTAAAGGTTTTGTCAGTCTAGCTGAAATTTGGGGTCAGTTTGCACATCTGTTTATCCAGCACTATTAGTGTTACAAGTAATCTCTCTCTCCAACCCATATGTCTGAAGACAATCAATCAACCTCATGGTTGGAAGCTGATGCTTCAGAGACTCGCCTCAAGATGGCAGCAACATTCTACAATCAGTGTATTAGATACCTAATAAGAAATTCATGCTATAAATTCCTCATGTAAAGTTGACATCTCACCTCATTGGCATGCCCAGCCATTGCTTCATTACAGAATTACACCAACATCTGGAATATGGCAACTCATTCATGCACTAGGCCAATAGGATGTCCCAACAGAGCATTACCTTCAACAAATACATTCTACAATGAATCTTAAATAAAAGATCCCAGCTGTATTTCTTTGTACCCTGATTACTTAATTTGAATAATACATGCAAAATGATAAAAATACCCAGAAAGGAATTTGCTCTCACAAGGTACACAAATAAATGAGAATTCTGTAATGCTGGCAGATGCAAGAAACAATAGGGACAGTACATAAATAAATTTTATACTTATAAATTATGCTCACAACCTTGCTGACTGCAGTGATTCAGTAGTCTTGAGAAATAACTGCACAAAATCAGCCTGGATAAGAAGTACAAGGTGGTAGCAACTGAATAGTATGCTCTTCATATTTATTGAAGGACTCCCAGAATGATAGTAACTATACCACATTCCATAGGAATAAGGTCACATAGAAGGAGTAATTATTGAAGAACTGTCTGTAACAAATTTGTCAGGCACCACGCATCACAAATTACATATCAAAAAAGTGTCACAAACTCAGTTTCTGTGTTGATGGAGTATGGTTTCCTATTTCTGACACTACAGCCAGAGGAGTACTTCATCCTGGGAGACCCATCACTCCATATGAAAGTCAGAAGATTCACAGGCGGTAATAATGCCTTCAATATTTTTTGGTTATGGCTCTCAGTCTAACAACTTACTATAAGAACAACCTGTCTCCACTCTGCTTAATTCTAGTACCACATTCTGCTATGTCTTCCCATATAGCTGGACAGAATTCCTGCCACTCCAGGCTACCATACATAATGTACCATTATTTTTTATCTTTTGATTGTCTATCTGCCTCCATTCTTTTCATTTTCTCTTTTTAGTAGGCTATGTTGCCCACACATGATTAGATATTGTTTAGTTGTAATCATATAGGAAAATCCAGAAGGTGAATGATTACACAGGCCTTTTGCACATTTCTAGTTTGTGCTTTGCAGTGGGGTTTCCTGCATTTTCTCATTTGCTTGCAAGAAGATATCTCACTGCTTCCCCTGAGCCTAGCTGCCATTTTGCCTGACCACTGCTTCCAGGTCAGGAAGTTGTACACAGGCAAGGAACACATCACACGTTGCCAGCTCCTGGAAAGTATAGGACTTCTCTGATCTGAACACAGTGGAAGTTTGGGTTTGAAAAAACATCCACATTGAGTTTCAAGATTTTCTCTCTCTTTGGTGAAAGAAGGCAGGGAAGGTGAAGTAAATTGCTCCTAAGCCTCACCAAGCACCTTTTATCAAATATTTGGAAATGCTAATGGCCAAATGCAATTAAATAAGCAGCTCCCACCTTAATTGGAAATTAACACCTAGAAGGGACATAGACCTTTGTGTAATGAGAAAGGTTAGATTAAATCTTCCTGGAGATTTCAGGAAAAAGACTCTCTGACCCATTTGCAGGGGGCAAACAGAAAATAAAATCCTTTGGCATGGATGGAGGGGGTTCATTTTTGCTGATTCTATTTGAAGGAAGGACCTCACACACTTGAGCTCTAGCTGATGGCTGCCATTGCCACATAGGGATTGGCTGCCCAGGCAAATACTCCAGGGTTCTGGGAAGCTTTAACAGCTATTACTTTAACTTCCAATCTAAGGAGCCTAAGTTAGTATAAGACCCACTAAGATATGTATGGCATGAGAGGAACTGTGAGTTTACACGTGCATTCCTTACTCAGTCTGTTACTGTTGAGAGTATGTGTGTAGACATTTTACTTTTAATAAATTCTTTACTATTTTGAATGTTGGGCTGGTCATTGTTCTCCATCACCCATAGATCTCCATTGTTCAAATACTGTATCCAAAATAGGCATCAGGGGAAGACAATCAGTGAGTTGCTAAATTGCAAATTTCCTAGGAATGTGCAAGTGCCATCCCTGTGGTAACAAGTCAATGGGTAATACTAGACAGAGCTTTAGAATGGCCATATGATAGCAGAGATAAAATATTCGCCCTTGTGGTGGTATTATTATTATTTTAACTTTCCTGTGAGCTTCCTACAAGCCTCTGTGTAAGGTGGGTAAAGGTATTAATAAATAAATGTTTTTAAAATCATAAAATGCTGATTTAAAGGCAGCAGTACCAAAAGAATGAGAAAACCAAGGGTTGGGAGGGCCAAGACAACAGAATTTCAGGCCCCTTGCAACTTCCTTTCCATCTCAACACACAGGTTTTATGGGAAAACCCATACAAAACTGTATTAGATGATAACAGACAGATGACAATTGTTCCTCCTCACAAACACTTCCTGCATGCCCAGAAACTTTTTCATGTCTGAGCAGACTATGAGAAAATAAGTGTGTTTATTTACTTTATTCATAGTCCATCTTTCTTGATGAAACTCAGGGCAGATTACAGAAAACAACAATGCAGCCATGTAGCATGAGACATCTGCATAATGAATCAACTGGGCTAGGATTACTAAATCAGAATAAAACAGTAACTATAAACTGCCTATAAACAGTAACTATAAACCTACTCATCAAGAACTGTCAGAAGTCAGACACATGAACATCTATGAAATCATTACAATTGAAGTGGAAGCCTTACATCAATACACAAAGGGATTATTCAGAAAACAATATTCTAGTTTTTGATAAGATAAACAAATAATACAACAACAGTATGCTGTGAACCCGGAGAATGTGAGTAAAACATATAGTCTAGCATGCCAGGAATCAGACTACATTCTAGGGGAATGTATAGTACTGGAGCATTTCTACTAATACAAGGCATGTGCAAGTTACATGTACTCACCTGGGATGAAATGTTGAGTCTTCCTTTATTGCTGATAAGGTAGATTTACAGTATGAAATGTCTGTTTTTAAAGAGAAAACAAGTAGTCAAAGAAAAGGGAGTTCTCTGGTTGTATTTCCATTCAGCTACCCACTGTATTCATTTCAAACATATAGTAATAGCATAGAATCATGTTTTCTTCAGTGTGATTTTGATAATCACCTTAAATTTATCCGTAATGCCTTTTCAGTTTTGCTTGACACAAACATTTGCAAAAATGTAGCAAGACCACCTATATAATTTTCGCCAGACTTGAGCAATCCTAAACCAGGTCAAATTAGAACGCTACTCAGGTTTATTCAAAAATGCTTGCTCACAGGAAGCATTCTTAGGATGACCAAGTTACCCCAACTGAAAATCTAGAACCATGTGTAATAATATTAAACATTTACTTATTAACATATATTATTCTTCCATCTAAATCCAGACCTCCAAAGTGGCTAACAATGTTTTTTTAAAAAATTAAAATGATTGCATTTAGAAGATATTTGAGTTCACTCTGTCAGATGGAGGTTGGGGAAGAGACCCCACTGGTCAAATTTCACATCAGGTGACTATATAAACCCTATTTAAAACCCTATTCTTCACAGCAGTAAAACAGGTGGAGGGAGCCTTATAGTAATACTCTATAACTCATTCATCCATGAAATTGACTGTTTCCTCTTCAATGAGCATAATGTCTGCATTTTCTAATACCTTTACCTTATGCCTTTTGTATTCCCTGTGACTCATTAGTCAGGAGCAGCCAATATAAATGCCTACCAGAAGGATGTGCTTGATAGAGGCAGACAGCCTGCCCAACATCTTGAGATAGCCCACAATAGTGCAGGCTCCCCTTGGGTCTTACCTTCAAATGGGAGAAGCCCGTTTAGTGTAGAAGCAATTGGGCAACTCTGGCAGCCATAACAGTCAGGTTGTAATGCCACCCACATTACTGAAATGGTTTCTTGATTTCTCATCCATACAAGAGGCAGAAATCTTCTGAGATGAAAAGAAAGTTCAAGGCACATTTGTGGTTTGCTATGAATTATTTTAAAAGGGATGGAGCTAGGCTGAAGAGCAAATATCTGTCATTCCCATTCCAAGTGACAACCACTGGGAACAAAGGCTCATTCCGCACATGCAGAATAATGAACTTTCAAACCGCTTTCAGTGCTCTTTGAAGCTGTGCGGAATGGCAAAATCCACTTTCAAACAGTTGTGAAAGTGGTTTGAAAACGCATTATTTTGCGTGTGCGGAAGGGGCCATAGAGAAGGAAAAAGATAAAGGAGTTAGTCAAACTCCTTTCCCTCCACTGCACACGCTCCCTCTCTCTCTCTTAGAATGCCACATTATAGTACAGGCTTGACTCGTTAGTGGTTATCTTTTGTCACCTGTCTAACCAAAGCCTTTACATAAAAAACAAAAAAAAATGTATTTTAGTAGAAAAATTACTTATTCAGCTTTTCCCTTCTCTTTCCTTCTGCATGATGGATGCAAGTTTAATTTGCGGGGGGCGGGGGGCGGGGGGCGGGGGGCGGGGGGGCGGAGACTCATTTAAAATTTTGCTATCTTCAGTTTGGGAAAAAAATGTTTGCAGCACCTCAGAATTTTGAAAGTGATGCCACATTGTGCAGGATCCAAGCATAAAATCAAGCAGTTAAATTAATCTCAAAAGGCCAAGTAGGCATTAAATTAAATAGGTGTTTGTATTAAAAAGGACTCCCAGTTGAATTGCTGGAAAAAATAGGTCATTCTTATTAAGGGGTGACACATTTTTTAGAAAAATATTTGACTATAATTTCCTGATTTGGACACATACTCAGCAGTCACTGAAAACAAGTCCTGCCCTATTCTCTTCATTCATCAACTTCAGTAAGACATAAACTCTGCTCAGAGCAAAGACTGACCTGTTGGGGAGGAGCTTTACCTCTTTAGGATCTCAGATAACAAGAACTGAGAAAGAATTTTTTTTCTGTTCTTAGACAACTGCAGGCAGTCAGAGTAGGCTAGAACTGTTTGACTATACAGTATCTTCATATAAAAATCATTGTGAAGCCGAGCGCACAATGATCCTTACACTTCCTAAATATCATCTCATGGAAGAACAGAAAAAGGATGATCAGGTCCCAAGTGTTGTGTCCTGTAAGCAAACACAGCTTAAGATATTGTCATATTGTGGGTTGATCTTTTCTGCAGACAGTGAGCTGTCAAACGTTTAAAGAGACTGTGGGGGAAGGGGGAGATAGAAAACCTGGCCCTGCAAAGAGCTGGAAGGTATTATCTGTGATGGATACACAAGAGTCCTCAATTTTGAGCTGAAATCGCCAAATTCCTCCTCCACTCTTTCATCTGCTTACTTCCCATTTGTCATACTCTCTGTTCTCCCATCAAGTGGCACTTGTGTAGATCTGTCAAATGCCTGAAAACTTTCAAGTATGCATTTGGCTTTCTTACTTCATTTACCGTTAACTTTTTAAAAACCTTTTCCCCAAAAGTAGTCACTTCAGATGACGTTTTCAGATTTTGCCAATGTTAAGGAGGTAATACTGCTTCTATTTATGTTTCTTACCCTCCCATAATACATATCTTTACTGCTTCTTGAGTACACTGATGGGCAGGCACTATTTAGAATACTATCCAAAAACAACCTCATTGTTCAATATTCAGTATCCCTTGCATTTACTTGTGGCAATGAATTCAATCACATTATTTGAGGTGTGGAAGATTTACACCAGTTTCCTATCAATCAAAGCACTGAGAGTTTTTCATTACCTATTTGAAACTTCCCTTTCATACGTATCAGAATTGGTCTCCATTTATATTTGCACTCAGTTCTTACTTTCTAATAATAAATCTCATCAACCCTGTTGTCAAATCGTTCATCCATGGGCAACAGAGCATTCACCTGTTATGCCCCTGAGCTGTGGAATTCCCTGAACTGAATTCTCATCTGTAAATCCCCTGAGCTTTTAAAATCCTTCTTTGATTTGTATGTATTAAAATTTGACTGTAATATTTGATTCACTGCTGACACATGCTGGAGGTTTGACTGGTCAAAAAGTGTGTGTGTGTTTATTTATATAAATACATACACATACACACACCAGTGTGTTTCAGATGACTCAGTTTTTAAAGTGAGGGCTGATGGGAAGTGTAATCCATAAACCCCTCCTGTCAAAAATCCTCATGCCTCCTCCTAGATATTAATAAACTGGGAGATGCATGTGCAACTGCAATACTAAAGTCTTCAAGTCAAAGGGGCTGCTGGGAATTGTACTGCATTACCATTTGAGAGGTGCAGGGGTCTGGCTCTTCTGGATGGTAATACTCTACAATTCTCATCAGCCCCTGCCACTTGAAAAACAGAGGTTGCTGATTCTGGTGTATTGTTTACAAACAGGAGGGGGTGCCATTGCCAAAAGATTTACAGTACTGCTGTCCACAACTTAAATAAACTATGTGTCTTTTCTCCCCAAAAGTTATGCTATTATTATAGGCTACATTGCTCCAGAAACATTGCTGAAGGGGGCGGGAGAAGCCAGGCAGGGCCACTTGAAGAAACCTCTACTTAGCCACACTGTGAAGCAAGTGGGAAAGACCTGGGGACAGACCTACACTGCTTTTTCCTGTCTACAGATCAAAACCAAATGACTCAGCATTCAATGCTATCTTTGGCCTTTTGGCTAGCTTTTCCTTTTTTAAAAAAATGACCAAGGCAAATCTACATTAGCCCAGCAGAAAGGCCATTTTGCCAAATTCCACAAAAGCCCGTGACAACTACCTCCTCTTCCTCCCTCCTGTTACCTGGAAAGCTTTTCCAGCAGGTTCAAAACAAACAGGTCTATAATGGCTGTTATCTGGAAATTCTGAATAAAACATATATATACTTTGGCAAGTGTAACAGAAACAATGCCTAACCACAAAAGCCTGTGACAACTGCATCCCCCTCCCTCTCTCACACACACACTCCTGTTTTATGCAAAACTTTCCAAGCAGGTTCAAAAACAACCCTTAACATATCTAGCATGGTATAGATATTACTTGGCTTCTATACATAATACCATGTTCAAAAAGGAGTTAACAGCAGCTGAACAAGCCAGACTCAAGAGCTGGATGATGCCTTCCTGGAAGAGATTACCAAACTTTCAGAAAGGAGAGAAGTAGTAGTAATGAGAGCCTTCCATTATCCAGATATTTGCTGGGAGTCTGTTAGGCCTGGCTTTTTGCGCGGGTGAAACTGTGTGAAGTTGCTTTCACTTTTGCAGGTGCTTGGCTATCTTACTGTCTGGCCTTGAGTGTCTACTGCTGGGATGGGCCTCAAGTCTGGGTTTCTCTTTGCTGTACTGTTCTCATGTGAGGGTGGGGTAGTGTGGGGTAGTATTATCAATTGCTTAGCTCCTTTTTGCCAGAATAATCTTCTTCCTTGTTCTCTGAAGTCTGCCAATAAAATCCTTGAACCAATTGAGTGTATTGGGTTCTGATCCAGGGGTTTGGCATTAAGATGATTATCCATTAATTCTGACCTCATGCCTTGGCCAATGGATGAGGCCCAGGATACCACTCTGGGGGCCTGCAGGCCTTCAGAGGCACTTTGTGGGAGATGGCTTCTACCACCAGGTTACTTGAGCATTCAGTGGAGGCCCAGCCTGAAGTAGAGGCAGCCACACTGGGCCTGGAGAAGCTCCACATCAGTGAACCCAAGAAACAACCTTGCAGCCGAGAGTTGGACGTGGGCTTGACTACTTGGAGTGGAGCTCCCTACTATGATCTTCAGGGAAAATGGACTGGGGTGGGAGAGATCCTCTTCCTTGGGTTGGGGGCATGTCCTCATCTCCAATTAGAGACCAGATCCGAGCGGAGGAAAAGCCTGCATGGCTCACCCAGCTGATACACAGATGAGGAGGAGACCGGCAGCCCCCAAGAGCCCCCTGCCAAGATGCCAGCATTTAGTGTCAGGAGCAGGATGGCTTCCACTGAGAGATCCACCAGCTAAACCATGAGATATATCTTCTCATGGCTCGTGCAGAAGCAGGAGAGGCGACGAGTGTTCAGACTGCAAGTAGCGACCTACAGAGGTGGAGCAAATTTAAGTTCCTGACTGGTGCCCCTGACTGGAATACAGGGGCAGATAATACAGGCAGCAGTTCAGCAACCCCTACCTCTGCCCCTTCCAGCTGCCCAAGGGCAGCCAGTGCAAGCAGTACTGCCGGCAATGGGGGGTGCCAGCCCTGGCGGTACCCTGGCAACAGAAGCTGAAGGTCCAGCTTGTCGGGGATGCTGATCAGCTGCCATTTTTCTGGTCCATGTGGACACATATATGCAGGCCTATGGCATGGAATACCTGAGTGAGATGGATCAGGTGAACAAAATTGGAGTGCTCCTAGAGGGTCAAGTGGTGGCTTGGTATGTGGGGCTCTTTCGGGGGAATGCACCAGAGCTCCAATCTCTTCCGTGCTTCATGATGGCGCTCAGATGCAGATTTGAGAACCCCTTCCAGGGGTACAAAGCGCTTGTGTCAGGGAAATTGGCCCCTAGCTGAATTTGCAGCCAAGTTTTGGGCTTTGGCCAACAAGATAGAGGACTGACTGGAGCATATATTCAGCCATAAGTTTAAAGAGGCACTTCACCCAGAATTCCATCATTGGTCCATAGTGAATGGGGATCCAAATGGGGTGGATTTGTTCAAGAGGGCGAAGCTGAGACCCATATGATAGATGTGCAAGAGTATGAAGGCAAAGCCCCTCCAAAATGGCCATCAGTGACCTCCCAGTGCAGCTGCACAAGTGCAGATTGGGCACAGGAACCTGGGGAATCCCAATACACTCTGATGCATCAATTGGGGCTGTGTCTGTATTGTGGAGACAGCAAGTACCTGGCAGCTGTCTGTCGGGCTAAACCATCCACTCCAAGAATGCCTCCCCCAACCAAGCCGTCTAAGTCCCTCTGTCCAAAACCCAGCAAGAAGAAGAAGGGAATAGCTAGGGTAGTTTTGGGGGTGAATAAAGAGTTTCCGATGTCCAGGGAGGCGTCAGCAGAATCCAGTGGGGAGCCGGCAGGAAACAGACGAGACCTGGCCTAGATGATGCCCAATGTCAAGTCCAGCTGGAGGGCATAACAGAAAGGGTGAGTGAAGAAGTGGGTCCCATAGTACTCCCCATGATAGTAACCAACTCCCCAGGGGGCACCAGGATGATGGTCCAAGCCTTAGTTGACTTAGGGTGTTCCAACTGCCTTAAGAGCAGGAATGGCACAGTGGTTAAGAGCAGGTGCACTCTAATCTGGAGGATCCGGGTTTGATTCCCTGCTCTGCCACTTGAGCTATGGAGGCTCATCTGGGGAATTCAGGTTAGCTTGTGCACTCCAACACTCACCAGCTGGGTGACCTTGGACTAGTCACAGATCTTCTGAGCTCTCTCAGCCCCACCTACCTCACAGGGTGTTTGTTGTGGGAGTAAAGCGAAAGGAGATTGTCAGCCCCTTTGAGTCTCCTTACAGGAGAGAAAGGGGGATATAAATCCAACTCTTCTTCTTCTTCTCCTTCTCCTTCTCCTTCTCCTTCTCCTTCTCCTTCTTCTTCTTCTTCTTCTTCTTCTTCTTCTTCTTCTTCTTCTTCTTGTGTGGTAGAAGGGATGGGGCTGAAGCCAATCCTTTTGAAGTGTCCCATCCAATTTACTCAGATGGATGGGTGGCCAATGGACTCCCCAGCTGCCTTCAAGATGGAAAAGGTTTTGGTTCAGTGTTCATAACACTTTGAGAGGCACAGTTTTGTCATTATTAATGTAGCTAAATACCCAGTGGTGTTGGGGATGCCCTAGCTGGTGGAGCATGATCCTACCATTCAATGGGCGGATCGTATTGTGCAGTTCATGGACCCACCCTGTGGGGCTCACGTGGAATTCAATGTGGCTGTGGCTCCAGCTTTGGGGAAGGGGGAAGGGGAAACAGCCTTTTTACTAAGTCAAGCAGAAGCCATTCCTGGAGTCCCTGAGCCCTACAAGGACTTCAAACGGGTTTTTAAAGAGGCTGAATGTGATTCCCTGCCTCCCCATCGGAAAATGGACTGTAAAATCGAACTGTTTCCAGGGCACACTAATCAAAACTGCAGATAGGACCGCGGGGGGGGGGGTAGCTAATACCCCAGAAGACAGGGTCAAAATTCAAAATGACCTGGACAGATTAGAAAGTTGTGCAAAAACTAACAAAATGAATTTCAACAGAGATAAATGTAAGATACTACACTTAGGCAGAAAAAAAGAAATGCACAGATATAGGATGGGACACACGTAGCTTGACAACAGCACATGTGAAAAGGTTCTGGGAGTCTTAGTAGACCACAAACTGAACATGAGTCAGCAGTGTGATGCGGCAGCCAAGAAAGCCAGTGCAATTCTGAGTTCCATCAATGGTAGTATAGTGTCTAGATCAGGGGTAGGGAACCTGCGGCTCTCCAGATGTTCAGGAACTACAATTCCCATCAGCCTCTGTCAGCATGGCCAATTGGCCATGCTGGTAGAAGTGATAGGAATGTAGTTCTAATTTATCTGGAAGCTCCTGGTCCTAGATCCCTAGAATCAAGGAACCATTAATAGTACCACTCTATTCTGCATTGATCAGACCTCACCTAGAATACTGTATCCAGTTCTGGATACCAGAATTCAAGAAGGACATTGACAAGCTGCAGTGGGTCCAGAGGAGGGCAACCAAAATATTAAAATATTAAAATATTCCATGTCCTAGAAGGAGTAGCATAGGGAGCTAGATATGTTTAGTCTGGAGAAGAGAAGGTTAAGGGGTGACATAGCAATGTTTAAATGATAGCAATGTTTAAATATTTGAAGGGATGGCATGCTGAAGAGGAAACAAGCTTGTTTTCTGCTGCTCCAGAGGCTAGGACAAGGAGTAATGGTTTCAAAGTACAGGAAAAGAGATTCCACCTAAACATTAGGAAGAACTTCATGCTGGTAAGGGCTGTTTGACAGGGAATAATTTGCCTTGGAGTATAGTGCAATCTATATTTTTGAAGGTTTTCAAACAGAGGATGGTCATCTGTCAAGGGTGTTTTGATTGTATATTCCCACATGGCAGGGGATTGGACTTGATGGCCCTCGTGCTCTCTTCCAACTCTATGATTCTATGATGCTAAATGCCACAAAGTCAGCTATGACAGAACAAGGTGGCAACAATGCACTGCAAAAGAAAGAAATGCTGAGCTTCAGCATTTGCATGATCATTGTGGTGACATGATACTACACCTTATTGAAATGGAATTTCAGCACAAGTGTAATGTGTATATTGCAGAAGCACAAAATATGACTCAAAACAAAGAGCACATCTCAGCAATGCAAATGCACAAAGGCAACTGAGATACAGACAACATGAAACACCTGAAGAAACTGTCATGAGATATGAGATGTACAAACTAATTAAAGCATTAAGAATTGGACAAAGCTACTGTTAGATGGATTTGCAATTGGTTGACTGACCAAGCCAAAAGGGTGCTCACCAATGACTCATCTTCATCCTGGAGAGAAGTGGGGTGCTGCAAGGTTCCATCCTAGATCTAGGGAAATCCAGAGTGTCACTATGGAGGATGTTTTTCCTGCTTCTTCATTTCTCAATGGCAGGAGAGTTAGGGTTGGGGTGAGGAATTTCCCAGTGGCCCTGGGCAATTGGGAAGCTTAGTGGTCTGTGACTAAACAGGCACAATGTTCCATGCCTCAGAGTTACCATTGTGAACTCCAAACTTTATTTTGGACTGCACAAACAGTTGGTTCCATATCTGCCCTCAATGCCCAGAAGCATTTGTACCTTATGAAGAGTTCTTCAGTGAAAACAAAGTCCTGTTGATCCTCTCCATCCTCTCCTTTCATACACTCAAATAGGTAGTTTCTTTCTAGCCTTTTGAGAGTCAAAATTTTATCAAACTAAGGCTATTTCCGCCGCGGAAGGAATATGAGTAGCCTGGAGACTGGCAAGCGGCATCCCCAGGCAGCCATGTCACCTACAGAGCGGCGCCAGCTGCATTGCAACCCAGCGCCTTGCGCCTCGCGCCGCCCGACTGGCCTAGCGAAGCTAGGCGTTTCAGAGTCGCGGCAGGCGCGCTCCCGGAAAGAGCAGCACGGCTTGAGCTGCGAGCAGCGGCTTCAAGGCACCTCCCCACTCCTCTCCCTGCACTTACCTTGTCCCGGGCCTCACGGTTCAGCGAGAGCCTGGGGACGCTACCCTCACGGCTGGAGCAGGCGCGCCAGAACGGGGCGTGTCCCCTCAGGCCTCGGCCCGGCGTGCTGGAGGCCGGGGACATGCCAGGTCAGCTGGGCGACATCATCCCGGCTCTTTCTGGGACCGTCCATGCGGGCCGGTCCTCAGTGTGTCGAATCAGGTCGGCCTTGAAATGCGCCGACCCAGCTACCCTCCACCTCCGTCTCGCGGGAAGCGGCCCTGGTTATAATGACTTTAGGCACCTGAATCAATTAGCACAAGATATTGTATTTGCACCTGTTTGTTTTCTTGTTTAAGTAACTCCAAGATTCTTTTGTGGGAATGTGTTCCTTAACTTGTGAAAGCTGCTTTGACTTTCAAAAGCTTATACCCAAAAACATCTTGTTGGCCTCTAAGGTGCTACTGGACTTGAATGTAGCTGTTCTATGGCACATCAACATAGCTACCTCTAAAACTAACATAAAAAGTTGTATCTTCATCTGTTCCACATTATAAAGGACACTGTTCACTTCTGAGAAATGTCCAGACAATCTGACCACAAGAAATTTGGCTGCTTATCTGTTCTGAAGTTGTGAAGCAGGTGTCCTTTCTTGGCAGCAAGTGTCCTTTAAGCTAATTCCTTCTGATCATAGCTCCTTCTAAAAAAGTAAAAGGTTTTTTAGTTGAAGTGGTGTTCCTTGAAAATTTAATATTAAGTGGATGCTTCATAGAAAGAATGCAGTTTTGCCATCCAGTTTCTTACATGATAGCTCTAATTCATTTAACCAGAAGATTAAAAAACCTGTTCAGAATTAAAATCCACATTTAAAACTCATCCATCTAATTGCAGTCACCAATGTAAATATATTTATCAAAAGTAATAAGGAATTGTATTAATCAAGGTACACGATTATGACAGGTGCCTCCACACCAATAAGATTTTTTTGGCAATAAAAGATATTTTTTCATTACCTAATACTGGCTGGGTAAAAAAATGGTGAGGCACAGTATGGGGGGGGGGGGTCAGGGTTTAAAAACATGACATTTTATAACCACAGTAAGTCAATTTTTTTAAGAACTTCTCATCGGGTTTTCAAGGGTACAAAAGAACTTTCCCTAACATTTTACAATTAGATTGTCACTGTGAAGCTAGGAACAATTATTTTAACAATTCAAAATGAACATTTCAGTACATTATCACCAGAATCACAAGTCAGCACTGGGGAAGGACGCCGGCAGAGCTGCTCCACTCAAGTCAGCATACTGGCATTCAAACTATTTTGTAAGATTGAGATAGTGTACGAGATCACAATTGGGTCATATGACAATCATTGCTGTAGCAACCAGTGCTTACCAAGTGCCAAGCAATAAGCTTCCACATAATACAATGAAGTTTACCGTGCCCCACTCTGACACAGATGAAAAGTTACAGTTCTCCAAGGTAGCACAAAGACAGAAATCCTGTTTGAACAACTTATGTATGGCCAGTTTCCAACATGCATAGATGAAACTTCTTGTCTCACTTGTGTATTAACAGATGTGAGCACACTGTCTACACACACATAGTTTCTATCTCTGTGATCAGGAATGCTGTTTTTAGATTTCTGAACCAGGACATTTCACGTAATACATAGCCATTTCCGCAATTCATTCCCCTCTACGTATTGAATTCAACATGAATATTGTATGTAATTTCACCAGGACTATAGTAAAACTTTAACTTCATCAACTTTAACTTTAACTTCATCAAGGGAAGATGCATTAAAATCCCCTAAGAATAAGACTCATCTACGTGCCAAAGACTTTGAGAATCAGAACTAAAGAAGCAATAGAATTACAAATCCAAGCATCCTCCAAACAACAGGAATCTGAGGAAAGCAGATATGTTAGCATGTGCTTATTTTTGTTCAAAAGTTTCATCTCTTGCCTTTTATTCAACTAAGTTGTAATTATTAAAAAAAAGGTTTCCATTTCCCTCTGGTGTATGTTCTTCAAGGACTTACCTTCCTACCAACATTCAAATTCTTTAGCTCTCTGTGTTTCCAACAATGGCCCATTTCACACAGCACAAAAAAGACATCTGCAGGATGTCTTAAAAAGAGCCGACTGCCTCTTTTCACTCCACACACCCAAAACTGTCTGGGGGACATCTTAAAAAGAGATGGCTTCTGGTGTGCTTTCCAAACAGCCAAGGAGTCAGAGGGGAAAAGAGTCTGTTTCCCACTTGACCATTTTGCTCTCTCATCAGTTTCACCCTCAGCTTCTGTCTGACAGTGCGTGCACAGCTGAAGGGATTCTCCCTCTGCTGACATTTCCTGAAGGTTCTCCAGGACATTTGCTCTTCAGGCTCTGGTCCTGGGTGCTTTTTCAGCCCCCAAAAGTACATAGTTGTTCTCCGTTTGTCCTGCCGATTCTGGCAATATATAGTTTCCTTCCTTTTTTATTTTTGATGAGCTACCTCTGTAACTATGCAGACACAAATACTTAGCCACTCAGAAGACCTGGATACCTCCCATTGAGAAGCATTGGGTTGACCTGCCCTCCATGAATCAACTTGGTTTTTCTTACTGCACAAAAAAACAAGTTGATCACCTGAAGAAGGTCAGCCAATGCTCAATGAAGGCTCTCAGGGATTTGAGTACCCCCAGTCAATAACAAGAGACTTCGAGGGAATGGCTTCCAGGGCTTTATTAGAACTGTGTCCCTGACCCCCTATGGCCAGGTAGCTGAGACTGGAAACCCCAGCTCCCTGGCCCCAGTATAAACCTTACAGTTGATCAGTTAACCCCCCACAGCATTCCCCCTATTGATTTTGAAGACAGTTGTGGTAGATACATTGTTTTGGGAATGGCTTGGCTTCTCCCCGGTAAGGGGCAATTAGGGAGAGTCAGTGGACTCCATTCACTACATTGCTGCAGTAACAAAAGGCAGGGTCTCTGGCCTTGGGCAATGCTAATACAAGTCCAGCTGCAGCCAGACATGCCCAGGCATGTCTTGTGCGTTTTGGCAGGTCCAGAATGGTGGGGCCTGACAGGTATCCAGGTCTTCTGAGTGGGTAAGATTCTTGTATTTGTATCTAAGTAGCTATGGAGATAGTGTTACCGCTGCTGCTCGGGTAACAATAGTAATTTCAGCTCAGCAACTTAATGAGGTGCAGGAAGCCAGTGCTCTTCAAAGCAAAAGATTTTATTCAGAGGTGATGGTCACAGCTTGGGCAGGAGAATCGCGCCTTGCCAACAAGCACAAGAACTTTTATTCCCAAACATCAAAGGGGCAAGGGGGCATGTAGAAAGGGGAGGTAAGAAGGCAGGTCCCTTACCAAACACCAATAAGAAAACAACAATACAAAAAGAAGATATAATTACAACTTTTGAATGGGATTACGAAATCCCACTGTCATAAGAACATAAGAACATAAGAACAAGCCAGCTGGATCAGACCAGAGTCCATCTAGTCCAGCTCTCTGCTACTCGCAGTGGCCCACCAGGTGCCTTTGGGAGTTCACATGTAGGATGTGAAAGCAATGGCCTTCTGCGGCTGTTGCTCCAGGCACCCTGGACTGTTAAGGCATTTGCAATCTCAGATCAGGGAGGGATCAGATTGGTAGCCATGAAATCGACTTCCTCCTCCCATAGAAATCTGTCCAAGCCCTTTTTGAAGCTATCCAGATGAGTGGCCATCACACCACCTCCTGTGGCAGCATATTCCAAACACCAATCACCCGTTGCGTGAAGAAGTGTTTCCTTTTATTAGTTCTAATTCTTTCCCCCAGCATTTTCAATGAATGCCCCTGGTTCTATTATTGTGGCCAGAAGAGAAAATTTCTCTGTCAACATTTCTACCCAAAATGCACGCCAATTTTTTGTAGACTTCAATCGCATATCCCCCCCTCAGACATCTCCTCTCAAATTTAAAGGGGTCCCAAAGCGCTGCAGCCTTTCCTCATGGGAAGGTGCTCCAGTCCCTCAATCATCTCGTTGCCCTTCTCTGCACTTTTCTATCTCTTCAGTATCCTTTTTGGATGTGGCGACCAGAACTGGTTTCACAATTACTCAAGTCTTTGATGCAGCACCACTGCTTTATATAAGGGCATGACAATCTTTTGCAGTTTATTATCAGATTCCTTTCCTAATGATCCCCAGCATAGAGTTTGCCTTTCACAGCTACCATTACATTGAGTTGACATTCCCATGGAACTATCAGCTAAGGCGCCCAAAATCCCTTTTCCTGGTCTGTGACTGATAGCGCAGCCCCTGTAGCGTGTATGTGAAGTTTGGATTTTTTACCCCTATGTGCATCCCGCTTTGCATTTTGCTACATTGAACTGCATTTTACCATTTCTTAGCCCGCTCACCTAATTTGCCAAGGTCAGCTTGGGCTCCTCACAATCACTTTGTGGTTCTCACTTACCCTACATAATTTGGTATCATCTGCTGGAATTTGGCCACCACGCTACCCACCTACTTGGGTCCATTTATGAATGGGTTAAAGAGCACTGGTCCCAATACGGATCCTTAGGGGACACCACTCCCTACATCCTCTCCATTGAGAATTTCCCATTTACCCTCTTTGCTTCCTGTTTCTCAACCAGTTTTTTTTAATCCATGGAGGACCTCTTATTCCTTCATTGCTGGAAGTTTTCTCAATAGTCTCCTGGTGAGGAACTTTGTCAAAGCCTTTGGAAATCCAAGTGAAGACAATGTCCACTGGTTTCCCCATATCCACATGCCTGTTTGCATCCTCAAAAGAACTCTAGTAAGTTTGTAAGACAGGATTTGCCTCTACCAAAACCATGCTGACTCTTTCTCAGCAGGTCTTGCTTTTGTACATGTTTATAATTTTATCTTGTGGCAGATTCTACTAATTTACCAGGAACAGATGTCAAACTGACTGGCCTGTAATTTCCCAGGTCCCCAGTTTCCTTTCTTAAAGATTGGTGTGACATTGGCCATCTTCCAGTCTTCAGGGATGGAGCCACAGTTTCAAGGATAAGTTGCATATTAAATTGAGGAGCATCAGCAATTTCATGCTTGAGCTCTTCAAGAACTCTTGGGTAGATGCAATCTGGGCCAGAGGGGATTTAGTGGCGACTGGATTTATCAATGGCTGCCAGAACTTCTTCCTTGTCTACCACTATCTTAGATTTAGTTCCTCAGTTCACCTCCTAAAATGGCTCCAGGTGCAGGAATTTTCCCTCCACCTCCTCTTGGAGTCGAGGAGCAGATACAAAGGAATTCATTCAACACTGCAATCTCCTGTCATCTTTTGCTTTTACCCCTTGTTCCTTTGTCATCCTAGCAGACTACAAGCGCCTGGCCTGTAGGTACTTGAAGAACTGTTTGTTGCTGGTTTTGATGATGTTCACAGCCATGCGTTCCCTCATAATCCTTTTTTACCTCCTTACAGCTAACTTGCTTCTCTTTTGCACCATTTGTGTTCTCTCAGGTATTCTTTATCAGTTAAGTTGGACTTCCATTTTTTCTAAAGACATCTTTTTTTCCTAATAATTTCCTCAAGCGTCCCTTATTTAACCGGTGAAACTTCGTTTTGGACTGAAGTGGCTGCCTTTCCTAACCCTCTGGAACACATTCCAGCTGAGCTTTTTTAAGACTGTGTTTTAAAATAGCATCCAAGCACCTTGGACTTTTGACTCTCTTGATTTTCCTTTCCAGCTTCCTCGCACTATCCCCCCTCATCTTTGAAATTTCCTTTCTGAGGCCGAGATGTAACTACATTTAGTAGTTGTCACTTGTTAAGCATGCAGGATACTGCTTGAATCTGACAGCATTGTGGTGGCTGTTCCCTATCGGCTCCAACAACACTGACTTCGCACCAGGTCCTGGGTCCAGCAGAATTAAGATCTAGGATCACATCTCCCTGGTTGGTTCTACAATACATCTGCTCTAAACCACAGTCATTTAGCATATCAGGAATGTTCTCTCCCTTACTGCATGACCTGAACGTACGTTTTCCAGTTTATGTAGGGATAGTTAAAATCACCCATTACCACGACATTTTGTTTTGTTGGCCTCTAATTTCTTTTCCATCTCCAGAATCCTCTTGTGCACTTTGGTCAGGGGAATGGTAATATATTCCCTAATGTTAAACTATACTTCACCCTAGTGGCCAGTATCCAGTGCTTCTGTAGAATCAGCTCCCCTGCATTGTCTATTTTATGTGACACTATGCTCTCTTTGATGTAAGGGGCCACCCCACCCCGATCGCCCTGTCCTATCCTTCCTGTAAGGAGCCTGTAACCTGGGATGGCAGCATCCACTGGTTCTCCTCATTCCACCATGTCTCTGTAATTACCCACTATATCAATATCCTCGCTAAACTCTGTACTCCAAGCTCCCCATTTTAGGTCGGAATGCTTCTACTATTAGCATAGAGACACTTGTATACTCTGTCTCTGTGCCTAACCGCCAGGATTTATGTGTTTTGCCCTCTAGCCTTTTTGTAAGACACTATCAAAAGTAGTCCCATGAGATCGTAATGGTGCTGAGAGAAAGGAAAACCCGATAAAGATCTATCCAGGGAATCTAGGTGGAGCTTGCTACGCTTTCAGCTATCTTCTTTATAAGATATGGCTGTTTCAGCTAATGCCCTGAACCCCGCCTCATCTCAATAAGAAAAGTTCAAACTGTCCAATGATGGTCCCTGCATCTTCCAACGGCTGGGGACTCTGGATGCTGCCATTAGATTTGATTTGCAAATCCAAGGGGGTCTTGTCTTACTTTAAAGGAGTCGGTACAGGTGTTGGTCTAAACTGCATTCCTGCAATAGCTTCCTTGTCAACAATATCAGCCTCTACAGGCCGGCTGCTTTTGACAAACACAAATCTTAAAATAACGTTTTAAACTAAAACATTAGGGAACTTACGAGGAGTACAAATACAAACTGTAAGAATCTCGAAATTAGCAATATGAGAGCCTTAACCTAACTGGAGAACCTAGTCAGGCTATAATCCTAAACGGTCGTAAATCATAGATTCAACTCCTAAAGGGGCTTTCATTATACTTAAGAAGGGCAGGAGACAGGAGACCATACAACATTGGCATTTATCACATTCGACCTTTATGCAAGCCTTATGGGGTTTCTGGGCCACACAAGTCTCTGCATCCGGGCATGGAATGAATTAGCAGTCCAGATAACCGACTCAGGGAAATATTTTGTTTATTTTCCTGGCGGTGGCATAATAGTGCATTAATTTTTTTTTAAAAAAAAATAGAACTATATATTTCAGAATCGTATGGGACCAGCTGAGTCCACCAAGGTTAATAAACAAATGGCAGCAATTGAGAATCCCGCTTGAAAGCTGCACTCAAAATGTTGGAAACAGGGTGGGAAGAGCGACCAGAGATCTAATGGTTGGTGGGAATCCTGAGATACCTCTAGGCTCACATTCTGCAAGCAAGACGGAGATGTAGACAGCTCAGGGAAAAGGAGTCCTTTGAAGCATTCTCCAAAGAGTATGCTGCTGCTTTACTGCTGCTGCTGCTGCTCTGGTCTGTTTGAAATTCTGATTTGCTGCCTGCCTGGGAAGTACTTCTTGTTTTTTTCTGCCCAGTGTGGACACGATTTCAGGACCAATTGAAATTGGTTTAAGATATTTCTAGTTTTTATGTGCATGGCTCTGTGTACTGTGTGCTTTTTTGCTTGGATGGTTGTAGATTTTTTGGGGAGGTCACCCATTTTCTAGTTCTTTAAAAGGTTTCTTCAATTTATTTAGTTCTGTTAAAAGGTTTTGAAGGCTTGTGGTCCATTTTCTTCTCCTGGTTGATTTTAGTATTTTAATTGCACATTTTCTGTTTCTAAACACTAATGAATTTAAAAGTGTTTGTGGTTTAAAATTTTCCCACATTGTTGGGTGTTTTTGAAAACTTTTTTTTGCATTCCTCGGGTTCTGGTTTTATGGTTGTTCCACTATAGTTGTTCCTAAAGAACTTTGTGTGGTGTAGTGTTTTTTCAGGGCATGTTTTTGTGGTATTTTTTTAATGTACGGTGTCATTGCAGCACATTCAGAGGAATTCAGCAGTAATGCTTTAATAATAGACAACTGTAGGTGAGGCCTGAGCATGAGATTGGTTTGGCAGAATTTGCTAGCACACACAAAATAATCACGTTTTTCAAACCACTTTCACAACTGTTTGCAAGTGGATTTTGCTATTCGCACAGCTTCAAAGAGCATCAAAGCAGTTTGAAGAGATTACATTATTCTGCATGTCTTGGAAGGAGCCTTACATTCTCTTGTTTTGACCTAAGCTTTGTTGGGCTTGTCCCATTTGCCTCATGGTCTTACTGATATTCTTTGGTTTTGGCCTTAGTTCTGCTGGGTTTTGTTCTGTTTTGCATTGGAGACTTTTCACTCATAGATAGTAATCTTGTTTTGACTACTGGCTTTTTTTGGAATTTGATTCTCCAAGAAACAAGGAGAGGAAATAAGATGGCTAGAGTCACCTGAGTGACTCTAGCCATCTTATTCTCCTTTATTCAAGAACAAATTCAAAACAAATATCAAACAAAGAGTATCAGTGAAAGAATCTCTCAATCTAACAGGGTAACAAACAAACAGAATATCAACAGTCACTCAATTTAATAAGTTTAAACCAACTCTTTAGGTCAATGAAGAATGTAAGGCTCACTTCCACATACAATGCAGAAGTCTTTTCAAACTGCTGAAGATAACTGAAACTCATACAGATACAGTAGCGTCAGGAGAGATACTGCTAGAATACGACCAGCGTGAAACCACACAGCACCAAGTGATTCCGGCCATGAAAGCCTTCGACAATACACTTAATCTATCTGATATTTGCCATAAAAAAATTCTGAACTACAAAATAGAGCGAAAATCGAAGCTACTAAAAAAATCAGTCAACAGTCAAATAAATGTCAGGAGAGTGTTGGGAGAATACAAATATTTTACAGGACAGTTTCCTATCACCGCCAATACATAAAAAATGCAGCTTCTGACTGTCTTTAGTCCTGAACTTCAACACCACAAGGAACAGCTTCTAAATTGCTGTGACCATAGCCTTCTGCATTCATTTGGAGAAACTGCCTGCCTGCTGTGAAGGTTTAAGAGTGATTTGTACCTTTCATGATACAGCTATGTTTGGATTAAGAAGCAAAGAATCCTAGTGCTGCAGCTAATCTTTCAGAAAAGGGTTGCTCCAGTAGCCAAGAAGCATTTTATCAATTACTCTTTTTTTTTAAAAGCATAAAGAAAGCAGTACAGGAAATAAAAATTCCCTTCAAGAAACACAGACCTATGAGATGATGATAGGAGAAAAGATGAGGAAATGTGGAAGAAAGGTAGGTTGAATGGCAAATAGAAATAAAGGCAAAATATATTGCTGAAGTGTAGCTAACTAAAACTGAAGAGGGAAACTAAATTATACAAACTGTGGGAAAATCTTTTAAGGAAGAATAAAGATGCAGATATTCTGAAAAAATTATTTTGGTTATGGAAGAGATTCTGAAAAATGTCTCATCAGTTGCTACCTACTCTGACTGGTTTATAGCAGCTTGGGGTGCCAACCAGCCTGTAGAAAAAAAGTCCTGCCCATAAAGTGCATTGAAAATGGGCACTTGGAAGCTTTTCGTTGAATTGATTTAAATAAATATCCTATCAATCCTCTACTAAGGATGGAGAGAGATTTTCTCTCTAGCCCTTTCTGCACAGCCACATTTGGGCCGCCTCTGCATGAGCAATTCTGCAGTGCAAGGGTGGGGGCCCGTTAGCACAGAAGCGTCACGAATGGCCCCATGAAACACCAGCGCAGGAGAGCAGCTCATATGAACCACCTCTTCCCAGTCCCTCCCACTCACACCTCGTCCTGTTGTCACCTGCTGGGGTGAGGAGGGACAGCGAGGGAGGGTCGTCGAGCCAGCAGGGTGGCTGACGACAAGAGTGAGTGGCAGAGGGGCCAGAGAAACTGCTTTTCCAGCGGTGCAGTTGGTAGAACATTTTCATTCCAGTGGTGCCGTTAGCACCTCGACCCCTCAGAGGGGAGGTTTTGGGAGGTTAGCCTGAGGCTGCCCTGGGGGAGGGAGTCCGGAGTGGCTGCTGCGTTTGGCAGTGCCGCCTGTGGGAGCCAACTCCCTAGGGCCGAGCGTTTTTTGCAGATCCCAGAGGTAGATAATAAGCCTTACATGCAGAGAGGGCCAATGTGTTCTTAGCAACCCTATAGCAGATCTCTAGGCTTCATTAAGAGAGCAATCTTCAAAATCAGAATCCTTATTAGATTTATTCAATTGGAGTTTATATCCAGAAGTGTTAGGATTGTGATACTTGGAATCTATAGATTTGATAAAAGCCATGCTGTAGGTATACCAATACAGCATCATTGAAAGCTTAGCTTCATATAATGGATAAAAGTAAGTTGCAATGATTATGTCAGATCTACAGCAATGGCAAATGGAGATAATATATCAATGCTGTTGTTTGCATAGCTTACACAGACAAGGAAAATTCAGCCATGAAGGAGATTTTAAAATTGAGCTATTGGAGACAGGTAGCATTACAGGTAGACCTGCACGATTTGTGATTTATGAGGTGGCGGCTACTTGACCATGTGACAGTGTCACCATTGTCATCATCATTAAATTGTTGAATTTTTCTAGGGCAATTCAGAGTGAATTGATTGAGAGGCAACAGTGCCCTGCCTCCCATTATTCACAAGAATTCTCCATTGATGATGATCCAGGCAAGGAAGCTCTCCTGCAGATGGAAATGGTATAATGCATAATAAAACATTATTTAAAGAATGGTGACATATAAGATGCAATCCCACTTCAGACGAGTGATAACTTCCTCGCATCTAATGAGAGAAGTCTTGGTATCTAAAGAGTTTAAAATAAAACAAATAAGTGTTGCAAGTCTAGGGTAGCCTTCAAGAATTGCTGGTCACTAGTGATGTTGCAGGTTTTATCTAATATTTGTCCATTCAATCCAGCCACATTACTTAGTGCCCACAATTAAAGTGACCAACCATGTCCAGTTTAAGAAGAATAGGTATTTTCTATTAAAATATGAATTGAAACTTGAGTTCAAGAGCGTGTAAGTCTCAGAAGAAGGGCTGCATTGAAAAATAGTGATTTACTGAGACAACAACTGCATAGTAGTTGTACTTTTAATTGACCTAATAAGGCCATTTGAGCCAATTACAACTACTGTACCTTTCTTTTGAACCGACAAAACTTGCTTTCTGACTTTCATAAATATATTGAAAATGCACCTTTGTTTAATTCATTTTCTTCCATATTTGTTGAAGTTTCCACCTAATTTCTAGTCCTCCATTTATTTTGTATACTCAGTTGTGGAATGAGGGGGGGCCAAATTAGAGCCATGTTCTTCTACCCTTTTAACAAAGTGGAAGCTAAATTCTTAACGAGTATGAACTTCAATGTCAAGCTGTAGTCTAAACTTTTTTAAGTGAAACAATCAGGAGCTCCATTTTTAGCTGCCACCAGGAGGGTGATTAGGGAGAATTAAAAAAACAAATTAAGAGCAAATAGAAAGAAAATCACCATGGTCTCCATTAGGGGTGAATTAAGACCTTTTACATTTGAAAGCTCTCTTGTCTGTGGTTTACCTTTTGCAATATTAAACACGAATTTTAGTTGAACCCAACTTCCTTGAGCCAACACTCTTGTTCATTAAAATCAGCGTGTTGCAGCCAAACCCTAATGAAACCATGATCAAATTACCACTTATGAACATTGTGGGAAATCCTAAAAGGCAAAAGAGAGTGGCCTAAGTTTGAGAGTTTAGGTGAGGATTAAACCCCTTAAAATGAACTATTGATGTACTTGCCTCAATTACATATAATGTTGGGGTTTATTTCTCCACTTATAGCTGTTAATAATGTGCAGAGGTGATTTTCTCTCTATATATAGAATTCATGTGTTTTCTTGCACTTAAGTTCAAAACACAAACTTTTAGAAGAGCTTCTGTTAAGCAAAAAGAAAGAGAGACCCCATGCATATTACATTGAAGAGAGTCATTGACTGACTTCTGTAAAACTTTACTCTCAAATGAGTGTTCACAGGATTACAGCAAAACAACAGTCCCACTACAATGGTTACTGCAATTCCAGTGCCAAAACAGAGTATCTATGATGTTGTAATGTGATGTAGGTATGTTGTTGTATTGTACCAAAATATCATACAATGAAACTCAACATTGTATGAAAAAAACAAGAGACAATGTATCAAGGGTTAAATTATGCAGAAATTACATAGTAGGATAATACAGCAACAGAAAGTATGTACTGTGCAGATTGATGTAGTCCATAGTTCTTTTCCCTTCATTTAAGCATCTTTCTCAGCTAGCTTCCCCCTTAGAGACATTTCCAAGCATAGAAACTTCTCAAGCCATTAGACCAACGATCTAACCATTAAGGGCAGGAACTCTCTTTGTTTAGGGAGAGTAACCATCACTCTGCATAACCCTGAGGATCTGTTTTTCCCTACAAGAAGCCAACTCTCCCAATAGACAGTGTTCAGTATTTCTGGACATCTCTCTATACTGTTCCACTGTACAGCACTATTCCTCTAGAGCTAAGTGAATGTCACTCAGTTCTGTTTATTGGATCATTCCACTCCAAGATCAGGTGTCTATAACTTTTATTGGCCCTTCCCATTTATTCCTTATCTATTCCAGACCTTCCCCTCACAACTGTATATATCCTAGGGCTGTGCGCATTTTCTGCTGCTTTTCTTGTGTGCCCCCCATTTTATCCCTTAATAAAAATTGTTAACTTTTATTTGCTCTCCTGTGAGTTTCAATATTAAAACTGACTCTCACATACATAGGGAATTAAGATTCCGTGTTGTTCAGCCTTTTGCATAGCCAAGAGTCTGCTAATTCTCCACACTAAAAGGGAGTGACTTCCCTCCACTTTAGGTAACAGTTGCCCCAGAATGTTTGCACAGCAGGCTCCAATCCTGGGTGCCTTTTCCCTTCCAGAAAGATAATTACATGAGTATTCATGGTCCTGCCAAGTCTGACCATATATAATTTTCCTTTTGAAAAAAGTATTTTCATTTAGGAGTCTGCGAAGAAACACAGACACACTATGAGAATCTTAGCCCTTCGGAGGACTGGTCTACTTCCCATTGAAAAGCATTGGAATTGCAGAAGATAGGTCTACAGTCCATTGAGAATCATTAGGTAAACCTGTCCTCCATGGTTCCAATGCATTTCAATGGGAAGTAGACCACTCCTCCAAGCTGCAAAGTTTCTCAGAGAATGTCAATCTTTCTTCACAGACACCTAATCGAATAATAACAAAAAAGTAAAACTATATATTGTTGGAATTGGCAGGACAAGCTGAGTACAACTATGTACTTTTGAGAGTGTAGCAGAAGGTCCCGAGCCTGAAATTTTGTCTAGAAGAGCAAACATCCTAGGGCAACCTTCAGCAAATGAGGACATCTGGGGGGAAAAGCTGTATGGAGTTCCTCCCAGGATGTCTTATTTGTGCTGTGCAGAACAGACCATAGAGACTTTAAAAAGAATTAGATAAAGTCATGGAGGACAGATTCATTGATACCCACTAGTCATAGTGAGTAAGAGGAACCTCTATGTTCTGAAGCAGTAAACTTCTAAGAATTAGTGCCAGAAGGCAACATTGCAGGGAAGTCTGACCTCTACATCTTATTGCTTTCCCTCTGATTCTCTACATCCTGTCGCTTGCCCTCCAGAACTGTGTGAGGCAGGAGGCTGGACTAAAGAAAACACAGGTCTAATCCAGCAAGGAACTTCTTATGTTCTTATATTCTGAAATACTGGGCCTTTCCCCACTTACCTTAAGCCCTGCGCTACTCGAGGAGAGTAGCGCGGGGTCCCTCGGCACTCCCCACTGAGAGGGGCAGCGACAGCACAGCTGCCCCGAAGCTGCTGCTGTCGCGCCCCTCAGCACGCAGCATCCCAGGCGCTCTTCTGAACGGTGCCTTTTGATGGCCCCGCGCAGAGCGCGGGGTCGTGGGGACGGCCGGGCGCACGCCTGGGATGCTGCACGCTGAGATCAGCGCGAGGCATAGAGGGGAACTAATTTGCAGAAGTGGGGAAAGGCCCACTGAAATGCCTGGCTTTGAAGTTGCCTCCATGTTTTAACTTAGTGTAAACATTTCAAATTCTTAAAAGTCACAATAGAAACCAATATTAATCAAAATATATTATTAAAAGAGAATAAAAACGTGTAGCTATTGAGATCAGGAGAAACTTTTATATTGCTACAGATAATTAATGCAGGGGGGAAAAGTGATCCAGGTTAAAAGTGGTAGAAAAGCTATTCATTTAGTAAACCAGAGTGAATGGTAAAATGTAATTATCACAACAGCAAACTTTACTAAGGGGATAACTGTCAGAACTGTTACAGTAAAAGGTCTCTTCACAATTTTAATTTGACAGACCAAGAGTTCCCTGGAGAAAATCAGGCTTAATAAACCTACAAATGCAAGAGTTCATTTTCAGAGTCTATTCCCTACTGTGTCTTCATATAATAAGCTTATAAAGCAAATTAAACCAACTTGTTTGCCATACTGACCATGTGTAAAAAATGAACACTGGATTCACATGAGTATTATTTTACAAAATCATTAGATCTTGGGATTTTAGAAAATCATTTATAGGATAAAGTACCAAAGCAGATTTTGATGGACCTTTTCTGTTCTTTAAACATGGCAGTTGCTCTAAAGCTGATTTTAATTTTAAAAAATGGATGACTAAAAACCACAACAAATAATTAACCCTTGGTGTAACCATGTCATTTTCCCTGTCTTCTGTAAACCTATGTTCAGGATACAGCTTCTCTTATAACTGGGAAGAAACAAAATGTAAGATTTTAAAAAACAATTAAAAATAAAAACACACAATGAAATATGACCATTATATAAAACTAGCTAATTATCAAATCACATGCAACCTTAAAAATAAGCCACCCATAACATTTTAAAGAAATCTGAGAGCACAACAGAAAACTTGTAAGTTTTAAACAATGGAGTGTTGACTTATATTTTTTAAATCACTGAAATGCTGCAGGGAATGGAGCACTTCACAAGTTACACTATCTGTTAGCTAGTAAATTTTTATAAAGCAATTCATTGATATCTGAGTCTTTATGGATCTTTGCTAAACTCTGTTATTAACATTTCCCAAAACTAATATAATACCAAACAGATATTTTAAATTCCTAGAGCATCATGACATCACTTCCTGTATCAGAACCAGAAGTGATATTTTAGAAGTCTCTAGCCACAATGCTCTTGGGGGTTGTCAGTCAAGAGCTGGCATTCCTAGTGGGGATACCATGACTAAGGCCTCAGTTCTAGTTGGCAGCCTTCTCTCTAGTCTGCCACCATCAATTTTTGCCACTACTCTGCTCCAATACCACCAATTGCTGCCTTGGGCATCATGAGGGGAGTTCAATGCCTTGACTCTCCAAGGGGAGGCAAAGTTGCCTCAGGATACCCATCATCAAGAGTGCAGTGGAGTTTGAACTTTAGATTAGGCTCAGAAATAGTATGATTTATGTTCCAGTATTGTTGGACTCTCATTTTAGTTAGGACCGTTCTGAATCATGGTGAAGAGCAGAGCTCAGTCAACATTAATTTAAATTAAAAAGAAGGAGCATTGTTTCAGCTTCTGGCAAACTGATATGAATGAAGAATGTGATAATTCAGGATTTATCACAAATAGGAAGACCACTGAAGCAGAGACATAAGGGATATTTGCATGAAAGACTGGAAGTTTAGAGGGGAAAATGTATGTAAAGGGGCAGTATACTCAGAAATAATAGGGTTAATTTCCACCACCCACCAACCAATTTACATGAATTAATGGTGATATGATATGAGTATCCCTTGCCATGAATTAATGGTGATTTGACACAAGTATCAAGTTGTAAGATGGAAGCATCTGGATATTGCATCACTTAAATAGAATCTTACCCAATAATAATTCAGTTGTGGTACCTGAGATATTTCAGTGATCAAAATGACTAGAAGTAAGATACAAACCCCAATTTTCCACAATAGGGTAAAAACCCTGTAGTTAGATTTACTGGTTATTTATTCCAGCATTAAAATAAAAGTAGCATATCTTCCCAAACCAGGTTAAACACAGGGAGCCTCTTCCCAAACCAGATTAGACACCGGGAGAAGAAAACTAGGGATGCTGTCATCCCTACATGTTGTGTAACGATGAGTAAATTATTTTTGGTTTAAATTATGAAATTGCATTTATATGGTTTTATTGGCATTTTATCTTCTGTACACTGACCAGAGCCCTTGAAAGGTGGGCTGTATATCAAATTAATTAATTAATTAAATAATGTGGAAAAACAAGGCCCCTCTGGTTGTAGGATTTCAACTTGTCTGGTAGAAGAAAGAAATCTTTATATTCTTCAGAAATCTATATTTTCTGAAATGTAACAAACTGCATTTCTGTTGTACCATGCCCCTCACAGCAGTACTTCTTGCACAGTTGAGAATAGCTTCTGTGATGGACTGCACAGAAAAGTAGAGGTTTAAAAATGCAAGTCAGTCAGTGAACAAGGTGCTATCACAACAGAGTGGAGAAAAAAAATTAGGAATGGGAAAGCACCCTGATTGGGTAAGCTGACCTGTGTTTTGATTGGTGGAGCAATCAGCTGACTCAGAGAGGGAGGGGGTATTTCTCTCAGGTCCACTCCACATGGACCCAGGGATTGGCAGGGCACCAGTGTACATGACACCAATGCAGCCCTGGGGCCGTTCAAATGCTTGCGTGTAAATGGCCCTGGAGTGACTGTGGACCGTGGGGGTGCCTTCACATGGAGGCACCCCATTTTTCTTTTAAACTTCCCTTCCCTTCCCTGCATAGCTCTGCAGGGAGGAAGGGACACACACACCCCTGTGCAGTTGTGGGATTCAAATAATTTAACAACTGGTTCTTGTGGTGGGATTCAAATAATTTAACAACTGTTTGTTTACAAACACCATTTTAACAACCAATTCTGCCAAAATGGTGCGAACCTGCTGAATCCCACCACTGACCCTGTGACCATGGCAACGCTGGGGGTTTGGAGGGCAGGAGATGTGTCCCTTCGTCCCTGCGGAGCTACACAAGGAAGGGAAGGGAAGTTTAAAAGAAAAATGGCTACGCCTAAAAGCAGCAGTGCTGACCTGGTCCCATTCACTCAGCACCGGGTGCACAGTGGCATTTCCCACTAGTTTACGAGTTACTAGTTTACGAGTTATGGAAATATCTAGTTTACGAGTTATGGAAATATCGTTGTCCCACCAATTGTGGGTAGAAAGCACGGTGCTGTCCTGTTTCAGTGGCATCAGCTGTGTGAAGTTATCCCCCCAATCGGTGTTTTTACCGATCCCACACCAGCATTTTTGGCTCATGCAGTGTGGGTCTCAGAGGGAAAGATTTCTAAGCTTTTAAATTTGGATTCCTGCAAGCTAATATCAAGTCCTTCAATCGTGTGTGTTAAATATATACTTTGAGGTAATTTCAGTCAAGGAATGGATCTGACTTGAAATATACTGAGTTTAGTATGTACTGAAAACAGAAAAATACACAGGAGAGAGAACTGGAAGTTTTACTTAGCGGTCAAAGTTGAAGGAGGAATAGTAGTTAGATTTTCCATAGGTTACCATAAATAAAGGGAAGGGAATGTCTCTTTTGAGCGAAGAATTCCTAAACCAGTTAGAATGGGAATTATACACACAGGTGGATTCCCAGTCTGGCACATGAGGGTTCTGTTACAGTTACTTCAGGCGGGAGATTTATACGAAGTGACTAGCTAACAATATCAAGGCTGTATGTGTACTGTATCAAAGGGTACCAGCCTGTTAGAACCCAAAATCATCATGAATCCATTAGCCAGTAACATCTAACTGAACCATCTTAAAGTAAAGAACCTCTCATAAGTATCTGTGAAACTTATAAAGCTTAAAGAACATCTCATAACATCTAAGCAAATGAAGAAACTTATAAAACTTAATTAAGAACTGTGTGTGCCAAAACTGATATTTGTATATAGTTATCTCTTGCCTGATTCCATCCATTTGAAATATCTGCTGATCCCATCTAGTTTGTTCGATAAATTTTACTTCTGTTTATTGAACAGGTTCCCTTCACCATTCTGGAGTTCCTAAGGCTGGGCAGACAAGCATAAAACACCTCAAATGCTACCATCAGAACAGCTCAGTCAGGAAAATCTGCCCAGTATAGTTGGGAGGCTGCCTGAGCCTGCCATAAATAGGAGGATGAAGGGAACTGCCACACTACCCGGGGGTTTTAATTCAGATCAAAACATTACATAGTTTAACCTCCTCCTGTATCATTTGAATAGCTTTTACAAACACTTAGAAATGTTTAGAAATGACAGTCTCCACCAGAATGTAAAGTACACTCATGGGAAAAGTAAACAAAATGTATACCAAAGAAAATATGAGATAAATAATATCCAGAGAAAAAAGATTTCACCCCCATCCCAGTTTGGTATTTCTTTTCTTCTTTTTAAAGTATGTAAGATTTCACATGAGAGGAAGATTTGGAGAAAGGAAAAAAAGCTCCAAGCTCCTGTTGCTTAGACCTCAAGGGAGCTGCTTTACAAATCACTCTATTGCATACAAAATGCCATCTCACTTCATGTCAGGCCAAAAGGTCTTTTGACAAGGACTCACATTGCAGAATTTCATCTGCTTAAACTGTCCTTTCTGAAGCAAGCACTTTTGAAGCTCTGAACACCAGCATTTATATCTAACATTCCTAGTCTCCCAGGATCAGAATTTCTTTGAACTGGAAAATCAATGGTGTTACTTAGGTGGTTTTATTTAAAGATAGTTTTGTTGATGGCATGTTACTTTAGTTCTGTGCAAATACTGTGTGATAGGCAACTTTTCTGATCTTGCCACTACCCCTGTTGTACCCAGTTCTTCTCTTAATAATTAGAAAAACTCTTAGAAATTAAAAGTTTAGGTACAATAACATAAATGATTTACATTTTAATAGCACCCACATTATAAGAGTCCCAAATATAAATAGAAAACTTCTATTTCATGATGTTAAAAAGAAAGAAAAATTCACTTAGAAAGAAGCAAAAAGGAAATTTCACATCACAGCAAACACATAGCAGACTAGTTTTTATCAGCTTCAAAAATATACTTTGTAAATGTATTTTCTCAATTAAAGTAAATCTGTGGTCACAAAGTGGTGTACTTTACTTCTCTCTATGACTCAATTTTTGAAAATAAAGCAATGGAATGATTGATTGATTTAGATATTTCTATACCTAAGCCTTTAATGCTTCTAAAGGGATGCAAAATAATGCAGAATCAAATACTGTAGGAAGATTTGGCATAGGAGCATAAAATAAAGTAGGAAAGTGATTCAGAATTCTGTGAAGACAACAATTTATACATTGTATCTGAATGACCAATAAAGATATGAAATAGATTACATAATAGGAAGCAGAAGATGGAGACATATTATTTGTTCTGCCAAAACAAGAACAGGAACAAATTGTGGTAAGGACCATCCACTTTTAATATCAAAAATTAGAATAAAGATGAATAAAAATACCAAAACATTCATTGCGCTAAAACACAATCTAAACAAAGTCCTTGTTCAAAGACCACATAAACGACAGATTTGCATTATTACATTCTAGTGAACATGAACAACTATGTGCAGAAGCTAAAGAAATTATCAAGGAAGAGTGAACAAAAACTATCCTGTAGGAAAAATCAACGTCAGCTGTTTGAGCCTTTTAAACTGGAAATACCTCCTTTTGCTGGCATGGACATCTGCCATCAAAAAGATTGGCACAGCCCATTGGGCTGCATAGGAGCTTTCAATGCCCTTGGGGAATATTCCATGTTTTCTTGCTGGACATGGCACTGCAAAGTTCTTTGGACTGTTCCAAGCATCATTCATCTTTCCCCTGCCAGGATTTCATCTCCCCAAAAAATTCATTTAGTCTAATTTGTTTTCATTCTCATTACATCCAAGTGGACCCTTGTTGATCTCTGATACTCAGATACAAAATAAAAATGAAGGATATTGTTAACCATTTGACTCTTGCTCTTCAGCTTGAGCCTCTGTCCACACCTAGGCTAAGAGCTTAAAAGAGCAGGAAAAAACAAACTCAGTCCAGATGGTATTCAACTGCTGCTAGTAAGCTAGCAGGATCCAATCCTCTCAAAGCAAAGGAGAAAACACATTCACTCAAATTGTAATTCAGGGACTTCTGCTAGCAAGACCAACATGATCTTTCCCAACTTCCTGTCCTGCTAGAGTGAATCATTTCATTTCATTTCATTTTCTTCTTTGGCCAATGTTCATTCTTTTTCTCAAATGAAGCACCTTACATGATTGCATTAATGCTTTGTTTACTGGACATGGATAGGCCCAGGCTAGCCTGATCTCATTAGAACTCTGAACCTAATCGAGATCAGCCCTGGTTGCTATTTGGATGGGTAACTTGCAAGGAATACCAAAGTCATGGCAAACCACCTCCAAATGTCTCTTGCCTTGGAAACCCTAAAGGGTTCCCATAAGTCAACTGTGACTTGATGGCACACACATGCAACACACCATTAATTTGAGAACATTAATGGTAGCTGCTGTCACCACATTTATTTATAGTTTGATTTATAGGACATCCTTCTCCATAAACAGGCTCAGAGTGGCATTTTATGTTCAGCATCTGCTGGCTTGATGGGCTGACTTACCCTGGAGCAGTGGTGGTGAACCTATGGCACTCCAGATGTTGGCCATGCTGTCAGGGGCTGATGGGAATTGTAGTCCATGAACATCTGGAGTGCCATAGGTTCGCCACCACGGCCCTAAAGTCATCATGGCCAGGTCATAAAATCTTATCATCAGCTACATTTTAATATAATAGCTGTATACTGCACCTGTGCAGACAGTATTATTTATGAGCAGTGGCATTTCTCAGATTATCTGCCTGGCTTTCTGTACTTTTATGTGTATTATGAAGTGAAAGGGGGAAGAGGTTAAAAAACCTTCCTATTCTCCATTAAAACTATGACTAACAACACAGAGTGCCAATTTTAACAATGAAAAGCAGCTGTGAAAGGTTAGGATAGAGAGAGTCTAAACAAATCTGCTCATAACCCTACTCAACTCTATTCAATGTAAAGTGTATTTAGGACTGCACAGTAAATATTTTATTTTTTTCCCCAGTGCCGTCCCAATCAAAACCACAGATGTGTATGCATGTATACATAATTTAACTTTACAGATGCTTCTTTTAATCCTAAGGGCCAGTTTCTGCTTTTCAGAGTAAGCCCTCAAATATGGTGGGAGGCTTGTCTCCTGTACATACCTGGTAATAAGCTCCATCAAACACAGTTTAATTTACCTCTAAATAATCATGCATAGGATTGGATGCCAATCCTGTGTTGTGATGCACAGTCAATATCTTCTCTGTTCTCAGTTGCAAATATATCATTGTGCGTATTTAGAAGATTGGCCAAAATCACTCTTGCGTTCACATCCTTTGTTGGTACGGTATCCACTGATTTTTACAAAAGTAGTTTGACTAACATAGTTATATTATATCCAAAGGAAATGCACTGTTATATTTTCCAACATACACATCAACAAAAAATGTACTGCTGTGGACAGGTGAAAAGTATATTCATAACTGACAGATATTTGTGTGTGTGTGTGTGTGTGTGTGTGTGTGTGTGTGTGTGTGTGTGTGTTAATACAGAGTTTTTAACAGGGTTCCATTAAACTCCCCACCAATTCCTAAAGGATCCCTAAGATTTTTATAAACCAGTGTCCATAAGAATTACCATTCTGCAGTTGTGATTTACCCTTGGCTTTTGCAACTTATTTATCCATTGAAGTAGTCATTCTTTCTGCATGCTGAGCTCATCTACCTCTTTGCTCTTAAGAATTTATTTTCAACATAAAAGGAGCCACACTGTGAAATCACTCATGGAGACTTCACATTTGTTCTCCCTTGTTTTGTTATTTTAAAAAGTAAAGCCAAATCTGCTTGCTCTGTGTGTACAGAAAAGCAATGTTGTGAATTTTACACTTCTCTCTGAGTTGTCATCTTCCCTGCTGGCTTGTTGAACTATGTGCCTCTCCCCAGCTACTGTTAAGCTGCACCTACTGCAATGAAGTTGTCCATGTTTCTAGTAACTGCAGCCACTCAACAGGAGGTACCTACTGGTTTCTTCCTGCTCTGTTGCTGAAGCTCAATTGTGCTTAAGTCCAGTGGAAGTAAGGCGATACCTTCCCTCCAGCAATTGTCAGGAGTAATGTATGAATATCTGTCTAGCACTTAGCATCTGGCATACATTTTATGCTGAGTTATCATACAAAGCAGTGATCAAAGTGCTTCTTAAAACACTCCCTCCAAATGGAAGGAGCAGCAAAGTTAGCTGCAGGGGCATACCACCCTTGGGGACATGGAGTATCCCATGTCCTTGGCACACATTGCTTCGTCATGTGACACTTAGGTGTGGCTGGCTGGACAAGAAGACCAGCTAATCTTTGTTGTATTAACCTAGGGTGATTTACAGCTCCATCTAGAGGGGGGCAAAAGGTTTGGGGGCAGTGGTGTGCATTTGTGCATTTGCCCTCCCCGGGAGAGGAGGCAGACACACCAATGGCTGCTCACCCCACAGCTCTGTCATGGCAAAACCTGGAAGTTTGTACCACGGTGAGCCTGCGCTGGCATTCCAATCAGATACAACTGTGTGTGTGGGAGGGGGGAGGTCAAGCCAGGATATTCCTGGGAATGGAGCCAATGTTAGTCAGCTCCCATCTGAGGTTTAGGGTCAGGAGTGCAATGTGTCCTGTAAGCTCTATTGAGGGTTTTCCAGCAATGGGGAGGGAGTCTTAGAATTTCTTTCTCCTGCAGCACCACATCCTGCAGCCAGAGGCATATGAGGGGGGAAGGGACCCAAAGACAACTCCTTCTCCTGGCACCCCCGCCCCCATGCCCCTTGCCCCCAAGCTTGGAAGCATGACCCCATCCCCAAGCCCCACTCTCCACAGGCTAGCTTTCAAAAGCTTTCAAAAGTCAGCCTGCCCAAAGGTTGAGGGGCTTGGAAAGGCTGAGGGGCACACCCCTAAGCCCCCTGCCTCCATGCAGGAAAACCAGTTTTTTAAAGCTTTTGAAAGCTGGCCTGCATGGAGGTAGAGGGGACAGGGCTTGGCGGAAGGCAGCCCAAGTGGGCTTGGCAGTCTCCCACTGCTGAACCCCATCCCCCTGCCTCCCTGCAGGCCAGCTCCTGGGGGCAGGGCTTGGTGACATGTGGCTGGAATGCATGCCACTTAGCCATGTGGGGGTTTCCAGAACCCCTCCCCCCCCACATGACTGAAAGGCATGCACCCAGGGACATGGGCATCCCCATGTCCCTGGGGCGGTACTCATCAGGATAGGTCCTCTGCAGCATTCACAGAGGGAATCTCATCCCCCAAATAGAAAAGGTATCCCTGTGATAGACTCAAATTTAGCTAGGCTCTGAGCCTAACTGATCAGATAACAGAGTTCCTCCACTTCTAAACATCCTATGCTTCCTCCTCCTCTTTCTCACAGTCTCTCATTGGCTGAAAATTCTAGTAATTTACATATTTTAGCCTTTGAATTAGGACTCATTGAAACCAAACCTGGCTAGAATTGCCAGCTGCAAATTGGGAAATTTCTGGAGATTTTGTGGTAGTCTGGGGAGGGCAGGGTTTGGGGAGGGGAAGGACTGTAGGGTTTTCAGAGAGGAGACAATTCAGATGACTAAAATGCCATAGAATCTACCTTACAGAGCAGCCATTTTCTTCGGATAGTTTGGAGATCAGTTGTAATTATCTCTTCCTTGTAACAACCTCTGGGTGATTTGAAATCATTAGGTAAGTGTTCATTGGCTGTTGGGTGGGAAAGAGATAAAAATACCAAGTCCATGAAACTAGAAGTTGGTATTAAAATGATTTATGTTGTCAGAGAGCCACTGGGTTATTTGAAGTGGAGACATGTATTTCCCAGCTCTCATCCATCTCTCCAAAAGACTATGCTGATTTTTTTTTAAAAAAATCAGTTTAACAATAGAATTAAGGTGCTTATAAATTCCCTCATGTTCGTAAACCAAGGAAATTAAGGTACCAATTCAGCTCTATACCATTTTAGTATGCACTTATTCTATGCTGAGACTGTGCTTGCTTAGAACTTAATCTACATCAAGTTACACTCCTCTTTGCATTGATCTCATCTACCCATGACTCAGGCAAAATTCCTATATCTAACCCATATCATCAGCAGAAAAAACTTGAGACAATTTATCAAGTATCTTATAATTTTGCTGTTCATGGAACTGAAAGTTTGTACATACTCATTTCCATGCAGTTCCTAGCCTATGAAGACATTTCTGACACAGTCTATTAGGTCAAAATTTAGTTTTTGGAGATGACAGCTCATAGCAGATCTAAATAAGACGGCTCATCCAATAAGGGCATATATCTACACAATAAGATGTATGCCACTATTTATTGCAGTTAGCACACATTCTATGATTTCTGAGATGTATAGCAATATTTTATCAGCAGCTTTTATTGGCTGCTGATTAGTATGTTTCCAAAATAATATATACTTCCAGATTTGAAAAACCCTGTAAAATCTTACCCATATTACATTTAGGATATAGGTCTACTCCAACCCAAATGTTAATGTATCTGCAGATTTAAAAAAAACATTTTTACAAAAATGTGACAAAAATCATTGTGTTTAGAAGTACTAAAACATCAAGAACTTGAAAACACACTTTAATATGAGGCACAATGTTCCTTTTAGATCCACCCCTCATTTTTTTGCATATTAAGTATCTCATACCAGTTTGGTTCTTTTTTTTAAAAAAAGACCTCTTCTAATAAAAAATTCTGCTCATCAGGGCTGTTTAAAGTAAAAAAAAATCACAAAGGTATAAATTAAGGGTCCATTGCTAATTGACAGGACTGCAGATGGGTGCATCCTGATTAATGCAGCTTACAGTGGGACTATGATATCTAGCTGTCTGGATGTTATGTCTCTGTTAATAAATCACAAGTCCGCATTAGCCTTTTTTGCCAATGCTACATGCATTTACCATACAAATCTACCCATACCACAAGATCTTGCTCACATACGCTGCTACCCAGAAGTATACCCCCAATCCTGTATCTGTTTCTCATTTTTTATACCCAGGTGTAGAACTCTGCATTTGTTCTTGTTGAATTGCACCTTGTTCACATCTGCCTACTTTCCCAGTATATTCAAATCTCATTTAATTATATTCCATCATACCTAGTGTTTGCTTTTCCTCTCAGTTTGGTGTCATCTGCAAATATAATGAGTACTCTCTCCACCTCCTTTTCCAGAAAAAGAAGAGTTTTTCATGTATATACCTCCTTTCTCTCCTGTAAGAGACTCAAAGGGGCTTACAATCTCCTTGCCCTTCCCCCCTCACAACAAACACCCTGTGAGGTGGGTGGGGCTGAGAGAGCTCCAAAAAGCTGTGACTAGCCGAAGGTCACCCAGCTGGCGTGTGTGGGAATGCACAGGCTAATCTGAATTCCCCAGATAAGCCTCCACAGCTCAAGCGGCAGAGCAGGGAATCAAGCTGGGTTCTTCCAGACTAGAATGCCCCTGCTCTTAACCACTATGCCACTGATGCTCCTTTATCATTTAATAAAATATTGAAAGTACCAGGCCTGTCCTGAGTCCTGTGGCACCCCACTGAACGCCTCCCTAATCAGATGAAATGCCATTGACATCCACTTTTTGAATGTGGTTCTCTTGTTTGAATCAGTGATCTGACTTCATTCAGTGCAGTTTAATATGATCAAATCAGTGGGGGGAAAGTCTAGTTGCAAAAATCTTGATCATGCCTGCTTTGGTCTTAAAACTAAGGCCTAGTAACTTGTAAAGACAAGAGCATTTACAAAGCTATTTTAACTTTTTTTAAACTCCTTCCAGTCAGCTCCCCTCCTCTCAACTGTTATATGACATTATATATCTTTTGATCATCACAAGATGTATTCTGTTTATTAAATACATACTTCACACATACAGTTCTCTATATAGTAGAAAACAAAAGTAATTATTTCAGCATAATAAATGAACATGTAGAAATACTCTGGATTTTGGATTACTAGAAAGTGGAGATCTCTTTGAGTACCACTTATACATAAGCCTGAGAAGCAAGGCAAAGTACCAACCTATGAATTCCTTCTTAGCAATCTGCAAGACTGTAACAATTTGCAAGACCATTTTGCAACTGTAGTATAAATAATCCAGAGACAAACCTGAATGTGTGGGCTCTGCAAGATGGTTGCTCATTGGATATGCATCCATTGCTCTTCAAAAGCACTAACCAGATGTGCCTTGAGAACTAACAAGTATTAAGAAATGTCTTTAATCCTCCCAGACTATTTCACTGAAAAAGAAGCCCATAAGCTTTAAAGTTATATGCAAATTAAAGTTAGTAAAACATGTCAGCATGATAAACATAAAAGGGGTATTGAATGAATGGAGAGACAAGAATATCTATCTCTGAACTGAGGTTACAGAGCAACAAACAAATTGTCCTTAAATAAGTAATCCAGGTAATACCATTGATTCATCAGTTCAGGAGAAATTCCAGTCCATAGGGACTAGCTATAAATATTGGTGTTCAAAGCATCAAAACTGTTTGCTTCAAATAAGATAGCTTAAACTGATGAAACAATCCTGGATCTTTGTCAAAAGACCTTTTGGCCTCTTAAAAGTAAGATGGGATTTGATGTACAATGCAAGGATTTGAAAAGTCCCTTAAGAGAAACTGAATGAAGCTTTTGGTTTATTCAAGCTTATTGAATCTGGGCTTGGAGCCAAGGGCGGGGTTTAGCAAAACAATTTACAACAATGAAGATAACTGTAGCTCCAAATTCATATGTTTTAATGTTACTTGTTTTAATAACTATTCAATTGTTCAATTTTATATGCTGTACACCACTCCGAGCCTGACTGTGGTTAGGGGGGAGTGGGATATAAATTTATTAAAATAAAATAAATAAAACATAAAGCAGAGCAGTCAGAATGACTACACAAGACTATGAAACAGTAATGTTCAGTTATTTTTAGTAAATCTGTCATATGCCGCAAGCAGGTCAAGGCCAGAGGACTAAGAATCCATATTACTATATTGATAGTCCATGGGACTAAAGACTGAACCAGTGGTGTACAGACTTCTTCAGTCATGACCATCTAATCTAATTAAAAGTAGAGTCAGGTTATTTTGAAATTCAAGCTCAGGTCCTACCATCACCATCCTGTACCTCTGCAACTACTCTCTTCCAATGTCTTCTGAAACTTCCAATGTTTCCTGAGACTCCTGAAATTACATTCCTACCTGGTGTGGTGGACATTGCTATTGTCTGGTTATTTATGTATTTATTTAAGCATTTATCTCCTGCCCCAGACCACTGGTTTATGACATGCCTTGCTGTTCAGGACAGAGGCTCACCAGTGGTAGTACCTCGTGAGTACCATCACCACAGTAGTAAAGGTATTTAAGGAGGTTTAACAACAGCTGAGTCGTGGCTGCCAGAAAAAGGTCATTATCAACCTTGGTGGCCACAGTGTTTCCTTACCTCTTATGAGAGTACAGATCATTGTAAGAGCCCAGGGTATATGAGGGAACATTTATAGCTTGTACTTTCTTCAAAAGAGCCAGAAGGAGGAACTGATGAAGAAGGAAAATAAAATAAAATTAAAATGGAACAGATCCAGTCAACACAATGAAATAAATGTACTTAGACTTTGGCCCACCTTGCACAGGCCAACAACACTGGGGCGGGCCCGGCAAAAACACCAGTTAGGGGGAGAATTTCACACAGCTGCTGCCTCCAAAAAGAGGCAGCACCGTCCTTTCCCTCCCCCCAACCAGTATTTTCTAAACTTACTAAACCAGTAAGTTTTAAAAAGGGCTCAGGGCAGCATACAACAATATAAAATGATATGAAATCCATAAAACCAGTTACATTCCAATTGATAAAAACAGATGGCAACAAGACCGCCTCCCTTCCATACTCATAGGGAAGCCGAGATGACATTACTTATCTTCCCAGCTGGCCAGGTAGAAACGTTTGGTGGAACAAGTTCATCTTAAAAGCCCTGCAAAAATCTTCGAGATCTCGCAGGGCCCTACCCTCTTTGGGAAGCCTGTTCCACCACACGGGAGGCCAGCCAGATACTTCTGTGGCCGGGGACCTCCAGCAGGTATTCCTGCAAGGAGCAAAGGGCCCTGGAGGGGCAATATGGGGAGACACGGTCTCGCAGGTATGCCTGTTCAAGACTTCTCACAGCCTTAAAGGTCAAAACCAGAACCTTGAATATGATCCAGAACTCGATAGGCAGCCAGTGAAGGTGGTCCAGGACTGGAGTAATCTGGTCCTGGTTGGATGCTCCAGTAAGGAGTCTGGCTGCCATATGCTGCACAAGTTTAAGCTTTTGGATCACACCCAAGGGTAGGCCAGCATACAGCGAGTCACAGTAATCCAACCTGGAAATGACCGTTGCATGGATCACTTTGGCTAGATCAGAATGGGAGAGATATGGGGCCAATTGCTGTGCCTGCTGCAGATGGTAAAAAGCCATTTGGGCTGTCTGGGCAACCTGGGCTTCCAGTGATAACACCAGGTCCAGGATCACTCCCACACTACGGACAGTTGAGGTTAGATGAAAGGCCTCGCCATCCAGCATAGGCAGGCAAAAGTCCACCAGCCTCTCTCCACGGCCGAACCACAGGACCTCCGCTTCACCTGACTAACCCTCAACAAACCAGCGACGGGCTCTAAATAACGCTTGAGAACACCAGGGGCCCAGGATAGGTAGCCGTCCATCGTGAACATGAGCTTGGTGTCATCAGCATATTGGTTGCACCACAGCCTGAAACTCCAGACCAACCCTGCCAGGGGGTCATGTAGATGTTAAAAAGCATCAGAGAAAGAATTGCCCTGTGGCACCCCACAATCAATGGGATGATGCCTGGAGTTATCTTCTCCCAATGCCACCTGCAGTCCATGGTCTCGGAGAAAGGAGGACAGCCAATCTAAGACCCACCCTGAAGTCCAATATCAGTGAGGCGGTGGACCACAAGGTCATGGTCTATCACATCGAACACTGCAGTGAGGTCTAACAGTACCAGCAGCACCGACCTGCCTCTGTCAAGGTGGAGCCAGAGTTCGTCCACAACAGCGACCAACACCATCTTATTTATTTATTTATTTATTTATTTATTTATTTATTTATTTATTTATTTATTGTTTCGATTTATAAACCGCCCCATCCCCTGGGGGCTCTTGGTCCCATGGTCAACGTGGAAGATGAACTGGAAGGGATCCAATGCATTTATGTAATCCAGGAACTGCTGGAGCTGAACCACCACCACTCGCTCAATTATCTTACCCAGAAACAGTAGGTTCGAAACTGGGCAGTAATTGGCTGGATCCAAAGAATCCAATTGAGGTCTCTTCAGGAGCAGGCAGACCACTGACTTTTTAAGCCAACCTGGGAAAACTCCTTGCTCGAGGGAGCTATTGATGATGTCCAACAGGTGGCTCTGAAGCTCCTCCTCACTGGCCTTGACCAGCCAGGACAGGTCAAAAGCTCAAGTGGTAGATCATACAGCTGCCAGCGTCCTGTCCACATCTGTTGGGTCAAGTAGGCTGAAGTGGTCCAAACAAGGAACAAAAGATGGCCAAGAGGCCTCCAGTTCCCTTACTGTATCAATTGTGGCAGGAAGGACTTGGTGGAGGGACAAGATCTTGTCGGTGAAGGAAGTCACAAAAGCCTCACAGCTAAATGCCAATTTCTGCAATTTAGGACTCATCGAAGAGGTGGTCAACATCTGAACTACCCTAAACAGTTGAGCTGGGTGCAAACTTGCAGTGGCGATAGAGGTAGCATAATAAACCCTCTTCACCTCCTTCGTGGCTCTCTTATAGGCTCTCATAAGCATCCTATATGAGTGTAGTGTTCCCTCATCATGGACCCGCCTTCACACTTGTGGGGGTGGAGAAGGCACCTCGGGGCAACAGCATCGATAACTTCAGAGATCCTGGTGTCCCAGCTCTCTACCAATGTATCAAGCGTATCGCCAGTGGGCAGGGTTTCATGCAGGACATCCTGGAACTGCTCAGGATCCATTAGTCTCCATGGATGGGCCAAAATATGCCTGTCACCTAGACAGAGGGGCATAGCAGCATCAATCCAAGCCTTGAGGACGTAGTGGTCAGACCATGGCACTCTATCTATAGAGGATAAGGCCACATACACATCAGCTGTGAAGATCAGGTCCAGAGTGTGGCCTTGTTGATGCGTGGGACTCCTGGTGTTCACAAGTGAGAGGCCTAGCTTCACCATGGATGACACTAGATCAGCAGCTACTACAGAAGAGGTTGAATCAACATGGGCACTGAAATCTCCCAGCACTGATAGGTTGGGATACAACAGTGTCCACTCAGAGACGATCTCAAGGAGCCATGACAGGCTGTCTACTGGTGCGCTAGGCAACCAGTACACCAGCAGAACAGCCAGCTTCTCAGGAGAGTTCCAGCAAAGGTTCAAACACTCCAAGCCAACAATCAATGGGATTAGGGACGTCCTATAGGAGATAGAATCTCGGACGAGCATCGCCACACCACCCCCCAGCCCTGTGTCTGGGACTGATGGCCAAAAGTGAAGCCATCCAGGGTGAGATCATTGAGGGCAACCATTTCCCCCTCTCTCACCCAGGTTTCCATAATACATACGAGGTTCATGGCTTGGTGGTCAATACAAAGGACAGCAATTTTGTTATTAATGGACCTCGCATTGATCAACATCAGCCCCGGAGCAGAGGTAAGGACTCCTGCCCCACAGAGGTAAGGACTCCTGCATGTCTTGGGATAGGACACAGGTCAAACAAGGAGCGAGCATACCCATATCTCACTTGGTATCCATAATATGGCCTGGACCCACTGTCATATCTCCCTCACCCCAATAACACTAGTGTTGGCGATTTGGCTGGGCTGACCCGCAGCTCGACCTGAGCCGCATGTGGTTCAAATGCGCTCGGAGGATGTTTGCCTGAGCCTGGGACACCCGAACCTTAGCCGCTCCATGCCCATGGGGTCCAGAGTGTGCAGCTCGCCCGAACTGCGGGGTCGGCCGAGCAAAAAGAAAAAAACCTTCCGTGCACATGCAAGGGCAGTGTGGGATTCCCCCCCAAAAAAGAGGCCATGTAGTCACTGCTCACTGATAGCACTGCCCCCTTCCTCCTTGGAAAATTGCCCCCCACACCCCTCCTCCTTCTCCCTGGATCCATACAAAAAAAGTTGTTTGGATACTTCCAGTTCCAAGAGGAGCAAAGACGGGCCAATTTCTTGGTGACGGCTTCAGTGGTTTCTTTTTTGCTATTTTTCTTACCTTGCTACCCCAAACAAACAGGGGTTTGCAGGGGAGAAGCCCTCCTTGGAAAAAGAGAGAACTGGAGGGGAGGGACTGGTTCCCACTGGTGACAGTCCATCTGAACCAGTAACCCATGACAGGGGTTTGGCTGGTGCAGGGGAGGTGACAGGAAACAACTGCTGAAGCGTGCAAACTTTGCTGCAGCCCAGCAGCAGTGGGGGGGGGTGGCACACCCAAACCCACCCACCTGCCACCAGTGCCCCACTCCAACCCCCCCAAAAGACAGGAAAAATTGCGGGGAAAATAATAAAACTACCCCCAGACGGTTGGCTACGCTGGGGGAGAAACACAGGGTCTGGGTAAAAGCCGGATCCAGATAATTTCAAACGGATTCTCATGAATTCATATGATTTTTTCATTAGAATGAAATGAAATTACCATGAAACTGTAGAGCATGTCTTAGTCCACAGGCAGCACCTAAACAATCACGCATCCCACGTTCTGTGGCAACGCAGTGGCACAAAAACCAGTTTGAAAAACATGGATCCTCCTGGATCCTCACGATTTATGCACCAAGTCACCCCAAAATCACCACCAAATCACAGCTCAAACCCTTTGCCATATGTCTGCATAAAACAATCAGGCATCCCACACTCCGTGGGACTGCAGTGGTGCAAAAACATGCTAAAAAAGCATGGATCTTCTTAGATCCTGCTGTTTTTTTCACTTGGTCACCCCAAAATCACAAGCATATCACAGTTCAAGTACATAGCCACATGTCTGAATATAACAATCACATATACTACACTTAGTGGCACCGCAGTGGCACAAAAACATGTTTAAAAAGCATGGAAACTCATGGATCCTCATGGTAGGCATTGGATGTGCCCAGCAAGACGTAATTTTCACTCTGTCACAATGTCCTGCAGCCTCTGTATAACACAGAAAATAATTTTGCTAATTAGTACAGCATTTCTACCAAGCATTTCTTGCTTGGGAGTACTTCCTTGTTTCTCTGGAAGGAGTACCCATGAGCCAGAATTTCTGCATCTGAAGAAGTTTGGTTCTCTTTGAGGTTGACTATTTTGAGGTTTTGGTTGGTGTGTAAATGGCATGCTACAGCATACCTGTAAGAGATAGAGGTTCTACTTCCAAGAACGTTGTGAGAGTTCCACTATTTACAGTTGTGTTCATGTGCATGAATGATTTTAGGAGATAAAAAATAAAGTCAAGGCCAATGGTGCAAAAATATTTTTTATTACTCAGATAAAATTCCCAAAATACGGTGTTCACTGAAAAGCCTATTGTCATAAAATCTGTAATGTATACTATGTAATTGCATTGCTGAGTAAATAAATAATGGTTATTTAGTTATAATTTTCAATTTATTTATATAATTTTACCTAAATAACTATGTTAACTCAGTAATGCAATTTCGTATTTTACATTGATTCCCTTTAAAAACTTCTTGTTGAAATGTATAGGGGATTTTAGGATTTGTAATAATATAGATTTTACTTTATTTTGCACCATCGGCTTCGACCTTATTTTTTAATCTCCTAGTGACTGGTGCAGCCCTTTTATATCTCTTATGAATGATTTTGGCCATGTCATGCCCCCACAGAGGCTTTTGTTATTTCCCCATAGTTACCATGGGTTTAGTTCATTGTAAAGTCTTCTAAGGGAGGGAATTTTAGTTAGCCCCTGTCCTTTTAAGACATTTCCCAAGAGGCAGTCTTCCTTCTTTACCCAGCAATCCCCTGTTTTAGCTCTAGCCTGTCAGTCAGAGCAAAGTTCCAATGGTAGCTGGAGGCTGTAATATTCGTGACATATATGGTGGTCCATAGTATATGGTGGTCCAGATCACAAGTTAAGGTTAACAGCAATTAGAACCAGACAAAGACTGAAAGAACTAAAAGGAAGCAAGACACAGTAGACTTTCTTGAAAGCAACCAAGAGAAGACACAGTCTGCAGCTTCAAATCTGCTCAAGACAAGCAAGTACTTTGATTTAGACAGACCCAAGGGAGGAGTTAGGATCTTAATTCTCCTAAGTAATAAACCTATTGTATGTACTGTTGAACCTGGCTTGTGTCTCCCCCACTCTGTCCTAGCCAAATACAGGGCACCAAAAACAAATTCACCGGTGGGGCAGAACAAGTCATATAAAAAAAAATCTTCCTCATAATTAAAATCTGGCTCATTTTCATAGCTTTCAGTTAGTTAGTAACATAATGTAGTGAAATTTGATCAGAAAAGTAGTTTTATGACATCCCCATTCTCAATGATTCCTCACTGGAAGGTGGAAGTAGCTAAGGGAAATGGTATCAAAACTGCAGCAGTCAGAAGAAACAACAGCATCAGTCCAACTCTATCAAAGGCACTTGCTGAAGATGATGGAAGGAAAATCAACTCTACTTTAAGTTACTAAATTCTGGCAGGAAATCAGAACTGGGGAAAACCTGGTTGTATTTCTAATTCAATATTCCAGTCAAAGTAGAAAGCATAGACAGATTGATGCTGCCGGAGTGCACATTTTTTCCTTGCTTTCCATTTACAACATTACAAAAAAAATTAAAAGAAACCAAATAAACATTAAGAGACATTAAAAGAAACCAAATGAACTTCAAGGTACCCAATAAAAATTAGACAGACTAACAGAGGTTTAAATATTGGCATGTATTAATTGTTTTGGAAAGAGAGTTTGAATCCTAGGTGACAGATCTGAGCAGCCAGGATCATTAAAATCATTTCTATGCTTTATCCATATATATATGATCTTTTAATTACCACTGTCTGCATACACTATGATTAAAGCCAAAAATATATCCAGGATATATATATAAAGCAAAACATATATAAAGCAAAACAAAACAATTATTTGTGCAGATGTATTTTTATTTACCAAATAGTATTTTTTCAGGTAATTCTCATAACAAATGTGATTCACTTTACAGACATTATTTTTATGTGTTTATTAAATTTAGCAGGTTATGTAATTATTTCTTCTATTGCTTCTTTGTTCAGTCCTATAGAAGAAGAAAAATGACCCTTTTCTTTCTAAAAGCAAAGACCTCAATTGAGACAGGAATGTTTCCTGATAGGCATGAGCACTGAATACTAATTCACAGCTAACATTCAGAACTCATTAGTGAGAGACAACATTTTGTAAACAGCCATGTATTTATTAAAAGTATACTACCTTGTACTAAAAATCAAGGACATTACGTAGTTTCAAATACTGGTGCTTTCTTAAAAGATGAAATAAGAAAAAAAATTAAACGGCATACAAGTCTTATAATTATGCCGTTATCATGGAAACTCCTCAGGCTACAGATTCTATTATACTTTATTCTCCAGAGTTCAGTGAAACTCTTTTCTAAAGAAATACTAATCAAGCTAACAGCAATTCTGGAAATCTCTTATTCATTTTTACTGTTTATTAAGCACGTAGATGCTGACTAAACAAAGGGCTATTGTTTCCTTGAGATTACTCCTAGATTATGTTTGCTTCCATATATCTTGCTTCTCCTAGATGCAACAGTAAGGAATGATAGGTGTTCAGGTAGTGAACTAGATTTTTCTATAAAATGCAAAGCTTAGTTTTCTACCAGCTTCCTGCTCTCACCTGTGAAATGGTTGCAACCCTGTATCCATTATTAACAAGTAATTCAACTAAGATACAATACACTGCCCCCTGCCAATGTAGATAATTTTCAGCCTTTCCAAATGTGCAAAATTTATTTTACAGTTTAAAGGATAATTGTGCCCTTCCTTATATTATTAATTTTATAACATAAAAACATAATTTTATAACATAAAAATATTTTATATTTTACTGAGTGCAGAACTCTTTAGAAAGAATATTTTACTTCACAAGCTAACAGGATTTAATCTCATATTTATTAGTATTAATATTTCAGAATGTCTTCAATTTATATCTCCTGCTGCATTACACTGTACCCCCTGAAATTCTGTTCCAGATGTTGAAAGGATTCTTAGAAACATAATGGGAGCATATTGGGTGAAATGAGAAAAAAATGTCCTCCCTTCCTCTGACTGAAGAAGCTGACAGAATAACACTGTTGGATCTAATCCTATATCCTCTGCAAACAAAAGCTATGAAAGCGCAGCCCGCGGCTCAAGTGGGCCCACCCATTGTGGGGTGGCGGGCTCCGGCACAAGCCATGTTGCTGCCTGATGAAGGGCAGCTGCGTGGCCTCAGGACTCGGCCTGTGCATGCTTGGGGGCCAGGCCCTGATTGGCTCCACGTTCCTGCAGAGTCAAAGAGGGCCTGCGTCATATGTGGGTGAGGCCATTCTCACCTGGCCGGAGTGAACCAGAGGTCAGAACACCCGGCAGGGGCTACCAGACTTGCACCCTAGCAGCAGATTGGAATGGGTGCCAGGAAGGGGTCCACTCAACTGGCACCCCCTGCTCCAATCTGGCCCATCACGGTCAATTCCTCCAGCATGTGGGCTGAGGAATTTGCTTGCCTCTGGGAAACAGCACTCGTGCTGCCCAGATGGTTGGATCACCCCCCTATGCTGCGCCATTTTGCTTCCTGTTAACTCCTTGCCTGTAAATACATCTGGCTATGGCCAAATATTTACCCACAAAGGAATGTGTAGTGTCATTATTCAACCAAGTGGAGTTGCATAAAGGGCTTGGGCCAGCAGAGTTCTGCCTCGGCCCACAATTAGTTGTCTGAAAACAAGATGTACACAGAATGAACCTTTTATATATCCTGTTGAGTTCTCTCCACAACTTTTCCTAAGTTCCCTTCTGCACATGCAGAATATTGCACTTTCAATTCACTTTCAATGCACTTTGCAGCTGGATTTTACTGTGCAAAATAGCAAAATCCACTTGCTGTGGAACTAGCAAAATCTAATTATGAAAGTGCATTGAAAGTGCATTATTCTGCATGTACAGAAGGGTCCTAAGGATCAGGGGGTCTTTTGCAACTGATTGAGGCAAAGCAGAATAGTGCCCCTTCCAAATTGTACACATTCTTTCACTATTTGTGAAGAGTTCAAGAGTGGAAGGAGGTGATTGCTTTAGATTTGATATATTAAATATCAAAGTACCTTCACTAGTTCTCAAAGGTCTCTGAATCCTAAACTGATTTTTGGAGGAAGACTTATGAGGTTGAACAGGAAGGTGGAAGATTTTATCCACTGTATGAATTCTTTCCATTCATGGATCCAACCCATTGATGACTAGGAGTCAGATTTCTGTATATGGTTAGGTTGAGAGAGGTGATGATGAGGTGGGTCATAGCTTTTGTCCAGAACTAGTGTTGCTGTCAGCTTCTATCTCACAGGCTTTACAATTCATGATTCCACCTCCTCAGAGAAGGACCTGGTTGATTGTGCGGCTATTTTGAAGTCTGGAAAGGAGCCACAACAATGCAGAAAGACACATCCAGGAATTGGGTCTGGCAGGCACTCATAGCCAAATCTCCTTTCTGGGCTGCCCAGCTGCCATCATCCCTGACAAGGGGCCCTGTGTTCATGCCCCTCAACTAACTTCCTTTCTTTTGCTATGTGTAATGGTGTTTTTGGTGTGTGGAAGCTCCTGGGATCTCTCTGGCTCTCCCTTGAATGGCTACCCTCCATGACATACCTTCAATCTGAGCTCTCCCACCCCATCTCATCTGATTTACCCACTTCCCTGACAGAGATATATTCAGACTAGGGTTGGATGCAAGACAGCTTTACTTGGAAGTCTATACTGGAGAATCAATGCCAGATCTTTCCAGGAGTTGACCAAGTTCCACAAACACAGTCTGCAGTACAAGTGTGAAGGAGTCCTTATGTTATAGCTGCAGTCCTGTCCTGTGGTGAGCCAAACAGCATCATCTTCATTCCATGGTTGGTCACTTGTATCACCAGCTGAAATGGGCCCTGCCTATGTCAGTAGAATGAACAACAGGACATAAGGCCATACCAGCAGGCTTCAGTTTGCCTGCTGAATACTCACTGAAGTTGGAGAGTCTTTAGTGGCCTGGCCTGGATACCTTGGGACCTGGGAGCCACTGGCCTTGTCCTCCCAACCATCTGCTGTGACTTGTGCAAGTGGCAAGCCTCAGGCTGGGCCCCTGATTTAGTGGCACTACTACATTACGACAGTTATCATCTGCTCAGGGAGCTGACTAATGTTGGCTGGCCCTGATGATAGTGGAGCTTTGTTTCCATTTAGATTACATGCACATCTAGAAATATTAAAATTTTGGGCAAAAAATAAATTTTCAAATATAAATTCTTTCAGCCACCAGTGCTTTAAATCCTTGGTTCCGACAGAGAAATCTCAATCTGGTTATGGGTTGTTTTTGTTTGTTGGGGGGGGGGGTTGTTCTATTCTCTTGCGCTATACCATCTCAGATAACTCAATGTGCTATACCATCTCAGATAACTCAATGAAAGACACAGGAGATGATACCGACTTACAAGACAGGGTCCACCATGAGGATGCAATGATTGATAGTTCCACAATTTCCCAGTAAAAATTTGCCCCATGGTTTAAAACCATCAAAGAAGACCATCCTAAAGCTTTGCATCTGGTAAACATCTCTGCTCCTAACCTCAGGATGATGTTTAAATCTATGAGGTCCCAAACAATATCATTGACTGTTCCTACTGAGCCATATTTTTGAATTCTGTTACTTCAGTGTCTTTTTATAAGTGGGAATCAAATTGTCAAAAATCTCTGACATAATGTTCTAAACTATCCACTTTTTGGAGAGCCCAGAAACAAATTTATTGTTCAAATAATCCCAGGCAATCTTGCTTCTTATGTCAATAAATTGATATACTTGCTGTCTGCTACTGACCCTTATGTGCCCTACAGAGTAGCTTCCATTTACCGTTTAATGGTAACCTCAAAGTTATATGATGTTCTTACCTGTGACATTTGTATTTTCTTTTCATTAGCTTCATTTTTAGGGGCACGTGAAATCAGTCTTTTCCCTTAAATGTTTATTACATGAAGAATAATTGATAAACTGCTCAACCTAGATAACCCAGGTTAGCCTGATCTTGCCAGATCTCCTAACCTAAGCAGTCCTGGTTAGTATTTGGATGGGATTCCACCAAAAAATATCAGGTTCAGAGATGGGAAATGGCAAACCTGAAAGTTCTTGACTTGAAAACCCAACAGGGTTACCATAAATCAGCTGTGACATGATGGAAATATATATTTGTGTGTATATATATAATATATATGTAAACACACACATATATACATATATTGCATGTGTGTGTATGAGTGTATCTATCTATCTATCTATCTATCTATCTATCTATCTATCTATCTATCTATCTATCTATCTATCTATCTATCTATCTATCTATCTATCTATCTATCTATCTATCTATCTATCTAAAGTGAGTGTGTGTGTGTGTGTGTGTGTGTGCATGTATGTATATATTTGTGTTTTCTGCTAGGTCAATAGCTCAAATAGCCCAGTTTAACTGGGACTTGACAGACTTTGGGAGCTAAGCAGGATTGGCCATAGTCAGTATCTGGATGCAAGTAACATACAGGACTACTTGAAAACAGAGATAAATTTAATAATAGAATACGGTGGTGAGTTTGTGTGTGCCAGTACTGGATTTAAAAGCTGCTCTCACATCATCTTCTTTTTTGAGCAACAGGTTTCATAGGTGACAGTTTTACAACCCTGAAGTAGGCTGAAAAAAAAGTCATGCACTGAACTTCTCTCTGATGTACAATATCTCTCTTTGAGTTGGAAGTCAGCAACCTGAGCTGATTTGGTTTAAAAAAGAGCTGAAATTTCAATGAGATGCTATCAATTTATTCAATTAGATCCTGATAAATATGAGCACTGGGGATACTCACAGTCTTCGACCTCTACTGGCTGTCTCTTTTTCTCCTTTCCACTTCCTGCTGTGGCCTTGTCATGCTTCCTTATTGGCTTGTTTCCTTTAGGCTGTAAACTTGAAGGCAAGATGTGTGTCCTTTGAATACAATTACTGTATAACAGCTATTTTATAATACATTATAACAAGCAGCAGAACATCACATTTGGTTCATGGTTTAAGACTCCATAGGGAGCAGGGTCCACACATCACTGGACATGATGATATTGTAAACATCCTTCTCTTGGATATTCCTGCCCTGACAGGAAAATATAACATTTGAAGTCAATGCAGCTTCCAGCCATTTTCCAAAGTTGTCTAAAGATGCAGTTATAAATCAAAAAGAACAGAGAACTCTTTGACAAATACCCAGAATCTCACTTTTTTGCCCATAGCTGAATCCTATTACAAGATAAATGTTTGCATTTCTCATGCAATATCTTGCAACTTGTGCAACTATCAAAACTAGCAGACAAAATGGACTAATCCCAGATAGAAGAGAGGAAAAATAGGAAATTGCAGTAGACAAAAGATGGAGTCTACCCACTGTGCCCATTATTGTCCATATTTTTGCCACAAGAACCAACACAGAAATTATACTAAATGGGAAATTATACTAAATGGGAAACAGGTTTATCAATTACTAAAATATTCGCACTATCGGGTTTCTCTTCCTGCTCGTTCAGCCTTAGAATGACCATTTTTATTTTGTTCCTTTCTTGCCTGATTTGAATACACCTTTACCTTGATTTTCATGTCATTTCCAATTTCTTCAATGTTTTCAATGTTATTTTTCTATCAATTGCATATAAACGGTTCATAAAAATGCATTTAAAATGGCACATGTGACGAAAGAATCAAAATATTGTATGACTGGTGAATAGAGTGAATGAAATAGACTCCAGGAACACACAAAAAGATGGAAAAAAGAACTGAAAAGGGACATACCTCTCTATACCAAAATCGAGACCTCAATCTTTCTACTGGCCACAACCTTGACTCTGCAAAAACAATTAGCCCGGTAGCATTGTAGGGAGGAACAAATCTATTGTGGGATAGAGTGTGATTTTTAGTTCTTATTCATTTTCCAAAATGTGCAGGCACACACAATCATGGCCATTATTGTACCACGCTGTCTGATTTCTCACTGGAAAATCTGCCTTGACATGATATGATGTTTGACCCAAATAAAGTAACTGCTTTGCAAAGCACATTTTCCAGCCTTGATGGATATATCAGTCACTTGTGCCAATGCTTGTAAATAGAGAAGTGAAGAAAGCAAGTTGTGTGAGAGTAACATGTTGAAAGAGAAAATTGTTACTGAAATCTACATCATTTTTGACATGTCACTTGAAAGCCAACCTCATGCAGTATCAGACATTTTCTAGAGATCCCACATGCATCCTCACTGACTTTGTTACCAAGCTGAGAAATCCTGGAAATACAGCAGTGCCTGGAAACAATTTAATATGATTAGTAAAGAAGATCTGCTTGTTTCCCTGAAATAGCTCACTGGGCTGCTGTTGCGAACTAGGTCATCTTTGCTCCAGGCCATAAACAAAGCCTCTCAAAGAATTCACAAAGTGATTTTAATCTTGTCAAAACTAGTCTAATAATCTTGTCTTTTTTTCCTTCTCAGGTGTCAGAATAATTGGGTTTGACCAAGTAAATTGGTCATTTGGGTATATACCTTTGGCTCCCCTTTTTTTGCCTAAGGGTCTTGTTCCATTTTGCTCTTATGCCACGTTCTATTTCATATGGGTCCCTAGGTATTAAATAGCTCAGAAGGTATGCAGATGAGATACTAGGAAATATACAAAAAGTATTCACTATGTTGTTTTTTAATTTTCTTTTTTAAAAAATGGATGCAAAGTAAGTGGGAACAAAATAAGAATTCAGTAACACGGAGAGCTAAATCTTTCATTTTCCCTCTTCTTACCCTGGTGAGCACCAGTGCATTTTCCTTTCAGCATAGATTTAGCATCACAAACTTACAGTGAAATCCTGACGGCTGCCCCTGCCTCAACAGGGAGCAACCAGTTTACCAATGGGACTGTTAACCCACTCCCCAATGGATGCCAGTAGAAACTGAGAGGCAGCCAAAGACTGAAAAATAGGAATGTATAAGAAACAGCCATGCTGGTGTATCCAGCAACCATGCCCATCCCTACCTGAGCAAGTCACAGGGTGATTGACAGGGCAGAAAGGACCAATCACAGGCTATGAGGAATGGGAATACAGACCTGCAGATATCATAGCCGAGAGGTGGGGAATAATGGAACCATGGACACTGGAGCCATATCTGAGGCATATTCACCCACCCTCAAAAGAACAGGGTCCTGCCAAATATTAATGGGACAACAGACAGAGACAGTGGTTAGCAAGCAGCTCCAGCAACCTGCCTACTGGCAGCAACTCCAGCCAGATCACACTGCAGGCAGCCCAAAGGCCACACTCCCAAGGGTGACTCTGAAAGCCCCACTGGGCTCCTCTGATGTTAGCAAAGCAGGAGTGGGACCAGCAAAACTGTCACTGATGTGAGGGCATGAAGTGACTCAATAGCCTGCCCATCCCTGAAGTCCATAGCAATGGCAAGCAACCCCTCCATGTGTTCTATATAAACTTAGAGCAGGAGTAAAAAGAAGGTTAAGAACAAAAAAAAACTGCAATTCAGTGGTCCTCTAACCAAGCAGAGAGCCACACCACAGAGTTGCTTTCACCAAATGCCTTGGAATCTATGCAACTCAAGAATTTCAGCATGTCATCAGTCCTTCTGTAGTTTAAGCCAGAGCAGAAAAGAAGTCATGAATGCTAAACTTCAAGTGGTGACATAGCTTGTGTTTGAAAACAGGACAACAGCACACAAATTACTAAAATGAATAAATGACTTAAAGATACTGGCAGCTGATGGAATTCTATTATAGGGCTGAATGTTTAGTTAGATTTGAGTTCAACAGCACATTCAAGACCAACAAGGTTTTCAGCGTATAGGACACTTTGACTCTCAAAAGATTGTACCCTTGAAATCTTGTTATCTCCAAGGTGCTACTGGATTCATTCAAATCTAATTGTTCTAATGCAGAACAGCACTGCTATCTTCTGAAATGATCTCAATGTTTGGGGTTTTTCTAAAATGCAAAAAAAATATACCCTGCTTAGATCCCCTTCTCCCAAATCTTACTTTCCCCTTGCTTCACTCCCAAATATTTAGAAATTTCCAATCCAGAGTTTGCAGTGTTGTGGTGGAATGTGCCCATTGGACTCTGATTAATTTAGTGTCTAGAACCTGAAAAGGAAATCATATGGAACAGATGAAATCAGCAATGTCTTTATGACAAAAGAAGCAGACTACCTTACCTTATAAAATTGGGTAACATGCTAATTGTCATTATGACCAGCCCACAACCAATGTGCATGCGGGACTCACTCCTGGGAGCCCATTAGTGGAAGGTTCGATGTTGTGGCACCATTCCCCTACCCAAGAGCATCACTGAGCCGCCCTCTCCTGGTCACCCTGCCAACAACTTTTCCCTGCCCATCCTTCCTCAGCACTGAAGCTGCCCCACTGTCACAGCTATGGCAGCCTGTGCTCTCCCATTGCACTTGGCAAAAGCTGGCCCTTTCCCTTGCATGCCCATCCCCACACCTGACACTGAAGCCAGCTCCAGAGCCAGAGCAACAGCAGCTCGCACTCTACTGCTGTACCCAGCAACCAAAGCTGGCCCCAGAGCTGGAGAGATGGCAGCCTTCACTCTCCCACTGTACTTGGCAATAACTGCTCCTTTCCCTGACCACCCTTCCCCAGACTCAACACCAAAGCTGATCCCAGAGGCACAGTGACAGCAGCTCGCACTCTCCTGCTGTACCCAGCAATCAAAGCTGACCCCAGCACCAGAGAGATGGCAGCCTTCACTCACCCACTGTGCTTGGCAATAACTGCCCCCTTCCCTGCCCACCCTTCCCCAGACCCAACACCAAAGCTGGCCCCAGAGGCACAGCGATGGCAGCTCGCACTCTCCCACTGTGTCCAATGACAACAAGCCTTTTTTCCCACCCACCCCTCCCTGCATCCAATAAGCAAAGCTGGCAATAGTGATGGCACCCGACACTTTCCTGCTATGCCTAGCAAAAGCCATCCATTTCCCTCGCAGTGCCACTGACCCACCCTCTTCCACTAGCCCCACCAAATACTGCACCTTTCCCTCAGTCACTCTTTCTTGCACCCAAACCAGAAGCCGCACCCAGCAGCAGAACAGTGGTGACCTACTCTCTCCCACTAGGCCCACCAAAAGCTGCCCATTTCCACCCCTGCATGCACCCTAACACACACCTCCCCAGTCTCCTCACAATATGACAGTCTTCTTTAAAATCCTGGGCGTAAATATTTAAGTCCCCCAGAATTATCAGTCTAGGCTTCTTCAGCACCCCATCTGTTAACACCTCTACAAACTCAAAGAGGGTGTCAACTGGGGAACTAGTAAGTTAGTAAACAAGCAGAATGATTAATGTGTCTTTAGACTCCAAATAAGAAGCATATAGTCAATGTTAGCTACAGTTTGTACTAGAAGTCCACCAAAGTTGAAGGACTCACAGATAATAGCTACACCTCATACACAGCCATCCATATGTGATTACACTATGTAACTTTGTGAGAAGTTCTGCAATGACCCAGTCATATCAAAAATCCCACTAAAAGAATTATCCCAACTATTTTGTGCCCACCACTTTCCCTATAATATTTTTTTATACTTCAACAAAACATTATGAGTCATTAAAGACATTTTTGCAGATTATTTTAAGGGTAAAATTCTTAAAACCACAAATCATGCCTGGCTATAACTATATGGCAAGGCAGTCCCTCCTTAACATCCAACCAAATGACAATTTTGGTGTTTCTAGGTGCTTTACTTTTTCAGATAATTGAGAAGTTGCCAGAGCATATAATGCTCAGCACATTCAAAGATCTATTCCTTTGCGGTTTACAGTCACCAGTTGATATTGCTCCAACTGAAAGTTTAATGATCATCCCGCTAAGCCACTACTCACCTGGGCAATTAAACACTAGATACCAAAGTTTAATTTTGTAAATTGTAATATATAATACCCAAAATACAGGATGATCATGCACCCCAGCCAGTCACCATACCTGGGAGATAAAGGCAAAACTCACAACCAAGTACATTGTTTACACAGAAATCTTCCATCTGTTTTCAAATTAAATACTTGTGTTTAGTTTTGGAACAATGAGGACTGTAAAATCATAGTTCCTCAGCATATTTGTTCTAGCTTTAAAAAAATACTGACTATTTTTTTCTAACTACTGATTTTTAGGTATAGGTTTTTAAACTCTCATATCAGGGCTGTTTCCTTACATAATTTGTACAACATTGATTATGAAGAACAAAGAGCTGCAGGCGTAGCCCATCAGTATCCAGGACTCCTTCCAAGATAGATGCATGTCTTAAGTTGAGTTTTAAAGCTCTTCAGGGATGAGGATGGCATGCAAGAGCACTTTCAATCACATGAATGCAATATGGCAAGCATTCCGCAAAGCAATAAGTTCTCCTTCCCTACAGATTAACCTGCACTAAAAAAAATTGCCAGGGACTCTCATTAGTGATTGTGCTTCTACATACTGGTGCTGGGACTGCTGCCAAAAATTTTGCTCTTCTTCACTCTATATTGAGAGCTGCTTGTAAAACAGGAGAAGCATGGAAGCCTTTTACAATGCCCTGTAATTACTGCATTTTATCAGTTCAAGGAAACATGATAAGATAAAAATGACATTTTAGGACACCAAGTCGTCATATATTTCTAACAATTATGCATTGACAGACAGGTCATTCTACACTGTTTGAAATAAGGAAACTATTGCCAGATGGTCCATATTTTTTCTAATTATCCAAAGACATGAAAGGCAGGAGAAAGAGTTGGTACAAGTATGTGGATCTAGTTGCCCAGACCATATATTTCCTTATGCAAAGAGAGAAAAGGAGCAGAGCCTGAACCATTTAAAGCAACTTCTCAAAAGGAAAAAGTCATCAACCAAGACAGACCAAATAAAGAATCAAAGTATTACCTCCAGAAAGATTTAATATTTGTGGGAAATAAATTGACCAAAAGACCTTGCTGCCCTGAGTGAAGCTGTCACATAGCTCATACAAGGAGAAATGGTAAATTGGTTTATCATCCACACTTGATATTAACTATGGTTTTGTGTGATATATAAATGTGAGTATTCTAGCAGTACAAAAGTGCTGAAACCTGCATATTTTCAGGCAAACCAGGAATTGAGTGATCATCTGAGGCCCCTTCCACACAGCATCAGGAGAGCTGGTTGCAGACGGGATAAAGTAATCAGCTCTCTTGCTGTCTGGTTTGTACGCCTCCATGCAGGCAGCACCTGAGACCACAGAAACAATGTGGGCTGCCGTCACGCCTTTGCATGGAGGTGCATCTTTTTTTTAAAAAAAAACTCACCTTCTATGCTACGTAGCTACTCAAGGAGGACCTTTAAAAACTGGGAAGCAATCACTTCCTGGGGCAGCCATTTGCGTGTGAGTGGCTGCAATCCATGTTGCATGCAGATGTGCGGGTTTTTGCTCACCAATGACCACTGGCACATTTCTTAGTTGGAATAAGAATTGGCCGCAGCCCATTTATTAAACAGAACATAGGAGGCTGGGCAAGCATAAGGGGCACAACCTGTCCACCAGGCAGCATCCATGCTGAACCTGGCTCTGTCCCCCATGGGGATTGGGACAGAAAGTTCCTAGGTGTCACTTGGATGCATACCCATTTAGTGACACCCCTTCCTGCCAAGCATAGCGAGCTTGAAACAGATTCTCTGTGGTCTGTGCCATCAAGTCCTCCACTTCCCCCAGACCCCCAACCATGGGAAGGTCCAGCATGCAAGCTCTGCCTTCCTGATACAGATGTGCTCCTATGCCCCAAAACCACCACTGAGCCGATACCAACAGCTCCCGCCCCAGCTTCCCAAGCCCGGAGCCACCAGCCTATTGTGTGCCATTTAACCACTTCAATAGAGCATGCCTTATGGCATGTAGCCAAATGTCCATCCCCCAATTGGACAGGTGGAGTCCATCAGGGCGAAAATGTGCCTCCTATGCATGGGATATCTCCGTCTGCGGGATAACCTCACTGCCCATATCCCGTACCACTCAGGCTGCAGTCTGACAAGCTTTCCGCCTGGCCCTGTTAACTTTCCCAGGGTTCTGTGCATTCCTCCAAGCCCTCCATTTCAGTAAACAGGACCAAAACCATCCGGCCCTTGGCAGCCACCAGTGCAGCACCTGGAAGGTCCTTGACCATTCAGTGTGCCAGCACCACACCCTTCCAAGCTGGAATGTCATTTTCACCCAGCTGGACTACCACACCATGAGGAGGGCCAAAGCGAAGCACTGACTCATGAACTGTAGGTAGCAGGGTATCCCAGACCATGCCCTGATGTCCCAACCAACAAATAGTCATGATATTGTCAAGGTTCACGCCCCATCCAGAACTAGCAGCATACCGACCAGCCCAGTGCACGATGCTGTGTCCAACCAGCCATACACAGGTCCACTCACCTGATGCAACTGGAAAACAAATCATAACATAAGGTGAGACTGCACATACACCCGATAGGCAAGTGATCTCCACCAGCCAATGGCCCGGATTTGGTTTGGAGAAAGGCCAGCTTGTGCTGCTGACGTGGCTGCTCCTATCCGGAATGAGTGTGGGTCAAACTCCTCAGCAGGCAGACCTAAAGCCCTTATACACTGCCACAGCACAGCTGCAAACTGGAACCTTGATAATACTGACCTGTTCCTGTGTATAAGGAGTGGGCTCGGGATGGCCAGCTGAAGAGCTAAGTACACTGCAGTTGTAACCACTGGGCAGGGGATCCTATGGGGCAGTTTCTAAATAAATACGAGTGCCCCTTTAAAGTTGATCTGATTTTGAAGTGGCCAACCATATGTATAAGCCATTTTCTACAATTGTTACGTTGGCCCATTGGATGGCTCGGGGACCTAACAATTTCGTAGAAGGCGCTACTAGTTCACTGCATTGGAAGGCACCAGAAAAGGAGAAGGTGAAGGCTGCTCGAAAAAGCGCTCCCTCATATAAAGATAAGCAGACAGAAGCAGTGACTGTGAGCAATGTCTGCAGCAGGACTTTTGTAATGGGCCAACGGCCATCTGTAGGCCGAGGGGAAGCCCGGCGCCAACCCATTACTGCCCTGCAGGCTAGAAAGAATGTGGTTGGGTCAGGGATTCCTAGAGATTTACTAAAGAATTACATGACTGCTAGGTGGACCCTCATGTTCCATGGAACCAACCCCCAGGCTTTTAGGTTGGCCAAATATTGCAGGAGAAGACCTTCAGAGATCCCTTGCCGTGCTGCCAGACCCAGAGGCGCTGCAAAGTTCAAGAAGGACCCCACTGCCCCCTCGTAGGAACGGCGAGTGGCAGAAGCCAATGATTGGAGGATGCCATCCGCTATCATGTGTTGTCAAGGTGCCACAGCTGCTCCAGGAATGGATCAGGCTGTTGGTTGGCCTCGGGTGCAAGGGAGCAGAAACAGTCTACCTGGCAATGAGATAAAGCATCAGCTATGCTGTTGGTAACCCCTGGGAGGAAAACAGCCTTAAAAGAGATGTTATTGACAAGGCATAGCAACACCAACTCACGAACCAGTCGCATGACCCTTTCTGAACGGCCAGTCTGCCTGTTCACTACCCTTACCGCTGCTTGATTGCCACAGCAGAAGCACACTGACTGATTTTGACAAAAGTTCTACCAAATGTGGACCGCAACCTCCAGCAGGAACAATTCCAAAAAGGTCATGTCCCAAAGGATGCTCGAGGCTGCCCAGGCAGGAGGTCACTCTCCCCAACACCACACAATACATCCCAAAGCCGATCCCCCCGGCTGCATTGGTGTGCACCTGGAACTCCTCCTCAAGCTGATGGGGGGCTTGCCATAATGACACACAATTACAATGTATTAGAAACTGCAACCAAACCTCCAGGTTTTGCTTCAGATCCGTGGGGATCCGAATGTGGTGGTGAGGAGCAAGGCAGCAAGCTATGGATCATGCCAGATAGGCAGAAAAGGCTCATCCGAGAACAACCACCTTTCGAAAGTTTTTGAAAGTCATCCTGAGGGGGGGGGCTTGTGGGACCACACCCACGAGCTACACCCCTGATTATGGGGGGTGGGGAGCGTCCAGAGAAGGAGTTGTCTCCAGGTGTCATTTTCCTCCCACACACCTCTGCATGTTGTTCTTTTATCTTTATAAAAATGTCCTTTTGAACCATTCTGTTTTACATAGTTTGCAGAATGACAAAAGTGTAGGAGTGTAGCAGTTTTCCTGACATCTTCAGAAAGGCCATTCCACAGAAAATGCATGTCGGGGGGCTGTTGTTGATCTTATGCATTTGTTGGGTGGCACAATTAGTAGCCTCGAGCTAATGATTTAGTTTTGTGTTCCATTTCTAAATCATTCTAACTGTGACCTGCATATTGGGAGTCATGAGTTTAATAACTTAATCTTGTAAAAAAATAGTCAGGTTCCTAACTATAACCCAACAATAAGAAAATTTCAAGGAAAGAACTGCAGCATAGACTAAGAGATTTTAGATAACTAAATTAATTTGTTCTCCAGACTTCTGTACAGAAAATCACAACCTCAGCTTGTTTACCCCAAAACAAAATAAGAACATTGAACAGTTAGCTACAGATGGTATGACAGGTGTTCTTGGTTTGAAAACTTTGTTTTGAGTGACAGAGCTTTCTGTTCCTTTGCAGAAAATTTATGGAGAAAAGAAGGTTGTGTTTGCAGTTTCAGTGTCGATAATTGGAAGAAAGGCTTCTATACTTCTTTAATTCTGCAAACTATGTAAATAGTTGGTTGTGGTGGGTTTTCCGGGTTGTGGGGCAGTGGACTGGTGGATCTCGTTCCTAACATTTTGCCTGCATCTGTGGCTGGCATCTTGAGGTGTATCACAGAGGGAAGTCTGTTACACACTATGTCCAGTGAGAAAGGAATGTTTAGTGGGGTGTAGATGCCAGTCACAGATGCAGGAAAAATGTTAGGAATAAGATCCACCAGACCACAGCCACACAGCCTGGAAAACCCACCACAACCAGTTTAATCTGGCCATGAAAGCCTTCGACAATATATGTAAATAGTTGTTTGGGATGGCATTTTAATAAAGACAGTGTCAGACCTGTGCCATTCTTGGCCTGGCAGCTTGCATGTCCGCACCAAGGCCACAGCTGGCTCAGACATTATCATTGTCTGAGGCGAAGGAGACCTCCCCCTGCTCGCATGTAACCAAGCCGTCTGTAGTGCACATGGACACCTCTGATGTAGCTATGGGTGCTGACCTCCACCAGGCAGGGGAAGACGGGAGGCACCACACATGCACCTTCCTTTCCAAGAAATTTAGTGGGTCTGAGTTAAATTGGACTGTGGGTGATAAGGAGACAGTTGCTATCAAAAAAGCCCTAATGGCCTGGTGCCACAGGTTAGAGCGTGCCCAGCACCCATGCAAAATTTGGATGGACCCCAAGAACTTAACGGCACTCAAGACCCCCAGCAAATTGAATGCAAAGCAGCTTCAGTGGGCAGACTTTTTCACGTGCTTTGACTTCACCCTCTATTTTTTTAATGGGCAAATGTCACTGCCGGGCTGATGCCTTGTCCCGCCTCCCACACCAGGGGTGTGGCCCTGACTGCCCCTCACGCACCATTTTCACACTCACCCAGCTCAACCTCCAAATGGTCACACAAAGCACAGCCAAAGGTGGCTCTCTGGCCCCACCTAAGCCCAACCTTCCACTCCCCCTGAAAGAAGAACTGAAAGCTCTCTGCAAGTCACTCTCTGCTGAGGAAAAAAAGGTGGGGCTCTTGAAGAGTGGGGGGTTTGGTGGAAGGGGGACAAGCTCTACATTCCCAACCCCTCTGGGCCAACATACTTGCTGGTTGCCACGATGTGAAATCAGCAGGCCACTTTTGATTTGTCAAAGCCTTACACCTGGCCCACTGACAGTTTTGGTGGCGGTCTCTCCATAAGAATGTGAAGGCTTATTTCAAGGGGTGCCCCACATGCACCATGGCAAAGCATGTCCTGAGCAGGCAGCCAGGCTTACTCCAGCCCTTGCCAACACCCGAGGCCCCATGGAAGGTGATCTCAATGGACTTCATCTCAGATCTCCCCTCCAGCAAAGGGAAGATTGTCATTTGGGTGGTGGTGGACCTTTTTTCCAAACAAGCTCAATTTGTACCCTGTGGGAGGATCCCGTCTGTGCAAAAACTGGCGAAATTGTTCATACAGCATATCTACCACATCCATGCTGCCCAGCTCAAGATAATTTCCAACTGGGGTAGCCAATTCATGTCTAGGTTCTGGAGGCAGTTTGTGAAGCTCTTGGGCATCAAGCAAGGCCTCTCATCAGCATATCATGCCGCCACAGATGGCCAGACCAAATACACCAATGGGTTCTTGAGCAGTATTTACACTGCCATGTGAACCACCATAAAGTTGATTGGGCAGACCTACTCCCATTCACAGAGTTCGCCTACAACAACACCGTGCACTCCAGCATAGGCAAAAGCCCTTTTCATGTAATCTACAGTCAGGAGAGCAAACCTTTCCCTCTGATGGGAGACCTCCCGCCCTAACCGGGAGATTTCCAGGAATGGATGGCAACATCCAGGCCTCCTGGAAATCAATACAAGAGATGTTACAGAAGGCCAAGGAGGACTATATGAAGCAGGCCGATCATAAATGCCGCCCCATGTAACTCTGCCCATCAACTGACTCTTAAAGTCACACAGTTGCAAGACTGCTGGCTTTGTTAAAGTTCTTTAAATTGCTGTTCAGTTGATATTGCTGTTATTGCAGTTATATCAATATGCCTACATTTCCACAAAGAACTTAAGGGGCCTTCCAAGTACCCACAAGTTGGGGCACAAATTCATTGGACCTTTTAAGGTAGTATGAGTGATAAATCCGGTAGCAATGGAACTTGAATTGCCTAAGAACTTACGAGGTGTGCACCCTGTTTTTCATTCTAGCCTTCTCAAGAAAGCGGCCCAGTTGGCATCCAGCCCCAAAGCCTCCGGAGCCCCTCCTAGTGAAAAGTGAGCTGAATCACAGATTCAGCAACATCCTGGACTCCCACCTACACCATGGCCAGATCCAGTATCTAGTGGCTTGGACTAACTTACCTCCCGGTTTCAATGAATGGGTTCACCACTCTCATGTGTGCGCCCCTCATTTAATAAAGGCATTCCACAAAGTGCACCCCAACTGCCCAGGGGGAGGGGGCCTTAAGGGGAGCAGAATGTCAGGCCTGCGCCATTCTCGACCTGGCAGCTTGCACATCCCCACCAAGGCCACAGCTGGCCCAGCTATTATCATTGCTGGGCCAGCTATTATCATTGCTGGGCCAGGAGGCCTCCCCCTGCTCATATGTAACTAGTCAATAGAGCTTCACTCTTATTCCTTTTGAATGGGAATTGTAAGGCGATTCTGGAGCCGGTAGCAAAAAAAATTATGTTTTGTCATCAACAAAAGTGCATAAAGGGGTTGATTGTATGCTGCTATTGTGTTATTATGTCAATAAAGGTTGATTGATTGATTGATTGATTGATTGATTGATTGATTGATTGATTGACTGACACTTTTTTCCTCAGAAGGAGTAAACTGCCTGTCTGCAAACAATACTTCTATTCCCACCATCCTCTAAAATGCTGATATTATGGGAATGCAAGAGTGAGGGGATTATGGGCTGAGCCATATTGTAACTTACAGGTATATATCAGAGGCCCGAGAGGCAAACTACTAGCCTATTAGAAACGTTTGGAACTTGTTTGCGCAATACCCATGTAAAATTCCCTAAATCACACGTTCTGCTCCACTAACTGGCAAGTGTATCAGTTTGCACAATAGCCAGGCTGAGAAAATAGGAAGTTTTCCCGCAATACTGAGCTTCATTCTTCAAAATTGTAAACTGTTTGTTGAATGTTCCAAACTCAAGTTAGAGTCCACTCACATCTAAGGATACAAGTAAAAAGGAACACATATGGTAATGGGGTTGATCAGAATACCATCTGATTTCCTTCTTTTCTAAAATATGGCCTGTGGAGAAAAGGGGGAGATTAATGTTTTCTACAGCCCAAGTTTGTGGCGGGGAGAAAGAAGCAGATTACTCATCATTTGGTATCATTTACAGCCAAACTATCTGCCTTCCCAACCTGTATCACTTCTGTTTGATATGGGCTGTAGAAAAAAGAAGGGAGACTAATTCTTTTTCCTGTCTCTTTTGCAACTTCATTGTGTACATCTCAGTGCACCATTGGAATGACCAAATAGCTAACTGATTTGTTTTATCTTTTTTTACAGTGGGCAAATTCAGTGAATGGATTATTTCCTAAAAAGTCAGTGAATATTATTTAATCCAAATGGTTGACTTACATCAAACATCTAGCAAACAACAGTCTGTATCTTCCACCCCATTCCAGCCTAAGAAACCTTCCTCCCATTTAAATGGCTGTTTCTCCAGTTACTGGCAAACTTCAGCCAAATGTGTTCTACAACCACCACACATATTCATTTTGCCATGTTTCAAGACCAACACTCTCTGTTCTTCCATACACTAGACTACTTCTGTATCCTAATCATGATGTTCAACTCTTTGTCTTGGTGTTATCACCTTAAAGCAGTGGTTCTCAACCTGGGGGTCAGGACCCCATTTGGGGGTCGAACGACCCTTTCACAGGGGTCACCTAAGACTCTCTGCATCAGTGTTCTCCATCTGTAAAATGGATAAATGTTAGGGTTGGGGGTCACCACAATGTGAGGAACTGTATTAAAGGGTCATGGCATTAGGAAGCTTGAGAACCACTGCCTTAAAGGAAAATGCAGTTGACCTTTGAATAAGTAAGGTTTCTAGTGAGAAAAGCAAGCAACCTACTAGACTTCTTGAAAGGAATTTAACCACCTGAAGTACTATTCCACCTCTGCTTCTTCATCCATGCCCCTGGAAACAAACAGCTATGAAAATATTACTTTCATGTTCCTGGAATGTTGGAGTTTGGTATGAACAAGACAAAACAAAAGGTCACAGAGAATCTTCACAATAGTTGTTGTTGAAAGCAAGGTTTTTGTGGTATATTGGTGCTAACAGCCAAACCATTAACTGTTTTCTATCCACAGGACTCAGTAAGCATGGAAACATCAGAAGGCGGGAAGCCTGCAAAGATAATATCACCATGCTCAGAGCCACAGTCCCATTATATTGAAAAAACAACAGGAGAAAGGTATTGGCACAACAGGAGGCACCTGAGGGTCAATTCAGTAGCATCAAAAAAGTCCATTACACATGCAGACTCAGGTCATTTCTGCACAGGCCCAGGGAGCACTGGAGGGCTGGTGTACATGACAATGGTGCCGGCCTGGGGCCACTTGCACACTTGTGTGCTGGTGTCCCCAGCACTCCTGCACCTCCACGTGGCGCCTCTGCATGAGGCATGTCGCTTTTGTTTTTAAAACTTACCCTCTGTTCCTGCATTGCTCTGTCAGGACAAGGAGACACACCCCTGTGGCCCTGGCAATGCTTTGGGGGCCGGAGGCATGTCCCTTCATCCCCATGGAGCTACGCAGGAAAAGGAGGTAAGTTTTGAAAACAAAAGTGGAGGGCCAAAAAACAGCACCTTACACCAGGTGCTGTTCGCTCGGCACCTGGTGGAAGCCGCTGTTTTCTAAAAGCCTTGCTCACCAAGAAAAACACCATTTGGAGGGGGAAAGAGCGGTGCTGCCTTGATTTGCAAGTGGCAGCCATGTGAAGTTTCCTCCCCCCAAAACGGTGTTTTTACTGGGCCGACACTGGTGATTTTGGCCTATGCAGAAAGAGCCTCAGAGCAACAAACAGTCTCTGAGCCACTATCTGACCAAACAGAGGGCACAACAGAGTCTTGGCATTCCAGGCTGTCCCACCACAACCAGGAGATGGGTTTACCAGAGGTGGATGCCTAGTGCACATCCCAGCATGATACTGTGACTGAGCTCAGGGATCAAGTAAGCAAGACAGAGGAAGAGCAGTTCATCATGAAAAGTATTACCAGACATATTATTGAAAAATAAATAAATAAAAGAACAGAGATGTGGTATATTGGTGTTGTTGCTTTAAGGATAGCACCAGAGGCTCTCTAGAATGGAGAGGCTCAGATCTAGTGACCATAACTGGGTAAGGAGTCACAGTTACTGAGGCCTAGCTGTGGCTTGGTTAGTTAGTTGGCTGTTGTGTTCCAATAAACACAGTTCTTAACATCTACTGACTCCAGAACAAATCCTTTCCCTCCATAAAGGCATAACAATTTGACCTAAGGAAGTGTTATGATGCATAATATGTCAGGATCATCAAATAAATACTATTCACATACTGAGGATTCTCTGTCTTGTTTTGTGTTGCTCTTCAATTTGGGAGTTGTTATGGATTGAGCCTGTGAAGGTATGCTGAACAATTTGGAGGAAAGTGCTTGACATGCTTGGAAATCACTGACATCAACTTCTTAGAAGGTCTGAATGTTTTCACAAACGGGCATTTTCCATCACTAAGGGAACAATACTAAGAAGGTCTACTCAGAAGTATGTCCCACAGTGGCGTATCTGCCCAGGCGCCACTCTTCTGGTCACGTGGGGGGCGCAAAATCAGCAAAAATGACGAGACAGCAGGACTTCCTGCTGCCTCCAAGCACCCTCAACCCTGTCCTGGACTCCTCCCTCCCTCCCTCCCCTGACGGCTGGGCTCCCAGCTGGCAGCCTGCAGTCTCTTCTGACCTCCCCTCTGGGCAGGCCAGAAGAGATTGCAGTCCCGGCCTCAGAGACCTTCTTTTATAAGCACTGAAACTGGGGGGTGGGACTTGGGGAGCAGGAAGGGGGGGACTTCCTGCACCTCAAGCCCCACCCCCCAGCCTCAGTGCTTATAAAAGAAGGTCTCCGAGGCCAGAACTGCAGTCTCTTCTGGCCTGCCCAGAGGGGAGGTCAGAAAAGACTGCAGGCTGCCGGTTGGGAGCCCAGCTGGCAGGGGGAGTCTGGGGAGGAGGTGGGCACCCTAAACCTTGCCCATGTCCATGGTGACATGGGTGGGGTTGAGGGCAGTGGAGGCGGAGCCGGGGTGGGTGGGGTGGGGGCAGAGCCTGGGGGGCATCCTGGAGACAATTTGTCTCTGGACGCCATTTACCCCTGGTACACCTCTGATGTCCCATTTTGTTCAGTGGGGCTAACTCCCAGGAAACTGTTCTTGCCATTGCAGCATGTCTCTCTTCCCCCTGTTCCTGAGGGCTCCAGGATTGTATTCATCAACAAAACAACCAATATTTCAAAAACATGTGGTAATATGATTAATTTTCTTTATTGATTAGAATTATTAGGTATTCATTTTATAAATCCAGTTATCACATTCTTGTTTTTTCCACTGCTCATTGCATTCTTCTTTTGATTTTCTTTTGACTGAAAGCTTTCTTACAGCAGTTGTAGGACCCCAGCCCTAACTGATTGTCTGGAAAAGTGACACAATCACTGTGACGCTTGCCATCTTCCAAATGCATTTTCCCCTTTTCTTTCTTTTACATGTTTTTCTAAATGCTATACTACCCATTTTCTACTTGAACAGTTTTGGCAGCAAAATAGTGATGCAAATAATCATACTTGTTACTCCTGCTTCAGGGATCTGGGTACACACAAAAAAATTGCTGCTCCTTTTCAGTGACATGTTTCAAAAATGGATCAAAGGAAATGCTTTTTTCACAGAGAGTTACAGTAAAATATAAAAAACCAGACTTATAAAGATGTTAGCTTAACTTTACATGGAGTTTCATTTGCCTCACTCATTTTGTAAGGAGTTAAAGAGAAAAATCAGAGAGAGAGAGAGAGAGAGAGAGAGAGTATATCATACAATTCTTAATACTTTCTCTTTAACATTGATCAATGTTCTATGTGCCAATGAAGGAAAATATATTTTGGCCCTGCATAATTTTTGTGAGAGCCAATGTCATATAATGGTTAGAGATCAGGAGGAAGATCTAATGGACCAAGCTTGACTCCCAATCCTGACAGTGGATTGGTTGCTGTGGGTTTTCCAGGCTGTGTGGCAGTGGTCTGGTATATCTTTCCTAACATTTTGCCTGCATCTGTGGCAGGCATCTTCAGAGGTGTATCAGAGAGAGATGGCTGATTTCTCTCTGTGGTACACCTCTGATGACGCCAGCCACAGATGCAGGCAAAATGTTAGGGACAAAATCTATGTTAGGAACAAAAGACCACGGCCACACAGCCTGCAAAACCCACAACAACTAGTTGAATCCAGTCATGAAAACCTTCGACAATACACCGACAATGGAGGTTTGCTGGCTGACCTTTGGCCAGTCACATAGTCTAGTCTGCTCACAGGGTTGGGGCGGGGGGGGGGGATTAGGTAAGCGGCTTTCAGTTCTCCTTGGGCTACAAGGCATGCTATCAATGAAGGGAATAAATAAATATAAAAATCCCCCTGGCCTTTTACAGCAGGGCATAAATATTATTTCAACTGTTACCTTTGAACTATTGACCCCTAAACTAGGGACAGTTGAGTATCAGGTGAGCTACTTCTCTTACTCTGGGAGAATTATAATCAAATAGCTTTAATCTTGGTTCAGGAAAGCTCACTGTGATAGAGGTTGTGAACTGTAGTACTACAAAGTTGTATTTATTAATGAATATAAAAATAGAATTGATGAGAAACAAGTCACTACAGTGGTTCCTTTAATTGGGATTGAATGTAATTTTTTTTAACAATTTCTAGGCAAATAGGTTTTTGCATAACCTGATTGCTTTCAGTGTATTGTTGAAATAATTATCCACTGTCATGGCTTTCTCCATGTAGATACGGGTTTCGTTATGCTACCAGAGCACTTAATTTGCCTTGTTTGCCTGAAAGTGCGGAATGTAAAGATGACTGCAACAGATACTGCAGGATTGTTAATCAAATCAGACGAGTTCATTATTTCTCAAATGAATCGCACCCACTCAGTGGCATGAAAAATATTACTTTGCATTAAGAAAATTAAATTTATCTCAGTAATATCATAAGCTAATTAAAAAAAATACTGAAACCAATGAACTGTTTGACACCACTTGCTGTGAAAAGCAATGTCCACTCAGTAACAATAGTTAGTAAATCAAGAAGGAATTGTTATTTCAGGTTGTGAAACATGATGTTGAGATGAACAAAGTCATGAAAAGGTACCTCCCTAAAGAGCATCAGTATCTGATAGCCAAGTGTTTATGTTATCCAGTTATGATTGACAGACAGACGGACGGACAGACAGACAGGCTTAGGTGAGAAATAAAACTAAAAATCCTATTAAGGCTGACATTTTAATCTTTATTAGCTTAATTTTTCTCTCCTTCTCCCTAAATTACCCATATAGCTAGATATATATGTTGTAGGTCATTTTTATACACTTTTTATCTTATACAGTAAACTTTGTTTGTCTTGCTTCTAGTTCCATGGCAGTTGAGGTCTTAGGTCCTTAAGATACCATGATTTAAGTTTTGTGACAATGTGATGAGAGCCCCTTTACATGCTTTGAATAAATTCCCATAATATAATGACTTTGACTGTTTTCTTTCTTTTCAAATGTATTTATTGATTCCAGCTTTATGCTTAGATACACAATAGCAATAATCAGCCAAGCATTAATGCTATACATTTCATTCCATGTAACTTACTTGAAATCAGCATCAGTTCAGTTCACACAACCAGCAAATGCTTTTTTCTCAGCCAAAATTGCACTACTCACACTGCAAATAGGTTGTATAAATGACTACAAACACAAGCCACAATTTTGTTTAATCATGGGTTAAAAATATTTCATTTTTACTATTTATTGGTTGAATCTCAGACACACAGATGACAAAGGAGCATACTAAAGATAAAAGGAAGAGATAATAAATTGTTGATCTGAGGATTTTAGAAGTACTAAAAAAAGTTCTATTGATAGCTAAAGCCAAAAATAAATTTTGTTGTCTGATAAAATTAGTATACTGGCAGGTAAAACTCCTCACTCATATGGTAAGTTGTGATAAGGGCAAAATGAATTCAGAGAAAGCTTTGGCTTAAATATGTTGATATTATCCTTTGAGCCAGATAATACAACCTATTCAAGTAAAAATTCTAAAAGCAAAAAATAATAATAATAACGGCAGAAATAGTCATATAGATCTGGGAAACCTGAATTATATCCACAACAGATACTTATTTTGTTTACCATTCTTTCCTATTTAAAGTGTTGAGGCCAACAGGTGTAGTTCACAAAAGCTAACCAGAATCACAATCTAATTATTTTTATTTTGAATTTATCAAATTTATGTAGATGGTCAATTAATAATAATTACTGGGCTATCTCAAAATTAATTTAATGCCAGTTTTTCTTCCATTTACAGGCAGGTTTATAAGGTAGCTTCTATTCATGAGATCAGCTTCAGCCTCTCTTTTACCAGACAAGTCAAGAAGGCCAGATCATATAAGGAAGCATGAGTGTAAAACAATGTATCGAGATAATGCTGCAACTATTCCTGCCAATTGTAGCATCTGAAAAGTTCATCCATGACCATGAAAATGGTCATTGGATGTTGCCATACTAAATGTGTTAGACTTTTACAAGTGCCTGTTTCATTCAGTCAAACAAGAGTTAACTGCTGAAGTCACATGACTGGAATTGCATGAGCTTCCAGAAAGACTTCTCTGTTTCTTCTTCCAGCAAAAGAGGAGTGGAAGACACACAGGGAAAAATAGACTTCACAGACACACAGACTGAACACTTGCATAGATATGCTGTTCCTATATTTAATGTAAATTAATTTGTTATACAGTAAAGTTCTACAAAACAATTCACTTGCACCTCTGCTCTGTTATTTACTCTGCTAATTCACTGCAATACAACAAAATGGCATTAGCATTTGCTTCCATAACTGCTCATCATGTGTACGAATGGAATGAAACATTAACACACCACAGTAATAGTTCAAAATCTCTCTCTCTCTCTCTCTCTCTCTCTCTCTCTGTGTGTGTGTGTGTGTGTGTGTGTGTGTGTATGTACAGCAAGGATAAACCAGTTATTGGAGAAGGAGTTTATTTATTTAAAACATTTTTTAATGCCACCTCCGGCCCTTAGTTCCTGTTTATCCAACAGGAAATCCAACAAGTCCAGGAGCACACCCAAATTGCAAACCTCCGGGGGGAGGGGGTACAAACCCTAGAAAAGGGAATAACCCATTTCTGGGTCAGACCTTCTCCCCACATGTATCACTTCTGTTTCATCAGGATTAATTTTCAACTTGTTAGCCCTCATCCATTTCAAAACTGGCCCCAGGTACCTGTTTGCATTTCCACAGTCTCCCTGGGATATGCAGGTAGAGTGAGATAGAGCTAAGTGTCCTCTGCATATTGATACATCTCAACCGAGAATTCCTGATGATCCTTTCCAGCAGCTTCATATATATGCTGAAAAGCATGGGGGACAAAATGGAACCTTGCAGAAGCCCATAGTCTACAGACCAAGGGGCAGAGTGATCATCCCCCAGCACCACATTTTGAAAACTATTCATGAGATAGAACTGGAACCACCACAGGATAGTGCCTCCTATTCTCAGTTTCAAAAGGCAACATGGAAGGATACCATGATCAATGGTATTAGAACCCCTGAGAAATCTAGGAGATTTAAAAATATTTTAATAAGTATGGAGAAATTTATTCATGGACTCTCAGTGAAAAGCAATATTTCTGTGCAACAGGTCCATAGTGGGAGAGGGGAGAGAAGGGATTCTGTCCCAAAAGCATCCTGGTCCCTGCCAACCATGGAAGAGGTTGCAAATAATCCTCCAGTGCTTTTGAGGAGTAGGGAGAGCTGAAGAAGAAAGAATGTGTCATGCCTACATTACCACATGAAGGTATTCCAGTAGATTTGATGAAGTCCGGTTGAATTCTTCATGTGTCTCATCAGAAGCAGGTATTTCATAATGAAGGGACAGGAGTTGATATTTCCAAGCCAGAGAAAGATACACTCTGTGTGAGAGAAGTATTCACAGGGCATCTTCCTCAAATGCAGCACACTTCAGTCCAGTGCTTGCCTGCAACAGTGTCTCTTACAGCAGAGGGAGGCTCTCAGTGACTCTCCTGGAAGCCAGGGGAAGAAGCTGGGGTGTCCAGTCGCCACCCTCCAGGGAGTCCAGATGAAGCTCCTAGCAATTGAACAAAGACCTATCCAGCTCCAAGCCCAGTGCTCGAGATGCAGCATCTCTAATAGTCCAGGGCCTGGCTCATAATCATGCTCTTCAAAATAGGAGGTCATGGTGCTGCAGGCAACTCAGACACCACCTCAGGGCTCAGCTCATTTTGATCCAGTTCTAAATGTGACCTTCAGTCAGGCCCAGAAGAATTAATAAAGCTGCACTCCTTCTGATTGGGGCACCCCCCCTTGCTTTCCAAGCCCTACAGGGATTGAAAAGCAAGGGCAGTGCAACGATCCTGCATGTGGAGCTGAGCTAGCTGAGCATTACAGGCAAGATCAGAGTATCTCTCTCCCCACTCTTGCTTCCCAAGTTTGAAATGCAAGGCAGTCTAGCCACTTTGCAGGTGGGCTGAGCTAGAAGGATTGGGCCATCACTCCCCACGTTGTTGCTTACCAAGTCCCACAGGGTGGAGATGGTTTGATCTTAGCTCAGCCCATGCAGGATCCCTACCCTGACCCGGCTTCTGTTTTCCCATCCAGTTTTCTGTATATTTTCCTTTAATATTTTATGCATATAATTACTAACTGTTATAACTACTAACTCCATCTGTTGATGGAGGGGAGGGCGGCCTCTGCCCCTGCGGTTCTATAGCATTGTTTGGAGGCAGTTGCTGGTTGCTGGTTGGTTGAAGCAGAGCAGGTTAAAACTTAATCCATCGAAGATGGAGTTCTTTTGGCTGGGTCACAGTGAGGGGTTTGGGAATTGTCAGCCGCCGGTACTGGAGGGGGTCTTGTTGGTTTCAGCTTCTTTGGCTTGCAATCTGGGGGTTTGCCTGGATTCCTCTCTCTCTATGGAGAGCCAGGTAGCCCATGTCACCCAGATTGCTTTTTTCATCTCCTCCAGGCCCGGTGGCTAGCTCCCTACCTCTCCCAGGCCAACCTGGCCACGGTGATCCATGCAACGGTTACATTCAGGCTGAACTATTGTAACTCGCTCTATGCGGGCCGTCCCTTGCAGCCGATCTGGAAACTGAAGCTGGTCCAGAATGCAGCAGCTCGACTTTTGACAGGTGATTCTTTCAGAGATCATATCACTCCCATGTTGCACTGCCTGCACTGGCTCCCAGTGGAATTCCGGATCAGGATGTTGGTACTAACCTCTAAGGCCCTTCACAGCCTGGGGCCCTCATACCTTCGTGACTGTCTTAACCCATACATCCCAAGTAGGCCTCTGTGATCTGCAGAGGCTAATCTACTGACAGCCCCTCACCCCTCAATGATGCGGCTGGCCTCTACCGGGGCCAGGGCTTTTACGGCCCTGGCCCCTGCCTGGTGGAATACTCTTCCATTTCAATTAGGGCCCTGTGGGACCTTGGTGAGTTTTGCAGGCCCTGCAAAACTGAGTTGTTTCACTGGGCTTTTGGGGAGGCCAGCCATGGATTGCCTGCCCCCTCTTGATGCCCCACACTGTATTCTTATACCATCTCCAGCATTGCCTCGTATTATATTCTCTCTATTTTGGCATTGCTAGTCCCCTCCCGGCTTTAGGATTGGACGCCACTAATTAATGTGGGTTTTTATGATAATGCTGCTGTTGTGTTTTAAGGCTTTTTAATGTTTGATGCTTATAAATTGTATCCTATTGTGTATTGTTTTTACTGTACACCGCCCAGAGCCCTTTGGGGTTGGGCGGTCTAAGAAATTTTGTTGTTGTTGTTGTTGTTGTTGTTGTTGTTGTTGTTGTTGTTGTTGTTGTTGTTGTTGTCTCATCCAGAGATTATCATTATCATTATTAACAATAACAACAACAACAACAAATAGGGAGCTGTGAGAAATAAAGTTCAATTCTAGACTTACTGGGAAAAGGAAATAGATAATTCAACTGAAATAAAGAAATGGTAAACCCAGTTCATTTTTAAAAAATCTAGTGATGTGCATTATACTAAAAGGAACATTACAATAAAACTTCCATGGATTAGTAGAGACACTGAAGAATTATTAAGTGCAAAGATGGAAAAAGGTGACCTAGAATTAGGAGCCAAAACTCGACAAGAGATATAGTGCACATAGAGAGTTACTGCTAATTGCTTGGGATTAGATTTGGTGTCTATTTTTAACCATTCCATCTGTTTGAATGACTAAATGCATACAGCCTACTTCAGATACAGTTTGTGATATACAGAGAAATTAGGAATGAATATGTAAACATACAACTCCTCCAAACAGAATATAGAAAATAATAAATATGATAAAAGAGGATAACCCAGTTTACGTTTAAGTGGTGTAAAAGAGGCTAAACTACTTAGATGCCTTGGCATAGCTGCCTGAAGGCTTCCTGCTGATAATGTTCTTATCTGAAACTATGATGACAATAGTACCACTCTTATCTCCAGGATTTACAAAATCTAAACACTGATCTGTGGTTAGAGATTCATGGGCCTGCCACTCTTCTTCTGGCAAGCTGAGAAATGCTCATTTCGTTGCTAAAGCACAAGACATCCCAAGACATTTATCTATGAACAATGCCTATGAATTAATTCATGCTTGATGAAGGACATAAGTTTGTTTCTTAAGAGCTGCTTGCACAGCTTTGTTGGATCTAGTGAGTAGCAGCTGCCAATGAAGTAAAACCCAGAAGCAAACGAAACACATTTCCTTCCCAATGTAGAAAACAGCAAGGGAATATCAAACGTATCTTCTCCAGGAGCAGCTGTTGATGTTTAAATGAAATACTTGTTCTGAGTCTCTTATTATGAAGACCATACCCCCTCTTCCAGCCAAGACCCCTTAGATAGTAGGGTTCTTTTCTCATTTTGGACTCAGTTGTTTTGCAGCCTGAGAGGAGATGAAATTTGGAGAGTCTTATAAAATCACCTGGGTTGAGTCATGACACTAGAAATTTCCTGGAATAAAGAGAAAAGATGTTGCTGCAAGGAAAGCACAAGTACAATTTACCCCAGCTCAGTGACTTGTCCTTCTCAATAACAAAAGACTTTTTAAACACTGCAGACATCACCCAATATCCTGACATACCCCAGAGGTATTTGCCCAACCCCCAAAATGTTGCTATTTCATTGACCAACTGCTAATTCCTCTTCTTCCTTTTTTTTACTCCATCAAGGACAATCAAGTTGTTAATTTGCCCCTCTTTCTGTTTCCAGATTTATGTTGCCCCATCCAGAGATTTGTGTCCATGTAGCTCTAGCCCACTTTAACTTAATTAAAATATATTAATTACATTGCTTTACCAAGGTTCTTTGTGCTCATCCAGATTTGGCTCACAATAACCTAGTGAAGTTATTTTCCCCAATGTGAACCACTGAAGTTTGACAGCCATTTGCTTTAAACCAGCCAGTGAGATTCAAACTGGTTTCAATCCAAAGTCAGGATGGGCCAACCTGCACTTACTCTGGAGTTCTTCTGTCCATAAAAGAAGGACCCCTAGACCCAGCAAATAGTTCCTCAGCTCTGTAGTCCAGATCTCTGCTAGTCAAGCCCTGGATTTAAGGTTGTATATCCCTTCCCTAAAACTTCCTAATTTCCTCTTTTTTCTGTTATGATGTAAGTTCTTTACATTTTTAAATTTTTGTATACAATAAAGTTATTTGTTTGTGTTTACAATTGCTCTCTATCATTCTCTTTCTTCAAAATTTAATTTTGGGTACCTGTACTGAGACCCACTCTGGTCTACAGAGGCTACAAGTTTTCAAGTTAATCCTTTCTAGAACCTTTTTAAATCTAAGTTCTCTTTCTCTGGGTCCAGGTTGGAGTATATCTCATTGGACTTTTCTAATATAATAGGACTTGGTATCTGAGAATATTCTGTACATAGTAATGCTTGATATGAGCACCTGAAAGTTTGTGGCTATAAGTTTTGGATGAACATAACCACAACATTTGACTAGGGTGCATTTCGCATGAACGGTCCCAGAACCGGCTGGGACGATGGCGCCAAACTTCTTGCCCGTCATCAGAAGGAGCAACCTTCCTGTCCCTGCTGACCCGCCCGATGCGTCGCATGAGACCAGCAGGTAGGTAGAGGGCGGAAGGGGGGAGGGCGCCTTGGAGCCGCTGCCGTTCGCATGGCAGTGGCTCCAAGCCGCCGTTTCCCGAAGGCATAGCTGGCGAGATTAGAACACGGCTGACTTCAGCGCTGGTCGAGGCGGAGCGGGGCTGACTCTTGCGAAGCAGCTGTGCCCCCTGTGCGAATGGCTCCCTGGGGACGGCGTTTTTGCCGTCCCCAGGGCGCCATATTCCGCACTTGCGGAAGGGGCCTAAGAAAATTTACAGGCACTACATTGTATATTGGTTGAAGGAAATATGGTAAATAAAATAAGAAATAGTTAATATATCTAGCAACGGCTATAATTTTCATTTATCATTTAGATGTGATCAGTTCTAAGGTTTTTATTTATTACTTCTGATACCATGTTTAGCAGAAAATGAAATAACTTCTGTTCACAAGCAGTATGTTTAGTTTTATAATCCTTTAGCTTTTCCATCAGATCCTCTGAAGAGGCCAGCCACAGATGCAGGTGAGATGTCAGGAGAAAATGCTACTGGAAGATGGTCATATAGGCCAGAAACCCCACAACACTCCTTTAACTTGTTTTTACCCAATCTACTGTTCTGACAGCAAACAAAACTTAAAAGTTTGATGGTAACCCATTTTAAAAGCAGCATAAGTTATCAACACAATGTAATATACATGCTATGTCCCAGACATTTTTAATCATGGACAGTAAGTAAAAATGTCTTCCCAATGAAACCACATGAAATAATTCTCATATGTGCACAGTGAATGTAAACTATTTCACAGCATGTTACCACAATTCTCCAAACTCCTAATCTAAAATAATATTATCTACTTCAGCCATAAGTAAGATTTTTCTATCTAAACCAGGGGTAGGGAACCTGCGGCTCTCCAGGGCCATTATCTGCAGCCGGTTCACGGCAACCTGAGAGTAAAGCCCCCAGGCATACGTTCACCTGGCGCTGCTGCAGCGCAGCAGCGGCGATGGCGCCCTCTTCCCTCCCCAGGCGGCGTCAAGCCGCCCACAAACAATCTTCAGGGTTGTTGTTGGGGAGGATCGTCTTCCTGAAGCGGTGTGAACGCTGCCGGGCGGCGCTTTCTCCCTCCGCCCCCACTTGCTGTGTCTTCCTGCTAAGTAAGCCTGCGGGCGTCGCTGGCCCGCCCACACTTGTCCTCCGACCTCCAGGGGTCCGGGCAGCAGTAAAGCGAACTCTGGCACTGCTGGCATACAATAAAGTGAAGCGAGAAGGGCTGAAAGGCGACTCGATGCAGAGCCGCCTGCCTTCTGCCGGCCTCCCGCCCCCACGCCGACGGAACTCCTGCCGGCGTGGGGGCGCTAGGGGGCCATGCTGACAGAGGCTGATGGGAATTGTAGTTCCTGAACATCTGGAGAGCCGCAGGTTCCCTACCCCTGAAAACAAAGAGGATTTCATAAATCCTTTCATAAAGGATTTCATAAATATAGTATGAATTCAATAGGCTCTCAAATCAAGTTGTAACTTAATAGTGCACTACAGATAGTTGTCAATATACATGAATATTAACAGAATAAATTCATATCCCCCCCCCAAAAAAATAAAATACCACTGAGATCTATTTTTCACATGCTTTGTGCAATTTCAGATTATACAAATATATTACTTGACTGATTTGGAGATGGTTTGTCCTTTTTTATCTTTCTAGTATCAGGTTTGGGAACATATTTGACCATTCCAGAGATGATGTACACAGCAATTTATATGTAGATTCTATAGTACTGAAAACCAGGAAAAGATACTTAACTCCAACACACAAAGAAAGTCCACAGAATGCAATTATAAACTGAATTGGAAAATATCTACTACTTGTGCCAGTTTATCTGACTATATTATTATTGGTAAAAATATTAAAGCAGGTCAAAAGTGTAGCAAGAGTCACTCCGGGGGATATTTTAAAATGATTCATCTCTTTCCTTTTCCTTCTGATGTTTTTAAACAAGAACTGTTGGGCCAGTTTTATGGGGAGGGATGACTGTCAAAGTATATTTGTGAAAAATGAAATTGTAACTTATATAGAAGGAGAAATAATATTGTAGCCTTGCTTGATCTCATTGATACTCAACACACATCCTATCCTGAATTATCTCAAATAGAGTATAGGGGAAAGGGGAAAGAGACTCATAATACATTTCCAGCAGGGCTATGAGAAATTGGGAAACAATCATCTTGTATGGCAGTTCACATTATTTTTAAAAGTTAGCCAAGGTCACAAGCCTAAGGAAAGCTTAATTAAGTTGCTGGGAAATGCAAACATATTTAGTGAGGAAAAAGAAAAGAGGGAAAAAAAAAATAAAGTCCATATGAGATTAGTTTGAGGCCACAGAGATTTGACACCATCAAGTTCAGAAACTGGTTATATGAGAAGAACTCTGTTCATTCAAAATAGCAACTCCCTCCTGGATATGTACCTTAAAAATAGAATTTCTGCACTTTCTAAGACAATAAGATAACTAGAGGACTAAGATGGCTTTTAGGTCATGATTGCGGAGTATAACTTCAAAGGATGGAGACTAGGTCTCAGTTGCTCTTCACTGCAATGGCATTCTTTGACAGCGGCTTTATATACTTATTGAATTGCATTTCCCATTTATATTCTCACATTAAAACCCTCACAGTAGGATTGCTGAATCACAGCTAGCAACCTTCATGAGCAAGAGTTGCCAGCATCCTCCTTCCACTGGCGGTTGATGGGGGTAGGGTTACCAGATCCAGGTTGGGAAACTCCTGGAGATGGAGTCTGCAGAGGTTAGGAACCTCAGTTGGATACAATGCCATTGAGTCCACCCTTCAAAGTATCAATTTCTCCAGACAAACTGATTTCTGTAGTCTGGAAATAAACTGTAATCCAGGGGGATCACAGGTCTCAGCTGGAGGCTGGCATCCCTCCTAGAAGTATCTGTGCTGACATCATACCAGTAAAAAATGGAAGTGATGTCATGGGATGCACCAGAGCTTTTGCAAATCCTAAAGCATTTGTGACTTCACTACCACTTTTTATCAACAGTGGCATCAGTACACTGGCATGATGCCAGCAAATGCCCCAGTTCCCCCTGTTTCATTTCTTCCTGCTAGTATGGGGTAGGGAGAGAGAGAGATAACAAAATAACAGATTGCCAAGAAGAATCCCCACTCTTCAGAAAGCCTTTTCTTTGTAGTATCGTGAAGAAGGAGGAGGAGGAGGAGGAGATTGGATTTATACCTCCCCTTTCTCTCCTATAAGGAGACTAAAAGAGGCTTACAATCTCCTTTCCCTCCCCCCCCCCAACAAACACTCTGTGAAGTGGGTAGGGCTGAGAGAGTTCCGAAAAACTGTGACTAGCCCAAGGTCACCCAACTGGCGTGTGTTGGAGTGCACAAGAAAATCTAGTTTTTCAGATAAGCCTCAACATCTCAAGTGGCAGAGCAGGGAATCAAACTTGGTTCTCCAGATTAGAGTGCAACAGCTCTTAACCACTATGCCACTATCAAGAGGGGCAGAAACAACAGTTTGAATCTAGAAGTCAACAACTAATTGAGTTTGAAACAATGTCCAGTGGTCTATCCCACCATACAATCAAGAGTTTCTCTGTTAAATAGATTTAGCCAACATTCAGTTAACAATAAAATCTAATTGCCTCACTGAAATGCCTGCACATCCTGATCCTCTGTTCCTTCTCTGTTTTGGTTCACTTCAAAATTTGTCTAATCTTTTGCACTTATTATGCTTCTTTTTTTATACAGAACTAGCGGGCCCAGCCACGCGTTGCTGTGGCAATTGTCCTTCTCATCACAGTCCGCAACCCACACAGATGTCCATTCAGGTCCAATGATCCCCAGCATAGCCTTTTGGGGTGATCAAATGAAATCCCTCTTTCCCTTTTCAATACACATCGATATATGGTGCTGTCTTGTTTTTTTATGGGAAGGGAAGTCTGTGTGATACACCTCTGAAGATGCCAGCCACAGATGCAGGCGAAATGTTAGGAACAGAATCCATCAGACCACGGCCACACAGCCCGAAAAACCCACCACAACCAGTTGAATCCGGCCGTGAAAGCCTTTGAAAATACATTTTAAAAAGATGAGAACCTAGCTTTCTATTTTGTTTCTATGCATGCTATACATTTCTTTAAAAAATAATATTGGTAATGCTTTCTTCATTTTGCACAGACATATATACCTATTGTAGGTGCATAGATGTACATTTATTTGTCTGACTAGTCATGAAAAAGAATAGAATTTGTTGAACAGAAATGACATCCATGTCACTCACTTTCTCTCTCATACACACATACACACACAAAAATGCACCAAAACCAGATTCCCCAAACTATTTCATGAGGGCTCATTTATCGTAAACTATCTTCTTAATCTAGAGAAATTTTCACATGTGATTCACCATTTGGAAGACACTGAGGTGGTCTGGCTGAATTCTTCTCATATGCGAGAAGTTTTTAGCAGCAGCCATGCTATTTGCATAACATGCTATGCAATAATACGTAATGTAAGACCTTTTTATATGAAGAGGCTTTTGGTAGCTGGTATTTACCTGGTTCAGGAATGGGATTTTAATATTTGTTAGGCTTTATTTTATTTCATTTAAGTGAGGAGTAGAGACCAATCCCTCATGTAAACAGCTTAGTTCTCTTCTTTAAAGGCTACCAAGGAGACTTCCATGAATCCTAAGCCCAGTTCTTGGTTTTAATGAACAAGAGAACATTACAATAAAAGGCTTATGATTTTCAAGTCACAATACATCAAGCTGTCAAAACAACAGAATGCTAAATTCCTAATCTTTTCTAACTGCAATAATGCAGACAACACAGATTTATTATTACAGTAAACTGGCAAAAAAGTGTAGATATGAATGTTGAAAACATAATGTACTAAATACACTACATTATATTCTATAAAGTCATCTCATTTTCATTAAAAAGAATATGAAACTCTTATCAAAACTTATGAATATACTTAACAGCCGAACTGGTATCTTGACACATAATTGGTTTGGTAAAATAAGTCCATATATGATCTGAATTGAATATCAGACAAACCATCCCCACCCCCAATAAACACCAGATGCATTTTGGCCCTAACTGCCTATCTTGTTGCTGGAGATTAGTAGTCATAGAAGAGTATTTACTTTAATCAAATGCTTTGACATTGGCAATTCTAGAAGGCAGATATAAAAACCTGTCATTGAGGAGTTGTCCATGCACACTCCAAGGAAAGTAGAGTCCTTGGAGCAAGGGTTTTTTTCCTGTTGCCCTTTCTATAATAATATGCAAGCTAAGATTATATATCCTTTGGTGTATAAATGGCTTGAAAAACTTCTTTTTGATATAAAGCCACATCCATGGTGTGTCAGTAACTATTGTGCTTTTGTCTATAAAATTTATTGTATATATAATAATGAAGATTAATTGAATCTAAATTTTCATTTTTGACTTAAATAGTTATTTTAGCTTTTTGACTTAAATAGTTATTTTAGCTTTTTAAAGATATTCAAATAAGGAAGATTTAAGAGTTTTAAAGATATTCAAATAAGGAAGATTTAAGAGTTTAAAATTTTGAATGTATATGTATTTGATAGAATCTGGTCAATGAACACAATAAATTTATTGATTGATTGATCTGAATGAAAGATGAGAGTCCATTCTGCACAGACAAAAAAGAAGTCTATGGGATGTCTTAAAAAGAGTTGACTGTTTCTTTTCAATCCACACACCCAAAATAAGAGGCAGCTGCTGGTTTGGCTTTGGACAGCAAAGGTATCAAAGAGGAAAAGAGGCTTTTCCCACCTGACTGTTTCACCCTTTGGTCAGTTTGACCTTCAGCTTGCACCCAACGTTTTATGTGCAGTTGAAGAGAATCCCCCTACCGTCATTTGCTGAAGGTTGTTGCTCTGTTGTGCAGAACAGACCAAGGACAGAAAAGCTTAGATTAGGTACAGTATCAAACAGCAAATTTATAAGATTTTATAACTATGGATTGCAACTTTTGTAAACAAATACAGTTAAAACTATGCCAAAGAGACACAATATTTAGAATATGCAATACTTTCTGTCCTGACCTGGATGGCCCAGGTTAGCTTGATGCTGGTTAGTACTTAGATGGTCCTCTGACCATGAAGAAGATCTGAGGTTGCAGAGGCAGGCAATGGCAAACTGCCTCTGAATTTTTTTTTGCCTTGAAAACTCCATGAGGGGTCAACATAAGTTGGCTGAGACTTGATAACCTTTTACTTCCGCATGGAGTTCATATTATGTGTTTTTTTAAAAGAGTCAGTATGTGGTCACACAGAAACAGAAAATATAGTAATACAATTAATATCCTGAGAATTTCAGTGTGAACAGGAAATGTTTGAACATCCACTGGTTTGGCTCACATTCTGTACAGAGACCTGATTTTTGACAGTTGGTTGAAAATCTGTATATCTGTGAAGCTTAGAAGATTGTTTCACTGTATTGCTTACTAACAATTAGGGGTACGCATTCAGCAAAGCTGATATCTCTCACCACCTGGAGGCTTGCAATCCTATGCTTGACCAAATACATCTTGAATGTCACAACAAGCAGCTTTGTATCTGCATATTTGTACTATGATGTCAGGTCATGCCTCAGTAATAAGAAACAAATATGAATAGATATTTTCATTTTCCATTAATAGGTTGTTAAAGTGATCTGCTTGTCATGCATTTAATCACTTGTAGCTTGTTCCATCTTTGCACTTATGCTGTTTGATACATCCTTTGAATTTCAAACACTGGATATATGTTGGGCATTCTCTACATTTTGTGCCTGAACATTCTACAACATCTGTTATTGAAGTGACTGCAAGAACTGATTGTTAAATTAGCTAGGTTCCTGGTCAGACACTGATGTCATATAAAAAGATCTGAATAGTAAGTCTCAGCTCAGAAATTTCAGACTATTAAATGTTCAAGTCATGGAGCTTTATAGCAATTAATCCCAAGTATTACTAAACCATGATATTCTGGATAATTCTTGCATTTTGCTCCCCCCATCACCAATAAATTACTTTTTCCTAAGAATATAGTTACCATTCAGTTTCGCTCATCTATGCAAGCAACTACTGAAATCAATAGTTGCTTGTCTTATAGGTTTTTACAGTGATCCAATGATGTTTTCAATGTATTTTAAATATTTAATTATAGTCTGTTAGCTTCCTTATTTTGCTTGTGAACTTTGTTCCTGAAAGATCTTGTGGTTTGTTTGGGTTTTTCTATTCATTCATGGTTGCTTTAGGAACATTAAGCATAGGAAAATTTCTATATGTAACAGTATGTGAGGAATATCTAGCAAAAAAAAGTTACTGCTCTGTTTGAGACTGAAGCAGATCTATAAAAAGCATTCATGTGTAAAACAGAACCTCCACTTTGCTAAGGCATCCAAATGTCCCCAAAACTCAGAAATTAGACAAAACACATCCTGCAACAGGAAATTCTCAATCATAGGTCAATGCACAATTGTTGGTTCTTTTCCTCTGGTACAGGGAGCCTTCCTTTGACTGACAAGGTTCATCTAGTGATCCAAAAGATTATTTGCACTGTTGGAAAGAGCTACCACAAATGAAAAAGATCTATGGAATCAAGGACTACATTCTCCATATTGTGTTACTCACATATTGAATACTTTTTTCCCCTTTCATCTTTAAAAAAAGGTTTACCACCTTGTTCTTAACTCTTTCCTCTTATATTGCCTGAAACATTTGTATCAGTTTGGAAAGCGTTTTGTTGCTTATCTAGAATCAGATCATTGTTCAGATTAAGGCAAGCATTTGATTATATTGGTGAACTCTGCAGAACTCTTGTCTCCAGCATTCACTTTTTAATCAATTTGCAGAAAGAAAGCAACAAAACCTTTGAAAAGAAAGTTCATACCGTGAACTTAAGCTTTTCCACAGCTTGTCTCCAACCTTTATTTAAACAATTAAACACTATTATTTAGTAACACAGTTTCTCAGACACATTGCCTGATTAGTTATGGGCTAAAATAATGTGGTTAGCATATTACATTGAGATACTAAGTAATGCACATGTTTCAGTAATTAGTAGCAATTCTTAGCCCCCAAAATCTAGACTACTTTCATCCATCTAGCTGGAGCTTCACATAAGCCTGTATAAGCCTCTCAGCTGCATGATTGGAGCAACAGAGCTGAAAATGAGATGGCGGATATACAATACATCCCAAGTAATCCTGCCTAGAACTGAAATGGCAGAGGAGTCTACTAGCATCCAAAAGGTTATTGCCTTTAAGATCTCAAATATCCCAGCTACAGAATGATGGTGATAATTAGATTTGTTTCTCTCCTTACCAATTTTGAATTCTTAAAGTGTTAAATGCTTGTCATTTCTAGAAGTCAGTTTGAAGTATTCTACACTAAAGTAACACAAGTACAGTGTAACTCCATGTATATGAGTTATATGTCAACAATTAAGTCAAAATTGAAATTTATTTTAATTACATGTGTTGAAAAAAGTGAAAGATCACACACATGAGAATATTTGCAAATGCTTTCCATGGAAAGTACAATTGATATTGCCACTATGAGCTCATTCAGTTTACCAACAAGGAACATAGGCCAGCTTCCAAGAGAAGTTGCTTAATAGGGGTTATTTACAAACTACTTCCACAATGTAGATCATATTAGAATACATTTGTGCTTCTGTTTTCCATTTCTCTTAGAATGTATTTCTGGATATCGCCCTCAATGACACCTATAAACCCCAAATTATATTTAAAATTCATGAGTGAATTACTCAGAGCATATGTATGAGGCTCACTTAGGTCTTTCTTCCCCTACTACTTTGTAATAGTAAAGTCAGCTTTTAGAAAGCAACCTGAATTACTTCAGCTAATATGCTGCCAAATGCAGATTATCTATTATTATTTGCTATAAGAGTTAGATTTTTATAGACAGGATGGCATTAGTTTCTGGTCATTTTTGGTTGAAGCACTATGAAAGTTATTGCCATTTAAAAATAATACCTAAGGTTAAACAAATTCATTTTATTCTGGCTGTCTGGTGAGTGGCTAAAGATCAAATTCTTTTTAATCATAATGAGCTTATAAAAGGCTTATGGAGTAGGTGAGAAAATGGAAAAAGCTTTAAGCAGTGGTGATTCAAAGATCAAGAGATAAATTGAGAGCTTGTGAGTGATCTGAGGTGATATGTTATATGGGGATATACTCTTTGGCATATATACCTCAAAATGTGATATAGCACCTGTTTGCACAAAATGTCAGTGCAGGCTAATATAGCTAATTTGAATGAGAAAACAAAACAGTAGACTTGTAGATATTGGATTATAGAGGCTGCAAGAACTGCGGTAAGAGAGGTTTTAAGTTTCTTCTTCATGGGTTTTTTCACTGCAAAGGGACTACACAATCATTAGGAAGTTGTTGGAGGGAATCTAATTATTACTTTTGGGACTGGATCTTCTCTGTCCATTCTGCTAAACTCAGTCAATTTAAAATCTCAGTAACTTAAAATATTAATACAATTTTAAAAATAGTACTAATTCATAATTTTAAAACCATAAATCAGTTTCAAGCTTTTCCAAATATTTTTGCTGTGCTGTTTCTGTTTACAAAGCAAAATCTGACATAGGTGCTTGGTATGTCATCAATGGACACCCCTTTGCTATATGATTTACCATTCATTTAAGATGTCCATATTGACATTTAGAGTTTTCGATCCATTCCCGTTTATGTTGCAAGTATCTACAGCAGCCATGTCCAGTTGTCACTCTATTTAATTTACACCAAATTTTCCTCAGTGCCTTAAACCCTTAAACCCTGACAGTGCCTTAAACTCTGGTAGTTGTTCATTGCTTCTTATTTTCTCCAATTCTCGATAGAGTTGTTTTGGTTGATGAAGTGGTGAAGGAGGTATGTGACTTAACATGGGAAGCCAGTCCATTGGTGTAGATTTTAGACAGCTCATTATTAATCAAATTGTTCTGTTAAGTTGAACATCAACCTTTTATATATGAACACTACTTAGCCAAGTTAAGGAACAATATTCTGCTGTTGAATATATCAGGGTTAAAGTGGAAATTCTGAGAGTTTCAGCACCTACTTCCCTAGCAGTTCCGGTAAGTTTCAGAATAATGTAATTTCTTGTGTTCAATTTTGTGGTTAGATTTGTCAAATGTAATGTATAGTTCAGTGTTCAATCAAGTGTACTCTTGAGACTGCTCTGGAAAACTGCAAGAGTACTCACTGGGGTACCATTGAGAGAGCACATTAGACCTGTGCTCCATCATCTGCACTGGTTACCAGTTGAACTCCGGATCATTTTTAAGGTTTTGTTTTTAACCTTTAAGGTCTTGAGAGGTCTGGAACCATTATATTTTTGGGTCCAAGTCTCCCTATATCGCCCCTGGAGGACTTTCTATTCCAATAGTAATTTATTGGTGGTCCCCGACCTCAGAGATAGTAAGCTGAGTTCCAACAGAGCCGGGGCTTATGGCTCTGGCCCCTATCTGTGGAACTCACTTCTGATGGAAGTTAGGGCCCTGCAGGATATAACTCAATTCTACAGGGCCTACAAGACCAAATTATTTTGCCAGGATTATAGTTAATGATATCAATTTTGTATAAAATATTTGGCCCTTAAATAATAATCTATGCTCCTTCCCTTTCTCACCCACAAGGTTGAAATTGCAGAGAGATTAATTTGATTGGGTTAGTTACTTGCAGACAGCCATCTATGGAAATTTATCTTTTATACCTCTAAATACTCATATTGATATATTGATTACTAGGAAACATTTTGTTATATTGTATTACAGTTGGATTTTTGTAAGGTTTTAATATGCTTATTTTAACGGTTTAATAGGCTCACCTTAGCCATTTCCGCACGGCCAAAAAACAGCGCCTAGGGATGGAAAAAACACTGTCCCTGGAGTGCAGCAGTGCCGTCCTCACCTCCCCCCAGTGGTGCGAAGACGCTGCTTTCGAACCTCGCTTGGGGGCAAGGTTTTTTTAATACGCCGGCTTCCACCCATTGCTGAGTGAACGGCAGCAGGTGGAAGCTGGCATATTCCCTGTGCTGCTCCCAAATGGCTTCTTATCTTGTTCTGGCTTTTGTCACTCTGAGGAGGCCAGGGGACATCCCTCCTGGGCTTCGTTGCTCTGGCCATGGGGGCGTGTCCCCTGGCCTCCTCAGAAAAGGTAAGAAGCCATTTGGGGGGCTTCACAGCTGTGCGGAGCCTGCTCTGCCAGCTGCACAGCCCATGAGGCCATTCGTGCAAATGGCCCCAGGGCTTGCATCAGCATGAATCATGCCGATGCAGCCCCACAAATCTGGCTATGTGGAAACAGCCCTTGATTCTGGCCAGCTTGGTCATTGTGGTGTTTGCTTGAATGTGTATTTTGTTGATATTTTTCTGAACTGGTCTATGACTGTAAATAAATAAACTTACTTACTTACTGGAAGTTTTAATGTGGCTTAGCTGTATTTATTTGTTATATTTGTATAGTTGTTTTAAGCTTGTCTGTTAGCCACCTGGCTTTTGGCTGAGGAGGGCAGGATATTAAATGAAATCAATCAATCAATTAATTAATTAATTAATACTAATACTAATAATAACAAAAATTACTACTACTACTACTACTACTACTACTACTACTACTACTACTACTACTACTACTACTACTAATAATAATAATAATAATAATAATAATAATAATAATAATAATAATTACTACTACTACTAATAAGGCCTTTTATCCAAACTGTATCATAGGCACATGTTAAGTCTGTAGAAGGTACAGCAGTTTTAGTGCCCTACTCACATCCATGTTTGATGTACATTGTAAGTGTCAATGGTCTAAACAGCTTTTGTGTGCTCTGAATCCAGTCTGTTGTAATAGAATTACATTATCAGTTATGTCTACCATACAGTTATAGATTATTATTTCTAGGAGCTTATAAGGTACGCCAAGCAGGGCAATGGGGGCAATAACTTTCTGCTTTCTCTGCAGGCTTATCTGGTTTCCAGATGACTACAATTTTTGCCAATTTAAATTCATTAGGTAATCTGGCTGTTTCAGTAATGTCAGAGAAAAAGTGAGCCAGCCATTGAACAATTTTATCCCCATTATTTCTAAGAAATTCAGGGAAATTTATAATGGATTGATGAATATACTTTTGATTGAATTGCTTATTAAAATGAAATAATGCCATACAATAAATAAATAAATTCTGCTAATAGTTTCCAGTGTAAAAAAACCTTCATATTATGCAAGAACATATTTTGCACTGGGGGAAACACTATCATTAATGGAACATATCCACAGGATCTATTCCCTTTAGTAGAGCTCACTGACTCCTTTGGACCAACTAGTTTGTAACTGCACAAATCTTTTCTGTGCCTCACATACAATTTGTTAGCTGCTGGAAAAAATGAAAATGTATCCTGCAGTTTTCTTTCATCTATTTGTGGCTCTCATTTTCAATGCACTAAAAAAGGAGTGCAGCAGGGAAAGAATCAGTTCTCAGTTCTGCTACCAAACAGGAGCTAATTATGAACAAGGTGTCTGTAGTGCTGCATGGGGAAATTTCTATCACAGCAAGATGTCTTGTATGGATGTATTTCCACAAGCCCCGCTTTCACTTTCGATTCTATCTGCAGCAAGCAACACCACTTCTAGCATGACTTTAATTTGCTTTGCCACCAGAGCGGGCCAGATTTGCCTGTGAGCACAGCTTTGCCCCAGACATCTTCCCTTCGACTACAGCCAGTTTACCTAGCTTCACCCTTCCCACTCCCTCACACTGCAAGTCATGCCTTCTTCTTCACCCTCATTTCAATGTTGCTGGATACTTCCTGCTTCCTACTCATCTCGCCTGTCTCTTTCAGTAGCCAGCAAGTGGAAGTCAAAGATAAGAAACTCAACCACATCTTTTTAGCCAAAACACAGTAATTTTTCATATTGATATATTTATATCTCAATATAACCTTGGGGTTGAGGAGTTAATAGTGGATGCCATCATGTACTAATACTAATTTTAATGTTGCATTTTAATGGGGAAGGTTTATATTTTATCTTTTAGAGCCTGTATTATTTAACTTATTGAATTTTACCTTGATTTGTTATATTGTGCTCTACTTATGTTGTTCACCACCCTGAGCCCTTAGGGGGAGGGCGGTCTATAAACCGAATATATAAATAAATATAAATAAATAAATAATAATAACAGATAGTGCTTGATCCTATCATACACCCAGTGTTCCCATGCACTCAGCCCCCTTTTTTCTAGGGATGGTGTGAATCCCCCCTCCACGCATGAATTTTTAAAACTTTATTTCTTCTTCAAGCATTTGTACTATATTAGAACTATTGAAATAATGATTTATCTAATCTAGGAATATTGAAATAACAAGCCTCTCTCTCCTCCTGTGGCAAGAGCAGCGGGAAGTGTGTGTGAGAGTGAGTGAGAGTGTGTGTGTGTGTGTGTGCGCGCGCGCAGGGGAGAGGGAGAAAATATCAGCTCTAGAACATGGTCCCCTTCTTCAGCAGTGTGTAGTCCTGGGAATTGCTTTGCCTCTTTCATTGGGTGGCAGGTATTATGTTTTGGAAAGGGCTATAATATTGCATAATGGCAATAACAGCAATATCAATATAACAGTAATTTAAAGCCTTTTACAGAGCCTGCAGTCTTGAGACTACTGGGTGTGATTAGATCTGCACCTCTAAGAGTGAGTTAATGGGTAGGGTTAGAACCAGGAAAAGCAAACGTGGAAGAGATTTCAGCAGACAAGCTGCACAGCAAGGAGTGAATTCCTCCTTGTGTGTAACAGAGAAATGGGAGGAGACCAGTGGTGGGATTCAGCCGGTTTGCATCTGTTCAGCCGAACCAATAGTTAATTTTTTCTGTAGTTCTGTGAACTGGCTGAATGAATCCCATCACCCCAGGGGAGGGGGAATGGGGGAGCTTTCAGAATGTATCAGAATTTTGACTATATTATTAATTGCACTGGAGACAATTCAGTGCTCTAAAATGTATTGTAGAAAATTGATAGAATGTCCATGTTAAAAGAGAACAGCTTCAAGTCCAGCTCTTTGACAGTTATGTGGGTTTATGACACAGTCCTCTCATATGAATGTGACTTCAAACTAGAAAACCTGTGGGTTTAACATCAGCACCTGATTTGGTGATTAGATCTTGAAAAATATCATTTACAAATCCAGAGGCATGCAGACCTCTATCACCAACAGCTCAGTTGGGTAAACATCAAGATACAGTAAATGGAAAAAAATGTGAAGTTGCTGTTAGAGAAAGGGAATGGGGGTAGGGTGGTGAAAGCTGTTCGATAGATATATTTTTAACTTGTATGTTTCTAGCATACTTTAGCCTTTAATAAATCCTAAGCAGATATACAAGAAAAAGAGGTAGGGGGATGTCACACAAGGTAGTTAAATAAATATTTAGGTTTCCTTTCTGAACCAACAAGCCAGATAGATGGATGTATGAGAAGGCAGAGCTGATTAATAATCAATTAAGCTGAAAGGGGGGAAATGGTGGCTTTCCTCAAGCTGCAGGGACTTCTGTCAAACAAGAAGAAATTTTGCTTGCTTAGAAAGCTTTTATCCAAGAAACAGTTACATGGGGAAAGTGTCTTTTTGAATAAAAATAATAGGATAAAAATCCAGCTTGTGAGAAAAGATATGTCTTATGTCCATACTAGGGGTCCCGCTATCCAAAAGCCAATGTCAAAGTCTAAATAAGACTTGGGAAGCAAAAACCAGAGAATCTGATAAGGCTTTCCAAAGCAGGTTTGACACACCTGTCAAACTGCCAAAGCATGAGCAAACACACAGAAACCACCTTTCCTCTCAATTCAAAATGTTTCTCTTCAGCAGTACATTTTAATGTTGTTGATACAAGCCTTTCTCCATCATTATCTCTCTTTCAGATATCCACTGTTAAGCACCAACATTGCTGGAGGAAAAAGACCTTTCTACCTCTTGACCATATTCATGTGCACTTTGCTGCCCTTCCCCTGTTCTTACTGTTCTCTGATAGATCATGATGGGTAGTCATGTTAGTCTGCCTGTAGGACTTTAAAAACTAACAAAATTACTGGTAGGGTATGAGATTTTGTGAGTCACACTTCACTTCAGGTTCTAGCTGTATCTGAAGGAGTGATTTGTGACTCAAGAAAGCTCATATTCTAACAGAAGTGTTCACAAATGTTCACAATCTTATAGAATAGTCACACTAGATTGTTATTGCTTCATGGATTGTATAATTGGAAAGCTTTGTTTACTGGATTAAAAATATTTAGATGTATTTAGATGTATTTGATATGATGAAATAAGCTACACTGAGTGCAGAAGGGGAGGAATTGCCTATTGTCTAATAAATGAATAAAATGAAATGCCAGTCTTTAAGGCAGGGGCATATCTATGCAAAACAGCACCTACATCAAGCACTGAAAACCCCTCTCTCTGTGTCACAGCCTGGCCAGGCTCAGCGTTAAACTGCATGCACAGCCTCTGAAGTTTACTAAGACTTTAAAGGTGCACCCTACAATGCTGGACCCAGCCAGGTAGAGTTGAGTGCAGTGTTAAACTTTGGGCTCAGCCTAGATACATCCATCTTTATACTGCTGGCTCCACATCTGAAGTTCACCTGACTTCAGACTGGGAGTTCTGGAGACACAGCCAGCAGTATAAAGCTGGATCCCATGAGGTCGAGTCCATGTGTACTTAAAAGGGGGACTCCAAAGTTTATAGCTGGGTAGGGGAGCAGAGCTCTTGGTAGGGAGAGGCCTGGGCAACCAAGAGTGCCCCTTTCAAGTGGTGCCCAGGACATTTTCCCTGACTGTTCCACTCTAGATACAACTCTGCTTTGAAAAGCGCCTGGACACTTGCTCTTTTCCACTGTCCTATTCTAGTTTATGGTTTTAGGCTAGGGTAATCTTTGTTAGATTAAACTGCACTCTGGGAATTTATCTGTGTAGGGTGCATTCTAGATAATTTCTCATGCTATTAAAAGAAGGTGAAATTCTTGTTAAAGCTTATGTACCAATAAAATCCCTTAAAATAATAAAATGTAGTGTCCAAGCTCCTATTCCCCAGAACTGCTAGTTTTTGCATATTTTTTTAAATCCTTGCAATATAGGTTTATCCTGGAAATTACATAGGTTAACATGATCCTGAAAAAATCACAACTGAGCAACAAGTGTGTATTTGATGCATAAGGACATTGCTTCAATTTGAAAAAAAGACATTTATATGTAGACAGTTTTATTTTAAAGCCTGAAATTTAATAGAAATAACTAACTCTACAAGAAGACCCATAACCAGTTCCTGATATGATTAAACTCATAATGTTGCAGAATGGAATGATCTAATCAACATTCTATGTTCTAATTATGTCTACCTGATCTTAGAGTATTTCAGTTTGTTTATATCCCGAGGCTCTTTTATCTTGATGTACTGTAAAATCATTTATATAGTAAGTCAGGTAATGTATTTCTCTTGCATTGGCAGGTACAGCATTGTGAGAATAGAAAAGTTCAGCGACCACTGCCAGGAAACAATGAATGAAAATATCTAGCAAGTGAGGGAGCAATGGAAGAGAAATGAAGTGTTTAAAGGGAAGAAACTTACATAATGCTGGATAGAGTGGTTTGGAATCATTGTATTAAACATTTTTAGATCCAGATCATCAAGGTGAGAAAAAAAGAGTAGGATTCTGAACAAGATGACTAAACAAGTAGTAGCCAGACAACCTCAAACATTCCCAGAGGAAATTGATTACTTGGATCCTTTCCATTATGGTTTCAAGCTTGGTTATGTTTGTTTGTTGCCCTGGGTGTATGACTTGTGCCAGGAGACAGAGGGAGTGCAACTCTGTTGATTCTTCTCAATTTCTCAGTGATACTTGACTCTATCAACTATGTTATCCTTCTGGACCATCTTTCCAGGCTTTAATTGGAAGGTGCCAGTTTGCAGCGGTGGTTCCTGTCCCCTTCTGTTGGTATCTTCTTCCAACAAGTGTAGGCTTACTTATTTCATCTGGTGGTCCCTAAGTGATCCCTCCTTCCTGTTCTGTTTTCAATTGTTGTTTTCATGTATGTGAATTTTTTATTATATTGAATGTGTCTTTTAATTTTGTTTTAATTATTTGGTTTTAACATTTCTTAAGATGTGATTTTATTGTGCATTTTTAATGTTAGCTGCTTTGAAGGCCCTGATGAGATACAAAGTTTGTAAATTAATAACTCTATATAATTTTACGTTATTTGAGAAGATATTGGGAAGCATAGAAGTGTGTAGGATTTAGGCCTGGTTGAGAGTATATAAGAAAGGGGAAAGGAGTTAAGATAGGAGCAAGCTAGATGTGATGTTTGACAAAAGTATGGTCTGGGTTTCCATTATCTGATTCTGATCTATATTACAGCCACACTTTACCTCAGGGAAGCAGAGTTCCCAGGTGTACAAGGACCTGATTCAGCTCAGGATCCCAGTGTGGGGGGAGAAGGAGTTTTAGCTTCCGCCCCTCCATGCCTTTATTCCAAACTCAAATTGTCATGGGACATTTTTTTGCTGTGTTTGAGGCTGCAGGCTCACTAAATACTGCATGCACAGTCCCACTAAGGGAAATATAATACCATCTGGGTTGTTTTAATTGGGAGAGAAGAAGCAGGGTGAAGGCTGAACCTCTTTCTCCCTCCCCTGCTATGGACCCAAACTTAATCAAGATTTCTCCAACCTGACTCATGCTAAACATAATGTCTAGTTCAAGCCTGTGCACCCACCCGGTCTGTAATTGGCAAACTATATGCAAAACTACTCCTTAGGAGAGTGGAAGATTGGGTCAAGCAAGCAGAAGTAATAGGACCGGAGCAAATTGGATTCACTAAAAATAAATCAACACTGGATCATGTAACAGTTTTAGCACACTTAGCTAACAAAAGTATAACTCATAATAACCGTAAACTGTTTGCAGCCTTCCTGGATTTAAAAGGGGCATTTGACTCCATATCTAGAGCCCTACTGTGGAGAAAATTGACGGCGTTACACATGGACCCCAGACTACTGTTTCTTATAAAACAGCTACACACTTGCACTAGCTGCAGAATAAGAGCCGCAACAAAAGGACCGCTCACAGAAAATATCATCACAACCAGAGGGGTCAAACAAGGCTGTACATTGGCCCCCACTTTGTTCAATATATTCCTTAGTGATCTAGTGCCAACCCTCCAGAAGGCCAATGGGCATGTTCCCAAACTAAGCACTAAACACGTGCCCGCGTTACTGTATGCTGACGACACCGTTCTTCTTTCCCACACTAAAGTTGGTCTCACTCGTCTCTTAAATTGCTGTGCTGAATATTGTAAGAGGAACGAACTGGTAATTAACTATGAAAAAACCAAAATAATGGTCTTCGCTAGAAGACCCCCTAGTCATACATGGACCATCAATAACAGACCCATAGAACAAGTTAACCAGTTCAAATATTTGGGCATAACTCTTACTAGCAACCTTAATTGGGTAGTACATAGGAAATTAGCACTCGCTGCAGCTAACAACAGTGCCCTAGCGATTCAGCGTTTCTTTTTCACTGTGGGCCACCAGTATATACCATCCGCATTGAAGGTGTTCAATGCTAAATGCGGCTCTCAGCTCCTCTATGGAGCACCTATTTGGATCGGAGCTATAAACAAAAATATAAACACAGCCCAGTCCCGTTTCTTCCACAAAATTATGGGCTTACCAAATTGTGCTTCATATGCAGCCCTATGTTTAGAACTCGGGCAAATATCATATGCCACGATGGCCTGGCTGAGAACTGTCAGATACTGGCTACGTATCCACTATTTGCAGGATCACTCCAGTTTGTTACACCTCATGCTTTCCGACTATGCAAATTCTAGGTGGCTGAAACTAGTTGAGGGAAAAATCAACACTCTTGGCTTTTCATTAGAGTCGTTAGTCCCTCTTTCCCTATCAGAAGCATATAGCTGCTTGAAAACTAAGCTATTAGAACAAGAGTATCGGGATATGATAACAGCTGCGAGGAAAACGTGTTCCCCCCTGACCCTGCTTATTCCAATTGAACAAGGACACATGGCCAATTATTTACAGTGGATCACCAACCCTAAATTAAGAAGAGCTTTAACACTGGCCAGATTCAATCTAATGCCTTCTATGCTGCTCTATGGCAGATATCAACAAATTGATAAACAGAGGAGGCTATGTCCATGCAATATGGGTCAGGTGGAGACACTCGATCATACCCTCTTTCATTGTGTAAGGTTTGCAAAAATCAGAATGTCACAATCTGCACTTATCCCATTTCTGTATAACAATCTAACTGATGCTCTTAAGATACCTATGCTTTTGAACAACATGGATCCCACAGTGTGTGAGAATGTAGCAAAATTTCTGCTAACAATAATAGACGTAAGTCTAGATGAATACCAACCAATGTCTATGTATTATGACCACATATAGCCAGCAGTAATTTTGCTAGCTTCTGTCAGTATCCGATGACGTTTAAGTGAGTTAACTTAGCTGAAGGAATGTCCTATAGTTACAGAAGGACCATGTATATATTTTAGTATTTAGTATTTTAGTACCAGTGTCTATAATTGTGAGCAATAATGGGCAAATTTTGTATGCTGATTTTGTATGTTTATTTTATGCCAATAAAGGCTTGTGAAAAAAAAAATAGTTCAAGCCTGTGAGATAAGTGAGCAGGAAAAGACATTTGAGGGCTGTTAGCAGGTGAACTTTAAATGCTTTGAATGCTAAAGCCTGGGACCAACCAGATTTTTTAGATTAAACCATGTTTCCTATAACCGATAAGTTACATACAATAGAAACATTAGTATTTCAGTATGGTCCCAAAGTTTTGCAATTCAAGTACATGCTCACCTGCTTTGCTTTCCACTTGTTGACACTCTGTGCCAGTTGTATACATGAAAACTAAATCCAAATGAGCTTAGCTGCTCTCTGAACTGTATGAATCAGAATGTTGTTGAGTACAAAGAAAGGTGGATTCCAGCAGTCAATGTATCATCTGTTATTTCTGCTGTGAATTAGGGTAACTGAATAGCTCCCATCTATATACCAAAGGTGTTGCTTATTTGCATAACATTCTCAAGACTGCCTCCCTCATCTAATTCCTTTGATGAGGGTTCTATTGTCTTATTCTATTTTTATTAAAGGGTAATTCTGCACAGGCCCAATATAATGGGTTCAGGCCCCTTTTTAAAGCTTTTTAAAAGAGAAGTCCCCACAGAACTCCCCCCTCCAATGGTTTTGACCTGTTATATTTGTCTGAACCTGGGTTAAAGTCGCAAATTAGTGGGGGGGTGGAGGCTAGGGTTAAAATCTCAGGCAAAATAACACATTCATTCAAAGATGTCAGGAATAAAACTATCTTAGTTTATGAGAGAAGGGCTGCAAAGATGGCATCAATCACACCCAAAAGGGGGTGGAATGCCATGACTATAAAGGTTTTCCTATAGGTTATCTTCTAATATTGCCATAGGATCTACTTACTCCATAAATGATACCTTTTATATCTTCCAGAACATGCCCTTTCCTCATCAGAATTTACAAGCTTTAACTGGGAATCTTATGATGAGATTTTCCGGGCTGTGTGGCCGTGGTCTGGTGTCCACACAGCCCGGAAAACCCACCAGAACCAGTTGAATCCGGCTGTGAAAGCCTTCGACAATACTTATGATGAGAGTTTGGAATTCAGCCTTATCAGCTACCAATGCATGCTCAGACCTCAAAACCCATTTCAGGTACAGAACCGGGTATCAACGTGTAATACTGACCCCACATTTAGTATCCTCAAACTGTGTCGATAAGATTTTTGGGTAACTACCATCCCTGAGCTCAGTTACTGGCTGGAGTAGAGAAGGAACTCAGGTGGTAGGGATAATTCACTCAGAGGCTTTTGTCTATTAAAATCCCATCCACCCACTTTCCCTGCAAAATCAAGGTAGTCTATTCTAGCTGGAAATGAAGCTCTGGAACCCTACTTCAGATCTGGATGGCCCCAGCTTTTCAGAGTACTTATATCCTACTTGTTAGAGGACTTTACCTTCTCTGCAGTGTTTGATTGGAATTAATATGCCCCATATGTGAACCTTTTGCATGACCCCAGAACTCCTCTGAGTGTCAGAAAGAAACATTTCAAAGATTTAATGTCCAAAGCAAGATAAGAATCCACATAATGACTTTTTAAAATACTACATTATTAAGAAACCAATTTATAGAAGGGGGTTGTCTGTTTTTAAAAGCAGGAAGACACCGCTGATGGCATTCTTGAACTTCTAAGGTGGTCAACCTTGTATCAATTTTTATCCTCTTCCTTCCATAGGACTAACCTCACTTTTGCTTGGAAGAATTCTTGAGGTATAGAATTTAATTCCCAATATGCTTATGTGCTTAGCAAGTGAGTAAGTTAATGTGATTTTTTTCCTCCTTCCTGCACATATTTTCTTTTGCAGAAAACATGTTTTTTTTTCTTCTTCATCGAGTTTTACTTGCAACACAATTTCCCTTTCTAGGAGATAGAAATCATGTGGCTATCTTTTAAGGTGCTATATCATCTTGGGGTAAAAACACAATACATAGTTTATTGTCTCTTTTTGTTTTCTTATCACCCACATATATACACAAACACACAAAGGCCGAAGATGTTCTCCTGCTCTCATAGAGGCTTTTATACTAAGATCTTCCCCTGAATGGTGAGGCAAATGGGCAGTTTGCTGAGCTCTGGGCAAAATGTCTCATTAGCACCTTATTAATGCATATGCTGCTCAGCAGTAGCTACAAAGCCCCTGTGACAGTGGCTGGGATAAAAGGCTATCTGTGAACTGTTGAAAAATTATCTTCTCCTGTGTAATAATGGAAGCTAATTGCAAGCCTACATCATATTTCTGCAGATTCCTTAGTTACTACCTTTCTTGAACAGTACTCCAATCAACCAATCAAGAAACAAGAACAGATAAAAAAGACAGAGTGTTTACAGTGAGCTACAAGAACCAAGAAGGAAGGTGGGGATGACCTTCCCAATTATATATAGGGGAAGACTAGGAAGCAGAAGCATGGCTGTATGATTACAGCCCTGTTTGAGCCATAGCATAATCTTAGAGATCCTGATAAAGGTGTGTGTTATTTTAAACTCAAGACTTGAACAGCTTCCAGAACTGTACCTAACTGTTCCCAAGGAGGAAAATTCTTCTCATTTTCTAGAAGGTTTTTCCACATGGAAGGAATAAATACAGAGAAGGTCCAAGAACAGGTAGAGATTGAGTTCACCTGCCTTCACTAGGGGATAACCAAAGTCTTGATTGGAGAAGCATAACTAGTATAGCATGGGTTAGTAAACATTATGAAATTCCTAACAAAGACTGGAATCATGATGATGTAATCACGTGACCACTATGCCATGCCTAAATTCAATCCCTGTTTCATGTCTTCATGTTTTTAGTGTTGTGTGGTTAGGCGCCACAGCAGGCCATTGCAATGCCTATCAAGAGTGCTTTCCTCTTTCTTTCGAAAGTGCTTCCCTGAAGTGTTTTACTTATGTTTCCAGGATCTTTTATTTTATCGAGAAGCAATTACTGGCAAACTGTTATACAACATGCACAACTTTTCTCCCCTTCTTGTGAAACACAAGAGCAACTGGGAATACAAATTATCTGGTATACATTCAGAACACTTGGTCCAATTTTAATCACTAGCATTCAGCTGAAAATGTTTGCCTGTGACTAGGGAGTCATTTAATTTCACCACTCTAAAGATAGTACCAGAAATATATTATATGCTGTATCTGAAGTGTCTTCTTATGTGTTGTGCCAAAAAGATTAGGCAAATAGAAACTGAAAGCCTGGTCTTAAATGGAAGATTAAATTCTGAGATAGTACACAACAGTTCAATACGAAGCAGCATTCCTAGATTAAGAAAGGAACATAACCTCCCACTCTTGCGCACAATCTCTCACACAAACATACATTACTTGTTGCAGGTAGTGGAATGAAAATCGCAGGTGCAATTCTCACCATTTTGCAAGGAGTATCTTTTTGTAGAGGTGTGGGATTTCAAGAGGCCCATTGCCTCTAAGATGGCTTTGCTAGTAAATTTTATAATATTTATTACCAATTTATCTATGCCCATTTAATAGTGACTTTCCTTTAATGTTGTTTCACTTCCTAATTGCTGTGACTGCCAGTTGTGAGTTGTTGAATGACATTATAAACAATGTATAACAAGAATAAACTTTTTAACAATTCTCCTTGGAGAAAGAAGACCAAAATAAATAGTCTTTTTCTTAACTGCACTGTGAAAGAAAACTAACAAAATTGTTTTTGGAGCCTTTCAGTTTTTCCACAGTGGAACACCAGAGATAGCAAGTACCCCTTTTGACCACTGCAAAGTCTATGCAGGAATTGTGGGACCCAGGTGAACATGAAAACTCTAAATTCTAGGGCTGGAGTAAGAAGGAAAATTGACTAAAATCACCCAGCACCCTCTCAGGGGCAGCAAACAAAATGGAAAATAAAATGTTGTGGCAGTGAGCTGGCTTGAAACCAGGCAAGTGAGCAGTGAGTGAGCGACGACTTGTGAGCAGAATGAATGAAAGCTGGTGGGAACCTACATAAGAACATAAGAACATAAGAACTAGCCTGCTGGATCAGACCAGAGTCCATCTAGTCCAGCATTCTGCTGCTCTCAGTGGCCCACCAGGTGCCTTTGGGAGCTCACATGCAGGATGTGAAAGCAATGGCCTTCTGCTGCTGCTGCTGCTCCTGAGCACCTGGTCTGCTAAGGCATTTGCAATCTGAGATCAAGGAGGATCAAGATTGGTAGCCATAGATTGACTTCTCCTCCATAAATCTGTCCAAGCCCTTTTTAAAGCTATCCAGGTTAGTGGCCATCACCACCTCCTGTGGCAGCATATTCCAAACACCAATCACACGTTGTGTGAAGAAGTGTTTCCTTTTATTAGTCCTAATTCTCCCCCCCCCAGCATTTTCAATGAATGCCCCCTGGTTCTAGTATTGTGAGAAAGAGAGAAAATTTCTCTCTGTCAACATTTTATACCCCATGCATAATTTTATAGACTTCAATCATATCCCCCCTAAGACGTCTCCTCTCCAAACTAAAGAGTCCCAAACGCTGCAGCCTCTCCTCATAAGGAAGGTGCTCCAATCCTTCAATCATCCTCGTTGCCCTTCTCTGCACTTTTTCTATCTCTTTGATATCCTTTTTGAGATGTGGTGACCAGAACTGAACACAGTACTCCAAGTGCGGTCGCACCACTGCTTTATATAAGGGCATGACAATCCTTGCAGTTTTATTATCAACTCCTTTCCTAATTATCCCCAGCATAGAGTTTGCCTTTTTCACAGTTTGCCTTTTTCTACCTGTCATTTTAAGCTGTCCCAGGTCCATTCTTTCTGCATAACACAAATAAGATGTCCTGGGGATGTCTTAAGAAGGCCTCCTCCTCATTTTTTGTCCAGACAGCATGGACCAAAAAGGTGTCAGAAGAGAAAGAGGCTTTTTTTCTCCCAGCCACCATTTCCTCCTGCCTGAGTTTGAAGCTGTCGTGCCTGATATTTTATGGTACTGCAGTGATTCTCTGTCCCTGCAGCCATTTGTTGAAGGTTTCCTTGTCTTGTTTGCTGTACAGGCTCTGCTGCTGGGTGCCTTTTCAGCCTGAAAAGTACATGGTTGTACTTAATTTGTACACCAAGGATGCTCAGCAGTTTATCATTCCTCAAGTAATACAAATACTAACCCTAACCTCCATCTAATCCTAAAATCCTCAGTGTTGGCTTTCAAAACTGCCTGTGAATGTCAGTGCTACTAAATAACCCCAAATAGTTCTGGACACCAGACCTTCATCCTTCTGATAAATATGAACCTCTGAATATGAGCTTCAGGGAAAGGACAGACTTGTTCTAAACCTTCTTGGTTGCAGAAAACCAAAAATTCCTTACTCTACCTCTCATGAGTTATTCTCATGGCCTGAAAAGCCATTATTCTGTGCTATGCTTCAATCTCCCAAGATGCCCTAGCTCAGCTGGCAGCAGCAACAGGCCCTGGCCCACACCTGGTGCCAATTCATAACAGTAGTGATCCTGAAAATTAGATAGCATATTGGTGATACCATTACTAAGCCAGGCATATGCTCAGTTTGAGGGGGAAATACTTTGTAAACACGTCAGAACTAATGGCCTCACAAACTGCATGACCCTGGCATTCTTTGATGTCTGGCTATTCACTAACTGTCTGAACCACCATCCTGTTATCACACAAGAACAAAGCTAAAGAACTTTTAAATTGCTCTCCTCATATTTGTGGGAAATAATTCCAGAAAGGTTAAATCTGTCAAAAGACCTTCCTGCTCCCGTACCTCAGGCCATCGCTAAGCATATCAGTGGTCCTGGAAAAAAGATTTCAAAACTTTGGTGATTAGCTGCATCAGTCTGGATCTAGAAATCCTGTGCCAAAAGGCTGTGCTGCCTCCAAAAGAACTCACCATTAAAACTAGGCATATCTTGCATCTGCTTCAACATTACCTTTTTGCAGCACAAAATCCTTGCAAAAACTCACACTTCAGTAGCTTCTCCAGTGGCAACTTGCAACTCTCTGCTGTGGTGTCAATTTCTATGTGTAAAAAAAGACAGGCATTGGGTCGGGCTCCCTGGTTTTTTTCTTCTTCAAAAGGCACCCTGGCTCAGCTGTCAAGTTCTGAAAATTCATCAATATCCTAGGACACTCACCAACAAGCACTGGAGCCACACACAAAAAATCATCCAAATAGTGAGTAATAGTTAGGCCTGTCCTTCAGCAAGAAATCTCATTCTAACCTAGTGATGAAGTGCTCAAAAGTGGAGCATGAAATAGGACACCCTATGAAAAAAGAGAGACCCAAGTGCTCAAAATTTCATGTATGCTCCAAGTGTAAGCAAAAGGCTGACAATGCCACACTTTGCCAACATAGCATCCTGGCTGCAGGACCTAATTGAACACATAGCTGAGTCAAGGATCATAGCTTATCTGAAATTCCATCACTGACTGGCTCCAATTTTAGATAACACAGGTGGTGGATAGTCCTATACTCTCTTCCTGCAATCCTACCCTCTTTCTTTTCTTGGATACAACATGCTCCATCCAGACCCTTTACCAAATTCAAGTTCTTTGCTTTTAACATTCAGCAGGGAGCCAGGTATGGAATATGAAAACCATCCCTAAAGCAATTTTACAGATATTAAGCATCCATTTGGATATCTGCCTAAGCTGTATTAGCTGGTAAGTTTGGTATCTTCTGAAGTCCACCTTGATAAGTTTGGTATCTTCTGAGGTCCACTTTGGTATCTTCAGTCTCACCTTGATAAGGCTCCTTGATGGTCACCTCTTCATAGGCCACCTTGTGTCCTGAAGCAGGTTGAAGTAGCATGGTTCCCACCACACCAACTACACGCATGCCAGAACTGACATGATCTGCTGCTGCAACTCCCAGTCCCAGCACAGAAATCAAGGTTGAACCGACAGCCAGGCAATCTCTGTGGGGTTCATATCATTACTCTTCACTATTAGATGGCCACTGTCTGAATAATGGCCCATCAGAGGGTATACTGGACCTAGGTTCTGGGACTACAACTGCTCACAATCCCTTTGGAGCTCAAGGTCCAAGGGACCCCACATTCTGAAAGTCTCATCCTAACTCACTTATATAGTCTGCGTATACCCTATGAACTGTGTTCAAGTAATTAGTTGAAGTGGATGCCTTTTGGCATAGGAGTCAGTGTGGTGTAGTAGTTAAAAGCAGATGACTCTGATCTGGAAAACTGGGTTTGATTTTCCACTCCTGCACATGAGTGGCAGACTCTTGATGAACTGGATTTCTTTCCCCACTCCTACACATGAAACCTGCTGGCTGAAACCTGCTGGGCTAGTCACAGTTCTTTGGAACTCTCTCAGTCCCACCTACCTCACAAGGTGTCTGATATGGGAAGAGGAAGGGAAAGGAATTTGTAAACTGCCTTGAGGCGGGGTATAAATTCAAACTCTTCCTCTACTTCTCTGGCTGTGAACTATCACAGCTATATAGATGTTACACATCAACAACCAATTGCCTCATGTCCTTACAGCTATTTCCCCCTTATCTTTTCCTTTCTTTGTCATCCTTTCCCTCATTCTTTACTATTGGCTCTCTAAACAGTAGGAGAAAAAAAACCCTACATATCCACTGCACCAATTTTAACTTAGTTGCCTTCAGCAGATGATCTCTCAATGATCTTTCCTCTCATAGAAAACGAGATGGACTGATTACTGACCCAGCTTAGCTAACAAACCCATCAAGAGACCTTTCTGACCTGGTTGTGAGTTCTCTAGAACTAAACCCTGCAACATTCTGCTTGGTGCATCTGAGAAAACTTGCACTGGAAGCCTCTGAGGAGGTGGCCCTTTTTGCTTGGCCTCTCTTCTTCTGAGCCTTCTTTGGAGCTACCTGCGCGCGCGCGCACACACACACACACACACACACACAAAACCTCAGGAAGATACTCTGTGAAAGTTAAGCTACTTATATCAAACCTAATGAATAAACCAGTCAAAATTTCTACTGGGGCTTCCCAATGCTAATACAAGATCAAGGATGTAGGTAAGGGAGGGGTTATCGGGTTCACCCCCCCCCCATTACATGTCCAAAGCTCCAACCCCCCCCCCCATTTTTGGTTTTTTGTGTTTTTTAGTGTTTTTTGGGTTTTGGCCTGCAGGGGGTGCAGTTTTTAGGCTAGCAGCACCAAAATTTCAGGGATTTGTTGGGAGACTCTCTTGATGATACTACGCAGGTTTGGTGAGGTTTGGTTTATGGGGTCCAAAGTTATGGACTCCCAAAGTGGGTGCCCCATCCCCCATTGTTTCCAATGGGAGCTAATAGAAGATGGGGCTACACTTTTGAGGGTCCATAACTTTTGACCCCCTGAACCAAACTCCACCAAACGTATCATTAGGAGAGTCTTCTAAACATACCTTGAAAGTTTGGTGCTGCTAGCTTAAAAACTGCACCCCCTGACAGCAGGCACGCCCCAAATTTCTCCAAATTCTCCTTTTAAACCCACCCCCTTTGGCATGGATTTAATCTGAGGTCCCCAGTTTAAAAATTGAAAGTGATGCTGTTTCAGGGTGGGGGATAATCCACTACAAAACAGCATCACTTTCAATATTGTTTTAACTGGGGACCCCAGATTCTCCCTTTAAGGTGGATTTAAAAGGATTTAAACACCATTGAAAGTGATGCTGCTTGGGGGTGGATTCCAGCATCACAGTGGCTGCCCATGGGGGACCCCCGCAAAACTCAGATTTTGCACCGGGCTCCATTTTCCCTAGCTATGCCTCTGCCAGAGGAGAGGAGGAGGGGCTGCCGGCTGGGAGCTCAACTGGTGGGGGCGGGGGAGGGCGGGGAAGGCGGGGGAGGGCGGGGCAGGGGAGTCTGCCATCCCCAGCCTCGGAGAGCTGCTTTTATAAGCACTGAGGCCAGGGGCAAGGCTTGGGGGGGGCAATGCCCCCAGGGGCGGGTGGGGTCCTTGCCACGCCCCCCTGAACCCCCCATAAAAATCTATACCTACATCCCTGTACAAGATGCACCAATTAACCACTTAACTACTCATCAATATCTAATGATTACTATCAAATAATTTGTTTATTGCTTAAATCTATGTCAGCTAATAAGTATATAGAAAAAATATTTTATATGTTTGTGAACACGTATTGTCACCCAACTTGCTACTATAAATGCCCAGCACCTCAAAATATGCTTTGTCCTAAGACTGCTACTGCACAAAAAGTACTCTGATGAATCAGCCTGCTGACTCTTCCTCAGATGAAGAGGAGGTATAGGGTGACAGTCTCAGCCTCAGGGTGATAACAGGGAATCAGTTGCAGGCACAAACTGCTCTGCCATGCTATCAATCCTTTTAGTTCAGGAAAAGCCTGCCTGAAACCAGCAACCGTCAGCCTCCCATTTAGAGTCACCACAATCTTTGGAACAATGAATGAGGTTAAAGGAGGAGGTATCTACAGAGGAGCTCCGCCATATGAAAAGGGCACTGAGACGGCTAGAGCGAGTGTGGAGGAAATCTCGTGACGGAGCTGCGCGAACATCTTATAGGATGCTTATGAAAGCCTATGAGATGGCGACGAAGGAGGCGAAGAGAATTTTCTTCTCCTTCTCTCTTGCATCTGCTAACTCACGCCCAGCACAATTGTTTTGTATAATTCGGTCCTTAACCTCCTTATCGGAAAGTTCTGTAAATCATCAATTGGCTATTAGCTGTGAGGCATTTATGAGCTTCTTTGCAGATAAAGTCACGTCGCTCCCCCAGGATCTTTCCCCCACTTTGACTACAATGAGCGAACTGGAGGCTCCCTTGCCGTCTTCTGGCCCTTGTTTGGCCCAGTTCTCCCTGCTCTCCGAGGCCGCAGTTGACAGGACCCTGGCTGCTGTTAGACCTACTACTTGTCCTCTAGATCCGTGCCCCTCCTGGCTTATTAAAACCTGCCGGGCGGAGTTACGACCCCATCTGTTGAATATCATCAATAGCTCCCTTGAGCAAGGAGTTTTTCCGGATGGGTTGAAGGAGGCAGTGGTCCGCCCACTCTTGAAAAGACCATCATTACATCCGGGGGATCTGGCCAATTACCGCCCCATCTCAAATCTTTCGTTTCTGGGGAAGGTAATTGAGAGAGTGGTGTTGGAGCAGCTTCAGGGTTTCCTGGATGACACATCGTCTTTTGATCCCTTCCAGTCTGGCTTCCGTGCTGGCCATGGGACGGAGACGGTTCTTGTCGCCATCACAGATACACTCCATATGCAGCTTCACCAAGGCAGATCGGTGCTGCTGGTTTTATTAGATCTTACCGCAGTGTTTGATATGGTCGATCACGACCTTTTGACCCACCGCCTGGCCGTTTCCGGGATATGGGGTGCTGTCCTTCAGTGGATTGCCTTGTTTCTTTGGGATTGACACCAGCAAGTATGGTGCGGGGATCAAGCCTCCCAAAAGTGCCCACTTCAGTGTGGTGTACCCCAGGGAGCGCTGCTGTCCCCGCTATTATTTAACATCTATATGCGGCCACTTGCTCAGCTGGTATGGAGCTTTGGGCTGATCTGTCACCAGTATGCTGATGACACTCAGCTCATTCTGTTGATGGAGGGGGGAGCGGTCACGGCCCCTACAGCTCTACACCATTGTTTGGAGCGGTCGCTGGTTGGTTACAGCAGAGCAGGCTAAAACTGAATCCATTGAAGACGGAGATCCTTTGGCTTGGCCACAGGAGGGAGGGGGGATTTCCAGCCGCCGGAGTGGGAGGGGGCCATTTTGGCACTGGCCCCCTCTGTCCGCAGTCTGGGGGTCCACCTGGATTCGTCTCTTTCAATGGAGACCTAGGTGGCCCTTGTAACCCGGACTGCGTTTTTCCATCTCCGGCAGGCCTGGTGGCTGGCCCCCTTCCTCTCTCAGGCAGACCTGGCCACTGTGATCCATGCAACGGTCACCTCCAGGCTTGACTATTGTAACTCGCTCTACGCGGGCCTTCCCTTGCGTTTGATTCGGAAACTGAAACTGGTCCAACATGCAGCGGCACGCTTGCTCACAGGGGGCGCCTTCCATGATCATATTCAGCCTGTGTTGCGCCAGCTGCATTGGCTCCCAGTGGAATTCCGAATCATCTTCAAGGTGTGGGTTTTGACCTTTAAGGCCTTATGCAGCCTGAGACCCTCGTCCTGAGAGACTGCATTACCCCATATACCCCTACTCGGCCTCTGCATTCAGCAGAGGCCAATTTGCTGGTGGTTCCTGGCCCCTCCATGATGCGGCTGGCCTCCACATGGGCCAGGACCTTTACGGCCCTGCCCCCGGCCTGGTGGAACACTCTTCCTCCAGCTGTCCGGGCCCTGAGGGACCTTGGTGAATTCCGTAGGGCCTGTAAGACTGAGTTGTTCCGCCGGGCCTTTGGAGTGTCCAATCGCTGAGTGGCACCCCCCCCTTGTGCTTTATGCATTTATTTACCATCTTAATTCTGGTTCCATCTATGTTACCCTCCTAGAGAGGAGTCTGGCCTCTCCTTCTGTTTTGGAGAGATTTTAACGGACTGGGTTATAGGACGCCTCATTGTTATGTTAACCGCTGTTTTAATATATTTTAATGGATTTAAGCTATTGTATTGGTTGTGTGGTCACTATTGTAGACCCTTATTTATCTGTATATATATATATATTGATGTTGTGCACCGCCCAGAGCCCCTTGGGGATGGGGCGGTCTATAAATTGGAAAAATAAAAATAAACAAACAAACAAACAAACAAACAAACAAATAAATAAATAAAAGGTAACTGCAGGAAAGATGATAAAATACACAATTGTTGGTACAGCACAGATTTAACCCTGACAGCAAAACTGAAGCAGTGAGGAATTGAGAATGACACTTGACTTGGAGTGCTGCAATAGCTTAATTCATGACAGCTGGCTCATCCATTCCAGCAAGTATATTTCCAGTTTAAGCAGCTAGCAAAGAGAACTGTGGGAACAATGCATTAACAATCTTGGTAAGAAGAAAGGGATTCCCAAGGGACCCCCAAAGAGGGAGGAGAATGAACAATTAAAATCGGGAGATAATTCCAATAAACCCCCTGAAAGTGGAGATGACATTCACACCACTCATGACACTTAGTCATTCACCAATCTACCAGGAAAAGAAGACCAAAAACAAACACTTGAACAGTTACCCCAGCAAAATTACTCTCCAGCCCACACACACTCCTCCTGTTAAGCTCAATGCCATTCACCCAAGTGAAACATGAAGCTCCAAGCTCCCGCACATTCCTGTGCCTAGGCAGCAAAAGTTACATCATAAAGGAGAGGCCAGAATATATGTAATCTCCTCTCTGCCTTCCAACTGGATAGTCACATCCACTTTTCTGCCAATCCAGCCTTGTGGTTAAATCAAGGATGGACTGGGACAAATCAATCCCTGGTCTACCACTTGGGAATGCCTCTTCTGCCAGTAATATGGTATCATCAACATATTACCAACATATTTGTAATTGTCAATATTCCTTCCACCAATTTTCACTCCATCTTCATTTACTTCTCATCCACTTTCCTTGTAATATGTTCTTTACATCAACTGAATAGATAGGGAGATCAAACACATCCTTGATTGATACCTTTGCCAATTAGAAAATATTCTGTTACTCTATATTCTGTCATAATAACAGCCTCTTGTACAGAGTATAGTACAACAAAACAATCAGATGTTGTGGCACACTCATTTCTTTTAAAACTGACCATTGCCTTTCATGATCCACACAGTCAAAAACTTTCTGTCATCTGTGATAAACTAATGTGATGGTCCAATAGTTGCTGCAGTCTTTGACATTTCTTTTTTCTCAGAATTGCAATGTAAATTGAATGTTTCTAGTCTGTGGGCTATTGTTTTATCATATTTGTTGGCATCTTCTTGACAAGATTTTGATGAATTCCATTTCTGAGGCCTGGAATAGCTCTATCGTTATCCCATTTCCTTCTGGTGATTTGTTGTTCCCAGTTGCTCTCAGTGCAGCTTTCGCTTCACTTTCTAAAACTGTTGATTCCTGTTTAAAAAACTATTATTTGATGGGATCTCTTTTGTGTAGTTCTTCAGTGTATGTGTCTCATCTTTTCTTTATTTTGTCCTGTTCAGTAAATATATTCCTATGCTGATTTTCAGCATGCCTAACTATGCTTTCAATTTCCCTTTGACTTCTTGGATCTTTTGTTTCTTTTAACTATTTTTCTGTTGTTATTATAATATATCTGTAATCCAGACAATGGAATGCTGCACTTTTCCCCCCATGTTTTTCATCTACCTTTAGCAATTTTAAGAATTTATCCATTATCCATTCTGGCTTTTCTCTTTTTTTTCTTTTTCTTTTGGCTACAGAAATAGTCTTTGTACATTTTTTTAAATAACATTTATGTTTTCACCCTATATTTCTTCTGGTTCACATCCACTTGAACTTATCATTGCAAATATGTTTTTATGTGGTCTTTAAACTCTTCAGAAATGTTGTTTAGACTGTACATTGGCAAAAATATTTGCATGAATGTTTTGGTATTTTTCTTCAGTTTTATTGTCATATTCCATTTTTAACAATTTGTGGTTATTCAATTCAAGTTCATAATAGGTTTCCTTCAGTGTGTGTGTATCCTTTGTCACACTAAAGATAAAGCATTATTAGATTGGCCCTTGGGGGAGGGCGGTATACAAATTAAATAAATAAATAAATAAAAGTTGGGGAGCAACTTGCCTAAGTGGGCTTTTTGATGTTGCTGATGTTATTGCAATAACACCAGAATCTGCAAGTGTGTGCCAACAGTTAGTGAACCAATTTTGAGGATCAGATGTTTTCCTTTCAGTAGTGTGGAATACAAAACTAGATCCAACTTTACAGTTATGCAAATATAGTCAGACACCAGCAGTTCTAAGTAGGGCCTTTCGGTAAAACCACCAATAGATTTGTATATGTGTATTCAGTGCATAACATCCTGCACTTCCCTAAAACTTTGGATTCAACACACTTGTCAGTTTCTTCTTCCTTGATTGCTTTCTCCCTAGGGAGCAACATTAGCAAGACCTGAATGGGCCAACATCAGTATCTGAACAATGTATGCCACGCTATTATTAAAGTAAAATGAACAATGTATTCCATGCTATTATTAAAGTAAAATGATTAAAAGAGAAAGGATTTGAAGGAACATACAATCTTAATTTTGTCAGAAGAATAATAACAAGAAAGGGATAATGGAAGACGTGTTATAAGACTTGCCTCTACCACATGATACTAGCTTGACATATTTCCCATTTAGCACAAAATTGCCACACTGAGAAAATAAGGCAACTTTATCTGGTTGTACTCTGTGGGTCTTGCTGTTGTCACTGGTGCTTATGACAAGACAGATAATGTTGTTCCAGGTATCGTGCAGCAACATTACCCTGCTACAGTGGAAGATCCATCAGTTTGTTCAAACAGCGAGCTTTATTAGTCCTTGAAAGCCCCAAATATGGAGTTTTGCAAGAGACATATGCATTGAGGTGATAAAGGCATTTTTTTGCCTGCAGTTATGCATACAGAGGGAAAATACAATTAACTGAATGACCTCTACCACAACAAGCTTTTTTCACCTGAGAAAGAAAAAGAAAATTAGATGCACAGCAAATGTAGACAAAATAGATTTTTTTTCTTTCCTGTGTGGACAAATTATCCTTCTTCCCCCATAATAATCTATAGTGAATCCCACTGTACTTTGATCATGCCACCTGAACAGGGATTGCTGCTAATTAACTGAAAGTTGTTTGCTGCAGGACCTAGCTATTAGCTGCCTCTGAAGGACTGTATAGGAATTACGCCTGCCCTTATCTGCTCTTCTGTAAATATAAGCAGGGTAAGTCCTAAAACATGTAGTGGCAGAACTCACTAGAAGCTAATGAATAAGGCAACTACAGAATGCTGCAATTAAATAATAGAACAGGCTGAGGGAGAAGAATATTAATTTCTCGGTCCATTCTACTTTACAGAAACCCAACAGTTTTTGATTTCTAGGTTTGGAATCAGTATAAAACTAGTTTATACAATCAGAGATTATTGTTTACTGCTGGTATAGACTGTAGGTATAGACTGCATATTTGGATGCTCCCTTACATAAATACAGAATAAAACTTCTTAGAGTTGAAGTTATAAAGTCAAGAAAAATTATCATTATCTGGACCATTACAAAGCAGAATTAATTCACAACATACATATTCAAAGACATGGTTCCTATCACAGCTCATGCAAGCTTGCATATCAAATAGTTAATACTGGAGCGCACTGTAAGTTAATATAACTTATAAGTAAAGTTAGAAAATGAAGTTTTAATTTAAGCATTATTTCATTAATCTTTTCACATGATTTACTGGGAATACTTGTTCTATTTAATAAAAAACCTACTTGACTTTACAGTTAATCACAATAGAAAAGATGAATTTGTTTTACAACACTAATGTTCCCATGATGCAGAATGCAATTTGTTTCTGCCCATTCTACCTTTAATTATTGCCATCCTTGTGGTCATTAAGAGAATATAACTAACTGATGGAATAACTATTTAAAATGGTGATACAGAATAATTATTAATCAGAAACTTAACATCCTTAGAATTATTCCTTTGCCATAAATACTAGTTGACTTCAAAGCAGAGAAAAGCAGTTTATACAGAACATCAGGCTGAATTAGAGGCATTCTGCTAGGAAACCTGTCTAAAAGGTAGGGAGAAAGGGAGAGAGTGCCCTAAGTAGATGGCCTGGAAACATCTCAAACATCAGCTACTAAATTTTTGCTAGTTCAGTTAATACTGTTTAGTATTTAGTTCCATTCCTGGCTTCCCATAAAACCTAAAATTATAGAGACCTCAGACATAGCCTCCTCAGGGTCAAACTACATGTATGTTGTAGTGTATGTAAGTTTTGACATATCTTAAGCCTAAAATGCAGATACATACACACAATGTGCAATATGACCACAATGGTTGGGGAAGAAAGGTAAGTTGTTAGAATTGTTATCCTGACCAATAGAGGGAGCTGCAACAAAGACTATCAGTGAGGAACTGGAAATGCAGCTTCTGGTCAGAAGTCAGAGTAGTAAGATTGTGCTTGTTGCCAGTTCCACATTGCTTGTAACAAAGCCTGAGTCATTGAAGATGGCGTCAGTTGTCTCCGAATGATCTATTAAAACGTTAACAGTTTCAATTGCATTTTCTTCCTGTGATGTTCAAACCATAAATAAAAGTTAAGTCCTTGTTTGTTTCATCCTGGAATTACACCTTATCTTCAGACTACAGAGATCAGGTCCCCTAGAGCATAAACTTGCGCCCCTGCAGATGTTATGGACTACAGTTCCCATCATCCCCTGCCAGCATGATAAAATAAAGTTTAAGTTTTAATCCTTAATCATTTGCATGAAACATAAAAAGTGAGGCACATGAGATACCTGGTAGGCATGGTGCCAGTTATTCGTTTCAGAGTCTCCCTAACTTTAGCTCCAAAAACCATTAACCAATTAACTAGTTGGACAGGTCAAGCCAGTTTTTTTTGGGGGGGGGGGGAATGAAATAACTTTTTGGTTTCACACCTTTAGGAAAGTAAATCTTGATCCTGTTAGTATACACTGAACCTGTTCACTATTTGGAATCAAAACTCCACAATTAAACAAAAAAGTTGTTAAGTACAAGGAATTGTAATTCCGAGGATGAAACTCACTGTATTGTTTGCATCTTTGCATATGGGCGCAGGACTGCAACATGTGCAGTGGTGGGATTCAGCAGGTTCGCACCACTTTGGTAGAACCGGTTGTTAACAATCAGTTGTTTGTTTGTAAACAATCAGTTGTTAAATTATTTGAATTTCTACCACTGGAACCGGTTGTTAAATAATTTGAATCCCACCACTGAACATGTGTATAGTTGGCCCTATTCATATTACAAAAGCCATTTGTGCATATGTGCATTCTACCCACCTCGGAGATGCCACACAAATTGGCATCCCCTAAGTGATTTCTCTTTCTTCCTGGGATTATTTGCCATGTCACAGAGAACAATTATGTTATGAGTTATCCCACCTGTTCCACACTACTGCCGCTAATATTTTGAGCAGATTAATTTTCAACATGACACTGCTGTACTGTACAGTGAATACTCCTAGGTACTATGTCAAGAAGAAGGTGAAATCACTGCAGGGATGCCATTCTGGGTGGCATCTCCAGGACAAACATACATGTAACCCTGCTGTTATCTCTATGTAAGCAAAACATAATCTGAAAACTTAGCCTCATCACAATTTTGGCATTTTTTTGAAAAACCTGAGTTGAGGGAAATATAATGGGACTATCCTGCTTTGGGGGAGGCACCTATGCAAAGTTCTTCCCCAAACTGGGATATTTCCCTTCATCAACCCATCCTATTTCTACCACGCGGAATCCACCTAGTTCATGTACATAAAGGTTTGGCTGACAGAGAAGATGAGATGGATATGTTTATCTTCACAGTATTAAAAGACCACTAATCAGGATGTGAGAATAAACCCTTCTATGAATTAATTCTTGTGTGTATGTAAAGTGCCATCAAGTCTTAGCAAACTTATGCTGACCTCTTATAGAGTTTTCAAGGCATAAAAGGCAAGACACTAACAGACAGTTTACCATTGCCTTCCACTGCGTAGCAAATCTGGTATTCCTTTTGTTGGTCTCCCATCCAACATATTGCTTTTTTTACCAGTGTGTGTAAAGTGGATGACTAACTAAAAATCTTAATGGGAGAGTTCGAGTGACAGGGTATGCCCCCACATCAGCAATGCCCTCTGCATGTGAGATGGGCACAATGAACACTCTGACTTGCCTGCCCTCCTGTCTGCTGGCTCATAATGCATCCTGTTTGAGTATGTTTGCTCAAGAATGGTTGTCTCTGGATTCAGTGGAGTTTCCCCTGTACATTTGGATTGCTGGAGATGGGAAGAATGAGATATCATCAGAAATTCTTTGTGCATATTTTCTCATGGCCAGGGAGTCTTTGTCATGCTACATGACCTGTCCAAATTATTTGGTTTAATGATGGTATCTTGTTGTAATGTGGCACTTCCCTATGTGTTAAATATTGGGGGGGGGGGTACAATTTAAGAGCTTGCCTTGGGTGCCATTATCTGTAACTACACCCCTCTTTGGAGGGTGGACTCTATGCCATTGAGCCACAACTGTGGCCCTTGTCTTCCTCATGTTCCATACTCAAATCTCCAGGTGTTTCCCAAACTGGACTTGGCAATTCCCCTGTGAATGCATGACCTATCTGTAATCTTGAACCAGTATGATAGAAGCTGTAGAGGGTGGTTGGGACTCTGGGTGAATCAGAAATATTGACCCATTCCCACAATGAAAATGCAGGTCCTCAGGTTACTTTATTCCTGGCATGGAAAAAGGCAGATTTAATTTGTTTTCCCCAATACCAGGGCTAAAAATTTAGAAAGGAAATGGAAAAATGTCACAGTTAAGAAGAATTATCTCTCTGGCTGCTTTATGTGGCCAAAAACATGTCGAGAATTTCACACTTTAAACTCTTTTAATATCACATGTAGTTTTTAGGTAGCAAATCTGTATAAAACAATTCACATCAGGGGTGCTGCAAATATCACCACAAATGTGTTCAACAGTTGAACATGCCATGTTCAGTGGTGGTGATTAGATGTGAGTTGATCACTCTGTTCCCTTCATGTTGAGGCAGTTGCAAGTCTAGCCTCAGCTTGTAGGTTCTGTGAGGCAATATTTGGAATGAATCTTGCAGTAATTCAAAGAGAATAAAACATTTTTCTTTTATTTTTTTAATTTTCCATTTGACAATATATCATGTATATCATAGTTACCTTAAAAGGGTTCTAAGAGCCTATAATTAAATTCCATGCTTCCAGCTGGATAGCTTTACTTCCCTCTTCTGCTATCCACACATCCTGCATCCTTCTGTCTCTAGAGGCCCCGTCCCTTCTTGGCTCATTCCATTCCTATCTAGAGGTTACACAAATGCCTGATAAAACAGATTCTTTGCAAAACTTCACATGGACAAAGATGTTGAAGATTAGCATCACTAAAGACTACACAGAGCAGGGATTCCCAATGTGGTCCTGTGAACCCAATAGTACCCACCAGTATCTTCCCTGGTGCCCAGCAAGTGTTTTAAAAAGTAAATGAGGCTTCTGTTCAGTAGGGTTTCTGACAAGGGGCATGTATGGAAGAAAATATTTTTAAACACTATTTAAACAGAGCGTCTGTCTGAAATATTGAAAAATTACCATTAGAGTTATACATAACTTCAGTCCTTGATATCTTGTAGTTGGCACCATCTACTACAGTAACTATTTTATTGTCGGAATTCAAAAAGTTGCTACAGGCTAGAAAAGGACATGATTCTATTGAAACACGATACTTATTTATTACTGATGTATATTATTTGTGAGAGACCTGGTAATCTATTTAAATAATTGCCTTCTGAGCCGATCAGTTGTGTGGCAAGGATGAGGTGGTAGAGTTTAATGAAACTGTGTGAGAACTTGTAAGAAAAGTCCACTGTGTTCTGTATAGTTAGGAAGGAATACAGTGAAGCAATCTGATGAACATCCACAAACAAATTGACAAATTATTAAACAAAACATTAACAAAATCAGGTTCCTGATTATGACTGGAGAACTGAATATAAGCCAAATCAGCAGGTGTTCAAGCATCCTTACTTCAGACAGTAAATCAGATGCAATCTTAAACAGAGTTGCAGAACTAAACAGAATTGAAGTCAGTGGAATTAGAAGGATGTAACTCTACTTAGCATTGCCCTGACACTTGATCACAAAGTTAACAGCATGATCCAGTGGTATGTTGCACCTGCTAAAAGTAAATAAAGGTAATCATAGGCTACAATAACAGAAGTGTAATGTCTTCATGGGAAGTAATAGTTCTACTCTGTCTTACACTTGCCAAACCTCATCTGGAACATAGTGTCCAGTTCTGGACTTGTAACCTCTTGTTCCAGATGTCAATATAAAAATTAATCATTATAAGAACTAACTAAAGAACCAACTAAACCATTATAAGAACTAACTAACCATTATAAGAACTAAATTATGAGGAATCACAAAGAAGTAGATATTGGCCAAATACTAAGAGAAACTTTCTAATTTTAAGAGTTGCCCAACATAAAAGAAAGACAGACTCAGTTGGTGTTGACCTCTCTAACATTGGACGTCTTTAAGCAGACGTTGGATGACCATCTCTTCTGGATGCTGCAGTTGTATATTCTGCTATTAGGCTAGATGATCTTCAAGATAGTGTCCAACTCTATAGGTACTAGCATAATTAAGGCTTTCCCATATAATAAAGTTACTTTCATGTGTCAAACTAGCCTTTTCAAATTTTCCAATGTGCAGGAGGAAAATACCTATGGAGGTCCATTCACTAATGTAAGCCCTTTTCTGCAGCTCAGACATGGGTTTTCAACCAATATGAGAACAAAGCCAAAATTTCAAGCTTCAAAATGACCCACAATAGCAAACATTACCCTGCACAGTTTTTTCCTCAGCTAAATAACTCTTTGTAGTTTGCCACAAGGCTGTGAGGCTCCCTCCCTCTGCTTATTTTTAATAAGTGCTCAGTGCTCACGCTGACAGATAGAACTGCTTGTCTTAGAACTCAACATTTCCCTTCTGAGAGCATTTCATGAAAATTCTTAGCAATTTGCTATTTTGGGGCGCTGAACCATTTCTGCAATTTCAGGAATTTGTTATGAGAAAAGAAAGAAATGGCACCATAGGTAGCAAAGCTTTATGTCACTGTTCTGTATAACAGTTTCTAATTGCTTGGTTTAATTGAGTCTTGAGTATGCACTTTGGGAAACAATTTGTTAGGCTCACTAACACTGAAACATAATTCTCAGACAAATAACCTCTTTTCTAGTTAACTTTCTCATGCAACAGTTCAAGCATCATCAGCCAATCTTCATAATAGTTCTAAGAAATATAAACAGAGGTTGCTGAGAAGATATTATAAAAAAACATAAAGGTACCTTTATGATTTGTGATTTTAGAGATTTTAAGCCTACAGCAGGAATCAGTGGGGCTTCAAACTTTTAAGATAATGTGTATGAAAATTGAATTTTCCTTGCTTACAATGTCTGCTTTCTTATTGAATTAGTCCCCCAAACTCTCAAAGTGCTGACTTGTTTGCAATTTAAAATGTGGTATACTTGAATTTATGTGCTGATTTTGACTTTGCATAGTCAATGGCATTCATCATTGCATAATTTGGCAAGCTGGTAGCAGCTGAAACGTTAGTAGAGCTGCTAGCAAAGTCACATATTGCCCCAAAATATGCAGCATTTAAATGTTTTCTTGGAACATGCCTTCAGAACATTGAAAATAGTGTTTAGAGATGCCAACAGCCAAGGAAAGATCTTTGCTACATTATCTAGCAGATCTACAAAGATGGAAACTTTATCTGAAAGCTGCAGAACAGTTAATATTGTAGGGCTCCTTGTACCCTTGGCCAGTCCAACCACCCTCCACTTTCCTGGCTGAAGTCAAGGAGAGTCTACCACTGGCCTCAGAATGAGAAGGACAACAGACTCCTTCCCAGGACTGTCTCATTTTGCCACCCACTCACTGTTTCTCTCTCTCTGTGTCACCATGTCTCAGCTCTGGACCAATATTAATATGTATAAAATAAATTTTGTGGAATATATTTGAGAACAATTTCATTTTAGCTTTTTAAAAAGCTTCTTATAGAGGAGGAACAGGAAAAATGATCACCAATCATACATTGTAACTAAAGTTGGGTGTTAGGAGGATGAAAAAGAATAATTGATATTTCTCAAGAATGCACTAGAAGAGGCACCTTTGAACACCTGGCAAATAATTTTTTCCAGAACAGGTATCACAATTTATTTATTAATTAAAATACATGACTCCAGCTATGCTGTTATCAATAGTACATCAAATGGCTTATAAAAACAGTATACATGAGCTCCATAAATGTGTACATGACAACCAGATAAATAACTACTTACAGCTCCTGCTTGGGATTACAATAGTGGCAGAAGTGATCTCCTGATGTGAAAGATATTTTAAATAGGACAAGAATGTATAATTTCCAGACACAAGCAAATGTGAGTATTCACATAGTCTCTTGGGAGAATTCATTCTAAAGGTTGGAGTCATAGCCAAACAGGTTAGAAACTGGGCTATGGCAGATCTAGTAGATCTGAGGTAGGAAATAGTCAGCACAAAGCTCTACAGTGATTTGAGTTTTTACATGGATACATTCTGAGAGAGATAATCCTTCAGATGTGTGGACTTCACTAGATTTACAGTTCTCCTCACTGCAGAAGCTGATTTCAAGGTAAAAAGATGCTGCACACCAAAGGAAAAATCTTGTTTTATATACTAATCTTGGGCCACAATTAAATTGGTTTTGTGATTTCAAAAAATGTCATTTAATCAAGTGAAAAATAATATTAACAACAAAGGTTATCGAAATAGGTCAGTGTTATACTCTGGGTACGATCCATGGATCTTTTGAATAGTGCTTTTTTGTTGTTGTTGGTTTTCTGGACTGTGTGGCCATGGTCTGGTAGATCTTGTTCCTAATGTTTCACCTGTATCTGTGACTGGCATTTTCAGAGGTTTATCACAGAGAAAAGTCTGTTACACACCAGCTGAATCCAGCCGTGAAAGCTTTTGACAATAATTGTGTGTTGGTTTTTTTAGTAAAACAGCATGGAATGCCAAATATTTTATAGAACCTTCACAGAGGAGATGATGATCACAAATTACAAAAATAAATAGAAAAAATGCAGTATAATGCTGAAGAGGTGGAAGAAGGCATGTTATTTGACATGCTTTTGCGAAATCTGACAGGTAATGGAAACAATTTAAACCAGTCTCCAGACTGCTGTAAGGAATCAGCAAAGTCCAGGCCAACAGTAACTTTAATAGTTCTTTATTGATCTGGCAATCATGATCTTCTACAGACAATGCAAATTCTGACCAGACACTCCCAAGCAGCCGCTTTTTACGGGCTGACGGTTTCCCGCAAAAACCCCAACACAAACAACCCTTCTTTCCCACCTTACTATTCCCACCAAGAGCAGGTTCACACAGGACAGTAGCAAGCACGCAGCAAGGCTAAGCAAGAGATAGCGATAGTTCCGGGCAAAACGCCCAGAAGCAGGAATGTGGTGCCAAGGTTGAATCAAGCTCCTAGCTAACCGAAACAACCTTACAACTGCCTTATAACTTGATGCTTACCTAATGTGTGATGTGTAATTTTTTCAAGGTACTCTGTACTTATATTAACAAGGAAATGCTGGTTTAATTTGATTCTGGTCTAGAAGACACTGAATAGAGTAGCACTGAACTCCCTACCCCACATTTAAACAATTATTTTCAAAGCTTTGGAAAAGAAATGCAATTTGAAGTACAATAAGGAAAGGATCTGGTAACTGCACAGTAGTGGTTTAAATCACCAATATGATTGGTCAGGTTTACAGAATTTGATCAGAGGTGTCATTAGGAAAATGGAGAGTATGATGGTATTCCATTTAAAACACACACATTTGTGAGACTTCTGAAACTTGCACAGTTTGCCACTACTAGCTGAGCACAATTTTCTCTTCCTCCAATGGGGGATAACTAATACCCCAATAATTAAGATGTGATTGTCCTTTTTCTGTAATATATTTCAATCCACCATTCCACTAACATTTTAACTCATTCTACAGCATCAACATACTAGTAACATTAAGCAATCCATGGTGAAATTACTTAGAACATGACAGTCTAAGGCCCCTTCCGCACACGCAAAATAATGCGTTTTCAAACCACTTTCACAACTGTTTGCAAGTGGATTTTGCCATTCCGCACAGCTTCAAAGAGCACTGAAAGCAGTTTGAAAGTGCATTATTCTGCATGTGCGGAATGAGCCTAAAACAACTAAATGAACTTCTGCTTATCTGTAGCCACAAAAAGTTTGCCTTTTTTTTTCAGAGTCTTGCATCAGTTTAAGATAATGTTCACATCATGTAAGAATCCTCTGCAGAAGCAAGGGCACTGAAGGTGGGGGAAAGTGGAAAGAGAGAAGGAAGAGGACGGAGCCATGAACAAAGGAGATCTGTGGAAGTATTTTGCACCTCTGTGGCAAAGGAAAGAGATGTTTGGCAGCTGGAGAGCAGATAGGGCAAGGAGATACAGTGTGATAGATGGAGTTGAATTTCACAAATTGGACTTAAGTGACCAGAAAGACCTTTGGCTCCAGTTCTCTAATACACTGGTTTAAATAACTGCTGCATAGGGCTGTGTATCCTTTTAGTTATGGGCTCCTGCCATCTCCCAATTAACACTTTTTGGAGAAAAATTCAGTCAAGGCAAACAGCAGTAGTTTGACTTCATAACTGGATCCTTACTGCTTAAGGCATGACAGGAGAACTCACTGGGTTTTAAAGTGAGAGTAAAGGTTGACTGCAGCACAAAGCCCTCAGTGCTCTGACCTGCATATTGGAGAGACCTCCTTTCTTCCCTGCGGAGTCACTCAAGCAAGACCAGCTGTCTTTGTCAGAGAATGAATTGTTGGTAGCATGTTCTCCGTGAACAGCACTGAACATTTCAGCTATACTGTCTATTTCTTTTGTCTAAACTGTTGAAAAGTGAAAGCACCAAGGCATGCCTGAAAATGCATCCCATTTCTAAAGTTTTAACCTCAAAAGGCTGGGATACAAACAGTGAATGACTTGTTTTTCTTATTATTCACTTTTAAATTTCTATTTCTTTTTATATGGGGTAAACATGTTATGAATTTATTGGATTATTTTGCACATATATGAACAGGGGATTGTTTGATGGAAGCTGGAAATCAGCAGTATTAGCAGTTCATAGAAAGGGGAAAAATTATTAATGGTATCACTGGTTTGTATGTTGAAGGAAGAATGCAGACCAGAAAGCTATTGCTGACAAACTGCTTATTACTCCTATATATATATTTAGGGGACAAATGTGATACTTCTTGGCTGTCTTCCCGAGAGCCAATAGTGCCTTGCTTTCTTCTAGACTACCTCAACTCTTTCACAGGGCCTTTTTTATTTTCAAGGTCCCACTGAACACATAGGGCTCTTCTTCAGTGCTCTCATCTTGGCCTGGATCAAGGAAGCACTTTCAGAGTTTCAGGGTTCTGGTCTCGCTACTGTCCCCCCCTCCTCAGTCTTAGTGTTTGCCACTTGTCCTTAGTCATGTACAAGAAGTACAAAATACTTAACCCAGGATGTAAAAGACAAGGTCCCAAAAAAGTTTTTTCACATCCCAGTGAAGGGTTTAGCCATAATAGGCAGATGATCCAAAGCAGCTGGAAAAGGCAATCTAGGCAAAGCCTGTTAGCAATATGAGCATTCCCAAAAGAGCTTTGGCCCATTTTCTGTGACCGTGGGCCAGAAGGATTGCATGAAAACTGCATCTAATGTTTTCTCTGCCCATAAATGTTCAATTAGGCTTCCAGGTTTTCACTGCTGCTCTGTCAACTGGTGGGAGGGAAAAAACATTTTTTAAATTGCTGTTAGCCCACAACATTACATCACTTACAGGAAGAACCTAGAAGTGATGTCAGTCTGCTCTAGAATTGCCAGAAACTCTATGTTAAAACTGACAGTGCCCTCCATGTCTCTACCCACATGCACATATGCATGTACCCACATACACACACACAGAGTGCCAACTACTGTACAGCTCATGGCATATCATGTGGGGTCTTGAATTTCTGTGATCCTCCAAAACCCCTTCCTCTTTCAAATCTAGGTAATTTATGACCTCCCATGGTATTTTAAGCCATACATTCTCTTACCTTCTTCAGAATGTGGTTGGTGTCTTGTCATTCCTAGAAGTCTGGATCTTCTTCCTAGCTGGCTGGATTGCACATTAGATTGTGTGTGGTCTTGCCAACTTCTGTGACAAAGGTGTCTACTTTATGAATGGACTGTTCTGAGTTCTGTAAAAGTGTTTTTACTGGCCAGACATAAAACAAGCAACTCTCTAAGGCTCTTTAGGTGAAGGATATGAACAAAATTACTGGAAAGGTAGGAATGCCCAGGAAGGGCTGAGCGCACGTCCGATAATTGGCTGAAGGGGTACGCTGAATATATGGCTTTAATATCAGCGGTGTACCCTCTAAGGTCATGGCATCTAGTTGCTCACTGGGCCAATGTATTGAAAGCACGCTCCATGTCAGGGGACATTGCAGCTATTAGGTATGATGAGGCATTTAGAAAAAGTGCTTCCCACCGTCCAGGGCTGAGGTGGGACTTGATCCACGATCAGACATGGATGACATGTGCACTTAAGGTCTCCCCGAGCATAGGTGATAGGCAGAGGAAAAAAGGAGTTGGGCAGCGGGACCCTGCCCGGCTTATCTGCTGGGCTTATAACCAGGGCACTTGCAAGAGAGAAAAATGTCAGTATGAGCATAATTGCTCTAGATGTTTTGAAGCCCACCCCTGGACACAATGCCCTCCAGTCTGTTGCCCTCCCTTTCGGCGTGGCCGGAACCCTGGCTCCGGCGGCCCGAAGAAAGACAGTGGCAGCCAGGGAGGATCCTTCCCCGTCCAGAAGGCGTGATGTCCCGGAGGTACTGCAGTGCCTCGCCCCGTCCCCGGTGCATGTAACTGCTCTGTTACAAGTCTGTTACTGCTCTGTTACTAGTCAACTACTAGTCAGGTACCCACGTCACCAGGACACTTTATATTTGAAAGAAAGCTTCCAGTTGGGTTTCCGCATCCCATTCTCTGGAATCAGGTTGGCCACTTCAGCTCCTTTGGCACTCCAGCTGTTATGGACTACAATTCCCATTAGCCCCTGCCAGCATGGCCAATTGGCCATGCTGGCAGGGGCTGATGGGAATTGGCCAATTGGCCATGCTGGCAGGGGCTGATGGGAATTGTAGTCCATAACAGCTGGAGTGCCAAAGGTTCGCCAACACAGGTATAGGATGATTCAACACTTATCATACCTGAAATGGGGGGTCAGTGAATGACTTCATTGACCCGAGCATTTGCTCTGTGCGTTATGCCACTTTGGACAAAGTGGTGGGGCTCATTCGGAGCATAGGCTCAGCATCTCTATTGGCAAAGTGTGACATCCAGTTGGCATTCTGACTGTTACCCATACACCCTGAGGATTTTGAACTTTTAGGTTTTCACTTTGGAGGAAGTTGGTATGTGGATAAAGCTATGCCGATGGGATGCTCCATAGCTTGTGCTGCTTTTGAAAAGTTTAGCACTTTGGAAGTCCCTGGCCTACCGGGCGTATGTACGGCCTCACCTTTCGTTATGATTCTGTTTTATTTATAGTTCCGGCAAGATGCCATTACCAAGTATGGCTGGTGGGCCACAGCATTGTGTTCTGGGCTGGTCGATATGCAGCAAGATCGGGATCGGGTGCCAATTTGGGGCTGGGTGCTTCCATTACCACCTGATGGCTTGCAAGACGAGGCATGACTTGGCATGCTCTACTTCCCTGGTTGCGTGACAGTTCTTCGTTTCAGCTTCTCTGATGCAGTTGTTTTACAGTTAGGAGAAAATGACATTCCTGCCCTGAACGGAGTGGCATTGCAGAACCTTATGAAGGCTGACCTGAACCTGCTGCATTGGAAGATGCCGAAGACCAAGCTGTGCTGGTCCTGCTTATTGGAATGCAGGGCATGGAGAGATGCTGTTACTCCAGCCGAAGTAAATAAAGCCAGGGTGAAGGTTTGTCGGTCCGCAGCCCGGGTGGTTAAGGATATGGGAGGGGATGTTATTCCCCATAGTGACATATCCTATGAGCTGGAAACGCTGTTTGGGCCTAATGGGGTTCACTTGTCGGATTGGGGCCAGAATATTTGGCTTCATGATATTTGACACTCTCTGTTGCAGTGACTTCATGGCATGCACTGAGCCAGTGACTCCGGCCTTTTGAAGCTGGGGTGGGAGCTGGTGTTACCATCTCGGTGGTGTTGGGCATAAGAGCACATCCTATTGGGAAAGGCAGTAGCTTGTATGCTGGACCTTCCCGCATTGGGGGGGGCTCCTTAGGAGGTCCTAAGTAGTGATAGAGCTTGACAGGGCAAGCCTTGGGGCCGCACCAAGAGCTCGCTACCTGGCAGGAAGGGGTGTCACAATTTGGGTTTGCGTCCAAGTGGCAAGTAGTAACTTCCTGTTCCTGTTCCCCTTGGGGGGGATGTGCCGGATGGTGTTATCTGTCTGAAGGGCCTGAAGGGTCAGCTGGGGCTGCCCTATAACCAGGTTCAGCATTGCTGCCTGGGGGCCAGGATGTGCTCGGTTATGCTCGCCCAGCTTCATGGTTGTTATATTGTTAAATAAATTTGGGCTGCGGCTGATTTTATTTCCAACAAACAAATGGTTGTCTGTTTTTAATGCAGTGAGTATTCACACCTTTGCATGCAACCCCAGAGCAAAGGGCTTTCAATGCAAGTGAGAAGTAGAGGTCAGTTGCCATTGCTTTCCTCTGCAGATGCTTCCTTGGTAATCTCCGACAGAAGTACTGACCAGCCTGCTTTCCTTCCCAAATGTTTGTAACAATAGTAAAAGGATAAATTTCATATTAGAGAGTAACAAGAAAAGGGCTGAAAACAAAATAGTATTATAATGAGTTTACATAGATTTAGAATTGGAATAATGTGTGCATTTCCAGTAATCTCTAAAACTTTATGGCATTGCTGGAAAAAGTGTAGAAAAGAGCAATGCACATGGCAGAGGTGCCTTTTACTGACTTAGACCATTTGTCCATCACATTCAATATTGTTTACTCTCACTGGCAGTGGCTTTTTGTCATCTCAGGATGAGACCTTTCACACCATCTACTTACTACCTGACCCCTTTTAACTAGAGATGCCAGGAGTTGAACCTGGAACCTTATGCATGCAAATCAGTGCCCTACTACTGAGCCATGGCCAAAGGTTTATGTTTGGGGAATATGTTCCAGGCTGTGCATGCAATAAAGAATGTAGATGCAATGTTTTCTATCCTGCACTGAGGGGTATACAACAAAACTGATGAATGATAAATTCAGCATAGAATTTACTCCACTGGGAATTAACTTCTGCAGTTCAGTAGAGCAGGATATAGTGATGGCCAGTAGGCTAAGTTATCAATGCCTATTAGCCATGGTAGCAAAAGAGAACCTGCAAATTATGTCTCTGAACCTGAGTTCAAGCAGAGGGGTGGGGAACAGGACTATGGTGAACCTTTGACCTCTATGTTCTGCTTGTAGAACTTCCATGGACTGCTGAACTAGGTGCCCCACTCATCTGATCTAACAAGGCTGCTCATGATATTATTTCTCTTAGATCTTTTCTGGAAGAAACCAAATGTAACCTGCCACTCAAAGTCATACAAGTAATAATTACATTAATGTCTTTAAATTGTAAAACCTGTACTTCACATGAAAAAGTACAAAATCAAAGTTGACAACTTGGATCTTATAGATCTTGCCACTCTACAATTTCTGTCATATTAGATAAGCACATTATTTGCCTTAGCAAGCAAAGGAGCAATGAGTAAGCAAGGCTATTTAAATGAAATGTCACTAAGGAAACTAAAAATACTTGCAGATTTACATTAAGTTTATGTAAACATTTTAAGTACCATTGCTATGAATTTAACTGAAGTTTCAATGTTAAGTGTAGGGAAAAAAAGTAAATATACAGGCTGTGGATTAAGTCAAGAAAACACATGGAAGTTAAATGGCTATGCTGACAGAGACAGTGACTGGGCCTAGGTCACCAAGTGAGTTTCAGGCCAGGGAACAGATTTGAAGCTGAGCCTCCAGTTTTACACTTGAACACTCTCTAGTTAACCAATAAAAAGGGTGTGGTCTATGGACAGACTTGAACCAGGGTTCTACATATTGACAATATGTTTATCACATCTTTCAGTTTATTGATACAAACATGAGGTGGCTTAATGGCACTGAAAAACAAAACATGATTTTTTTTTCATTTCAATTATATTTGTACCCGCCCTATCACCGAAGGGCTCAGAGCGGCTAACAACATGATAAACAACACATTTCAACAATATAACAGTAATAAACAATAACAGTAATAAAATACATAAGACTAAATAGAACCAATTTCAGATGGCAACTTGGCACTTCAGGCTATACAACTTCTAAAAACAAAAACAGCAGGATTAACAGACAATTCAGGTATCAACTAAATCTATACAATATCTAATACATTAATAATAAATCAATACATTATTGAAAGCTGAAGTCAATACAATAATAAATCAATACAATCTTGAAAGCTGAAGTCCCAATTAAAATGCTTAAAATGCTTCATGTACTGTCTTTCCAAATCTCATTTCAGAGACTGGACTCGTTTTTAAATTCTTCAGCAAATAATCATTATTGGTAACATTGTTCCTGGAATAGCCACATGGGGGTGTCAGTTGAGTATGTGTAAATGATAATGTACAGTGATTTTGTATGCAGATGGCATACTCTGAGGATTTCTAATGCTGCCTAGTTACAAAACCTGGCTTTCCACAGAAGAGTATGAACAAAATACATAAAGATCTTCTCCTCTGTCAGGCGAGGCTTTAGTGGTCACGTCTTCTCTCTTAATCTTCTCACCTACCAGTCTCCACTGTGCTAAGTAGTGCCTGTGAGATGCAAATGGTAGGAGTACATGCTAAGCATGACATAAAATCTCTCCAAGTATTCAAAGGTGAATTGAGCTGAGTTGTTGAATTTACTGTGTGGCTCCAGATTAGGTTGTTTTTCACTGAGACCTGAGGCATTTTTCATCTCATATTTTACAGATCTCTGCTCATTTTTAAGGGAATAAACATACTAGGATGGAATTGGGGCCTGAACATCAGAGAAAGCAACACACCTTTTAACTCTGAACTGGCGAGAGGCAATGTCTCAGTGGTCAAACATCTGTTTAGACTACAGAAGGTCCCAGATCAATCCCCTGTGCTTAAAAGAGCCAGGTATTAGGAGATGTAAAATACCTTTGCTTGAGACGATGGAGAATCACTGCCAGTTTGAGTGTGTAATGCTGACCTGAATGGACTGAGGGTCTAATTCAGTATAGGGCAGTTTCATGTGTTCAGCTAATTAATCTATGGTCACTGTTTACTCTTTTTGTTGCCCCCCCCCCTAATAATTAGGGAATAATGAAACTACTGAAAAGGTGAATCAAATACTCTCTTTTCTTTAATATAATATTCTGTACCCACCTGCTAAACATTCCAACAGTTGGTAACCTATGAAAAACATTGAAAATTGATGCAATTCTGGTACCTTTCTCTCTGCTTTTCACACTTGTATGATGTCAGAGCAACTCCAGGGATGAAACGGAGTTGCCAGACCATGCCTGACAACTGGTGGGAGGGCTGGGGATTCCAAGTTATTGAACAAGTCCTGCTCTTAGGGAAAGGTCCTTTAAAAATTGCAGTTTCAATTACTGAAAGCACTGAGTTCTCTTTGTCACTGTAAAATGTGCCTGTTCATTGTTACTCTGCAGTTTGCTTGTGCATGGTGAGCAATATTCCAGTCTACAGCAGTTACTCAAAGTTTCAGCAGTAACACACAATTTCTATATCTGCTGCAAAATTGTATAAAACCCAACATACCTTATCTGATGTGTCGTTATCACTATTCACCAGCCTTTCCCATTTGGGTACTGTTACCCAAGATATGCCGGGGGGGGGGGTATGGTAACAGTGTAGCATACTTAATTCATTTTAAAATCCTTAATTTATATTAGCAAATGATTCCTCTGGGATTATTTAAAAAAACAGAAGTCTTGCCTTACATGTTGATTAGTTCAAAGGGTCCTTGTATATTACTACTCTCATCAAGTCATGACAGATTTTTTTTTAAATGTCCTGGAGGACTTTCAGGGAAATTAATGTGTACATGCAGTTTTAGAAGCGCTAGCAGAAAATTAATTTTTAATGATAAAATTGCTCTCAGTAGAGAATGTTTATTTGTAAAGACTACCAAAGAATTACAAAGGAGTTAAACTGTGGCAGTCTAATTGAAATTAATGGGAGTCCACACAGATAAAACTCTATACACTGCCCTGAATATTTTCAAGGAAGCAAACTAAAAGATTACATCATAGACATCTAAGGCTCATGATTATACATTTGGACCCAAGCCATTTTCAGGGTTTCTGTTCCTTGAAACAATATGCTAACAAACAATTGAGATCCAGTGAGTGGGTTGTTCTTGGGACATATATGTCAAATACATAGATTTTATACTGACACATATCCCAATAGAGACGTGTTTATTTATTTAGAAAATGTGAGTGGCCCATTCCGCACAGACCAGGAAACACAGGTGTGGGATGCTATATAACCTGTGTTTTTTTTGGGGGGGGGGGACACTTCACACGGGTTTTATTTCCCCCAATCCAGGTTTTTTTTAAAAAAATTGCTAAACGAGCAATCTTTTTGAAAAATCCCAGGGTGGAGCCGCTCCCGAGCAAACGGCCTGGCAGGAGGCACTTTATTTCCCTCCTTTCAACCTCATCCTCCATAGTCAGGGAGAAGCTGCCCACCATTGCCCGGCCATTGCAGGGAGGCCCCTTTTCCTTTTTAAAAATTCTGCAGCTTGCAGCTGTGTAGCTACGCAGATGCAGTCGGTCATATGGTGGGATATCGGTATGGCTGTGGAGGTTCATTTCAGCCTGCCTGCATAGCTATGCATGTGTTGCAGAACAATAAAAAAAAGATGAGTCTCTGTGTAAAGGCATGACAACAACCTGGATTGTTTCCATGGCCTTCAATCGCTGACTGCACGAAATGCATGTGAATGGGAAAACAGGAAAACGGGTTTCTTTATCAACTTCAATTGACTGTAACGACCCAAAGGACCCCCAGAATATTATTTATATATATTTCTGCTTTAAAATCATATTGGCAAAAGCCAGTTGCCAAAAGCACTCCTATGGGTGTAGGTAGCAGCATGTCAAAAGGTCAAAACTACTTTAACAAAAGCTAAGATAATGAGTTACTCCAGCATAACTTGGAGGCCTCATTTGAGTCACTAGAATGCTTGATTACCACACCTTGCTATAGAAACTGTTAAAGCCAACTTGCTATCAGATACTGTCATTTCCCTATCTCTTCTGGGAACCCAGGTCAACAACAAATAAGTTACTTCTCTGCATTTCCTTCCCTTTGTGATGACTCTCCTAAAACCACTTATCCCATCCTGAATCAATCAGCCTCATTCAAATCTGAATGCTGAAGGCAGAGACTGTAAGAGTTACTTTGCATAAAGCCATTAAGAGCAAATGGCCCCATTGTCACGGGTTTAGCAGTAGATGAGATGACTAATGACCTCAGCACCCCCAAAGTCCAGCATGGGAAATTCCAGAGGATTTAGAAAAATAAAACTTAAAACTCACTTATTCCCACCCCTTCCTGGGCAAAAGGGTATAAAAGTTCAGTTCACCCCAACACATGTGCTCAATTCTGGCCTGTGCCTCTCTTGGACTGGTTGGGTTGAGACATCTATATCGGCCTTCGCCTGGATTCAGATGCTGGTCATTTGAAATCCTTGCCTTCTACAAGATCTTCTTCAGCTGAATTTAGGTAACGTATTACCCTGAAAATCCCCCTCCATTTCTATCATCCAATCTATCTTTCAAACCTGTTTATATCCTAGGAAACTTGAATGTATGTGCCTTTGTGTCTTACTGAGTGTGTGTATTTTTAAACAAATTTATATAAAACATTTAAATTCAATTTGGACTCTTGCTTCTCTGTGGAATATTCATTGCCAGAATTCCTTCCCCGTATCATAAAGTCTAAAAGATCTCCTCTTGGCCCCTCTCCTGATCTGCCAATGTGAGTTCATTCCCCCTTGCTACTTTTAAAAACTATATGTGTGCTGTTACACTTTTTAGCAGCTGGTGGAGAATCCTATCCCAAATCCCCTTCCCCTGTTAAGGCCATAACATTTCCTTTATTAGGCATATCAGTAAAAATAAAACAAAATACAGGACAGAGTGGGTGTTAAAACAGGACATAAAACTGGACAAAGCATATAAGGTTGGTACAGAAGAGGTGATCAAGCTTCCATTATGTCTTTGACTTGAGCACTTCTAATAAAAATTCAGCGGTTTTTCCAGTTATCCCGCCGTCGCTATTATTCAGCAGGTGAATATTCTTTGTATGCTCCAAACAACTTTTTTTATTCCCTAGAGCCGGGACAAGTAGGGAGAGTCTAGGTTATGCATACCTTAGGCAAGAAAACATAATATGCTCGAGGGTCTCAACAATATCCTTACAATATGCACATGCTCTATCTTAAAGTGGAATATTCAACTGTGGGCCCTTAAGAATGGCAGAGGGGAATGTGTTACATCTAGCTCGAGCAATGATCCATCTCTGCCTGGGCTCTGACAGTTGGGATAGATATTTAGCTGTGAGGCTAATTTCAGGATAGATTCCAAATTGCAAGAGAGAGCAAGATGTCCTGGCTGCACTCAACAGCAACTGGTATTCCTGGTCCAGTAGCCCTCTTTTTAGGGACAGCCAAATTTCATTTGCAGATTGCATAAAGAAGGTTTCTAAGGAGAGACCTAAAGAGGTTATTTTGGCCTCTATACATTTCCACTATTCAGAGGATTAAAGTTCAGAGGGGGCTAAATGGGTGAGGCTTTCGGCCTCAATATTAAAGCAAAGATGAGACCAGAATTTTAAAGTTGTCATCCTTGCTCTGGTTTCCAACAAGTGCTGCCCTGATTTGAGACACAGAACAGCATATGGAACACAGTGGGGTACCCCAAAAATCTTGTAAAGAAATTTGGATTGGACTCTCTCTACAGATTTATTCCAAGCTCCAATCCAAAGGGGAACTCCATAAAGGGGAACTCCATAAAGGAGTTGATGTGTCACCTTTGCATTGAAGACATTTAAGGCCACAGGTATGAATTCATGTCCTTTAGAGAAAAAGAACTGCACAACTGCGTAAACAGAATTCTTACATCCCCTGATTGCTGCCTCTCTATGGTTTGCCCAATCTGCATTAAAGTGGAAGTGAATCCCCAGGTTTTTAAATATCTTAACTTGTTCTCTAGGCCAATGCTGTTAAGAAGCCAAGTGCTGGGATTAGGCCTACTGGAAATAACCATTACTGTTGATTTGGTTGTATTTACTTCAAGCAGGTTGTTGGAGCAGTATTCATTAAACTTAGTTAAAAGATGTTTTAGATCAACCTTAGATCTTGATAGCAGAACCACGTTGTCTGCATAAAGCAGAATTGGTAACTGGGTGTTGCCCAAACTGGGACAGTGCGAGTGTACTTTCTTGAGAGTGGGTGGTAAGTCATTTAAAAACAAATTGAATAGAACAGGGGGGTTTCTTTATCATGAATGCAACCCATTGTACATTTGCTATGTGGAAGGGACCTAGGGCTACTCGAAGCTGCTTACACTGAATAAAATGAGACCATTAAAATACAAGCCAAGGGATAACAACAACATAAAATACACACCAAACAGCTTAAAATGGTATAAATAAAATGATCCTTGGGGCAGAAGGCAATTATAAAATATTTGAAAGATAAAACCTCTTAGTGTCTTTACAAGTGATTGTAATGAACAGAGGCTGTATAGTTGGTAGCTGCCGAGCAACCATTCATATGTGTATGCCTAAACTGGTTTGAATGGGACTGCAATGTCCAGTCAGCTTGGAGAGGGCTGATAGAATGTTGAGGGAAGAGTTGGCATTGTGTGCAACTGGAATTCTGAACCTTTATGAAAGCAGATTGATAAGAGTTAAGAGCCATATCTGGGAGTGAGAAGATATGTTGGTTTAGTGGCTGACTCTTAGAGGAAGAGGGGGTGAATAAAATATAATGAAAGCCAGTGTCCAGACTTGAACTGACTAGATTAGAAGCCTAAGTGTTAGCTAGTCTTATCTGGTTCAAGCCAATCTTTTAGAAAAGTGGAAATTGGCTATGAAGTAGTCATCATTCAGTGCTGAAATATCACTGAGAGTCTCTGAAAATTGTTAATTTGTATAATTCATTCCCGTGTTCTGCACTTGGGAGGAAAATACTATTTTACCTCAGCCTGAGTGAAAGTGTTCCATTGTGACCTGCTCATCATTCTTATGGCAATTTAAACACTTACTGAAAACATATAGAAGAGCAAGTGTGCACTGTACATGGACTGTACTTCTGTTCACTGTAACTTTCACTCAACCTATCCTGCCTCCTGGAGCAAGTTTAGTCACCTGAATGTCCAGGGATGACTGATCTGCCCTTGCATTCACCTGGTGGAAGGAAGCTGAAAGAGGTGTGTCCCTGCAAAGGAAACAGTGGTGGAGAATGGCTGCAGTTGGTAAGGGAGAGACTGAGGGTGAGGCAAGTGCTGAGGATACAGCCAGACCCTGAAAAAATACTAGACGAGTTGCAGCAGCCAGTGGAGGCAGTGATGGAAGTGCAGCCCAACTTTTGGTTGCCACTGCAGAAGGAAGGTAGGCCCCAGGGAAATCAGCAGGGTGAGTGAGCTGACAGTCAGAGCAACAAGGAAGAGGTTGACATGGCAGGTCTGGCTTATAAATCTTGGTTTGGGGCTAAGTCTAGATGTGGGGAGGAGTGGTGGCATGGAGACTCATGGTAGCATAAAACACCAGGCCAATCATGCCAGTCCTAAAAGGTTCCTGGGTGGGGGGGGGCGAGGGAAGCTCAGAGGTCAAGGGACCCATCATTCTGAATTGGCCCCAAGTATCACCTATCAAGATTTTTAATGAAGGGGGATTGTGAGAGCCCAAGGTTGGGCTACCTTGGAAGCCCTTTTAAAAGGCCATCTTCTGCTGCCGCCTCCTCCTCCTCCTCCTTCTTTATTCGACTTAATAAACTGCTCTCCCCAAAGGGAGCTGGGGAAGATGATATTGGCAGTTTACTGCACAGAGATTAGCACTCTGATTAAAAGGATGACAGACGAAATGTTTATTAGGGAATTACATTTAGGATAGGTAAGAGGGGAGAGATAGTGTACTTGTACCTTGCTAGCTAAACAGAGTCTGGTACTCCCACTGAAGTCATTCTCTTCATGAAATGCTGCCCTCCTCAGGCTCCACACCCAAAATCTTCAGGTATTTCCCAACCCAGAGCCAGCATCCCCAAAATGTCTGAGTCATTGGGTGAACATCAGTTCAACATCAGAACATATCAAAGCTGTCCAGTATTAATCTGATTTCTGAGGTTACTGTAGCCAAAGAAATAATTATATGCAATTTAAAAAAACAAATAAAAATAACAAAATAGTATTCACAATGGTGTATTTACTAACAGTCCATAAATGGTCTTTCAACCTCCCTCCTTTGTTTGGGATGGGTGCATGTTGAAGCCAACTGTTTGACAAATACATTCTAATATTCCTTTTAAAACTTAAGTTGCTCATTATATCAAACTAGCAGGGCCTGGCCATGCGTTGCTGTGGCAATTGTCCTTCTCATCACAGTCCGCAACCCACACAGATGTCCATGCAGGTCCAATGATCCCCAGCATAGCTTTTTGGGAGCAGCAGTGGAGTAGTGGCTAAGAGCAGGTGCACTCTGATCTGGAGGAACTGGGTTTGATTTCCAGCTCTGCAGCTTGAGTTGTGGAGGCTTATCTGGGGAATTCAGATTAGCCTGTGCACTCCCACACACACCAGCTGTGTGACCTTGGGATAGTCACAGATTTTCGGAGCTCTCTCAGCCCCACCCACCTCACAAGGTGTCTGTTGTGAGGGGTGAAGGGCAAGGAGGTTGTAAGCCCTTTTGAGTCTCCTACAGGAGAGAAAGGGGGAATATAAATCCAAACTCCTCCTCCTCCTTTTCCTCCTCCTCCTCCTCCTCCTCTTCTTTTTCTTCTTTTGGGGTGGTCAAATGGAATCCCTCCTTCCCTTTTCAATTCACATTATTATATGGTGCTGTCTTGGTTTTTAGTATAAGGTAACCCTTTCCATTTCACAACAGAACTGTCCAGAGTGCGAATCCCGCTGTCCATGAGGCTGGTTGACACGCACAGTCCTGGCTTGGGTAAGGCAGAACTGGGGCAAGGAGGCTATCCTAGTCAAGCAGCAGAGGCAGGGTGGTGAGGCGCTCAGATCGAGGCCAGCTTCCTGGGTTCTTAAAGGGCCATGTGCAAAAGAAGCGGAGCCAGTAGTGTTGGTTCGCCCCCACCCCGCGGATTTTCTTAGAAGAAAAAGGCAAACTCCAGCTTGCTTTTAGTAAAAGAGAGCTGTGGCGAATATGGGTGAGAAAGTGGGTAAGTGGTGGTTGGATGTGAGGGAGGGCAGAGTGAGGTGTGTGAGGATGAGCTGGATGTGTGTTGTGTGGTAGCAGTGGGTGAGGCACAGAGAGTGAAAGTTACCTGCATGTGTGTGTAGGGGGGAACCCCACCTAACATCTCACATGGCAAAGTGTGTATGTGTTTCACTTCCACTCATATTACCTACCAGTATTACCTATTTACTGTTTTCACTGCTCATCTCTGGCCATCTCTGCAAACATTCTAAGGGCATACCAAGGCCTCAGGCCACAGACAGGCTGCACGAACATTCTAAGGGTGACAGTTAAACACAGCCAACTGCATGGCCTGGTGCGCCAGGAAAAAGAAGTTTTACCTGGCTCAGGTATGGACTTTTGGCAATTTGAAGGTCCGATTACCTGCCCGCAACAGGGAGGGACATCATGTGAAAATTTGGGGGCGATCCGTCCAGCTGTTTCAGCGTTAGGGAGTCACCAACAAACGGATGGTTAGCTTTTTATATATATAGATATTAACAAAAGTTTTGGGCCAAGCTAGAACTGCATATATGCTCTTCACATATGCTTATTTTAAATATCTAAATAATGCATCAACAATTAGTGCATTAATGGGCAAAACATTAAACAAAAACCTTTTAGTTTCCTGTACATTGATTTACAGGCACTAATTTTAGACATAAACCAAGAAGAAATATAAAGAGAAGGGTTTTAAATCTGATCATTTTTACATTACAAGCAAAAGAATTTAATGTATTTCCTGAGAGCAAAGCCTCCAGCAAATGGGCTGCCACAACTCTGAATTAATTTCAAAGGAAACACAGACTACAGTGCACTGGAGTAATCTATCCTGAACGTGATAGTGTCATGGAATACAGTGCGAAGATTTTGGTCACTGCCCAGTGTTATCTTAACAAGTATAATCACTCTTATTTGGAGGAAGAGTTTTCCATCTACCTGCATTACATACAATTTGCTGTGCCTTTACTACTAGTGGAAATGAATTCTACTGTCAGTTCCACTCAATGTCAGCTCCTACTTTCCTAAAAAGCTCTTGTCAAACAGAAGGTTGCCCCCTCTGTTCACGATAGCCATAATACATGTAGCATGCTTTTCTATGACAGAGGCTCCCCCTTATGAGCATTCCCACTTCTATCAGGCTCCAACTTGTGAGCATTCTGGAGATGTTTTGAAATACATGAGCACTTTTCAGACCTTATGCATATGTGGAAGTTGTGAAACTGTATAAAAGTACAGAATATCTGGTGTGACAGGCAGCCTTTACAACAGATGTTACTGTAGCTGGATTACATATGAATCAAACTGCTCTTACAAGATATCAGTGATGTGACAAATGTTACATAGTAACATCTTCTTCCATACTTACACAAGTAGATTACAAGTGACAACAGTTAAGTGGGGGTAGCTATTTAGGGATCAGTTGTCAAAGAATGTTTTTTTAAGCCAGCAGAGGGCACTATCTGATTATTTTGAACTTTATTAATTTATACCCCACAGTGGCTTACATCATTCTCCTTTCCTCCATTTTATTCTCACAACAAAACTGTGAGGTGTATTAGGATGACCATGTGTGACTGGCTCAAGTGAACTACCATGGCAGAGTGGGGTTTTGAACCTGGGTCACCCAGATTGACACTCTGACACTCAAAACCACTACTCTATGTTGACACCATGTTGAAGGATTCAAGCTTCTGTCACTGATTGACACTTGGAATCCAACACAAAATTGACTAGCAGCATCAATGCATGTTCTAAAATGGGGTAGGTAGCCTTGTTTGGCTCAAGCACTTAAGAGAATGCAAAATCTATGTATGAAGATGTTGGTGAACCATCACTTTTATGCACCACCCCCACCCCAGAAGGCTGAGAAGCTAACATTCCCTATCCCCCTAAAGATATTTAAAGTCAGAACAGCAAGTCACAGAGTGGGGCTTCCTCAATGCTTGAGTTTTGCTTGCTGTACTCTATTTAAAGAAGCCTTGGTAACAATGAGATAAGAAAGAGGAAGCAAGTGATGAGATGTGGCAGGTGGTGAGAGACAGACAGTAGTGGCAAGTGGCAAGGCGTGGCACTTCTTGTTAAGCTGCCGCTATCTATATATAAAAAGAAACATTGTACAAAGCAATAAATGTCAGTGTTACAGCACTGTGACATGAAATAAAGTTAGGATTTGTATGTGTCAATCGTGTGAATCTGACAGATGCATTCTTCTGTTGTTCGAAGCAGAAAAGAAATAACTATTTTACAATCTTGTGTTACTTCTGCAGATGCCAACAGTTCATTCTTGAAGTTTCTCTTATGCATCAGTAATGCACAGAATTAAATGATACCAAAACACCATAAGCAATTTCTTACATTGGAGTTTATTTGCAATCTTACAATCTTGTCGTTTGTAATCACATTACATATTTATTGCTTTTCTCACACAGAAGTTTTGATATGGACAGTTGCCTTGCACTGTATTCACAAGCCCAGAACAAGGTCAGCAACGTATTCATAACGTATTAATAAAACCATTAACATAAATATGCCACAGATGCAGTTCTGGGATTGAAATAATTTAACAACTGGTTGTTTACAAGCACCATTTTAACAATTGGTTCTGCTGCCAAATCCCACCACTGCACAGATGTTTAGAAATGTTTATCTCACCTCCATATTTAAAGGATGGAAAATAATTACTGATTGATTGTGGTTTAAAAGGTAGAAATAGTAAAGTATATAGCTCATAGTTAACAAAATGGTATATGAAAAACTGGGATATGACTCAATACTTGGCCACATGCTGTTCCCCAGATATCGTGAACTGATTACAACAGAAGAAGCTAAATGTATGGATACTCTGAATTGTTGAGAGCTTTAAAAGCTATTTGTGAGATCATGCAAGAGATTCTCACAGTTAATTAACACATTGTTACTGTTGCTTTGGTAACACCTCCTTGTATCTTCCACTTATACTACTCTGGTAATAGTTGTGTTGGCAGATTGAAGTTCTCCTGAGGAAGATACTACCATGGAAGAAGCCATTTGGCTCTGGTCTGGGAAGGAGGCTACAGGAAAGCAGGTCCCATGCTGCTATGCTAAAGCACAATTTGAGTACATAAGCTTGGTCTAAAATGACCATCATGGTAACAATTATAGCAAGGAAATTTGTATCACAAGTGTAAAGTGAATACTGGCCTATGTACTTTGAAGTTTACAAAATGAGATAAAGATGGATAATTAAAGAACTGCTCAATAGTAATTTCTTTTGTAGAGATTTTATTTGGTGTATACTTTTATTATGACTACATATCAAACACTGACCATATAACAAACTTAAAGAACTTTGTGATTCTAAACATAATTCCATACACAATGTGATTCCATACATAATCTTTCCACAACTGTGTAAAATTTTAATTCCATAATTTCAGAATCCAAAAAGAAATAATTTTCATGAAATGATATCACAGCTTGCAAACAATACATTGTTTAAACCATCATTCTAAGTCATTACCTAGCTTGATGAAAATACATTTTCATCACTATTTATTTCTAAATATCAAAATGTATGTTTTCCATTAAAATATGCAACATCATACCTTTTGCGATTATGGCAAATTTACATGTTTTGTGGTTCCATCTGAGCTATTTCCCATAGCACTAGTGAGATGGCATGATAACTTTTTATAATATTTCTAAGAAGTGTGGGGCCTTTATAATCCTAGATGACTTTGCCTTCATTGTCCAAGACCTCCCAGGACATTATTCTCAAGGTACTTAGTTTCATTTATTTTCAAAAATCTAATTTAGAAAACATAATTTTCAATGGAAATTCCAATATACTCTGTAGAACAAAAGTTAATGTTTACTGTAACATGCTTTTCATACAAACTTAGACACATTTTAAATGAATTATCTATGGCCTTACAGAATGACCTCAATAAAAGCCATTTCATTGCCAGTCTCTTCGATTTCACAGCTCCCAAAAACCTTAAGTGCAAAACCTTTTTCTTGTCATTGGTTTAAAGCAGAAAATCTCTAAGCACCTTTTAAATTTGGAATCCAGAGACTCCAAGAGGTTTATAAGGCTGCCCTGGTGGCAACAAAAAAACTAGTTATAAGTATTTGGAATATAAAATTATTGTCTAATGAAATACAAACTTATATACTGGATTGGAGCAAATTGTTGAAATGGGACATAATATTCAAGGATGGCAGCTTTTTTGAAGTCTGATTCTGTAATGTAAGAGCTAGAACAAGGAGTTTTCCAGTTAACTAATACATGTTTTTCCATCCTAAGTATTTCACAAAATGACAGCTTTTAATCATAAATAAATAATAAACACATATTTGAATATCTTTGAATTAACATATCTTCATATAGAAAATTTTCATATAGCCAAACGGTAAATCCGGATTACCTCTGTCACCAAATTCCTGCCTTGCACTTGAAGAGAAATATCTAGTCATGAGTTGGAAGTTTTCATTTTGTGAGATCCATATTCTCAAGAACAATGGCCACCCTGCTTGGAATGTATACCTACAAGAAGAATGAAAGCATTTTACAAACCATACTTAATAACCCTTTCAGTTTGGGCAAGTTGATAAATCTAAAGAACACACTGTTGATTCATCTGAGGATGACACAGGGACTTGTCAGCTTTGCTCTTGACATCTCCAGCTCTGGATTGGAAGACAAGCAGGTGGAATTACTTTTAGAACACTGTCTTATGTGTACTACCAATGTCTCGAAGACAGTCCTTAGATCATGGATGTCAAACATGTGGGCTGGGGGCTGTATCTAGCCACTTGAGAGAACTTATCAGGCTTGTGAACCAGTTGAGACAACTCCCACGCATTCCCAATCTGGTCTCCAGACTCGCCAGTCCAGGCACTCTTCTCCCTTTCTGGCCTGACGAGTTCACTATGGGCTCACCAGTCCAGGCATCTCTCCACCACACTCCCAATCTGGCCTGGTGAGCCTGTTGTGGGCTAGCCAGCCCAACAATTTACCCCACCCACTCCTGGTCTGTCCTGGTAAGCCACTCTCTTCCCTGTGCCAATCTGGGCTGGCAATCCTGCTGCGGGCTCATCAGCTGAGACGGCATATCATGAGTCAGTCCTTGGACACTGAGAACTCTGCTGCAGAGTCTGAAGGCATGGTGGAGCCAGAGCCGGCTCCTTACAAGGAGGTGCAGGCAGCAGAGTCAGCTCCAAGTCCTTCCCTGCAAGCCAAGACAGAGCCTGATGCCGTGCAGCTGGGAGAACCATCAGGAATCTCAGAGGAGCCGAGTGATGAGCCAGCTGCCTGCATGATCTCCTGCCTGTGCCTTGACTTTGAACTGTCTTGACTATATCTGTGCCTGCTGCCTGTCCTGACTCTGGACTGGTTTCAGCTATGCATTTGTCTGCTGCCTATCCTGACTCTGGACTGACTGACCACACCTCACATGTTACCTGCCTTGACTCTGGCTCACCCGGCCACATTGTAGACTTGCCTGCCAGCAGCACACAGTCACCCCTCTCTGGTACTCACCCTCCCCTCTCTGGTACTGACTGGTAACATGCGAGGTGTGGTCAGTTAGTCCAGAGTCAGGATAGGCAGCAGACAAATGCATAGCCTAAACCAGTTCAGAGTCCAGTGCTAATCTGGGCTGGCAAGCCTGGTGTGAGTTTACCAGCTGAGGCAGGCCCCCCAGTATTGACCCCCCCCCATGCTGTTCTGGGCTGGCCAGCGGAGGTAGCAACCCCCCCTCCCGGGCCTAGCCTGACCAAGTCACATTTATGTCATATTTGACCCTTGTAACAAATGAGTTTGACACCCTTGCTTAGATGGTCCCATTAAGAGTCATCCTGAGGAACAGAGACACTCTAGACTGGATATTTTTGACAGCTTTGTTTCTTCATTTTCCAGTAGCACTAAAATGACATTTTAAGGCCTCTGTAAGCCACTATTATAGGTGGATGATAAACACTAAATAAATGCACATCTGAACCCAACCCACAACCTACACATTGTAGCTGCACCAATGAATTTGAAACAGCACATATTTATGAACTATATCAACAATATGAACTGACTTTAGAGTGCAATTAAGGACTGTTCATCCTCTCCAGATTCCCACAAGGTAAATGAAATGCGGTACCTTCACCACTTTCCAAAGTTTGATACGGCAAAAGGGTTTAAATGCAATCACCACTAGAGGGTTCTGTGTGATTTACAATTATAGAATTCAGACAGTTGAGGACATCCAGGTCGATATACTGTACAGTGATAAATGACGAACTCTTACCACTGTATTTGAGCTCTATTGTGTTTTGAATTAAAGCTGCCCCAGGTCTGTGATGTCACTTTATGCAGGTAAACATAAGATATATGACACAGCAAGGCATTTGAGAGCCTATGTGTCTATACTGCAGAAAAGGGATTTATGGCATGAATCCTTGATCATGAGAAATGCGTTCATTTTCATTTGCAAATCATGATTATATCTTCTTACAAATAAACCTTGAATCTGATACACTGACATTTTTTGCTCTCTAAAGAAAAAACATTTTTTTCCTTAACAAGGGGAAATGATTCAGTGACAGCACATTCCACACAATGCTCCAAGCACAGATTAGACACACAACTCAAAACATGACAGATATGTTCTGTTTACCAATTACCTTGATATGTGGTGGTTTACACACTGCTGAATGCAATTGATCACGTAAGCTGAACTCAATAACAATGCAATTAGAAAAGAGTCAGCAGATGACTAAAGATTGCAGGCTTCCTTTCTGACAACGTCGGTGTTTAAGACTCCCTCTGTTCCTGGCATTCCTAATATAATGCTATTTTCAGCCATGTTATCTCCAAGCGAGAGCCTGACTGACGGCATGAAAAGCTTTTATAGTCGGCAACCAGAATGCAAGGTGTAAAGCAAACAGCTTTAGGAGAAAAGGAAAAGAACAGCTGATCTTCATCGAACCAGACTGTAGCATGTCCAATGCATCTCGGTTCTTGCAAGTGAACAGCATTTTTTCCCTAAGGTTTCTGTGATAAATAACTCCTACAAATCTGCTCAGCAGGAGAGGAAATACAAAATCCTGTTGGCTCAACTTAAATGCCTTCAAATTTATAGGGAAAGAAGTAAAAAATGATAGTTGTGGCTTTTTGTGCATATTTACCACTGTAGATTTATGTGCTTCAGAAATCATTTCTTAATCTTTTAGGTAAACAAGATTGCATGGATCTAAGCAGTCAGCAGATGAAAACAAAGGAATTAGAATCACAACGAAAACAGCTATACTAGAACTGAAATTTCAGGTTATAAACAAAAATAAAGAAGAGTTTTATCAATTAGAAGTGTAGATAGCTACTGAGATGCTTCATGGAAAATGAGTGAATGTTCTCAAAATTTGTTTGAAAAGTGGAAAATAGCACCTGCACTGCTTAAAGGAGAGGGCAGCACTCATGCATTTGTAATCTGTGACCACATATGTGGAAGTGGATGCATGGCTTATTAAGTCCTGCCGCATATACCCAGGATAGAAAATTTGTACTTAAAGAAACAACAACACTTTGCCTTACACAGTAAAAAAAAATAAACCACATTTATTTGTTTGGAATGTTCATGTACATGAGGTGCTTCTATTCTGAAAAGTACTGCGGCATAAAATTAAATCTTAACATCAAAGGCTTATAAAAATTCAACCCACAATCCTTTAAAATCCTTTATATAATATAAAAAAGGAAAATATCAGAGGAAGCAAGTATCCAACTTGAGGTCAAACACTGCGAGTTTCTACAAGTCACATAGACTTACAATTGAGTGGCCCATCTTTTCCAGCGCTTCCAAATTATCTAAAATTCTTAACTATTCCCACCTTTCAAAGATGTTTCTTCTTGGCCAGACATAATGCCTAACCTTTCAACAAATTATCCTGCAGATTTTTAGATAGTCCAATTGAACAGGGAGTCAGCCTGTGTGGAAAGGCAAAGGCCAAAACCCTTACATATTTTTTAATTCAGATGTGAGTTGCATTTCTCTATAAGATTTTCTTTTATTACTCCATTGATTTCACACTTGCCAGCATGTTCACATGATTATCATCTAATTCTAATATATTTGCTGACTGGTAAAGATAAGGCTGTTATCCTATCTGTAGCTCATTATTTAACAACTACTTTGAAGATGTGTCCAAAGTTATAATTAGCTTATGCCTAAATGCTTATTTGCATGCAAGGGCTCATATTGCACTGGAACTGGAATTGAACTAGAGTTATGGAAACTTATGAACAGTTATGACTACACCAAAGAGAAAGGATGGCAATTTGCTTTCAGTTTCATAGCTAAACACTATTCTAGGTAGCAAATATGTGCCCTTGAGCCTAGTGGTTGGGAAATTATCCCATGAGACAAAGGGAAAGGCTGCAGTTCAGTAGTAGAGAATCTGCTTTTTATGCAGGTCCCAGGCTCAGTCCATGATACCTCCAGTTAAAAGGATCAGGTAGTAGGTTATGTGAAAGACCTCTACCTAAGACCACAGAGAGCCAGTCTGAAGACCAGTCTGAGTCAGTCAGCACTGACCTTGATGGGCTGATAATGCGATTCAGTATAATGCAACTTCATGTGTTTATGTGATTAAAAACCTTCAGATCCTGATACAAAGCCCTCAGCTAACTGGACTGGAGAGAGCCAGTGTGGTGTAGTGGTTAAAAGGGGTGCACTCTAATCTGGAGAACCAGGTTTGATTCTCTGCTTCTCCACATGAAGCCTTTTGGGTGACCTTGGGCTAGTCATACTTCTTTCAGCCCACACAAAGGCAGGCAATGGCAAACTATCTCTGGCCCCTTCCGCACACGCAAAATAATGCGTTTTCAAACCACTTTCACAACTGTTTGCAAGTGGATTTTGCCATTCCGCACAGCTTCAAAGAGCACTGAAAGCAGTTTGAAAGTGCATTATTCTGCATGTGCGGAATGAGCCTCTGAATGTCTCTGACCTTGAAAGCCAAAAGGGTTGCCATAAGTCAGCTGTGACTTGATGGTGTGGGCGCACACACTCACTCGTGAATTGTGAATTTAAATCCCTAATAAATCAATCTATCCTGACCATGCCCCACTGAGTACGTTGAAGAGTAAAGACCAAACATAACACTGTCTAAAAACACCTAATCTTAACTGTGTTTATATTTGGGTTGGGGAAGGCGGAACCAGGATTGATCTCTCAAGGGGAAGATATGTTTATTTGGTATGACTATATCCAGCTATCCAATATATTCTCTCTTATTTTCTAGCATTCTGAATTATTCCACACGGCTATATATCTATTCCCAAATAACTTATTTTTAAAGTATGTAGTCTTAGCAAATAAAACAGATAAAACCTGATCTCTGTTCCAGAGAGAATTTCTGGAGAATTGCCAGCTGCTTAGTCACTCTACCTGGAAGTACTGAAGTAAAAGGCACTGGGAATACACAAGTCAACTGGGAGCAGTCTCTCCAATACTGAGACCTGTTTAAAGGTAGTAGGGGTGGCTAGTGTGGTGGCTAAGTTTGCAGATGATACCAAATTATGTAGGGTGGTGAGAACCACAAAGGATTGCAAAGAGCTCCAAGTGGACCTTGATAAATTAGGTGAGTGGGCTAAGAAATGGCAAATGCAGTTCAATGTAGCTAAATGTAAAGTGATGCACATAGGGGCAAAAAATCCAAACTTCACATACACGCTACAGGGGTCAGTGCTATCAGTCACAGACCAGGAAAGGGATTTGGGCGTCTTAGTTGATAGTTCCATGGGAATGTCAACTCAATGCATGGCAGCTGTGAAAAAAAAGGCAAACTCTATGGCTGGGGATAATTAGAGGGAAAGGAGTTGATAATAAAATCCTGCAAAAAAGGGGATTGTCAAGCTGCCCCTTTATATAAAGCAGTGGTGCGAATCAATCGCGACTTGAGTATCAGAAACCAGTGTTCTGGCTCGCTACTTTCACATCCTCAAAAAAAAAGCAAGCATATCAAGAGATAGAAAAAAGTGCAGAGAAGGGCAACGAGGGATGATTGAAGGATTGGAGCACCTTCCTTATGAGGAGAGTAGCTGCAGCCGCTTGGGACTCCTTTTTTAGCTCTGGGAGGAGATCGCCTGAGGGGGATATGATTGAAGTCTATAAAACCATATGGCGCATGGGGTAGAAAATGCTTACAGAGAGAAATTTTTTCTCTTCTCTACAATACTTAGGAAAACTAGGGGGCATTCATTGAAAAATGCTAGGGGAAGAATTAGGACTAATAAAAAGGGAAAACACTCTCTTCACGCAGAACGGTGTGATTGGTGGTTTGGAATATGCTGCCACAGGAGGTGGTGATGGCCACTAACCTGGATAGCTTTAAAAAGGGCTTGGACAGATTTATGGAGGAGAAGTCAGTCTATGGCTACCAATCTTGATCCTCCTTGATCTCAGATTGCAAATGCCTTAGAAGACCAGGTGCTCAGGAGCAGCAGTAGAAGGCCATTGCTTTCACATCCTGCATGTGAGCTCCCAAAGGCACCTGGTGGGCCACTGCGAGTAGCAGAATGCTGGACTAGATGGACTCTGGTCTGATCCAGCAGGCTAGTTCTTATGTTCTTATGTTCTTAAGGTACTGCCTGTTCAAATGTGAAATTGGCCAAATATTGATACCAGTTAATATCATCTCCCAGTGGTGGCAGAAACAAAACTGCCAAGGTTCATAGGATCAAACTCTGAGCACAGACAAAAGGGGAGTGGGGGCTAGCATTCGGATATTCACCTCACCTCTTCCATCAACAACTTTTTATTAGTTATAAAACATCTATCACTGCAGCAGTTGTTATAAAAATTACAATACAAAACTAAGTCCCTAACAATTGATTACAAACTAATAAAACTTGATCTTCTACAATGCTTCTAGCTGGTGTGAAGTTTGTTAACATTTTACTTGGAAGTTAGAATCTGGTACTCTACATGAGGCCTTACCTATGCAAAACTAAGATGTAGAACACAACTCCAGCACAATTATAATCCACTTATATAGATAACAATGGGAAATGAAAGTCACATTTATCTTTGATCAGGCATCAGCAAATAGAAACACTCTAATTAAAGATAATCTTTTATTATTATTTTTTAATAGCAAAAAAAAACCCTATGTGGTGGTAAGTGCTGCAGTGATGATTAACATAAGCATGACCTTGAAAAAGAAGCAGGGATAAAACAAAAATAGCAAGGAAAATATTATTTAGATTAGTGACAAGGGGATAGATATGGTACTTGTATAATCACCATGAATCTGGATTCCAGCTAGACTTCTTGGGATTTAAAGCTGTTAATGGCTTTGAAACCTGCTCCTGTACGACAGAATGCACGTGTGCCCATAAGCCATTATCCTAGCTACAGAAAGCAAATTCTCAGTGTAATGGACCTTACAACTTCAATTTACCACTACTTCTTGCTCACATATTTTAAAATGCATTGTACTTTCACCCTTTCCTTCTCTTCTTCCAGCATGCAAATTGGTGCTTCTGCATACCCTATATTGGCTCACATATACAGATTTGTGATTTTATACTTAAATTTTATGCAGGCTTGTGGATTTCACATTTATTCTAGTGCACGGAAACACATAAACGCCTAACAGACAGATGGGCTTTGATATATGAGGCCTTTCATATGGAGCCTTAGATTGAAATGCTGAAGGTATTTAGGAATGATAAAATCATTGCCAATGTTTAGACAGCCTTGTGAAGGATATGTGGTTCTGTTCTGTTTTGCCATTTCTGGAGCATTCAGAACTTGTTCAATGTGTGTGTGTGTGCGAGAGAGAAGAGCACTTATGTTCGTAATGCATATGCTGCCAAACATGGTTTCCTTGTGTGACTGGTTTTACTTGTTACATGCTAATATGTTCCATAACATCCAAACTAGAACAATCTAATGTAAGAGACAGGCTACATAAACGTTTCTGGCCTCTGATTGGCAATGTATCACTAAATATGAGTTATTGGGGGACAACAATGGGGGAGAGTCTGCTGGTGACTTTCTGGAGACAAATGGCTAGCCAATGTGGAAAACAGGATATTTTATAACTTAGTCTTTTGGTCAAATTCAGCTAGTGGTGACAACATCAGACATGAACCAGAAAGATACAAATTAAGATCTCCAGTGAAGCTGACTGGACAAAACACTCTGTCTTAATGTCTCACAAGATTGTTATGATAATGGAAGAAGAAATGGCCAACCTTAGCTCGATTAAAAAAAAAGGACAAAAAAAGTCTTAAGAAGTAAGTTGCTTTGGGTCCCCACTGGGGTAAAAGACAGTACACATTATATAAATATAAATAAGCCTAATAATTAAAACATATTATGTACTGTCAAAGGCTTTCACAGCCATAATCAACTGGCTGTTGTGGGTGTTCCAAGCTGTGTGGTTGTGGTCTGGTAGTTTTTGCTCCTAACATTCTTAACTGTGCTGCTTCAAGAAAGATCAATGTTGCACTTACCTGTAACTGTTTTTCATACAGTGGTCTTCTGTGCAGACATACATGAGTCTGTGCATTCACAGGGCAAGCCATGATAGAAAATTTGTCAGCTTCATAAGATCCTTCTAAAAGTCTCCAAGTGCTCCCTCCCCCTCTCTCCTGCATTAGATGGAAAAATCTCACAACCAATCAGAGCTGAGGCCAGGAGGGAGAAGGGAGAACTCTCCTCAATTCTCTACCAGCCACCTCACCCAAAAAATATCCAACCAATGGCAAGTACAGCATTGATGAGACAGAGCAAAACTGGGCCAGTGGGAGAGTATGGGTATCTGCAGAGAAGACCACTCTATGAACAACAGTTACAAGTTGTTCTTCCAATTTGTGGCCTTCTGTGCAGATCCACATGGAAAAGTAGCAAGTTAAACCTGCAGGAGGTGTGATATGAATGTTATGCAAGAGAAAAACCCAGCATCCATGAATGGACAGGTGTAATGAAAGAGAATGCTTACCGTTGCTTCTCAAAAACAACAACGTGGGTTGGAATTTTGTTGATGCACACAAGAATTCAGAAACAAAAAACTTTTAAGTAAAATATTTTTGGGCCGTTTATTGAGTGGCGCACCTGCTCCATAAACGAAACTGAAAATGCATAAGCAAGGTAAAAATAACAGTAGCATAGCTTTCCTTACAACAAATGCAAGCAAAGGAAAAAAACAAGGAATATAACTGATAACTGACTGGCAGAGATTAACAGGTTGAAAATACTTAAGATAACAGGCAGGATATCAAAACTGAGTAACAGCAGTGAAGGTAAAGACGAAGATAAAGAAAGAGAGATAGATAATAATGAGAGTGTTGAAAGGCAATTATACGCAAACTACTAGTCAGGTGGCATAAACAGACCAATAATATGTTGTCAAAGGATTTCATGGCCAGATTCAACTGGTTGTGGTGGGTTTTCTGGGCTGTGTGGCCATGGTCTGGTGGATCTTGTTCCTAACGTTTCGCCTGCATCTGTGGCTAACATCTTGAGAGGTGTATCACAGAGGGAAGTCTGTTACACACTGTGTCAGTAAGAAAGGAATGTTTAGTGGGGTATATATTGTTCGTGTCCCAGGGTAGGGAACCAATCAGTAAGTGTTTGGGTGGAACTTGTTATGCAAAGATGTGGTTGATAGTATTGTATTGCGGGTGGGGTTTATCAGTCCACAGAGTGATTCACATTTTCATGCCCTGCAGAAGCAGCGGTATTGGTGAATGCAAATCCTATGTATGGGTGGAGTCCATTGTTCATGAATTTAGCATGCCCTTGAGGCTTGCTTTTTGTGTTTTTAAGTACTGGTAGCCAAGCTTTGTTAATTCTCAGAGTCTCTTCTTTCCTGTTGAAGTTGTCTTGATGTTTGTGAATTTCAATGGTCTCCCTGTGCAGTCTGACATAGTAACCTTCTGAATTGTCCAGAATTTCAGTGTTTTCTGCAACAAAATGTTATGTCCAGTTCTTTTAGTTTTAAGACATGTTCTGCAACTGCAGCATCTTTTTTTCTTAGGGGATGCTATTAAAATGGACAGTGTTCCTTTCTATGCTCCTTAATAATGTAAGGTCCCTGAATGCTGCTTTTTTTGTTCCTGAGTAGACCTTCCCACAGCTGCAGGGTATGCGATAAGACTCCTGCAGAAGTGAGAGCATAGCATCTGCTGTATTTTCCTGGTTGGTTTGAAGATGGTTTGTAGGTTATGTTTCTTCATCACCTGAGCCCTTTGGGGACGGGGCAGTATAAAAGCTCAACGTATAAATAAATAAATAAATAAATAAATAAATAAATAAATAAATAAATAAATAAATAAATCAGTTTCCCTATTTGATCAGTGATTCCCTTGATGTACGGTAGAAATATTTTTCCTGTGGTGTGCTGTTTCTCCTCAGTCCTCTGGGTTTCTCTTGGTCTTAAAGCTCTTCTGATTTTTGTCGTGGAGTAGCCATTAGCCTGCAGAGCCCAGTCTAGATTATTTCATCAGGGAGGAGGTGAGGTTCACAAATTCATTCTGCACGATCTGTCAGGGTTTTGTTGTGGATGGTGGTTTGAGTTTTTATGTAGATACCGGTCTGTATGAGTTGGTTTTCTGTATACTGTGTGGCCCAGTTGATGGTTGGGTCTGCGAAAGACCAAGACATCTAAGAAAGGCAGTTTTCCTTCTTTTTCCACTTGCATGGTAAATTGGATGTTTGGGTCGATGCTGTTAAGGTGGTCCATAAAATTCAGCAGTTCCTCCTCACCATGGCCCCAGATTGTAAAAGTGTCATCTACAAATTGGAACCAAGTTGCGGGTACATAATACAGCCTTATGTATTTATGGAAGTTCTTACCAGAAGTGATAAAAGGTAGTTCTAGGAACTGTGGAAAACTCTATGTAAAACCATAATTTCCAGTAATTTATAGAGCTACCACTTGTCATTTCCAGCAAGAATGTCCAGTAAATACATACAGCTGCATTTCTTTTTTAAGTTTTCTCCAGGTGGCAGACAAAACCAACACGATGTAGGAATTGAGCAGGGAATTATTTGGAGAACTGGGGTTGATTCCCCTCTCCTCCACATTAACAGCAGATTCTAATCTGGTGAACCACATTTGTTTCCCCATTGGGAAGCCTGCTGGGTGACTTTGGGCTGGTCACAATTCTTTCAGAACTCTCTGAGCCTCACCTACTTCACAAAGTGTCTGTTGCGGGAAGGGGAAAGAAAGGAGTTTGTAAGTCACTTTGAGACTCTTTATGTTAAAGAAAAGTGGGGTATAAATCCAACTCTTCTCATTTTACATGCAGCCCTACATGGAAGTCTATGAATTACTCCAGAAGCATTCCCCTCTCCAACACTCTTAGACAGTGAAAAAAAAAACACCTTTTGGCAGTTTTATGGATTTAAATTGAATCTCTGTCTACCTTTCAATAAATCAGCTTTGTTAGCTTATCAGCAGTCCTCATGGATAACACTAATGATGAGGTTCTCGCACAAAATGGCATCTGATTCTGTCACATGCAGACATACAGACAAACACACATAAACGAAGCAGGATTTTGCCTATTGTCTAGCGCTGCTCTTTTAGGTGAGCAGAGTTTTGCCTAAAACTTTACCTCCAGGTGGTGTTTGTGCTGCTGTCCTCGGGACTGGCCTTCTTTTTCACTCTGTGAATTGGGCTGCTGAGGGACATAAATGAAAAGTGTGACCCACGTTCTTGAGTTTAATAACTGAATGAGTAGTGCAGTCACCATGCTACACAGCTTGTAGCTCTTTTCAAACTATATTAATTGCTTGACAACTTGCTCCCCCCATGCTTTCATTCACATGCACTTGTTTAGATCTTATTTTCCTTCTGTTTAATGTCTGGCCATGTTTATTTTCTACTTTGCATTCACATAACTGTGGTGTGCTAATGTTCAGTGCTAGTGTGGTGGTAGATGGAGAAATAGTACAATATTGGGATTTTTTGTATATTTTGCCAACATTTGACGTAGCCTGGTAAACATAGAATTCTGTGACCTTAGTTTCCTGCTATGCTGAAGCAGGTAAGTATTTCCCATTTCATCAAAGACACATAAAAATATAGTTACAGACTCTTTGGGACTTCATTAATGAAATTTAAATGCTGAATTGTATATACTAGGGGCAAGTAGAAACAACTTTATGCTGAAAGGAAGTGTATTAATCCAACATATAACTTTGTGAAGGGAAGTTGGAGAAATACAAGTGCTGAGGCATGAAGGGATACACTATTCCAGACAGTTCAACCTGGATGTGCTAACAGAACTTTCCTTTATGTTATAATTGGCAGTGTAGCCTTTGTAGCTCTGCTTACTACTGAAATCCAGACTGATTGCATCTTAGGCTCATATGAGGATATGAATTGATACAAAAAATAAAACAAAGCAATAGTTTGGTTCAGCTGCATTTTAACTTATAGGGCCAACTATGGGGCTATTCTAGCATTTCAAGGATTTGGACGGGATCATCAGAGCAAACCAGGCAAGCAGTTTTTGTACAATCACATCACTGCATTCAATTCAACCAATACTTGCATGCTTTTCTCCACGGTAAGTTACAAGGGTTTAGTTAACTTGAACTGAGCCATCAGTTAAGCTTTCAGTAAGCAATCAAACATCCACTTTACTATAAGTCCATGTCAGGTTGGTCAGCCATCATCATACTAATAAATGTGAATTGGTCTTGAAGATTTTTATTTGATTGAGATTATTACCTTGAACATGCTGATAAGAAGCAGAAAAATAGTAATAGTAAAGAGCATACATGGGTTAGATGCACTGGTAAGAGGCATCAGAAATAAAAATAATTTCCCCGCATACTAAAATGTGTTTTTGAAATGTTGTCATGAAGAAAAAGACAGCTGGTTATTAATGCTCAAAGGAATATGTCAGCTCTGGTTGAACCATAATAGAGAAAGGGAATACAATTTTTTTTTAGAACTTCACAAAATTTTATAACTGTGATTCCTTATTTCTGTCTAAGACCTTACCAAAGTCACTAGCATAAATAACAGGTTGGTCCTTCTAGCTTTTTCTACTGACAAAAGAAGGAAGAAGATCCCCATTTGACCACTAAAAAGACTATGAAGGGAATTGTGGGATTTACATGGACTAAGCCAAGTAGACTATGGGCTCCATTGAGCAGAGGAATTGGGCACAATCAAATGGAAAAGTAGGGAGGATCCAATCTAGAATGTTCATGCATTTGTGTTTATTTGCACAGCCAAGATTTAAAAGCAACATAAAAAGGAGTCTATATGAAAACTAGCAAGGTTAACATGCATATTACTTGCACAAAATGAAGCAATACACTAAAACTGTTCCATGATTAGTTCTTTCAAAGAAACCTTGCATGCCCATCAATGATCTTGGATTAAAAAGTTAAATATTTACAAATGCCATTATTGAGACATCACTTGTCCAAAATTCTATCATATTTACCAAAAATCTTTATTTTAGTTTAATCTTAGATTTTCACACGAACACCAACTAATATCTTTTTAAAAACAACATAAAATGCAAGTATTTATTAAAGGATCTTAAATATTCTGTTACAGCAGAAATACATTGCATAAATAGAGAAAACATACTTACCAAAATTGAATTGGCACGATAGTTATGTGAAAACTGCTGAGTGAAGAATTCTGTATTATGATCCAGTCTGTTATGTCCTCCATATTCTGGTGCATCAGAATCCAGTGCAATTTTATACTTAAGGCAGCTGTCAAGGTCTTTTACACCAAATACAGATGGCACAACTTGCAAACATCAGACATAATTGAAGCAATGATAAAAATAAAATGTTTGGACAAACTAAAGGCCATAACTCTATTTAACAACCAGAACTGCCTCCACTAGTGCTGGTATCTTTTCTAACAAAGTGACTGATTACACGAAAATGGGTCTCCAACCACTCATCTAGTCCAGACAAACAGCACCAGTCCTGTTTTCTTGTTCTCACTGCCTTTAATAATGTATTCACAGTGTACTCACAGTATCAGTGAGATGTTCAAAGCCCAACAGACAAATCACCATGAAGTCCTCTCAACTACAAGGCACTGGTATCATGCCAGCCTCCTTCCTTCTCCTGCTGGTTCCTTAGCATAATTATCAATTGTTCTCTGCCCTCTTCTTTCCACCAGACATACTCTTATAATTTAAAAGGAAAGGAAGACAGGACCAACTCATCAAGGTGATGGTGCAGACAAAGCTTCCTTGGCAACCTAATCCTATGCTCCAAAACTTTAGGTAGGCAAGAGGGATTCTGGCACTGTCTGTTCCATTTTGCTGGATGGTGCAAATCTCTTTATACCATCTAGCCTGCACCTGTAAGGGACATGGGTATTTACTGTGCTTATAAGAGAGTCATAGAAACACCATCACAGTATCATGCTGTAACACATGGATTCATAGTAGTATTTGAATATTAAAACCTTTCCTGTGACTATTCTGGCATGCCTTCTGTATCCAAGAAAGAACACAATCTCATGACATTAATTATTCACTGGAAGTGTTAAGTTGTAATATATCTGCTAATCAAAAAAATGGTTTCTCAATTGTGTATAAGTGAATTGCTCTGTGAGGTTAATAGATTATAAAACATTAAATATTAATGCTTGGGAAATTACAATCACACTGGCCATTTCAAAAGATGCTATAAAATCCAGAGGTAATGTCCAAATTTTGCAAAGACATCTTATCGGGCCCAGAAGTCAATAAACAATGGTTCCTTAAGCGAACAGAGGAGCTGAATTTTCTTGCAATCCTCCCCCCCCCAAACAACCAATAAAATAAAGCTTTTTAACATAGAGTATAAAGCAGCATGTTCTAAACAGTGTTCCAGAAACTTAATTTTGAGCTAGGAATATGGTTTTTTTTTCTGACGGAGGCCTCCTCCACTAATAGGATTAGAACAGAATGAAGTCATGCTTGCTCTTTCGATGTCTCAAAGTGCTCTAAGACTTCATTGTTTGTTCAGCCTTTTGATCAAGGCCAAGGCTTGCAAAACTGACACAACTGACATCACTTATATTTTCTGCATAACTCTCTTAGCTCAAGTTTATGGGCTTCACTGAAATTTGACATTCCTTTTATTTATGCATCCAACTGCCAAGAAAAAGTCTTGAAATACTTCTAAAACTTTAAACCAAAAGAATAGCCATTTATAAAAACTCGTATGTTGCACAATTCCAAATGATTCTTGTTGGGAGGAGAAAATAACATCTATCAATTATATCAACATGTTAATCTGGAATTTCACAGAACAATGCTATATTTTGTATTATAAGGTTAGATTCATAAAACAATTTAAAACAATGCTTCATCCATTTTTTCTGATAGTTTGAGGTTAAAATATATGTTGTCAGGTAGTTTGTTGGAAACAAGGTAGAGATTTAATATGTCAATACCAAATTGTGCAGAATCATATCACTTCAGGCTATGCTTTTCTGATTTGATGTTATTCATCTCCTTAACTAGGAAGATTGATCTAAACTAGGAATTCCCTAAGTGGGCGGTATTGCCCCATGGGGGTGGTGGAAACATCAAGGGGGCAGTGAGGAATTTTGTGGCAGTAGGGAGGGCAGCAGAGAATGTTGAGGTTGCAGGGGGGCAGTGCAGGGATTCCTAGGCCAGCTGCTAGGAAAAAGGTCTTGTCCTTCCATCTTGGTAAGCAGCACCACCACCATCCTTTTAGCTGTTCAGCGGCTAAAAAGCCCCCTGGTGGGGGTGGCGGAGATCAGTTCTGTTGGTAGGGTGAAGGCAGAAACCGACTCCTCAGTGTAGCAGATGTGCAGTCTGCTTGGGCATCGAGGGAGAAGAATGAACCAAGAAGGCTGTTGCTGGTATTTGGAAGAGAAGGAGCACTCCTTTGGTGGGGGAGTGAATGAGTAATCAGCAACCTTTGGCTGCTACAGGACTTAATCTGCCCTGGATTAATTTAGCTAGTCAATTCTCCCCCTCCAAATCAGGGACCTGAATCCAGCGTACTGCCTGGTGCCCAAAACACATGCTAAGGTCCATCTGTGGCAGCAGCCCAGCTCTCTGCTGCATCTGACTGGGCACCTCCAAGCTCACAGGAGGAAAGCGAGCAGGTAGTAGAAGCAGGAGTGAGGGCGGGGAGTGAGTGGCAGGCTTTTGGGCTCAGAGTTTCCCTGCTCATTCTCTCCCTCTTCGGTTTCTTGCCCACTCCCTTTTTCTCTCCCCCCCCCCCTTTAACCTTGACATTCAGTGCAGCAACTCACTCTAAGAGGTACTTACTGTTATTGCATGGGCAAAGTGCATTAATGCATTAAGTTGTGCTACTTTTCACAAATCTTTAAGTATCTATTGAAGCAAGAACTGCCTTAGGCTCCTTTGCCTCCTTGCTCCCTCCCTCTGTCATATACTTAGTTGAAAATCATTGCCAGCATTTGTCAATGACCCTTTTATAGCGGACAATGAAGCACTCCTTTCCATGACAGACAGCAACGGATCTACCTTGCAGCTGACCCCAAATGAGGTCAATTTTTATACTTTAGGCAAAGATTGGTTACAGATAGTAGGTGAAATCCTTTTCGGTTGCCCATTTCTGGGATTTGGTCAAATGTGTTGGATAATCTCCTCGTAGAGATTACATCTTTGCACAACAACCAGAGTGTGCTGAGGCTGAGCACAGGAAAGCCTCCCACGTTCTGACTTGGCCACAGTAATCCACGCAACGGTTACCTCCAGATTGAATTATTGTAACTCACTCTATGCGGGCCTGCCCTTGAATCTGATCCGGAAATTAAAGCTTGTGTAACATGCTGCTGCTCACCAAAGTTTCTAGCAGGGACCACATTACACCTGTCCTTTACCATCTTCAATGGCTGGGTCATTTTCAAGGTTTTGGTTTTGACTAAGGCTATGAGCGGTCTTGGACCCACATACCTTAGGGATCACCTTTCCCAGTATTGCCCAATTAGGTCTCTCCGCTCCTTGTAGAACCTACTGGCAATCCTTGGCCCAAAAAATATTTGGCTGGCCTCGATCAGGGCCAGGGCTTACTCTGCCCTGGCCCCAACCTGGTGGAATATGCTCCCATATGATATCAAGTATGAGGGACTTGAGTAATAATACAAGGATAATAAACGATGTTGGATTTTGCTGTTTAAGTCTATTTCTTAGGGTTTTAATAAGGAATTTAGTTGGTCTCTTGCTTCAAAACAAAGTATGCTTCTCTGCAATTGTCAGTTTTCCTGCTTTGATACCATGGCAAACACAGAGATAATGTATTCATCTTTTATAGTCAAGGAACTGAGACATGCTCTTTGCATTCCTGGTTATCTTTATTGTTCACCTCATTGAATTCCCTCCTTCCCCCACCTTGGCTTTGGTATATATACGGAACATGTGCACAAAGAGACAATACAAACAAACTGCATTATTGAATAATGCTGTACTGTATATAAAGGGATCCACATGAACTCAGGCTTCCCCATGGCTTTTGACCTTATTGTCCATGAATAATATCTTCTGATCTATAGATGCATAAGAAAGATGCATCTATAGATCATTATCTACATCAGAACTATTATAAGCATCAAAGAAGTACTTAGGCCAGGCTTTAAAGAACAATTTTTGCTTTGCAAAAGTCTCTCTCTCTCTCTCTCTCTCTCTCTCTGTGTCTGTGTGTGTGTATACATACACACACACACACACACACACACACACACACACACACACACACACACACACACACACACACACAGACTTTTGGAAAACAGTCATACACATGGTTTTAAGCTATTCTTAGCTTTTTTAACAGTTTTAAATGTAAACTATATTTTCCTTGATATAATGACTCCAAATGCTGAAAAAATCAGAAAGACTCCACAATCTTACAAACATGGCATTCTATTTTATAAATATGTCCAAACAAACCTTTGTTTTATTGTCAGAAACCTCACAGAGACCCATAAAGAACAACTTCAGTTGCTCTCTCTGGTGTCTTTTTAAACATGGCACTAGCAAATGCTTCTACTATGTCACTGTAGTTTATGAATGTGAGGGTAATGTCTCCCTCTGGCATTTCTTGCTTGGCTTTTGTGATGTACAGTATATGTTAAATGTAATAATTTATCATAGTTGCTGAAAGCTTTGATAGCTTTAATGATTGCTTTAAATTTATTTACCAGCAAATAAAATGTTTATAGCTTTGTTAATTTTAAGGATAAAAAGGAAAGAGATGATATCTTCCTAACCAAGAACATGCAAAATTTTTAATTATGGTCTTAGACACAATTTTTTTTCTGTTCTACTTTATAATTTCTTCATTTATTGTAGCAACATTACATGCCAACATGATCGAATGAAGCTTTTCAAATGCAGGTTTCACTTTTAACTGGTTTTTGAAAGCATCTAAAAAACCCGGCAACAGCGAGATCTGTTGCTGAGAGCACTTCTTATACTATGTCTTGCACACAGAAGTCACTTGTCTGTATGGTCAGCATCTAGTCGCACCACTGTGAAAGCATTACATGAAGTAAGGACACTAATTACCACATGGTAACATCAACAAACTAAAATTTTTTCAATGGAGAACTGGTTGTCGCTGACACTAAGGCCCTTTCTGCAAGGGCGGAATATGGCGGCCTGGGGAGGGCAAAAACGCCGTCCCCAGGCCGCCATTTGCACAGGGGGCGCAGTTGTTTCGCAGCCGCGCCGCCCTCGCACCGCCCGACAGGTGCCAAGCCGGCGTTTCCAAACCACGCTTCCCCAGCATGGTTTTTTGGAAACGCCGGCTGGAAGGCGCTGCCGTGTGAACAGCAGTGGCTTCCAGGCGCTCCCCCCCACTCCCTCCCTTCACTTACCTGCTCTCTGGCCCTCCAACGCGGAAGCAGGTGCGCAGGGCAGGGGAGGCGTGTCCCCAGGCCCCGGCGAAGCGCCGGAGGGCCGGAGAGCAGGTAAGTCGACTGGGCGACGGCACCCAGCGGCGCCGTCTTCCCGGTTCTTTCTGGGACCATCCATGCGGATGGTCCCGGCGTCATCAGGTTGGCATCACCAACGCCGACCCAAGCCCTTCCGCCTCCGTGCGGAAAGGGCTTAAGTGAACATGGGTTACTCAAGGTTTGCAAAGAAAAACAGGTACCCTATCAGAAGAATGCAAATAATTCATTCTGTCTTCTAAGTTGAAATATAGAAGGGAGATGGGGAGATGAAGAGACTGATGATAATTGAGGTGCCTGTGAGGAGAGTCAGCTAAACTGCTGCTTGATCCTGATTCTATTTCACTGTGTATCTTAGTAGTGGATGGTGCTATACTGAAGCAGCAGTTATGTTCCAATGACTGACACAAGTATTTATCCAGTCTCCTCAGTTAATACACCAAACAAGCTAACAACTGGCAACATATGCAGAAAAACAAATCTCACTGATTGTACATTTGTTAAGACAGCAAAATATTTTTAATTTATCCTTTAAAAAGAATCCATACAGAAAAAAACGCAACACAACAAAACCAGAATTCTTACATCTAATCTTAAAAACTGTTTCAAGCTGCAGATATGCTGAAATGAGAAATGCTGAGTCAAGACATTTGATATTTACTTCCTCAATTACATTTGTATATTTACATAAGACAATTTTTTATGTAAAATAGTAACTTTTAAAAACAGATATATGCAGGAACTGTAAGATATTTTTCTCCAAATACTGTTTCTGAAATCAGTTCATCAATTTTCATGACAAATTATAACTCAGATATGAGCAAGTTACTTTTTTAAAATGTTCTCTTGATTAAATATTGAAAAGAGCATGAAGTGTTTCTGTTACATGTATAATACAGTTACAACAATACAGAGGCATATGGGGGGAAGATGGCACCCGGTGACAACTCCTTCTCTGGCCATGCCCCCGAGCCCTACCCCCGGCCTCCGTGCTTTTAAAAGCACATCCCTGGAGGCTGGCTCGACTCCTGCTCTCCCCAGGCTCTGGGGAGGGCAGAAGCCGGGCTGCAGAGATGCGTCTCGGAACATGGATGACCCTAGCCCTAGACTGGTATGCCCCTGTTGTAATATCTTTTGCTCCAAGTCAGGTATACAGGAGTAGAATAGGAAGTGAAAATGGCCCTAGAACAGGCCATGCCAAGTGGACCTATAAGTCAGCACTGCACTGATTGCTCAGTTCAGTAGTGCAAACAATGGGTTTTAGCTCACCCGCAGTTTTCTCTTGAAAACTGGCAAAGAACAGGAAAAGGCAGTTGGTGAACTGAAACTAATGCCAAGTGCCAATGAAGGTCCTGAGCCTAGTCAGCCTGAAGCTCTGGTGAAGTTGCTAGAGCAGAATTATGCTTGTTCCTAACCACAAGTGGCCCTATAGGGCAGTGACCCACTGCAAGTTAAATGGCCAACCTGTCCTTGCAAGTGCAGGTGATATCCATTCACAAAGCAAAGCATGGTATTAACCTTGTTTCTTGCCTCTACAAAAGCAGACCCAATGATGTTTGCTTCAAATGGAAATCTGATTATTATCCACCATATTTCTTACTTACTATGCTTTTTTATAATTGTTAAAACCAATTCTTAAACTTTTAAGTCTCCATTTTATCTTATGCAGACTTAATGACACATAAAGCATAATTAAGTAAATGTAGATGATATAGAAACACAAATAAGTATTTTGTAATCAACTTATATTGCAGAAACTGTAATTGTTATTTATGAAGAGTATAATATGGCATAATTAAGAGGTTTTGTTTAGGAAGAGCTAGTGAAAATTTATGCTCAACTGCTGAGAAATGATGCAAGCATGCATTTATCAAGTATTCAAGGAGGAACTATTAGTTTCCACACTTTCCAGTTTCATTTATGTTGACATCCATCAGAGTATTAAAAATGTAGCTAATCCATCAGAGTATTAAAAATGTCGTCTGCCCTTGTCTATCACAGTTAAAACAGACTTGTAAGAAAATATTTTAATAGCAAGCTGCAATGATTTTTGAGAAGGACATTTTCCTAAACCTAGCTGTTTCCAATAACCTGCATCATGCCATATATGGGTATATCCAAGAGCCCTTCAAATAGACAGAGACTAAGCTAGTAAGATATGCAACTGTAGAAGAACAATTGTATTCCAATACAGCAGTAAGATATAAGGATGTGGCAATCCAATCCTAAACAAGGATCGAGAATGACTGAATGGATAACATCATCATCATCAAACTCATACAACGGACTTCAAAGGGTGCAGCTAGGCCACGGGTCTGCAACCTGCGGCTCTTCAGATGTTCATGGACTACAAATTCCTCGAGCCCCTGCCAGCATGACCAATTGACCATGCTGGCAGCGGCTGGTGGGATTTGTAGTTCATGAACATCTGGAGAGCTGCAGGTTGCGGACCCCTGAGCTAGGCTTAGGACAACAGACTGTGAGTCTGCTTCAATGACCATACAGAAGCTTCAGTTTATTTTTCAGTAGCATTTCAGATTGATTCTGAGAATATTGAAGTCATGCGAGAGACTAAAGAAACTAAAAGGGCAAAAATGAAACACAAGGTACTCCCACCCCCAGTTAAATAACAGTGTTATTTTTATGAAAAGAGCAGCGGAAGGGAGGAAAAACCATTAGCTGTGCAAAATGAAGAATAGAATTTGGGCAGAATGTTACTTTGCGATGTGTTGAGAAGCATGGAAAGCAACCTAAATGGAGGGTGATTGCTTGCAGTGGCCTAAGAGACAGGGCAAGTTCTAACATGTTCTAACATGTTCTAACATGTTCTATTAGTGGTGGTTTAGCATTTTTCTTACTAGTTCAAAGTTCCTCTCCATCAAATCCTTTAAAAGAAGTGTAGAACATGTAACCACACATCCTTTTATGCTATGTGGCAATGTAAACATTTCACACTGCTGCCTCAGTCAGACAGATGTGCCAGGCATATCGGCAATGTTGGACTGGTTTCTTGTGGCCTATGGGGGAAGTGCCATGCAGATTATGCAAAAAAAAAAAACTTCTTTCAGGGAAACAGAGGAAGATTTCCAGAAGGTTCTAACAGTTGTACTCTGTATGTATGTCTGTATAGAGGCCAGGGAAAAGGGAATAAAATATGCTAGCCTATAATCAGATGGGCTCATATTGCTAGAAATCTATATTTCTTTCCGAACTCTTTTTTAAAGTAGAGATATTCTAATTCACTGATATTAGCCTCAACATATAAAGCACCCTGATGAAATCTGGCATTTTGCTGATCCTAAATTAAATTCTTTGTCTTCATTTCATATAAAAGCTTGAGTTCTAATAACCAGGGACAGTTACATAACAGTACTTCAAAGCAGGGAGTTAACCAAGTAGCTACAAAGAAACATCTTTGCCTTGGGCAATCACACTCCAGTGACTCATTCTAGTGACCTTATTTGTTCATTAGAAGCTTGAGGTACAGGTTGCAAATGTCAGGGAGCTTAAATTTACATCTTTAAGAAGTACAACTACCTGAATTTTAATGGCAATATCCCAGAGATTCTGCCCACATCTAGCATTATTTACTTAGCACAGCTGACACATTCTTCCAATGCCACTAGGAATCTGCTTTTAACACCTTCACTGTAGCAATTAAGTTGTTTTGATGCTTTGTGCAGTGCATGAAACAAGAAGGCCTCCCCCCTCCTGTACAATTAAAATAACTTTTTAAAAATTCAACATATTTTTCAGGCACAAATGAACAACGGCAATGACATTATTACAAACACTGAAGGACAAAAATCAAGACACTTCTCTATACACAGAAGCCATTTCTGCAGGATTCCAAAGCAGACAAGTTTCCAATTTACTTACTATCCTACCCTGTGTACCAAAGCCATTCCTCTGCTGGGGGAGGGGGGGGGGATCTGAGAAGAAGTTAATGCTTTTTGAAACAGGATGTGATGGATTCATTCCTAAAGAAGACTACCATGGTACCAAGATCTTAAGCATGGTGATTGAACAAGTGGTGGCTGAACAATGTCAAGCTTTCCTGGATGAAGTGGATTGTTCACATCCTTTCTAATCTGGTTTTCGGCTTGATTTTGGTACTGAAACAGCCATGGTTACCCTGGTGTCTGCATAGAGGAACAAAGACAGGGGGCTGTGACTCTTGATTTTCCTCTCAAAAGCTTTTGAAACCTTCTGAACTGCATTTCTAGGCTTGGATTGGGAGGCAATGTTTTGTGATAGTTCCAGTTCTACCTGGAGAGTAGTTTTCAGAATGTGTTGCTGCAGGACTACTTCTTAACCCTTGGCCTCAAGCCATTAGGTTCTTTGTCTTCATGCTATAAGTGAATTTGCTTGCCATGGATAGAGTGAAAAGTGAAAACAGGGCTAGAGGAAATATGTTCGTACAGGAAATCTTGCTGCGGCGAATGTTTACCTCCACCACGCAGCAAACACCTTGTGCCCATGTGTACTTTGTCTCATGAAGCAAACACAAACCATGGCATGTAAACATAATATGCATTTACAAGTATGAAATTGTTTCTGAAGATTCACTGTCACAGAATGCACAAAATATTAACAGAACAATCCAAACTGTTACAGCAGGCGGAGATAGAATGGTGAAGGTGAAGGTTTTTTTGGAGGCGCAGGGAGGGGGAAAAACAAAAACCCTTCCCACCACTGGAAAGTCCTCTATGGGGCATTACATAAGTCCTCCATGGAGCACAAGTACATTACATAAGTGGCATAAGCTAGAGCTGTGGATCAACTGGCCGCAAACCCAGGGTAGAAGCCGACTAATGTTGGCTTCATACCTGGGACTGCCCTGGCCTACCCTCCCCATCCCAGTTACAGATGCCAGCACAGCTCCACAGCACTCTGGCCTTCTGAGTTTGCCCACTGCAGAGCTGAGGGGAAGCAGGCCGCTGGCACATTTGCTCCCGTTGCTGGCAGGGCTTCCCCTTACATAGTGTGGGTGTGTGTGGGGGCAAACACACCAGTGCGGCCCTGCACCACTCCCTGTGTGTGTTCTCTCCCCCACATCTGGATGGGGCTAGCTGTGTTTTTCTTTTCATTAAAGTGTGATATCAAATGTTGAACACATAATACCTAAAATGTAGTTTATAATAAGAACAACAATCTCATTCATATACATTAAGATTTTATATGTTACCATCAGTAAAATAAAGGATATTTTCCTGGTGTTTGTACACCCACTCTGTAATCTGTAAAGCTTTTAGATGGGTGGAAATTGAATATAAACAGGAGACTCGCTCTCTCAAAAGCAATGACTTTGTTTGATTCATGTTTTTCACTCACATAAGCCTGAAAAAGATTTTTAAAAAGATTTAATTTGAGTCCATGTTGCCACCATTCTGAGTTCAGCCAAGCTATTGTGAAGAAAAGAAAAAAAGTTTAACTGTGCCCAGCACTTTTCTCAAAGCATAAGCCTATAACCTAAAGATAATAAAACTACCGTTTTAATTTTTAAAGAGCTAGCTAAGCTGAAAAAGGAAAAAAAGGAATAACATGTCAGTTTATACATTTCACTTCAGGTATATAAAGAAGAAAGTTTTTTGGGGGGAGGGATTTCCTCACAACGACATGTGAAGATAAAATTATTTCAAAGGCACTGTTCATTTCTCCACAGCTCTTTCAAGTATGTATTTTCCTTCTTGTCTAGGCAAACAGATGGATTGATGGTGATTTAATGCTGATAGGATTTAATTGTTGACAAGAATATTAACAGTTGAAACTTGCAGATATTCCTTAAATCATTTTAAATGGTTAATTGCTACTCAGTTTCTCCGTCAGTTTCACTTCAGAGAAGGAACTTGGAAGGGGCAGGTACAGGAAGTGTCTAAAAAAACCGCAAACAACTTTCTAAAACATAGGTGACATTACAGAAGGCCAGTTTGAGAATGATAATGGGTAAGGGAGAGTCCCATGATGTTGTTCCCCTTGTGCTATTTTCTGGCTATCATGGAGATTTCCTCTGCTGTGGCACTCCCTTCCTCTGATGCACTTCTGTGTGCATAAGAACAATGATTTTAAGAACCCTTTGGACACACTGAACAGCTAGTGGCAGAGAAAGCAAACAGCACAGAAGAGCAGAGCATACACTTGGGCCAGAAAGGATAAAAGGAATAGTGTGAAAGGATCCCTGCCTAAAGATGAGTGTTGGGAGTGGGGGTGTTAAGTTTGTACATCTGAATGCTATGGCCTTTAAATGCTAGACTTTGAAGTGAACCAGGAAGATATGCAAAAACCTGGTGTATACGTGTGCCATCAAATCACAGCTGACATGGTGACTCCATAGGGTTTTCAAGGCAAGAGGTGGTTTGCCATTGCCTGCGTCTGCATAGGCTGAGAGAGTTCTCAAAAAACTATGACTGGAGGTTATTATAACACTAAAAAGTGTTTAGAGAAAGAGAAATACTAAAGAAAAAACTGTGAACCAGGAAACCAAGAACCAGTATTAGATTAGGTAATGGCTCCAGGGTCAGCAAGAATAGAAGACAGATGTATTTTATGTTCATCTCATCATAAATATTGTCAATTCCCTTGAATATTGAGCATTAACAAAAGGAACAGGCTCTAAGAAGTTAACCAACCACAACTTCAGAAAAGCCACAAACAGAGTGATAGCATGGTTGACTAACTATGAAATAACCTTTATAGGAACGGATCATTTATGGAATTCTATGTCTTCGTATGCTATACAATGTCAAGAAGTGAGACTTCAAATATCTCTTATGGTAGTCATTGCAATAATTTAAGGTTGCAATTCTTCCTGTTGCTAACACAAGCGCTCACACCCATGCTGGCTTCTTAGTATTTCTTGTACCTGTTATTGCTAAGAATTTACACAACCCTTTTTGGATGGTTCCATGTCACTCAGTAGTTCTCACAATATACCTGTAATTCAATCAAACATTATCTGACTTAGCAGTAGGATCTATTGTGGTCGTAGGAGCAAGAAAGGGAACAAGAGCAAGGAAGAAGAAGACCTGAAGGAGAAAAATAGATCCCAAATAGAAAGAAAGGGAAACATTTCAATACAATAAACAGGATATCATTTCAGATTATATATGACAAAATGTTATGGGCTTTATACAGTACATAATGTTGATTAAAATGTCTGCATGCTATTTCTTTGATACTAACATTCTAAACATACACAACGTTAGAGACAAATGCCTAACATTTTTACTATATATAGTTTACCTGTGGAGATGAAAGCCAGCCACATCTTTCTTCCAATTTGTTCATATCTCTGTCAAATGCATTTAGGAATCTGTAGCGAAGAAGTTGATCATCAGCTAAATGAATCTGTCTCCTAGCATAATGGTAGCTTTCATTATTGCCTCGTCTGGGGAAGTCTAACCATTCTGGGTGACCAAACTCATTACCTGTATTTAAAAAAAAATACAAAGGCATGCATGCAATACAGATGTATTTGCAACAGTTGTCACTAGTTTAATTCATTATTCCAATAAAATGTCGTAGCTGTAATTTAGAACACTTAGAAATTCTGATAGCTAATTACAGTAGTAAGTATAGATAGATGTGACCTTATAATAGTTAAATATCACAAACACTGAAAAGACTGGATAGAGTTTATAACAATGTTACCAAAAAGCAAACCATTAAAAAAACATAAAGCAAAATTCTTTATTGATAGTGTTCACCCTAGGATGCAACAGGCCCTACTTTCCAAAGTGTTTTCCCTCTAAGAACCATTAGAAATGCAGGTATAAAATTTTAGTATTTCTAACAATTTAAAGAAAGTTCTCTTTTAGTTTCAATACTATTTGGGATACAATCAAGAGAGATAAAGTTAAATATGTTAAGATGTGGCCTCATCCTTGCCAGGAACTGTTTTGTGGGGTGGGGGTGGATCTGGGAAGAAGCTGCATGGGTGCAGCTGTGGTCAGCTGGAAGGACCCAGCAGCATCCAGCTGCAAACAATGGCTCATTGGCCTATGGGGACATTATGAAGAAAAAAAAACCTTTGTTCAGGCAGGGGCCTTCCCAGGTGCACCACCCTCCTTTTAAAGCTATGTGGCTATCTGGATGATCCCATTAGCTTCAGCCCTCCCTCCCTCAGTTTTCTGGTTTTGTAGTACAAGATTTATTTTGTTATTTCTCATTAATCATGACTTTGTATAATTTTATGCATTGACCCACATCTTTTTGTATGGGAGAGACTGTGTCTACGTGCCCCCTTTTCCTGAGTGTAGACCTTAAGGGGTCTTGGGGATGGAGTCAGGTAGTGTAGCATCATGCCCAGCTTGGGGCTGTTGCCTGGCTCCACCCTTAGGTGGCAAGAGAACCACACAGATGATTGTGCCCATGTGGGACCTCTGGTCTTGCCATTCCAGGTATACCCCTAGCAGGTAGGCTGGGGAAGAGGTTTTCATTGGTCAGCAGACAAGTCTTCCAATGCATGACTTTGCACCTTATGCTCCAGTGGGTGTAAGCAATAAAGCTGTGGTTTGTTTCAGTCCATTTTCATTGTTGCATCCATGTGTTATCTACCCTGCCGCCTGTCTTCCTCTCCCCTCTCAGAACTGGTTGCTCTTAAGCAGTGGTTCTCAACCTTCCTAATGCAGTGGTTCTCAACCTTCCTTTAATAAAGTTCCTCATGTTGTGGTGACCCCCAACCCTAACATTTATCCATTTTACAGATGGAGAAAACTGATGCAGAGAGTCTTAGGTGACCCCTGTGAAAGGGTCGTTTAACCCCCAAAGGGGTCCTGACCCACAGGTTGAGAACCGCTGCTCTTAGGAATCTAGTAATAATGGCTGACCCAATCAATCAAATCTGTAGTATAGTCTAGACCTGCCTAAGGTAAATGAAACAAAGGATAGATCATGAAGAATAAAACATATTAAAATGGTAAACGTAAGTACTAAAAAGGTTTTAAAAAGTAAAAAAGGGGATAGGTATAAAAAGACACTAAAATTGTTAAATTGAAGGCTATAGCTATCAAGTCACTAAGCCTGCTGTGTTGCACAGATCATCCTTTTTTGAGTATCCTATTTTGAGCACTGTTACATAGAACTGAAACACCCTATATGTTACATCAGGATTGATGTTTGTAAGCAACATGGAGATATAAAACTGTTCTGTATGACCTGGGGATCTATATAGCAGTGATGAAATAAAACTAATATGTGTATTTTTGTAAAACTGACAGTGGAGAAGCACATGTTCTACTGTTTCTGTGTACCAAGATCCACAGGAACATTTTCTCTCCTGATGATAAGGAATCTTCCTGTATCAGCATTCCAGGACAGCAAGGGGTGGGTGGGGGCTGGCACCATGCTAGTGTAATGGCTCTCCATTGTTTAAGAACTTCAAGATTAGTTAAGTATGCAATTGGAAAGATAGAGTACCTATTAGACTTAGTGGCAATAAAGGCTGGAGACTTGACTAAATCCAATTGGCACTCTATATCTGTCTCATGTTGTAATGGCTGACCCCAAAGCACCCTCTGAGTTTTATAGTTGAGAGGAGATTTGAAATGGGATCCTCCCAGTCCCAGATGGACACTATATCACAACAGTCTCTCTTATAAGACTACAAAGCCCTGAAGGTAGAGAAAGCACAATTTATTGATTTTGAGGTAAAGATAGATTAGAGAAAATCTTGCGAAAAAACTGAAATCCCAAAATGGCTTTTGGACTTCTACACCAAAATATTTCAGTTTTAAAGTAGAAGATGTCATACTGCTTCCATGCTTAATCTCTTAAAAGAAGCCAAAACAAATATAACTAGTTCTTGTTCATAAACACACACACATGTGTACATTCTTTCGAAAGGGATGCTCCTCTACTGTTTTAAGGGAGCAAGAAAAAACCCTGCAACCAAACGATCTCTAAGGAGAAAACAGTCTGTGAAGAACTACTGATTCTCTTGTCACTGTATCCTGACACTTAATAGCTAAAATTTCCATAGACCATGAAACCTTCACCTACTAAAGCACTGAGGGAGTCTTTCAAAAAACAATTTGTGATAGGCATGAAGTTCAAAGTTTGATAGTGAAAGGAAAACAAAGGGATGGGAATCAAGAGTTCCACATAAGGTCTCCTGTAAGCCTAATGTCACTACTTGAAGCTTAGTGAAATGGGTCTTTCATTTCTTAACTAATCCTTCTTTTTTTTTTCAGATGGAGATTGAAAGGACTGAGCTTGAGAAAGGACTGAAAGTAGAGACTCTATCACTGATCCCAATTTGATGAGTGATTGCAAGACTTGATTGAAAGGTTAGCTAAGGTCAAAAATACATGCAAGTCCCACTGAAAAATCTCAGAGATCACTCCCCTGCCCCCATTTTGCTACTTGGGGCAGCTACAGACTAGTGCTAGGGCATGTTTAATTATGTGAAAACACACTATGATTATGCAAACAGACTCATCTAAACTCATTGGGATGTATCTGAATGATAGGTTCCTTGCTTGCTATCTATGAGCAGGGAGTGTGCTAAGATGGCAGATTTTTGAACATCCCTACCAAGAATATATGCATTTATATTCTCCTAAATTGGTGTGGGAATATCCTCTTGCACAAGTAGTGTTTCTCTACTCACAGAGGAGGTACAATGTTAGAGTTGCCTGATCTTATCTTTTGGTGACAATTATTTGTTAATTAAACATTTATTTTCCACATTTTTTTTTGGTTCAAGGTGGCTTACAATAATAATTAAAACATCTCCAGCTAAAACCAAACCTAAAATTACAAGCCTCAAATCCCTCTTCTTTTTAATCCTCTTCATTACAAAGAGACAACTAATTCAGATAATTTTCAGGGATACAAAGAAATGTTATGTCAAAGAGCTATCAAGTGGTAAAAAAGGGACCACTTCAGAGATCACATTTTTAGGCATACAACTAAGATGTTTCCTGCAATTCAGAATCCACTGAAGACAGCAGCAAAGTTCTCTTAGATTTAACTTATTATTATAGTAGATTTCACAGCTGCCAGATCTTTAGCTGGTTGTTAGCCTTTCATTACAATTTGAGCCTCACCCAGAGGCCTAGGAAGTTGTAATGAATCGGCGTAGTATTCGTTTGGATCCCAACAGGGCAGCCTTCTGAATTTGACAGATATTAATTTTATCAATTCAAAGATGTTTAAAGTGCTGCCATAGTGTTTTTGTGATGGCATCCAGCATGCCAATTACCATTGGGATGACCTCAACTGGTTTGTACCATAGACGCTGAAGCTCAGTTTTCAAATCGTGGTATCTAGTGACCTTTTCAATGTTCTTTTTCAATGACCCTGCTATCACTGGGTACTGCTATGTTGATGATGGTCACTTTCTTGTCCTCGATCACGGTGATGTCTGGTGTATTATGTTTCAACACTTTGTCCGTTTGGATTTAAAATAATAAAACATTTTCCCTCAGCCCTATTATACTTCCCAGAAGATGAAGGAAGTCTGGTATTTTAAAACCTTCCTTGGCAAACTTCTTTTATAAGGCACACCAAAATAATAATACTGAGGTAGAGATAACAAACAGAATAAAATATACATTTATCAAGATAGGAGATGGAAATGGGAGATAAATAACTTGGAGAAAGGAATGAATAAAGCAGCAGAAATACACACACACACACACATATATATATTTACAATAGAGATCTTTGGCTGAGAAGCAGTATTTATTTTCATGCACAGTAAATAGGGCCCTTTCCGCACAGGCGGTAAAGAGCGCCCCAGGGATGCTAAAAACAGCGTCCCTGGGGAGGGGTTCGCACGGCCGCTGCTGCATCGCACCACCGTCAGCCTCGCAACCCCTGAGGGGTGTGAAGATGCTATTTCCGAACCTCACTCCCCCAGCGAGGTTTTTTGGAAGAAGCGTCTTCCAACCGCTGCCGTGCGAATGGCAGCAGCTGGAAGGCATCATTTCCCTCACACTGTCCCTGAACGCTTACCTCGTTTCCTGGCTTCTGGCTCGTCGCAGAGGCCAGGGGGCTTGTCCCCTGCGACTCCAGAGCCATCGCTCCAGCCTGTGGGGGCATGTCCCCTGGCCTCTGCGACGAGCTGGAAGCCAGGAGACGAGGTAAGCGTTCAGCGACGGCGCAGCCTGTGCAAAGGTTGCACCGCCACCTGCTGCCCTCCCGGGACCGTCCGTGCGAATGGTCCCGGGTGTGTGTGTCAGCATTGTATATGCCGCTGCACCCCCACACCGTTGTGGTGCAGAAAGGGCCTATGTTTCTTCAGATTCAGTAAGCTTGAATCCTTTTGAGTTACTTAGATGGTTCTGTTACGTAAGATGTTCTGGCTTAAGGATTGTTCTGTTACTTAAGGATGGTCTGTTACTTAAGATGTTCTGACTTAAGAATTAAACACACTGGGTTCTATCAGCTTTGGTACATTCATTTCAGTACCCTCAGCTCTTACAGATAGAAAACCCTCAAAATAAACAAAAACCACTCTCTTTAGAGGAAATCCAATGCAAAACCAGCAGAACTGGAATTCTTCTTCCCCTTTCTGGAAGATTTATTCCTCCTTGGATATATCTATCTATCCCTACACACACTGTCTCTTTCTCTCTATACAGGTTGAGCTCCTCAATAACCTAACCACCAGATCTCCTAGTCTGTGTATATTTGCTTTCAACCACAGTACACAGGGCTGTCACAAAGTAGAATCAGACAAATTTACTTCACTAACTGAGCTACTTTCTTCAGAGAGGTTATATGCTAAGTGCAACAAAGGCAGATAGTTGCTCACTTCAGGAACCTAAAACTCCAAAAGCCTCTGAGATAGTTTTACACAGAGAGATAATCTACTCCCTCAGTGACATCGTCTTCTATGACCAATCAGAGTGCAAGGTTGCCTCAGCCAATCAGGTGGCTTCTCTGTTCACAGGCCTCTATGACCCCTTCTGCACATGCAGAATAATGAACTTTCAATCCACTTTCAATGCATTTTGCAGCTGTGCAGAATAGGAAAATCCACTTGCAAACAATTTTGAAAGTGGATTGAAAGTACATTATTCTGCATGCGTGGAAGGGGCCTAAGCCTCACTTTGAGTGTAAACAATAATGGCTGCAAACACACTTTTCTCTGCAGTCTGTCACACCACCCTTCCACAAGTGGACTTAGGGTGGCTTAAAACGAACAATTTACAACATCAACACCATCAATACAATTAAACCCATAACATTCCCATAAAATGCTCAATACCTTGGCACCATTAAATTGGAGGATAAAAATCAATCAAAATCAATACCATTCCCACATCAAGGGTGGCCAGAAGGATGGAAAACCTTTGCAATCCTCAACCATGGACCTGGCCAAAACTACAAACTCAGTTTAGTAGTAAGTTAAAAAAATTTTTTGAGGCTGCCAACACTCAGGCTCCTTCCATACATGCAGAATAATGCACTCAATCCACTTTCAATGCACTTTGTAGCTGGATTTTACTGTGTGGAATAGCAAAATCCATTTGCAAATAATTGTGAAAGTGGATTGAAAGTGCATTATTCTGCATGTGCGGAAAGGGCCTCAGACATCATACTCCACTGGAATTCAATCAAATTGTGATGACTTATCTGAATGCTACCTTAATTTCTAATCAAAGCAAATGTAAAAACTCTATCATATTTCTTTATTAAACTCAGAGTTGTTAAACATAATTTGGCTTAGTTCTTTTGTTTACTGCTAGTAGTTCACAACATAGCACTGGTCTAAAGTGAGTTACCTTATTATACTTTTGTCTTAATTTTATATTAAGAACAACTCTACTCCATTTCAGTGAAAACTATGCATACAGTGGATTTTACTGCACTTAGCACAGTTTATTTATCAAAATATTTGAACACCGTGTAGCAAGTCCTATTACCCTCCTAAGTATTCGTGGCAGGCTCAAGAAGCCTCCTAATTGTACTGGACACATTTTCCCTCCTTTTCAATAACTGAGCTGTTTTGATAGTAGTGTATCTGATGTTTTATGCTCATCTGCTCAGCCATAGGAACTCCAGAAAGGTGAAGACAGCCAGTGTGGTATAGTGGTTAACAGCAGGTGGACTCTAATCTGGAGAACCAGTTTAGATTCCCCACCTCTCCACATAAGCAGTGAAGTCTTATCTGGTGAACCAGATTTGTTTCTCCATTCCTATATTCCTGCTGGATAACCTTGGGCAAGTCACAGTTCTTCAGAAATCTCTCAGCCACATCCCACACACTAAACTCAGAATATTTCAAGTCAGACCAATTCCCTAACTGAAATTCCCTCAGATATTTAACATACAAAGTTAAAGGACTTGGTGTTAACTCACAGGAATCTAAATACAAAAGCTTACGAAACTTTTCTTCTGAGAGAGATAACTCCTCCCTTGTTAGTGAGTAGACCAATAGCACAGCAGAGTGCTGGTTACCGAGAGTAGGAGAAGCAGCCTTAGGACTTAGCTGCAAGACCAGGAGAAACACCACAAGAAGCAGTTACTCTTCAGTGAAGTGTAGTTTATTTTAGACAAAGTTCCTCACCAGAGACTGTTGAGAAAACTCAGCAATGAAGGAATAAGAGGGGAAGTCCTCCTATGGATTAAAAACTGGTTGAGAAACAGGAAACAAAGAGTGGGTGTAAATGGGAAGTTCTCACAATGGAGAGTTGTCGGGAGTGGTGTCCCCCAAGGATCCGTTTTGGGACCAGTGCTCTTTAACCTATTCATAAATGACCTGGAAGTAGGGGTGGGTAGCGTGGTGGCCAAGTTTGCAGATGATACCAAATTATGTAGGGTGGTAAGAACCACAAAGGATTGCGAAGAGCTCCAAGCGGACCTTGATAAATTAGGTGAGTGGGCTCAGAAATGGCAAATGCAGTTCAATGTAGCAAAATGTAAAGTGATGCACATAGGGGCAAAAAATCCAAACTTCACATACCACGCCACAGGGGTCAGTGCTATCAGTCACAGACCAGGAAAGGGATTTAAACGCCTTAGTTGATAGTTCCATGGGAATGTCAACTCATTGCATGGCAGCTGTGAAAAAGGCAAACTCTATGCTGGGGATCATTATTAGAAAAGGAAATTGATAATAAAACTGCAAAGATTGTCATGCCCTTATATAAAGCAGTGATGAATGCGACCGCACTTGGAGTACTGTGTCCAGTTCTGGTCGCCACATCTCAAAAAAAAGGATATTGAGGAGATAGAAAAAAAAAGTGCAGAGAAAGGGCAACAAAAAAAGGATGATTGAGGGGACTGGAGCACCTTCCCTATGGAGGAGAGGCTGCAGCGCTTTGGGGACTCTTTTAGTTTGGAGAGGAGGCTGACTGAGGGGGGATATGATTGAAGTCTATAAAATTATGCATGGGGTAGAAAATGTTGACAGAGAGAAATTTTTCTCTCTTTCTCACAATACTAGAACCAGGGGGCATTCATTGAAAATGCTGGGGGGAAGAATTAGGGACTCATAAAAGGAAAACACTTCTTCACTCAACGTGTGATTGGTGTTTGGAATATGCTGCCACAGGAGGTGGTGATGGCCACTAACCTGGATAGCTTTAAAAGGGGCTCGGACAGATTTATGGAGGAGAAGTCGATTTATGGCTACCAATCTTGATCCTCCTTGATCTGAGATTGCAAATGCCTTAACAGTCCAGGTGCTCGGGAGCAACAGCCGCAGAAGGCCATTGCGTTCACATCCTACATGTGAGCTCCCAAAGGCACCTGGTGGGCCACTGCGAGTAGCAGAGAGCTGGACTAGATGGACTTTGGTCTGATCCAGCTGGCTTGTTCTTATGTTCTTCTTATGTTCTTAACTGGTTGTGGTAGGTTTTCCAGGCTGTGTGGCCATGGTCTGGTGGATCTTGTTCCTAACGTTTCACCTGCATCTGTGGCCAGCCATAGATGCAGGTGAAACATTAGGAACAAGATCCACCAGGCCACGGCAACACAGCCTGGAAAACCCACAACAATCAGTATTATATGAACTCCACGAAGGGGTTCAGGCATATGTATATGCTTTTTTTCCATCCCATTTTATTCCCATACCATACCTGTAAGGTAGATTATAAGTGATGCTGGCTAGCCTAAGATCAACCACTGATCTTTGCAGCAAAAATGAAATTTATCTCCATGTCTCCTCAGTATATATGATTGTTACTCTCTCCCCCTTCACTTGGCCCATAAGTTTTCTTAATTTCAGGCTACAGGTTTGTTAACTCTTGTCAGATAATAATTTTATTTGTTTTGTATATTTTTCAAGGATGTTTCTGGAATGCCAGCCATTGCTCGACCAGTTATGGAAGGAGGAGGTGGATTTGATTACCGGCTAGCCATGGCCATTCCTGACAAATGGATTCAGGTCAGAATTCTTATGTTCCTCTGAGTTTATTTTTATAAATGTCAGTAAAATCTTTACTATTCAGCACTTAAATAACCAGAAGGCAAGCTTCTCAGTCACCTTAGCCTTATGTTAGTGCTCTGTGCACATCAAGAAAATCTGGTGGAGAGATGGTTGGGGGTGGGGGGTGTCTTCCCTAATTCACTTGGTGGAAAAAATGTTTTGTTTATGCTTACTCCAAAGACCAGCATAATATGTAACAATTATGATTCTATTTCATATGATTCATGTATTTAGTGGCTTGATTTTTGAATGAAACTTTGTACATTCTTACACTTATCTAAACTTTGTCAATCCTTGCATTTAGCTTTAAAACATATATTTGCTGGGTTCTCTGTCACCCAGGAGCAATTTTAGGGGGTTGTTGGGGGAGGATGAAGGAATTGCCTTCCTTGGCTCACAGATATCTAGACAGGGTTCAAGTTATTAATTGTACATCTAGAAATTATGTAGTTCCAGTACAGTTCAAATAAGGGCATTTGGGACATCAAAAGTTAGAACTTTGAATTTTGGAAATCTTGGAATATTAATGTTAGTTTTCTAATTTCATAGCATGGACAGAAATGCAATATAGTGCAACAGAACCAGAACTAATTTAGACTGATTTTCTTTTCCAGTATCTGAAGGAGTATAAGGATGAAGAATGGAATATGGGCAATATAGTGTTTACACTAACAAACAGGCGCCATGGAGAAAAATATGTTACATATTCAGAGAGTCATGACCAGGTACTGGAGCAAAGCTAAGAGGAAAAAATGTAGTTCTGAAATAATGTTGGAAAAGCTGGTATATATTTTGAACACATTCTCGAACAATGCATTGTGTTGCTCTCTTGGAAATGTTCAAAGGAATGAAACTCCAGAGCAATCCATGAATACCAGTCTTGTCAGTAAGATAAAAAATATTTGGCATTTATATAGCCCTTATGGAGTGCTCCTTATATTCTTACTTTTATAATTGCAACAACCATGTAAAGGAATACGTTATCTGTATATTATACATGGGAGACTGAAGCTGGGAGGGAATAGACTTTTCTAAGCCCATGTGGTGAGATTTGTTAGGAATGTTATTTGAAACAGAATTAGGTTTCACAAGTCAGTCTCTTAGTCACAGCTCTATGTCAGAGGTTGAGTCCAGGACAAAATTTCCACTGATAGGTGTGTTTTTTTCACTGATTCCTCCCTCTGATTCCTCCCTCTGTCATGCCATGTTATTCCTAAGGGTCTTCTATACTGTAGCAGCAGCACTGGAATAGGAAAGGGGGTTGTGTGCTGCATCTAGAGGAGAAAGGAAGACAAATCTTGATCTGTTGATAGAAATTCTTTCTGACAGTGAAGGTTTTCTGTGACATCATGCCCCTGTTTTTTAACCATAGCAAGGATTGCTGGGTACAGTAAAGATGCTGCAAAAAAGTAATCTCTGTTGAATGTATGTGTACTTCTCCAGTAAAGAAATGTATTTATTATTATTGATTTCTCTTCAGACATTTGGAACAGGTTTTGCATTCCCATAGATACACATCTAGGCATTGGACTCAGTCAAGCAGAGGTGACTGTGAGTTCCAATAATGGTTTAGCCAGGGTGTTGCACCTCTTCCCTGTTGTACTGTTACTTTTAGACTGAGATGCTTCACAGATTGATATTTCTTGTAATAGGCAAAGACCATGATTTAATTTAAAAGGTGACTAAATAAATAAATTGGTTGAGTGAACTGGCAGCTGTGATTAGGTTTTTATTATAGATTTCAAGTTTGTGTTGAACTCTTTGGATTAGGATATTTGCAGTACTCCTATCAGTAAAGAGATAAATCAGCTTATCTCTGACCCTAGCATTTAGCAGTCACTGAAATGTTATTGGACATCCTCAAAAAGTCCTGAAGGTCATTGAGGCTGGAATACAGACCCTGACTGAATAGCCCAGGCTAGCCTGATCTTGCCCAGTCTCAGAAGATAGGTAGGGTTGACCTCAACTGCTTGGATGGGAGACTCCAAAGAATATCAGGGTCAAGACATAGAGTAGGCAAACCACCTCTCTTGCCTTGAAAACCCCACTGGGAGTAACCATAAGTCAGATGTGACCTGACAGTTGTGTGTTTTCATGGGGAGGGAGGACAGGCTTGAGTGGCAAGGGATTAGAGTTTAACTTTCAGGCATGTTTTACTAATAGGTGTCATGCAGTTTTCTGCCAGTTAAGATACTTATTTTGAGTTGATATATTTGTACTGGCTTTTAAGCAGGTGTTGTCAACCCAAGTCATTGGCATGTGTTGGATTATAAATATAGATAAAGTTTATTTTTTTTCATTTTCTCTAAGATACATATTTAAATATTTGTGTGGAAGCAGATGTATTTATTTTTACATGATGACTGCTTTGATGCAGGAATCCAAGTCGAAACATTCCTCTGCCACAAACTCACTGAGCAGTCTTATACAACTCTACTTCTCACTTTCAGCCTATCCATTTGCTTTATGGGAATAATACTGGTCTAGCTTAAAAGGTCAATTGTCAGCATGGAAAGTGTTTTCTGTTCCAAGAGTCCTATATAGATGCTAAGTATTATCATTTTGAGGCACTCATTTGAGTATATGTTGATCATACTGAATCATTGTAAACTGGCTAACTAAATGAAACCCAGACATCTTCTGTGAAAATACTTTGTAAATCACCTAGAAATAACATATTTCATAATTACTTTCTTAAATTTACTATTTTGTTAGAATTGACATATTTTGTGGGAATAATTGTTGTAAGGCAATTATTGATTTTGCATGCATGGAACTGAATCGGGAGTGCAATTCTAGAGGAGGAATTGTGGAGCAGTCACACCACCACCATAGAGGCCTATTGCACTGTGTCCAGCAAGCCAATAGACATGCCTCCCCAGCCTCCAAGGAATTTCTCTATACTGCTCCATGGGCTGTGCCTTTTTGCCAGTGTAGGTCAAATTGGAGTGTTCTCAGGCTGAAAGGATTTCAGAAGCTGACTAAAACCAGCCCACCCCAGAAATGCCTTCTTCAGCCCAGTGTAAGTTCTGTGATGGAGGAGAGCTGGTGCCAAAGTGGAACTGGTGCCCAATCATTGTGCTGCCATGAGGTCCTCCAACACCAGCATAATCAGCTCTATGCTGGTGTAAATGACCCTTAGACAAGGGGCATTTACTCTGGTGCCAGGTCAACCCCTCCCCCAAGATTGCACTGTAAGTCTCACTCTGAAATCTTATACTATATTTTATACAGATTCAAAGGTTTTATTAGGGTAGAGGAAGTAGGAATGTTTCAGCAGCTATCAAAGTATTTTATATGAAAGTGTTAACACAACTTCTTTATGGGGCACCTCTTTGTATCACTGCTAATAAGATTATGCTTGAAAGAGTCCAATCAAAATTTTTAAGAATCATATTTCAAACTCCTCCAGGAGTCTTAAATTCCGCTTAGAGGCATGTTTAGTTACCGTGGAGGCAAGTCTATGGATTGCCTCATTTTCTCTATGGTTAAAACTGTCCTTCTTCACAAATGGCCTTGCTTACCTTGTCTTATTGGATTCCTTCATTTTCCAATGGAGCAAGGCAGTGGAGCAGAAATTGAGATATTATGGCATTTCACAGCAATTCCTTCAATCCATGAACTATACCCAAGCAAAGGCACTTGTTAAACAAAGAGTTTTAGATGTGGAGAGTATTTCATAATGTCCTGTATGTGTTTTTTTTTAACTTTTTGGAGAGTATGTTGTTTATGAAGATCAAATCTCCTTTCTATCCCAAGAATCAGTGGCATGCAGAAAATTTCTGTTCACACACCTTTGTTTATTTCCCTAGGCCCTTGTCGGTGATAAGACTCTGGCATTTTGGCTGATGGATGCAGAGATGTATACCAATATGAGTATTCTCTCACCTCTCACTCCAGTTATTGATCGAGGAATACAACTTCATAAAATAATTCGCCTCATTACTCATGCACTTGGAGGAGAAGGATATCTTAACTTTATGGGTAAGTGATTCTGGATTTCACCACAATGAAATGAACTAGCTTTACAACATTGAGTTTTTGGGCTTTATTATCATACTGAAAAGCTAACAGAAAAGGTTTGAGTGTGTTTTTCCCCCTGCCATCTATTAGTTCATTGTGAGACAGCAAAGTTTATTTAGCTTTTTCCTTTGGGTTTGTGTCAGTTCAGATCACCACAGGAACTTCTCACTTCCATAACATCATTTGTCTTATTATACCAGTTCATCAGCAGAAGGCAGAACAAAGGTAAACATGGACAGTTGTCCTGCATAAGCATAATTAAAATGCATAATACGAATGCTAAATTGTGAAACTCTCATTTACTTCTGTGGGATATATAAAAAAGGAGAAGCAGCCTGTTCCCTTCAGGCTGAAGTTGCCCTGGTAGCTCTGCCTCTGGCTCACAGTGCCAATTGAGCTCCAACCAGAGCAGAGGGTTGTTTTTGTTGTTGTTTCTTTCTCTTTTTTAAAAAAAATCTACACATTTTCAAATGTCACATTTTTAAAAATCTGGGATTTGCCCTTGGCCCCAATCTCTCTTTTTTGCAAATTTGGATTTTTCTGAAATCATATTGGTTTTCCCTGGTTGGCAGAATGCCATTGGTAGCTGCTGCTGGCCCTACTGAATTGATTTTATTATCCATTCAAGGAGCTAGATCTTGACTGTTAGATACAGTGATGACTGAGCTAGCTTGTTCTTAATTTCCTGTCAACCCACTCAGTTGTAACGGATCATAAATCTGCATCTCATAGTCTGACAGGAATTTTTTCTAGTAATGACATTGTTGCTGCTATAAATATCTAAACATATTTCAAATAATGCTGGCAGTTGTAACTGCATTCATATGGTTTCTGAAAGATCACAGTTCTGTTCTCATTCTTATATTATTTCATCTATAAAATAAAGCTGAAAGTGTTTTGGTGTTTCTACCAGATTTACCATGATAGCACAATCGTATCATAATCAGTAGATTATGTTATGACTAATAGCAAAGCCCATTGTGGGGGAGATGTAATGGGCCCTACTAAAAGGTTGAAAAGAAAGCATCTCCCTCTGCAATGGGCTTTAGTGGGACTGCAGTGTCCCCTAGGCCCCCTCCCACTCTTAGTGTGACACTTTATGAGTTTCTGGGTCTGCATCTCGGGGGTGAGAGAGGCTGGAGAGATGTGGGCTGGGGTACATTGGAAGATGAGGATAGGGGGAGGATGGAGAGGAGTGGCTTGGGATGGGGGTTGGGCAGCAAGGTGAGGGTTGGGCTGGAAGAGGATGGAACCAAAGGGCTTGGGATGGCAAGAGGTTTGAAAGGGGAGGCTTGGGATGGGGGAGGGGGGAAAGGTGAGGGTTCTAGTAGGACAGTGTGGCAAGGTAAAGCCTGGGCTGGGGGGAGGGCCGTAAGGTAAGACTGGGGGGAGGGTTAGAAGCTGTGACTAGGGGTGGGGGGGGAGGGTGGCAAGGGGTGGAGAGGATGGGGAGGATGAAAGGGGTGAATCAAAGTGAAGGAGGGTAGGAATGGGTGGCTAGGGGTGGGTCGCAAGAGGTAACTAAAGTTGGATGAGGGTGGCAGTGGGTGGCTAGGAGTGGGGGAGGGTTGGAAGGTGTGGCTAGGGATGGGGTTAGATGGGTGGCAAGAGTGGTTAGAGATAGGGAAGACGACAAGGGATGGCTGGCTAAGGGTGGGGAGTGGGGGAGGGTGGCAAGAGGTAGCTAGGAATGGGGGAGGGTGGAAAGGGGTAGATCAGGTTGAAGGAGGATGGTACGGGGCAGCTACAGGTGGGAGAGGGGAGAATTTAGATAGTGGGAGGGGGAGGCAGGGAAGCTTTGCAGGGCCCATGGAGGGCCCGGTTGGAAAGTTCTGGGGGCAAGGGAAAGAAGAGGCTTACTGGGCCCCCGGAGGGCCCAACTGGGATGTCATAGAAGTGGGGGGAAGGGGAGGTGTTTGCTGGGCCCATGGAGGGCTCAGGTGGGGAGCCCTGGGGGAGGGTGGGGAAGTGGAGGGGCTAGTCAGGCCCATGGAGGGCTGGTTGGGTAGTCCTGTGGGCGGGGAGGGAAGGAAAGCATCTTGCAGAGCCATGGTGGGCCCATCTGGGGAAGGCTTTGTCAGGTTGCAGAGTAGCTGCTCCACTGCCTGGCAATGGTCAATGGGAATGCAGGACGCAAAAGGCTTGGGTCCCTGTGCGTCCTGTACCATAATTGGCTAAGAGTTCATCACTGGACATTCGAACCCTTAGCCAATTGTAAGATAAAGTGCAAAAACCTTAACATATTAAATATGTCATATAAATAGAGGTCACATTTGCACACATAATTACATTGACACCTAGCTTGTATTTTTTTTAAAGTTGTGTATTGTTTCTACATATCTTCAATGCTATACCAGAATTGCAAAGGTATCCTAGGCTCAAAAAGATTGGGGACCCCTGTCAAGCAAGCAAGCAAGCCTTTATTGGCATAGACAACAGTACAACAATAGTAAAAAAAACTGATTAAAAACATATATAGTACAGGAAATAAATGTTAAGTGGAGGGAAATCTACTGGCATTTAGTAATTTCCAGGAGAAAGTCTGCCACTATCATACAGAGAGAAGGATCAGGATTGTCCAGCAAGTAGTGTCATATCTTTAATGGATAAATAATGAAACAATATTGCTTCAGAGTGAGATATGGGTGTTTTTTTTCATACAATGCACAGGGGATACATTGGTACTTAGTACCTTTTGTGTTATCTTACAGAGCTCTCTTTCTTCCTTTTCACTTTTTTTCTTATAGTTTGCATGCAGCCGATTGAGAATAGTATTACGTTTATCTACCTTTAAAGGGTTGAAACAAACTTAAAAAACAGAACTGGGTTGGCAGGATCATATATGTTTCAGTATTAGTGGTTGGTGCTAGTCTGGTTTTCCATTTACTTGTTTGCCTCAGGACAGTCGGTGTTCAACCCAAGTGAGCTATGAAGTGGCATTTTTCATAGCTGCCATAAATTCTCTAAATATTCTACATAAAAGGTGACATTTGACCACATGAATCTGTCTTCTTCAGAATCAATCCACCAGTATCAGTGACCAGAGCTGGAGCGAGGGGAAACAGCGCCAAGGGCACGTGTGCGCCCCACCCTCCTGCCATGTCCCTGCCTGTCCATGCCATGCCCCCACACTGGCACGCACCTGGTGCATCATGCACCCCCTGCTCCATTGGCGCTACACCACTGTCAGTGTCAATATTGTCTAGTCTGTCTGGCAACAGCACTCCAGAGTCTGATGCAGACGTATCCTACTATCTAGAGATGGTTGGGACTGAGCCTGGGCCTTCTGTATGACAAAAATATTTACCACTGAGCTAAGGTCCCTACCTAATTGATTCTTTAAATACTTACTCAGCAAGCTTAGACTTGATTGCAACAATCTATGAATAATTACTTTACTTAACAGAATTTTTTACATATAAAATGCTGCTTTTGGATCCCTGTCTATATTTAATATATGGGAGGTAGGAATTATTTTTTGCTGATCTAGACTGTGATAGTCTCAAGGTATTTTTGGAAAATTTGGTGAACAAAGCAAGGTTAACCATGAATTTGGGGGAGGGCTTCTACTTCTTAGCAAATAAACATATATATTAGACCAAAGATAGATATGACAAATCCCATTGTGGTTCAGCTGCTGGAAGCTAGATCATTTTCCCTTGTTTTATTCAGAGACATCTATTGATTTGTGATAGATTACTTTTACATGTGTAGTGTTAAAGCAGTATGATAAATTGTGTATTTTGCAGTGTAACAGATCTGTAGGAAGAAATGTTTAGCAATAGGAATTCTAATGAATAATTTCATTCCCTCTGTATCTTGCAATAGCAGAAAATGTGACAAATTCATGCTGGGACTCGTTTCTTTTGAAATCAATAGATTTTTAGTCTTAGCACATTTAAAATAAAAGGGACTGAAATTTTTTCTGTCTGAACAGATTATTAAGGAGCCGCAAAAGACTGTAGTATAAGAGGCTTTACCCTAACATTTTTTCTGGGAAGAAAATAGTGAATAGAAACTCTGATTATGTATGTACACTGTAAGAGGTATTGAAATTAGTCTCTCCATGTAGACACCAGAATATAGTAAAGCTAGAATTCTAAGGGAGATTTTGTAATCCATTGCAGCATGAGTGAAGAACTCAATCAGTCCATGAATTTCTTATACAGATTCTGAACACTGATGGAAAAGAAATATCCCAAAACTAGATGATGAAGGTCATCCAGCAGTGTGGCTTTTCCCTTCAATCAAATTGTCCATCATTAACTCCATCCACATTACACTATGACAGCATATCTCTACCATTTTGCCTACCAATTCTTTTCTCTGCTAAAGTGCAAAAGTGTAGACTTGGATTCCTTGAAGCTTATACAATTTTTTTAGAGTGCATTTGCATTCATTGCTGCAATGAGCAATATTATCAGATAGTACAAGGCAAGTAGGAAGAGAAAAAAGCAGGGAACAGAGAGCACTGTTCATTTTAATAAACCAGTGGCTTTTCTACTGAATACTTTCCTCCCCAAATGTCAAGGTGATACAAAACTTCCTTGTGTCACCAGGAGAAATCTCAAATAGTGCTTCTCTTAGGAGAAATTGCACATACATATGTAAACATGGGACCAGCTCATCTGCTCAGGAACATTTGAAAACTGACAAGAAGACCCACTTATGTTGGAGAAAGACTTTGCAATTCAGAGGTTAACAGCCAGTTCTGTTTTTCTGATATGCAAAGTATGCATTATCTTTAAAAAGTGTTGGAACTTCAGTGCAAAGGTACTCCAAATAGCAGAACAGTTGCACCTCTGTTCCTTATAATAGCCCCCCCCAAAAAAAACCCAAAACATAATAATTCTTAGAAAAAATAGAAAGGTGATGGGGAAAGAACAAAAATAATGGATTGATTGTGTTGTTTAAAACTTTTGTTACAACCATATATAAGAATTATGATAATTGTGGTACATTTCACTAGTGTAGCTCTATCCTGAGTCTGCCTCTTGGATAAAATCCCTAAAGATCCTCTTCTGTTATAAATAATTACTTAGCAGGGAGCAGATTTATTCATAGTGTTACAGGATATCATTCACTACATTACAGCAAGAGGTGTCCCTGGGCATGTACAGAATATACTTCCCTCACTACTAAGTAACTACAACCAGTATTCATTTATCTGAGTTAGAGAAGGAAGGCCACCCAGTAATAGGTGTGATTTCCAAATTCTTACTTCAGAAACTGAATACTAAGAGTGTAGTTCAAGGGGGGCCGAAACTGCATTGGAAGCATCGTGAGCCCTACATCAACATTCATGCCCTATGCCATAACCATGCCCACTATGCTGGTGTTGGACCTTCCTGTTGGACCTTTGCGTTGATGTACAGTGGCCGAATCTGGAAGTGCTGGCCCTTGTGTTTATGGACCTGTGCCGACGTCATGGAAAGTGTTCTGGGGGCATTCCCAGGGTTCTTTCATGCAGGGAACACCACCTACCAGTGGCATGAACTTAAGTCACTGAAAGTGTGGCATAAGTCGTTCTTCACAATGGGCTTACTTCCTGGGGGAGTAAAGGTTTTTCCCTTCTCCCCTGTTGCTCTCACAACCAATTGCACTGACATTGTCCCCAGCCACTTCTCTACCCTCCCTTTTAGATTGGGCTGTAAGAACTCACTGGGCTCGTGAAAAGTTAGATGAAGAGGAATCAGATGGGGTGGGTAGTTGAACTCCGTGAGGGTTCAGAGCTTTCAAACACAAGAATTCACTGCATTTGTTCTGTTTTTTGGGGGGGACGGGAATCACCAGAGAGTTGTAAAATGTACAAACAATAATCTAGTTATCTGTAGGATTTAGGTTCACAAAAGTATTAACACAAGTTTTCATTGATGATTTTCTACTGCATCATGAGCTCCATTCAAGATGCTGATAATGACTTGTAAATTCTGCAAGGGGTGAAATGTTGAGTAAATCTTACCAGATGTGATATAATGTCCAGAAAGGATACACTGCCAAATTATTTATGATTCCAAATCCAAACAAGAGCATCTTAATGGAAGAATTTCTGCAAAATATTATGGCTAGCTACCCTTCTAGTTTTTTTAGTCCTTAATCCAATTTCCTAATGCTTAATCCATTTTCTTAATCCTTAATCACCCTGGTTTTCCTGGTATTTTGGAGAAGGCAGTCTTTTATTCTGCCAAGACAGAATCCAAGTTTAGATAGACATAGCATGCCTTTTATTTTAATGTTATGCATTTATATTATTATCATTAAAATCATATTTTAACACATATGTAGATCTATGTTCTTCAGATCGTTATGAACTCAGAAATATAACTGTTCTATGATATTACTTGCTCTCAGTGATCCATCCATGTGTATGTGTGTTTTCAGAGGAAGAAGGGGGCATGTGACAACATCCTGTTGATTTCAATCATAAAAACCTCCTGTGTGGTTTATAGTAGCAATGCACTGCTAGTCTCTCAGATTAGGGAGCCTGACAACCATAATTCAGACTGTGGCCAAACTTGCAGCTGTTTAGCCAACATTGTTTTCATTTTGCCTGGTTTGTGCAAATTTAATTTATGTCTTTTCAGGAAGGGAATTTGAACATAGAATGAAAGTGATCAGGGTGATTTAAAGAAAGTTGACAATATGGAGGATGTATTCTACCCAAAGAAATAGCTTAATTAAAATCTTGATTTTATCTGAGATCTCACCCAATGTTCATTCTGAATTCTGAAAAGTATTCTACATTGTGTGAGATACTTTTTTTCCCTCTTGAACTTATTATCATTTAAATTCACTGAATAACACTTAAGTTCTAGAATAGGAAAGTGGATCTCTCTATTCACTATTTCCATAGAACACAATTATATGAAGTATATGTGTGTATCATACCTTCTCCCCTCCCCTCCCGTCCCCTCCCCTCCCCTTCCCTCCCCTCCCCAGTGATCACAGTAGTGTTGGATACCAGTCTGCTTCTTTTCAGAAGATCCTAAAGCTATCATGCTTTACTGCTCAGAGCAGGATGAGGAATCGTGGCCTAAACTGAGCCTTCATAAATTAAACCAAGCCTATCCTTCATCTATCATTTCATTTCTATCATTTCAATTATATTTGTACCCCACCCTATCCCCAAAGGGCTCAGAGCGGCTAACTACATGATAAACAATACATTTCAACAATATAGCAATAACAAACAGTAACAGTAATAAAATACATAAGACTAAATAGAACCAATTTCAGATGGCGGCTAAACATTTCAGGCTATACAAATTATAAAAACCAAAACAGCAGCATTCACAGACAATTCAGGTATCAACTAAATCCATACAATATCTAATACATCAATATAATCAATACATTAACAACATCAGAGTAGCAATACACAACAATCAAGTAGAAATATATTGATACATTTCCAACCAAATGTTTCCAACGCATCCATATATAAACTTCATGACAATACATAATCAATAAACTAATTTAAGCAACAAGGCAAAAAATAACAGTACAATATACACTATAAAACATTACCAATAAACTAAAACTACCCTGTAAGACTAAACTACCCTTCACTATAACTGCTGCAAGAATAACCTAGTAGAGCTACCTAGTTCCTGCTCTACTCCTGACAACATATAAGAGAAACTACAATCCCTAGCTAAATACAAGAGAACTAAGTCACAAATACAGACAAACAACTCCTGGTAGCCTATACACCTAATATTAAACTACATTTCGGCAGAGCCAGCGAAAGTGGTGATGTAAATGTTCAGTACAGGGAGGCCAGCAGTTCTTCTGGTATTTCTGCCACCAACTCTGTTGTTTAATCTGTTGTTGGCAAGCTGTTGGGAATCACAGTCAGTATAGTGCCCCAAAGGCACCCCCCAACCACAAACAGTACAGACAAGTTTAAAAACGTCCACCATTGCCACCATGGGAAATCCAAGTCCATCACTGCGGGAAAACCTCTGCCACCAGTTCTCCTTTGCTCGGCGCCTTACTCCTCGATGTGACAAGATGTACCTCTCACCAACTTGCACCCACTTGTACCATTTCGGTGGGGCTCACTCTCGTTGTTGCAGGGGGGTCTCTGCCACTGACCTCCTCCCATTCCACTCACTAATACAGCTATCACCACCAGCATCTTGTATCTGCTGCCGTGAAGGGAACTGCCGCCGCAGTAAAGCTCCTGCCACTAGTTCCCCACTGCTCAGACAATTGGGGGGGAGGCCTACCACCAGCCCCCCCCAACCGGGCTCCCCACAGATCGAACATGAGGTCTGTTACTAGTCCTGGGCATCAGTGGCTCTCAGCAGCAACACTGCGAGTCAACTACACAGATTTTTCCAGATGTGGATGTCCCATAGATTCATGCAAAGAAATTTTTGTAATCTTTTTTTCTTTACAAAAGTTATATTCTGCCTTTCTGCCCTCATGAAGACCACCAAGCAAACAGCAAATTAAAACATACATAGTAAAATCACATTTAAAAACCATAAACTGTTCCCCCCCCCAAAAAACACATTGTTAAAACAACTGAAACATAGCTAATATACATAGTGACATAAAAACAGCCATTAAAACATTAGTCAGAAAGGAGGAATCATGGAAGGAATACCAAATGAAGCAATAATGTCTTCAACCACTGATGGAAGATAGTAACAGAAAAAGACAGTTGAATCTTCTTGGAAAGAGAGTGTCCGGGCGCGGCCATGTCCTCAGCGCCCGGACTCAGCACAGCAGGCAGGGCAAGGGCTGGCAAAGGGAGAGACAGCAGGATAACAGCTGACAGAGTAAAAGCCAGCAGAGTGAGAGTTGGCAGGGAGGGGCCTCTCACAGCTGAACCGGCTGTGAGAGACAGTGATGAGCTGCAGCTGGGCCAAGAAGAGAACAAGATAAAAGAAGGGAAATGGGCCTCTGGAGCAGCCGCTGCAGCAGGGACTGGGGAGGGCGTTGGCAGGGGAAGGGGGTGGTAGAGAGGCGAGGAGCTTAGAAGGGGCTGCTGCCCAGCGCTGTGGGGGAACAGGCTGGGGAACCCCGGGCTTCACACCAGCTGTACACCCACCCCACCCCTGTGAAGCATAACAGGGTGGGGCAAGGAAGCCGGAGATGGGGAGAAACATTCAGAGGGCTCTCTTCTGTGAGGCAACAGAGAGAGGGAGAGGGGTCAGGCAAGCCGGTAGCTCTGACAAACAGCACCGGGACCCCAGGCCAGGGTACGGGAGGAGGGTACAAGGCGTGTCCTAACGCAAGGTGCCCTGTGGGCAAGACTGTTCCTTGGCCCTCAGGGCCAAGCTAATGTAGCATCGTCTGGGGAGTCCAACCCCCAGGTCAGGGAAGGTGGGTCGGTACAGCCACCTGCGGGGCTGGGGCAACTAGGGGAAATGCCACAGGTGGTGGAGAATGCGGGCAGTTTAGGAGTTGGCATTAGACTCTTGCCGCATATTCCTCGACCTCCAGGGTGGGCCCCAGCAGGACGAGGGTGTTTGTGACTGGCGGTGCTTAAAGCCCTGCATCCAGGGCCCGAGGCCCCATTGCCGGAAGGGAAACCTTCAGAAATAGAAGGGGCAATCGATTTCGCTCAGTTTGGGCAAGGGATGGCCGAACACCAGGCCAAGTTAACTCGTGAGTTGGCCCAGATACAGCAGGACACACACATGGCGCTGATGAAAGAGGACATGCAGAGGCAGGATGTGCAGAGTGCGGCTCTGCATGACCTCACTCAGAAAATGGGGGAGGTGGCGGGAAAGGGCGCCGGGGGCGTCCTAGGACTAGGGCGGCTCCTGCATGTCCCACTGACCAAACTGTCAAGGGAGGATGATGTCGACAGTTTCCTGGAGACTTTTGAAAGGACCGCAGAGGCCACGGGGTGGGCTAAGGACCAATGGGCTGTCTTGTTGGTGCCCTACCTGACAGGCGAGGCACAGGTCACGTCCGCCCTACGTGGCGGGATGCCTTGACTACCCAGCAGAAAACGCCATCCTAATAGATATGACATGCCTCCTGAGCTGCTATAGACAGAGGCTTCGTTCTCACATGTAAGAAGGGAGACAGGCCCCAGGTGGTCATGAATGGGCTAGTACAGGGGTAGGGAACCTTTAACACTCAAAGAGCCATTTGGACCCGTTTTCCATGGGAAAAGAAAACACTTGAAGCCGCAAATAATTTTTGACATTTAAAATAAAGATAACACTTTATATTTTGGGTTTTTTTATCTTTTACTCCGCTCATTCTGAGAAGTGCATGGATGCGTCCGCCCTGCTGCCTGCAGGGCGGGCAAGGATGGGGCCAGCGGCTTGGCCTCGCCGGCCGCCGGGAAAGTGCCCACCCCGCTCCAACAGGGCAGGCGAGAGGGGAAGCCCGCGGCGCGGCCCAGCCGGCCGTGGGCAGTTGGTGCGCCCACCCTGCAGGGCGGGCAAGGATGGGGCCAACGGCTCGGCTTGTGGAGCCGCAGTGCAAGGGCAGAAGAGCCTCATGCGGCTCTCGAGCTGCAGGTTCCCTACCCCTGGGCTAGTAGATTTGGCCATCCGGTGGCTGCTGCCCACCAGCCCGGATGTCACTCAGGTGGTAGACCTGATAGCCCTGGAGCAGTTTACCCACACAATATAGAAGGCCCTCTCCCAGATTGCCACCCACCTGATCCCAAAGGCAGGGGCACTGGAAACAGGGCCCTAACGGGTCTAGTTCAAAATAAATTATACCACTTCTGATTCTGGACCTTGGGACACCCTACAATTTACTTTCTATCTACAGAGAAAACAATAACTGCAGTATGGATCTTCTACATTGTACTTTGTATACTATATGTAGGATTGATTGTTTAGGCAATGGTACATGTAACAAAGTGGGTTTGTCAATTAGTTATCTGTAAGGGAACACAAAGAAACTGTTAAGGCTGTTAAAAATCATGGGGTACATTTAGTTTTTCTTTATACCCACCTTAGTACCAGTTTAGGAGAGATTTTAAAACATAATTTAGTAACTTTCTAAAGAACTGTGGACAGAACAAAAATAGATGTCCTAGCCTTTTTTGCTAATTCATTACCTTATTAATCTTCTCCTGCTTACCTTATTCACTGGTAGTTTCTTTTTCTATCCACTATTAAAATATCTCTAGTGGGGTTATAAGAATAGAAATTATATCCCCAAGAAGTACTACAATAAAAGTCCTATGAATTATGGCAGAAAATGATTTTTTGAAGGAATCTTTTAGTGAATCCGATTCTCAGGAAAACGCAAATGGAAAGTATTCTCTAGATTTAGTTGCACACTGGGGGCTGAGTATCTGCATTCCCTTAAGTTTATCACAGTATCCATGGCTGGTGTCAAGAATCAGAGATGGCTTCAGGAGTCAGTAGTATAGGCAGTTTCTGGGGCCTTGGAAAGATCAACTCCCAACCTGCTCCCTCATAACACCAGCTAAACACCAGCTAAACTGTGCCTGTTTACCTTTGCTGAATTCATGGCTTCAGCAAAGGAGCAGAAGAAAGAAAAAGAACCATTCATTGTGACTACTGTGTTATATTGTCACATGCTGAGGGTAGAAGGAGTTTCTCAAAAGATTAGGACATTCTTTCTCCCTTGAGAGAAAAAGAATGTGTCTGTGTGTCCACACTGCTACTTCCTGTCACTGCTATCTACTAAGGAACAGGAGGAGGAATAACAGGAATCACAAGCTAGGGCTGGTGATAATAGTGTTGTGTGTATTCATCCACCAAGGGAGAAAAAGAGGCCAAGGCTGGCCAATGTAAGTGTTCTTGTGTGGTTGATCCTTTTCATTGGTGCCTTGGCCTTAGAGAGAGCAGTCAGCTGTTCCATACTGTCAAAGCCCCACCCCCACCCCCTGGGTCTCACCTTGCTTACCCAGAGGATACCAGGAGACTGTGGCCAGGTCCTTTAGACCAAGAAACAGGGTTTCTGATTATTTCCCTACCAAGAGCAGGGGCTGTACTAACCACATCTTGTTTTCTGAGACAGAGAATATGTCTGTAACAAAGTCAGGCTTTGTCCAGTATCAAGCAAATGGGCCTTTATACAAGGCTGCCTAGTAAGCAAAAGCATCTTGCTGTTTTAATATCCTGCCAGGGCAAGATTTATACCTACATTAATATTTCACATAACCAAGTCAGTTGTCCCTAGTTCTAATTAATAAAACTCTGTGCTTGGTGTTATTTTTGTTTACTTGAGCTTGCTAATTTTCCAAACAGACTGCTTATCATCCCACTCAATAAGGTTGTTTATGATTTTACTCTGTTTAGATTCTCAGAATGTCTTGCCAGGTTTGTATAGAAGCTTCATCAAGCTGTCAACAGATCCCTTATATCAATTTGCATGGCTTACTGTCCTAATTGGGGACATTCCTTCAATTCACATATAGCGCTTGATAACTTATTAAATGAAAGGCCGCAGAAGGAAGAAAGTTGTTATTTATGTTCTGACTATTTTGGTTTAGGTTGGACAAATTGGGAAGTGAGCCTCATTTGCCCTGACCAAACATGGTAACATCTTTGAGACCCTCTTTGGTTGTAGTGAGTATTTGTACTGGCAACACATGACTCCTCCTCTTTCAGAGTAAGCCAGCCGAAGCTGATCAATGACAGAGTGGTACTTCTGGCCAGAGGTGGAGCTACCAGGGGTGGGGGTGGGGTGCACATTGCACTGGTCGCCTCACCCCTGGTGGCACCCTGCCCATCCCCATTCACTTATCTCAGTGAAACAGTGCAGGCTGGAGAAGCGGCCTGTTCCCTTCAGGCTGAAAACAGCCTGGTGGAAACTACACTTCCCAAATGATCTTGCAAGCCCCAAGGACTCATGGGAAGTGTAGTTCCCACCAGGCTGTTTTCAGCCTGAAGGGAACAGACCGCTTTTCCAGGCTGAACTAAGGTAAAGGGGGGCGGAAAACACAGAGTGCGCACCAGGCGCAGTATGGCTCAGATATGCCTCTGCTTACGGCCTTCTGTCACCTTGAAGAAGAGCCATGAGTAAGGGTGCAGCATGCAGCAGCACCTCAGCCTCTTCTCTATGGAGAGGCTCACAAGCAGCTTCTTGATGGGCTAGCAACCCAAAATCAGACTTGTGTATGTGTGTTTTTCCTTTTTCAAGTACAACCTTTTTCATCTACCTCAGTTTCTCTCTAACCCTACTTCATTGAGTAGCCCTCAGTAGTTACTTTGACTTTCCAATTAATTATCTACTAAACATTTGATTTTGAAATGTATTCGTTGGTTTTTATTTGGTTAAACATATTAAATACAAATACTTTCAAATTTTGGAATGAAATTTTGCAATTTCAAAAGGCTGATTTAATAATCAGGGATAAAGAGATTCATAATTAGTCCTATTCCCATCCCCTTATGAACCTTGACATAGTTGCAAAGTTTAACCACTAGCTGCTTTGTAACTTTAATGTGAACTTTCCACTCTATAGCTTTGTATCTTAAAATATATAGACAGATTAATTCAGTGTTACATCTTTCCAAGGGCTGAAATGTCCTTTCTGTGAGTCATGATTACCTATTAATCTCACTATTTGTATCATCAGTCATAGCATCAGTGATCCGTTCTATAGAAGGGAGGAAAAAATACAAGCCTCAGTTTGCCTTCTCTAGAGAATGATTGACTGATCTGATTGGTTCTGGCTGCTGTGCATTTGTCATGCCCCTTGTGTTGTGCCAGAGGAACTTGCATTTTCATGTTTGAAAGGGAATTGTCATTTTAGGTAGGTTTTTTTTTAATGTTCACAACTTGATCTTGGGAAAACAAAAAAAAACATTGCTGGAACTCCATATGTCTAAATGGATGGCCCAGGCACCATACTACCTGTCCTAAACACCAGGTGAAAGCTGACTAACATTGGCTCCCCCTCCCCCCCGGAACACCCCAGCCCACTCCCACCCCCATGCTGACATCCAATCAGACACCAGTGTTGTTCTGTAGCAGCCTTGAATTCTGCGTTTCACCACCCTGGAGCTGAGCAGCAGCTGGACACCAGCGCATTTGCTCCCTTCACTGGCAGCAGTACCTCTTATGCAACAGAGGGAGGAAACGTGCTGGCATGAGGATGTTAGAATGCCCTTTATGGGAAATCATTTTATCAGCTGAAACACTGTCCAACTTAACCAGCTTTCTGACTTTAGGAAATGTGTCTCATTTCTTAATACTTGCTATTAACGTTTTTATCATTCCAGCAGGCAGTATGAGAAATATCAGATTTTGAAGGGGTGCATATTCTCTGTCCCTTAACCGTATATAGATGATATGCCATCACTTTGGCACTTCCCCCCTTTTATTGCTTTAAGTTACTGTTTGTATTAAGAAATAAAAATGAAACAATGATTGTTTCTTTGTTCAATGAGCCATTAAATATGTAACAATCTAGAATACGTAATAAAAGCACTCTTACTGTAGTTAACTTGATTGCTATAAATTTATTCAAAGTATTATCAGTTTATGTAATTACGGTGTACTTTAAAAGCTATGTTTTATAAATCAGTTATTCTAAAAGTTATTCTAAAATACCTCATAAGGGGGGAAAGCAGATTGCAATGAAAGACATTTTATTATGTATAAGCATTTTCTTTTTGAGACTCTGAAGTGAGTCTTTGTAACAAGTTTTTTAAATGGTTTTGTATGCATTACTGACTTTGCTCATAATGGACGCTGAAGGGGGGAATACAATTTATTTCCTGTATTTCAAGCGCAAAACAGTTTCCAAGGAAAACTTCCAGCCTAGTTTTTGATCTCATCACAAAATCTTATTTGGAAGTGATAGCCTGCATATGCCTAACTTTTCTTTTCTGCTGTGAATGCTGTTCCAAATCTCTTGAGATTCAAGGGTAGAAGATGCTATAGATATTCAAATGAAGCTTATGGTGGCATCGAAATCTAGCTAATGCTTCTTTCACTCATAGTCATCAAGGAAGGCTGAAGAACACATAGCAGTGTTGCTCAATGATATTGTATATCGTCCATTCCTTACCCCATAACAAAAATAATGTATCTCTGTTTGTGAGATAATAATACCAGAAAAAATTTACTTGCTAGTAGCCACTAAAGCAAGTATGGAGATTCCCCACTCAGTTCTGTCATAGGAGAAATATATATTTTCTTTTTAAAAGAGAAAGTATGAAACCAATTTTGTTTTGGTTCTCCAGATGAATAATTGCTGTAATTCTATATAACTTCAAGATGTATGCTACGTATACATAGACCTCCCTTAAATCAGTCCTTACAGTATTGTTTTACCATTGTTATACAAAACAGAGGAACGCAATGACCCTCTTTGGCTGAGGAAATTAGCTGTAGAGCAAAAGGTCGCTTAGCGTGGCTTAAGGAATGTTGTGTAACTTGATTTATATATATATACTAGCAGGGTACCCGCGCTTCGCTACGGGAAGTGGGAAAAGCAGAATGCAGAAATGCAAATACTCCAGCTGTAAGAAATGCAAAGAACTCCACCCGTAAGAAGGTTGTGGTCAGTAATATCTTGGAGCGTCCTATTTAGGGCCTCAAAACCTCATGTGTGAGCCATGGTGCAGTCATGGTGCTGGGGTCCCGCTATGAGGCTTCCTATCCTGTGATTACAGCATCTGTAGGAAGTTGTTGAGTCACCCTGTAGCGGGTGCAGCAGAAGGAACGGGTTGCTATGCATTGAGGAGTGTGGTGTTGGATAGTAGGGCACCCGTGGTTCGGTACGTGTTGGTGAGCACGGCGTCTCTGAACTTCGGGGTGGCAGTCATCATACTTCTGTACAGGGTGGTTGTGAACTGAGGGGTGACATGCAGAATATTTCCTCACAGCCTACCTGTGGAGTGACGGGGTGGGTTTTGCATATGTTGCAGCAGCTTCCTGGCACTGTCTGTGTGTAATGCAATGGGTAAGTTGATGTGCGTATGTATAGGGGCATGTTCTCCCCTTTAGCCGCTTTCAGCAGAAGGAGACAGGTTCCTGTGTGCTGAGGAGTGCTTGGTGTTAGACAGGGCCCCTGTGATTACGCCTTGGCGTAAGTTGGTGATCACAGTGTCTGTATGGTGATTTGTTGAGATCACCCTGTATCAGTTGCAGAAGAAGGAAACAGAGTTGCTGCAATGCGTGGAGGAGTGTCGTGTTGGATAGCAGGGCACCCGTGGTTCGCTATGTGTTGGTGAGAGCTGTGTCTATATGAATGTCAGGGTGACAGGCAGCATACTTCTTTGCAGTGTGTTTGTGAACTGAGGGATGACATGCAGCATGTTTCCTCACAGCGTGCCTGTGGTGTGGCGGGGTGGGTTTTGCATGGTTTGCTTCAGCTTTCTGGTGCTGTCTGTGTGTAATGCAATCTGTAAGTTGCTGTGTGTCTGTAAGGCATCGCACCAGTGGATCAAGCATGCCTGTTGTTTGGTGGGCAGTACCACAGCTTGTCGATTTGGATAGTGGAGTTACAGCAGCAACGTGGCCGTCACTGAAAAGTCCTGTGACATGAAGCTGTATATGTAAACGCAGAATACCAATCACTGTTAGAGTGAGTGACTCATCAAAGGAACAGGGAAGCTGTTCCATTAGTGGGTATTCTCAGTGGGTTGTTCCATTTTCTTACCCGGGAGGCAGGAGGGAGAACCCTGGAAGGGACCCCTTCCTCCAGGAAATAATTCTGATTACCCCTGAGACAGCCTTTTATAGGCTTTCTTTGCAGTTGTCCAGTTGGATCCTCAGCGTCCACTGGATGCTGCAAATCTAACACATTTATAGTTTTTGTAATTAGTAGAGATAAATCCTCCCCTTTTAAAAATCTGGGAGTCTGTTTTATGTCCTCTGTGAGTGGATCGTCTGTATCTGAAAATTGAGTTTCCTCCTGTAAGCATTCACCCTCACTTAGATCCTCTATACCCAAGGGACTGTGTTGAGAGAAGCTAAATGGTCCAGGATCTAATGGAACAGCTCCCTCTGCTGGCTGTTGTGGCCATTGTCTGGTATTCTGGGAAGGCTGAAGTGCTCAACTGTCACCCACGAAATGTTCGGGCAGATGGGCAGAGATGAATAGGAAAAGGCTCAGAAAATAGCCTAATAACTTTCGAAGTTGACTTCAATATTTTTTGGAAATCCTTGCCCTATTGAGCGCCTTTTCGGGCACACATGAGGGAACCCAAGGCGTGCCAAATTTCAGAATAGCGAGGGTTTGGCGGTTTCTGAGTTCCATTGGCGAGTGAGTCAGTGATGGAATTCGCTTATGTATAGATAGATATTGCCTGTGTATATGGGTTTCAGCTTACTATAAGAAAGCAGCAGAGAGATTTTATTGGGAAAATAAGAAAATGGAATAAAATAAAATCTCACTTGCAGTCACTCAATTACTGGGGGTAAAAACATACACATACAAAGTTTCCTAGAATGTAATTTAGAGGTGAAGGATAGGTTTTGGACATAGAGAGAGAAGAGGGATGGGATGTTAAATATTATATTTACCAGTCTTGTAATGGATGTCCAGGAGACAGAGACCTAATGACTTGGCTCTGGATGATCAGTGCTGATGAAACAATATTATCGAGCACCATGGTGGTGTGTGATAATACTGAACACCTAACTGAGGTCTGGGGCGTGGTTTTATATGGAAAAACATGTCTTGGGGCAAAGGAAATCCTTGAAAAAAGAAATTTTCCTGTTGTCCAAGGTGATGTAATGGTCTTGAGTGTCAGACCATTGATCTTATAGCTGACCCTTTATCTTGATGGGTTTTGCCAGGTGCTGGACAAAACAGCTAACGACCCTTAATGGATATTGCAAAATAGATGCTCACAAGGAGAATGAGTCAGAGAAAATATTAAGAAATATAGACAAAAGGTAACTGGTTTCGCCCAAGTGTGCTGTTGTTCATATTCAAATTCTGTTTCCTGAGTATGTGCCAGGTCTGGGGGGTCCTTTAGACATTCTTGTCCAGTCCCAGTATGGCGTTTCTGAATTCACACAGGCTTTTCTGTTCAGGGCACTGTTCTGCCAGGTCTGACAGTCAGGTTGGCTACACTGTGTCTGCCAGAAATAAACAAGATCAGGCATCTTCAAATTGTGATGGCATCATAAAGCATGCCATGCTCAAACAGTGGGAATGGAAGATGCAAAATGAGATCCATGGGATCTGCCAAGGAGCTCTTGCAAGATATTGTTCTGTCCCCCATGTTGCTCAATATCTATATGAGACATGTGAGCAAGATCATACATAGTTTTGGAATTGGGTATCTTCACTAGGTAGGTTACATAGAACCATAACTGAACCATTTACATAGAACCATAACTGAATTGCCAGGAGTTGCCATTTCAGAGTTGAGCCAGTGCCTGAATGTGCTGGTCAAGTGGCTGAAAGACAGTAAACTGAACTCAATCCAGATACAGTTGAGGTTATGCTGATTGGTAAGAATGGGCTAGTACTTTACTATTATTGATGGGTTGCAACTTCCATTGAAGGAGTTGTATTGGGCCAGGTACCTTGTTAGAATAACTTGTAAATACAGTTGCAAAAGTGGTTTTCTTAGCTGCATTTAATTCAGAAGTTGATACCATTTCATTAGATATTTGATCAACACTATAGTAATTTCTAGGCTAGAATTCTTAAATGTCTTTTGTGGTGGGGCTGTTCTTGATGATTATTTAGAAACTTCAGGTTGGCCAAAATATACTGGTCCTTTTGAATCAGATTCTGCCCAGTGAAGTTTCTTCACTGGCTGTTTCTGAATTTAATTCAAGGTGTTAATGCTTACTTACTTTTGAAGCCCCTTTTGAGCCCCTTTGTCTCACTTCATACAAATACATGGTGGTTTCAGCACAGCATAAATAAGACGTCTGGGGGACATTTTAAAAAGAGGCAACTTCTTTTTTGTTTTTAACCAGATAGCAGAAATATGACATCCTGGGGACTTCTTTAAAAAAGTCACCTCTCATTTTTTGCCCGGATAGCACAGACGTCAGAAGAGAAAAGTGGTTTGTTTGTTTTTTCCCAACTGTCAGTTTCCTCCTCAGCTTGTGCCTGACATTTTGTGTGCTGCTGAAGGGATTCTGCCTGCCTCCATTTGCTAAAGGTTGTCCCAGGACGTTTGCTCTGCAGACTCCAATCCTGGACTCCCTTTCAGCCCAAAGTGTACATAGTTGTACTGAACTTGTCCTACCAATTCCAGCAATATATGGTTTTCCTATTTTTTTAAAAAAAACATTCTTGATGTTGAAGAAATACAGACACACTATGAAAACCTTAGCCACTCAGAGGACTAGTCTACCTCCCATTGAAAAGCATTGAGACCACAGAGTACTACCCAGTACTTCTCAATGGGTAGTAGTTCAGTCCTCCATGGTCTCAATGCTTTTTAATGGGTAGTAAACCAGTCTCCTAGCAGCAAAGATTCTCATAGCATGTCTGTGTTTCTTCACAGACACCCCATCAAGAATGTTTTTTTTTTAAGTAAAATTATGTACTGCCGGAATCAGCAGGACAAGCCAAGTACAACTATGTACTCTTCGGGCTGAAAAGGCTCCCAGGATCAGAGTATGTAGAGAAAACATTTTGGGGCAACCTTCAGCAAATAGAGGCAAGGAGAATCCCTTCAGCAGCACACAAAATGTTGGGCGCAAGCTGAGGGTGAAACTGACCAGAGAGCTTAATGGTAAGGCAGGAAAAATAAAATGCCTCTGGAGCTCTACACAGCCAGGCAGGTGACGATTTGCAGATAATTTAAAGGAAAAAAGTTAACCCTTTAGCATCTTCAAAATATGATGACTTGGGCTGAAATAAGACTTCCTGAGGACAGCTTGGGTAAAAGCTGTGCAGAGTTCCTCCCCAAGATTCCCCTTTTTTGCATCGTCTGTACGGAATGGGCCCATGGCAATTTTGCTATTCATAATAAAGTCTTCTAATAGTTCCTTCATTCTTGAGGATGTGGTCCATGATGTTGCAAACCTGTGCCTCTCCTGTTGCTGCCTATAGCTATGGAACAGCTCAAGGCTGTGGGTCATTCTAGAAATGCTGTAAGGCATAATTATTTAAGAGAGTTCATGGGCAGCTTCAATATGCCCTGGCCTAACTCTTTTATCTGTTTTAATTTTCTGGTTTTAATTATGTGTTTTAATTTACTAGTTTTATTTATATTATATATATTGTTATCAATTGGCTTAGGTCCTGTCTATGTCGAGAGAAAAAGGGTATAAATGTTTAGAATACATATTACCAGTAATGGATCTAGTCTTTACTAACCAAACATGTACTTTTGTGGAAAGTAATGCTGAATTCTGATGTGAGAAATACATCATTGTTTGTGATGAGAATGAACCAGGATGTCTTCAGGTTCCCTTCTTCCCAAATCAGGGTTGAAGTCCTCCTGCATTATGGAAACTTGTATGAATTTCAAAATTACATTAAAGACCTTGAGAAGAAGAAAAGTGAGAAAAGTTTAGTTGTAGATCATACAGAAAATTTTCGCAACTGTTCTGAATAGTTTGAAGTAGCAATGGAAAGTGATGTTTGTTCCATTGTTCTAGTAGTTCTAAGCAAGAGCTGTACTTGCTAAGTTATCTTCCCCAGAAGTACTTTCATTTGACATTTAGGAATTGTTCCCCACCAGCTAAATATACTTTAAAGAAAATCAGTTTCCCTACAGACTTGATTGTCATTGTTGGCCACTGTTCTTTATTATTTGTTTATAAGAGAGAGCCTGGGCTGATGAGACAAGTGATTTAACAAGAAATTTTCTTTCTTTCTTTCACTTTAGAATAGAAATCCAGGGACGCCATTATAGTCAAATACATTTCCATGCTACCTATGGGGAAAAAAGATTTTATTTTTAGGCCATCTGCTGCATTGGCAAAACTTTATCATGATGGGCTTGTTGCCATGCCTATTGCTTTAACTTTTTACAGCAGTTTCTTTTAATGAATAGAAGTTCACCTGGTAGGTAGTTTCTCTGGCTACCTTGCAAGAAAAAAAATATTGTCATTTCGAAGTTACAAAAAAGGCTAATTTCTTCCACAGCAGAACTATCAGAGGAAAAAAACCAAATCATTATGGTTTGATGCGGGGGAGGGGCATTGTACTCCTTATGTATAGAGCAATAGGCAAGGCTTCTTGAAGTAAAAGAACAAGTCATTTTCCAGCAACACTGAGCTATTAAGAAAATGTGAAAAGCCTTTACCAAAGATTTTTAGTATGTGGGAAGATCAGCTGAAAAATATTTGATGAGTGATCATGTTCAGTTCCAGGACTCTCTGCTCATAATAATAAGGGAAAGATCAAGAAATGTAGACTTTAATAAGTAACCCAAGCAAGAAGCCCACTGAAACCAAGAGTATAAATCAGTGGTTCTCAGCATTAGCAACCTAGGAACCCCTATTCTGGTTTTTTTAAAAAAAAATTCAGACTTCCCTGAGTAATCTTCTTTTCTAGTACGAACCACACTCTGAAAATTGCTTTGTCTCAGAACTGACTGTGAGGTTTAGCCATAAAACGTATCACCAGGAATATCTCTTGAAAAAAAAGCTTCCTGAACTGTTAGTTTTAATCCCCCCCCCCCCCAGCCCCCTTTACAATCTTCACTTTTGTATCAGGGAGCTATGGGTGTATTACTTTCCTGTGCATTCTTCACACATACACACACACACTAAATTAAACCTTTTACTGTCTGCCAAATACAGAAGACTAGTTATGAATTATCTTATCAAAACACATATCAAAAGTACACTGTGCTTAAAGAAGAGTACAATTTTGATTATACTATGTGACCTAAAGATGCATTACTGCTCTATGTAATTTGGAATAATTTTGTTTGTATGCTTCATTTATGCTCAGTTTCAAATGTGCAGTATGTCAGTGTTAAGGAGCCAATTCAAACATGCTGAAATGGTGGTGGACTTTACAGCTTCAGAACAAGTGACACTGTTTTGAATATTATGAGACTTTACTGTTTTCCCTACATATATGCATTCTAAAGAGTATTTGTAATTTTCAGGCAGTTCTAAATACAGAGACCTTCTTTTCAATTGAACTCATCAGAGTGGCTGATTCTCCCTTCTGGTGTACATCACAGTAACTGTCAAGTGTGTCCATATTATCTGTAAAAGAGTGGGTAGCTCCTGCCTAGTCTGGTTTAAACCTTTCTAGTGTGACCTCCTGTGTGACCTTTCTGGTGACCTTTCTGGTGAGACCTCCTGTGTGAGGTCTGAGGACTGCAATTCATCAACTGTAGCACTGGAGAGTTGTTTCTTAGCCTCCTGTATTTATTTTCAAGTTGTTTATGATGCCATATGGACCTCCTTTGCTGGTTTCCATGATTTTAGGCTGTTTAGAGCTTCCCTTCTGGCATGGTTGAGATTGTATTGCTAAAAGAGATTTTGCTGATTAGTTCAATTTGGGTGAAAGCATTGTGTGTAATGATCCAATGAGGCATTGTAACCTTCGGAATGATTAATTATATTGTTATGTACTTGAGGACATGTTGTAGCCTACTGTAGTGTGTAGAAAACATTCTACCCTTTCTTTTATGTAGGGATATATATTGTTTATTGTAGATGGCATTTCTCTTTGTAGTATCTGAAGAAGTGAGTTCTGACTCACAAAATTTCATGCTGAATAAATGTTAGTCTTTAGGGTGACATGAACTTCTTTCGTGGCCAGGTAAGAAAAGCCACTTAGCTAATGTCCTAAACAAAAACAAAATAAAAGAAGTATATTTGAGGCCTGCTGTTTCCCTTTAAAGTCCACAATAATCCTTAACCTCACTTAGGCCCACTTTTCATGGGCCTACAGTACCTGGTATTCCCAAGCGGTCTCCCATCCAAGTACTAACCAGGCCCGACCCTGCTTAGCTTCTGAGATCAGACGACATCGGGCGTGTTCAGGGTGGTATGGCATGGGCCAAAAACAGTGCCCCTGGAACGGTAAAAACACCGTTCCAGGGGTACTGTTCACACGGCTTCCACCTTTGCATTGAGGCAGTGCCAGGCTCCCCCGCCAAAGAAAACAGCGGGGAAGCAATGGGAAACAATGTTTCCCAGCCGGTGCTATGCAAACGGCACCGGGTTGGAGGTGCCACTTTTAGACAACTTCTTTCCCCACACATACCTTCTCTCCCTTCAGAGCTCCGCAGAGACAAGAAGGCATGCCCACGCTGCCTTTCGACTCCTGGGGGTAGGAGGGCAGTGTGGCCATGCCTCCCCTTCACTACAGAGCTCCGCAAGGAGAGAAGGTAAGTGTGGGGAAAGATAACGGAAGCACTTCTGCAGGCCGTGACCACTCTGAGGCCTCTCGCATCTCATCGTGCGAACAGCCCTGGGGCTATACCAACATCATATATGCTGGTGGGAAGCCACTGTAGTGTCCCATGTGCAGTGGGCCTTAGAGCGAATTTATACAATTGTTAAGGTTTCCACTGCAATATTTAGTGAAATAAGGCTTCTTATGAAGCTGACCTACATGACTGGCAAAAACTTGTCTTATTTAAAATCAGATAAAATATAATTTTGACCGCTTGTTGGCAATTATACCAATTGGCATCCATTGTGGAGATAAAGTTCTTTAGTCATTCTTTTTTTATTATTTTAGTGCAATAAAAACAAAGCTATGCTCTGAAATGTGTTGGTAGAGTATAAATTGGACCAGACTTTGGTCTGAGTAAGTACAATTTCTTCTCTAGGAATTCCCATCAAGTGGTGTTATTTGGAACACAAATGACCTCAATCTATCTTTACTGTTCCTGCAGTGAACTTATTTACATAAAAGTTGGACTAACATCACGTAACAGAACTGCATCATGTGACTTTTCAAAATGTTTTAGCACTATTTCTTCAAAAAAATTCTTCATCAAAGATACAGGAAAAAGAAAGAAAAAGATTAAAGGGTTTGAATCATACAAAAAACATACACTGCACTAGAATTGCCTTCAGAGACTAAATGCGATAACATTCTCTTAGTCCTTATGTAAAATAGCTGATACAATATCTCAATATCCTTGACTGTTGGTGTATGAATTCACCTTCCAATTCACCTTTTTTCTGACACTTTTCTTTCTTTTGCCCTTTTTATCTTCCCATTTCAAAGTGGTTTATTTTAAATTCACTCTGAGCCTTCCCCAGAAAAACATGCATTGTAAAAGATCTCTGAACACAGATTTTTTAAACCTAATGTTTCTTAGCATCCTTTCACTGTTATTTACAATCAGTACAATATTGTGTGTTGTTTGTTGCTTGTAGTTTTAAATGCTAGGTTGCAATTTCATTTTGAAAGCTTTAAAAAGTCACATTCCAAAGAACCTAGTGAGAAAGATCACTTTTTTTCTTTATGAACAGATAGCACTCTTTCCTCTCTTCTATGGCTTGCCTTAAAATATAAACTTTGAAACTCAATTGGATTCATGAAATAATGTGTATGTTTCTGTGATGGACCTTGCTTGATGAATCTTGACTGCCTTTTGGAAATTTTATGTAATGTCATAATTTTCAACATAGCGCTTTTTATAGAAAATTCACGATATCCTATTTTAATGTGAAAAAAATGAAATAAAAGTGAAAGTGTCTGAGAGTTAGAGTTTTAAAAAGTTAGAAATGTTGCTAAAACCAATGAATCTAGTATCACGTAAGTTGTTGAGCTTTGGCCAGATATTAATGGAGAGTATTGACCCACATGTATTCTAAAACATACATTTGTTCAACTTCTTTCCACTGCTATTAGCCCCCACTGGCAAGAAAAATGCATTTTAAATCATCAGCTTCTCCCTTACTGCTATTTACATCAATCATTTCTAGAACAGCTTTGCCTAAAAGTCACAAGTCACAAGTGTTATTTTTGAAAAAGATGAGGAAAACATATTGCAACTTCTTCTTTACTCTGCACATACTGCTGAGCTCTGTAACTTCCTGCAAATGGATGTATTATACAATTTCACAGCATGTTTGAATGTTCCTACCCAAAATAAATTTTGACAAGATGACATATTGAAAGTGACGGAAAAGAATGTCCAGAATAAGTTGATATTCATACATCATGGGTCATTTGTTTGGGTTATATGCATTGTTTTGTTGCACTTATTTTTAGAAATTTCATTAAATGTTCCTTTTATTGTATTTTTCGTTGGAGAAATACCTGCAGAGCTTAATTGCATATAGACAATTTTCTATCTCTGCAGTGGTTTTAAACTTTTCAGTTGATAAAATTAAGATGCACTCAAAATATGGATGCACTTCTTTTTTTTACATTTCTTACACTCTCATTTTACAGATGGTTAATAACCCATCCCTTGTACAGCATTCATCCTAAATCAATAGGGATGGTTTGACCAAACATCTGTATCAGTGTTTTTAGTGTCAATTGTAAGCATTAATTTTCAGCTGCACTACACTGTATAATACAAATGTCATCAAACTTTGAATATCTATGAATAATTATTTAGTGTCTGACTTGTAAACTCTTTTTGCTGAGAAGTAAGAATATAATACAAATTTAAATGCTGTTCTGCTAAAGGCTGAAATTGATTCAGTTCTTTAAAAAGGAATACATCGGCTGAAAAGAGTTGAATTTGGGCAATTTTTATTTTCTGAGGAAGATAAGGACACTCTTGAATTCTATATATATATTTTAAATAGAAAGAGAAATATCTTTCCCCTTTTCGTTCTGAAACATGTAACATCCACCCCAGAGCCGCCTTTGTTACATTTTTTGATGAAATAAGCATCACTGTGCTTCCATCACTCCTTTAAACAAAGCAGATTCATGTGTGTATACATTTCCTAGGGATGGAAACTTCTTCATCTGTAGGACATTTGGATGGCATTGTGCAGTTTTGTTAATGAGACTAATGGGAATATAACTAATATGTCATCCATACAGATTGCAGATGACTACCTGAATTAATATCTTATAGCAAACACACTGCAGTTACACTTTGTAATAAATGTTGTTAGTCTTCAATATAAGCTTTGATAAACTATACCACAAGAAAGCTCAAATTGTAACAAAAGTTTCTAGTCTTTAAGGTGGTACTGGTACTGTTTCATGCATAAATTGTTGGATAGTGTGCTATTGCTGATCTACAGAAATCATTCTCAAATTACTTATCCTTCATTGGCAAGTGTTGTTGCAATGTATTGGTAGTGCATGATGAATGCAGCCTATATCAGGGCTATTTCCAAGGAGCTTCAGCTAGTAAAGTGTACTGGAAGCTTCTCAATATTTCTACTTCTTATTACACCCTGAGCTTTTAGCCACAATATGTCAGGGTATCATGATTACGATGTTCTTTAATCCAGTATCTAAAATACTCCACACCTTGATTCCGTCAGCTCACCTGATCCCTTTTTTCTCTTAACATTAATTTAATCTAAAAACCTCCTGTCCAATTACCAGAGAACTATCCAATCTTCCAGAGTTCCTCTAGTATGTCAATCCAAACTCACCCTGACTTTAATTTGATCAACACAGCCTACACCTCATCAGGAGTTGGGTGCTCCCAGGTGTTAACTTCATTACCCCTTTTTCCATAACATTGTTCCTTCTTGAGAACAAGACTTTGCTTTGTTTCTGGAAAGTAGCCCCTCTTATAGTTTCCAAAGGGCTACCTTTTCCTATAACTAGATCTCACAAGCAAGAGCCACTTCCATTTTGACCTTGTGCCACCATTGGCTCGAGTTCCATTGTGCCTGACATCATCCTTTTTCTGGAAAACAGCTTTGGAACTGGATTCCACTTCCTTGGACTTCCTTCTAGATTGGTAAATATTCCCTCAATGCCCCTTGCTATCCCAGTCTATCCTTTATGTTTTCCTATATGAAACTATGTGTGTTTTGCTGAATCTCTTGCATATTTTTTATTATTTTTGACTCTTCAATAAAATTATAAAATCTTTTAAATTCTGACTTGTGTGGATTTCTAAGGGGAAAACCTCTGTAGACATTGGTATAGATCCTGGCTCACCCTTTTGCATTGCAAGGTCTGTTCCCACTAATTCTCCAAATTAAAAGAGAACAGATCAGACTTCTGGGCAGCCCAGTCTAGAGCCACAGGCAGCCAGGAATAGTGTCGCTACTGCGCCACTCCACAGCCTCCTGTGGTATTTTTCTATTACCATTTTAAAAATATATATGAAGCAGTTATGCCTCACAAATGTTAGAATATAGTGTTGCTTTATGTCTTTTGTTAACACTGTTAGAATAAAAATATAAATTATCCTAGTTCATAATTCAGAATATCTGTAACTTCATGAATATTAATATATTCATAAAGTTTGACATCTGTCACTTGGGATGTTCAAAATGTTCTGTCTTTTCCCCCTCTCTTTTTAAAATGACAAATTTAATGCCTCTTTTTAAAGCCCGTTAGTCTAGAGAAGTTTGCAAAAATGTCTTAACAAGATTGTTTTGCACATTTTTGCACCAAGTTGTGAAGCTCCCAAATAGCTTTCTTTCTTGTCAGTTTTGACACCTATTTCAATCCTCTTTGTAGAATAATTAAGTATCTGGTGGATCCCCAGCCTATGTAGGGAAGTTGATGGCATTTCTGGATGAATTGCTTCTTTCAGATCAAGTGCTAACTTTGTGCTATTCACTTTGACTTCACATCTGCCTGTAAGAACAAAGAACCATACAGAATCATTTGACTTGTAGTGATTTCTACAGACTCAGCACTATGGCTGAAGGAATAAACACATAACTATTATTTTTAAAACTCAGAAATAAGCACCACAGATGTTAGAACAATAATCAAAGGTAAAACTGTAGTCATAGTCATCCCACTTTAAAAATGTAGCCTCTACAAGACCTAAAGCTCAAACAGAATAGCCCAATGCTGAAATATTGTCACACCACTAATTGGTATCCAGTGCCTGTTTTGCAAAAGAGGAATGTGATTGAAGCACCCTTCAACAAGGTGCAAAGAGTACAGCAATTCAACCAGATATCAGAATATCAGATATTTGAATATCAGATAAAGGAGAAAACAATAAAGCCAAGAGGGGTACCAAAGGAACAGAATCCCTCAAAAGAAAATTGTCCCAGCTGACTTTTTGAAGATAGAGGAGAAGCAGATGGCAGCAAAGATTGAAAAAGTCTACAGAGTTAATACAAAGAATCCAGGGTCATATGGATTTTATAGATATAGTGGTCTTCTTGGCAAAAGAAACTGTTGCTCAAATACTGGTGACCCATCAAAAATCACAGTTGAAGATGGACAACAAGGATATTATTGAGAGTCTTACAAAAGAAAAAAAACTATGCTTTTCTTACTAATGCACTGAAGAAACAGATAAGATTTACCTGGTTTACATGGGAAGGCCTTCTTACATACACTGATCAACAGCAGAGAATCACCTCTATAGCTATGGCTAAAGAATGCTTGAATAAGAAGAAGGATTTTACCTAAAAATGTCTAGCTAAAGAAATTTTGAGATATTTGGTTGAAAAAGATTAAAATGACAGATATTAAAATAATGGACATATTTCAGATGCTAATTTTGATTATATAAAAAGTCAGAGAAGGATGGAGAAACTTTATATATCAGTCTTCAATCCTTGAACTAAGTTAGGGAGATAAGGATGTTAAGTAGATATGTTATCTGCTTTGTATATTGTAACTGAAAATTGGGTTAAACTATTTATAAAGGTTTTTAAGCCTTTTGATACTTAGTATTAAGAGAAATTTATTATGATATGAATGATTTCTGCAGTGGGTGATGGGCAGGAAGTCAAATTAGTTACTTGTGTGCATTTCCATTTGTTCTTATTTAGAGTAGGGTGACTGCATCACTGTATGTAAGTTTGCATCTGCTTGGTAGTTTTGTGCTAGTTGTAGATCTTATAAAATTCATTTTAAAATGTCATTTTTAAAAAGAACAAGATGATTGTATGGCATTAGGCATCCTCTAGCACAGGGGTAGGGAACCTGCGGCTCTCCAGATGTTCAGGTGGGGGGGGGGGGGGGTGGGGGGGTGGGGGGGTGGGGGGGGGGGGGGGTGGGGGGGGGGGGGGGTGGGGGGGGGGGGGGGTGGGGGGGGGGGGGGGTGGGGGGGGGGGGGGGTGGGGGGGGGGGGGGGTGGGGGGGGGGGGGGGTGGGGGGGGGGGGGGGTGGGGGGGGGGGGGGGTGGGGGGGGGGGGGGGTGGGGGGGGGGGGGGGTGGGGGGGGGGGGGGGTGGGGGGGGGGGGGGGTGGGGGGGGGGGGGGGTGGGGGGGGGGGGGGGTGGGGGGGGGGGGGGGTGGGGGGGGGGGGGGGTGGGGGGGGGGGGGGGTGGGGGGGGGGGGGGGTGGGGGGGGGGGGGGGTGGGGGGGGGGGGGGGTGGGGGGGGGGGGGGGTGGGGGGGGGGGGGGGTGGGGGGGGGGGGGGGTGGGGGGGGGGGGGGGTGGGGGGGGGGGGGGGTGGGGGGGGGGGGGGGTGGGGGGGGGGGGGGGTGGGGGGGGGGGGGGGTGGGGGGGGGGGGGGGTGGGGGGGGGGGGGGGTGGGGGGGGGGGGGGGTGGGGGGGGGGGGGGGTGGGGGGGGGGGGGGGTGGGGGGGGGGGGGGGTGGGGGGGGGGGGGGGTGGGGGGGGGGGGGGGTGGGGGGGGGGGGGGGTGGGGGGGGGGGGGGGTGGGGGGGGGGGGGGGTGGGGGGGGGGGGGGGTGGGGGGGGGGGGGGGTGGGGGGGGGGGGGGGTGGGGGGGGGGGGGGGTGGGGGGGGGGGGGGGTGGGGGGGGGGGGGGGTGGGGGGGGGGGGGGGTGGGGGGGGGGGGGGGTGGGGGGGGGGGGGGGTGGGGGGGGGGGGGGGTGGGGGGGGGGGGGGGTGGGGGGGGGGGGGGGTGGGGGGGGGGGGGGGTGGGGGGGGGGGGGGGTGGGGGGGGGGGGGGGTGGGGGGGGGGGGGGGTGGGGGGGGGGGGGGGTGGGGGGGGGGGGGGGTGGGGGGGGGGGGGGGTGGGGGGGGGGGGGGGTGGGGGGGGGGGGGGGTGGGGGGGGGGGGGGGTGGGGGGGGGGGGGGGTGGGGGGGGGGGGGGGTGGGGGGGGGGGGGGGTGGGGGGGGGGGGGGGTGGGGGGGGGGGGGGGTGGGGGGGGGGGGGGGTGGGGGGGGGGGGGGGTGGGGGGGGGGGGGGGTGGGGGGGGGGGGGGGTGGGGGGGGGGGGGGGTGGGGGGGGGGGGGGGTGGGGGGGGGGGGGGGTGGGGGGGGGGGGGGGTGGGGGGGGGGGGGGGTGGGGGGGGGGGGGGGTGGGGGGGGGGGGGGGTGGGGGGGGGGGGGGGTGGGGGGGGGGGGGGGTGGGGGGGGGGGGGGGTGGGGGGGGGGGGGGGTGGGGGGGGGGGGGGGTGGGGGGGGGGGGGGGTGGGGGGGGGGGGGGGTGGGGGGGGGGGGGGGTGGGGGGGGGGGGGGGTGGGGGGGGGGGGGGGTGGGGGGGGGGGGGGGTGGGGGGGGGGGGGGGTGGGGGGGGGGGGGGGTGGGGGGGGGGGGGGGTGGGGGGGGGGGGGGGTGGGGGGGGGGGGGGGTGGGGGGGGGGGGGGGTGGGGGGGGGGGGGGGTGGGGGGGGGGGGGGGTGGGGGGGGGGGGGGGTGGGGGGGGGGGGGGGTGGGGGGGGGGGGGGGTGGGGGGGGGGGGGGGTGGGGGGGGGGGGGGGTGGGGGGGGGGGGGGGTGGGGGGGGGGGGGGGTGGGGGGGGGGGGGGGTGGGGGGGGGGGGGGGTGGGGGGGGGGGGGGGTGGGGGGGGGGGGGGGTGGGGGGGGGGGGGGGTGGGGGGGGGGGGGGGTGGGGGGGGGGGGGGGTGGGGGGGGGGGGGGGTGGGGGGGGGGGGGGGTGGGGGGGGGGGGGGGTGGGGGGGGGGGGGGGTGGGGGGGGGGGGGGGTGGGGGGGGGGGGGGGTGGGGGGGGGGGGGGGTGGGGGGGGGGGGGGGTGGGGGGGGGGGGGGGTGGGGGGGGGGGGGGGTGGGGGGGGGGGGGGGTGGGGGGGGGGGGGGGTGGGGGGGGGGGGGGGTGGGGGGGGGGGGGGGTGGGGGGGGGGGGGGGTGGGGGGGGGGGGGGGTGGGGGGGGGGGGGGGTGGGGGGGGGGGGGGGTGGGGGGGGGGGGGGGTGGGGGGGGGGGGGGGTGGGGGGGGGGGGGGGTGGGGGGGGGGGGGGGTGGGGGGGGGGGGGGGTGGGGGGGGGGGGGGGTGGGGGGGGGGGGGGGTGGGGGGGGGGGGGGGTGGGGGGGGGGGGGGGTGGGGGGGGGGGGGGGTGGGGGGGGGGGGGGGTGGGGGGGGGGGGGGGTGGGGGGGGGGGGGGGTGGGGGGGGGGGGGGGTGGGGGGGGGGGGGGGTGGGGGGGGGGGGGGGTGGGGGGGGGGGGGGGTGGGGGGGGGGGGGGGTGGGGGGGGGGGGGGGTGGGGGGGGGGGGGGGTGGGGGGGGGGGGGGGTGGGGGGGGGGGGGGGTGGGGGGGGGGGGGGGTGGGGGGGGGGGGGGGTGGGGGGGGGGGGGGGTGGGGGGGGGGGGGGGTGGGGGGGGGGGGGGGTGGGGGGGGGGGGGGGTGGGGGGGGGGGGGGGTGGGGGGGGGGGGGGGTGGGGGGGGGGGGGGGTGGGGGGGGGGGGGGGTGGGGGGGGGGGGGGGTGGGGGGGGGGGGGGGTGGGGGGGGGGGGGGGTGGGGGGGGGGGGGGGTGGGGGGGGGGGGGGGTGGGGGGGGGGGGGGGTGGGGGGGGGGGGGGGTGGGGGGGGGGGGGGGTGGGGGGGGGGGGGGGTGGGGGGGGGGGGGGGTGGGGGGGGGGGGGGGTGGGGGGGGGGGGGGGTGGGGGGGGGGGGGGGTGGGGGGGGGGGGGGGTGGGGGGGGGGGGGGGTGGGGGGGGGGGGGGGTGGGGGGGGGGGGGGGTGGGGGGGGGGGGGGGTGGGGGGGGGGGGGGGTGGGGGGGGGGGGGGGTGGGGGGGGGGGGGGGTGGGGGGGGGGGGGGGTGGGGGGGGGGGGGGGTGGGGGGGGGGGGGGGTGGGGGGGGGGGGGGGTGGGGGGGGGGGGGGGTGGGGGGGGGGGGGGGTGGGGGGGGGGGGGGGTGGGGGGGGGGGGGGGTGGGGGGGGGGGGGGGTGGGGGGGGGGGGGGGTGGGGGGGGGGGGGGGTGGGGGGGGGGGGGGGTGGGGGGGGGGGGGGGTGGGGGGGGGGGGGGGTGGGGGGGGGGGGGGGTGGGGGGGGGGGGGGGTGGGGGGGGGGGGGGGTGGGGGGGGGGGGGGGTGGGGGGGGGGGGGGGTGGGGGGGGGGGGGGGTGGGGGGGGGGGGGGGTGGGGGGGGGGGGGGGTGGGGGGGGGGGGGGGTGGGGGGGGGGGGGGGTGGGGGGGGGGGGGGGTGGGGGGGGGGGGGGGTGGGGGGGGGGGGGGGTGGGGGGGGGGGGGGGTGGGGGGGGGGGGGGGTGGGGGGGGGGGGGGGTGGGGGGGGGGGGGGGTGGGGGGGGGGGGGGGTGGGGGGGGGGGGGGGTGGGGGGGGGGGGGGGTGGGGGGGGGGGGGGGTGGGGGGGGGGGGGGGTGGGGGGGGGGGGGGGTGGGGGGGGGGGGGGGTGGGGGGGGGGGGGGGTGGGGGGGGGGGGGGGTGGGGGGGGGGGGGGGTGGGGGGGGGGGGGGGTGGGGGGGGGGGGGGGTGGGGGGGGGGGGGGGTGGGGGGGGGGGGGGGTGGGGGGGGGGGGGGGTGGGGGGGGGGGGGGGTGGGGGGGGGGGGGGGTGGGGGGGGGGGGGGGTGGGGGGGGGGGGGGGTGGGGGGGGGGGGGGGTGGGGGGGGGGGGGGGTGGGGGGGGGGGGGGGTGGGGGGGGGGGGGGGTGGGGGGGGGGGGGGGTGGGGGGGGGGGGGGGTGGGGGGGGGGGGGGGTGGGGGGGGGGGGGGGTGGGGGGGGGGGGGGGTGGGGGGGGGGGGGGGTGGGGGGGGGGGGGGGTGGGGGGGGGGGGGGGTGGGGGGGGGGGGGGGTGGGGGGGGGGGGGGGTGGGGGGGGGGGGGGGTGGGGGGGGGGGGGGGTGGGGGGGGGGGGGGGTGGGGGGGGGGGGGGGTGGGGGGGGGGGGGGGTGGGGGGGGGGGGGGGTGGGGGGGGGGGGGGGTGGGGGGGGGGGGGGGTGGGGGGGGGGGGGGGTGGGGGGGGGGGGGGGTGGGGGGGGGGGGGGGTGGGGGGGGGGGGGGGTGGGGGGGGGGGGGGGTGGGGGGGGGGGGGGGTGGGGGGGGGGGGGGGTGGGGGGGGGGGGGGGTGGGGGGGGGGGGGGGTGGGGGGGGGGGGGGGTGGGGGGGGGGGGGGGTGGGGGGGGGGGGGGGTGGGGGGGGGGGGGGGTGGGGGGGGGGGGGGGTGGGGGGGGGGGGGGGTGGGGGGGGGGGGGGGTGGGGGGGGGGGGGGGTGGGGGGGGGGGGGGGTGGGGGGGGGGGGGGGTGGGGGGGGGGGGGGGTGGGGGGGGGGGGGGGTGGGGGGGGGGGGGGGTGGGGGGGGGGGGGGGTGGGGGGGGGGGGGGGTGGGGGGGGGGGGGGGTGGGGGGGGGGGGGGGTGGGGGGGGGGGGGGGTGGGGGGGGGGGGGGGTGGGGGGGGGGGGGGGTGGGGGGGGGGGGGGGTGGGGGGGGGGGGGGGTGGGGGGGGGGGGGGGTGGGGGGGGGGGGGGGTGGGGGGGGGGGGGGGTGGGGGGGGGGGGGGGTGGGGGGGGGGGGGGGTGGGGGGGGGGGGGGGTGGGGGGGGGGGGGGGTGGGGGGGGGGGGGGGTGGGGGGGGGGGGGGGTGGGGGGGGGGGGGGGTGGGGGGGGGGGGGGGTGGGGGGGGGGGGGGGTGGGGGGGGGGGGGGGTGGGGGGGGGGGGGGGTGGGGGGGGGGGGGGGTGGGGGGGGGGGGGGGTGGGGGGGGGGGGGGGTGGGGGGGGGGGGGGGTGGGGGGGGGGGGGGGTGGGGGGGGGGGGGGGTGGGGGGGGGGGGGGGTGGGGGGGGGGGGGGGTGGGGGGGGGGGGGGGTGGGGGGGGGGGGGGGTGGGGGGGGGGGGGGGTGGGGGGGGGGGGGGGTGGGGGGGGGGGGGGGTGGGGGGGGGGGGGGGTGGGGGGGGGGGGGGGTGGGGGGGGGGGGGGGTGGGGGGGGGGGGGGGTGGGGGGGGGGGGGGGTGGGGGGGGGGGGGGGTGGGGGGGGGGGGGGGTGGGGGGGGGGGGGGGTGGGGGGGGGGGGGGGTGGGGGGGGGGGGGGGTGGGGGGGGGGGGGGGTGGGGGGGGGGGGGGGTGGGGGGGGGGGGGGGTGGGGGGGGGGGGGGGTGGGGGGGGGGGGGGGTGGGGGGGGGGGGGGGTGGGGGGGGGGGGGGGTGGGGGGGGGGGGGGGTGGGGGGGGGGGGGGGTGGGGGGGGGGGGGGGTGGGGGGGGGGGGGGGTGGGGGGGGGGGGGGGTGGGGGGGGGGGGGGGTGGGGGGGGGGGGGGGTGGGGGGGGGGGGGGGTGGGGGGGGGGGGGGGTGGGGGGGGGGGGGGGTGGGGGGGGGGGGGGGTGGGGGGGGGGGGGGGTGGGGGGGGGGGGGGGTGGGGGGGGGGGGGGGTGGGGGGGGGGGGGGGTGGGGGGGGGGGGGGGTGGGGGGGGGGGGGGGTGGGGGGGGGGGGGGGTGGGGGGGGGGGGGGGTGGGGGGGGGGGGGGGTGGGGGGGGGGGGGGGTGGGGGGGGGGGGGGGTGGGGGGGGGGGGGGGTGGGGGGGGGGGGGGGTGGGGGGGGGGGGGGGTGGGGGGGGGGGGGGGTGGGGGGGGGGGGGGGTGGGGGGGGGGGGGGGTGGGGGGGGGGGGGGGTGGGGGGGGGGGGGGGTGGGGGGGGGGGGGGGTGGGGGGGGGGGGGGGTGGGGGGGGGGGGGGGTGGGGGGGGGGGGGGGTGGGGGGGGGGGGGGGTGGGGGGGGGGGGGGGTGGGGGGGGGGGGGGGTGGGGGGGGGGGGGGGTGGGGGGGGGGGGGGGTGGGGGGGGGGGGGGGTGGGGGGGGGGGGGGGTGGGGGGGGGGGGGGGTGGGGGGGGGGGGGGGTGGGGGGGGGGGGGGGTGGGGGGGGGGGGGGGTGGGGGGGGGGGGGGGTGGGGGGGGGGGGGGGTGGGGGGGGGGGGGGGTGGGGGGGGGGGGGGGTGGGGGGGGGGGGGGGTGGGGGGGGGGGGGGGTGGGGGGGGGGGGGGGTGGGGGGGGGGGGGGGTGGGGGGGGGGGGGGGTGGGGGGGGGGGGGGGTGGGGGGGGGGGGGGGTGGGGGGGGGGGGGGGTGGGGGGGGGGGGGGGTGGGGGGGGGGGGGGGTGGGGGGGGGGGGGGGTGGGGGGGGGGGGGGGTGGGGGGGGGGGGGGGTGGGGGGGGGGGGGGGTGGGGGGGGGGGGGGGTGGGGGGGGGGGGGGGTGGGGGGGGGGGGGGGTGGGGGGGGGGGGGGGTGGGGGGGGGGGGGGGTGGGGGGGGGGGGGGGTGGGGGGGGGGGGGGGTGGGGGGGGGGGGGGGTGGGGGGGGGGGGGGGTGGGGGGGGGGGGGGGTGGGGGGGGGGGGGGGTGGGGGGGGGGGGGGGTGGGGGGGGGGGGGGGTGGGGGGGGGGGGGGGTGGGGGGGGGGGGGGGTGGGGGGGGGGGGGGGTGGGGGGGGGGGGGGGTGGGGGGGGGGGGGGGTGGGGGGGGGGGGGGGTGGGGGGGGGGGGGGGTGGGGGGGGGGGGGGGTGGGGGGGGGGGGGGGTGGGGGGGGGGGGGGGTGGGGGGGGGGGGGGGTGGGGGGGGGGGGGGGTGGGGGGGGGGGGGGGTGGGGGGGGGGGGGGGTGGGGGGGGGGGGGGGTGGGGGGGGGGGGGGGTGGGGGGGGGGGGGGGTGGGGGGGGGGGGGGGTGGGGGGGGGGGGGGGTGGGGGGGGGGGGGGGTGGGGGGGGGGGGGGGTGGGGGGGGGGGGGGGTGGGGGGGGGGGGGGGTGGGGGGGGGGGGGGGTGGGGGGGGGGGGGGGTGGGGGGGGGGGGGGGTGGGGGGGGGGGGGGGTGGGGGGGGGGGGGGGTGGGGGGGGGGGGGGGTGGGGGGGGGGGGGGGTGGGGGGGGGGGGGGGTGGGGGGGGGGGGGGGTGGGGGGGGGGGGGGGTGGGGGGGGGGGGGGGTGGGGGGGGGGGGGGGTGGGGGGGGGGGGGGGTGGGGGGGGGGGGGGGTGGGGGGGGGGGGGGGTGGGGGGGGGGGGGGGTGGGGGGGGGGGGGGGTGGGGGGGGGGGGGGGTGGGGGGGGGGGGGGGTGGGGGGGGGGGGGGGTGGGGGGGGGGGGGGGTGGGGGGGGGGGGGGGTGGGGGGGGGGGGGGGTGGGGGGGGGGGGGGGTGGGGGGGGGGGGGGGTGGGGGGGGGGGGGGGTGGGGGGGGGGGGGGGTGGGGGGGGGGGGGGGTGGGGGGGGGGGGGGGTGGGGGGGGGGGGGGGTGGGGGGGGGGGGGGGTGGGGGGGGGGGGGGGTGGGGGGGGGGGGGGGTGGGGGGGGGGGGGGGTGGGGGGGGGGGGGGGTGGGGGGGGGGGGGGGTGGGGGGGGGGGGGGGTGGGGGGGGGGGGGGGTGGGGGGGGGGGGGGGTGGGGGGGGGGGGGGGTGGGGGGGGGGGGGGGTGGGGGGGGGGGGGGGTGGGGGGGGGGGGGGGTGGGGGGGGGGGGGGGTGGGGGGGGGGGGGGGTGGGGGGGGGGGGGGGTGGGGGGGGGGGGGGGTGGGGGGGGGGGGGGGTGGGGGGGGGGGGGGGTGGGGGGGGGGGGGGGTGGGGGGGGGGGGGGGTGGGGGGGGGGGGGGGTGGGGGGGGGGGGGGGTGGGGGGGGGGGGGGGTGGGGGGGGGGGGGGGTGGGGGGGGGGGGGGGTGGGGGGGGGGGGGGGTGGGGGGGGGGGGGGGTGGGGGGGGGGGGGGGTGGGGGGGGGGGGGGGTGGGGGGGGGGGGGGGTGGGGGGGGGGGGGGGTGGGGGGGGGGGGGGGTGGGGGGGGGGGGGGGTGGGGGGGGGGGGGGGTGGGGGGGGGGGGGGGTGGGGGGGGGGGGGGGTGGGGGGGGGGGGGGGTGGGGGGGGGGGGGGGTGGGGGGGGGGGGGGGTGGGGGGGGGGGGGGGTGGGGGGGGGGGGGGGTGGGGGGGGGGGGGGGTGGGGGGGGGGGGGGGTGGGGGGGGGGGGGGGTGGGGGGGGGGGGGGGTGGGGGGGGGGGGGGGTGGGGGGGGGGGGGGGTGGGGGGGGGGGGGGGTGGGGGGGGGGGGGGGTGGGGGGGGGGGGGGGTGGGGGGGGGGGGGGGTGGGGGGGGGGGGGGGTGGGGGGGGGGGGGGGTGGGGGGGGGGGGGGGTGGGGGGGGGGGGGGGTGGGGGGGGGGGGGGGTGGGGGGGGGGGGGGGTGGGGGGGGGGGGGGGTGGGGGGGGGGGGGGGTGGGGGGGGGGGGGGGTGGGGGGGGGGGGGGGTGGGGGGGGGGGGGGGTGGGGGGGGGGGGGGGTGGGGGGGGGGGGGGGTGGGGGGGGGGGGGGGTGGGGGGGGGGGGGGGTGGGGGGGGGGGGGGGTGGGGGGGGGGGGGGGTGGGGGGGGGGGGGGGTGGGGGGGGGGGGGGGTGGGGGGGGGGGGGGGTGGGGGGGGGGGGGGGTGGGGGGGGGGGGGGGTGGGGGGGGGGGGGGGTGGGGGGGGGGGGGGGTGGGGGGGGGGGGGGGTGGGGGGGGGGGGGGGTGGGGGGGGGGGGGGGTGGGGGGGGGGGGGGGTGGGGGGGGGGGGGGGTGGGGGGGGGGGGGGGTGGGGGGGGGGGGGGGTGGGGGGGGGGGGGGGTGGGGGGGGGGGGGGGTGGGGGGGGGGGGGGGTGGGGGGGGGGGGGGGTGGGGGGGGGGGGGGGTGGGGGGGGGGGGGGGTGGGGGGGGGGGGGGGTGGGGGGGGGGGGGGGTGGGGGGGGGGGGGGGTGGGGGGGGGGGGGGGTGGGGGGGGGGGGGGGTGGGGGGGGGGGGGGGTGGGGGGGGGGGGGGGTGGGGGGGGGGGGGGGTGGGGGGGGGGGGGGGTGGGGGGGGGGGGGGGTGGGGGGGGGGGGGGGTGGGGGGGGGGGGGGGTGGGGGGGGGGGGGGGTGGGGGGGGGGGGGGGTGGGGGGGGGGGGGGGTGGGGGGGGGGGGGGGTGGGGGGGGGGGGGGGTGGGGGGGGGGGGGGGTGGGGGGGGGGGGGGGTGGGGGGGGGGGGGGGTGGGGGGGGGGGGGGGTGGGGGGGGGGGGGGGTGGGGGGGGGGGGGGGTGGGGGGGGGGGGGGGTGGGGGGGGGGGGGGGTGGGGGGGGGGGGGGGTGGGGGGGGGGGGGGGTGGGGGGGGGGGGGGGTGGGGGGGGGGGGGGGTGGGGGGGGGGGGGGGTGGGGGGGGGGGGGGGTGGGGGGGGGGGGGGGTGGGGGGGGGGGGGGGTGGGGGGGGGGGGGGGTGGGGGGGGGGGGGGGTGGGGGGGGGGGGGGGTGGGGGGGGGGGGGGGTGGGGGGGGGGGGGGGTGGGGGGGGGGGGGGGTGGGGGGGGGGGGGGGTGGGGGGGGGGGGGGGTGGGGGGGGGGGGGGGTGGGGGGGGGGGGGGGTGGGGGGGGGGGGGGGTGGGGGGGGGGGGGGGTGGGGGGGGGGGGGGGTGGGGGGGGGGGGGGGTGGGGGGGGGGGGGGGTGGGGGGGGGGGGGGGTGGGGGGGGGGGGGGGTGGGGGGGGGGGGGGGTGGGGGGGGGGGGGGGTGGGGGGGGGGGGGGGTGGGGGGGGGGGGGGGTGGGGGGGGGGGGGGGTGGGGGGGGGGGGGGGTGGGGGGGGGGGGGGGTGGGGGGGGGGGGGGGTGGGGGGGGGGGGGGGTGGGGGGGGGGGGGGGTGGGGGGGGGGGGGGGTGGGGGGGGGGGGGGGTGGGGGGGGGGGGGGGTGGGGGGGGGGGGGGGTGGGGGGGGGGGGGGGTGGGGGGGGGGGGGGGTGGGGGGGGGGGGGGGTGGGGGGGGGGGGGGGTGGGGGGGGGGGGGGGTGGGGGGGGGGGGGGGTGGGGGGGGGGGGGGGTGGGGGGGGGGGGGGGTGGGGGGGGGGGGGGGTGGGGGGGGGGGGGGGTGGGGGGGGGGGGGGGTGGGGGGGGGGGGGGGTGGGGGGGGGGGGGGGTGGGGGGGGGGGGGGGTGGGGGGGGGGGGGGGTGGGGGGGGGGGGGGGTGGGGGGGGGGGGGGGTGGGGGGGGGGGGGGGTGGGGGGGGGGGGGGGTGGGGGGGGGGGGGGGTGGGGGGGGGGGGGGGTGGGGGGGGGGGGGGGTGGGGGGGGGGGGGGGTGGGGGGGGGGGGGGGTGGGGGGGGGGGGGGGTGGGGGGGGGGGGGGGTGGGGGGGGGGGGGGGTGGGGGGGGGGGGGGGTGGGGGGGGGGGGGGGTGGGGGGGGGGGGGGGTGGGGGGGGGGGGGGGTGGGGGGGGGGGGGGGTGGGGGGGGGGGGGGGTGGGGGGGGGGGGGGGTGGGGGGGGGGGGGGGTGGGGGGGGGGGGGGGTGGGGGGGGGGGGGGGTGGGGGGGGGGGGGGGTGGGGGGGGGGGGGGGTGGGGGGGGGGGGGGGTGGGGGGGGGGGGGGGTGGGGGGGGGGGGGGGTGGGGGGGGGGGGGGGTGGGGGGGGGGGGGGGTGGGGGGGGGGGGGGGTGGGGGGGGGGGGGGGTGGGGGGGGGGGGGGGTGGGGGGGGGGGGGGGTGGGGGGGGGGGGGGGTGGGGGGGGGGGGGGGTGGGGGGGGGGGGGGGTGGGGGGGGGGGGGGGTGGGGGGGGGGGGGGGTGGGGGGGGGGGGGGGTGGGGGGGGGGGGGGGTGGGGGGGGGGGGGGGTGGGGGGGGGGGGGGGTGGGGGGGGGGGGGGGTGGGGGGGGGGGGGGGTGGGGGGGGGGGGGGGTGGGGGGGGGGGGGGGTGGGGGGGGGGGGGGGTGGGGGGGGGGGGGGGTGGGGGGGGGGGGGGGTGGGGGGGGGGGGGGGTGGGGGGGGGGGGGGGTGGGGGGGGGGGGGGGTGGGGGGGGGGGGGGGTGGGGGGGGGGGGGGGTGGGGGGGGGGGGGGGTGGGGGGGGGGGGGGGTGGGGGGGGGGGGGGGTGGGGGGGGGGGGGGGTGGGGGGGGGGGGGGGTGGGGGGGGGGGGGGGTGGGGGGGGGGGGGGGTGGGGGGGGGGGGGGGTGGGGGGGGGGGGGGGTGGGGGGGGGGGGGGGTGGGGGGGGGGGGGGGTGGGGGGGGGGGGGGGTGGGGGGGGGGGGGGGTGGGGGGGGGGGGGGGTGGGGGGGGGGGGGGGTGGGGGGGGGGGGGGGTGGGGGGGGGGGGGGGTGGGGGGGGGGGGGGGTGGGGGGGGGGGGGGGTGGGGGGGGGGGGGGGTGGGGGGGGGGGGGGGTGGGGGGGGGGGGGGGTGGGGGGGGGGGGGGGTGGGGGGGGGGGGGGGTGGGGGGGGGGGGGGGTGGGGGGGGGGGGGGGTGGGGGGGGGGGGGGGTGGGGGGGGGGGGGGGTGGGGGGGGGGGGGGGTGGGGGGGGGGGGGGGTGGGGGGGGGGGGGGGTGGGGGGGGGGGGGGGTGGGGGGGGGGGGGGGTGGGGGGGGGGGGGGGTGGGGGGGGGGGGGGGTGGGGGGGGGGGGGGGTGGGGGGGGGGGGGGGTGGGGGGGGGGGGGGGTGGGGGGGGGGGGGGGTGGGGGGGGGGGGGGGTGGGGGGGGGGGGGGGTGGGGGGGGGGGGGGGTGGGGGGGGGGGGGGGTGGGGGGGGGGGGGGGTGGGGGGGGGGGGGGGTGGGGGGGGGGGGGGGTGGGGGGGGGGGGGGGTGGGGGGGGGGGGGGGTGGGGGGGGGGGGGGGTGGGGGGGGGGGGGGGTGGGGGGGGGGGGGGGTGGGGGGGGGGGGGGGTGGGGGGGGGGGGGGGTGGGGGGGGGGGGGGGTGGGGGGGGGGGGGGGTGGGGGGGGGGGGGGGTGGGGGGGGGGGGGGGTGGGGGGGGGGGGGGGTGGGGGGGGGGGGGGGTGGGGGGGGGGGGGGGTGGGGGGGGGGGGGGGTGGGGGGGGGGGGGGGTGGGGGGGGGGGGGGGTGGGGGGGGGGGGGGGTGGGGGGGGGGGGGGGTGGGGGGGGGGGGGGGTGGGGGGGGGGGGGGGTGGGGGGGGGGGGGGGTGGGGGGGGGGGGGGGTGGGGGGGGGGGGGGGTGGGGGGGGGGGGGGGTGGGGGGGGGGGGGGGTGGGGGGGGGGGGGGGTGGGGGGGGGGGGGGGTGGGGGGGGGGGGGGGTGGGGGGGGGGGGGGGTGGGGGGGGGGGGGGGTGGGGGGGGGGGGGGGTGGGGGGGGGGGGGGGTGGGGGGGGGGGGGGGTGGGGGGGGGGGGGGGTGGGGGGGGGGGGGGGTGGGGGGGGGGGGGGGTGGGGGGGGGGGGGGGTGGGGGGGGGGGGGGGTGGGGGGGGGGGGGGGTGGGGGGGGGGGGGGGTGGGGGGGGGGGGGGGTGGGGGGGGGGGGGGGTGGGGGGGGGGGGGGGTGGGGGGGGGGGGGGGTGGGGGGGGGGGGGGGTGGGGGGGGGGGGGGGTGGGGGGGGGGGGGGGTGGGGGGGGGGGGGGGTGGGGGGGGGGGGGGGTGGGGGGGGGGGGGGGTGGGGGGGGGGGGGGGTGGGGGGGGGGGGGGGTGGGGGGGGGGGGGGGTGGGGGGGGGGGGGGGTGGGGGGGGGGGGGGGTGGGGGGGGGGGGGGGTGGGGGGGGGGGGGGGTGGGGGGGGGGGGGGGTGGGGGGGGGGGGGGGTGGGGGGGGGGGGGGGTGGGGGGGGGGGGGGGTGGGGGGGGGGGGGGGTGGGGGGGGGGGGGGGTGGGGGGGGGGGGGGGTGGGGGGGGGGGGGGGTGGGGGGGGGGGGGGGTGGGGGGGGGGGGGGGTGGGGGGGGGGGGGGGTGGGGGGGGGGGGGGGTGGGGGGGGGGGGGGGTGGGGGGGGGGGGGGGTGGGGGGGGGGGGGGGTGGGGGGGGGGGGGGGTGGGGGGGGGGGGGGGTGGGGGGGGGGGGGGGTGGGGGGGGGGGGGGGTGGGGGGGGGGGGGGGTGGGGGGGGGGGGGGGTGGGGGGGGGGGGGGGTGGGGGGGGGGGGGGGTGGGGGGGGGGGGGGGTGGGGGGGGGGGGGGGTGGGGGGGGGGGGGGGTGGGGGGGGGGGGGGGTGGGGGGGGGGGGGGGTGGGGGGGGGGGGGGGTGGGGGGGGGGGGGGGTGGGGGGGGGGGGGGGTGGGGGGGGGGGGGGGTGGGGGGGGGGGGGGGTGGGGGGGGGGGGGGGTGGGGGGGGGGGGGGGTGGGGGGGGGGGGGGGTGGGGGGGGGGGGGGGTGGGGGGGGGGGGGGGTGGGGGGGGGGGGGGGTGGGGGGGGGGGGGGGTGGGGGGGGGGGGGGGTGGGGGGGGGGGGGGGTGGGGGGGGGGGGGGGTGGGGGGGGGGGGGGGTGGGGGGGGGGGGGGGTGGGGGGGGGGGGGGGTGGGGGGGGGGGGGGGTGGGGGGGGGGGGGGGTGGGGGGGGGGGGGGGTGGGGGGGGGGGGGGGTGGGGGGGGGGGGGGGTGGGGGGGGGGGGGGGTGGGGGGGGGGGGGGGTGGGGGGGGGGGGGGGTGGGGGGGGGGGGGGGTGGGGGGGGGGGGGGGTGGGGGGGGGGGGGGGTGGGGGGGGGGGGGGGTGGGGGGGGGGGGGGGTGGGGGGGGGGGGGGGTGGGGGGGGGGGGGGGTGGGGGGGGGGGGGGGTGGGGGGGGGGGGGGGTGGGGGGGGGGGGGGGTGGGGGGGGGGGGGGGTGGGGGGGGGGGGGGGTGGGGGGGGGGGGGGGTGGGGGGGGGGGGGGGTGGGGGGGGGGGGGGGTGGGGGGGGGGGGGGGTGGGGGGGGGGGGGGGTGGGGGGGGGGGGGGGTGGGGGGGGGGGGGGGTGGGGGGGGGGGGGGGTGGGGGGGGGGGGGGGTGGGGGGGGGGGGGGGTGGGGGGGGGGGGGGGTGGGGGGGGGGGGGGGTGGGGGGGGGGGGGGGTGGGGGGGGGGGGGGGTGGGGGGGGGGGGGGGTGGGGGGGGGGGGGGGTGGGGGGGGGGGGGGGTGGGGGGGGGGGGGGGTGGGGGGGGGGGGGGGTGGGGGGGGGGGGGGGTGGGGGGGGGGGGGGGTGGGGGGGGGGGGGGGTGGGGGGGGGGGGGGGTGGGGGGGGGGGGGGGTGGGGGGGGGGGGGGGTGGGGGGGGGGGGGGGTGGGGGGGGGGGGGGGTGGGGGGGGGGGGGGGTGGGGGGGGGGGGGGGTGGGGGGGGGGGGGGGTGGGGGGGGGGGGGGGTGGGGGGGGGGGGGGGTGGGGGGGGGGGGGGGTGGGGGGGGGGGGGGGTGGGGGGGGGGGGGGGTGGGGGGGGGGGGGGGTGGGGGGGGGGGGGGGTGGGGGGGGGGGGGGGTGGGGGGGGGGGGGGGTGGGGGGGGGGGGGGGTGGGGGGGGGGGGGGGTGGGGGGGGGGGGGGGTGGGGGGGGGGGGGGGTGGGGGGGGGGGGGGGTGGGGGGGGGGGGGGGTGGGGGGGGGGGGGGGTGGGGGGGGGGGGGGGTGGGGGGGGGGGGGGGTGGGGGGGGGGGGGGGTGGGGGGGGGGGGGGGTGGGGGGGGGGGGGGGTGGGGGGGGGGGGGGGTGGGGGGGGGGGGGGGTGGGGGGGGGGGGGGGTGGGGGGGGGGGGGGGTGGGGGGGGGGGGGGGTGGGGGGGGGGGGGGGTGGGGGGGGGGGGGGGTGGGGGGGGGGGGGGGTGGGGGGGGGGGGGGGTGGGGGGGGGGGGGGGTGGGGGGGGGGGGGGGTGGGGGGGGGGGGGGGTGGGGGGGGGGGGGGGTGGGGGGGGGGGGGGGTGGGGGGGGGGGGGGGTGGGGGGGGGGGGGGGTGGGGGGGGGGGGGGGTGGGGGGGGGGGGGGGTGGGGGGGGGGGGGGGTGGGGGGGGGGGGGGGTGGGGGGGGGGGGGGGTGGGGGGGGGGGGGGGTGGGGGGGGGGGGGGGTGGGGGGGGGGGGGGGTGGGGGGGGGGGGGGGTGGGGGGGGGGGGGGGTGGGGGGGGGGGGGGGTGGGGGGGGGGGGGGGTGGGGGGGGGGGGGGGTGGGGGGGGGGGGGGGTGGGGGGGGGGGGGGGTGGGGGGGGGGGGGGGTGGGGGGGGGGGGGGGTGGGGGGGGGGGGGGGTGGGGGGGGGGGGGGGTGGGGGGGGGGGGGGGTGGGGGGGGGGGGGGGTGGGGGGGGGGGGGGGTGGGGGGGGGGGGGGGTGGGGGGGGGGGGGGGTGGGGGGGGGGGGGGGTGGGGGGGGGGGGGGGTGGGGGGGGGGGGGGGTGGGGGGGGGGGGGGGTGGGGGGGGGGGGGGGTGGGGGGGGGGGGGGGTGGGGGGGGGGGGGGGTGGGGGGGGGGGGGGGTGGGGGGGGGGGGGGGTGGGGGGGGGGGGGGGTGGGGGGGGGGGGGGGTGGGGGGGGGGGGGGGTGGGGGGGGGGGGGGGTGGGGGGGGGGGGGGGTGGGGGGGGGGGGGGGTGGGGGGGGGGGGGGGTGGGGGGGGGGGGGGGTGGGGGGGGGGGGGGGTGGGGGGGGGGGGGGGTGGGGGGGGGGGGGGGTGGGGGGGGGGGGGGGTGGGGGGGGGGGGGGGTGGGGGGGGGGGGGGGTGGGGGGGGGGGGGGGTGGGGGGGGGGGGGGGTGGGGGGGGGGGGGGGTGGGGGGGGGGGGGGGTGGGGGGGGGGGGGGGTGGGGGGGGGGGGGGGTGGGGGGGGGGGGGGGTGGGGGGGGGGGGGGGTGGGGGGGGGGGGGGGTGGGGGGGGGGGGGGGTGGGGGGGGGGGGGGGTGGGGGGGGGGGGGGGTGGGGGGGGGGGGGGGTGGGGGGGGGGGGGGGTGGGGGGGGGGGGGGGTGGGGGGGGGGGGGGGTGGGGGGGGGGGGGGGTGGGGGGGGGGGGGGGTGGGGGGGGGGGGGGGTGGGGGGGGGGGGGGGTGGGGGGGGGGGGGGGTGGGGGGGGGGGGGGGTGGGGGGGGGGGGGGGTGGGGGGGGGGGGGGGTGGGGGGGGGGGGGGGTGGGGGGGGGGGGGGGTGGGGGGGGGGGGGGGTGGGGGGGGGGGGGGGTGGGGGGGGGGGGGGGTGGGGGGGGGGGGGGGTGGGGGGGGGGGGGGGTGGGGGGGGGGGGGGGTGGGGGGGGGGGGGGGTGGGGGGGGGGGGGGGTGGGGGGGGGGGGGGGTGGGGGGGGGGGGGGGTGGGGGGGGGGGGGGGTGGGGGGGGGGGGGGGTGGGGGGGGGGGGGGGTGGGGGGGGGGGGGGGTGGGGGGGGGGGGGGGTGGGGGGGGGGGGGGGTGGGGGGGGGGGGGGGTGGGGGGGGGGGGGGGTGGGGGGGGGGGGGGGTGGGGGGGGGGGGGGGTGGGGGGGGGGGGGGGTGGGGGGGGGGGGGGGTGGGGGGGGGGGGGGGTGGGGGGGGGGGGGGGTGGGGGGGGGGGGGGGTGGGGGGGGGGGGGGGTGGGGGGGGGGGGGGGTGGGGGGGGGGGGGGGTGGGGGGGGGGGGGGGTGGGGGGGGGGGGGGGTGGGGGGGGGGGGGGGTGGGGGGGGGGGGGGGTGGGGGGGGGGGGGGGTGGGGGGGGGGGGGGGTGGGGGGGGGGGGGGGTGGGGGGGGGGGGGGGTGGGGGGGGGGGGGGGTGGGGGGGGGGGGGGGTGGGGGGGGGGGGGGGTGGGGGGGGGGGGGGGTGGGGGGGGGGGGGGGTGGGGGGGGGGGGGGGTGGGGGGGGGGGGGGGTGGGGGGGGGGGGGGGTGGGGGGGGGGGGGGGTGGGGGGGGGGGGGGGTGGGGGGGGGGGGGGGTGGGGGGGGGGGGGGGTGGGGGGGGGGGGGGGTGGGGGGGGGGGGGGGTGGGGGGGGGGGGGGGTGGGGGGGGGGGGGGGTGGGGGGGGGGGGGGGTGGGGGGGGGGGGGGGTGGGGGGGGGGGGGGGTGGGGGGGGGGGGGGGTGGGGGGGGGGGGGGGTGGGGGGGGGGGGGGGTGGGGGGGGGGGGGGGTGGGGGGGGGGGGGGGTGGGGGGGGGGGGGGGTGGGGGGGGGGGGGGGTGGGGGGGGGGGGGGGTGGGGGGGGGGGGGGGTGGGGGGGGGGGGGGGTGGGGGGGGGGGGGGGTGGGGGGGGGGGGGGGTGGGGGG